>NC_136072.1:603738240-605201392 GCF_964261635.1 Lissotriton helveticus | reverse complement strand
TATGAGTATATATACAAAGTAGATTCACAAATAAACAATTGAATTACAAACTATATTGATTCATTTAGACAATAAAAAATATACACATTTTGAATCTCAAAAAACACATTTACTAAAATAATATAAATATTTTTTATAATGAAAAATAAAAACAAATAATATCAATTTAAAAAATAATACTATAAAATATATTTAACCAAATATTAGGAACATTATTGGAGTCTGAGAGTATTATATATACTATTCCCACTGAAGATTATGCAACAAGTAGGGAAAGTGTTGGACTTTGGAGGGGTTAGATCTATAATTCCTACTCCAGTCTGTGAAACAGTATGGAAGCGTTGGACTTCGGAGAGGGGAAGTTAGCTATTCCCACTGTAGTCTGAGCAACAGTAGGAGTACTGTTGGACATGGGAGGGGCTTGATTCACTGTTCCCATTCCAAACAGCACACCAGTAGGAAAAGTGTTGGACTTCAGAGGGATCAGAATACCTATTCCTACTCCAAACAGAGCAACTGAAGGGAAAGTGTTGGACTTTGGAGGGGTTAGAATTACTGTTCCCACTCCAAGCAGCACAACAGTAGGGAAAGTGTAAGACTTTGGAGAGGTTAGAATTTCTATTTCTACTTAATTCTATGCAATAGGGAAATAACTTCACTTTAAATATATTCTGTATAGTAATAACATCATTAATTTAGTACAAATATTAAACTCTTAATAAAAACATTATTAATTCACATTAAAAATACATATATGTACATGTTTTTAATAATACCAATATTACAATATATATTTTTTTAAAAGAAAGGAATAAATCAAATTACAGATAATAAATTCAACTTCCCTTACTACCAAAAAGAAGAGAAAATCATAAATAATAGATTTAATTTCAATTAATACAAAAAAATCAAATAACAAATATCAAAGCACAAACAAACTTTCATAAACACTTACCATAAAATAAATTAAAAACGGTTGAACAATATGAATTGTTAAAAAATATACATAAGTAACTGCCAATTAAAAAATTGCATATAAATATTAATTATTACAAGAAAATATGTTTCTTTTCTTCCCAGCCCACTCATCTAACAAAAATTAAACACATTTAAAAATAGATGTGTAATACACACATATATTTTAAAATCCATAGAAAAATATATTAAACAGTAGAACAATTACACAATTATTCAAGTCAAGTCAAGTCAAAATTACTTTATTCGTATTTCATTTGAAAAACATAAAAGTACAGATAAAAAAAATACATTTCCAGGACAATAGATGGGAGTATGTGTTTACTTTACAGCCAAATTGTCTTTCTTAATCTGATCACACATTTCAAATAACTTACTACACATCCCATCGTCAATTCATCTTCCATACATTGTATCTTTAGATATGCCACTCTGCATTGTCTTAAACCGTACTGTTTTAGAATTGGTAATAAAAACACCCTCATTGGTAACGTATAAAACCTGCAGAATAAAGTTACATGCAATGTTGATTGTGTCGAGCTGCCGTCGCATGGGCATAATGCTAAGGTGCGTGACCAATCGTTCATCACTGGGAATGTGATAATTCTGTGCACAATACCTATTCGGAAGCGTGTCAGTAGCATTCGATCGAAGGGGCGTGTAACATACAACAAATATGGCTGGGTTCCCATACATGCTAACATAATTTGATTTTCCATAACAGAGTGTTTTTCTTTCTACACGGACCAGCGCTTATCCTCCAGGTAAGACATGTATTCCTTTTTTAATAACTTCCTGGAGGTGGTCACCATACAATCTGGATTTGAGAATATCTCTTTGTGGCCAAATTCATCTGTCATTTTCTTAATATGTCTTATCCATGGGATGCAGTAAACATTATCAAGTTTTAAACAGTCCGTAATAACATCCCGATTAAAAACTGCTTCAGGAAAGTTCCATATCTTGTGCCATAGTAATAGCGGGCCAGATTTGATAACATCTGCAATATGACTCAAACCTACCTCAGAATGACAAATATATGTGGCAGTTGATTTAGGTACAGTTAATAAATAGCGCAAAAAATTATTTGCTCTGTATAGAATTTACATTAGTAAAACCCCATATGCCGGCACCACAAATAGCAGTCGAAACACATTTAGTCTTATATATTGCAAGCAGTTCTGGAACCGGTTGAGAACCCAATTGTCTAGACATACTGACAAGTGCCCCAGTTGCTCTAATAAACATATTTTCGCAGGCAGATATTGCAGCTGGCCAAGTGCCATTTTGATCAAAATGTATCCCTAGGTAGGCAAAGTTTTTTACACACTCAATTTTTTTGCCATTAATAGAGATATTACAACTCTTTGCAGTTCTTTTCCCACACTTCATGCTGAATGTTTTACTTATGTTCACTTGCAGCCCCCTGACATGCATGTAGTTAACAAAGTGTGTGACTGTTCTCTGTAGACCTATAGGTGTCCTCGACATTAAAACTGCGTCGTCCGCGTATAATAATATTGGTTCTGGGTTTCCATTAATATTCGGGTGGTCATGGGGGAGCTCGGCCAGTTGTTCGCCCAGGCTATTGATGTATAGTGTGAATAGGAACGGGGCAAGGACGCATCCCTGCCTCACTCCTTTTCCAATGCCAAATCTCGCCATGCACTCCCCATTTTTTCCATGTCTCCCCCTTGCTCCCGCCTCACGATAAAGTTCTCTGATAAATAATAAAAATGTAATTTTCAATGCCCAACTCCAATAAAGTTTCCCATAATTTATTGTGTATAACACAGTCGAACGCGGAAGATAGATCGACAAATGTTAAAAAAACATTTCCACTTTTAGCCCTGGTATATTTATCAATAATAAGACTAAAATTCAGACCTTGCTCTATTGTACCCAGTCCGGACTTAAAACCATATTGTAGCCTCGATAAGACCCCCTTTTCCTCAGCCCATAATTGTAGTTTATTTAAAATTACCCTCCCAATCACCTTGAAAAGGGAATCTAAAAGTGATATAGGTCAATAGCATTTAGGGTCATCACGATTTCCCTTCTTAAAAATAGGTATTAAAATTGCATCTGACCATGACTGTATAAAACCAATTTGAAAACACTTGTTTAAAACATTCATAAAAAGTGGAGCCCAGATATCAGTATTTGACCTGTAAACATCAACTGGGACACCATCTGGCCCTGGGGCTTTACCTGAAGCACTTTTCTGTATTGCACCAATTATCTCGTCCAGAGTAAAGCTAATATCCAGAGGGTATACCTGAAGGCTCCTCTGTGCCCCATTTATACCTTCTGTCCCATGACTTCCCGTTTGTGGTATGTCCCTCCCTGGCTCATTATCTAATGGGGATACATCGGCACAGTATAAAGCACTAAAATAGCCGATCCACCTATCTTCTGGAATGGCTATATCTATCTTATCACAATCTCTCATCGTTAAGTTTGGGAAGTTCACTATCTTCCAAAACTTTACACTATCTTTCTGTAAGCAGGCCTCATGAAGATCTAGCCACACTTCCTCTTTTAGTTTTTGCTTTCTAATCGTTTGGGCCTGTTTATAAAATAATCTTGCTTTCCTTATCTCTTCTCTATTTCTGGGTAGTTTTTTTAAGACTGTTTTTATCTTCTTATGTGCTTTTGTGCATTCGTTGTCGAACCACCCCCGTTTTTTACACAATCCCATCTTTTTTTTAACTGTAAATATTTCCTTGATCTTAGCTGAGATGTTCTCAAAAGCATTTATTACATCAGTTCCTTTATTTTCCTTCGCTAGGCACACTTTAAAATCCTCTTGTGTTTCGTGTACGAGCTGCCCCAAAAACACGATGGGATCCACCTTCTGCCATTTTAAGGTGTATCCATTTCTGCTCGACAAACTAAGTTCATGATTATATGAGGGACCCACATCACCTGTACTATGACAAATACCATTCTCAAATGAGAGAGAGGCACTGATGGGGTAGTGATCACTCAACACGTTAGAGAGTGTTACATAAGTTAAGAACTTTATAGATTTCTTATTTTTTGAAAACAGAACAAAATCAATTGTCGTATTACAACCTCTCCCTATATAAGTGGGCTTAAAAACTACTGGCGGGATGCATAATTCATTGGCAAAGTCTAGATTAAATTCAGACATGATTTCATTCAGCATATCACCCACAATTAAATGTTTAAAATGTGGTGCAGAATTATCTATTTCCTCCCCCAACCCAAAAATTCCATCCTGGTAATACCTACATAGATGACAGTTAAAATCCCCACCCCAAATACAGCATGGTTCCCCCTTTGGCCCCTCTCGGAATTTCCTTAAATCACTTTGTAATTGGTTCAGGACACAGTGAATCAAATTTTTTGGAACATTGTTATAAAAATTTACAATTATCAAGCAGCCAGATTCCTTCAATGTAACTCCACAATCTGGTAAAAATCATTAGTTCTTGCAAACGTTATTTTCCCCATATTTAACAAGTTTGAAATGTAAAAACATAGGCCGCCTTCAGGTCTGCCAGCTTTGCTAGGAAGGGCTGGGGTATGATAGGTCCAAAAACCCTCCATATGATGCTCACTAATCTGCCAGGTCTCTGGTAAGCAGATTATCGGGTGATCTTCCACAACCTTTAGCCAAGCTGTATCATGTGTCTTTCCGGCCAACCCTGCTATATTCCAAAAAACTATATGTTAAACCTGTCAGCTCTAGGGTGGTCTTTCCCTTTTTTTTCCGCCTTTGCCTCATTTTTCCCACCTTCTTTTTCGTTGGCCCTTAGATCTCCGGGCACCTTTCAATGGCCAATCCATGTTAAGGTGCAGGTGCTCTCTACTCCAAACATGGCTGCCACTGACCCCTGCTACTGCAGCGTGGTCTTTTTAGGTGCACTCTAGTAGCCAGGAGCTGGCTGGAACCCTTAAACAATGTAGCAATGCCAGCCTGCCCATAGCTAGAATGAGGGAAGCTCCTGGAACCTTCTTGGACAGGGGAGGTGACACCAACTGCCACTGCCAACTGCCAACTGTCGCTATATAAGGAAAGGGAGGAAAACTTTCTAGTCAGTTGGGGCATCACTGACCTGGGGGACCCACGCAGGAGATTTAGGCGGGAGGGCCTAGTCAGGGATTTATGCCACTGGGAGTGACAGGATTTAGGTGCTGCCTCTTAAGTTGAGTGAGGTATCCTAGACTAGCCCCCTGATCTGGCCCAGCGGTAGGGGAACCCAGGGACCATCTTCAGTGACCTGAGGGAATTTGTACGCCCCAAACTCAAGCCCCCCCCTCTTCAAGAAACCACCTCATAAGGGCGCAGAACCATCCAAGTGCCAAGAAGTCTACTTGCCTTTCCTACAGAGACTACTGGGGGATCGACCAGGTACCGGACTGTGCTGCCCCTGCGCACTCCCTGCCTCCATCTGGCCCTATGCTGTCCTGCCGGCCTCCCCCTGACTGAATTGCTCTGATTCCCATCCTGCCTGCATCCCCTCGAATTGCCTGAGAAGCGCTGTAATCTGCTCCCCTGTCGAGCGCTGTGTCATAGACTGCCTGTCCTGTCAAGAATGGGTGGGTGTGCCCCCTTGTCATGCCTGCCCCGAGCGCTGTAAAGTGGCCCCAAGCGCTAGATTGACCCTACATTTATGCACCGTGTGAAGAGCTTACTGAGACTGGCCTTGCAGCTCTCTGAGGATCGAGTTGTTGGCAGGCTGACTCAACACCACGGCCCGGAGCTGATCGCGCCCTCCTGAGGCGCCTGAGGAAACCCCTCTGCCATCGCGGCTCCAGCCCCGCATGCACAACACCCCCGATGCGCTTCCGGCCTCCCAGCGCCACTGCTCGCCTTTCGCGCAGTGCCCTGCGGCCCCAGCGGAGCCAACGCCGTCATCTTGCCCCCCCCGGCGGCCCCCGTATGTCAGGAGAGGGCCGCCGCACCGAGCGCACCAGGCCGCGCTAGGCCTGCAGCCATCCCCTGCCTGTATCATGTGACGGGAAGCGCCGCCGCATCATCGGCCGCGGCCCCGCCAGAGCCGCGCAGCCATTGGCTGCCAGGATCGAGCCCCTCGCAACGAGGCCCGGCACCCAGAGAAGCTCAGACTCGTCGCGGAGGGGGCCGTGGAGCACGAGAGCCCCCTCCGATCTGCCCCACACACTGGGCCTGCCCCGCCGCGGGCGCCGGTGCCCCGCATCTGCCCCCTTCACAGCGCTGGGCCGAGTGAGGCCCACGGGAGGGCTGGAGCCTCTTCCCCATCCCCAGAGCCATCGCAAGGGCCCCGGAGGGCCAAAGATATAAGGTAACCCCCAGGGGAGGAGGGCGGAAGGCCGGAGAAGGCCCCGAGTTCGCCCCTGCCCCGGGGAAAACTATGACTGGGCCCCGTTGGCCCCCCAATGAACCTTCTGGTGACTGAGAGGCCCTGATAAACATCTAGGTTACTCGGGCCAATTAACTGTGCATGCCTGGGGACAGGCTCAGTCCCAATTAACTTTTTATGCCTGGGGGCAGGTTCATCCTCAATTAACTGTTTATGCCTGATGACATGTTGATTTATCCAGTAGTGGATTAGCCCTGCGCAAGGGAGTTGTTAGCCTCACTGTACTGATTTACCTGTTATTCTTATAGGATGAAATGCTCATACTTGCTTCCTGAAATGCTCGTTTATGGTTCATGAAAGTATCCCCTTTGCCTGCTAAAAAGGTTATTGCGACAGGCTATTTTATTTGATGAATTGCTAACTTTGCTCCAATGATGAAAATGCTTTAATGAAATATCCTAGGAAATGTTGATGAATTGATTGCCCTGATCTTAATCCTATATAACAGCTATTGATTTTAATCAAAAGTACTGGTGTGGTCTCCATTATTGCGCACACTTATTGTCTCAGTGGATGAGTGTGTTGTGTAGCTACTTTACACGTAAGCCCCTGGTTGCCTGCCTGCTCGAGCCAAGCTACCCCCCGAAGAACTGGCGGTCCCAGTTCGTACACTGGTGGCGAGCGGTGGGATTCAGGACCTGTAGCTACCCAGCACCCTCCAGTGGGACAGAGTGCGCTGCAATTAGTTGGACACCTATTGTGCCTACAAGCTTACTCAATTGACCCCCTCACTGTCTAGCCTGCAGAGTGTGTAGGGACCTGTGTTGACCCAGCATTGTTGCCTACGTCCTAGTATCTTTCTTTCAAGTTATCTGGGCCCCCACCTGACAAAATGGAGTTCCAGCTGGCTGACCTTGATGAGTACACGGTAGTGCAGTTAAGGGAATTTTGTCAGGGGATGGGGGTGCCGGTTGGGCGGAGAGCCGCAAAGGAAGAACTCCGCACTGCCTTGAGGGCATGGGTAAGGGCCCACCCAGGGGAGAGAGAGGATGAGGAACAGGAGGGACAGGTCACACAAAGGGAGGCGGGCACTCCAGAAGACCCAGGCCTGCTCAACATTGACATGTCTGACAATGTGTTGCCAGGAAGATGTTCCGGGGCAGGGAGTAGTGTATCCAGGGGGAGTGCGTCGTCGCAGGAGTATGAGGAAAGGAGGGAGGAGAGGCGATTGAA
The DNA here is from genome assembly GCF_964261635.1 of Lissotriton helveticus. NCBI lineage: Eukaryota > Metazoa > Chordata > Amphibia > Caudata > Salamandridae > Lissotriton > Lissotriton helveticus. The sequence goes on along the minus strand of NC_136072.1, from coordinate 605,193,872 downwards.
GTGGGAGCTTGACCGCCCATGGGGTGCCCGAGAAACATTGGGGAGGTGGCCTGTACCGGTATATACCTCCAGACGTCAGGGACACCCTCCTGTACTTGGAGAAGGCAGAAAAGTTCAGGTATTCCCCCATGAAGGAGGCGCTCATTAAAAAGTTTGGCCTCAACCCCGAAAGGTATCGCCAGAAGTTCCGTGGCAGCCATAAGCTGTCCACGCAGAATTGGGTGGAGTTTTTTTACTATGCCCGTAAGGCTCTGGATGGTTGGGTGCCTGGCAGCGAGGTGCATGATTATGAGGGCCTGTACAATCTTTTTTTGAGAGAGCACCTCTTGGATAAGTGTTTTACGGAGCTGCGCCAACATCTGGTGGACCGCAAGCTTACTGATCCCCGTGAGCTTGCGGAGGAGGCGGATACCTGGGTCAGCACCCGGGTGTCACACAAGGGCCCCGGGGGAGATGGCCCGAAAGGCGGACAGGGCGCCCCCAGAGGAAAGAGGGGGGAGATAAAAAGGCGGAGTTCTCACGAGGCCCACAAACTAGACAGTTTGGGAGAGGAGTAGGTACCCCATCTCAGTCCCGTTCCCCAAAACCCACTTGCCCTGACAAGAGTCAGCAGCCAAAAGTGGACCGGTGCTATGAGTGCGGAGAGGTCGGACACTACAAGGGAGATGCCCAGTGTCGCAAATGACCCCCAGCCCCCACTGGTGGCAAGAGTCCCGGGGTGGCTAGTGTAGCGCTTGGGATGGAGCTGCCCCTAGATAGGGAAGGGGAGTGGACAGGCCTGACCCTGGTTTCACTTGGGGATAGAGAGATGGTCCCAGTGACGCCCCTACCATCGAATACTGCTAAGTACCAGCAGAGGGTGTAGGCCAATGGGGAGGAGGTGGACGCTCTGAGGGACACAGGAGCCAGCATGACCACCGTAGTGAGGCGACTGGTGTCCCCTGAGCAGGTAGTACCTGATGTGTTCCATCCGGCCGTGTTGGCTGATGACAGTATGAGCTACTATCCCGTGGCTCAAGTTCCCTTTGAGTGGGGAGGAGTGAAAGGTCCGTTGAGAGTTGCGATAAGCCCTGCCTTGCCTGTGGACTGTCTGCTCGGTAATGACCTGGAACATACCGCCTGGAAGGAAGTGGAGTTTAAGGCCCACACTGAGATGCTGGGGTTACCAGGGTGGACTTGCGTAGTCATGCGGTCCATGGCTGCCCGGCAAGAAGCTCAACCCGGGTTGGAGCCTGAGACAACAGCCCAACCCAATGCTGGTCGTGAGGAGGAGAGTGTTGTGGAGGACACACCATGTGTGATGGATGGAGAGCCCGCGGAGGTATCCCCGGAGTCCGTGGAGGTGGATGTCGTTCCCGTGGGGGACTTGCCGACCCTTGCCGAGTGGCATGTGGAAGGAGGGCCTACCCGGAAGGAATTCTGTCGGGCGCAAAACGAGTGCCCCACGCTTGAAGGCATGCGGCGACAGGCCGAAGCTCAAGCGACTGATCAGGAGACCGGCAGTTTTCAAGTGTATTGGGAGGAGGGCCTCTTTTACAGTGAGCCTAAGGTTCCGGTGCATGGATCCTTGAGGACCTTAGCGGTCCCCCAATGCTACCGGGCCTTCTTATTGGAATTGGCGCATGAGATACCCTTGGCTGGACACCTGGGCCAGGACAAGACCTTTGCGAGGCTAGTCCCACATTTTTATTGGCCCAGGATGAGAATTGCCTTTGACACCTATTGTAAGACCTACAAGACTTGCCAGGCAAGTGGCAAGACGGGGACCAAAGTGAAGGCCCCATTGGAACCGCTTGCGGGGGTCGGGACCCCTTTTGAGCGGGTCGGTATCGACATCGTTGGGCCGTTGGACCCTCCGACCTCTGCGGGACACCGGTTCATCTTGGTGTTAGTGGACCACGCCACTCGGTACCCGGAGGCTATTCCTCTGAGGACCGTTACTGCACCTGTGGTGGCGCGGGCCCTGATGGGGATATTTACCCGAGTGGGATTCCCCAAGGTCGTGGTGTCGGACAGGGGCACAAACTTCATGTCGGCCTACATGCAGGCCATGTGGAAGGAGTGTGGAGTGACCTATCAGTTCTCCACTCCTTACCACCCCCAGACTAACGGGCTCGTAGAGCGCTTCAACAAGACCTTGAAGGGGATGATCCGGAGAATGCCAGAGGACTTGAGGCGGAAATTGGACATCCTCCTCCCTTGCCTGCTATTTTCGTACCGCGAGGTACCACAGAAGGGAGTCGGGTTCAGCCCCTTCGAACTGCTCTATGGCCATCCCGTTAGGGGACCCCTCAGCCTTGTCAAAGAGGGGTGGGAGAAGACTTCGCAGAAGCTTCCCCGTGATGTCGTCAGCTACATGCTGGCGTTCCGCAGCCAGATGGCCAAGCTGTGGAAGGAAGCCTCAGACAACTTAGAGGCTAGCCAAGCCGTCATGAAGGAGTGGTATGACCGCAACGCTCGGACGGTGGAGTTGGACGCTGGACAGAAGGTGTGGGTCAGGAAGCCTGGGGAGCTTAGTGCCCACCAGGACCGGTGGACTGGTCCGTATGAGATTGTGGAGCGTCGAGGCCAGACCACCTACATCGTGGATTTGAGGACCCCCCGTCAGCCCCATCGGGTGCTTCACGTCAACCGCCTGAAGCCTCACCATGAGCGATCGGAGCTTGCTCTCCTCATGGTGACGGATGGGAGTGAGTAGGAGGAGAGTGAGCCTCTTCCTGACCTTCTGGCGGCCCAGGAGAAGGATGGTTCAGTGGAGGGAGTTGTCCTCTCCCCATCCTTGACCCCAGAGCAACAGAGGGACTGCCGCCAGGTTTTAGCGCAGCACGCCTCGTTGTTCTCCCTCACGCCTGGAATTACACACCTGTGTACCCATGATGAGGACACAGGGGACAGTCCACCGGTAAAAACCAAGTCTTACCGGCTGTCCGAGAAAGTGAAGAACAGCATTCAGGGTGAGGTGACCAAAATGCTGGAGCTGGGGGTGATGGAACCCTCCAGCAGCCCGTGGGCTAGTCCGGTCGTGCTGGTGCCGAAAGCGGCCCCACCGGGCACCACACCAGAACTTCGGTTCTGTGTGGACTATCGGGGATTGAACTCTGTCACCAAGACATATGCTCACCCGATCCCACGGGCAGATGAGCTGATTGACCGGCTGGGAGCAGCCAAGTACCTCAGCACCATCGACTTGACATCAGGGTACTGGCAGATTGCCATGGCCGATGGAGCCAAGGAGAAGACAGCGTTCTCCACCCCCGAGGGCCACTTCCAATTCCGAGTGATGCGCTTCGGGCTCAAGAATGCTCCGGCCACTTTCCAGCGGTTGGTGAACCAGGTGCTATCTGGCCTGGAGTCCTTCTCAGCGGCGTACCTGGATGACATAGCTGTCTTCAGTAGCACCTGGGAGGACCATCTGCAGCATCTCCAGGAGTGCTGCGGGCTTTGCAGCGTGATGGCCTCACCATCAAGGGTAGCAAGTGCCAGATTGGACAGGGATCTGTCGTCTACCTGGGACACCTGGTGGGCGAGGGTAAGGTCAACCCCTCCAGGCCAAAATTGAGACCATCATGGCCTGGGAGCCTCCCCAAGACTCAGACTGAGGTCCGAGCTTTCCTCGGCCTCACTGGCTACTACCGCAGGTTCGTCAAGGGATATGGCACCATTGTGGCCCCCTTGACAGAGTTAACGTCCAAAAAGCAGCCACGCAAGGTGATCTGGACGGCTGCTTGCCAGGAGGCATTTGAAACACTGAAGCGCGCGATGTGCACCGCTCCGGTGCTGGCCACTCCGGACTTCCAGAAAGAATTCATCGTGCAGACGGATGCCTCAGGCCATGGCGTAGGCGCGTGCTATCGCAACTCAACGACGAAGGCCAAGACCAACCTGTGGCCTTCATCTCCAGAAGACTCCTCCCTCGGGAACGGCGATGGAGTACCATCGAGCGAGAAGCCTTCGCTGTGGTCTGGGCCTTGAAGAAGCTGAGGCCATACCTTTTTGGCTCTCACTTCCTAATTCAAACCGACCACCGACCCCTTCGCTGGCTCATGCAGATGAGAGGCGAAAATCCCAAGTTACTAAGGTGGTCCATTTCCCTACAGGGGATGGACTTTAGGGTGGAACATCGGCCCGGAGTTGACCACGCCAATGCTGACGGTCTCTCCCGGTTTTTCCGCCTTAGTGACGAGAACTCCCTAGAGGTTGGGTAGCTCTCCCCACTTTCAGCTGGGGGGACGCATGTTAGACCTGTCAGCCCTAGGGTGGTCTTTCCCTTTTTTTTCCCCCTTGCCTCATTTTTCCCACCTTCTTTTTCGTTGGCCCTTAGGTCCCCGGGCACCTTTCCATGGCCAATCCATGTTAAGGTGCAGGTGCTCTCTACTCCAAACATGGCTGCCACTGACCCCTGCTACTGCAGCGTGGTCTTTTTAGGCGCACTCTAGTAGCCAGGAGCTGGCTGGAACCCTTAAACAATGTAGCAATGCCAGCCTGCCAGCCTGCCCATAGCTAGAATGAGGGAAACTCCTGGAACCTTCTAGAACAGGGGAGGTGATACCAACTGCCACTGCCAACTGCCAACTGTCGCTATATAAAGAAAGGGAGGGAAACTTTCTGGTCAGTTGGGGCATCACTGACCTGGGGGACCCACGCAGGAGATTTAGGCGGGAGGGCCTAGTCAGGGACTTATGCCACTGGGAGTGACAGGATTTAGGTGCTGCCTCTTAAGTTGAGTGAGGTATCCTAGACTAGCCCCTGCCTGTATCACGTGACGGGGAGCGCCGCCGCGTCATCGGAAGCGCCCCCGCCAGAGCCGTGCAGCCATTGGCTGCCAGGATCGAGCCCCTCGCAGCGAGGCCCGGCACCCATAGAAGCTCAGACTCGTCGCGGAGGGGGCTGTGGAGCTCGAGAGCCCCCTCCGATCTGCACCACACGCTGGGCCTGCCCCGCCACGGGCGCAGGTGCCCCGCATCTGCCCCCTTCACAGCGCTGGGCCGAGTGAGGCCCACGGGAAGGCCGGAGCCCCTTCCCCATCCCCAGAGCATCGCAAGGGCCCCGGAGGGCCAAAGATATCAGGTAACCCCCAGGGGAGGAGGGCGGAAGGCTGGACAAGGACCCGAGTTCGCCCCTCCCCCGGGGAAAACTGTGACTGGGCCCCGTTGGCCCCCCAATGAACCTTCTGGTGACTGAGAGGCCCTGATAAACATCTAGGTTACTCGGGCCAATTAACTGTGCATGCCTGGGGACAGGCTCAGTCCCAATTAACTGTTTATGCCTGGGGGCAGGTTCATCCTCAATTAACTGTTTATGCCTGATGACATGTTGAATTATCCAGCTGTGGATTAGCCCTGCGCAAGGGAGTTGTTAGCCTCACTGTACTGATTTACCTGTTATTCTTATAGGATGAAATGCTCATACTTGCTTCCTGAAATGCTAGTTTATGGTTCATGAAAGTATCCCCTTTGCCCGCTGAAAAGGTTATTGCGACAGGCTATGTTATTTGATGAATTGCTAACTTTGCTCCCATGATGAAAATGCTTTAATGAAATATCCTAGGAAATGTTGATGAATTGATTGCCCTGATCTTAATCCTATCTAAAAGCTATTGATTTTAATCAAAAGTACTGGTGTGGTCTCCAATATTGCGCACACTTATAGTCTCAGTGGATGAGTGTGTTGTGTAGCTACTTTACATGTAAGCCCCTGGTTGCCTGCCTGCTCGAGCCAAGCTACCCCCCGAAGAACTGGCGGTCCCAGTTCTTACACTATATTACAATGATCATTCCCTGTTGTTTGTGGCCTAGCAGGTAACTTTAAGCTTGTGGTGTTTATAATATAATTGGGGATACTTTTATTTAGTTGTTCCATTACCTGATTTCTAATTTCTAGATCTGCCATTCCCTGATTGTTAAAGGACTGAGAATCAGCCATTAGACAATTATCCACTAAATCATCCACCTCATGATGTGCTATATGCGTAATTATTAACCTTTTCTCCAACCTTTTCTCCGAGGCAGTACCATTAGATCGCATATAATCCTTACTGCCTGTGCTTGGGTCTTCAGGTAATGGTCAATCCACATTCCCCAACGATGATAATGGTTCAAATCTATTTTGTATGGCCACAATAAAAGGATTCCACCTTGGTCTGTAATTCTGTGCCAAGAATATGGGATGTCCTTCCAAGCTTAGGGGTATATAGAAAAAACCTAGAGGGAGTGCACACATTTCTCTTTCATTTATACATGTTTTCCCTATCCTGGTCAGTAATGCATGAATGAGTCTGGGATCTCTGAATGTCAGAACAATACAGTCCCCAGCCGCCATTTTCTCTCTATTGCCTACCCAGCTGACACGGCGGGCCATTTTATAGTTTGTAAATAGGGCTTCGCCCAAGCCAGTTTTATCCCCTAGCCAGGAGAGTGATTTATACGCAGAGTTTCCCATGATTCATGAGCTGCTTCTGGTAATGGCAGAACGTTTGCTATTACAATAGCATAAGGTGAAGCGGCCGGCGGCAAATCTAGATGGCTACCATTGTTTCTATAAATCTTAGGTATAGGCCTCTCTATTCTTTGACTCACATCTTGCCCCTTAGATTTTTGCGAGTCCGGGGTCTGTCCGAGGTTGGCCTGATTTGCTGTAGTATTACTGTTGATAATATTGCCTGGGTTTGTCTGGGCATCTTTCTCTATAGGGCCATTCACACATGAAATTACCGGATTCAATGGCTGGGTAGGGTTACCCTGTACCAATGAAAAATTTGTATTGGCATTGTGCCTTGATTGGTAATCGTTTTTCAATTGGGTCTCAATGACCTCCACTTTTTTACATAGGTTTCCCATTGTAGTCACTAAAAAATAGTACCATTTATCTAAGGTTTTTTGATGTTAACCAAATCTTTTCTATATTCCTCTACAGGGTATCCGATTTTTTCAGAACCAGCTCTCATCTGTTTCTTATTCTGGGTTGGCTTAACAGACTTGTTAGTGACTTTTCTTTTCCTCCCTGGAGTTTTTCTATTTTTGGCCAAATTTGTATTCCCATCTTTGGTCACATCATTATTACCTTGATTTAGTACGGGATTTTTTGCTCTTTTTGGTGGGGGCTCGATCTCCTGTTCGGAGTCTGTAACCTCAATATGATCTGAAATATCCAAAACACACCCATTTATTGTCCCCGTCTTAACCACCCCTACATTAGTAGTATCACCCTGACTTTGTTGTGTTTCTCCCCCTGCACTTAAATCTTCAGGTAAGGATAATCTGCCCTGTGATAGTGTCTCCTCTACAGATATTATTTGTTCCTCAATAACTCCCAAGGCCCCTTTAAGATGTGTCATCAGTGACTGTTGTACTCCTCGGCCCGCAGTTTCTATATTGGTACTGGAGGTGGAAATATTCTTTCTTTTTCCCATAATGAAAGGATGATACTATCGCGTATCCCAAAAAGGAATTATACTAATACAGGAGCAGCGCACTGCGGGGGAATTTTGCAGGGAATACTATGATATTACAGGGTAGAAGTAGAGATGGTTTCAGCAACAAGTGCGGGATTGTATATAAAATATACTTGTATTATATCAGCACACAGTACAAGTCTGTGTAAATTATGCTGGGGTTGGGACAAGGGGGTAAAGTGCGAAAGTTCCAGCAGTTCAATAACAGAGTATACAAAAGTAAACAAGGGGTTACTGTAATGCTACGGTAAAAAGTGCAAATAGTGCTGGGATAAGGACTAAGGGGATAAAGTGGCCTCGTGCCTATAGATAAATACTAAAAAGTACAAGGAAATTACTTATGATGGAAGAGTGTGCACAATTATGCCGGGATAATGATTCACAGGATAAACTGTCTATGTGCCAACAACTAATTACTAAAAAGTACAATAGTACAATAGTTACTTATAAAAACATCAGCACACTATAACAGGAATATATAAAACGAATTATGCTGTCACCTAAAGAGGTAAAGTGCCAACCGCTGTTACAGGAGTCTAGGGCTAGGGCTAGTTATTATAATACATCCTCGCGCTATAAAAGAATGTGCAAAAATATGCTAGAGTAGAAAATGGGAAAATAAAGTGCCTATGTGCCAGTCGCTATTACAAGAATGTGCAAATATTTACTTATATCAGCCTACACTAAGGCATCATTTTTTACGACACAGTACAGGTAAATGTGCAAATGCCAAGGAACCCAGAGCTAACGCGTATAAAGTACTCTAGTAATGATCACAAATGTAATCACATACACATAAAGGTTTGATACTATCTTTGGTGCCCCAAATATTATAAACCCAGCCTCCGTTAAAAAACCACAATGTCACAGTAAATAATTGGTCAAGATGCGATATAAAAAACAGTTATAAAAATGCTAATATATACCAGTCCATCTTACAAACACAGGGGGCTCTATCCATGAAACACAGCTGGCAGAAATAATGTTCTAAGGCAGTCACAAATTATCCAGATTTGTGTGGGATGTGAAGTGAATTCAAGCAGCATCTATTAAAGTCTAGGGCACCCACAGACCATAGTTGTTCAATCTCGAGCCACTCCTCGGAAACAGGTGTCCTGTCGGGATCCCAAACGTTAGTTGGGGGGCCCAGCCCAGCCTCAATCGGCCACGGACGGGCACGCCCTTTGCCCGGCGGGTCCCGCGCCGCGGGAGCCCGTGATGGAATAAGTAGGCCCGAGTTAGAAACAGGAAGCCCCCCGCCTCACGCGAGACCGCGCTGCCCTATGGGTGATATAGTCCGGGCAGCGCGCGGTCCTCTGTTCCGGCGGGAGCTGTGCTGGGCGACGGTGCAAACAAAGCGGGCAAGAGTCTCCCACAGGCAAAAATGGATGCAGCAACCGGGCGGTGAGATTGAAGCAGCACCGTAGAAGGGCGTCCCCCGCCGCGGGAGCCCGCGATGGAATAAGTAGGCCCGAGGTAGAAACAGGAAGCTCCCCGCCTCACGCGTGACTGCGCTGCCCTATGGGTGATATAGTCCGGGCAGCGGGCGGTCCGTGGTTCCGGCAGGAGCTGTGCTGGGCGACGGGGCAAACAAAGTGGGCAAGAGTCTCCCACAGGCAACAAGCATTTACAATGCAATGGTCTCGGCATCATTAAAGGAAGAGCTATTGGCATTGCTCATGACATTTCTTTTTTTTTCTTTAAATCATAAACAAATGACATTGTCATTTACATTGCCAATACACAGCACTCTGCACTCAACAGCACACAGCACTCTGCACTCAACAGCACACAGCACTCTGCACTCAACAGCACACAGCACTCTGCACTCAACAGCACATAGCACTCTGCACTCAACAGCACACACCGCTCTGCACCTGCACTCACTGTTCTGTACACTCACTCTGCATTCTGCACTCACTACTCTGCACTCACAACTCTGCATTCTGCACTCACTACTCTGCACTCACAACTCTGCATTCTGCACTCACTACTCTGCACTCACTACTCTGCACTCACTACTCTGCACTCACTACTCTGCACTCACAACTCTGCACTCTGCGCTCACTACTCTGCACTCTGCGCTCACTACTCTGCACTCTGCGCTCGCTACTCTGCGCTCACTACTCTGCGCTCACTACCCTGCGCTCACTACCCTGCGCTCACTACCCTGCGCTCACTACCCGGCACTCACTACCCTGCACTCATTACCCTGAACTCACTACTCTGCACTCACTACCCTGCACTCACTACCCTGCACTCACTACCCTGCACTCACTACCCTGCACTCACTACCCAGCGCTCACTACCCGGCACTCACTACCAGGCACTCACTACCCTGCACTCACTACCCTGCACTCACTACCCTGCACTCACTACTCTGCACTCACTACTCTGCACTCACTACTCTGCACTCACTTCTCTGCACTCTGCACTCACTACTCTGCACTCTGCACTCACTACTCTGCACTCTGCACTCTCTGCACTCACTACTCTGCATTCACTACCCTGCACTCACTACTCTGCACTCTGCACTCACTACTCTGCACTTACTACTCTGCACTCACTACTCTGAACTCACAACTCTGCACTCACTACTCTGCACTCACAACTCTGCACTCAAAACTCTGCACTCACTACTCTGCACTCACTACTCACTACTCTGCACTCTGCACTCACTACTCTGCACTCACTACTCACTACTCTGCACTCTGCACTCACTACTCTGCACTCACTACTCTGCACTCTGCACTCACTACTTTGCACTCACTACTCTGCACTCACTACACTCTGCACTCACTACTGTGAACTCACTACTCTGCACTCTGCACTCACTACTCACTACTCTGCACTCTGCACTCACTACTCTGCACTCTGCACTCACTACTCTGCATTCACTACTCTGCACTCTGCACTCACTACTTTGCACTCACTACTCTGCACTCACTACACTCTGCACTCACTACTCTGCACTCACTACTCTGCACTCACTACTCTGCACTCACTATTCTGCACTCACTACTCTGCACTCTCTGCACTCACTACTCTGCACTCACTACTCTGCACTCACTACTCTGCACTCCTCACTACTCTGCACTCACTACTCTGCACTCACTACTCTGCACTCTGCACTCACTACTCTGCATTCTGCACTCACTACTCTGCACTCACTACTCTGCACTCACTACTCTGCACTCTGCACTCACTACTCTGCACTCACTACTCTGCACTCACTACTCAGCACTCACTACTCTGCACTCACTACACTCTGCACTCACCTCTCTGCACTCACCTCTCTGCACTCCCTACTCTGCACTCCCTACTCTGCACTCCCTACTCTGCACTCACCTCTCTGCACTCACTACTCTCTGCACTCACCTCTCTGCACTCACCTCTCTGCACTCACTACTCTCTGCACTCACCTCTCTGCACTCCCTACTCTCTGCACTCACTACACTCTGCACTCACTACTCTGCACTCACTACTCTACACTCACTACTCTGCACTCACTACTCTGCACTCACTACTCTGCACTCTGCACTCACTATTCTGCACTCTGCACTCACTACTCTGCACTCTCTGCACTCACTACTCTGCACTCCTCACTACTCTGCACTCCTCACTACTCTGCACTCCTCACTACTCTGCACTCCTCACTACTCTGCACTCACTACTCTGCACTCACTACTCTGCACTCTGCACTCACTACTCTGCACTCACTACTCTGCACTCTGCACTCACTACTCTGCACTCACTACTCTGCACTCACTACTCTGCACTCTGCACTTACTACTCTGCACTCACTACTCTGCACTCACTACTCTGCACTCACTACTCTGCACTCACTACACTCTGCACTCACCACTCTGCACTCACCTCTCTGCACTCACCTCTCTGCACTCACTACTCTCTGCACTCACTACTCTCTGCACTCACTACTCTGCACTCTCTACTCTGCACTCACCTCTCTGCACTCACTACTCTCTGCACTCACCTCTCGGCACTCACCTCTCTGCACTCAATACTCTCTGCACTCACTATTCTCTGCACTCACTACTCTGCACTCACTACTCTGCACTCACTACTCTGCGCTCACTACTCTGCACTCACTCCTCTGCACTCACTACTCTGCACTCTGCACTCACTACTCTGCACTCACTACTCTGCACTCACTACTCTGCACTCACTACTCTGCACTCACAACTCTGCACTCTGCACTCACAACTCTGCACTCTGCACTCACAACTCTGCACTCTGCACTCACAACTCTGCACTCACTACTCTGCACTCACTACTCTGCACTCACTACTCTGCACTCACTACACTCTGCACTCACCTCTCTGCACTCACCTCTCTGCACTCACTACTCTCTGCACTCACTACTCTCTGCACTCACTACTCTGCACTCTCTACTCTGCACTCACCTCTCTGCACTCACTACTCTCTGCACTCACCTCTCTGCACTCACCTCTCTGCACTCACTACTCTCTGCACTCACTACTCTCTGCACTCACTACTCTGCACTCACTACTCTGCACTCACTACTCTGCACTCACTACTCTGCACTCACTACTCTGCACTCACTACTCTGCACTCACTCCTCTGCACTCACTACTCTGCACTCTGCACTCACTACTCTGCACTCTGCACTCACTACTCTGCACTCACTACTCTGCACTCACTACTCTGCACTCACAACTCTGCACTCTGCACTCACAACTCTGCACTCTGCACTCACAACTCTGCACTCTGCACTCACAACTCTGCACTCTGCACTCACTACTCTGCACTCTGCACTCACTACTCTGCACTCACTACCCTGCACTCACTACTCTACACACTCACTACTCTGCACTCACTACTCTGCACTCACTACTCTGCACTCACCTCTCTGCACCCACTACTCTCTGCACCCACTACTCTCTGCACTCACTACTCTGCACTCACTACTCTCTGCACTCACCTCTCTGCACTCACCTCTCTGCACCCACTACTCTCTGCACCCACTACTCTCTGCACTCACTACTCTGCACTCACTACTCTGCACTCACTACTCTGCACTCACTACTCTGCACTCACTACTCTGCACTCACTACTCTGCACTCTGCACTCACTACTCTGCACTCTGCACTCACTACTCTGCACTCACTACTCTGCACTCACTACTCTGCACTCACTACTCTGCACTCACTACTCTGCACTCACTACTCTGCACTCACTACTCTGCACTCACTACTCTGCACTCACTACTCTGCACTCACTACTCTGCACTCTGCACTCACTATTCTGCACTCTGCACTCACTACTCTGCACTCTCTGCACTCACTACTCTGCACTCCTCACTACTCTGCACTCCTCACTACTCTGCACTCCTCACTACTCTGCACTCACTACTCTGCACTCACTACTCTGCACTCACTACTCTGCACTCACTACTCTGCACTCTGAACTCACTACTCTGCACTCTGCACTCACTACTCTGCACTCTGCACTCACTACTCTGCACTCACTACTCTGCACTCACTACTCTGCACTCACTACTCTGCACTCACTACACTCTGCACTCACCTCTCTGCACTCACCTCTCTGCACTCACTACTCTCTGCACTCACTACTCTCTGCACTCACTACTCTGCACTTTCTACTCTGCACTCACCTCTCTGCACTCACTACTCTCTGCACTCACTACTCTGCACTTTCTACTCTGCACTCACCTCTCTGCACTCACTACTCTCTGCACTCACCTCTCGGCACTCACCTCTCTGCACTCACTACTCTCTGCACTCACTACTCTCTGCACTCACTACTCTGCACTCACTACTCTGCACTCACTACTCTGCACTCACTACTCTGCACTCACTACTCTGCACTCACTACTCTGCACTCACTACTCTGCACTCTGCACTCACTACTCTGCACTCTGCACTCACTACTCTGCACTCACAACTCTGCACTCACTACTCTGCACTCACAACTCTGCACTCTGCACTCACAACTCTGCACTCTGCACTCACAACTCTGCACTCTGCACTCACAACTCTGCACTCACTACTCTGCACTCACTACTCTGCACTCACTACTCTGCACTCACTACTCTGCACTCACTACACTCTGCACTCACCTCTCTGCACTCACCTCTCTGCACTCACTACTCTCTGCACTCACTACTCTCTGCACTCACTACTCTGCACTCTCTACTCTGCACTCACCTCTCTGCACTCACTACTCTCTGCACTCACCTCTCTGCACTCACCTCTCTGCACCCACTACTCTCTGCACCCACTACTCTCTGCACTCACTACTCTGCACTCACTACTCTGCACTCACTACTCTGCACTCACTACTCTGCACTCACTACTCTGCACTCACTACTCTGCACTCTGCACTCACTACTCTGCACTCTGCACTCACTACTCTGCACTCACTACTCTGCACTCACTACTCTGCACTCACTACTCTGCACTCACTACTCTGCACTCACTACTCTGCACTCACTACTCTGCACTCACTCCTCTGCACTCACTACTCTGCACTCTGCACTCACTACTCTGCACTCTGCACTCACTACTCTGCACTCACTACTCTGCACTCACAACTCTGCACTCTGCACTCACAACTCTGCACTGTGCACTCACAACTCTGCACTCTGCACTCACAACTCTGCACTCTGCACTCACTACTCTGCACTCTGCACTCACTACTCTGGACTCACTACCCTGCACTCACTACTCTACACACTCACTACTCTGCACTCACTACTCTGCACTCACTACTCTGCACTCACTACTCTGCACTCACTACTCTGCACTCACTACTCTGCACTCTGCACTCACTACTCTGCACTCTGCATCACTACTCTCTGCACTCACTACTCTCTGCACTCACTACTCTGCACTCTGCACTCACTACTCTGCACTCTGCACTCACTACTCTGCACTCTGCACTCACTACTCTGCACTCACTACTCTGCACTCTGCACTCACTACTCTGCACTCACTACTCTGCACTCACTACTCAGCACTCACTACTCTGCACTCACTACACTCTGCACTCACCTCTCTGTACTCACCTCTCTGCACTCCCTACTCTGCACTCCCTACTCTGCACTCCCTACTCTGCACTCACCTCTCTGCACTCACTACTCTCTGCACTCACCTCTCTGCACTCACCTCTCTGCACTCACCTCTCTGCACTCACCTCTCTGCACTCCCTACTCTCTGCACTCACTACACTCTGCACTCACTACTCTGCACTCACTACTCTGCACTCACTACTCTGCACTCACTACTCTGCACTCACTACTCTGCACTAACTACTCTGCACTCTGCACTCACTATTCTGCACTCTGCACTCACTACTCTGCACTCTCTGCACTCACTACTCTGCACTCCGCACTACTCTGCACTCCTCACTACTCTGCACTCCTCACTACTCTGCACTCACTACTCTGCACTCACTACTCTGCACTCACTACTCTGCACTCACTACTCTGCACTCTGAACTCACTACTCTGCCCTCTGCACTCACTACTCTGCACTCACTACTCTGCACTCTGCACTCACTACTCTGCACTCACTACTCTGCACTCACTACTCTGCACTCACTACTCTGCACTCACTACTCTGCACTCACTACACTCTGCACTCACCTCTCTGCACTCACCTCTCTGCACTCACTACTCTCTGCACTCACTACTCTCTGCACTCACTACTCTGCACTCTCTACTCTGCACTCACCTCTCTGCACTCACTACTCTCTGCACTCACTACTCTCTGCACTCACCTCTCGGCACTCACCTCTCTGCACTCACTACTCTCTGCACTCACTACTCTCTGCACTCACTACTCTGCACTCACTACTCTGCACTCACTACTCTGCACTCACTACTCTGCACTCACTACTCTGCACTCACTACTCTGCACTCACTCCTCTGCACTCACTACTCTGCACTCTGCACTCACTACTCTGCACTCTGCACTCACTACTCTGCACTCACAACTCTTCACTCACTACTCTGCACTCACAACTCTGCACTCTGCACTCACAACTCTGCACTCACTACTCTGCACTCACTACTCTGCACTCACTACTCTGCACTAACTACTCTGCACTCACTACTCTGCACTCACTACACTCTGCACTCACCTCTCTGCACTCACCTCTCTGCACTCACTACGCTCTGCACTCACCTCTCTGCACTCCCTACTCTCTGCACTCACTACACTCTGTACTCACCTCTCTGCACTCCCTACTCTGCACTCCCTACTCTGCACTCCCTACTCTGCACTCACCTCTCTGCACTCACTACTCTCTGCACTCACCTCTCTGCACTCACCTCTCTGCACTCACTACTCTCTGCACTCACCTCTCTGCACTCCCTACTCTCTGCACTCACTACACTCTGCACTCACTACTCTGCACTCACTACTCTGCACTCACTACTCTGCACTCACTACTCTGCACTCACTACTCTGCACTCACTACTCTGCACTCTGCACTCACTATTCTGCACTCTGCACTCACTACTCTGCACTCTCTGCACTCACTACTCTGCACTCCTCACTACTCTGCACTCCTCACTACTCTGCACTCCTCCCTACTCTGCACTCACTACTCTGCACTCACTACTCTGCACTCACTACTCTGCACTCACTACTCTGCACTCTGAACTCACTACTCTGCACTCTGCACTCACTACTCTGCACTCACTACTCTGCACTCTGCACTCACTACTCTGCACTCACAACTCTGCACTCTGCACTCACAACTCTGCACTCACTACTCTGCACTCACTACTCTGCACTCACTACTCTGCACTCACTACTCTGCACTCACTACACTCTGCACTCACCTCTCTGCACTCACCTCTCTGCACTCACTACTCTCTGCACTCACCTCTCTGCACTCCCTACTCTCTGCACTCACTACACTCTGTACTCACCTCTCTGCACTCCCTACTCTGCACTCCCTACTCTGCACTCCCTACTCTGCACTCACCTCTCTGCACTCACTACTCTCTGCACTCACCTCTCTGCACTCACCTCTCTGCACTCACTACTCTCTGCACTCACCTCTCTGCACTCCCTACTCTCTGCACTCACTACACTCTGTACTCACCTCTCTGCACTCCCTACTCTGCACTCCCTACTCTGCACTCCCTACTCTGCACTCACCTCTCTGCACTCACTACTCTCTGCACTCACCTCTCTGCACTCACCTCTCTGCACTCACTACTCTCTGCACTCACCTCTCTGCACTCCCTACTCTCTGCACTCACTACACTCTGCACTCACTACTCTGCACTCACTACTCTGCACTCACTACTCTGCACTCACTACTCTGCACTCACCTCTCTGCACTCACCTCTCTGCACTCACTACTCTCTGCACTCACTACTCTCTGTACTCACTACTCTGCACTCTCTACTCTGCACTCACCTCTCTGCACTCACTTCTCTCTGCACTCACCTCTCTGCACTCACCTCTCTGCACTCACTACTCTCTGCACCCACTACTCTCTGCACTCACTACTCTGCACTCACTACTCTGCACTCACTACTCTGCACTCACTACTCTGCACTCACTACTCTGCACTCACTACTCTGCACTCTGCACTCACTACTCTGCACTCTGCACTCACTACTCTGCACTCACTACTCTGCACTCACTACTCTGCGCTCACTACTCTGCACTCACTACTCTGCACTCACTACTCTGCACTCACTACTCTGCACTCACTCCTCTGCACTCACTACTCTGCACTCTGCACTCACTACTCTGCACTCTGCACTCACTACTCTGCACTCACTACTCTGCACTCACTACTCTGCACTCACAACTCTGCACTCTGCACTCACAACTCTGCACTGTGCACTCACAACTCTGCACTCTGCACTCACAACTCTGCACTCTGCACTCACTACTCTGCACTCTGCACTCACTACTCTGGACTCACTACCCTGCACTCACTACTCTACACACTCACTACTCTGCACTCACTACTCTGCACTCACTACTCTGCACTCACTACTCTGCACTCACTACTCTGCACTCACTACTCTGCACTCTGCACTCACTACTCTGCACTCTGCACTCACTACTCTCTGCACTCACTACTCTCTGCACTCACTACTCTGCACTCTGCACTCACTACTCCGCACTCTGCACTCACTACTCTGCACTCTGCACTCACTACTCTGCACTCACTACTCTGCACTCACTACTCTGCACTCTGCACTCACTACTCTGCACTCACTACTCAGCACTCACTACTCTGCACTCACTACACTCTGCACTCACCTCTCTGTACTCACCTCTCTGCACTCCCTACTCTGCACTCCCTACTCTGCACTCCCTACTCTGCACTCACCTCTCTGCACTCACTACTCTCTGCACTCACCTCTCTGCACTCACCTCTCTGCACTCACTACTCTCTACACTCACCTCTCTGCACTCCCTACTCTCTGCACTCACTACACTCTGCACTCACTACTCTGCACTCACTACTCTGCACTCACTACTCTGCACTCACTACTCTGCACTCACTACTCTGCACTCACTACTCTGCACTCACTACTCTGCACTCTGCACTCACTATTCTGCACTCTGCACTCACTACTCTGCACTCTCTGCACTCACTACTCTGCACTCCTCACTACTCTGCACTCCTCACTACTCTGCACTCCTCACTACTCTGCACTCCTCACTACTCTGCACTCACTACTCTACACTCACTACTCTGCACTCACTACTCTGCACTCACTACTCTGCACTCTGAACTCACTACTCTGCACTCTGCACTCACTACTCTGCACTCACTACTCTGCACTCTGCACTCACTACTCTGCACTCACTACTCTGCACTCACTACTCTGCACTCACTACTCTGCACTCACTACTCTGCACTCACTACACTCTGCACTCACCTCTCTGCACTCACCTCTCTGCACTCACTACTCTCTGCACTCACTACTCTCTGCACTCACTACTCTGCACTCTCTACTCTGCACTCACCTCTCTGCACTCACTACTCTCTGCACTCACTACTCTCTGCAATCACCTCTCGGCACTCACCTCTCTGCACTCACTACTCTCTGCACTCACTACTCTCTGCACTCACTACTCTGCACTCACTACTCTGCACTCACTACTCTGCACTCACTACTCTGCACTCACTACTCTGCACTCACTACTCTGCACTCACTACTCTGCACTCACTCCTCTGCACTCTGCACTCACTACTCTGCACTCTGCACTCACTACTCTGCACTCACAACTCTGCACTCACTACTCTGCACTCACAACTCTGCACTCTGCACTCACAACTCTGCACTCACTACTCTGCACTCACTACTCTGCACTCACTACTCTGCACTCACTACTCTGCACTCACTACTCTGCACTCACTACACTCTGCACTCACCTCTCTGCACTCACCTCTCTGCACTCACTACTCTCTGCACTCACCTCTCTGCACTCCCTACTCTCTGCACTCACTACACTCTGTACTCACCTCTCTGCACTCCCTACTCTGCACTCCCTACTCTGCACTCCCTACTCTGCACTCACCTCTCTGCACTCACTACTCTCTGCACTCACCTCTCTGCACTCACCTCTCTGCACTCACTACTCTCTGCACTCACCTCTCTGCACTCCCTACTCTCTGCACTCACTACACTCTGTACTCACCTCTCTGCACTCCCTACTCTGCACTCCCTACTCTGCACTCCCTACTCTGCACTCACCTCTCTGCACTCACTACTCTCTGCACTCACCTCTCTGCACTCACCTCTCTGCACTCACTACTCTCTGCACTCACCTCTCTGCACTCCCTACTCTCTGCACTCACTACACTCTGCACTCACTACTCTGCACTCACTACTCTGCACTCACTACTCTGCACTCACTACTCTGCACTCACCTCTCTGCACTCACCTCTCTGCACTCACTACTCTCTGCACTCACTACTCTCTGTACTCACTACTCTGCACTCTCTACTCTGCACTCACCTCTCTGCACTCACTTCTCTCTGCACTCACCTCTCTGCACTCACCTCTCTGCACTCACTACTCTCTGCACCCACTACTCTCTGCACTCACTACTCTGCACTCACTACTCTGCACTCACTACTCTGCACTCACTACTCTGCACTCACTACTCTGCACTCACTACTCTGCACTCTGCACTCACTACTATGCACTCTGCACTCACTACTCTGCACTCACTACTCTGCACTCACTACTCTGCGCTCACTACTCTGCACTCACTACTCTGCACTCACTACTCTGCACTCACTACTCTGCACTCACTCCTCTGCACTCACTACTCTGCACTCTGCACTCACTACTCTGCACTCTGCACTCACTACTCTGCACTCACTACTCTGCACTCACTACTCTGCACTCACAACTCTGCACTCTGCACTCACAACTCTGCACTGTGCACTCACAACTCTGCACTCTGCACTCACAACTCTGCACTCTGCACTCACTACTCTGCACTCTGCACTCACTACTCTGGACTCACTACCCTGCACTCACTACTCTACACACTCACTACTCTGCACTCACTACTCTGCACTCACTACTCTGCACTCACTACTCTGCACTCACTACTCTGCACTCACTACTCTGCACTCTGCACTCACTACTCTGCACTCTGCACTCACTACTCTCTGCACTCACTACTCTCTGCACTCACTACTCTGCACTCTGCACTCACTACTCCGCACTCTGCACTCACTACTCTGCACTCTGCACTCACTACTCTGCACTCACTACTCTGCACTCACTACTCTGCACTCTGCACTCACTACTCTGCACTCACTACTCTGCACTCACTACTCAGCACTCACTACTCTGCACTCACTACACTCTGCACTCACCTCTCTGTACTCACCTCTCTGCACTCCCTACTCTGCACTCCCTACTCTGCACTCCCTACTCTGCACTCACCTCTCTGCACTCACTACTCTCTGCACTCACCTCTCTGCACTCACCTCTCTGCACTCACTACTCTCTACACTCACCTCTCTGCACTCCCTACTCTCTGCACTCACTACACTCTGCACTCACTACTCTGCACTCACTACTCTGCACTCACTACTCTGCACTCACTACTCTGCACTCACTACTCTGCACTCACTACTCTGCACTCACTACTCTGCACTCTGCACTCACTATTCTGCACTCTGCACTCACTACTCTGCACTCTCTGCACTCACTACTCTGCACTCCTCACTACTCTGCACTCCTCACTACTCTGCACTCCTCACTACTCTGCACTCCTCACTACTCTGCACTCACTACTCTACACTCACTACTCTGCACTCACTACTCTGCACTCACTACTCTGCACTCTGAACTCACTACTCTGCACTCTGCACTCACTACTCTGCACTCACTACTCTGCACTCTGCACTCACTACTCTGCACTCACTACTCTGCACTCACTACTCTGCACTCACTACTCTGCACTCACTACTCTGCACTCACTACACTCTGCACTCACCTCTCTGCACTCACCTCTCTGCACTCACTACTCTCTGCACTCACTACTCTCTGCACTCACTACTCTGCACTCTCTACTCTGCACTCACCTCTCTGCACTCACTACTCTCTGCACTCACTACTCTCTGCAATCACCTCTCGGCACTCACCTCTCTGCACTCACTACTCTCTGCACTCACTACTCTCTGCACTCACTACTCTGCACTCACTACTCTGCACTCACTACTCTGCACTCACTACTCTGCACTCACTACTCTGCACTCACTACTCTGCACTCACTCCTCTGCACTCACTACTCTGCACTCTGCACTCACTACTCTGCACTCTGCACTCACTACTCTGCACTCACAACTCTGCACTCACTACTCTGCACTCACAACTCTGCACTCTACACTCACAACTCTGCACTCACTACTCTGCACTCACTACTCTGCACTCACTACTCTGCACTCACTACTCTGCACTCACTACTCTGCACTCACTACACTCTGCACTCACCTCTCTGCACTCACCTCTCTGCACTCACTACTCTCTGCACTCACCTCTCTGCACTCCCTACTCTCTGCACTCACTACACTCTGTACTCACCTCTCTGCACTCCCTACTCTGCACTCCCTACTCTGCACTCCCTACTCTGCACTCACCTCTCTGCACTCACTACTCTCTGCACTCACCTCTCTGCACTCACCTCTCTGCACTCACTACTCTCTGCACTCACCTCTCTGCACTCCCTACTCTCTGCACTCACTACACTCTGCACTCACTACTCTGCACTCACTACTCTGCACTCACTACTCTGCACTCACTACTCTGCACTCACTACTCTGCACTCACTACTCTGCACTCACTACTCTGCACTCACTATTCTGCACTCTGCACTCACTACTCTGCACTCTCTGCACTCACTACTCTGCACTCCTCACTACTCTGCACTCCTCACTACTCTGCACTCCTCACTACTCTGCACTCACTACTCTGCACTCACTACTCTGCACTCACTACTCTGCACTCACTACTCTGCACTCTGCACTCACTACTCTGCACTCACTACTCTGCACTCACTACTCTGCACTCACTACTCTGCACTCACTACACTCTGCACTCACCTCTCTGCACTCACCTCTCTGCACTCACTACTCTCTGCACTCACTACTCTCTGCACTCACTACTCTGCACTCACTACTCTACACTCACTACTCTGCACTCACTACTCTGCACTCACTACACTCTGCACTCACCTCTCTGCACTCACCTCTCTGCACTCACTACTCTCTGCACTCACCTCTCTGCACTCCCTACTCTCTGCACTCACTACACTCTGCACTCACTACTCTGCACTCACTACTCTGCACTCACTACTCTGCACTCACTACTCTGCACTCACTACTCTGCACTCACTACTCTGCACTCACTATTCTGCACTCTGCACTCACTACTCTGCACTCTCTGCACTCACTACTCTGCACTCCTCACTACTCTGCACTCCTCACTACTCTGCACTCCTCACTACTCTGCACTCACTACTCTGCACTCACTACTCTGCACTCACTACTCTGCACTCACTACTCTGCACTCACTACTCTGCACTCTGCACTCACTACTCTGCACTCACTACTCTGCACTCACTACTCTGCACTCACTACTCTGCACTCACTACACTCTGCACTCACCTCTCTGCACTCACCTCTCTGCACTCACTACTCTCTGCACTCACTACTCTCTGCACTCACTACTCTGCACTTTCTACTCTGCACTCACCTCTCTGCACTCACTACTCTCTGCACTCACCTCTCGGCACTCACCTCTCTGCACTCACTACTCTCTGTACTCCCTACTCTCTGCACTCACTACACTCTGCACTCACTACTCTGCACTCACTACTCTACACTCACTACTCTGCACTCACTACTCTGCACTCACTACTCTGCACTCTGCACTCACTATTCTGCACTCTGCACTCACTACTCTGCACTCTCTGCACTCACTACTCTGCACTCCTCACTACTCTGCACTCCTCACTACTCTGCACTCCTCACTACTCTGCACTCCTCACTACTCTGCACTCACTACTCTGCACTCACTACTCTGCACTCTGCACTCACTACTCTGCACTCACTACTCTGCACTCTGCACTCACTACTCTGCACTCACTACTCTGCACTCACTACTCTGCACTCTGCACTTACTACTCTGCACTCACTACTCTGCACTCACTACTCTGCACTCACTACTCTGCACTCACTACACTCTGCACTCACCACTCTGCACTCACCTCTCTGCACTCACCTCTCTGCACTCACTACTCTCTGCACTCACTACTCTCTGCACTCACTACTCTGCACTCTCTACTCTGCACTCACCTCTCTGCACTCACTACTCTCTGCACTCACCTCTCGGCACTCACCTCTCTGCACTCAATACTCTCTGCACTCACTATTCTCTGCACTCACTACTCTGCACTCACTACTCTGCACTCACTACTCTGCGCTCACTACTCTGCACTCACTCCTCTGCACTCACTACTCTGCACTCTGCACTCACTACTCTGCACTCACTACTCTGCACTCACTACTCTGCACTCACTACTCTGCACTCACAACTCTGCACTCTGCACTCACAACTCTGCACTCTGCACTCACAACTCTGCACTCTGCACTCACAACTCTGCACTCACTACTCTGCACTCACTACTCTGCACTCACTACTCTGCACTCACTACACTCTGCACTCACCTCTCTGCACTCACCTCTCTGCACTCACTACTCTCTGCACTCACTACTCTCTGCACTCACTACTCTGCACTCTCTACTCTGCACTCACCTCTCTGCACTCACTACTCTCTGCACTCACCTCTCTGCACTCACCTCTCTGCACTCACTACTCTCTGCACTCACTACTCTCTGCACTCACTACTCTGCACTCACTACTCTGCACTCACTACTCTGCACTCACTACTCTGCACTCACTACTCTGCACTCACTACTCTGCACTCACTCCTCTGCACTCACTACTCTGCACTCTGCACTCACTACTCTGCACTCTGCACTCACTACTCTGCACTCACTACTCTGCACTCACTACTCTGCACTCACAACTCTGCACTCTGCACTCACTACTCTGCACTCACTACTCTGCACTCTGAACTCACTACTCTGCACTCTGCACTCACTACTCTGCACTCACTACTCTGCACTCTGCACTCACTACTCTGCACTCACTACTCTGCACTCACTACTCTGCACTCACTACTCTGCACTCACTACACTCTGCACTCACCTCTCTGCACTCACCTCTCTGCACTCACTACTCTCTGCACTCACTACTCTCTGCACTCACTACTCTGCACTCTCTACTCTGCACTCACCTCTCTGCACTCACTACTCTCTGCACTCACTACTCTCTGCAATCACCTCTCGGCACTCACCTCTCTGCACTCACTACTCTCTGCACTCACTACTCTCTGCACTCACTACTCTGCACTCACTACTCTGCACTCACTACTCTGCACTCACTACTCTGCACTCACTACTCTGAACTCACTACTCTGCACTCACTACTCTGCACTCACTCCTCTGCACTCACTACTCTGCACTCTGCACTCACTACTCTGCACTCTGCACTCACTACTCTGCACTCACAACTCTGCACTCACTACTCTGCACTCACAACTCTGCACTCTACACTCACAACTCTGCACTCACTACTCTGCACTCACTACTCTGCACTCACTACTCTGCACTCACTACTCTGCACTCACTACTCTGCACTCACTACACTCTGCACTCACCTCTCTGCTCTCACCTCTCTGCACTCACTACTCTCTGCACTCACCTCTCTGCACTCCCTACTCTCTGCACTCACTACACTCTGTACTCACCTCTCTGCACTCCCTACTCTGCACTCCCTACTCTGCACTCCCTACTCTGCACTCACCTCTCTGCACTCACTACTCTCTGCACTCACCTCTCTGCACTCACCTCTCTGCACTCACTACTCTCTGCACTCACCTCTCTGCACTCCCTACTCTCTGCACTCACTACACTCTGCACTCACTACTCTGCACTCACTACTCTGCACTCACTACTCTGCACTCACTACTCTGCACTCACTACTCTGCACTCACTACTCTGCACTCACTACTCTGCACTCACTATTCTGCACTCTGCACTCACTACTCTGCACTCTCTGCACTCACTACTCTGCACTCCTCACTACTCTGCACTCCTCACTACTCTGCACTCCTCACTACTCTGCACTCACTACTCTGCACTCACTACTCTGCACTCACTACTCTGCACTCACTACTCTGCACTCTGCACTCACTACTCTGCACTCACTACTCTGCACTCACTACTCTGCACTCACTACTCTGCACTCACTACACTCTGCACTCACCTCTCTGCACTCACCTCTCTGCACTCACTACTCTCTGCACTCACTACTCTCTGCACTCACTACTCTGCACTCACTACTCTACACTCACTACTCTGCACTCACTACTCTGCACTCACTACACTCTGCACTCACCTCTCTGCACTCACCTCTCTGCACTCACTACTCTCTGCACTCACCTCTCTGCACTCCCTACTCTCTGCACTCACTACACTCTGTACTCACCTCTCTGCACTCCCTACTCTGCACTCCCTACTCTGCACTCCCTACTCTGCACTCACCTCTCTGCACTCACTACTCTCTGCACTCACCTCTCGGCACTCACCTCTCTGCACTCACTACTCTCTGCACTCCCTACTCTCTGCACTCACTACACTCTGCACTCACTACTCTGCACTCACTACTCTACACTCACTACTCTGCACTCACTACTCTGCACTCACTACACTCTGCACTCACCTCTCTGCACTCACCTCTCTGCACTCACTACTCTCTGCACTCACCTCTCTGCACTCCCTACTCTCTGCACTCACTACACTCTGTACTCACCTCTCTGCACTCCCTACTCTGCACTCCCTACTCTGCACTCCCTACTCTGCACTCACCTCTCTGCACTCACTACTCTCTGCACTCACCTCTCTGCACTCACCTCTCTGCACTCACTACTCTCTGCACTCACCTCTCTGCACTCCCTACTCTCTGCACTCACTACACTCTGCACTCACTACTCTGCACTCACTACTCTGCACTCACTACTCTGCACTCACTACTCTGCACTCACTACTCTGCACTCACTACTCTGCACTCACTACTCTGCACTCACTATTCTGCACTCTGCACTCACTACTCTGCACTCTCTGCACTCACTACTCTGCACTCCTCACTACTCTGCACTCCTACTACTCTGCACTCCTCACTACTCTGCACTCACTACTCTGCACTCACTACTCTGCACTCACTACTCTGCACTCACTACTCTGCACTCACTACTCTGCACTCTGCACTCACTACTCTGCACTCACTACTCTGCACTCACTACTCTGCACTCACTACTCTCCACTCACTACACTCTGCACTCACCTCTCTGCACTCACCTCTCTGCACTCACTACTCTCTGCACTCACTACTCTCTGCACTCACTACTCTGCACTTTCTACTCTGCACTCACCTCTCTGCACTCACTACTCTCTGCACTCACCTCTCGGAACTCACCTCTCTGCACTCACTACTCTCTGCACTCCCTACTCTCTGCACTCACTACACTCTGCACTCACTACTCTGCACTCACTACTCTACACTCACTACTCTGCACTCACTACTCTGCACTCACTACTCTGCACTCTGCACTCACTATTCTGCACTCTGCACTCACTACTCTGCACTCTCTGCACTCACTACTCTGCACTCCTCACTACTCTGCACTCCTCACTACTCTGCACTCCTCACTACTCTGCACTCCTCACTACTCTGCACTCACTACTCTGCACTCACTACTCTGCACTCTGCACTCACTACTCTGCACTCACTACTCTGCACTCTGCACTCACTACTCTGCACTCACTACTCTGCACTCACTACTCTGCACTCTGCACTTACTACTCTGCACTCACTACTCTGCACTCACTACTCTGCACTCACTACTCTGCACTCACTACACTCTGCACTCACCACTCTGCACTCACCTCTCTGCACTCACCTCTCTGCACTCACTACTCTCTGCACTCACTACTCTCTGCACTCACTACTCTGCACTCTCTACTCTGCACTCACCTCTCTGCACTCACTACTCTCTGCACTCACCTCTCGGCACTCACCTCTCTGCACTCAATACTCTCTGCACTCACTATTCTCTGCACTCACTACTCTGCACTCACTACTCTGCACTCACTACTCTGCGCTCACTACTCTGCACTCACTCCTCTGCACTCACTACTCTGCACTCTGCACTCACTACTCTGCACTCACTACTCTGCACTCACTACTCTGCACTCACTACTCTGCACTCACAACTCTGCACTCTGCACTCACAACTCTGCACTCTGCACTCACAACTCTGCACTCTGCACTCACAACTCTGCACTCACTACTCTGCACTCACTACTCTGCACTCACTACTCTGCACTCACTACACTCTGCACTCACCTCTCTGCACTCACCTCTCTGCACTCACTACTCTCTGCACTCACTACTCTCTGCACTCACTACTCTGCACTCTCTACTCTGCACTCACCTCTCTGCACTCACTACTCTCTGCACTCACCTCTCTGCACTCACCTCTCTGCACTCACTACTCTCTGCACTCACTACTCTCTGCACTCACTACTCTGCACTCACTACTCTGCACTCACTACTCTGCACTCACTACTCTGCACTCACTACTCTGCACTCACTACTCTGCACTCACTCCTCTGCACTCACTACTCTGCACTCTGCACTCACTACTCTGCACTCTGCACTCACTACTCTGCACTCACTACTCTGCACTCACTACTCTGCACTCACAACTCTGCACTCTGCACTCACAACTCTGCACTCTGCACTCACAACTCTGCACTCTGCACTCACAACTCTGCACTCTGCACTCACTACTCTGCACTCTGCACTCACTACTCTGCACTCACTACCCTGCACTCACTACTCTACACACTCACTACTCTGCACTCACTACTCTGCACTCACTACTCTGCACTCACTACTCTGCACCCACTACTCTGCACTCTGCACTCACTATTCTGCACTCTGCACTCACTACTCTGCACTCTCTGCACTCACTACTCTGCACTCCTCACTACTCTGCACTCCTCACTACTCTGCACTCCTCACTACTCTGCACTCACTACTCTGCACTCACTACTCTGCACTCACTACTCTGCACTCACTACTCTGCACTCTGAACTCACTACTCTGCACTCTGCACTCACTACTCTGCACTCTGCACTCTGCACTCACTACTCTGCACTCACTACTCTGCACTCACTACTCTGCACTCACTACTCTGCACTCACTACTCTGCACTCACTACACTCTGCACTCACCTCTCTGCACTCACCTCTCTGCACTCACTACTCTCTGCACTCACTACTCTCTGCACTCACTACTCTGCACTTTCTACTCTGCACTCACCTCTCTGCACTCACTACTCTCTGCACTCACCTCTCGGCACTCACCTCTCTGCACTCACTACTCTCTGCACTCACTACTCTCTGCACTCACTACTCTGCACTCACTACTCTGCACTCACTACTCTACACTCACTACTCTGCACTCACTACTCTGCACTCACTACTCTGCACTCACTCCTCTGCACTCACTACTCTGCACTCTGCACTCACTACTCTGCACTCTGCACTCACTACTCTGCACTCACAACTCTGCACTCACTACTCTGCACTCACAACTCTGCACTCTGCACTCACAACTCTGCACTCTGCACTCACAACTCTGCACTCTGCACTCACAACTCTGCACTCACTACTCTGCACTCACTACTCTGCACTCACTACTCTGCACTCACTACTCTGCACTCACTACTCTGCACTCACTACACTCTGCACTCACCTCTCTGCACTCACCTCTCTGCACTCACTACTCTCTGCACTCACTACTCTCTGCACTCACTACTCTGCACTCTCTACTCTGCACTCACCTCTCTGCACTCACTACTCTCTGCACTCACCTCTCTGCACTCACCTCTCTGCACCCACTACTCTCTGCACCCACTACTCTCTGCACTCACTACTCTGCACTCACTACTCTGCACTCACTACTCTGCACTCACTACTCTGCACTCACTACTCTGCACTCACTACTCTGCACTCTGCACTCACTACTCTGCACTCTGCACTCACTACTCTGCACTCACTACTCTGCACTCACTACTCTGCACTCACTACTCTGCACTCACTACTCTGCACTCACTACTCTGCACTCACTACTCTGCACTCTGCACTCACTACTCTGCACTCTGCACTCACTACTCTGCACTCACTACTCTGCACTCACAACTCTGCACTCTGCACTCACAACTCTGCACTGTGCACTCACAACTCTGCACTCTGCACTCACAACTCTGCACTCTGCACTCACTACTCTGCACTCTGCACTCACTACTTTGGACTCACTACCCTGCACTCACTACTCTACACACTCACTACTCTGCACTCACTACTCTGCACTCACTACTCTGCACTCACTACTCTGCACTCACTACTCTGCACTCACTACTCTGCACTCTGCACTCACTACTCTGCACTCTGCATCACTACTCTCTGCACTCACTACTCTCTGCACTCACTACTCTGCACTCTGCACTCACTACTCTGCACTCTGCACTCACTACTCTGCACTCTGCACTCACTACTCTGCACTCACTACTCTGCACTCACTACTCTGCACTCTGCACTCACTACTCTGCACTCACTACTCTGCACTCACTACTCAGCACTCACTACTCTGCACTCACTACACTCTGCACTCACCTCTCTGTACTCACCTCTCTGCACTCCCTACTCTGCACTCCCTACTCGGCACTCCCTACTCTGCACTCACCTCTCTGCACTCACTACTCTCTGCACTCACCTCTCTGCACTCACCTCTCTGCACTCACTACTCTCTGCACTCACCTCTCTGCACTCCCTACTCTCTGCACTCACTACACTCTGCACTCACTACTCTGCACTCACTACTCTGCACTCACTACTCTGCACTCACTACTCTGCACTCACTACTCTGCACTCACTACTCTGCACTCACTACTCTGCACTCTGCACTCACTATTCTGCACTCTGCACTCACTACTCTGCACTCTCTGCACTCACTACTCTGCACTCCTCACTACTCTGCACTCCTCACTACTCTGCACTCCTCACTACTCTGCACTCCTCACTACTCTGCACTCACTACTCTGCACTCACTACTCTGCACTCACTACTCTGCACTCACTACTCTGCACTCTGAACTCACTACTCTGCCCTCTGCACTCACTACTCTGCACTCACTACTCTGCACTCTGCACTCACTACTCTGCACTCACTACTCTGCACTCACTACTCTGCACTCACTACACTCTGCACTCACCTCTCTGCACTCACCTCTCTGCACTCACTACTCTCTGCACTCACTACTCTCTGCACTCACTACTCTGCACTCTCTACTCTGCACTCACCTCTCTGCACTCACTACTCTCTGCACTCACTACTCTCTGCACTCACCTCTCGGCACTCACCTCTCTGCACTCACTACTCTCTGCACTCACTACTCTCTGCACTCACTACTCTGCACTCACTACTCTGCACTCACTACTCTGCACTCACTACTCTGCACTCACTACTCTGCACTCACTACTCTGCACTCACTCCTCTGCACTCACTACTCTGCACTCTGCACTCACTACTCTGCACTCTGCACTCACTACTCTGCACTCACAACTCTGCACTCACTACTCTGCACTCACAACTCTGCACTCTGCACTCACAACTCTGCACTCACTACTCTGCACTCACTACTCTGCACTCACTACTCTGCACTCACTACTCTGCACTCACTACTCTGCACTCACTACACTCTGCACTCACCTCTCTGCACTCACCTCTCTGCACTCACTACTCTCTGCACTCACCTCTCTGCACTCCCTACTCTCTGCACTCACTACACTCTGTACTCACCTCTCTGCACTCCCTACTCTGCACTTCCTACTCTGCACTCCCTACTCTGCACTCACCTCTCTGCACTCACTACTCTCTGCACTCACCTCTCTGCACTCACCTCTCTGCACTCACTACTCTCTGCACTCACCTCTCTGCACTCCCTACTCTCTGCACTCACTACACTCTGCACTCACTACTCTGCACTCACTACTCTGCACTCACTACTCTGCACTCACTAC
The DNA here is from genome assembly GCF_964261635.1 of Lissotriton helveticus. Taxonomy (NCBI): domain Eukaryota; kingdom Metazoa; phylum Chordata; class Amphibia; order Caudata; family Salamandridae; genus Lissotriton; species Lissotriton helveticus. The sequence goes on along the minus strand of NC_136072.1, from coordinate 605,162,639 downwards.
TCTGCACTCACTACTCTGCACTCACTACTCTGCACTCTGCACTCACTATTCTGCACTCTGCACTCACTACTCTGCACTCTCTGCACTCACTACTCTGCACTCCTCACTACTCTGCACTCCTCACTACTCTGCACTCCTCCCTACTCTGCACTCACTACTCTGCACTCACTACTCTGCACTCACTACTCTGCACTCACTACTCTGCACTCTGAACTCACTACTCTGCACTCTGCACTCACTACTCTGCACTCACTACTCTGCACTCTGCACTCACTACTCTGCACTCACAACTCTGCACTCTGCACTCACAACTCTGCACTCACTACTCTGCACTCACTACTCTGCACTCACTACTCTGCACTCACTACTCTGCACTCACTACACTCTGCACTCACCTCTCTGCACTCACCTCTCTGCACTCACTACTCTCTGCACTCACCTCTCTGCACTCCCTACTCTCTGCACTCACTACACTCTGTACTCACCTCTCTGCACTCCCTACTCTGCACTCCCTACTCTGCACTCCCTACTCTGCACTCACCTCTCTGCACTCACTACTCTCTGCACTCACCTCTCTGCACTCACCTCTCTGCACTCACTACTCTCTGCACTCACCTCTCTGCACTCCCTACTCTCTGCACTCACTACACTCTGCACTCACTACTCTGCACTCACTACTCTGCACTCACTACTCTGCACTCACTACTCTGCACTCACCTCTCTGCACTCACCTCTCTGCACTCACTACTCTCTGCACTCACTACTCTCTGTACTCACTACTCTGCACTCTCTACTCTGCACTCACCTCTCTGCACTCACTACTCTCTGCACTCACCTCTCTGCACTCACCTCTCTGCACTCACTACTCTCTGCACCCACTACTCTCTGCACTCACTACTCTGCACTCACTACTCTGCACTCACTACTCTGCACTCACTACTCTGCACTCACTACTCTGCACTCTGCACTCACTACTCTGCACTCTGCACTCACTACTCTGCACTCACTACTCTGCACTCACTACTCTGCACTCACTACTCTGCACTCACTACTCTGCACTCACTACTCTGCACTCACTCCTCTGCACTCACTACTCTGCACTCTGCACTCACTACTCTGCACTCTGCACTCACTCCTCTGCACTCACTACTCTGCACTCTGCACTCACTACTCTGCACTCTGCACTCACTACTCTGCACTCACTACTCTGCACTCACTACTCTGCACTCACAACTCTGCACTCTGCACTCACAACTCTGCACTGTGCACTCACAACTCTGCACTCTGCACTCACAACTCTGCACTCTGCACTCACTACTCTGCACTCTGCACTCACTACTCTGCACTCACTACTCTGTACTCACTACTCTGCACTCACTACTCTGCACTCACTACTCAGCACTCACTACTCTGCACTCACTACACTCTGCACTCACCTCTCTGTACTCACCTCTCTGCACTCCCTACTCTGCACTCCCTACTCTGCACTCCCTACTCTGCACTCACCTCTCTGCACTCACTACTCTCTGCACTCACCTCTCTGCACTCACCTCTCTGCACTCACTACTCTCTGCACTCACCTCTCTGCACTCCCTACTCTCTGCACTCACTACACTCTGCACTCACTACTCTGCACTCACTACTCTGCACTCACTACTCTGCACTCACTACTCTGCACTCACTACTCTGCACTCACTACTCTGCACTCTGCACTCACTATTCTGCACTCTGCACTCACTACTCTGCACTCTCTGCACTCACTACTCTGCACTCCTCACTACTCTGCACTCCTCACTACTCTGCACTCCTCACTACTCTGCACTCCTCACTACTCTGCACTCACTACTCTGCACTCACTACTCTGCACTCACTACTCTGCACTCACTACTCTGCACTCTGAACTCACTACTCTGCACTCTGCACTCACTACTCTGCACTCACTACTCTGCACTCTGCACTCACTACTCTGCACTCACTACTCTGCACTCACTACTCTGCACTCACTACTCTGCACTCACTACTCTGCACTCACTACACTCTGCACTCACCTCTCTGCACTCACCTCTCTGCACTCACTACTCTCTGCACTCACTACTCTCTGCACTCACTACTCTGCACTCTCTACTCTGCACTCACCTCTCTGCACTCACTACTCTCTGCACTCACTACTCTCTGCACTCACCTCTCGGCACTCACCTCTCTGCACTCACTACTCTCTGCACTCACTACTCTCTGCACTCACTACTCTGCACTCACTACTCTGCACTCACTACTCTGCACTCACTACTCTGCACTCACTACTCTGCACTCACTACTCTGCACTCACTCCTCTGCACTCACTACTCTGCACTCTGCACTCACTACTCTGCACTCTGCACTCACTACTCTGCACTCACAACTCTGCACTCACTACTCTGCACTCACAACTCTGCACTCTGCACTCACAACTCTGCACTCACTACTCTGCACTCACTACTCTGCACTCACTACTCTGCACTCACTACTCTGCACTCACTACACTCTGCACTCACCTCTCTGCACTCACCTCTCTGCACTCACTACTCTCTGCACCCACCTCTCTGCACTCCCTACTCTCTGCACTCACTACACTCTGTACTCACCTCTCTGCACTCCCTACTCTGCACTCCCTACTCTGCACTCCCTACTCTGCACTCACCTCTCTGCACTCACTACTCTCTGCACTCACCTCTCTGCACTCACCTCTCTGCACTCACTACTCTCTGCACTCACCTCTCTGCACTCCCTACTCTCTGCACTCACTACACTCTGCACTCACTACTCTGCACTCACTACTCTGCACTCACTACTCTGCACTCACTACTCTGCACTCACTACTCTGCACTCACTACTCTGCACTCACTATTCTGCACTCTGCACTCACTACTCTGCACTCTCTGCACTCACTACTCTGCACTCCTCACTACTCTGCACTCCTCACTACTCTGCACTCCTCACTACTCTGCACTCACTACTCTGCACTCACTACTCTGCACTCACTACTCTGCACTCTGAACTCACTACTCTGCACTCTGCACTCACTACTCTGCACTCACTACTCTGCACTCTGCACTCACTACTCTGCACTCACTACTCTGCACTCACTACTCTGCACTCACTACACTCTGCACTCACCTCTCTGCACTTACCTCTCTGCACTCACTACTCTCTGCACTCACTACTCTCTGCACTCACTACTCTGCACTTTCTACTCTGCACTCACCTCTCTGCACTCACTACTCTCTGCACTCACCTCTCGGCACTCACCTCTCTGCACTCACTACTCTCTGCACTCACTACTCTCTGCACTCACTACTCTGCACTCACTACTCTGCACTCACTACTCTGCACTCACTACTCTGCACTCACTCCTCTGCACTCACTACTCTGCACTCTGCACTCACTACTCTGCACTCTGCACTCACTACTCTGCACTCACAACTCTGCACTCACTACTCTGCACTCACAACTCTGCACTCTGCACTCACAACTCTGCACTCTGCACTCACAACTCTGCACTCTGCACTCACAACTCTGCACTCACTACTCTGCACTCACTACTCTGCACTCACTACTCTGCACTCACTACTCTGCACTCACTACTCTGCACTCACTACACTCTGCACTCACCTCTCTGCACTCACCTCTCTGCACTCACTACTCTCTGCACTCACTACTCTCTGCACTCACTAGTCTGCACTCTCTACTCTGCACTCACCTCTCTGTACTCACTACTCTCTGCACTCACCTCTCTGCACTCACCTCTCTGCACTCACTACTCTCTGCACCCACTACTCTCTGCACTCACTACTCTGCACTCACTACTCTGCACTCACTACTCTGCACTCACTACTCTGCACTCACTACTCTGCACTCACTACTCTGCACTCACTACTCTGCACTCTGCACTCAGTACTCTGCACTCTGCACTCACTACTCTGCACTCACTACTCTGCACTCACTACTCTGCACTCACTACTCTGCACTCACTACTCTGCACTCACTCCTCTGCACTCACTACTCTGCACTCTGCACTCACTACTCTGCACACTGCACTCACTACTCTGCACTCACTACTCTGCACTCACTACTCTGCACTCTGCACTCACAACTCTGCACTGTGCACTCACAACTCTGCACTCTGCACTGCACTCTGCACTCACTACTCTGCACTCTGCACTCACTACTCTGGACTCACTACCCTGCACTCACTACTCTACATACTCACTACTCTGCACTCACTACTCTGCACTCACTACTCTGCACTCACTACTCTGCACTCACTACTCTGCACTCTGCACTCACTACTCTGCACTCTGCACTCACTACTCTCTGCACTCACTACTCTCTGCACTCACTACTCTGCACTCTGCACTCACTACTCTGCACTCACTACTCTGCACTCTGCACTCACTACTCTGCACTCACTACTCTGCACTCACTACTCAGCACTCACTACTCTGCACTCACTACACTCTGCACTCACCTCTCTGTACTCACCTCTCTGCACTCCCTACTCTGCACTCCCTACTCTGCAATCCCTACTCTGCACTCACCTCTCTGCACTCACTACTCTCTGCACTCACCTCTCTGCACTCACCTCTCTGCACTCACTACTCTCTGCACTCACCTCTCTGCACTCCCTACTCTCTGCACTCACTACACTCTGCACTCACTACTCTGCACTCACTACTCTGCACTCACTACTCTGCACTCACTACTCTGCACTCACTACTCTGCACTCTGCACTCACTATTCTGCACTCTGCACTCACTACTCTGCACTCTCTGCACTCCTCACTACTCTGCGCTCCTCACTACTCTGCACTCCTCACTACTCTGCACTCCTCACTACTCTGCACTCACTACTCTGCACTCACTACTCTGCACTCACTACTCTGCACTCTGAACTCACTACTCTGCACTCTGCACTCACTACTCTGCACTCACTACTCTGCACTCTGCACTCACTACTCTGCACTCACTACTCTGCACTCACTACTCTGCACTCACTACTCTGCACTCACTACTCTGCACTCACTACTCTGCACTCACTACACTCTGCACTCACCTCTCTGCACTCACCTCTCTGCAGTCACTACTCTCTGCACTCACTACTCTCTGCACTCACTACTCTGCACTCTCTACTCTGCACTCACCTCTCTGCACTCACTACTCTCTGCACTCACTACTCTCTGCACTCACCTCTCGGCACTCACCTCTCTGCACTCACTACTCTCTGCACTCACTACTCTCTGCACTCACTACTCTGCACTCACTACTCTGCACTCACTACTCTGCACTCACTACTCTGCACTCACTACTCTGCACTCACTACTCTGCACTCACTACTCTGCACTCTGCACTCAGTACTCTGCACTCTGCACTCACTACTCTGCACTCACTACTCTGCACTCACTACTCTGCACTCACTACTCTGCACTCACTCCTCTGCACTCACTACTCTGCACTCTGCACTCACTACTCTGCACTCTGCACTCACTACTCTGCACTCACTACTCTGCACTCACTACTCTGCACTCTGCACTCACAACTCTGCACTGTGCACTCACAACTCTGCACTCTGCACTCACAACTCTGCACTCTGCACTCACTACTCTGCACTCTGCACTCACTACTCTGGACTCACTACCCTGCACTCACTACTCTACACACTCACTACTCTGCACTCACTACTCTGCACTCACTACTCTGCACTCACTACTCTGCACTCACTACTCTGCACTCTGCACTCACTACTCTGCACTCTGCACTCACTACTCTCTGCACTCACTACTCTCTGCACTCACTACTCTGCACTCTGCACTCATTACTCTGCACTCACTACTCTGCACTCTGCACTCACTACTCTGCACTCACTACTCTGCACTCACTACTCTGCACTCACTACTCTTCACTCACTACACTCTGCACTCACCTCTCTGTACTCACCTCTCTGCACTCCCTACTCTGCACTCCCTACTCTGCAATCCCTACTCTGCACTCACCTCTCTGCACTCACTACTCTCTGCACTCACCTCTCTGCACTCACCTCTCTGCACTCACTACTCTCTGCACTCACCTCTCTGCACTCCCTACTCTCTGCACTCACTACACTCTGCACTCACTACTCTGCACTCACTACTCTGCACTCACTACTCTGCACTCACTACTCTGCACTCACTACTCTGCACTCACTACTCTGCACTCACTACTCTGCACTCTGCACTCACTATTCTGCACTCTGCACTCACTACTCTGAACTCTCTGCACTCCTCACTACTCTGCACTCCTCACTACTCTGCACTCCTCACTACTCTGCACTCCTCACTACTCTGCACTCACTACTCTGCACTCACTACTCTGCACTCACTACTCTGCACTCTGAACTCACTACTCTGCACTCTGCACTCACTACTCTGCACTCACTACTCTGCACTCTGCACTCACTACTCTGCACTCACTACTCTGCACTCACTACTCTGCACTCACTACTGTGCACTCACTACTCTGCACTCACTACACTCTGCACTCACCTCTCTGCACTCACCTCTCTGCACTCACTACTCTCTGCACTCACTACTCTCTGCACTCACTACTCTGCACTCTCTACTCTGCACTCACCTCTCTGCACTCACTACTCTCTGCACTCACTACTCTCTGCACTCACCTCTCGGCACTCACCTCTCTGCACTCACTACTCTCTGCACTCACTACTCTCTGCACTCACTACTCTGCACTCACTACTCTGCACTCACTACTCTGCACTCACTACTCTGCACTCACTACTCTGCACTCACTCCTCTGCACTCACTACTCTGCACTCTGCACTCACTACTCTGCACTCTGCACTCACTACTCTGCACTCACAACTCTGCACTCACTACTCTGCACTCACAACTCTGCACTCTGCACTCACAACTCTGCACTCTGCACTCACAACTCTGCACTCACTACTCTGCACTCACTACTCTGCACTCACTACTCTGCACTCACTACTCTGCACTCACTACTCTGCACTCACCTCTCTGCACTCACTACTCTCTGCACTCACCTCTCTGCACTCACCTCTCTGCACTCACTACTCTCTGCACTCACCTCTCTGCACTCCCTACTCTCTGCACTCACTACACTCTGCACTCACCTCTCTGCACTCACCTCTCTGCACTCACTACTCTCTGCACTCACTACTCTCTGCACTCACTACTCTGCACTCTCTACTCTGCACTCACCTCTCTGCACTCACTACTCTCTGCACTCACCTCTCTGCACTCACCTCTCTGCACTCACTACTCTCTGCACCCACTACTCTCTGCACTCACTACTCTGCACTCACTACTCTGCACTCACTACTCTGCACTCACTACTCTGCACTCACTACTCTGCACTCTGCACTCACTACTCTGCACTCACTACTCTGCACTCACTACTCTGCACTCACTACTCTGCACTCACTACTCTGCACTCACTACTCTGCACTCACTCCTCTGCACTCACTACTCTGCACTCACTACTCTGCACTCTGCACTCACTACTCTGCACTCACTACTCTGCACTCACTACTCTGCACTCACAACTCTGCACTCTGCACTCACAACTCTGCACTCTGCACTCAAAACTCTGCACTCTGCACTCACAACTCTGCACTCTGCACTCACTACTCTGCACTCTGTACTCACTACTCTGCACTCACTACCCTGCACTCACTACTCTACACACTCACTACTCTGCACTCACTACTCTGCACTCACTACTCTGCACTCACTACTCTGCACTCACTACTCTGCACTCTGCACTCACTACTCTGCACTCTGCACTCACTACTCTGCACTCACTACTCTGCACTCACTACTCTGCACTCACAACTCTGCACTCTGCACTCACAACTCTGCACTCTGCACTCAAAACTCTGCACTCTGCACTCACAACTCTGCACTCTGCACTCACTACTCTGCACTCTGCACTCACTACTCTGCACTCACTACCCTGCACTCACTACTCTACACACTCACTACTCTGCACTCACTACTCTGCACTCACTACTCTGCACTCACTCCTCTGCACTCACTACTCTGCACTCACTACTCTGCACTCTGCACTCACTACTCTGCACTCACTACTCTGCACTCACTACTCTGCACTCACAACTCTGCACTCTGCACTCACTACTCTGCACTCTGCACTCACTACTCTGCACTCACTACCCTGCACTCACTACTCTGCACTCACTACTCTGCACTCACTACTCTGCACTCACTACTCTGCACTCACTACTCTGCACTCACTACTCTGCACTCACTACTCTGCACTCACTCCTCTGCACTCACTACTCTGCACTCACTACTCTGCACTCTGCACTCACTACTCTGCACTCACTACTCTGCACTCACTACTCTGCACTCACAACTCTGCACTCTGCACTCACAACTCTGCACTCTGCACTCAAAACTCTGCACTCTGCACTCACAACTCTGCACTCTGCACTCACTACTCTGCACTCTGCACTCACTACTCTGCACTCACTACCCTGCACTCACTACTCTACACACTCACTACTCTGCACTCACTACTCTGCACTCACTACTCTGCACTCACTACTCTGCACTCTGCACTCACTACTCTGCACTCTGCACTCACTACTCTCTGCACTCACTACTCTCTGCACTCACTACTCTCTGCACTCACTACTCTGCACTCACTACCCTGCACTCACTACTCTACACACTCACTACTCTGCACTCACTACTCTGCACTCACTACTCTGCACACTCACTACACTGCACTCACTACTCTGCACACTCACTACTCTGCACTCACTACTCTGCACTCACTACTCTGCAAACTCACTACTCTGCACTCACTACTCTGCACTCACTACTCTGCACTCACTACTCTGCACTCACTACTCTGCACTCCTCACTACTCTGCACTCACTACTCTGCACTCACTACTCTGCACTCTCTGCACTCACTACTCTGCACTCACTCCTCTGCACTCCTCACTACTCTGCACTCCTCACTACTCTGCACTCCTCACTACTCTGCACTCACTACTCTGCACTCACTACTCTGCACTCACTACTCTGCACTCACTCCTCTGCACTCACTACTCTGCACTCTGCACTCACTACTCTGCACTCTGCACTCACTACTCTGCACTCACTACTCTGCACTCACTACTCTGCACTCACAACTCTGCACTCTGCACTCACAACTCTGCACTCTGCACTCACAACTCTGCACTCTGCACTCACAACTCTGCACTCTGCACTCACTACTCTGCAATCTGCACTCACTACTCCGCACTCACTACCCTGCACTCACTACTCTACACACTCACTACTCTGCACTCACTACTCTGCACTCACTACTCTGCACTCACTACTCTGCACTCACTACTCTGCACCCACTACTCTGCACTCACTACTCTCTGCACTCACTACTCTCTGCACTCACTACTCTGCACTCACTACTCTGCACTCACTACCCTGCACTCACTACTCTACACACTCACCACTCTACACACTCACTACTCTGCACTCACTACTCTGCACACTCACTACACTGCACTCACTACTCTGCACACTCACTACTCTGCACACTCACTACTCTGCACTCACTACTCTGCACTCACTTCTCTGCACACTCACTACTCTGCACTCACTACTCTGCACTCACTACTCTGCACTCACTACTCTGCACTCACTACTCTCTGCACTCACTACTCTCTGCACTCACTACTCTGCACTCACTACTCTGCACACACTACCCTGCACTCACTACTCTACACACTCACTACTCTGCACTCACTACTCTGCACTCACTACTCTGCACACTCACTACACTGCACTCACTACTCTGCACACTCACTACTCTGCACACTCACTACTCTGCACTCACTACTCTGCACTCACTACTGTGCACACTCACTACTCTGCACTCACTACTCTGCACTCACTACTCTGCATTCACTACTCTGCACTCACTACTCTGCACTCACTACTCTGCACTCTGCACTCACTACTCGGCACTCTGCACTCACTACTCGGCACTCTGCACTCACTACTCTGCACTCACTACTCTGCACTCACTACTCTGCACTCACTACTCTGCACTCACTACTCTGCACTCACTCCTCTGCACTCACTACTCTGCACTCTGCACTCACTACTCTGCACTCTGCACTCACTACTCTGCACTCACTACTCTGCACTCACTACTCTGCACTCACGACTCTGCACTCTGCACTCACAACTCTGCACTCTGCACTCACAACCCTGCACTCTGCACTCACAACTCTGCACTCTGCACTCACTACTCTGCACTCTGCACTCACTACTCTGCACTCACTACCCTGCACTCACTACTCTACACACTCACTACTCTGCACTCACTACTCTGCACTCACTACTCTGCACTCACTACTCTGCACTCACTACTCTGCACTCACTACTCTGCACTCTGCACTCACTACTCTGCACTCTGCACTCACTACTCTCTGCACTCACTACTCTCTGCACTCACTACTCTCTGCACTCACTACTCTGCACTCACTACCCTGCACTCACTACTCTACACACTCACTACTCTGCACTCACTACTCTGCCACTCACTACTCTGCACACTCACTACACTGCACTCACTACTCTGCACACTCACTACTCTGCACTCACTACTCTGCACTCACTACTCTGCACACTCACTACTCTGCACTCACTACTCTGCACTCACTACTCTGCACTCACTACTCTGCACTCACTACTCTCTGCACTCACTACTCTCTGCACTCACTACTCTGCACTCACTACCCTGCACTCACTACTCTACACACTCACTACTCTGCACTCACTACTCTGCACTCACTACTCTGCACACTCACTACACTGCACTCACTACTCTGCACACTCACTACTCTGCACACTCACTACTCTGCACTCACTACTCTGCACTCACTACTCTGCACACTCACTACTCTGCACTCACTACTCTGCACTCACTACTCTGTACACTCACTACTCTGCACTCACTACTCTGCACTCACTACTCTGCACTCTGCACTCACTACTCTGCACTCACAACTCTGCACTCTGCACTCACTACTCTGCACTCTGCACTCACTACTCTGCACTCACTACTCTGCACTCACTACTCTGCACTCACTACTCTGCACTCCTCACTACTCTGCACTCACTACTCTGCACTCACTACTCTACACTCACTACTTTGCACTCACTACTCTGCACTCTGCACTCACTACTCTGCACTCTGCACTTACTACTCTGCACTCTGCACTCACTACTCTGCACTCTGCACTCACTACTCTGCACTCTGCAGTCACTACTCTGCACTCACTACTCTGCACTCTGCACTCACTACTCTGCACTCACTACTCTGCACTCACTACTCTGCACTCTGTACTCACTACTCTGCACTCACTACTCTGCACTCACTACTCTGCACTCACTACACTCTGCACTCACCTCTCTGCACTCACCTCTCTGCACTCCCTACTCTGCTCTACCTACTCTGCACTCCCTACTCTGCACTCACCTCTCTGCACTCACTACTCTCTGCACTCACCTCTCTGCACTCACTACTCTCTGCACTCACCTCTCTGCACTCACTACTCTCTGCACTCACTACTCTGCACTCACTATACTCTGCACTCACTACTCTGCACTCACTACTCTGCACTCACTACTCTGCACTCACTACTCTGCACTCACTACTCTGCACTCACTACTCTGCACTCCTCACTACTCTGCACTCACTACTCTGCACTCACTACTCTGCACTCTCTGCACTCACTACTCTGCACTCACTCCTCTGCACTCCTCACTACTCTGCACTCCTCACTACTCTGTACTCCTCACTACTCTGCACTCACTACTCTGCACTCACTACTCTGCACTCACTACTCTGCACTCACTCCTCTGCACTCACTACTCTGCAATCTGCACTCACTACTCTGCACTCTGCACTCACTACTCTGCACTCACTACTCTGCACTCACTACTCTGCACTCACAACTCTGCACTCTGCACTCACAACTCTGCACTCTGCACTCACAACTCTGCACTCTGCACTCACAACTCTGCACTCTGCACTCACTACTCTGCAATCTGCACTCACTACTCCGCACTCACTACCCTGCACTCACTACTCTACACACTCACTACTCTGCACTCACTACTCTGCACTCACTACTCTGCACTCACTACTCTGCACTCACTACTCTGCACCCACTACTCTGCACTCACTACTCTCTGCACTCACTACTCTCTGCACTCACTACTCTGCACTCACTACTCTGCACTCACTACCCTGCACTCACTACTCTACACACTCACCACTCTACACACTCACTACTCTGCACTCACTACTCTGCACACTCACTACACTGCACTCACTACTCTGCACACTCACTACTCTGCACACTCACTACTCTGCACTCACTACTCTGCACTCACTACTCTGCACACTCACTACTCTGCACTCACTACTCTGCACTCACTACTCTGCACTCACTACTCTCTGCACTCACTACTCTCTGCACTCACTACTCTGCACTCACTACTCTGCACACACTACCCTGCACTCACTACTCTACACACTCACTACTCTGCACTCACTACTCTGCACTCACTACTCTGCACACTCACTACACTGCACTCACTACTCTGCACACTCACTACTCTGCACACTCACTACTCTGCACTCACTACTCTGCACTCACTACTGTGCACACTCACTACTCTGCACTCACTACTCTGCACTCACTACTCTGCACTCACTACTCTGCACTCACTACTCTGCACTCACTACTCTGCACTCTGCACTCACTACTCGGCACTCTGCACTCACTACTCTGCACTCACTACTCTGCACTCACTACTCTGCACTCACTACTCTGCACTCACTACTCTGCACTCACTCCTCTGCACTCACTACTCTGCACTCTGCACTCACTACTCTGCACTCTTCACTCACTACTCTGCACTCACTACTCTGCACTCACTACTCTGCACTCACAACTCTGCACTCTGCACTCACAACTCTGCACTCTGCACTCACAACCCTGCACTCTGCACTCACAACTCTGCACTCTGCACTCACTACTCTGCACTCTGCACTTACTACTCTGCACTCTGCACTCACTACTCTGCACTCTGCACTCACTACTCTGCACTCTGCAGTCACTACTCTGCACTCACTACTCTGCACTCTGCACTCACTACTCTGCACTCACTACTCTGCACTCTGCACTCACTACTCTGCACTCACTACTCTGCACTCACTACTCTGCACTCACTACACTCTGCACTCACCTCTCTGCACTCACCTCTCTGCACTCCCTACTCTGCTCTACCTACTCTGCACTCCCTACTCTGCACTCACCTCTCTGCACTCACTACTCTCTGCACTCACCTCTCTGCACTCACTACTCTCTGCACTCACCTCTCTGCACTCACTACTCTCTGCACTCACTACTCTGCACTCACTATGCTCTGCACTCACTACTCTGCACTCACTACTCTGCACTCACTACTCTGCACTCACTACTCTGCACTCACTAGTCTGCACTCTGCACTCACTATTCTGCACTCTGCACTCACTACTCTGCACTCTCTGCACTCACTACTCTGCACTCACTACTCTGCACTCCTCACTACTCTGCACTCCTCACTACTCTGCACTCCTCACTACTCTGCACTCCTCACTACTCTGCACTCACTACTCTGCACTCACTACTCTGCACTCACTACTCTGCACTCACTCCTCTGCACTCACTACTCTGCACTCTGCACTCACTACTCTGCACTCTGCACTCACTACTCTGCACTCAATACTCTGCACTCACTACTCTGCACTCACAACTCTGCACTCTGCACTCACAACTCTGCACTCTGCACTCACAACTCTGCACTCACAACTCTGCACTCTGCACTCACTACTCTGCAATCTGCACTCACTACTCCGCACTCACTACCCTGCACTCACTACTCTACACACTCACTACTCTGCACTCACTACTCTGCACTCACTACTCTGCACTCACTACTCTGCACTCACTACTCTGCACTCTGCACCCACTACTCTGCACTCACTACTCTCTGCACTCACTACTCTCTGCACTCACTACTCTGCACTCACTACTCTGCACTCACTACCCTGCACTCACTACTCTACACACTCACTACTCTACACACTCACTACTCTGCACTTACTACTCTGCACACTCACTACTCTGCACTCACTCCTCTGCACTCACTACTCTGCACTCTGCACTCACTACTCTGCACTCTGCACTCACTACTCTGCACTCACTACCCTGCACTCACTACTCTACACACTCACTACTCTACACACTCACTACTCTGCACTTACTACTCTGCACACTCACTACTCTGCACTCACTCCTCTGCACTCACTACTCTGCACTCACTACTCTACACTCACTACTTTGCACTCACTACTCTGCACTCTGCACTCACTACTCTGCACTCTGCACTTACTACTCTGCACTCTGCACTCACTACTCTGCACTCTGCACTCACTACTCTGCACTCTGCAGTCACTACTCTGCACTCACTACTCTGCACTCTGCACTTACTACTCTGCACTCTGCACTCACTACTCTGCACTCTGCACTCACTACTCTGCACTCTGCAGTCACTACTCTGCACTCACTACTCTGCACTCTGCACTCACTACTCTGCACTCACTACTCTGCACTCACTACTCTGCACTCTGCACTCACTACTCTGCACTCACTACTCTGCACTCACTACTCTGCACTCACTACACTCTGCACTCACCTCTCTGCACTCACCTCTCTGCACTCCCTACTCTGCTCTACCTACTCTGCACTCCCTACTCTGCACTCACCTCTCTGCACTCACTACTCTCTGCACTCACCTCTCTGCACTCACTACTCTCTGCACTCACCTCTCTGCACTCACTACTCTCTGCACTCACTACTCTGCACTCACTATACTCTGCACTCACTACTCTGCACTCACTACTCTGCACTCACTACTATGCACTCACTACTCTGCACTCACTACTCTGCACTCACTACTCTGCACTCCTCACTACTCTGCACTCACTACTCTGCACTCACTACTCTGCACTCTCTGCACTCACTACTCTGCACTCACTCCTCTGCACTCCTCACTACTCTGCACTCCTCACTACTCTGTACTCCTCACTACTCTGCACTCACTACTCTGCACTCACTACTCTGCACTCACTACTCTGCACTCACTCCTCTGCACTCACTACTCTGCAATCTGCACTCACTACTCTGCACTCTGCACTCACTACTCTGCACTCACTACTCTGCACTCACTACTCTGCACTCACAACTCTGCACTCTGCACTCACAACTCTGCACTCTGCACTCACAACTCTGCACTCTGCACTCACAACTCTGCACTCTGCACTCACTACTCTGCAATCTGCACTCACTACTCCGCACTCACTACCCTGCACTCACTACTCTACACACTCACTACTCTGCACTCACTACTCTGCACTCACTACTCTGCACTCACTACTCTGCACTCACTACTCTGCACCCACTACTCTGCACTCACTACTCTCTGCACTCACTACTCTCTGCACTCACTACTCTGCACTCACTACTCTGCACTCACTACCCTGCACTCACTACTCTACACACTCACCACTCTACACACTCACTACTCTGCACTCACTACTCTGCACACTCACTACACTGCACTCACTACTCTGCACACTCACTACTCTGCACACTCACTACTCTGCACTCACTACTCTGCACTCACTACTCTGCACACTCACTACTCTGCACTCACTACTCTGCACTCACTACTCTGCACTCACTACTCTCTGCACTCACTACTCTCTGCACTCACTACTCTGCACTCACTACTCTGCACACACTACCCTGCACTCACTACTCTACACACTCACTACTCTGCACTCACTACTCTGCACTCACTACTCTGCACACTCACTACACTGCACTCACTACTCTGCACACTCACTACTCTGCACACTCACTACTCTGCACTCACTACTCTGCACTCACTACTGTGCACACTCACTACTCTGCACTCACTACTCTGCACTCACTACTCTGCACTCACTACTCTGCACTCACTACTCTGCACTCACTACTCTGCACTCTGCACTCACTACTCGGCACTCTGCACTCACTACTCTGCACTCACTACTCTGCACTCACTACTCTGCACTCACTACTCTGCACTCACTACTCTGCACTCACTCCTCTGCACTCACTACTCTGCACTCTGCACTCACTACTCTGCACTCTTCACTCACTACTCTGCACTCACTACTCTGCACTCACTACTCTGCACTCACAACTCTGCACTCTGCACTCACAACTCTGCACTCTGCACTCACAACCCTGCACTCTGCACTCACAACTCTGCACTCTGCACTCACTACTCTGCACTCTGCACTTACTACTCTGCACTCTGCACTCACTACTCTGCACTCTGCACTCACTACTCTGCACTCTGCAGTCACTACTCTGCACTCACTACTCTGCACTCTGCACTCACTACTCTGCACTCACTACTCTGCACTCTGCACTCACTACTCTGCACTCACTACTCTGCACTCACTACTCTGCACTCACTACACTCTGCACTCACCTCTCTGCACTCACCTCTCTGCACTCCCTACTCTGCTCTACCTACTCTGCACTCCCTACTCTGCACTCACCTCTCTGCACTCACTACTCTCTGCACTCACCTCTCTGCACTCACTACTCTCTGCACTCACCTCTCTGCACTCACTACTCTCTGCACTCACTACTCTGCACTCACTATGCTCTGCACTCACTACTCTGCACTCACTACTCTGCACTCACTACTCTGCACTCACTACTCTGCACTCACTAGTCTGCACTCTGCACTCACTATTCTGCACTCTGCACTCACTACTCTGCACTCTCTGCACTCACTACTCTGCACTCACTACTCTGCACTCCTCACTACTCTGCACTCCTCACTACTCTGCACTCCTCACTACTCTGCACTCCTCACTACTCTGCACTCACTACTCTGCACTCACTACTCTGCACTCACTACTCTGCACTCACTCCTCTGCACTCACTACTCTGCACTCTGCACTCACTACTCTGCACTCTGCACTCACTACTCTGCACTCAATACTCTGCACTCACTACTCTGCACTCACAACTCTGCACTCTGCACTCACAACTCTGCACTCTGCACTCACAACTCTGCACTCACAACTCTGCACTCTGCACTCACTACTCTGCAATCTGCACTCACTACTCCGCACTCACTACCCTGCACTCACTACTCTACACACTCACTACTCTGCACTCACTACTCTGCACTCACTACTCTGCACTCACTACTCTGCACTCACTACTCTGCACTCTGCACCCACTACTCTGCACTCACTACTCTCTGCACTCACTACTCTCTGCACTCACTACTCTGCACTCACTACTCTGCACTCACTACCCTGCACTCACTACTCTACACACTCACTACTCTACACACTCACTACTCTGCACTTACTACTCTGCACACTCACTACTCTGCACTCACTCCTCTGCACTCACTACTCTGCACTCTGCACTCACTACTCTGCACTCTGCACTCACTACTCTGCACTCACTACTCTGCACTCACTACTCTGCACTCACAACTCTGCACTCTGCACTCACAACTCTGCACTCTGCACTCACAACTCTGCACTCTGCACTCACTACTCTGCAATCTGCACTCACTACTCCGCACTCACTACCCTGCACTCACTACTCTACACACTCACTACTCTGCACTCACTACTCTGCACTCACTACTCTGCACTCACTACTCTGCACTCACTACTCTGCACCCACTACTCTGCACTCACTACTCTCTGCACTCACTACTCTCTGCACTCACTACTCTGCACTCACTACTCTGCACTCACTACCCTGCACTCACTACTCTACACACTCACCACTCTACACACTCACTACTCTGCACTCACTACTCTGCACACTCACTACACTGCACTCACTACTCTGCACACTCACTACTCTGCACACTCACTACTCTGCACTCACTACTCTGCACTCACTACTCTGCACACTCACTACTCTGCACTCACTACTCTGCACTCACTACTCTGCACTCACTACTCTGCACTCACTACTCTCTGCACTCACTACTCTCTGCACTCACTACTCTGCACTCACTACTCTGCACACACTACCCTGCACTCACTACTCTACACACTCACTACTCTGCACTCACTACTCTGCACTCACTACTCTGCACACTCACTACACTGCACTCACTACTCTGCACACTCACTACTCTGCACACTCACTACTCTGCACTCACTACTCTGCACTCACTACTGTGCACACTCACTACTCTGCACTCACTACTCTGCACTCACTACTCTGCACTCACTACTCTGCACTCACTACTCTGCACTCACTACTCTGCACTCTGCACTCACTACTCGGCACTCTGCACTCACTACTCTGCACTCACTACTCTGCACTCACTACTCTGCACTCACTACTCTGCACTCACTACTCTGCACTCACTACTCTGCACTCACTCCTCTGCACTCACTACTCTGCACTCTGCACTCACTACTCTGCACTCTTCACTCACTACTCTGCACTCACTACTCTGCACTCACTACTCTGCACTCACTACTCTGCACACTCACTACTCTGCACTCACTACTCTGCACTCACTACTCTGTACACTCACTACTCTGCACTCACTACTCTGCACTCACTACTCTGCACTCTGCACTCACTACTCTGCACTCACAACTCTGCACTCTGCACTCACTACTCTGCACTCTGCACTCACTACTCTGCACTCACTACTCTGCACTCACTACTCTGCACTCACTACTCTGCACTCCTCACTACTCTGCACTCACTACTCTGCACTCACTACTCTGCACTCACTACTTTGCACTCACTACTCTGCACTCTGCACTCACTACTCTGCACTCTGCACTTACTACTCTGCACTCTGCACTCACTACTCTGCACTCTGCACTCACTACTCTGCACTCTGCAGTCACTACTCTGCACTCACTACTCTGCACTCTGCACTCACTACTCTGCACTCACTACTCTGCACTCTGAACTCACTACTCTGCACTCTGCACTCACTACTCTGCACTCACTACTCTGCACTCTGCACTCACTACTCTGCACTCACAACTCTGCACTCTGCACTCACAACTCTGCACTCACTACTCTGCACTCACTACTCTGCACTCACTACTCTGCACTCACTACTCTGCACTCACTACACTCTGCACTCACCTCTCTGCACTCACCTCTCTGCACTCACTACTCTCTGCACTCACCTCTCTGCACTCCCTACTCTCTGCACTCACTACACTCTGTACTCACCTCTCTGCACTCCCTACTCTGCACTCCCTACTCTGCACTCCCTACTCTGCACTCACCTCTCTGCACTCACTACTCTCTGCACTCACCTCTCTGCACTCACCTCTCTGCACTCACTACTCTC
The DNA here is from genome assembly GCF_964261635.1 of Lissotriton helveticus. Classification (NCBI taxonomy): domain Eukaryota; kingdom Metazoa; phylum Chordata; class Amphibia; order Caudata; family Salamandridae; genus Lissotriton; species Lissotriton helveticus. The sequence continues at coordinate 605,143,073 of NC_136072.1, read as the reverse complement.
TGCACTCACCTCTCTGCACTCCCTACTCTCTGCACTCACTACACTCTGCACTCACTACTCTGCACTCACTACTCTGCACTCACTACTCTGCACTCACTACTCTGCACTCACCTCTCTGCACTCACCTCTCTGCACTCACTACTCTCTGCACTCACTACTCTCTGTACTCACTACTCTGCACTCTCTACTCTGCACTCACCTCTCTGCACTCACTACTCTCTGCACTCACCTCTCTGCACTCACCTCTCTGCACTCACTACTCTCTGCACCCACTACTCTCTGCACTCACTACTCTGCACTCACTACTCTGCACTCACTACTCTGCACTCACTACTCTGCACTCACTACTCTGCACTCTGCACTCACTACTCTGCACTCTGCACTCACTACTCTGCACTCACTACTCTGCACTCACTACTCTGCACTCACTACTCTGCACTCACTACTCTGCACTCACTACTCTGCACTCACTCCTCTGCACTCACTACTCTGCACTCTGCACTCACTACTCTGCACTCTGCACTCACTCCTCTGCACTCACTACTCTGCACTCTGCACTCACTACTCTGCACTCTGCACTCACTACTCTGCACTCACTACTCTGCACTCACTACTCTGCACTCACAACTCTGCACTCTGCACTCACAACTCTGCACTGTGCACTCACAACTCTGCACTCTGCACTCACAACTCTGCACTCTGCACTCACTACTCTGCACTCTGCACTCACTACTCTGCACTCACTACTCTGTACTCACTACTCTGCACTCACTACTCTGCACTCACTACTCAGCACTCACTACTCTGCACTCACTACACTCTGCACTCACCTCTCTGTACTCACCTCTCTGCACTCCCTACTCTGCACTCCCTACTCTGCACTCCCTACTCTGCACTCACCTCTCTGCACTCACTACTCTCTGCACTCACCTCTCTGCACTCACCTCTCTGCACTCACTACTCTCTGCACTCACCTCTCTGCACTCCCTACTCTCTGCACTCACTACACTCTGCACTCACTACTCTGCACTCACTACTCTGCACTCACTACTCTGCACTCACTACTCTGCACTCACTACTCTGCACTCACTACTCTGCACTCTGCACTCACTATTCTGCACTCTGCACTCACTACTCTGCACTCTCTGCACTCACTACTCTGCACTCCTCACTACTCTGCACTCCTCACTACTCTGCACTCCTCACTACTCTGCACTCCTCACTACTCTGCACTCACTACTCTGCACTCACTACTCTGCACTCACTACTCTGCACTCACTACTCTGCACTCTGAACTCACTACTCTGCACTCTGCACTCACTACTCTGCACTCACTACTCTGCACTCTGCACTCACTACTCTGCACTCACTACTCTGCACTCACTACTCTGCACTCACTACTCTGCACTCACTACTCTGCACTCACTACACTCTGCACTCACCTCTCTGCACTCACCTCTCTGCACTCACTACTCTCTGCACTCACTACTCTCTGCACTCACTACTCTGCACTCTCTACTCTGCACTCACCTCTCTGCACTCACTACTCTCTGCACTCACTACTCTCTGCACTCACCTCTCGGCACTCACCTCTCTGCACTCACTACTCTCTGCACTCACTACTCTCTGCACTCACTACTCTGCACTCACTACTCTGCACTCACTACTCTGCACTCACTACTCTGCACTCACTACTCTGCACTCACTACTCTGCACTCACTCCTCTGCACTCACTACTCTGCACTCTGCACTCACTACTCTGCACTCTGCACTCACTACTCTGCACTCACAACTCTGCACTCACTACTCTGCACTCACAACTCTGCACTCTGCACTCACAACTCTGCACTCACTACTCTGCACTCACTACTCTGCACTCACTACTCTGCACTCACTACTCTGCACTCACTACACTCTGCACTCACCTCTCTGCACTCACCTCTCTGCACTCACTACTCTCTGCACCCACCTCTCTGCACTCCCTACTCTCTGCACTCACTACACTCTGTACTCACCTCTCTGCACTCCCTACTCTGCACTCCCTACTCTGCACTCCCTACTCTGCACTCACCTCTCTGCACTCACTACTCTCTGCACTCACCTCTCTGCACTCACCTCTCTGCACTCACTACTCTCTGCACTCACCTCTCTGCACTCCCTACTCTCTGCACTCACTACACTCTGCACTCACTACTCTGCACTCACTACTCTGCACTCACTACTCTGCACTCACTACTCTGCACTCACTACTCTGCACTCACTACTCTGCACTCACTATTCTGCACTCTGCACTCACTACTCTGCACTCTCTGCACTCACTACTCTGCACTCCTCACTACTCTGCACTCCTCACTACTCTGCACTCCTCACTACTCTGCACTCACTACTCTGCACTCACTACTCTGCACTCACTACTCTGCACTCTGAACTCACTACTCTGCACTCTGCACTCACTACTCTGCACTCACTACTCTGCACTCTGCACTCACTACTCTGCACTCACTACTCTGCACTCACTACTCTGCACTCACTACACTCTGCACTCACCTCTCTGCACTTACCTCTCTGCACTCACTACTCTCTGCACTCACTACTCTCTGCACTCACTACTCTGCACTTTCTACTCTGCACTCACCTCTCTGCACTCACTACTCTCTGCACTCACCTCTCGGCACTCACCTCTCTGCACTCACTACTCTCTGCACTCACTACTCTCTGCACTCACTACTCTGCACTCACTACTCTGCACTCACTACTCTGCACTCACTACTCTGCACTCACTCCTCTGCACTCACTACTCTGCACTCTGCACTCACTACTCTGCACTCTGCACTCACTACTCTGCACTCACAACTCTGCACTCACTACTCTGCACTCACAACTCTGCACTCTGCACTCACAACTCTGCACTCTGCACTCACAACTCTGCACTCTGCACTCACAACTCTGCACTCACTACTCTGCACTCACTACTCTGCACTCACTACTCTGCACTCACTACTCTGCACTCACTACTCTGCACTCACTACACTCTGCACTCACCTCTCTGCACTCACCTCTCTGCACTCACTACTCTCTGCACTCACTACTCTCTGCACTCACTAGTCTGCACTCTCTACTCTGCACTCACCTCTCTGTACTCACTACTCTCTGCACTCACCTCTCTGCACTCACCTCTCTGCACTCACTACTCTCTGCACCCACTACTCTCTGCACTCACTACTCTGCACTCACTACTCTGCACTCACTACTCTGCACTCACTACTCTGCACTCACTACTCTGCACTCACTACTCTGCACTCTGCACTCAGTACTCTGCACTCTGCACTCACTACTCTGCACTCACTACTCTGCACTCACTACTCTGCACTCACTACTCTGCACTCACTACTCTGCACTCACTCCTCTGCACTCACTACTCTGCACTCTGCACTCACTACTCTGCACTCTGCACTCACTACTCTGCACTCACTACTCTGCACTCACTACTCTGCACTCTGCACTCACAACTCTGCACTGTGCACTCACAACTCTGCACTCTGCACTGCACTCTGCACTCACTACTCTGCACTCTGCACTCACTACTCTGGACTCACTACCCTGCACTCACTACTCTACATACTCACTACTCTGCACTCACTACTCTGCACTCACTACTCTGCACTCACTACTCTGCACTCACTACTCTGCACTCTGCACTCACTACTCTGCACTCTGCACTCACTACTCTCTGCACTCACTACTCTCTGCACTCACTACTCTGCACTCTGCACTCACTACTCTGCACTCACTACTCTGCACTCTGCACTCACTACTCTGCACTCACTACTCTGCACTCACTACTCAGCACTCACTACTCTGCACTCACTACACTCTGCACTCACCTCTCTGTACTCACCTCTCTGCACTCCCTACTCTGCACTCCCTACTCTGCAATCCCTACTCTGCACTCACCTCTCTGCACTCACTACTCTCTGCACTCACCTCTCTGCACTCACCTCTCTGCACTCACTACTCTCTGCACTCACCTCTCTGCACTCCCTACTCTCTGCACTCACTACACTCTGCACTCACTACTCTGCACTCACTACTCTGCACTCACTACTCTGCACTCACTACTCTGCACTCACTACTCTGCACTCTGCACTCACTATTCTGCACTCTGCACTCACTACTCTGCACTCTCTGCACTCCTCACTACTCTGCGCTCCTCACTACTCTGCACTCCTCACTACTCTGCACTCCTCACTACTCTGCACTCACTACTCTGCACTCACTACTCTGCACTCACTACTCTGCACTCTGAACTCACTACTCTGCACTCTGCACTCACTACTCTGCACTCACTACTCTGCACTCTGCACTCACTACTCTGCACTCACTACTCTGCACTCACTACTCTGCACTCACTACTCTGCACTCACTACTCTGCACTCACTACTCTGCACTCACTACACTCTGCACTCACCTCTCTGCACTCACCTCTCTGCACTCACTACTCTCTGCACTCACTACTCTCTGCACTCACTACTCTGCACTCTCTACTCTGCACTCACCTCTCTGCACTCACTACTCTCTGCACTCACTACTCTCTGCACTCACCTCTCGGCACTCACCTCTCTGCACTCACTACTCTCTGCACTCACTACTCTCTGCACTCACTACTCTGCACTCACTACTCTGCACTCACTACTCTGCACTCACTACTCTGCACTCACTACTCTGCACTCACTACTCTGCACTCTGCACTCAGTACTCTGCACTCTGCACTCACTACTCTGCACTCACTACTCTGCACTCACTACTCTGCACTCACTACTCTGCACTCACTCCTCTGCACTCACTACTCTGCACTCTGCACTCACTACTCTGCACTCTGCACTCACTACTCTGCACTCACTACTCTGCACTCACTACTCTGCACTCTGCACTCACAACTCTGCACTGTGCACTCACAACTCTGCACTCTGCACTCACAACTCTGCACTCTGCACTCACTACTCTGCACTCTGCACTCACTACTCTGGACTCACTACCCTGCACTCACTACTCTACACACTCACTACTCTGCACTCACTACTCTGCACTCACTACTCTGCACTCACTACTCTGCACTCACTACTCTGCACTCTGCACTCACTACTCTGCACTCTGCACTCACTACTCTCTGCACTCACTACTCTCTGCACTCACTACTCTGCACTCTGCACTCACTACTCTGCACTCACTACTCTGCACTCTGCACTCACTACTCTGCACTCACTACTCTGCACTCACTACTCTGCACTCACTACTCTGCACTCACTACACTCTGCACTCACCTCTCTGTACTCACATCTCTGCACTCCCTACTCTGCACTCCCTACTCTGCAATCCCTACTCTGCACTCACCTCTCTGCACTCACTACTCTCTGCACTCACCTCTCTGCACTCACCTCTCTGCACTCACTACTCTCTGCACTCACCTCTCTGCACTCCCTACTCTCTGCACTCACTACACTCTGCACTCACTACTCTGCACTCACTACTCTGCACTCACTACTCTGCACTCACTACTCTGCACTCACTACTCTGCACTCACTACTCTGCACTCACTACTCTGCACTCTGCACTCACTATTCTGCACTCTGCACTCACTACTCTGAACTCTCTGCACTCCTCACTACTCTGCACTCCTCACTACTCTGCACTCCTCACTACTCTGCACTCCTCACTACTCTGCACTCCTCACTACTCTGCACTCACTACTCTGCACTCACTACTCTGCACTCTGAACTCACTACTCTGCACTCTGCACTCACTACTCTGCACTCACTACTCTGCACTCTGCACTCACTACTCTGCACTCACTACTCTGCACTCACTACTCTGCACTCACTACTGTGCACTCACTACTCTGCACTCACTACACTCTGCACTCACCTCTCTGCACTCACCTCTCTGCACTCACTACTCTCTGCACTCACTACTCTCTGCACTCACTACTCTGCACTCTCTACTCTGCACTCACCTCTCTGCACTCACTACTCTCTGCACTCACTACTCTCTGCACTCACCTCTCGGCACTCACCTCTCTGCACTCACTACTCTCTGCACTCACTACTCTCTGCACTCACTACTCTGCACTCACTACTCTGCACTCACTACTCTGCACTCACTACTCTGCACTCACTACTCTGCACTCACTCCTCTGCACTCACTACTCTGCACTCTGCACTCACTACTCTGCACTCTGCACTCACTACTCTGCACTCACAACTCTGCACTCACTACTCTGCACTCACAACTCTGCACTCTGCACTCACAACTCTGCACTCTGCACTCACAACTCTGCACTCACTACTCTGCACTCACTACTCTGCACTCACTACTCTGCACTCACTACTCTGCACTCACTACTCTGCACTCACCTCTCTGCACTCACTACTCTCTGCACTCACCTCTCTGCACTCACCTCTCTGCACTCACTACTCTCTGCACTCACCTCTCTGCACTCCCTACTCTCTGCACTCACTACACTCTGCACTCACCTCTCTGCACTCACCTCTCTGCACTCACTACTCTCTGCACTCACTACTCTCTGCACTCACTACTCTGCACTCTCTACTCTGCACTCACCTCTCTGCACTCACTACTCTCTGCACTCACCTCTCTGCACTCACCTCTCTGCACTCACTACTCTCTGCACCCACTACTCTCTGCACTCACTACTCTGCACTCACTACTCTGCACTCACTACTCTGCACTCACTACTCTGCACTCACTACTCTGCACTCTGCACTCACTACTCTGCACTCACTACTCTGCACTCACTACTCTGCACTCACTACTCTGCACTCACTACTCTGCACTCACTACTCTGCACTCACTCCTCTGCACTCACTACTCTGCACTCACTACTCTGCACTCTGCACTCACTACTCTGCACTCACTACTCTGCACTCACTACTCTGCACTCACAACTCTGCACTCTGCACTCACAACTCTGCACTCTGCACTCAAAACTCTGCACTCTGCACTCACAACTCTGCACTCTGCACTCACTACTCTGCACTCTGTACTCACTACTCTGCACTCACTACCCTGCACTCACTACTCTACACACTCACTACTCTGCACTCACTACTCTGCACTCACTACTCTGCACTCACTACTCTGCACTCTGCACTCACTACTCTGCACTCTGCACTCACTACTCTGCACTCACTACTCTGCACTCACTACTCTGCACTCACAACTCTGCACTCTGCACTCACAACTCTGCACTCTGCACTCAAAACTCTGCACTCTGCACTCACAACTCTGCACTCTGCACTCACTACTCTGCACTCTGCACTCACTACTCTGCACTCACTACCCTGCACTCACTACTCTACACACTCACTACTCTGCACTCACTACTCTGCACTCACTACTCTGCACTCACTCCTCTGCACTCACTACTCTGCACTCACTACTCTGCACTCTGCACTCACTACTCTGCACTCACTACTCTGCACTCACTACTCTGCACTCACAACTCTGCACTCTGCACTCACTACTCTGCACTCTGCACTCACTACTCTGCACTCACTACCCTGCACTCACTACTCTGCACTCACTACTCTGCACTCACTACTCTGCACTCACTACTCTGCACTCACTACTCTGCACTCACTACTCTGCACTCACTACTCTGCACTCACTCCTCTGCACTCACTACTCTGCACTCACTACTCTGCACTCTGCACTCACTACTCTGCACTCACTACTCTGCACTCACTACTCTGCACTCACAACTCTGCACTCTGCACTCACAACTCTGCACTCTGCACTCAAAACTCTGCACTCTGCACTCACAACTCTGCACTCTGCACTCACTACTCTGCACTCTGCACTCACTACTCTGCACTCACTACCCTGCACTCACTACTCTACACACTCACTACTCTGCACTCACTACTCTGCACTCACTACTCTGCACTCACTACTCTGCACTCTGCACTCACTACTCTGCACTCTGCACTCACTACTCTCTGCACTCACTACTCTCTGCACTCACTACTCTCTGCACTCACTACTCTGCACTCACTACCCTGCACTCACTACTCTACACACTCACTACTCTGCACTCACTACTCTGCACTCACTACTCTGCACACTCACTACACTGCACTCACTACTCTGCACACTCACTACTCTGCACTCACTACTCTGCACTCACTACTCTGCAAACTCACTACTCTGCACTCACTACTCTGCACTCACTACTCTGCACTCACTACTCTGCACTCACTACTCTGCACTCCTCACTACTCTGCACTCACTACTCTGCACTCACTACTCTGCACTCTCTGCACTCACTACTCTGCACTCACTCCTCTGCACTCCTCACTACTCTGCACTCCTCACTACTCTGCACTCCTCACTACTCTGCACTCACTACTCTGCACTCACTACTCTGCACTCACTACTCTGCACTCACTCCTCTGCACTCACTACTCTGCACTCTGCACTCACTACTCTGCACTCTGCACTCACTACTCTGCACTCACTACTCTGCACTCACTACTCTGCACTCACAACTCTGCACTCTGCACTCACAACTCTGCACTCTGCACTCACAACTCTGCACTCTGCACTCACAACTCTGCACTCTGCACTCACTACTCTGCAATCTGCACTCACTACTCCGCACTCACTACCCTGCACTCACTACTCTACACACTCACTACTCTGCACTCACTACTCTGCACTCACTACTCTGCACTCACTACTCTGCACTCACTACTCTGCACCCACTACTCTGCACTCACTACTCTCTGCACTCACTACTCTCTGCACTCACTACTCTGCACTCACTACTCTGCACTCACTACCCTGCACTCACTACTCTACACACTCACCACTCTACACACTCACTACTCTGCACTCACTACTCTGCACACTCACTACACTGCACTCACTACTCTGCACACTCACTACTCTGCACACTCACTACTCTGCACTCACTACTCTGCACTCACTACTCTGCACACTCACTACTCTGCACTCACTACTCTGCACTCACTACTCTGCACTCACTACTCTGCACTCACTACTCTCTGCACTCACTACTCTCTGCACTCACTACTCTGCACTCACTACTCTGCACACACTACCCTGCACTCACTACTCTACACACTCACTACTCTGCACTCACTACTCTGCACTCACTACTCTGCACACTCACTACACTGCACTCACTACTCTGCACACTCACTACTCTGCACACTCACTACTCTGCACTCACTACTCTGCACTCACTACTGTGCACACTCACTACTCTGCACTCACTACTCTGCACTCACTACTCTGCATTCACTACTCTGCACTCACTACTCTGCACTCACTACTCTGCACTCTGCACTCACTACTCGGCACTCTGCACTCACTACTCGGCACTCTGCACTCACTACTCTGCACTCACTACTCTGCACTCACTACTCTGCACTCACTACTCTGCACTCACTACTCTGCACTCACTACTCTGCACTCACTCCTCTGCACTCACTACTCTGCACTCTGCACTCACTACTCTGCACTCTGCACTCACTACTCTGCACTCACTACTCTGCACTCACTACTCTGCACTCACGACTCTGCACTCTGCACTCACAACTCTGCACTCTGCACTCACAACCCTGCACTCTGCACTCACAACTCTGCACTCTGCACTCACTACTCTGCACTCTGCACTCACTACTCTGCACTCACTACCCTGCACTCACTACTCTACACACTCACTACTCTGCACTCACTACTCTGCACTCACTACTCTGCACTCACTACTCTGCACTCACTACTCTGCACTCACTACTCTGCACTCTGCACTCACTACTCTGCACTCTGCACTCACTACTCTCTGCACTCACTACTCTCTGCACTCACTACTCTCTGCACTCACTACTCTGCACTCACTACCCTGCACTCACTACTCTACACACTCACTACTCTGCACTCACTACTCTGCCACTCACTACTCTGCACACTCACTACACTGCACTCACTACTCTGCACACTCACTACTCTGCACTCACTACTCTGCACTCACTACTCTGCACACTCACTACTCTGCACTCACTACTCTGCACTCACTACTCTGCACTCACTACTCTGCACTCACTACTCTCTGCACTCACTACTCTCTGCACTCACTACTCTGCACTCACTACCCTGCACTCACTACTCTACACACTCACTACTCTGCACTCACTACTCTGCACTCACTACTCTGCACACTCACTACACTGCACTCACTACTCTGCACACTCACTACTCTGCACACTCACTACTCTGCACTCACTACTCTGCACTCACTACTCTGCACACTCACTACTCTGCACTCACTACTCTGCACTCACTACTCTGTACACTCACTACTCTGCACTCACTACTCTGCACTCACTACTCTGCACTCTGCACTCACTACTCTGCACTCACAACTCTGCACTCTGCACTCACTACTCTGCACTCTGCACTCACTACTCTGCACTCACTACTCTGCACTCACTACTCTGCACTCACTACTCTGCACTCCTCACTACTCTGCACTCACTACTCTGCACTCACTACTCTACACTCACTACTTTGCACTCACTACTCTGCACTCTGCACTCACTACTCTGCACTCTGCACTTACTACTCTGCACTCTGCACTCACTACTCTGCACTCTGCACTCACTACTCTGCACTCTGCAGTCACTACTCTGCACTCACTACTCTGCACTCTGCACTCACTACTCTGCACTCACTACTCTGCACTCACTACTCTGCACTCTGCACTCACTACTCTGCACTCACTACTCTGCACTCACTACTCTGCACTCACTACACTCTGCACTCACCTCTCTGCACTCACCTCTCTGCACTCCCTACTCTGCTCTACCTACTCTGCACTCCCTACTCTGCACTCACCTCTCTGCACTCACTACTCTCTGCACTCACCTCTCTGCACTCACTACTCTCTGCACTCACCTCTCTGCACTCACTACTCTCTGCACTCACTACTCTGCACTCACTATACTCTGCACTCACTACTCTGCACTCACTACTCTGCACTCACTACTCTGCACTCACTACTCTGCACTCACTACTCTGCACTCACTACTCTGCACTCCTCACTACTCTGCACTCACTACTCTGCACTCACTACTCTGCACTCTCTGCACTCACTACTCTGCACTCACTCCTCTGCACTCCTCACTACTCTGCACTCCTCACTACTCTGTACTCCTCACTACTCTGCACTCACTACTCTGCACTCACTACTCTGCACTCACTACTCTGCACTCACTCCTCTGCACTCACTACTCTGCAATCTGCACTCACTACTCTGCACTCTGCACTCACTACTCTGCACTCACTACTCTGCACTCACTACTCTGCACTCACAACTCTGCACTCTGCACTCACAACTCTGCACTCTGCACTCACAACTCTGCACTCTGCACTCACAACTCTGCACTCTGCACTCACTACTCTGCAATCTGCACTCACTACTCCGCACTCACTACCCTGCACTCACTACTCTACACACTCACTACTCTGCACTCACTACTCTGCACTCACTACTCTGCACTCACTACTCTGCACTCACTACTCTGCACCCACTACTCTGCACTCACTACTCTCTGCACTCACTACTCTCTGCACTCACTACTCTGCACTCACTACTCTGCACTCACTACCCTGCACTCACTACTCTACACACTCACCACTCTACACACTCACTACTCTGCACTCACTACTCTGCACACTCACTACACTGCACTCACTACTCTGCACACTCACTACTCTGCACACTCACTACTCTGCACTCACTACTCTGCACTCACTACTCTGCACACTCACTACTCTGCACTCACTACTCTGCACTCACTACTCTGCACTCACTACTCTCTGCACTCACTACTCTCTGCACTCACTACTCTGCACTCACTACTCTGCACACACTACCCTGCACTCACTACTCTACACACTCACTACTCTGCACTCACTACTCTGCACTCACTACTCTGCACACTCACTACACTGCACTCACTACTCTGCACACTCACTACTCTGCACACTCACTACTCTGCACTCACTACTCTGCACTCACTACTGTGCACACTCACTACTCTGCACTCACTACTCTGCACTCACTACTCTGCACTCACTACTCTGCACTCACTACTCTGCACTCACTACTCTGCACTCTGCACTCACTACTCGGCACTCTGCACTCACTACTCTGCACTCACTACTCTGCACTCACTACTCTGCACTCACTACTCTGCACTCACTACTCTGCACTCACTCCTCTGCACTCACTACTCTGCACTCTGCACTCACTACTCTGCACTCTTCACTCACTACTCTGCACTCACTACTCTGCACTCACTACTCTGCACTCACAACTCTGCACTCTGCACTCACAACTCTGCACTCTGCACTCACAACCCTGCACTCTGCACTCACAACTCTGCACTCTGCACTCACTACTCTGCACTCTGCACTTACTACTCTGCACTCTGCACTCACTACTCTGCACTCTGCACTCACTACTCTGCACTCTGCAGTCACTACTCTGCACTCACTACTCTGCACTCTGCACTCACTACTCTGCACTCACTACTCTGCACTCTGCACTCACTACTCTGCACTCACTACTCTGCACTCACTACTCTGCACTCACTACACTCTGCACTCACCTCTCTGCACTCACCTCTCTGCACTCCCTACTCTGCTCTACCTACTCTGCACTCCCTACTCTGCACTCACCTCTCTGCACTCACTACTCTCTGCACTCACCTCTCTGCACTCACTACTCTCTGCACTCACCTCTCTGCACTCACTACTCTCTGCACTCACTACTCTGCACTCACTATGCTCTGCACTCACTACTCTGCACTCACTACTCTGCACTCACTACTCTGCACTCACTACTCTGCACTCACTAGTCTGCACTCTGCACTCACTATTCTGCACTCTGCACTCACTACTCTGCACTCTCTGCACTCACTACTCTGCACTCACTACTCTGCACTCCTCACTACTCTGCACTCCTCACTACTCTGCACTCCTCACTACTCTGCACTCCTCACTACTCTGCACTCACTACTCTGCACTCACTACTCTGCACTCACTACTCTGCACTCACTCCTCTGCACTCACTACTCTGCACTCTGCACTCACTACTCTGCACTCTGCACTCACTACTCTGCACTCAATACTCTGCACTCACTACTCTGCACTCACAACTCTGCACTCTGCACTCACAACTCTGCACTCTGCACTCACAACTCTGCACTCACAACTCTGCACTCTGCACTCACTACTCTGCAATCTGCACTCACTACTCCGCACTCACTACCCTGCACTCACTACTCTACACACTCACTACTCTGCACTCACTACTCTGCACTCACTACTCTGCACTCACTACTCTGCACTCACTACTCTGCACTCTGCACCCACTACTCTGCACTCACTACTCTCTGCACTCACTACTCTCTGCACTCACTACTCTGCACTCACTACTCTGCACTCACTACCCTGCACTCACTACTCTACACACTCACTACTCTACACACTCACTACTCTGCACTTACTACTCTGCACACTCACTACTCTGCACTCACTCCTCTGCACTCACTACTCTGCACTCTGCACTCACTACTCTGCACTCTGCACTCACTACTCTGCACTCACTACTCTGCACTCACTACTCTGCACTCACAACTCTGCACTCTGCACTCACAACTCTGCACTCTGCACTCACAACTCTGCACTCTGCACTCACTACTCTGCAATCTGCACTCACTACTCCGCACTCACTACCCTGCACTCACTACTCTACACACTCACTACTCTGCACTCACTACTCTGCACTCACTACTCTGCACTCACTACTCTGCACTCACTACTCTGCACCCACTACTCTGCACTCACTACTCTCTGCACTCACTACTCTCTGCACTCACTACTCTGCACTCACTACTCTGCACTCACTACCCTGCACTCACTACTCTACACACTCACCACTCTACACACTCACTACTCTGCACTCACTACTCTGCACACTCACTACACTGCACTCACTACTCTGCACACTCACTACTCTGCACACTCACTACTCTGCACTCACTACTCTGCACTCACTACTCTGCACACTCACTACTCTGCACTCACTACTCTGCACTCACTACTCTGCACTCACTACTCTGCACTCACTACTCTCTGCACTCACTACTCTCTGCACTCACTACTCTGCACTCACTACTCTGCACACACTACCCTGCACTCACTACTCTACACACTCACTACTCTGCACTCACTACTCTGCACTCACTACTCTGCACACTCACTACACTGCACTCACTACTCTGCACACTCACTACTCTGCACACTCACTACTCTGCACTCACTACTCTGCACTCACTACTGTGCACACTCACTACTCTGCACTCACTACTCTGCACTCACTACTCTGCACTCACTACTCTGCACTCACTACTCTGCACTCACTACTCTGCACTCTGCACTCACTACTCGGCACTCTGCACTCACTACTCTGCACTCACTACTCTGCACTCACTACTCTGCACTCACTACTCTGCACTCAATACTCTGCACTCACTACTCTGCACTCACTCCTCTGCACTCACTACTCTGCACTCTGCACTCACTACTCTGCACTCTTCACTCACTACTCTGCACTCACTACTCTGCACTCACTACTCTGCACTCACTACTCTGCACACTCACTACTCTGCACTCACTACTCTGCACTCACTACTCTGTACACTCACTACTCTGCACTCACTACTCTGCACTCACTACTCTGCACTCTGCACTCACTACTCTGCACTCACAACTCTGCACTCTGCACTCACTACTCTGCACTCTGCACTCACTACTCTGCAATCACTACTCTGCACTCACTACTCTGCACTCACTACTCTGCACTCCTCACTACTCTGCACTCACTACTCTGCACTCACTACTCTGCACTCACTACTTTGCACTCACTACTCTGCACTCTGCACTCACTACTCTGCACTCTGCACTTACTACTCTGCACTCTGCACTCACTACTCTGCACTCTGCACTCACTACTCTGCACTCTGCAGTCACTACTCTGCACTCACTACTCTGCACTCTGCACTCACTACTCTGCACTCACTACTCTGCACTCACTACTCTGCACTCTGCACTCACTACTCTGCACTCACTACTCTGCACTCACTACTCTGCACTCACTACACTCTGCACTCACCTCTCTGCACTCACCTCTCTGCACTCCCTACTCTGCTCTACCTACTCTGCACTCCCTACTCTGCACTCACCTCTCTGCACTCACTACTCTCTGCACTCACCTCTCTGCACTCACTACTCTCTGCACTCACCTCTCTGCACTCACTACTCTCTGCACTCACTACTCTGCACTCACTATACTCTGCACTCACTACTCTGCACTCACTACTCTGCACTCACTACTCTGCACTCACTACTCTGCACTCACTACTCTGCACTCACTACTCTGCACTCCTCACTACTCTGCACTCACTACTCTGCACTCACTACTCTGCACTCTCTGCACTCACTACTCTGCACTCACTCCTCTGCACTCCTCACTACTCTGCACTCCTCACTACTCTGCACTCCTCACTACTCTGCACTCACTACTCTGCACTCACTACTCTGCACTCACTACTCTGCACTCACTCCTCTGCACTCACTACTCTGCACTCTGCACTCACTACTCTGCACTCTGCACTCACTACTCTGCACTCACTACTCTGCACTCACTACTCTGCACTCACAACTCTGCACTCTGCACTCACAACTCTGCACTCTGCACTCACAACTCTGCACTCTGCACTCACAACTCTGCACTCTGCACTCACTACTCTGCAATCTGCACTCACTACTCCGCACTCACTACCCTGCACTCACTACTCTACACACTCACTACTCTGCACTCACTACTCTGCACTCACTACTCTGCACTCACTACTCTGCACTCACTACTCTGCACCCACTACTCTGCACTCACTACTCTCTGCACTCACTACTCTCTGCACTCACTACTCTGCACTCACTACTCTGCACTCACTACCCTGCACTCACTACTCTACACACTCACCACTCTACACACTCACTACTCTGCACTCACTACTCTGCACACTCACTACACTGCACTCACTACTCTGCACACTCACTACTCTGCACACTCACTACTCTGCACTCACTACTCTGCACTCACTACTCTGCACACTCACTACTCTGCACTCACTACTCTGCACTCACTACTCTGCACTCACTACTCTCTGCACTCACTACTCTCTGCACTCACTACTCTGCACTCACTACTCTGCACACACTACCCTGCACTCACTACTCTACACACTCACTACTCTGCACTCACTACTCTGCACTCACTACTCTGCACACTCACTACACTGCACTCACTACTCTGCACACTCACTACTCTGCACACTCACTACTCTGCACTCACTACTCTGCACTCACTACTGTGCACACTCACTACTCTGCACTCACTACTCTGCACTCACTACTCTGCACTCACTACTCTGCACTCACTACTCTGCACTCACTACTCTGCACTCTGCACTCACTACTCGGCACTCTGCACTCACTACTCTGCACTCACTACTCTGCACTCACTACTCTGCACTCACTACTCTGCACTCACTACTCTGCACTCACTCCTCTGCACTCACTACTCTGCACTCTGCACTCACTACTCTGCACTCTTCACTCACTACTCTGCACTCACTACTCTGCACTCACTACTCTGCACTCACAACTCTGCACTCTGCACTCACAACTCTGCACTCTGCACTCACAACCCTGCACTCTGCACTCACAACTCTGCACTCTGCACTCACTACTCTGCACTCTGCACTTACTACTCTGCACTCTGCACTCACTACTCTGCACTCTGCACTCACTACTCTGCACTCTGCAGTCACTACTCTGCACTCACTACTCTGCACTCTGCACTCACTACTCTGCACTCACTACTCTGCACTCTGCACTCACTACTCTGCACTCACTACTCTGCACTCACTACTCTGCACTCACTACACTCTGCACTCACCTCTCTGCACTCACCTCTCTGCACTCCCTACTCTGCTCTACCTACTCTGCACTCCCTACTCTGCACTCACCTCTCTGCACTCACTACTCTCTGCACTCACCTCTCTGCACTCACTACTCTCTGCACTCACCTCTCTGCACTCACTACTCTCTGCACTCACTACTCTGCACTCACTATGCTCTGCACTCACTACTCTGCACTCACTACTCTGCACTCACTACTCTGCACTCACTACTCTGCACTCACTAGTCTGCACTCTGCACTCACTATTCTGCACTCTGCACTCACTACTCTGCACTCTCTGCACTCACTACTCTGCACTCACTACTCTGCACTCCTCACTACTCTGCACTCCTCACTACTCTGCACTCCTCACTACTCTGCACTCCTCACTACTCTGCACTCACTACTCTGCACTCACTACTCTGCACTCACTACTCTGCACTCACTCCTCTGCACTCACTACTCTGCACTCTGCACTCACTACTCTGCACTCTGCACTCACTACTCTGCACTCAATACTCTGCACTCACTACTCTGCACTCACAACTCTGCACTCTGCACTCACAACTCTGCACTCTGCACTCACAACTCTGCACTCACAACTCTGCACTCTGCACTCACTACTCTGCAATCTGCACTCACTACTCCGCACTCACTACCCTGCACTCACTACTCTACACACTCACTACTCTGCACTCACTACTCTGCACTCACTACTCTGCACTCACTACTCTGCACTCACTACTCTGCACTCTGCACCCACTACTCTGCACTCACTACTCTCTGCACTCACTACTCTCTGCACTCACTACTCTGCACTCACTACTCTGCACTCACTACCCTGCACTCACTACTCTACACACTCACTACTCTACACACTCACTACTCTGCACTTACTACTCTGCACACTCACTACTCTGCACTCACTCCTCTGCACTCACTACTCTGCACTCTGCACTCACTACTCTGCACTCTGCACTCACTACTCTGCACTCACTACTCTGCACTCACTACTCTGCACTCACAACTCTGCACTCTGCACTCACAACTCTGCACTCTGCACTCACAACTCTGCACTCTGCACTCACAACTCTGCACTCTGCACTCACTACTCTGCAATCTGCACTCACTACTCCGCACTCACTACCCTGCACTCACTACTCTACACACTCACTACTCTGCACTCACTACTCTGCACTCACTACTCTGCACTCACTACTCTGCACTCACTACTCTGCACCCACTACTCTGCACTCACTACTCTCTGCACTCACTACTCTCTGCACTCACTACTCTGCACTCACTACTCTGCACTCACTACCCTGCACTCACTACTCTACACACTCACCACTCTACACACTCACTACTCTGCACTCACTACTCTGCACACTCACTACACTGCACTCACTACTCTGCACACTCACTACTCTGCACACTCACTACTCTGCACTCACTACTCTGCACTCACTACTCTGCACACTCACTACTCTGCACTCACTACTCTGCACTCACTACTCTGCACTCACTACTCTGCACTCACTACTCTCTGCACTCACTACTCTCTGCACTCACTACTCTGCACTCACTACTCTGCACACACTACCCTGCACTCACTACTCTACACACTCACTACTCTGCACTCACTACTCTGCACTCACTACTCTGCACACTCACTACACTGCACTCACTACTCTGCACACTCACTACTCTGCACACTCACTACTCTGCACTCACTACTCTGCACTCACTACTGTGCACACTCACTACTCTGCACTCACTACTCTGCACTCACTACTCTGCACTCACTACTCTGCACTCACTACTCTGCACTCACTACTCTGCACTCTGCACTCACTACTCGGCACTCTGCACTCACTACTCTGCACTCACTACTCTGCACTCACTACTCTGCACTCACTACTCTGCACTCACTACTCTGCACTCACTCCTCTGCACTCACTACTCTGCACTCTGCACTCACTACTCTGCACTCTTCACTCACTACTCTGCACTCACTACTCTGCACTCACTACTCTGCACTCACAACTCTGCACTCTGCACTCACAACTCTGCACTCTGCACTCACAACCCTGCACTCTGCACTCACAACTCTGCACTCTGCACTCACTACTCTGCACTCTGCACTTACTACTCTGCACTCTGCACTCACTACTCTGCACTCTGCACTCACTACTCTGCACTCTGCAGTCACTACTCTGCACTCACTACTCTGCACTCTGCACTCACTACTCTGCACTCACTACTCTGCACTCACTACTCTGCACTCTGCACTCACTACTCTGCACTCACTACTCTGCACTCACTACTCTGCACTCACTACACTCTGCACTCACCTCTCTGCACTCACCTCTCTGCACTCCCTACTCTGCTCTACCTACTCTGCACTCCCTACTCTGCACTCACCTCTCTGCACTCACTACTCTCTGCACTCACCTCTCTGCACTCACTACTCTCTGCACTCACCTCTCTGCACTCACTACTCTCTGCACTCACTACTCTGCACTCACTATGCTCTGCACTCACTACTCTGCACTCACTACTCTGCACTCACTACTCTGCACTCACTACTCTGCACTCACTAGTCTGCACTCTGCACTCACTATTCTGCACTCTGCACTCACTACTCTGCACTCTCTGCACTCACTACTCTGCACTCACTACTCTGCACTCCTCACTACTCTGCACTCCTCACTACTCTGCACTCCTCACTACTCTGCACTCCTCACTACTCTGCACTCACTACTCTGCACTCACTACTCTGCACTCACTACTCTGCACTCACTCCTCTGCACTCACTACTCTGCACTCTGCACTCACTACTCTGCACTCTGCACTCACTACTCTGCACTCAATACTCTGCACTCACTACTCTGCACTCACAACTCTGCACTCTGCACTCACAACTCTGCACTCTGCACTCACAACTCTGCACTCACAACTCTGCACTCTGCACTCACTACTCTGCAATCTGCACTCACTACTCCGCACTCACTACCCTGCACTCACTACTCTACACACTCACTACTCTGCACTCACTACTCTGCACTCACTACTCTGCACTCACTACTCTGCACTCACTACTCTGCACTCTGCACCCACTACTCTGCACTCACTACTCTCTGCACTCACTACTCTCTGCACTCACTACTCTGCACTCACTACTCTGCACTCACTACCCTGCACTCACTACTCTACACACTCACTACTCTACACACTCACTACTCTGCACTCACTACTCTGCACACTCACTACACTGCACTCACTACTCTGCACACTCACTACTCTGCACACTCACTACTCTGCACTCACTACTCTGCACTCACTACTCTGCACACTCACTACTCTGCACTCACTACTCTGCACTCACTACTCTGCACTCACTACTCTGCACTCACTACTCTGCACTCACTACTCTCTGCACTCACTACTCTCTGCACTCACTACTCTGCACTCACTACTCTGCACTCACTACCCTGCACTCACTACTCTACACACTCACTACTCTGCACTCACTACTCTGCACTCACAACTCTGCACTCTGCACTCACTACTCTGCAATCTGCACTCACTACTCCGCACTCACTACCCTGCACTCACTACTCTACACACTCACTACTCTGCACTCACTACTCTGCACTCACTACTCTGCACTCACTACTCTGCACTCACTACTCTGCACTCTGCACCCACTACTCTGCACTCACTACTCTCTGCACTCACTACTCTCTGCACTCACTACTCTGCACTCACTACTCTGCACTCACTACCCTGCACTCACTACTCTACACACTCACTACTCTACACACTCACTACTCTGCACTCACTACTCTGCACACTCACTACACTGCACTCACTACTCTGCACACTCACTACTCTGCACACTCACTACTCTGCACTCACTACTCTGCACTCACTACTCTGCACACTCACTACTCTGCACTCACTACTCTGCACTCACTACTCTGCACTCACTACTCTGCACTCACTACTCTGCACTCACTACTCTCTGCACTCACTACTCTCTGCACTCACTACTCTGCACTCACTACTCTGCACTCACTACCCTGCACTCACTACTCTACACACTCACTACTCTGCACTCACTACTCTGCACTCACTACTCTGCACACTCACTACACTGCACTCACTACTCTGCACGCTCACTACTCTGCACACTCACTACTCTGCACTCACTACTCTGCACTCACTACTGTGCACACTCACTACTCTGCACTCACTACTCTGCACTCACTACTCTGCACTCACTACTCTGCACTCTGCACACTCACTCTGCACACTCACTCTGCACTCACTACTTCACACTCTGCGCACTCTGCACTCACACTCACCTTCTGCCTCACAGAGGGATGAAGTGAGCGCCAATCTACTGGGCAGACCTGGGGTCGGGCGTGAGGGTCACCAGGGGCGCGCACGGCTTATAGAGCTATACCGATCAACACAATATTCTCCGGAGTGCCATCCATCTACCGCAGTAGCAGAAATCAGTTGGAAAGCATTGTCGAAGAATGCAAAAAAAGCGCCTCATTTAGAAGCGATGAACAGAATTCCATTTTTAGAGCTCCCATGATGTGAAAACAATTTACAATGTACTGTGAACAAACTATTTACGAAGATAAAATATTAGTGAGATAGGTAGTAATCCTTATGCATATTATTATTATTATTATTATTATTATTATTATTAAAGGCTTTTGTAGCGCGCTCTATTACTGTTGGACAGGCCACATGAAGGGCTCGCTCCCTCCCCGCAGGACAGGGCCTGGGCCGCCGTCAGCACCATTGCCCGGCCCAGCCGCCATCTTGGACACGGCACCACGCGGCCGCGCGGCCTCAGCCCGACCCCAACCCTGGGCCTGGCCAGGCCCCGACAGCCTGGCACCACCCTCCACCCAGGAGGTGAACGGACCACTTGGCAGGTCAATGGGAGTAAGAAGTGTCGATGGCTCTCCCCCGCCAGGTGCCGAGCACCCCCAGCCTCCTCGGGCGCTGGCTCCACCCCCCTGCTGGGTGTCTGGACTCCCTCATCCCAGACCTCCCGACCTCCAAGAGCGAGGGTCCGGACATCAAAGGGCGCCAGACCTATAACTGAGGCCGCCCCAGGACAGGAAGGCAGTTGTATCCTGGAGTCGAGAGACACCGCGACAAACTCATCCTTGACGGACTGCTGGCGCTGCCACAGCCCTGCCTTGTGAACTATTGTCCTGCCTGCTGGCGCTGCCGCGGCCCTCTGCAACCTTCATCCTCGTGGGACCTGCTGGCGCTGCCGCGGCCCTCTGCAACCTTCATCCTCGTGGGACCTGCTGGCGCTGCCGCGGCCCTCTGCAACCTTCATCCTCGTGGGACCTGCTGGCGCTGCCGCGGCCCTCTGCAACCTTCATCCTCGTGGGACCTGCTGGCGCTGCCGCGGCCCGTTGTAACCTTCATCCTCGTGGGACCTGCTGGCGCTGGCGCGGCCCGTTGCAACCTGCATTCTCGTGGGACCTGCTGGCGCTGCCGCGGCCCGTTGTAACCTTCATCCTCGTTGGGACCTGCTGGCGCTGCCGCGGCCCGTTGCCACCTACGACCTCTTCGGGACCTGCCGGCGCTGCCGCGGTCTGACCCATCCGAACACCGAGCTCGAGGATTGTGAGCTATCACCGTTACACCTCAGTACCCGTGGGTACCAAGACTGTCCCGCTACCCCCTTCCCTTACTAGAGACTAGAATTGAGAGGATCATCGTGTCCTGATCGCCTTGTATCGTGCCACTCTACTACCAGAAGTGCCTATAAAAGGTGTTACCCTGATCTTTGTGTGGTGTCCATCTGTGGGGGGGAAGTTACCTGTCTGTGCGATCACTGTGCTCGGCCGACCCTCCAGGTCCCCGTCTAACATTGGTGGCTAGCGGCGCGATCCGAACCAACGCGTACCGTACAGACAGTAACTCACCCTACGACTAAAACCACAATGACGACCAAAGAGAGCGGATCGGCGGAGAAGTTCCAGATGGAAAAGCTGGAAGAATACAACCACCGAGAGCTCAAACAATTTTGCATGGACTTAGGCATTGCTACCACCGGGCTAAGCACAAAAGAAGACTTCAAAAACGCCCTAAAGGCCTGGACAGAGACAAATACCGCAACCCCCCGGGACCCCGCAGCCCCGGAAGTCAACACCACCCGGACGGAAGAACGGAGAACAGGCCCTTCCCGTGAAGAGATCCAAGAGCGGGAAAAAAAGTAGATTACATGAGTTAGACTTGGCACGACTCAGATTAGACGGAGAATTGAAACTGGCGGAACAAAAAATAAACTTAGAACACTTACGGCTCAGAGAAGAGCGAGAGGAAAAACAGAGACAGAGAGACCTCGAAGAAAAAAGACTGGCATACGAGCACGAGTGCAAACTAGCGGAGATAGAAATACGCAAACTGAACAAAAACCTAGGGGTGCCCGAGCAACCGCACTCCCCGGGTCCTACCGAGCAGAAGGTCCACATCCCCAAGGATGTGGTCCGAGAATATCACCGGAACGACGACATACAGCAGTGGTTCAAGGCCTATGAGATTGCCATGACCGCCCACCGGGTCGCTCGAAGTGACTGGGGAGCCGGTCTATGGGGGAGATTCGTCAACGAGGGTCGTGATGCCCTGCTGCAGCTTCCGGACCATCAAATGACGTCCTATGACCACATGAAGGCCGCCCTCCTCAGTCGATATGGGCTTACACCCGAAATGTATCGCCAGAGGTTCCGCAACTGCACCCGGATCCCAGGTACGACGTGGTTGGAATACGTGAACTATTTCAGCCGAGCCTTCGAGGGGTGGATCAAGGGTAACAACGTAACCACTTACGAACAACTCTTCAATCTCATTGTGTGGGAGCACCTCTCCAACAACTGCTTCGTCGAGCTCAGGCAGCACCTCCTCGACAGTAAATTGACTGAACCCCGGCAGCTCGCCACCGAGGCTGACCGGTGGGAGAGCACCCGAGTGGCCCGGAGTGGGCCGAATGAGCAGAACAGAACCAACCAAGGTCATCATCGTCCCCGAGGAGGAGGAGGAGGAGGCCCGGGCCGGGGCCGAGACGCCGTCCCGGCCGCGCCCACTAACGCCACCCCGGCCCCAGCAGGCCGGGGAAACCCCCCGATGCGCCCGGGGTTCCGAGCTAACGTGACGTGTCATCGATGCCAGCGAGTCGGCCACTATGCCAGTGACCCGACCTGCCCGAAGAACCAGGTCCCCGGGCCCCGCCAGATGGCGGCCGCTGCCCTGGGAGAAGAACAAGTCTCCGAAGACACGGAGACCTATGAGTCGGAGCAGTTCGAGTGGGAACCCGCCGCCATGACCCTGGCATGCCTGGGAGGAAGAGACATGGTCCCACGGACTCCCCTGCCCGCCAACACTCGGAAGTACAGCCAATGGGTGAGCATCAATGGGCGCAAGGCCGAGGCCCTGCGTGACACCGGGGCCAGTGTGACGGCCGTCCGTTGTCACCTGGTGACCCCAGAACAAATCCTACCAAACGTACTTTGCCCCGTCCGATCGGCAGATAACTCGGAGAGCCTGTGTCGGATGGCCTGCGTCCCCTTTGAATGGGGAGGAGTGTCCGGCATGCTGAAAGTAACTGTCCGCGACGATGCCCCCGTGGACTGCCTCCTGGGGAACGATCTCGAGAGCTCCCCGTGGGCCGCTGTGGAAAGAAGAGAGCATCTGGGGATGTTGGGTCTCCAGGACTGGGCGTGCGTATTCACCCGGTCCATGGCCACCCGCACCATCCCTAGACCAGAAGAACCAGAATGGGCAGCACCTCCGCCCTCGATCACTCCAGAAGAAGACTTCCTCCAGACCGACCACCCGGACCCCACCACAGAGGGGTCCACACAGCCCCCCGAGCTTCCCGACCTGGCTCAGTGGCGTCAAGAAGGGGGGCCCACCCAGGAACAATTCCGACAGGAGCAAAAGACCTGCCCCTCCCTCGAGGGATTGCGACAGCAAGCACTCGCCCAGAGCCAAGGAGACACCACCGGGGCCCACTGGGTTTATTGGGACAATGATCTCTTGTACAGCGAGCAGAAAATCGCAGAACTGGGGGCCGGACGAGTGCTGGTGGTGCCCCTCCACTTCAGAGACTTCCTGTTGAACCTAGCCCATGATGTCCCCCTGGCCGGGCACCTGGGCCAAGACAAGACCTACCACCGCCTGGTGACTCACTTTTTTTGGCCCAAAATGAGAAATGACGTCTCCAACCATTGCCGGTCCTGCCCGACCTGCCAGGCCAGCGGGAAGAGCGGCCGCAAACTCAAGGCACCCCTATAACCATTCCCCGTGGTGACCACTCCGTTCGAAAAGGTGGGAATAGACATTGTGGGGCCCCTGGACCCCCGAACAGCACAGGGGCATCGCTTCATCCTGGTCCTGTTGGACCACGCCACCCGCTATCCTGAGGCGGTCCCCCTTCGTACTATAACAGCCCCAGTAGTGGGTCGAGCCTTGATGGGGATCTTCTCTCGAGTGGGCTTCCCCCGGGAAGTCGTCAGCAACAGGGGTACGAACTTTATTTCAAAGTATATGAAATCCCTCTGGCAGCAGTGCGGAGTCACTTACCGCTTCACCACCCCCTATCACCCCCAGGGGAACGGACTGGTCGAGCGGTTCAACCGCACCCTCAAGGGAATGATCATGGGGCTGGAAGAACCCCTACGCCGCCAGTGGGACGTGCTACTACCGTGCCTCCTCTTCGCCTACCGAGAAGTCCCCCAGAAGTCCCTCGGCTTCAGCCCCTTCGAACTCCTGTACGGACACCCCGTTCGCGGGCCTCTCAGCCTAGTGAAGGAGGAATGGGAAATGGCCCCCCTAAAGACCCCTCCGGACGTCTACAAATACCTCCTGACCCTCCGAAATCAGACCCGGAAATTCAGGGAGATCGCTAAAGCCAATCTGGAGGCCAGTCAAGAGGACATGAAGAAGTGGTACGACCAACATGCCTCCTCCATCGAGTTTGAACCGGGTCAGCAGGTATGGGTGATGTCCCCCATCGAACCGTGTGCCTTGCAAGACAAATGGACGGGGCCCTTCAAGGTGATCGAGCGCAGGAGTCCCGTCACCTATCTCATCGACCTGGAGTCCCCCCGGAACCCCCTCCGGGTCCTCCACGCCAACAGGCTCAAACCCCACTTCATGCGCTCAGAGCTCAGCCTGCTGATGGCGACCGACAGTGGCACAGAGGGAGACTCCGAGCCCCTCCCTGACCTACTGAGGACTCGGGAAAGAGATGGCTCGGTGGACGGGGTCCGACTCTCCGAGGCCCTGACCCCAGAGCAGCGTCAAGATTGCCGGGCCCTCCTGCTGCCGTTCGCAAACCTGTTCTCCCTCGCACCCGGAGTCACCTCCTGGTGCCTGCACGACGTGGACACGGGGGACAGTCCTCCTGTCCGACACCGGGCGTACCGAGTACCGGATCGGGTACGTACATGCATCCAAGAAGAAGTCTCCAAGATGCTCGCCCTCGGGGTCATCGAGCCTTCGGACAGTCCCTGGGCCAGCCCGGTCGTCCTGGTCCCCAAGGCCGCGGCACCGGGCACCACGCCGGAGCTCCGATTCTGCATCGACTATCGGGGGCTGAACGCGGTCACCCGAACCGACGCTCACCCTATCCCCCGAGCAGATGAACTAGTCGACCGCATGGGGGCAGCCCGCTACCTAAGCATCTTTGACCTGACAGCGGGCTACTGGCAGATCGGCCTCACCCCCAGGGCCCAAGAACGTTCCGCTTTCTCCACCCCGGATGGGCACTACCATTTCAGAGTGATGCCCTTCGGCATGAAGAACGCTCCAGCCACCTTTCAAAGACTGGTGAATCAGGTATTGGCGGGCCTCGAAGAATTCAGCGCCGCCTACCTGGACGACATCGCGGTATACAGCCGCCACTGGGCAGACCACCTCCACCACCTCAGAGCGGTCCTGCAGGCCCTCCAACAGGCCGGCCTCACCATAAAGGCCAGCAAGTGCCAAATCGGCCAGGGGTCCGTGACCTACCTCGGACACCAAGTGGGGAGCGGTCTGGTGGCCCCCCTCCAACTCAAGGTAGCTGCCATCCAGTCCTGGCAACCCCCCGAAACACAAACAGAGGTCCGAGCCTTCCTGGGGCTCACCGGATACTACCGGCGGTTTGTGAGGGACTATGGCAGCATTGTGGGGCCCCTCACGGAACTCACGTCTAAGAACAACCCAAAACGAGTCAACTGGACTCCCGACTGTCACGCGGCCTTCGAGACGCTGAAGGCCGCCATGTGCACCGCTCCGGTGCTCCAGGCCCCCGACTACAGCCGCGAGTTCATCGTGCAGACCGATGCCTCCGACCATGGTATTGGGGCCGTCCTCTCCCAACTGAACCCCGAAGGAGTGGACCAACCCGTGGCCTTCATCAGCAGACGCCTACTGCCCCGAGAACAGCGCTGGAGCACCATTGAGCGAGAGGCCTTCGCAGTGGTATGGGCCCTCAAGAAGCTCCGGCCGTACCTCTTCGGAACCCATTTCCGGGTACAGACAGATCATCGGCCCCTGCAATGGCTCATGCAGATGCGGGGGGAGAACCCCAAACTATTGCGATGGTCCATCTCCCTGCAGGGGATGGACTTCACTGTGGAGCATCGCCCTGGCCAAGACCACGCCAACGCGGATGGCCTGTCCCGCTTTTTCCGCCTCGACGAGGAAAGTCCCCAAGAAGATGGGTGACTCTCCCCGCCTTCAGCTGGGGGGGACGCATGTTGGACAGGCCACATGAAGGGCTCGCTCCCTCCCCGCAGGACAGGGCCCGGGCCGCCGTCAGCACCATTGCCCGGCCCAGCCGCCATCTTGGACACGGCACCACGCGGCCGCGCGGCCTCAGCCCGACCCCAACCCTGGGCCTGGCCAGGCCCCGACAGCCCGGCACCACCCTCCACCCAGGAGGTGAACGGACCACTTGGCAGGTCAATGGGAGTAAGAAGTGTCGATGGCTCTCCCCCGCCAGGTGCCGAGCACCCCCAGCCTCCTCGGGCGCTGGCTCCACCCCCCTGCTGGGTGTCTGGACTCCCTCATCCCAGACCTCCCGACCTCCAAGAGCGAGGGTCCGGACATCAAAGGGCGCCAGACCTATAACTGAGGCCGCCCCAGGACAGGAAGGCAGTTGTATCCTGGAGTCGAGAGACACCGCGACGAACTCATCCTTGACGGACTGCTGGCGCTGCCACAGCCCTGCCTTGTGAACTATTGTCCTGCCTGCTGGCGCTGCCGCGGCCCTCTGCAACCTTCATCCTCGTGGGACCTGCTGGCGCTGCCGCGGCCCTCTGCAACCTTCATCCTCGTGGGACCTGCTGGCGCTGCCGCGGCCCTCTGCAACCTTCATCCTCGTGGGACCTGCTGGCGCTGCCGTGGCCCTCTGCAACCTTCATCCTCGTGGGACCTGCTGGCGCTGCCGCGGCCCGTTGCAACCTGCATTCTCGTGGGACCTGCTGGCGCTGCCGCGGCCCGTTGTAACCTTCATCCTCGTTGGGACCTGCTGGCGCTGCCGCGGCCCGTTGCCACCTATGACCTCTTCGGGACCTGCCGGCGCTGCCGCGGTCTGACCCATCCGAACACCGAGCTCGAGGATTGTGAGCTATCACCGTTACACCTCAGTACCCGTGGGTACCAAGACTGTCCCGCTACCCCCTTCCCTTACTAGAGACTAGAATTGAGAGGATCATCGTGTCCTGATCGCCTTGTATCGTACCACTCTACTACCAGAAGTGCCTATAAAAGGTGTTACCCTGATCTTTGTGTGGTGTCCATCTGTGGGGGGGAAGTTACCTGTCTGTGCGATCACTGTGCTCGGCCGACCCTCCAGGTCCCCGTCTAACAATTACTAAAAAAATAGTATCCTGGCGCGTTGAAGACAGAACAGTTTGAGAGGGAGCAAATAACTGCAGACACTGGATGGGGAAAGTTTAAACTATAGTTTTGAAGAGGTGAGTTTTTAGACCTTTCTTAAACGCACTAAGAGTAGATGCAGTTTTCAAATGAAGGGGTAGGGTATTCCAAGATTTAGCTGCTCTCACTGAGATTGCCAGATAAGCAGGTGCACCAATGGTCCTCTACACTGGAAAGTCATTTTGAGGATGTAAACACTTCTCAGAAGACAATCTCCTTGACTACAGCGGACCTGCAATAGTGTGCAAAATGTCATGACATTTTGTGTTTATGTACTCTGCTGTATAGATATTTATTGCCCTAATTTCTTTTCAGTATTAGAGGATATCTTTGAAAATACAAGCCTATTATGGAAGTGGATAGAAATGATTATGATCATCGTGGCTAACACAAAGGTGCAGTGAGGAAAGTGGGTGGCAGATATCGCCACCTCATGGTAACTGAGTATAGTGGGTGCAGTGGTAGCTTGCACAGCCACGTTCTTTCACTCCGTGTCCGGACTTTGACACTGTGGAATGGGGTTCAAGTCCTAGCGTCGGCTCTCCCAGAGATTACAAAAAAACATGCTGATCAAAAGAAATAAAATTAAACAATACCGATTGGCGTGACGAGGATAAATCCATGTGCAGTGCACTGCCCCCTTGCCTTGTAGACACCGCAGCCCAAGAAAACATGATTGACGGAGCAAAACGGTGGTCTAATTGTCCATAGCCAAAGTATATAACAAGCTGAGGATCAACGGGCGTGAAACAGCGTGGTGGGCGCGCACGTGACGCAACGTGGGCATGCACATCAGCTGAAGATCGCCGGAGAAGACACCGAGTCTGCCTGCTGCCGTGACTGACCCGCTGGAGGGAAAGAGCCCGGTGAGTGGGGGTAGAGGGGGGGGCGGCAGAGAGGGAGTGGGCAGAGAGGGAGGGTGTGTGTGTGTGTGTGTGTGTGTGCGTGTGTCTGCGTGTGTCTGTCTGTCTATGTGTGTCTGGGGCGTGCCTGCCTGCCTGTGTGTGTGCGCGTCCACAGACCCTGGTAGGCTCGTGCACCGCTCTGTCCTCCCTTGAGAGCGAACTCAACTGCAATAGGGCTCGATGCCGAGCCCTAAAAATGGATGCAGCAACTGGGCGGTGAGATTGAAGCAGTTAATTAGTTAATTATTAATAATTTAATTATTTTACATAGTTATCAAATGATAAAACATGTTTTTAGAAAACCCTTAAACTACTTTACATTTAATGGTGCATACATTCTCACCCTATACCCCTCCTAACTCAGCAGCCTGCACCTAAAATGTAACTATAATAAATCTGTATTAAACAATTTACATGATTAATAATCCCCTATGGGAGCATGTGTTGCGACCGTAAACTGGCCGCAGTAGATGCTCCCATAGGGAAATGGGAGATGGTGTTAATCCCTGCACCCTGTGGCAGGCACCTCAAGGTGCCTGCCACAGGGGAGTAGGGATAACAGGAGCCCCCCTTGGCCTCCAACAGGAGGCCACGCACACAAGGGGGCCCTGCTAGTGGTCCCTAAACACGCGTTACTACAGGGTGTCCATGTCGGAAAGGCCCTCATGGAAACCTGCTGGAAACCCTGCAACATAATCCCATGGGTGGAAAGACCGCCCTTTGGGATTACGGGTTGGCCTCCGACTGGCTGATGGGCTCAAAGAGCCCGTCGGAAGCTAGCCGGAATGACCGCCTGGTTTCGATTTAGATCAGAATTAAAACCAACAATGGTGGTTAGAAAGCCTCCGACCGAAGGTCGAAGGCTTTCTGACCGCCCCTTTATTCTTGACAATATTTTTTTTTCTCGATATTTTTGAATCACAATACTTTTTTCCAATATTATCTCCTAATAGTTTGAGTTCTATATTTTTCTATGTACTTCTGTAAGCAATAACAGGTATCATCAACAACCAGCTACTGTCTGTGTAGTAATTCTTCTACACATTTGTTTGAGTTTCTTGTTAAAAGTTTTAAAAAATCATTGTTTTCTGGTGAAGTGATTCAAATGGACTGATAGTTTCATCTTTTACTTCTGCAACCAGAAACAATAAATAAGAAGGGTTGAGAGCCTGTTACACTCTTCCCATTCACAAACCTGGGATGGTTTGCAAATAAGAATGCAATTTGTGAAGCGACAAATGTATTAATAGTTCACATTGCAAATTGTACCATCACAGTTGGCTGCAAAACAACCTGTCCAATAAATACTAATTAGGCAGGTCTAAATGTCTGACCCCCCCCCTGGATTGGTTGCATATGCAGTGATGAAGGTCTGCAGGGGATAGTAGACCTCCATCATAACATTTGCATTCCCAAATAGGATTTTTCTTAAAAAGGATCCCATGTCCATTAAAAGTATCCATGCTGCTTTTAAAAATATCATTTTGGGAAAATGTCTAGGGGGAGCAGGCAGAGGCCGGCTTGGCCACTGCCTGTTCCCCCTGAGGATGCTAACATGATTCACCCCTTGTGAATCAGTTACCACCCTAACCTGGATGTTGATAACTCATCAAGGGTTTACAATCACAATTTAATTCATAAACCTTTGATACATTATTCTTTGAATCGGAAATAAGAGAGGATGTCGCTATCACGTCCCCTCCTATATGGGATTCGGAAAAGATAGTAAAAGACATTTTATGAGTCTGGAAAAAAAATTGAACACGAAGAAAAAACATTTTGTATTCACAAACCCTGTGATTTTGTGAATTGATGGTTTTGCGATTGCAGGCCACATTTGTACTGACGACCAGTGAGTGCAACAATACTTTTATACCCACAGATCAAAGCACAAAACAGCACTTTGCATGAGTTCATGGGTTCAAATATTGATTGAAACCGGATGCAAAATTGCCTTCCATCAGTGCAAGATGCCCAGGGAGCAGTGGAAAGCTTAATTGCCCAGCGCTGCTGCAATTTGTATTCTTTAACCCTCGGGCTCTCACTTAACACTTCTTTTAGTCTTGAAAAGGGATGCCAAAATGAAACACAAAAGACAAAGAACAGGAAAACAAGAGAAGGAAATGGATATGTGCTTGCTCTGCTCCCCACCATGACTGTACTGAAGAAACGCATGACGCACACTTCCCTCATCACTTTCTGAAACTTATCTCCTTTCCTTTTCACTCTGCTCTGACCGTTTCGTTTTCCTCATAAAAAATTGAGCAGAAATTATAAATAGACCTTCAGGAAGGGAAAGCTGCATATCTGCTCCCCTCATGCCTTTGGTTTCCTGCTAATAAATACCGAGTTTACAGTTTCTCTTACAATATGAGTTCACTTATTTGAGGGTTTTGTGTAATGTGCTGCAAGCCAGTGGTGGCTGCGCGTGAGTGCAGAGGAGCAAGGGGCATATACCAAGGAAAAATATAGTTAACGCTGGGGGCTCCGGACACGTGCATTAAATGTGCAGTAATAGGATTCCCAAACATTTATTGCAAAGCACTTAACATAGTATGAGTATTTCTTCGATAACTTTATTTCGGTCGCAACGGACCATAAAAGTACAAGATAAAATAAATATATGGCGAAAATTAAAAAAATAAATACCAGTACAAATATAAATTTGAACTCATCATTAAAACACACATTTGCAGAATTAAAACTGTAACTCAATCCATTGAGGTAATACAGAATTAAACATTAGATTCGTTATCGAAATAGTGCATACAAGTTATGATTTAAAAATGGGGATAAATCCTAGTAACCCATTGCTTCATCAATAAATTTCCTATGTCTATGCCACATACCGTGCAAGAAACGTGACACAGCAAAAATAATGGGAGGATGCGTGTCGTATTTCAGGACTCTATAAGCTTGGTCGCACTGTCGAAAACCCAGATTCCTACAAATTGGTGTCACCCAACGTTTACGTATGGCCTGGTACTCTGGGCAGAAAAAAAGAACGTGGGTTACATTTTCCAGGTGGTAATTGCAAGCTGGGCAGTCTGTACTCTTGTTGCTAGCCCATTTGCAAGCAAACACATTAAGCGGGAGGGTACCCAATCTAAATTGCATATAGAGTTTTCTTGCAAGTAAAGGGAAGATCAAATCTAAGAATTCTTCCCTTTTATAGTCCACTTCGACTTGCAGAAACTCGGTCGTCAGTCTACCCACTTCTGAACTTGCGTGTATAGATGTTAAGTTATGGCGCCTAGATTGATGGACCAAATCCGCCTTAGGCAAAGCTGGGCATGCTAGATCCGGAGAGTCCCAAAGTTCTGGTAGGCCTATCCTGATACTGGTTTCCTTGATGTGGGATAGCCACGGGATCTTCTTGCCTTTCAATGCGTCCCAGATTTCACTAAATTCATTTTTGTAACAGGCAAGTTCTGGCACAGACCATAGTCTTCTCCAGTACATTAATGGCCGCAGTGTCATTATCTCCTCAACAGGGAGAAGGCCAAGGTCCATCCGAAGGGGTACGAGTGGAGTACTCACTGGGAGACCCAGTAGATTCCTCAGAAATGCATGTTCCACCTTCGTGATATTGGTAGCTTTGTGGTGGCCCCAAAGTTCGGCCCCATACAATGCGGCCGATCTCGCCTGCGCGTTATATATTTCAATGACAGGGGCGGCAGGCTTAAACACGGACTCTCTATGCAATTTCTGAATCCCCCCCACCACTTTGGTTAACTTAAGTGCAGCCTTCGCTATCTGAGTGTCCCATCCCAGATGTTCTCCCAAGGTAATCCCCAGGTACTCGAAGGTCTTAACCCGTTCCAACGGGATACCACCCAGGAGAGGATTCGGGCGTGTCTGCCTAGGAGGATTAAGAATCATAAACTTAGTTTTATCCAAGTTTATCTCCAGACCCCTGGTTGCACAAAAGTCCGCAAACCATCCAGGGTGCGTTGGATGCCCGCTGAAGTCTTGGACAACAGCAAAGTGTCGCCCGCGAACATCAGAGCGGGCACCCGACCTGTGACTAATCTCGGCGCATCAATGTTCTTTGTCCCCAGAAGGTGATTTATGAGTCCATTGATGTAAAGGGAGAACAAAGTGGGGGCCAGGACGCACCCCTGGCGCACCCCTTGGTTCACCGGAAATCGTGCAGACAATTCACCATGCTTCCCGCACCTAACCTGCGCATAGGTACATGCATGGAGCCTAATCAGCACACCCAAGAGGAATAGAGGTAGACCAAGTTCCCTTAGTACACCCCATAGCTTACCCCTAGGAACCAGGTCAAATGCTGACCGCAGGTCAACGAAGATCATGTAGAGGCTGCCACCCTCCACACTCACCATTTGACAGTAAATGACCTGGAGTCTAATTATCTGATCTAGGGTCGATGTACACAACCTGAAACTGGCCTGGTAAGGGGTTAGAATCTCATTTTCGTCCATCCAGCACTGTATCCTGTCCAAAATAGTCCGTCCCATCAACTTTTGCGTGACATCAATCAAGCTGATTGGTCTATAATTAGACGGTATGAGGAGCAGCCTTTTTTATGGATGGGGACTATTTCTGCACCTCGCCAGGTATCCGGTACGTCCATGCCTTTAAGTATGGCATTGAAAAGTACTCGTAGGTAGGGGGCCCATATCTTTGGCTCAGACCAAAATAAATCCCCCGGTAACTTATCCAAACCGGGCGCCTTGTTAGGTACCAGTTTAAGGATGGCAGCTTCTACATCCAGATCCGTGATCTCCCTGTCCCCCTCCAGTCGACACTCGTGGAGGAGGGCTGAGAGTGGGTTGGCGAAGCCCTCCTCCCTCTGTTGAGCATACAGCGCTCCGAAGTGGGCCTCCCAGGCTGCGGCAGATATGTTTGGTTCGGTAGCCGTTTTGCCCGCCCTGCCCCCGCAACTAAAAATTGTCCAAAAGAGTTTCGAGTCTTTGGACTTAAGTGCCATTCTAAGTTCTTCCCAGTTATCAGTCTCCCATTCTTTTCTTTAAGAATAACCCGCTTGTAATTGAGGCAGCTTTGCTTTATCCTTGGCCTATCCTTTACTTTTACCGCAGCTGTCAGATCACTCTTTGCTTTCCTGCTGTTAGCGTTATACCATGGATGGACCAAGGCTAGTTTTACCTTTTTACTTCCTTCTTTGTAAAACACGTCGGAAAGATTATGAATTAACTGGTTATGTATTTCCAACGGCTTATCCTCTAGTCCAAAGTATGGAGTAGATACCTACGGGAAACGTCGTTTACAACGCGGTGTTTACACCGCTCGACCTTTTCCACGCAGCTATTACAACGCAAGTCGTTACTACAACTTGCGCTGGATGGCGCTGTGGGATAAGGAATGTTGTAATTTTATATTCCAACACCTTCCCTACTGTTACGGGGACTGGTGTTGGAATATAAAATTATAAAATTCCTAAATCCGCGCCCTCCAACGCAAGTCGTTGTAACAACTTGCGTTGTAAAATCTGCGATGTCAAGTACCGCGATCTAAAAGATTGCGTTGTACTGACATACATCCATACCTCCACCTCACCCATCTCTCTTAGGCGAGGGACTACCCTTTAATAGATATTAGCAAGTTTTCTTGGCGAACCTTGTATACAAGGCCATTTGACTCTCCGCCTATTGTTGGTTAGCATAAGCTGAGGGTCCATAGTGCTTGGCTCAGAGGTCGGGTTAGTCAGTCCCAAACTACCTGGTTTGAGCGTCAATACGAGAGGGTTGTGGTCACTATCTTTCCTGGGGTGGATCTGGAAGTCTTGAACCATGTCCCACATTCGAGTTTCTACCAGAATATAGTCAAGGATAGAATTATGCCCATCTCTGTTGAATGTCATTCGGCCTGGTCTATCCAATTTTGTCCTCCCATTGCAAGCCCTAAGAGAGGACAGAAGCGTAAGGGAATTAATTTGGAGCACCAAGGGTGTCCATGCTTTTACTACCGGAATATGGGGGTCTGGAATGGACCAATACTGATCCTCATCGTCTAGGCTGTCTGAGCTTGCATCAGAAAGGGGCTCAAACTGGCAATTAAAGTCGCCTCCCACAATTAAGTTAACTGCAGGATCAAGGGTTGAAATGAACTGCCTAAGTTGGTCTATGGCTCCAGACTCCTTCCCGCTCTGGGTGGGTCGTGAGTAGATATTTATTAAAGCAGTTTCACTGTTGTCTGTGAATGCTAAAAGGACACACTGCACATCGGGGGAATTAGTTGAAATCTGCACTGCCGTGGCACCCACATGAGTGCCCACCCAGATTCTTAGTCCCCCCGAAGGTCTACTCCTACCCTTCGTAGTTGTCAGCGTGCTAATTGTAGCTAACCCACTCCTCTGGGTTTCCTCCAGGGCCCACGTCTCCTGAAATAGGCAAAGGTCGCATTTCTCGACAAAGGATCCCCAATCTGGGCACAGGAGTTTGTTCTTAATCCCGGCCACGTTCCAAGAAAGAATCTTGATAGAATCATTAGCCTTAGTTTCATTAGCTACTATAATGGGGCTATTGTCTCGAGCAAGAGGGTTGTCAATGGACTTCTCATTCAGTCCAAAATTCAGACCCCTTGCCCGTGGCGCCCTTTCGTCCATCCCTCCTGGGTCCAACGGGGGAGAAGGACCTCTAGTGTCCTCAATGTTTGTTAGTGGAGGAGCGCTAAGCACAGCTCCCACCAAAATTGCCCCGCTGCACCCCCTCATCGTGCCCTTTGCGGTTTCCCTAGCTAGCCCTTCCCCCAGAGTACTAGGACAGTTAATAAGAGAAAAACTTAGTTCTTGGCTTCCTCTGACCATTGGCAGTCCCTGCACATTGGAAGACACCCCCCACGTCTGCCCTACTCTGGGGTTACAAGAGGGGGCTGGGTAGAAATACGTTAGGGGGTGGGAAAGGATTTGAGTCCCTAAGTCTGCTGGAACCCAATTACAAATCTAGTCCACCACCCGACTGTCCCTGAAATTAATTACCACACAGTCTCCTCTTATATTTTTTGCCCGCGGGCCCACTCAGTGCACACGTCGAGCAAAAAAAATTTCACTTAATATATGTAGAGGAAGTGGCCTATTAAAATTCATCCAATGGATACATTTGTTTTTGAGGTCGCCATAGTCCTCTCTTTTTCCCTGGTTCAAGGCTGGGACCCCTGCGAGTACTATCACGTAGGGGACAGATTCAGGAGGGAGATCTAAGCTTTTTCGGTCGCTAGCTGGCGCCTTGCTAGTTATACTACTATGCGGTTGGGTTTGAGGATATTCTGTTCCTCTTCCCCCCGTATCCACACTATCTGTAGTCATAGCTAGCTGGTTGTTCGCAGCACTATCCCTAGATTGGGAGATGTATTCATTGACCGGGGCATTTGACATAGGTGGATTCGCTAAGATGTTTGGTTCTAACAGCACGGAATGTTGTACAACTACATTCTCGGAATGGTGAAAAGCATCACTCTCAGGCCTTAACGACCTTGCTAGAGTAGCATTATCGGCGGTTGCACGTGTACCGCCCTCCTCCCCCTGGGCAACTACATACAGTTGTTCAAAATGGGCAAGCCTGTTTTCCAAGGCAGTAAGGCTTTTGTGGAATGCCAGACATGACTTAATAAAAATACTTTCCATTTTGTCTCAAAAGTCTTCTCCCAATTCGGAGGGCCAAGCAACATCCGTAATTGATGAAATCATAGGCACCTGGTCAGTCTGCTGAAGCACAACAGGGATGTTTATAGTCATTGGTTGTTGTTCTACCCCCACTTTGTCTCGTTTCAGGATTTTAGCTTTTCTATTGTTTATAGGTGCTCCTCTGCGCTTCCTTTTGGAATCTACTGCAGGGACCTTGTCTCCCATTTTAGAGTTGGTAACTGAACGGGTTTGGAGTCTCGACATAGAGACTTAGAGACATCATAATTTTGTACGGGAGCACCCTGAGCGATGGCTGCTGCCTCCCCGCTTACTACTGGTGCCGGGGAGTTAATTCCTGTTGGTACTTGGGAGCAGCCCTCGACGTTTTCGCTGTTATCATCCAGTAAAACAGAGGCAATTGATGCTTGCCGATTTGGCGTTAGAGCCTGAGCCAAACGGCCCAGCGACGACCGTTTGTCGAGGGCGGGATCCGTGGATAGCCTCCTCTCCGTTATTTCAATATCATATGCGAGCATGGAGGATGCCCTAATAATAAACAGGTCCAGTGTTCCTATGATTGACCCGCCAGGTATAGACTTTCTACCTTTCCCCACTTTTATGGATGCCATAGCAGTTATTTAGACAGGTTAGTAGCTCACGAAGCTGCTTCAATAAGATTCTACGGTTTATCGGTGTTTACAATCATGTAGTGTAGCTACTAACCTTCATTTAGATGATAAAGTGCAGGCTAAAGAGGATAGCCCCGTCCCGTCCTCGTCCGTCCTCGAACGGGCTCAAACGGGCCCGCGCTTGGCCCTGGTCTGTCCTTATGCCCCGCAGCCTCTTAGCACACTTTCCAACTCCAACAGCGCAGCGTCTCCCCATGAGTATTTGTAATGCGCACGTTCACCCATTGGTATCTTGGCGCTTCAAGTGCCAGAAGTGTATCGTTACCCAACAGTACTCATTTTATCGACCTCAGATGGATGAAAGGCTGAGTGGACCCACCAGGATTTGAACCTGTGATCATGAGGTCGAACACAGGTCGCTGCAATGGATGCATCAATCAATCAATCAAAGCATTTGTAAAGCGCGCTACTCACCCGGAGGGTCTCAAGGCGCTTGGGAGGGGGGGGGTCCGCTACTGCTCGAACAGCCAGGTCTTGAGCTGCTTCCTGAAGGCGAGGTGGTCCTGGGTCAGGCGGAGGTGGGTCGGGAGGGAGTTCCAGGTCTTGGCGGCGAGGTAGGAGAAGG
Source organism: Lissotriton helveticus (assembly GCF_964261635.1). Classification (NCBI taxonomy): domain Eukaryota; kingdom Metazoa; phylum Chordata; class Amphibia; order Caudata; family Salamandridae; genus Lissotriton; species Lissotriton helveticus. The sequence continues at coordinate 605,104,204 of NC_136072.1, read as the reverse complement.
ACCTTCCCCCTGTGGTGGCTCTTCGGATGCGGGGGACGGCGGCGAGGGCGTGGCCGGTCGATCGAAGCTGGCGTTTGGGAGCGAAGAAGTTGAGGCGGCTGTTGAGGTATCCTGGGCCTTGGTTGTGCAGGGCTTTGTGTGCGTGGGTGAGGAGACGGAAGGTGATTCTCTTGTTGACTGGGAGCCAGTGCAAGTCTCTCAGATGTCTGGAGATGTGGTTGCGACGGGGGATGTCCAGGATGAGTCGTGCTGAGGCGTTCTGGATCCGCTGGAGTCTCTTCTGGAGTTTGGCGGTGGTTCCGGCGTAGAGGGAGTTGCCGTAGTCCAGTCCGCTGGTGACGAGGGCCTGGGTGACCGTCTTCCTGGTCTCGGTGGGGATCCACCGGAAGATCTTGCGTAGCATGCGTAGGATGTTGAAGCACGACGAGGAGACAGCGTTGACTTGTCTGGTCATGGATAGGGAGGAGTCCAGGATGAAGCCCAGGTTGCGTGCGTGGTCCGTTGGTTTGGGTGCGCTGCCTAGTGCATTAGGTCACTAAGCCACCATGCCTGGCTTAGAGCATCAAAATTCGCTAATAGTACAATACATCATGGAGAAATAACCCTCATTTATCAGATAGGTCTAAATCAGGTTCCAGAACAAGATGGCCGCTATTTCGCCGCGTTTCTACATGTACAACCAGCACCTTTCAAGCGATGATGTGCTGTCCACCACATAGAGAATTTATGACATAACGAAATTGTATTAATTGTCAACAAGAGAATTGACAAGCTTTAGCAAAGCCAACAGGCCTGTCCTTGGCAACTGGTGCAAGAGTTTTTTTTTATTGCAAACATATGCCAAACAAATAAATAGAAGAAAACATGTCACCACCTAAACGTGTCAGCAGTATACTTGCAATAAAAATGTTACATTTAAAGAAAAATAAACATTTCATATAATTTCAGTAGAAAAATATCTAGCAGAACAGGTGTACCAACTACTTTTAATTTAAATGCACATCACAGCATAATGTGATTCTTATTAATGCTAAGGAAAGGCACTATGGGCTTTGAATTACTGTAAACTGAAGACAGATTTTAAACACACAATGATGAGTATAGAAGTAAAGAAGGATAAAGAATAAGACAAAAACACATTGGCAAAGAAAGTATAGACAAACCAGTCCTGGCATCGAAGTGCATTTATTTTAAGGTGGATGTGAACAAGCAAAATGCTGTTGCTCATAATGTACTAGAGCCAATGGCTGAAGTGGTCTGACCCTTGCCCGTCGGTGTATGCTGTCATAGACAGTTGAACAGGCCAGAGGATAAAGATGACTATGTCAACACCCATCTATGTATGTTAGTATGTATGCATTTTTACAATTAGATTTTTTTTTATTAGAAAAGATTGATGAAAACAATTCAACCGCTCTCAAGGCCAGACTTAAAAATATAAGTTCTGCTGAGAAGTTTGGATACTGTCAGTGGCAAGCAAAGGTAGAAAAGAAGGGGATAAAAGTTTAACCCCTTTGGTACACCATGGTTTAAAAGCAGCACTGGTGATCTCTTAAGTTTTATAAATTATGATCTTGAGAATAGGATAATTTGATATTACATGGATTCGCAGAGTGCCTCGTCACTTAGGTGGGAATTCTGGCATAAAGCAGGTAAAAGTCTAACTTCACCTAGAGCTGGTGGGACAATTCGAAGAGCCAAGTGCCAGATTTACTATGGGCTTGCATTGCCCTTGCGACACAAAAGGTGATGCATGGCAATGAAAGGCAACGCAAGCCCTTAACTGGGATTTATTAGACCACGCAAAGCCACTTTGCATGGTTCTGTGTGGTTTATGCAAGGTAAAGCAAGGCAGCGTATTTTGTTGCCTTGCATTACCTTGCAGCAGGGAGGCGTTCCATGGCTAGAGTGTGGATGTTGCCACGCATCCACCTGTGGATTTTGGGGGCATTCCCTGATTTACAAATAGCTGTAAACCTGGGAATGTCTCAAAATAGTATACTTCCCAGACCTAGGCGTAATGGGGAGAAATATCTTTAAGGATTGTTTTTGTGCTGGAAGGTGTCCCTTCTTGCACAAAAACAATCCTTCTCGTATCTCAGGCACCCTTGCACAATGGTGCAAAGGCGCCTGCCTTGGTGCTAGGCTGCACACAGTGCACGAGCGCAAGGAGGCAGCATAAATGCACCACATCTTTTATAAATATGGCGTATTACTGATGCCTCCCTTTCATGCAACATAACACAGAAAGTTGACATGCAGCACTACTTTGTGTGAAATGTTAGTAAATCTGCCCCCAGGTCTTCAGCTTCTTGTGGTAGAGAGGAAGAGGCTCTGAAGTGTAGTGGTAGGTCGCTCCATGCTTTAAGAACGACTTAAGAGAAGTCCCGCCCTCCGGATCCGGTTCTGTGTATGCATGGGATGTATGCTAGTAGGAGTCCTGCTAAGCAAAGGTGTCTGGAGAGATTGTAGAAGGAAATGCGACTTTTTAGACAGGTGGGACGGATGTGTAGTGCCTGAATAGTATGAGTGAGGAATTTGAAAAACCCGCATTTGTGTATTTGGAGCAAGTGGAGCTCGCGCGAGGTGTAGTATCATAGGTTCTGCATGTATTGTTGAGGGTGAGTCTGGCTGCAGAGTTCTGGATGGTCTCCGGTAGGTAGCCTGCTGATTCCTGCATAGAAGGAACTCCCATAGTCCAGTTTGCTGGATACTAAAGTGTGTGAGATGGTCTTATGGTTATTGATCAGGTCAGGTGAGTAAAGTGTTGAAGTCATAAAATACAGTAACATCAAACTTCAGAGTTCTACTCCTTTCTGTACGTCCACGGTATCATAGAGAACCAAAAGAGATGCTATTTTCATGCTACAGTTAAGGAGGGAACCAGCTTAATAAGCCTTTAACATTTCTTTGTTCTAGAGGTGTGGAAACATATTTTTTGTAGCCTTTCTAAAAAAGGGAAGCTTAGAAACTGTTCTTACATTTTGGTTAATTTTGAATTGAGTAGAGGTGTAACCTAACTATATTTAAGAGAGGTTTGAAATGTGTCATCCGGCGGGATCCTTTTTTAGGGTTTCATTACTCCAGAATGCCGGGATTGAAAAGTACCAAGTATAAAGGTTTTCCTATTTCTCTCTTCCTTTCTCTTTCTCACCTTTGGTACCTTTCTCCCTCTTGCTCTGGGTCAATGTCTGTTGATGAAATGTACGTTTTGCTCCCCATAAAGGAGTGCTGTTGCCTATTACCTGCAAGCACCAGGACTCAGGGGCACATGCATCCTTGTAAATAACGGTTGCAAAGGGGCAGATTCCCAGAATCTGCCCCTTTGCGACCGGTAGTTTTGCATTTGAGATACATCAACCCAAATGCAATCTCTCAATTTAGGTAATCAAAAGTTTTGCGATTACCTAAATTGTGAATGCATTTAGGGAATCGCAAATTGAAATTCCCTAACTGCAATGCATGATGCACTTTAAAATTGCGCTTTCGCAATTTGGGATCGCAAATTACCATCAATTTAAAGTTGATGGTAATTTGCAAAAACTTTGAAAAATGCAAAAAGGTGCATTTTTCAAAGTGCCATGTTGCACACACACATGCCCTTGGGGCATGTGTGTGCGCAACATGTGATCACATGCAAATTTCAGGGGTGCATTAGGGTGGCCTTTTGGTCCCCCTGCACCCTTGAAATTGCATGCGCAATTTGAGAGTACCTATTACTCGCAAATTGCGCATGCAATTCCCATTCATTCCTATGGGCCTTTAGGCCCATAGGAATGAATGAGAAGCTAGTCCTTAATTGCGACTCGCAATTTGCAATTAAGGAATATGTAGAAATCGCTAATAGTTTAGGGAAACCTATATGCATAGGCAATTGCGGTTCCATAAGTGCAATTCCTTAATAATCTTAATTATGGAATCGCAATTGCCTACAATTATGCATGTGCCCCTAAGAACTCTGCTTGACCCCCCTCTAAATACATTTCTTCCTTCTACCACTCAGCATTTCATCCTATTTGAGTAACACCTACAAACCATGCTCTCTTTTGCCCTACTGACCCCCAATCAATGATCTCACTTTGAGTACACACTCAAAATGCAATTAAAATAATAAATACATAACATATTATAGTGTTAGTACAGAACAGTACTTGGCACTAAATAAACCTTATCTTTATGAACGTTAAAGAGAATATTGTGAATACTGTAAGGGATGTGTAAACAGACTCCACTGTACATCCTTTTTTACTTTCTTTTGTCCTGTCATCTGTTTTCTTTAAACAGATATTACATTACAACTCAGATGTAGTGTCACATTTATCCATTGCCTTGTAACAGCCACACTAGACCATTCCTCACTACTGCTCAAATATTGTAATCCTGGCAGTACACCTGAAGTACTATTTCCCTCAGAGTCCACTTTTCATCTTGCAGTCATGCTCGTATAATCCACCAAAGGGATGACCTGTAATTCAGCTTCTATCAGGGTTTCCTGCATAAAGCTGCAGCTTATCATCTTCATCTCTACTCATGTTCCAACTCCAGCTTACTCTCTTACAACTCTGCACTAATTCCAGCATTCCAGTGCCGACAGCACATGCACTGCTCTGTCACAACAGAGCATATATCAGTCAGTCACAAAAACTTTATTCGGCCAATTGCTGCCATAAAAGTACAGATTGTAAAAAACTTTCATAAATAAATAGAGCAGCATTTCAAGGTTCAGGATACATCCGGTGATAATAGAGTTTATTTTTTTTTTTTTTGAGTTCAACAAAATCTTTATTGGCTTGACAGTTCGACACAATTTTAACCGCCAATGGCCTACAACCCGGAGGCCGGCCGCATATAGGAGTATCACCATATTCTATAGCACACAGCCATTCAGCTGATAACCCAGGGGTCCAGCGGCGTCATGTTAATTTTTACTGCAAGACAAATCATTTCACCCTGGTACCCCTTTTTCTTGCTATGACATGAACTTTGGTTTTAAATTTTTGCCCAATGCTTGAGCATAACAGTTGTAAACAGTAAACTTAAAGAGCCGTGGTCAATTCCACACTCCGTCGCCACTTGTATGCGTCATTACTTTTTGGTATAACAGAATAATCACAACTGTTCCTGAATGTGCCGAATATCCCCATGCCACATTTTAGCACAAGCCACTTCAGTACCTCTTGTATTTTTACTCTGATTCCCCGTCACTTTCCTCCTTTAATAGATAATCCGACAAATAACACCAAAAGTCCTTCGGGCGTGATCTATTTGGCAGATCCTCTTCATAAGTGACTAACTTATCTCTGCAGTACGTCATATCTTTTAGCCAAGTCTTGATATTAGGTACATTTCTCCCTTCCCAGCATTTTGATATCTGCCTCTTAGCAATCAATAAATCCACCGCACAGAACTTTCTCTTCCCCGCCCGAACCCCTGATAGAAGGCCCAGCAAACATACCCTCATGTTGCAGTCTACCTCAGTTCCCACCATTTTGCCCAGCAGGCCTGCAACCCCCACCCAATACTCCTGGATCTTCTGGCAGTGCCATGCTAGGTGCACAAAATCCGCCTCATCATATCCACATCTTTTACATCTGGCATTTTCTCGCAACCCATATTTATACAATCGTTTTGGTGTGTGATACGTTTGATGTAGATATTTCAGATGCGTGATACGCAGATCCCCATTTGGAGTGAGTAGTTTAAGCAACGAGCATGTAGTCAACCAATCATTCTCTTGTAACGCCTCTGGCAAAACATCATTCCATCTCTGCATCGCTTTCTCAGAAGTATATGGGATTTCACTTTGGGCTATCTTGTACAATCTAGACACCAGGTGTGATGTGTTTGACGACGTTATAATGAATTGCAGCGATTGCAGAGTTGGCGGTTCCTGTGGGAAGTCTGGATATAGATCCTGTATGGCCCTCTGCAATCTATAGTGCGTGAATCGAAAGAGTAATGTTGGGTTGCTAATATATGTTAAATCTACTGTTTTGCAGAAAGTTCCCTCGTGATATAGATCCCCGAATGTTTCTATCCCTATATTCCGCAATATGTCCATGCCTACTTTTTCATGTGTTACCGACACCTCCTGGTGGAAATGGAGTGGGAGCGCTGGTGCATAGAGAGGTAGCTTATGGGCCATTCTCCCTAGTGTCCGCCATGCATGCGCTGTAGTATCTATTGTGTTGATATCTCTAGAGTGTAGCGGAGGCCTCTTGTGTGTCACTATCGCTGTCAATGGGATTGGCGAGGCGTCACCCTCCTCAACCGCAGTGTGTGTCAGATATGTCGTGGGGTGGTACCAATGTGATGCATATTGTGCCTGTGCACATAAGTAGTAGAGTTTGAAGTCCGGCACACAAAACCCCCCTCTCTCGTAGGGTAGTGTTAGGGTATGTAGGTCAATGCGAGCTTGTTTACCTGCCCAGATTAGTTTTAATACTAGTGACGTTATGTTAGTGAAAATGGCTTTGGGTGGTGTGATAGGTATGTTATTGAACAAGTACAGGAATTTGGGTAGAATATTCATCTTTACTATCGCAATTCGGTCTGCCAGTGACAGTGGTAGCTGTATCCATCGGGCTACGTGCCCCTCCAATTCTGCGAGTACCCTACCATAGTTTGTCCTAATAACCTCTTCTGGGTCTCGACTGTACCAAACTCCTAGATATCGAGTCGGTTCCGTCTGCCAGTCTAGCGGGAAATCTGGGACATATTGTTCTGTGGAATCGGTAAGTGGGATGATTAATGATTTCTCCCAGTTAATTTGCAACCAGGAGTGCCGTCCAAATCGTACATCGGTGATAATAGAGTTAGTTTCAAGGAAGACACTTCATTGGGTACATACCAATGATAAGATGCGTAAAACTTATGTTAAATTGGCAGATGAGTCTCAGACTGAAGGTTAAAAAGAGCATATATACATATCCATCATGCAGGCATATAGACAAGGAAAAGGCTGAGAAAAGCAATTCCTTGTTTACTATACAACACAATGATCCAGTAAATACTGCTGAGATTAAATAACACTCACTGACTTAATACGTAACAAATTAAAATTACATTCTACTCAAACAGTCATTCCCGCGCAAAAAATACAACTGTCCTTCTCATAGGTTCTAAATTCCTCTAGTGAGGGGCTGATGATTTTAAGAATAAGGAGAACCTAGGTCTTGATCGTGGAATGTCAGCAAGACAGTGATCAAGGTGCATTGTGAAGGTCATAGCTTGCATGACGGATCATTGTCTAGTTGGTTGAATGATGGCTCTTTTAGAATGTTTCTTTAGAATGCTCATTGTATATTTTTTGGCATCTCACAAGGAAGAATTTGGTATGTTGTTTACAATCATAGCAGAACTACAAATGTTAGATTTTTAAGATGGTTTAACACAATGTTTAATGAGAAAGGTCATTCTTAAATACAGCTAGGTCACTTTGAATTGTTTTTGTAGCAGTTAAGTTTAGGGAGCCAGGGTAGGACTCTGAGTAGTATTTTGGTCTTTCAAAGCTAGAAGTGATCCAGGAGTTTTTTTCTAATGTTCAGACTGTCCTGTTACTGATGTTGAGCTTTGTGGTGTACCAGGGTGCAGAAGGTCCTGTTTGATGGATTTCTGTGTTAAAAGGGTAAGCTTATTCGTTATATTTAGGGTGGCGTGGCTGTGGTGACTGCCAGGGAATTCAGTGGACTGAGGTATGATCTGAGGATGTTGCTAGAGTTGTAAGTTCTTGAGAGAGTTGGTGAAGGGAGATGTCTCATAGTCTCTTCTTGATTTCTGTCAGTTTTGGTTACCTGTCATTATGCCCAAGCATGGTAGATAAATAATGGACAGTACTGATCTGTCAAGTCCCGCTTGATGGCTTTATTAAAGTTGATCATGCTGGTGGGGTGGAGGGGCGTATCATAGTGTTCAGGGTGTTTACAGTGACTAGAGGTCACCAGGGAGAAGAGTTGTAAGAGGTCATGGGGTAAGCAGGTTTTGTTTAGCTTATACAATTTTCATGCTAGTTTAAAGCATTGAAAGACCTAATATTGACGTAATAGTGAGATCACATCAGTGTTGGACTGGTCTTTTAAACAGTCTGGCACAGATTGATGGGCCAGCCTGAAAGTGCAAGGTTGTGGGGTGTTTTTTCTTTTGGTCCTTTCCTGGCCCATAGGGCCAACAAAAATTGTTCCAACACTGGCCCTTTCAAGCAAGCCTATCAGGCAGTGCCAGACTACCAAACTGCCCAGAATGCCAGTCCAACCCTGAGTAACATGGAGGTGACAAGTTCGCTGCAGTGTTTAAAGAACAGTGTATTGTGTCTTGGGGTGGTATACGGTATGGAAGTACCTAATTTTGCTTTGATTCTGTACTGATTTGGTTTGATAGTGGTGGAGAAACATTTGAAGTAGGGAAATGTTGGAGAGACTACATTTGTACCTATACAATTTATTGGGTGCATCACCACTAGACCACCCATGTTTTCGTGGGGTACGTCCTTGTGAAGGGTAGTGTAGTCATCTGGAAAAGGGAGGTTGAATGCTGGTGTAGATGAGGGGGAAGAGGTGGTTCTCATAATACATGGAAAATCTATAGCATATGTTTTAGTAAGAACATTGATTTAACAAACATGTCCTTGGGGCAGATCTTACATTAATTAAAATGCCTTTGGGGTATAAACTGTTAGACGCGAGAGTGTTTTTTTTTTATTGTATTGTTTTTTTTGGATGAAGACCTCGCTATGGTTTTAATGTAGATGAATGTGTCTCTTGGAGGCCTGAAGGAGAGGGGCGATGTCCCTCAGGTTTTTTGATGTATACATATTTCAATATGTTAGTGGTACTCTAACAGCCACCACTGGACTCTCGTAAGCGACAAATGCTGTTCAACGTCTTTGTCATCTCTACTGTATGCCTTTGCTCTCTCAGCCAACCAATGGAGGGAACTACAACACCCTCTCTGCTTGTGAGACTACCTCCGGGACTACTGGTCCACTTCTAGCATGCTGTTCCCCATTGCTGCCTTCCTGTTTTCTTAAGTAGGAAGAGGCCCAGGATTGTACACAACCATTTTCTGGCAGGTTGCCACCACCACACCCACTGTTGTGGCCCCATGCTCTTTTACTTGCTGGGTTCTAGGTAGCCTCTCACTACAGTGGACTCAAAAAGAGGCTTCTGTTCCTGAGAAAAGAGGAAAGGTTCTCTCATTAGTAGAGAGTGCCTGGAACAAGATCATGGAGACAGTCAGTAGAACTGTCTCATGTTGCCCTCACACACCCCCTAGGGGATGTCATGCTTCATCATAGGGTGGTACTCTGTGTCGGGCCAGCGCTGCAATGCCCTACGGGTCCCCCGAAGGGTCACTTTGGTGGAGATCTTTTAGAGAGGTTGCTGTATGATGAGGGCAAGTGAGGTGATCAGTGTAGTGGAGTAGTAATATGTGATTGGGAGTCAAAACTGATAGGGGAGGTTGCAAGCTATCCTTTTATCAATGGACCGCCCTTTCTGAGATAACAACCTATAACAGGCAAGTGCTACCCTAGAGGTTTAAAAGGAACCCTGTTAGTCAGTATGTATCGACTAGGTAGGGAAAGTATTCTATTGTCGTGTTAGGGAGATTATCTCAGGTATCTCCCCCAGTGGTTTGTCAACATGTTTCGCGCCTTTAACTGGTCTTAAGGATCCGTGGTGCTTCGTCTGGACAAAAAAAATATAGTGAGAAACTACCCCGCGCAAATTGGTGCCCCTAAAGTGCTACCCACTGTGTGTGCGGTTCAAGGTCCAACTTAGATTAAAATAATGCTTAGAGCCACATCAGGTGGCGTGGAGGTGCCGCACTCGTGCGTACTGAGAGTTTTGAAGTGTGGACAGTGCGGCTGAACCTACTCTTCTGTCTCCGTGTTCCTGGACTGCAGGGGTGGAGATGAAGCAGTGAGCAGGGAATTCTAGGTAATGGAGTTTCAGGCATGAGCAGGTTGGCTTTCACAAAACCCAGCATGGATTGGGAATGGAGGGCCATTTCCAAGTAGAGTCCAAATTGCTGGAAGTTAGTATGTACATAAATGAAAGGATCCAGAAGATTATTAGAACACTGGAGAGTCCCACAGTTCAGCCCCCTGGTGGTGGACACAAAAACGCAGGGAGCGAGTGATACAGCGGCCTATAGGAAATATGCCATAAGCAATGCTACCCAACTCTATAACATACTACATAAAATATTACTCTAACTCATGGACCCATTAATCAAACATGACATATTTTGACCTACTGAATCAGGTGATAAAATTAAACCTATATACACCTTATTTACAAATTATATACAAACTATATACAACCGCGGTAAATGATGACGTCATTTGAACAAATCCTAATTATTTAAATGACCACCATGGCGATGGCATCTAGCTAATAGTAACCTGCGCTTCTGAATAACCAAGACCAGCTTGTTTTTCAAAAGTAAGATTTTATTAACTAATTTTAGATTATTCAAAATATAGTTTTATAAATGCAATTTTATTCGAATTATAGCAAGCATGTTTGAAAAGTATCATAAGAAAAATACAGTTTTAAGCAAGAAATTATAAGTTTAGCATTTCTAAAATCCTAAGTCCCTAGCTAAGCTAAATGAGTGAAAATAAAGTACAGTTCTTTGAGGATTCTTACGTGCTCCACGCAAAGTCCAGCAGCACGACACCCTCATCTGAAAGTCAGAAAGCAGCAGCCAGCCCATCCCTGGGGCCTGGACTTTTTATACCTTTCTATGCTAGCTAATCTAAGTAAAGGAAAATTTTCTGCAAAAGTCGATGTCTCATTGGTCCGAGAGTGACAAGTGACATGTCACCTACATTTCAAAACTTCCATTCGGTCATATTCTTTGGGACCATTGTCTTTCTTGTACGTGTTCCAAAGCTTCCTTGATTTGCAACAAATTTGAGCAAAAGTTCTCACTGACTCTATTTCACTTCCTCGGATGCCAAGTTAACAAATGTTCTTTCTACCGGTTTCTGACCTTGGCCACGTCCGACAGAATAATGACAACACTTCATCTTTGTTCAGTGAATGTGATTTTGACGGAAACTTTTTTCAACATGGACATCTCGTGCTCCTTGCAGAATTAAATTCATCTTTTAGCAAACTCGAGCAAACTAGGCCCAAAAGCAGGCAACTTATTTTTCTAGTATAAAACAAACACAAGAAAAGTATTAATGTAAGAAATATTATTTATTCTGTTTCCACCCTTCGTTTACTAATTGATTAACCCTCCCAATTAGTCTAATGTTACCTAGCACAAAGCAAACAAATAAAGCAGCATTTTATATCTACCAGTCATCATGAATCCATGAAACCTTATATGCACCTAGAATAGTAGAAATAACATCACATAGACAAGGAAAGCAAAATAAGCACATGCTTCTTTTAAATCTGCTGCAGTTAGTAATGACAAAAACGAAAATGACAACATTTATTTATTATTTTTGCACGAACAAAAGATGCAACAATTATGCACGTTTATGAGCACACATGTTAATGTCCCCGTGTGTAAAGTTTAATCTAGGTTGTGTTAGCATAACACATCACAAATCATTAATATTATTATTTATGTTATGGAAATGTGACTTCACGAGTTTAAACAGATTTCTGTTTTCTATCTCGCTCCATCAACTCCCTCATCTGGTGATTAACAAATCACCACACCACCACCCAAAATTTGGAAATTTAGACTTTTTGGAAAATGATTCAAATTCATCTGTGTCAGTATTTCTAAAAATCTGTTTCTGCAAAATCCTTGCAATTGTCATAACGTGCTCTGTGTAATTCTTGTAACTCAATCTCCCTTTCCTCATCTTTTTTGATTTTATAAATTCTTTTCTTTTCCTTCATTTGTTTCTTTCTCTTATGCAACAAACAACCAATTTTTGTCAAAATGAAAATGAATATTATCACTATCAAAGGTGCCAAAATCTTGCCAAGAACTGAACTTCCAATGTCATGGAACCAATTTTTGATTGATTGGAATCTTTTTGAAAGTCTTTCTGTAAAATCTTCTTCTTCTAATGGAATTATCTCTGAATGCATCTCTGTGATGTTCTTAATGTACATCTCAATGTTCTTACTTTCATCAGGGATATATGTGCAACAATGTTGCACATGTAAAATGCCGCAGACTCCTCCCTCTTTTGCCAGGAGTATGTCTAAAGCAAGGCGATCTTGAATCACCATGGATCTGATTGCAATGACCTCAACATTCACTAATTGGAAACCATCAGCTGTATCTGTTGACAATCTGTCAACAATTGTGGACAATTTTCTGATTCTTCCTGCGTTCAGGGTTATACCTACAAAAGGTATCACTGCTTGAAAAATATCTCCCAAAACCTCTGTGAAAGTTTCTCTTTTAACCCTATTTACATAATTGTGAATTTTGAACAATCCTTCTGAATCTCTGTCAACATGGAACATTTTAGGAAAAACAATCCCAACATAACAAGTTCCATACCAATGATCAGGAAGGTTGTAGTAAGCCTTGTCACCACAAACAAAATAAATCCCAGGAAAAATTGGATCTTTTCCACCTTTGAATCCCCAACCTCCCATGATCTGATATGTATCTTCACAATTACTTGCACCCACAAAGTAGTTATCAAAAAGTGTATTGTCTCTCCTAATGCAAAGCTTACCACTAATTGGTTTGTCTATGTGAATTGCAACATTATCAAGCATTTTGCCATTAAGCTTCTCATCCTCTTTCTGCCAGAACCTGGATTTAGTCTGCTTGACTATCTCATTTCTTTTGTAAATTGCTCTCCTTTCTTCAACCAGGTTCAAAAACTTCTTTCCTTCAGCACTTAGTTTGCAGGTTAAATTGTTCTTGTAAGCATACTCATAGGTGAGTTCATTAGTAACAAGGAAAAATTCCCTCATCTGTTTGGCTTTCTTATGCTTATTCAAAGCACCCTCAATTTTTAAATTGGCAAAAATCTCGTCAAAATCTGAATAATAGTATTCTAAGCGTCCAGTCTGATAGAACAAGCTAGTTAACACACTACATGTCACACCATATGTAAGAGGAAGCATATTGTATGTCACTCCCTCAGAAACAGAAGCAGGTAATTTAACACAGACATAGCAATCTTTTGCATCCATTACCTTGACATATTCACTCAAAAGCTTTGTGAATGTATTGCTTGAAAAATCACTAATAGATTTGTCCTGATGAATGTTAGGTTGATGATCAATAACTTTGCCAGTTGCACTATGTTTGTTTTGACTAACTGAAGCTTTGCTTGTCATGTTGGCTTTATGAAAATCTTTGTTAATTTCAAATGGAATAATAACAGCTAAAACTAACCAGAGCAGAATTAAAATGAGCAGACACACCAGAGTCATCTTACAGCATCTCTTAAAAATGGAACATCTTGAAGTACTCTGTTCCATGACATAAGGCATCCTTGGTTAGTTTTGCCTTAAAAGGAAAAATTAAAAAACTATTTTAAAAATTAAATTTAAATGAAATGATTAATTATTTACACCCCCCTTTTAAAATATATATATATATTTTTTTTAAAACCCTAACAGTATTTCTTCGACCTTATGTCACAAGTAAGTTTTCTTCAACTAAACAACTTTTCTTCGACCTTGTGTCACCTAACAAGATTTCTTCAGCCTTTTGCCAAAAATTAAAAACCCAAAAATCCAATAAAAAATTCTGTACTTCAATCATTGTTACTAATTTCTTCAATTTCTTCTTCCTCTTGACTACTATCGTAAATGTCAATGACAGGTGGAATTACTAGATAAGTACACTCAGGGGATTTATATTTCTGATTTGGCCTTATAATCCTCTTTCCTTTTCTTGTCACTACTTCGATTTTTCTCCCAACTCCAACTTCTTTTTCAGAACCCTTTTGACTACTGATTTCTTCTACCTGCTCCTTCGGTTTTTTGATCAACCTGACTCTCAATCTTCCACCAGGCCAGAAATCTGTCTTCCTCACAAATTTTCTCTTTCGTTCTGAAGCACTTGTCTCAGACTTCCAAGATCTTTTCTTTGGACTTCTACTTTCACCATCCACGTCACTTTCTTCAGTATCACAGTCTGAAACTTCAAATATTGACTCAGGAACTTCTCTATTCGGCAGTTTCACTCCTTCAGGAACTATACTTTGTCTTCCATCACTGGTACTCGGTAATTCGTCTTCCTCCTCCTCTTCAATTACCTCCAACTTCCCAGATTCTGGATTTCCGTTCCTTACTTCAGAGCTTAACTTCTGCTTTTCGATACTCTCCTGGTCAGAAATTTCTTTTGGTTCAGCCTCTCTGTCCTCAATGGAACTTACTCCATTAATCTTCTTTACTGAATCTTCAGTCGTTTTTCCTTCTAATAGATTCTCTTCTTCTCCAGAATCTATTTCAATTATCTCAGAGCCTTTTCTTGTCAATTCTTCATTCACAGGCGCAAGTTCCAGATGTCGACCTCTTTGTCGATCTTCAGTATCTGGATTTGTTTCACCTTCTACTTCTGAATCAGAATCTTCTGTAGTATCACTTTCTACATCAGAACTCTCAGGAGTAGGCACTGGAATAGTATGACTAGGATGTATCCACCTTTTCAATCCTCTGCATTTCACTGCGTTTGTAGTGACCAGAATTATTTGTCTAGGCTTCTGCCACCTAGGAGCCAAACAATTTCTTCTTCGATGTACTTTTGTTCTGACCCAATCACCAGGTCTCAAATCATGTGTCAGAACTTTCTCATTTGATTGTGCTTCAGTTCCCACCTGATTAGACACAGAAGTCACTATATCAGATAACTTTTTACAGTAATCCAAAATAGCACTGTCATTTATGCTCAACAGTTTGCCTACAGGTACAAAAGCTTGCCTCATGACTCTTCCCATCAGTATCTCATGAGGACTCAAACCTGTCTTTTTATCAGGTGTACTTCTCAATGACATTAAAACAAGTGGAAGAGCATCAGTCCACTTTACACCTGTTTCCAGACACATTTTTCCAATCCTGTTTTTAATTGTCCCATTAATCTTTTCAACCACCCCAGATGCCTCTGGTCTGTATGCACAGTGTATTTTCTGCTCAATGCTTAATGCCTCACATATCAGCTTCATCAGTTTGTTATCAAAATGGCTTCCTCCATCACTCTCAATAGTGACTGGAAAACCGTACCTTGGGATGATTTCTCTGAGTAACAATTTTGCCACTGTAATTGAATCACAATGTCGTGTAGGAAATGCTTCCACCCATCTTGAAAACAAACAAACAATCACAAGAACATATTTCAAGCAATTGTGTAGAGGCATTTCAATGAAATCCATCTGCAATCTGGTAAAGGGACCACCCTCTCGACCAATTACCCCTGTACCTACAACTGATTTTCTGTTTGGGTTCATTTGTTGGCATGACAAACACCTTTGACAAAAAGACTCTGCAATCGTTCTGAATTTTGTATTGAACCAAGTCTCTCGGAAAAGTCTGATCATAGAATCTCTTCCAAGGTGAGCTGGGCCATGATACAATCTGGCCATATCAGCAATCAAACAATTTGGTAAGACTACTCTGCCATCTTTATAGGTCCACACTCCATCCTCATCACGTGGTCTACAATCTGCTCTTAACCATAGATCTTTTTCCTCATCATTTGCTTCATTTTGTAAGTCTCTGATTTCCTGCCATGTCTCTACAACTGTTGTTAGCATTAATGAATTTGAATCAGATTCTTTACTTTTTTCCCGATTATATGCACAACATTTTCTCGCACAGTATTTTGCTGTCTCATCTGCATAGGCATTGCCTTTTGAGATATAATCCACTCCTTTTGTGTGTGCAGCACACTTTACAATTGCGATCTCTTTCGGCAACTGTATGGCCTCAATTAATCTTTTCATGAAAACTGCATTTTTAATTGGTGACCCTGCTGAAGTCAAATAGCCTCTCTGAGACCAGAGCTGTCCATAATCATGCACAACTCCGTACCCATACTGACTATCAGTAATGATGGTAACCCTCATGTCCTTTGATACTTCACAAGCACGAATCAAAGCAATCAATTCAGCCACTTGTGCTGAACGAATTCCTTCAAGACATGATGCTTCCTTAACATCTGCAACTGTACAGACCGAGTATGATGCTTTCAAAACACCTCCCTCTGTCCTCAGACAGGAGACATCCACAAAGTAGACAACATCTGATTCAGGCAAAGGTACATCTTTAATGTCCTGCCTTGGTTTGGTGCAAAACTCCATGACGTCCAAACACTCATGTTCCACTTCATTTTCATCAACAATTTCAGAATCAGGCAATAATGTAGAAGGATTCAGATTCAAACATCTTGAAATGGAAACATTGTCTGCTCCTAGTATGATTTTCTCATACTTAGTCAATCTGCTGCTTGTTAAATGTTGAGTTTTACCTCTTGTCAGTAATATTTCAACTGAATGAGGCACAAAAACTTTCACAGGAAATCCCATTATGATTCCTTCACTTTGCTCAAGACTGACACTTGTAGCTGTAACTGCTTTCAAACAACCTGGTAATGCTTTTGCAATGGGCTCAAGAACTGCAGAGAAGTATGCAATGGGTTTCTTTAGATTCCCATGTCTCTGAATTAACACAGACAATGCACATCCTTCTCTCTCACTGCAATACAGTTCAAAATCTTTCTCATAATTCGGCATGCCCAAAGCAGGAGCTTGACATAAGCTCTTTTTCAGGTTCTCAAAAGATTCCATCTCAGCCTCATTGAGAATAATTGGATCTTTCACATCAGACTTTGTCAGTCTCTGTAGTGGTTTCGCAATTACCGAAAATCCACTTATCCATTGTCGACAGTAGCCAACCATTCCCAAAAACATTCTAACCTGTCTCTGTGTTCTTGGTGGTTGCATTGCTTGAATCATTTTTATTCTCTCAACTGTCACCTGTCTTTTTCCCTATGCAATTCTGTGACCAAGATATTTCACTTCTTGTTTGCAAAACTGTAATTTTGCTGGAGACACTTTATGTCCCTCATCTGCAAGATGATTCAAAAGTATTATTGTGTCTGTCACACAATTTTCTCTCGTTTTAGCAGCTATCAACAAGTCGTCGATATACTGCACCAACGTAGACCTGCCAGGTAAATCTAAATTTTCCAAGGATCTCTTTAACAGCTCATTAAAGATTGAAGGACTCTCTGTATACCCTTGAGGGATTCTACACCATGCGAGGGTCCTACTCTGGAATCTGAAAGCAAAAATTTCCTGACTCTCTGGATGTAAAGGAACAGTAAAGAATGCATTGCAAAGATCAATGACAGTATACCATTCAGCATCATGTGGAATCTGATACAAAATGACTGCTGGGTTTGGAACCACAGGGCAACATGGAACAACAATCTGATTAACTTTTCTCAAATCTTGTACAATCCTGTACGTTCCTTTTGATTTTTTAATTCCCATGATCGGTGAGTTACAAGGGCTACTCTCAATTTCTTTTAAAACACCTTGTTTAATGAATTTTTCAATCACAGGTATAACTCCCTCAATTGTCTCTGCTTTCATCTTATACTGAGGAATATTAGGAAATTATATTCCCTGCTTCAGTGTGATTTTGACTGGATCGACATGTTTCATCAGACCCATCTCATTCCCAGTCAAATCCCAAATCTCAGATTTCACTGTTTCTTTGAGCTCTTCTGGCAGATTTTCTTTTTCAAACGCAGGAAACAATTTTGTTTCCTCTGTTTCCATTAACATCATTGTCAACCTGTACAAGCCATCTTCCTCCATTGTTTGTAATTCAACTCCTTCAGGAGAACAATATATTCTGCAATTCATCTTGCACAATATATCTCTGTCTAATAGATTCACTGGACTACTGTTACAAACCACAAATCTGTGTTTGTCTTTAAAATTTCCAATTTCAACTGGTACTGGATCAGTCAAATCAGTTCTGATTTGTTGATTGCTTACTCCAACAACTTGGATGGTATCCCCGGAGAGAGGTAGGTTTTCAATTTCCACTGATCTAACAGTAGAACGGGTAGCACCAGTGTCCACTAGAAAAGTGATGTCCACATCATTAACTTTCCCATTTACAAATGGACCAGACTGGTCAACCTCAAGAGTGGCTCCAACAACACACTCTTCCTCCTCTCTCGGGCACCGTCAGTAATAATCATCAGAATCACTTTCCTGACCTTCTGTTAACAAAAACTGTTGTGCTGCATTTTGCACCTTTTGCCTTTGCGGTTTTATTACCTGATCATCTCCTTGAAATCCCACACCTGAATTATATTTTTGAGTTCCCCCACAATTTGGAAACGGTGGCTGTGGCAATTGATTCTGACGGTTATTCACCTGTTGCTGCAACTGTCGCTGAAGGTTTAATTCGTTTAAATTCTGTTGCAACTGTAGCTGTTGCTGCAGGTCAACATCATTCTGCATCTGTGGATTTAACAATGGACTTTTTAAATTTCTGGGTGGTTTCTTACATTCGTCTCTCCAGTGTCCAATCTCGCCACAATTAAAACAAGGTAATTTTTGCTTCATTTCTTCAATCCTTGGGTTAATTTTTCTGACAAAATTATTACCTTTAAACTTCCCTTGCCCTTGATTCGAATTTGTAGTTTGAACAAAATTTGTGTTTTTATTACCAAGACTAGCAATCTGTTGCTCAGCCAATTTTACCTGAGCCCACATGGCTTTCTCCTTGAGCTTCTTTTGTCTCACTTCTAACTCATCACTGCAGTATTTTGCTTTTCTCAAAATGTCATCAACAGAAAGTGCTTGCCATCCGACAATACTATTTCTGATCATATCTGCAATTTCTGGTTTCAGACCATAAACAAATCTGTAGACGAAATGACTCATATCTTTCTCGTCTAGTTTTTCATAGCCACTGTATTGTTTAAAGATCAACAATAACCTTTCGTAAAATGAATGAACTGATTCTTTTGTTTCCTGGTTTGTTCTTTCTATCTTAACCCAATCAACCTCTTTTGGTGGAATTTTGTTTTTCAACCAGTAAATCACTTTTTCATAAAAATCCATTACAATGGGATTTGGAGCACCTGTTTCTTTAATTCGGTCAGGTTCTATTTTTGGCCAACTTATGGCTATTTTGCATTCTGTCCAAAGATCTGATGGGACAACAATGTCAAAAAATCCATCCAGATCAATCCACAAAACTTTTGAGACTTTAATGAACCTGTCCACTTGCCTGTACCACTCAACTGGTTTTTCCCTCAGTCTTGGAAAATCATTTGTAAACAGCAATATGTCCCGTCTTGACCATGGGACATGAACATATCCTCCACCTGCAATCTCTCTCATTGGAAATTGTTTTGACAATTTTTCCAATTTCTCATCTTCCTTCTTTTTCGTCCATTTCACTCTCCACTTACTCAATTCTCCCAGTTTTTTAATGTAAACAATCAAATCTTTTATGTGAATTATTCTTCCCATTGAGTTCAAATTCTCAATGTCGCTTTCTGAAAAGTCTAATCTGTAATGTTATGCAAAATTCTTTTGCCTGCTCAAATCAATTTCAAGTTCTGCTGCCAGTTCATCCAACTGATCATATTTGTTTTTTGTTTTCCACTGAATACTCTTGCAAATGAACAGTAGTTCATCATCTCGATAATAATTTAAACTGTCAGGACCAATCGTACCAATTATTAATTCCTCAATATTTGCTTTTAATTTTGCAACATCAAGTTTAGGTTTTGTCACTCTGACTTCAGGACTCTCAGCATCAGATTCTGCACCCATCGGTGATTTTGGAGATAAATCCTCATTAAAAGTCAAATTAGGCATTCTCGATCTTGAAGAGTTTATTTCAGATATGTCTGAATAAAATTTTTCAGCAACCTTCTGAATTTCTGCATTTAAAGGAACAGTCAACCCTGTTTTATTAACTTCTCTTTGCTCAAAAACAGGCTGAACAGGACCAATAGTTACCGGAACTGTCACAGCTTCCATGCTTTTTGTTATTTGTCGAATTAATTCTTCCTTTGATCGTAAATACTCAGAAGAATCTCCAGCCTCCACATCTCTGACTTCTCTCACATAATTTTTTGGAGCTTCCCTTGCTCTTGGAATTAATGAAAAATGCCTACCCTCCTCACAGACATTTGTATTTGTCTCAGTTTCTGGTCTTCTTGGAGTTTCAAGGATTTCACAATTATTTGGGTACAATTTAGGAGCTTCATTAATTGGAAGTGCACTCGGTGTAGTTTCTGTAGAAACCATCGGAGTAGACCATGATCTAGGGGGTCTCAAAGGCTGATTCCTTTTATCCGAAGTATAGATTTCCTCTAAAACTGCATCTTCAGATTCACTTTCTACAGGGGCATTATTTCTCTTTTCAGTTCTTTTTCCATCAGGAGAACCTAAAACCATCTCTCTAATTAAATAGAGTCCCTCACTCATGCTTCCCTGTCTCCACATTCGCATCCTGTCTTCATGTGTTTCTCTTCTATAACTCGGAGCTTTAGGAGGTCTTTTAATTCCACTTGCTTCTCTTTGTAATTGGTACATCTCATCTTCCCATTCAACTAAAGCCTCAAATTGAGTTGGTCTCGGCTTTGGATTAAGAGCATTCATTTTCTCTCGCAAATTTCTTAAAACCTTTACATTAAATGAACCATCATCAGGCCAGGTCAAAACACCATCATCCTTTGTGTAGTGTTTCCAAATATCAAACCACAAAACAGTATGATAACCATATTCACCTTCCATATACGCTGCAGGTGTTTTATACTTATGAAGTAATTTACCACCTCGCGTTTCAATTTTCTTGTCAGGCGAGATAAAAATTTTAAGTTTCTGAAACAACGTTGGCTTTTTCTCAACGTGTTTAAAATGATAACTCATTTTTAGGAGTTAAATTCAATTAACGAATTCGTTCATAAAATATTTCCGGGATGTTCCGCAAAAACAACCAATCCGTGCGCGAAACACACCAACAAGCCAATGAGAGTTGAGCTACGTCACCTTTTTACTCAACCAATAAAAATGAAGATTTTCTGAAGAACCAATCAGCTTACAGTTCGTCAGAGACTCAAGAACCAATCAAAGCACAGCTTGTGACGTATGTCACCCAATCCCAGCGCGGCTCTGTGACGTACACAGCAGCTGCGGTTTCTCGCTTCTCACTCTTAGCGCTTACCCCTCCTTCACAAAATCTTTTCACAGCGCCATTTTGAAAACACTTTTTCGGTGAAAATTAATTTTAACAATGACAATAAAGACTCATCTGTCTGTTTCTCTAAATAGGATAGTTTACATACATTCAAGTATTCTCAACTTGGAATAGTCGGCCCTATTCTCATAGAATAATTTTCATTTGCCAGTAGAGTAATCTTTTTACTCTGCCCTTCAAACAAGTAATTATGAACTCATTTCCCTCCGAACGCACAACCAAGTGACTGTCCGAAAGTTCCACTCGAACATAAATTACAAAACAAACTCGCACTTTCACACGGAAAAATCCCTAACTTCAAACATACATGAAATCCGTACAGGACTCTCACCTGTTTATAGATATCATGCACCGTTAGCAAAATAACGACGTTATCCGTACAGGACTCTCACCTGGTTATAGATATAAAACATGTACCCCTACAGGACTCTCACCTGTTTATAGATAATCATGTACCGACGTTACCCTACCCTTCACTCAAGCTCGAATATAACTAATACTCTTATCACAGTGAGTTTTACAACAGGCGCTTTGTCCCTATTCTCATGCTGTTCAAATTTCTTAGATAATCCTCACTATACAAGATTCACACCTAGCCCTAAAACTGTGTTGCACGGCCACAACACTTGTGATACACGGCGATATCACTACTCTGAAACAGATCAAATGCCTTGCGTGACTACCTTCTCATCACACAATCCGTACCGGTACAACTCACATATAGCACGAAAACGAACTCAACATGTGTTAAACATCGATCCTATTTCTATACCATAACATACCAATAACACCTTGGTTACCCTTAGCAACCATCAATTTCTGCTACCAGAAGAATTGATCCAGCGGCCTATAGGAAATATGCCATAAGCAATGCTACCCAACTCTATAACCTACTACATAAAATATTACTCTAACTCATGGACCCATTAATCAAACATGACATATTTTGACCTATTGAATCAGGTGATCAAATTAAACCTATATACACCTTATTTACAAATTATATACAAACTATATACAACCGCGGTAAATGATTACGTCATTTGAACAAATCCTAATTATTTAAATGACCATCATGGCGATGGCATCTAGCTAATAGTAACCTGCGCTTCTGAATAACCAAGACCAGCTTGTTTTTCAAAAGTAAGATTTTATTAACTAATTTTAGATTATTCAAAATATAGTTTTATAAATGCAATTTTATTCGAATTATAGCAAGCATGTTTGAAAAGTATCATAAGAAAAATACAGTTTTAAGCAAGAAATTATAAGTTTAGCATTTCTAAAATCCTAAGTCCCTAGCTAAGCTAAATGAGTGAAAATAAAGTAAAGTTCTTTGAGGATTCTTACGTGCTCCACGCAAAGTCCAGCAGCACGACACCCTCATCTGAAAGTCAGAAAGCAGCAGCCAGCCCATCCCTGGGGCCTGGACTTTTTATACCTTTCTATGCTAGCTAATCTAAGTAAAGGAAAATTTTCTGCAAAAGTCGATGTCTCATTGGTCCGAGAGTGACAAGTGACATGTCACCTACATTTCAAAACTTCCATTCGGTCATATTCTTTGGGACCATTGTCTTTCTTGTACGTGTTCCAAAGCTTCCTTGATTTGCAACAAATTTGAGCAAAAGTTCTCACTGACTCTATTTCACTTCCTCGGATGCCAAGTTAACAAATGTTCTTTCTACCGGTTTCTGACCTTGGCCACGTCCGACAGAATAATGACAACACTTCATCTTTGTTCAGTGAATGTGATTTTGACGGAAACTTTTTTCAACATGGACATCTCGTGCTCCTTGCAGAATTAAATTCATCTTTTAGCAAACTCGAGCAAACTAGGCCCAAAAGCAGGCAACTTATTTTTCTAGTATAAAACAAACACAAGAAAAGTATTAATGTAAGAAATATTATTTATTCTGTTTCCACCCTTCGTTTACTAATTGATTAACCCTCCCAATTAGTCTAATGTTACCTAGCACAAAGCAAACAAATAAAGCAGCATTTTATATCTACCAGTCTTCATGAATCCATGAAACCTTATATGCACCTAGAATAGTAGAAATAACATCACATAGACAAGGAAAGCAAAATAAGCACATGCTTCTTTTAAATCTGCTGCAGTTAGTAATGACAAAAACGAAAATGACAACATTAATTTATTATTTTTGCACGAACAAAAGATGCAACAATTATGCACGTTTATGAGCACACATGTTAATGTCCCCGTGTGTAAAGTTTAATCTAGGTTGTGTTAGCATAACACATCACAAATCATTAATATTATTTATGTTATGGAAATGTGACTTCACGAGTTTAAACAGATTTCTGTTTTCTATCTCGCTCCATCACGAGTCGTGACAGTAACCAGGTACGTTTTTATTTTTTTTCATACCTTCCCCCACCAAACCCCCCCCGCCCCTACCCTCCATACCCGTTCGATTGCAGCCGCCAATGGTTTCTAGTTGCTGTTTTTGGGTGTTAAACTAGTACTAATGAGGTGGAACTCTGCACAGACAGTGCTAACGTTTGTAACAGGCATTGGCAAAGCTAATAGATCTTCCTTTTGGTACCTTCACTAAAGAATGTTAAAAAAAGCTTTTGAAGCAGCCAACCTGATCATTTAGTAGGTGTGTGCCCCACGCATGCACGCGCCTATGAAATTTAAATGATTTGGCAGCTTTTTTTTCCTTTTAGTTACCGATCCAAGTTGGATCATGATCTAAAAACAAAAAAAAAAAATTTTATGTGGGTATCGGAAGCAACATGGCAGCAGGTGACGGTGGTGGAAGCATCATGGGGAGTTGAGAGTGGAAGCAACACAATGCATGGCTGGAGGGGTGTAAAAGAACAGGTGGGGAAGCAACATGGGAATGTGGGGACAATAGGGCAAAAGAGAGCCATGTAGCAGGCTGGAATGGAACAGATGGGCAAGAAGGCAATGTGGGAAACGACAGAAGAATCACACGGGCGAACAAGAGGAACACAGACATGGCATAGGGAGAAGCAAATAAGAGAGATAGCAAGAAAACACATGCGCTCTCATACAGTGCTTAAACAAAAATAAAAATGTAGCAAGCAGTGTAAGTATAACAATGCGTCCGTGCAATGCAGCTCTTGGGTGGTGCGACTGGTGCCACTGCACCAGGCGATGACTTCGGGTGGGGGCGCCGTAAATTATGGTTTTAAAAGTGCCTGCCAATGTCTTCGTGCCTCCAGCAATTTTAAGGCAACAATAAAATTGTCACTGTAACTTCGGCGATTAATGTTCTTTCTGGAGAAAGAGAGAGTTTGGAGTTTTGTCTAGTGAAGTATTTACTCATCAAAACGAGTATTGAAAATTCTAATCAAAAATTAATCTATGTAGTCAGTCGTAAAAGAGATACTGCACTGTGTTCAGAGCATTCTAGGAATGACACAATAGTGGGGAGTAGAATGTATAAAAAAACTGTATGTCGTATGGATCCTCCCCCTTAGAGAACGTAGAACCATCCTGCTGTTCAGGTTGAATTTGCTCCCTTAGCGAATAATAACAGGTGCATGGGAGGGATTTCCTTGGGAATACAGACTTTGTGAACTATGTGGAAAATTGGGTGCAATATTTAAATCACGTGTTATTTGTCTGTCCCCCACTACAACCACTAGGATGTCAATTATTAAAACCTGTATTTTTTAAAGCACAGGAGGCCTGGAACTGTCTTTTGGCCCCTCCCTCTGAATCAGTATGTTTTCAAATGTTTAGCTTTTTTAATACATTTTTTAAAAATTATTAGAGAGGATTATGATACGGTATATTGGAGTTTTTTTCCTTTTGTATATTTTATGTGGAACTCTTTGGAGTTCTGAATCAAAATAAATTGAATTGAATTGACTCATCATAAGGTAGCACAGAGGGTTAATATGCCTGGTGCAATGAACTAGTACCATACAGATCATGCAAAACATATGATTCCAATAGGTAAGTAGGGTACCACTTTTGTCAGAGAGATCCTATTGTTACTTGCAGTTAATAAGATAAAATCCTAATGAGGAATAGTGAGCAATTAACTGTCATCAAAGAGCTGCATGAAAACTGTCTTGTATAGGTTAGACCGTTATCATTTTTCCCCAGTCTTTCACTATCCTAATGTTGCAAAATGGGTTCATTTGAGTAGAAAACAATTCTTATTTTTAATAAGAACCCCCAACCATGGTGTTATGTTTTAAATTTAAATGTGTGCTTCTCCAGGCAAAGCACTCGTAAACTATGATGCCGACAAGTATGGATGACATGTGACTCCCACAGCTTGTAGTCCTCTGTCTTATGTAACATTTCCTATACACTGATTTACACACGTATGATTAATTGTCTCTGTGTAATATGTGTGTGATGTAAAGTGCTCTGACACCCTACACTGGAATGAGTGGTGCTATAAAATGAAATAAATGTGTCTGAGGGAGAGTGGTTAGGGAGACTTGAGGGACACTGTTAAAGGGTGGTAGTGAGGGAATACGTGGCGGAGGTGGTCATTGGGGTGGGCACCAACAAACATTGTTGCACTGGGTGCCACCAGTGCTAAAGCCAGTCCTGCGTCTATGCTCCAGGTGTGGGCGAAGACACTATGATGAAGAAAAGCCAGCACAGATAACAAATAAGAAGCAAGCGAATAAAAGTGACAATGAAGCCAACCAATGTTACCAATGGTAACCAATGAGCAGGCTCTACGTCCACTATAAAATAACAATATTTCTTGCACCAGCCGAAGCATGCAGCGCCTTAAGTGAGACCTAAAAATGACACAATAATGAAGAAATAGTGTCTCAAAAAAGGGCTGCCACTATGCAGCATTGTTTGCCTTGCCACATAATTTAGTCACGCTGCCACATAATTTCTCACTCTCCTGTTGCATAATTCCAGTAACCCTGGTTGTTATTAATGCACCTTGTTTTATACACTTTTTAAGCACTATTACGCAAATTTATGAAATTAGGTCAGAGTTCAAGAATATGTAGCAGAAACGTAAAGTGGCATCGCGTTTTTAAATGAGGGTCTCGGTATGCTAAAAATACATGCACCCTCATCTTATGAGTTCAGGGCAGTGTTCCTAGAGCTGCACGGTGACCTTGGACTGGCACTGCCTGCTGCTGGAGTCAGATTGCCGAAAGCGCTCCGTGAGATTGCAACATGAATGGAAGGGGGTCGCAGAGGTGCCCTCGTCCCGCCACAGTGCACTGCGCGCCTCCGAGTGAGTGACCTTCCCGGGCGCGTAACATGATCCGGAGAAGAGAGCCGCTCGCCCCCTGCGGGAGCCGCCATCAGTCACTCAGAGACCGGCCCTTGACAGGGAAGCCGATCCCGGGGCTGCCAGACACCGGAGCCGCCGAAGGACAAAGGGAGCCGGCGATGCTGAATAATAGACGAGGGAGGCCGGGCCCGCCAGCGCCGAGGCGGGGATGCTGCTGAGGGGGGACGGGGCGCGGGTCCGACCGTAGGAGGCGCAGGGACTCGGAAGCACCGGCCGGAGCACTGCAGTGAGGACGGCCCGCCGGAGCCTGTGCGGGCGCGGAGGGAGCCGCCTGCATCCGCTGCGGCACTGCGCTTTGGTGCCGCTTTGATTTGCAACATTAGTAGAAAGAAGCGCGGCTTTTTCTGCCCTTCCAGCGGACTATTTTTTCTTTTTTTTTTTACCAGAGGAGCGAGGGGAGCCCCGCAACGGCAGTGGGGCGCCCCGAAGCCAAGCAGGCACTCTCCTTCGGCCGCGGCAGAGACCGCAGTGGGCCGGCCCTCGATGACTTGGAGACGGGGAGTCGCACCTTGCCCCACCGCGGACAGGGAATACCTCCACATCCCAATTTCAGTTGCTAAGAGACCGTGGTACCAAAGATGACGCTGGGCTGATCTTTGGGGGTATTTGGGGACCCATGCGTGGAAGTTGCGGCAAGACCGAGCGGGGACCCCGCTGACAGGGACCGGGATTCCCACATTGGCGAGAATCACACGCTGCTGTCCTCGAAAGCATCCGCAGTGCAGAGTCCCTCTCACCAGCGAAGGAAGCCGCGACAGACCCAGCCGCCTACAGCGAAAGAGTTCCCCTTCTCTTTCTAGCATCCGTAGCGGATATCCTCGCCCCATTGGGTCTTCCAGGTAGGAGCAGAGCCCTGCAAACAGCAGCAAGCGATTCCCACTCGGACTTTAACAAGTACCAGCGGATCTCCTCCTTCACGAGCCCTTTCTCTAATGAACAGCCAGGGAAACTATACCTTCCATTCAGACAACCATATGTCACCCCCTCCCTTACACCATTCTGTCTTTCCAGCGAGAGCCAATGCTTCCTTCCAACATTTAAGGTGACAAGCTGAAAGATGTTCCCCTAGTTAACTGACAGAACATCACCGAGCAGGCCCCTCCCTGTGGGACTTGCATCAACGAAGACTTTAAGAAGCAACATCATAGGCCTCTGCACACCCACCACCTTGGGTGTTGGAAGCAGCATCATGTCTCCAAAGCCAGACTCCACAGTCCGGTCTGAGAAGCCCGCGCCCTCCTCCGCAGGGGCAGCACCTCTGCCCCCGCCTCCACACACACTTCTACGTTGGGACCAGGTGCCTGAGGACTTTGTGGAGTGCTTTATACTCTCAGGCTACCGGCGATTGCACCTGAGCGCGCAGCAGTGCCTGGCTTCAGCATTTCAGCCGACCAACGAGACGCTAAACTTCTGGACTCACTTTGTGCCGCTGCTGGTGTTTGTTTGCCGCTTTGGGCGGCTGCTGCTGTTTCAGGGTGCCGGGATTTCCCCACTGCACCCTGCATTGCTGCCACTCTGGTGCTATGCCTCAGGTGTACTGTTGACATTGGGCATGAGCTGTGCCGCCCATCTTTTCAGCTGCCTCTCCCTGCGCCTGCGTGCCGCCTTCTTCTACCTTGACTACGCCTCCATTAGCTACTATGGCTTTGCCAGCACTGTGGCCTATTCACACTACCTGCTTCCACGCCTGCGCTTGCTGGATGCCGGAGTCCTAACCCCCTATGTGGAGGGCTGGCTTGGCTGGTGCGCGGAGGAGGTGTCTCACTGGTTGAAGCTCTACCATGCATGCATACTTCCTGTGGCCTTTGTGCTGGCACTTGGCTGTACGGCTGCATGCTGTCTTAGTCGTGCACAGGGTTGCTCCTACCCATTCGCTGTGCGCACCTTCGTGTTCATTATGCCACTGAGCATGGCATGTCCTGTAATGGGTGAGAGCCTGCTCTTTGACTTACGACGCAGCAATCCTACGCTGTTCCTCTACTTCCACCGTCGCTACCTCTGGCTCCTGGTGGCCGCGTTCTTCAATGTGAGCAAGATCCCGGAGCGCCTGCGTCCTGGCCGCTTCGACATAGTGGGTCACAGCCACCAGCTCTTCCACCTTCTGACAGCCCTTAGCATTTATGATCAGGCCCACTATGTGGAGCAAGGCCTCCAACAGTATCTTCAGCATATGCAGGGCACCGAGGCCACCGTCCCACCACAGCCCACCCTGATTGGTACCCTCGGCTTTATGGGCCTACTTTTACTCTGTCTGGGGGCGCTGGTCAGAAGATGCCTGCAGGGCACACGCCTCAACTGTAAGCACAAGTGACTTGTGAATTTGAGTGTTTGAAGGAAGGTCAAGATGTACTATGGGTTGGAAGGCTTGTAATGGATAAGAGAACATTAGACCAAGTCATAATATGGAAAACGCTTAAAAAAGAAAACCCAGCCATTTATACTGACATTGTTCCCTTCAGGACTGAGATTTAAAGGGCAGTGACATCGCAAAGTTATAAAGACCAAGCATTAATATTCCTGACTGCCTGAAGTGGGATACAGAAGAATACTTTACTGAATGATTTTTTGTGTGATATTAAACACTGGAGGAATAAGACCCACGTAGAATTCATCTGTCTGTACAGTAGGAGGAAGCAGAGAAGCACTGCTGTTACTGACATCAACAGTGGAGCAGAGAGCGATCTAGTGTTGACGTTGATTCCTACACATAGGCATGAATGTGAACAGAGAATTGTACTACTGACGCTGAAACCAACACTGAATTTATTGTCATCTGTAGAAAGAAGGCCATGGATAATACAAAGCAAGGAGCTGGGAAATCAATAAACCACACAACTGTTCTTGATTTACCAGGCTGATGGACTGTACTCACTCCTCCACGTAATAAATCAAATTTTGCAAGCGTGCTCACACTGCACTGAAGTCTCTGGCACTCATGAGTAGTTCTCAGCTGACTGTCTGGAGAATGGCCCCATTGCCCTGGCATTAATTTGGATACCCAGGAAGTTTCTTTGCCGTGCTGAGTTCTTCTTCAAACTGAAATATCTTAAAGACAAAAGTATAGCACTATTGAATTTAGAATGTTAAGACGCATGGAATGATAACATTATATTATTTCCACATTCTGGTGGTATTTAAGATGTTATATTTATATTGAAGCACTTGCTGGAACAACACTATTTGATACGTTTTCAGACTCCGATTGTGAGATTTTCCTTTAATTCAGAAGTAGATCTCAGTCTTTCCCCTATTGAAACTGAAAAAAAACTATTTGGCGTGTCTGTCTTTTAAAAACAGAAGGCTCTACCCTAAAAAACGACACTGAATATCCTACAATATTCCCTCTCTTCTATTCCTGGACAAAGATTTTGGGTATGCTCACTCCACTGATCTCAGAGGCCATGGTGACAATGGAATTAGAACTTAATAATATTTATTTTGGGGGGGAGTGCTCTAGAATATATTTATCAGTGCTGCTAATATTTCTCAATCTGTTTTAAAGTTTTGTGAATAGGAATTCTTGTGTTTCTACATTATACCCAGGCCTCCAACACTTAAACTATGTGAATACTGTTTAATATTTAGTGTTATTGATTTCTGCACTTGTACTCTGGAAATGGTCTAAGTTACGCTGATAGTGGAATGAATCCAGACTATGGCAGCGTAAATGTTGTCCGACAGAAATATTTTGTCCTAAATATTGTTTACAAAAATATTGCCACATTGGTGTCAATAGTAGAAAATCTACACCTAATGGGAAACAATATTTAGAACACAGTATGTTTTTCAGAGGTTTGTTTTGTTTTTGATATTCTGACATACAGCCTGTCTAGGTAATAGTTTAGGGAGAGTCTCAAGACTGCACCTCTCTCGCACTGTCCGTACCAAATCATGCAGCCTCCATCTTGAGCGTCCAAGCGCATTTGATAGAGTAAAGTAGGATTTTTGTTTAACTTAAAATAATGACCTATTATCTTTATTTACCTTTTTAGTTTTAGTTAAATTATTGAAATAACCACGAAGGTGCAGTGCTTTGGTTGCTACACCTTCTCAAATTAAGTCTCCTGTGAGAGGCACGTTCTCGCTTCCAAATGGCTTGGCAGTTGATTTTTTTACAGGCTTATAAGTGAAATTTTAGCAGCATTGATCAGAGTACTAGAAACGTATTTCCCAAGTTGTCCACCTTCCATGACACAATTATGCACTGGATGTTTTTGTCACATCTGATTGTTGTTTTTCTGTTTGAGATACTTGCACTGGGGAGCAAATGTGTATTTCTTAAAGTAGCTGCCTACCTTACCAAAAAAAATGCACTGGATAACTTTCTAAATGGCCTGAATTTGGCTTGTCTTTGTTACGTACACTGGGGCCCGGTTATCAATATAACACTTTGGGCAGCTTCTATGGCATTATATGGTGTTTGATGAGAAGTGTGTGCAGTTGCCCTCAACAGACGATGACCAATGTTTTCAAACGCAGACCATGTACCAAAAGCTGCCTGTAAACTTGTATTTTTATCGCAGCCACCGTATCATATAAGCAAAACAGATCTTTTTTAGATAGAAAATGTAATGGTGCTTTGGATAAATGCTGACATCAATCACCCAAGCCCCCACACACATATAAAACATTGACTAGGCTGCCAGTCCAGACGTGGATGTTAATTGTACAGTAGGATTACTGGATTGTCAATCATGAGGGGAAGGGTTAATCAGTTCACGCGTGATCAAAAGCATCATGGGTAATCTTCCTACACTTGGGTTTGGGGCTGATGAAATGCAGTGTTGTTTTTTGCTAATGTTGCACTTGCTTAAAAGGAATTATTGCATTCCGTCTTTTTTTGGTTGGTTGACTGCCTGTGGGATAATGGAAGAAGGGATTTGTCCGTCAGATAGTGCTGTCTCAGCCTTTATTCCGTGCGAGGATACTTCCTGGCACTTAATGTAAGCGCTTGGCATCACCCCGCCTTACATGATTGTAAAGCAGATGCACGGACAATAGGCTTACGTTATTCCTCACCGATGTGTTTATGGTTGTATCATGCCAATTTCAAAGGAATAATAGAGTAAGGCGGATACATTCCACCTAGTCAGCTACAATGGTCTCTCTTTGATTCAGTTGCTGCATGGGACTTCTTGTATATTGCCTATATATATCCAGCTGGAAAAACACACATTTTACTGGTTAAAAAAATGTGAACTGAAAGAAATAGACACCACTGGACTCCAATAACTAGCTCAGAGAAGCAACTGAAATTAGTTGGAATTTCCTCCATAGACGTTTATGAAATGTAAGAAAACTCATTTACCAGCAACTGAATCAGTAGAAATTATTTGTAGTAGCTTAGCTGAAATTCCTGCTAAGGGAGGTTTAAGCTCTGCATTCATCGATGGCCATTTTTGTTTGAGATACCATCACATTTTTATGTTGAAGTGTGTTGCGGGTGTATATAACCGCATACGTTTTTCGCGTGCTGTAGAGTTGATCTTTTTGCAGCACTGGAATCTCATGGGACTCCCTGTGCCACCTCAAGGCATTACTGTTTGCACTTCCCTTGTCTTGTTTGTGTCTGTGGTTACATTCTTGTTTTTTTTTTATTTACCAGCCCTATAGTCATTTTGGTGTCAGCATCTCAGTGCGATGCCCCTCCAATTGCCTTAAGCAGGAACACCAACCACTAGCATGGTGTGAGCTCTCATTTCTATCTAACTTTCAACGTGCCTTTTCCTTCATTTCAGCTTGCAGTGCTTGTTGCACCTTTGTTGAATTTATATCAGAGTACCGGTATCTCCTGTTGTATTTCAGCCAACCGCTACCTGGTCTGATCCAGAATTTCAGAGAAAAGAATTTAATTGTGTATTCAATAGCTTTCAGTGTTGTCAGCCCAGGTTTGCACAGGAAGAGCCTAAATCAGTGATTATCGGTGATGTATTTCTAATATGTTAGGTGGCAATCATTCTGGTTTGCACCGGAAGTGCAGCATGAGCAAGAGAGAAGTATCCTGCCCACTGACTGCAAACTTTACAAATGCATATTCTTCCTAGGGATTAAGAAAATGGGAACCACTCAAGTGGAAAAGGGAAAGTTTAGCACATAAATGTAGCTTTTGCTTTTCGTTTTTAGAGGCTCAAAGTCCATCACTCACTTCAGCTAAGCAAAGGGTTTCCTTTTGTCAAGATTCAGTGGTTCTTGAATATTTTAGGGTGTGGGCAAATACCAAAAGATTTTTGGATTGTTGACAAACTGAGCACAAATAGTTTGCATATCAGTTTTCCATGTGAGTTGTGTTGTTTCTCGTGTCATTTACATTTAGCATTTTTGTACTGGCTTGATGTTTTACATATGTGTATTGTTGTTTTCAATTTGTGTGTTCTTCTCCTTGCTGTAGCCTCTACCTTTCGATTCTTCTCTCTGCTAGTTGAAGGTAGACAGCAAAGGCCCCACTGTTTGGCCCTAGAAATTGGGTGAAAGGCAATTTATTATTTGGTTTATAGATCTGTTCAGATTTGGAGCAACTAAGATGGTGTCTCCTGCATTAAACATTTGATGGATTGCTGACTTCTTCCACAGGTAACTGGTCAGAGAGGGAGTTTGATTTATGCATTTAGTCACTCATACAAGGGCTGTGTCAGGAGTATAACAGAACAATGATATTGCTGGCATTATTTCAATTTGTTAATATTAAAATGCACAACAGTAATTCCCTGTTTTTGGGTCTTATGGTGTTTAATAGTGTTTCAGACATTCTGCTGCTTTTTCATTAACTTCGATTTATAATCCATTAAAATTGTTATTTGATGTTTTTGTTTCATGGGCAATTCTCATTATTATATCCTCATATTTGTTGTTGTGTGTTTCTTCGCATTAAGGCAAGTGCATTGGGAAGTGTTAGTTTTCAAAACTTTCTTTCAATGTCTCCCTCTCACTTTTTGTTCCCTACTCTTCTCTCTCCCTCTCCTTTCTCCTTTCTTGTCCTGTCCTGTATTCCCTTGGTTTACGACTTCCTTTCTTTTTATCCTGCCCACCTACAAACATGGTGGTATATGCACACTTATTCTAGGAGCCACATTCTCTAAATTATTTTAAAGCCACAAAGTCTGTGATTCACAATCACAGGCTTTAAAAAAAGAGTTGTTTCCTATGTAAAAAAGTTACCTTGTGCGACGGAAAAGTCTTCACTACAAAGCAACTTTGGGACTCCTATCCAGTTGTAAAACGAGGGTTAGGAAATTGGTACACCCCCCTTTTGATTCTGAAACGAGTTTCTCAATGGTTTGTGACTGCATTTGCAGTCACAAACCATTCATCAGATACTGACACCCGAGTAAGGGCCTGATTACGAGTTTGGCGGTCCTCCTGCAACACCGCCACCGCTGCGCACACAGGAGGAATGCCAAGCCCATGGTACACCTGCCTGCCAGACACTGACTTGAATCCAGAGCAGGCGGGCGGTGCTGCGGTAGTCTCATGGCGGCGGCTGCATTAGGTTCATGGGAGAGCCTTACCAGCAGACTGCCGCTGTGACAGCATCTGCAGCATGTTCCGGCACAGTGTTGCATGCACCATGTAATGCATGTGACACCGTACAGGAACCGGGGTGCAATTCTAGGGGTGTACAATATGTGTCCCCCCACATGCACCCCTATGGCAAGAGGTGGCTGGAGGCCCTGTTAGGCCCCCCTTAGTTGCATTTCTGCCACCCTTATCATGGCGGGCTCACCACCATGAAATGGGGCATGGGAAGGCAACTGGGAATATGCACAGCGGTGACGCTGTGGCCCCGCCAGCATATTCCCACCCCTTTCCCCTGCGCCACAGCTGCTGGATCCTGGATCGTGGCGGTGGCGGCGGTCCTGTGGCAGTCTGAGTGTCACCCTTGGAATACTGCAGGCGGACCCGCAGTGATGCCCGTTGTTGGACCGTGACCGCATGTACGGCGGTCCTGAGGACCTCTGTACTTGTAATTAGGCCCTTAGGGTGCAATCTGATTTGCAATGTGTACCTCTGGTGACGGCCCGGGGGTGGAAGCAGACAGAGCAGTTTAGACCACTGTTTGTTCCTTTCCAATTTTCTTCTGTCCCTGAATCCCACCTCCCACAATATGTCTTTCATTCCCGAAATGTTTGTTTAAAGGCAGCACCACGACCTTCAAGTAATGTTTTCAATGTAAAAAAAAATTCCAGGCTAAAGATGCAAATGCTGGGATTGAGACCTGCTGCCCCTTGCAGGCCTCTATGGCGTGTTCCCAACCGTTTACATGGGATCACAATTTTTTCTCATGCCTTTTCTGTAGCCATGAACAGGCAATTTTGAGACTTCCTGCAAATAACCATTTCGCGATGCCACTGATTAGCAGAAGAGTTGACAGGTTAATGGGTGTACCAGTGATTGAAGTAATGAACAATTCTCTAATTGGTAAGAGCAAATGTCTACTGACATCTAGCTCTATGAGTTAATTTTCTTACAGTATGTTACTTACTGTTCTCTGAGTTTTATATATGATCAAGCATCATAAGTGTGCCTCTCCTGAAATAAATTTGTGAAGATTTTGCAATAGCGTTATTATATTTTATACCTCCCACATCACTTATATGTACTTAAGTATAGAGTAGGAGATTAAGAGAACGGCAGCACTGTGGAGCACTGTGCAAGGAAAGGTCGGGTACACAATAAGCTGCATGGTCACAGAAGTGTCAAAATCCCACAGGGAGGTAAGGGAGTGAGGAAAGGTGTGCAGACAAGAGTCTGCAGCTACTTGTGGAAGTGGAGGAGGGTAGGTGCTGGCTGGATCTGGTCTTTACTGTTGTTACAGATTCTAAGGTATATCCTCAGAATGCATGCTGTCTGCTCCTTTCCTTGTTGTTCTTGTACTTAATCCTGGTGAATTTGTGTGACACCCGGATCCAGTATTGTTTAGAGCCTTGAAGATCGTGCAGCGGGTCCTGAATGTGCTGCGGCCTAGACTGGGCGGCGAGTGGAAATTCTTTGGGGTTGGCTTTGACCCTTTGTTTTTGCTAATCTCCATGGTCGCTCTTACTGCCTGTGCTTTCTAACACATTGGATGTCTCAGGCTACAGAAAGACTATCTGCTACGCCAGCATAGCAGATCAGCACTATGTCCTCGCGAGCATGCTGGGTCTTTGGTTTGAGGCAACTCAAGCGAGCAAGCGAGTATGGAAGTCCTTTGGCAGCATCCGGCCCCTCAGCAGAAAAGCACTGTAGTTCCTGAAAGCTCGAACAATGGCGCCCGCCTGCCATGTCAGATGAAATAGCCGCTGCTCTGCTTTTCCTTTGGACAAACTCATTCAGGCGTATTTAAGCCTGACAGAGTGCAAGGAAGGGTAAGGCCGGCATGAATGTAGAAACAGGCTGTAATTCAGGGAGGATAGTCTCAGACTAGAGGGAGGCCCACTGTGGCATCTGATAGGTGGAGCACGAGTGCTTCAAAAGCCTCTACTAAGGAAGGAAAAAGCAGCGCAGGCTAAGACATAGCGATGAACTAAATGAAAATTACATTTGTTGTTCTAGTATTACTGCTGTAAAAGATTTATAACACCTAATGCAAGAAAAACGAAACATGGCACTTAATAATGTTTTGTGTGAAGAATCCATTCCCTCAATTGTTTTTTTGCCTAATGTTGGTTGTTGATACTAGTTTACATGTTGTAAATGTGTTTCCACATATGCCAACATATGGTTTTACATTCATTAATGGGTACTGTATGTTGTAACGAGATGAGCTCAACTAAATATGTCAGCATTATTTCCACATAATAAAAAGGGTCTTTGTTTTATTATGTTAGCTGATTGAAACTAGAGGGCAGCAAAGTGGGCCGCACAATGAGATACCCAAACAAATGTTATGGTTTATGTCTCTATTCGATTGTATTATGTTTTGAGTCTATTTTTATCATGTCCATGCACAGCTGCAGTAATGTTTGCCATTTGCAGAGCAAGGAGAGAAGTGCTGCTTGAGCTGATA
Source organism: Lissotriton helveticus (assembly GCF_964261635.1). Taxonomy (NCBI): domain Eukaryota; kingdom Metazoa; phylum Chordata; class Amphibia; order Caudata; family Salamandridae; genus Lissotriton; species Lissotriton helveticus. The sequence continues at coordinate 605,067,761 of NC_136072.1, read as the reverse complement.
AAAGCAATTAGGGACCCTCAAAAGTCTTTTCAGAAGAATTTGTTAGAGACAAGCTTAACGTGTTCTTTTCACTCCTACCAATCAGTAACTCCTTCCATTTACCTCATTTTCAAGTGTTTGTAGGCATGTTTGTTTCTTGGGCTGTTGTCCATTTTATGACCTAACAAACATTTAAACAGGAAATCACATCCTCTGATTTTACTTCCTTCTTCAGGGGTTAAAGTCAGTTCACAAAATGAAGACAGACCTTGGATTTGGCTTCTGAAAAAATATCTGTCCACTTTGGTAACATTGCAAAAAGAAGGAAATATTCCTAGGTTTATTCACGCCCATCCTACTGCAGTAAATTGTCAGGTTTTACCACCAACTCAAAGCTCATGCAAACGCCGTGAATATGCACACTGTCTTTGATTAACGCCTACTTTTTTAGCTTCAGTAATTTCAAGTAAAAGCTCAGATTCATGGCATGACGTAAAGGCAGCAAGTGACCTTAATGATCTAAAATATGAGCTCCTATGTATTATGTACAGTGGAAGTTAAATGAATGGATGACCTGTGTGGGCTGTGCAGAAACAGGGTAAACAGGGTATGTTTCCAGCATTGTCGGCACATCCAGGGCCAGACTGGCACTTCCGAGCATCGCAAATTTCCCCGCGGGGTTGGAAGGGTGGGGACCGGTTTTGCAGCGGTGGGGGCAGGTTTTGTTACTAGACGCCCGTTTTTGCAGCTGTGCTGCAAAATGGGGCCTTTAGGAACAAGAGCAGCAAGCTTGCAGTGATTCCTCAGGGGCTTGTCCGAGAAAATTGCCTGGGCTGCTTTGGGTTCCCAGTCCGGCCCTGTGCACATCCAAATATACCATGCAACTCCAGTCGGCACATTAGGGAGCTCCTCGTTAACTCAGGCACATTGACTATCAGGGTTTGCTCAAATGCTGCACTCCAAGAACCTGGATGCACCCCCGGCCTAAATGTTATCACTGTATGTCAGCGTGGAACAAGAGTCTTTGTGAGTGAGCGAATCCCGCACTAGGTTGTTTTAGTAGCCAGTCTGCCTCAGCTAGCCAATACTGTACCGTAAACTAGCAATAATGACCAGAAATGTATGGCGTTTTCCACGTCCAGAAAAGAATACGTCTAATGGTTGGGACCAATAAATAATAGTTGACCGAAAAGCCATTGATGTTATTCTCAAGCCTGTATTTCTTTTGTCCGTTTTACCCAACAGGGGACGGCTGGTCCTGGTCTTTTGTGAATTTATAACATGTTCTCTCAGGCAAGTCCTTTTTGAAAAGCCAACAGATTGATCAATTTGCCCAGGCCCACCGTCCTTTTTGGGGCACCTACCAGTCAGTCCATTCCTGTACATAGCATTAACCAATAAAATGCATGGGGCAGTCCTGCTTTGCAAAGCAATAACACAGTATTGAATAAGATCTGAGTTTTTCTCTAAGGTAGAAATAGTCATAAAGACTTTTGAAAATTCTGGTTTTATAGATATTCAGTAAAATTCCTTGACTATCAAACCACAGGTAGAGGCAGCTCAAATCAATTGGAATTTTGATGCCGCACATATGACAACCACCTCTTAAATTATAAGCAGTATGTTATCCAGGCAGGTCTACTTAATTCCAGTTGTTCATAGCATCTATAGGTGATACATTACGAGTCAATGAGAAGGCACTCATTTTTATAATCAGGTGTGAACCTAAATCAATCTGGCATTGACCCTGCCCACCTTGACCTATGCTTGACACCCCTGATTTATGGTTCTCCTATAAAAATAAACTCCACTTTGTTTTTACTTTGAAAAGAAAACGTTTTGTAAAAAAAATAATAATAAATGAATAATAAGTTGGACATTTGGGACTGTTGCATCAGTGTCTAGATTGAAAATTCAGCAAGAAGTATTTTTCACAAACAGTCAGATTTTATGTAGAAATGTGTCTAAGGAAGAAATATGTGCAGTAACTTATACATGTGACTGTGTGCTGAAAAAAAGACCTCTCTTTAAACATAATATGATCTTCGGCTATAAATGCCACTGGGCTAAGGTGCACTGTGCATCTCAGAATTACAATGTGAAAATACACAAGTGACTTGAATGTACTGTAGACTACTGTATTGGCCATGAACAAATGTTTATTTGCCTAGTCAAAGTTCCTTTGCTGTTTGTATGCATGCGGGTAAACAGAGTTCAGCTCGGATCTTTGCTTTTTATTGTAATGAGGAAGATGGACTTATGTTTGCATTGTTTTGAATGCTGGCTAGTGTATGCAAATTTTATGATGCATAGTTAGGAGATTGAAAGTGCACAGCAGATTAAAAACATCTTTCCAAAGATTATTTGAGTGTTTTTATTTGCATCCCGTTGCACGACGTATTTTAACCCATTTAAGTCTAATTGCTTGCCGTTTAATCAGTGTGCAGAAGGCTGGTAATTTAAAGGGCGACCTGTCACGGAAGTCCTGATTGGCTTTATCAGTTTCAGTTATTTTGTTCTCTGTTGGACTTCATTGTCATTGTGTTTTTTTTAAACATTTGTTTTTTAGGGTTATATATACTTTTGCGTTGACAATTCTGCAGAATCATATGGCAAACTCGATATGTACACGAAAATTGGAGGCATGCATTTATCAAATGTTTGCAGAATAATGAAAGGGAAAACAAAATGCAACTAGAAAACAATGCAGAAAGCATGGGGGAATCAGAGTGATTACACGCAGGGGATGGCACAGATAGGGGCCTGCGATAGTAGTCAGGCAATGGATTTCTGAAAAATTGCAGTATATAGGGGAGGGAGGAGTTGGGCCGTGGTCAGGGTATAAGTAAGTGCCTCCTAGAGAAGTAAAGTGACGTCCTTAGAAAGGGAAACATCCTTTACAACGCAATTTTTACCACGCAGTGCTTTTACATCGCAACTTTTACAACGCAAACCATTACAACGAATTGCGCTGGGGGGCGCTCTAGGATAGGGAATAGATTTAATTTACTATCCAACACCTTTCCTACTATCCACGGGGACTGGAGTTGGAATAGTAAATTAAACTATTCACTATCCAGCACCCAAAAGCGCTATGCGTTGTAATGGTATGCGTTGTAAAAACTGCGATGTAAAAGCATGCGTGGTAAAAGCATGCGTTGTAATGTCATACATCCCCTTAGAAAGGGCCTGAAATTGGGCAACTGGCATGTTCGAATCCGTTAATAGGAGGTGCGTGCAGAGTCCTCTAGCTTCCTCTCATCGTATGGCTGTGCTCTCAGTTTAGCGAGCCATTTAGGCAGGTGGCGGCCAGTGCCCATGGCGTTCATTGACTGTAGGATGTTGTATGGAGGAGGCTCATCAGCTGCGATGAGTATGAAGCAGGGTGTCCATCAGTGTCTTAGAGGTCAAGAACTGACCTTGAGGGATAATAGCTGTGCTCTCGAAAGAGGTCCCCCAATGTTTCTATGCCAAGGGCGTGCCAGTGGACAAGCTCGGCCAAGGCCTTCGGCCTCCCCAAGCAGTGCACCCCTAAAAGAGGGATTGCTGGTGCCTATATGAGCACTCGCACTGTGAGCCACAGTGTACAGTGGAAGCATTGATGGGCAGTCCGTAATAGCTGAGGGAAAGGACGAGTGGAGCGACCCAGTGGTAAGAAGTGCTTAAGCACTTTGGATCGAGGCCATGTTTGCTGGTCTGTTGCAGGATCTTCCAAACATGCACCCGAGGCCCAGCAGCAAAATCTCTGAGGCTTTGAGGTAAGGAAATGGTGTTCAAAGGTAGGTAAGCCTAGCCCGCCCACCGCTGTAGGTAGTCAAAGTTTAACGAGCACCACCCTACGCCAATTGCCATGTCAGATCAGGTCTCGCAGTCTAGTGATTTGAAAAAATTAGTGTTCAAATATATTGGTAGGTTTGCAAATAAATATTGTGACTGTGAGAGCTTAACCCTCTTGGCAAGGGCAATCCTGGCCATCACAGAGAGTGGCAAAGTCCTCCAGAAGGCAGCTTGGCTTCTAAGGGATGAAACAGCTCTCAGGTTGCCATCCAGCAGATCTTGATAGGTGTGGTAAATGTAGATACCCAAGTAGTGAAAGGTGTAGTGTTGCTAGGAAAGTGCACCACAGTCCATGTCTAGGGCAGCATGCGAAGCAGAGAAGAAGAACAAAAAGAGGCAGAATTTCGCCCAGTTGACCCGCAAGCCAGACACCCATGGTGATCTTGGGTTACGTCCCTTATGTACAGCAGCATGCCATCTGCACAGAGGGAGACAATGTGCATTCTGTCCTTCAGGGGGATGCCCCAGGCCTCCACATCACCACGTAGATGAATAAGCAATAGCTCCATCGGAAGAGCAAAGAGTAGTGGGGAAGGGGACAGCCAGGTCTGGTGCCTCTGCAAACAGATATAGGATCCGATATGTAATGCCACACAAGAACCTGTGCTCTTAACTGCATGTAGAATAGTTGGATCATCTTAAGATGGGTCCACCCAGTCCCAGTCATCGCAGCATAACAAATAAGTATTACCAGCTAAGGGCGTATAATGCTTTTTCTGAGCCAAGCACTAAGCACGCCAACTTCAGGAATGCTAGTGGTGCAAACTCCATAATGCTATACAGTCCTCGTATGTTCAGGGAGGCGTTCCTCCCCAGCACAAAGCCATTTTGACCAGGATGGATGAGGAGAGGGAACAGTCTGTCCACTAGGATCCTGCTCAATAGTTTATAATCTGTGTTAAGAATCGCCAGTGGACAATAGGACCCCATCTCAGCAAGGTCCTGGCCTGGTTTCTTCATAGAGACCAATAGGGCCTCCCACATTGTAACTGGAAGGAGGCCTTCACTGTCATATAACTTTTCTAATCGGGGATAGGAAATTGGCGCAGAAGCAGTAAAACCCCAGCGGTATCACCGTGGGGCAGGGGTTTTGCCAAGGCCCAGGAGTGTATCACTTTCCTTATGTCGACAATAGTAATAGGCATCTCAAGGCTCTCTCCGTATTCCACGGCTTCCTTGTCATTGTAGGGAACATTTCATGCCCACTTGTTGGTTCCAATGACACCCTTATTCTCTTGTAAATTTATTCTTACAAAATGTATGCAGTTGATGATCAAATGGCACACAGGGCAAACATTAGGGGCTCTTCGATCTGCTAGCAGATGCAACACACCCTACAAAAAAAGAACCCTGACAGAGAGCTCAGAGACATTTAAAAAAAGTCACAGCTTCCATTCGCATTCTGATCTTGGGTTACTTGTTGCCACAAATCTATGTAATATTATGTACTGATAAACTAAACATATCAGCCACCTTGCTTTCACTGTTATCAGGCTACCACATGCTGCTGTTGAGAGTTTCTTCAAATATTATGTCACAAGGAATACCCCAATGTTTGGCACAAAATTTGCGGAATGGACCAGTTTCCTTTGATACATTTTTTTGTTTCTTGTACCATGAATAGGTAACAAAATATACATTCCATTTCGTGTAAGCTTGTGTTTCTTCTCTGCTAGTATGCTGTAACGTGCCTCAGTCAATCATGTTTGCACTGTGATAATGCTGAATCAATCTGAGCAAATGAAAGCATTTAATCAATTGGAGAAGACAGAGCAGAGGACAATGTGTAAATTTAATATTTCGAGAACTGATGCATTGTGATGCAAAGGGTGGCAACCCACCCAGGTTTCCTGTCTTTCCATATGATGTTTCATTGGCATTTTTATATTTGAAAATGTAGTCTTTAACATAGGCTGTAATCACAATGTAGTGTTACGATTACAAGTACGGTAGGTATCCTTCCCTTATACCATGGGATTCTATTTGGTATCCATAAGTAGTAGAGAAGAGCAGCAAGCTGAAAACAAACCCCGACTCAGAGGTGGTGACCAAAATTATTGAAATGAACAGTTAAAAGTATGCAACAGATCAGAGAGGGAGGCGTGACTAACCTGTCTGTCCTGGTATCAGAATCAATATAACAATGTTTGGCAAAGTATCACTTTTTAGTGTCTGTTGTACAAATGTCTGGGATAAAGATATTCCTTATGAGAGTTGCTTCAGTAGCTGCTTTGCCTTAAGTAGAATGAGCATTGAGTTTGCCCAGCAAATATCTGTTAGCACTTGGGAGCAAACTGGAACACAGCATATTATGCACCTAGCTAAGCTATGTTTTGTGGAAGATATGCTCATGCTGGGAACAGCCCCACAATTAACAAACAAGTTTGGATTGTCTCAGACCTTTTGTATTTTGCAAGCAATAGCTAAGTGCTCCCTCAATCTCTAAATTATGAAGAGCCCTCCCTGCCAGGAGTGAAGAGCTTGGAAAAAATCGCAGAAGTGAATTTGTATGAGGCAGAATTCAGAAATTACTTTAGCAAAGAGAGAAAGGGGATTTTTAAGGGATGAGAATGGGTACCCTGAAAGCTAGCATCCAGGTTTAATATTGGAGATCTGATTTATGCTTGTGTTCAAAAGGCGGTTGCACTAATTTAGGGGCTTATTACGATGGCGTACCGAATCGTCACTGGAATTGGGACCGTCCGCCTATCTGGTGGTGGTTCCGACCATGGAATTACAATGCAACTGCCACGGTGGTGGTCGTATTGGGCATGTTTGCCATTGCTGCGGGTGCTGCAGGCTGCAGCACCCGCCGCAATGGTAAACATGATGGTCTTGCATTTCCCTGCACTACGTTGCAGGCACCATATGGTGCCTGCCACATGGTGCAGGGAAATGAAGGGGGGGTACCATGGGTACCCCCCCAGTGCACCTACACCTCCTCCCAATACAGAGGGGGCCCGCAAGGGGCCACCAAATTCAATCTCCACCAGCCTGTGAATGGCGGTTAAACTGCCATCGACCGCTGGTGGAGATTAAGCATCCTAATATGGCGGATGGTGCCTGCTAGGCACCGCCACCTTTCTGGGTATGCTTTGCGGGTCCACCAGGCAATCGGACCGATTGCCTGTGGCGGACCCATGGCAGACGGAATTCCCGTCCGCCAGCAAACCACCTGCCATCATAATATTGGAGACAGAGAATGGCTGCAATTTGGTGGTGAATCGATTCACCGCTATCGTAATGAGCCCCTTAGTGAGGATAATGTAGAGGTCCCATGGGAGAGAAGGCCTTATAACTGAGGGAAGACCACCTTACTGTGTAGGTAGACAAGTCCAGTTTTATAGACAGCGAAGTGTGCTATCCATAAGGTTTTAAAAATAATGCATTTTGACATAGGTAGCCAATGAAGAGAGATCCTGTAAAGAAAATCCTTCTTAACCACATTTAAATCCCTCTGTACGTAAGATAACCATCTCTATATAGGTGATTTTTTTTTAACGTAGTTTTATATAGCGTGAACTTGACCCGGTATCAGGTAACAGAGTGCTTTACATATCTCCAGTTGCGTTACATGAGGATCTTTCATTGGACCACCACTTCTCTTGTAAATAGGATATTATCCAAGTAGTGAATGGACCCCGTCAGAGCAAGGATTCTCCATATTGTCCATTCAAAGAATTTGCTAAAAATGTTCATCAGGAAATGAGACACCCAATAGGCAGAAACTCGTCATAGTAGACACTCTGGTGAAGTCTTAGACTCAGCCGAGGATAACTCTCCGGAGACAGTGGAAGCAAGTCTATTATTTTGCCTGCAAATAGTGCATCCATTGCCATCCCTCAACTCTGATAACTATGTTGGAAGGAGAGATGCTTAATATCCCTTTTCTTCCTTGGCAACTAATATCAGAGGTAATGCTTTAAAATACGGCAGGGGTGGTAAATTCTAGTTATCCCCCCAGAGTGTGCAACTTCTGCTTCTTAGCCAATACATTGGCATTTCTCTAGCCATGTAAGGTTGCTTGCTAGCCAGACCTCACCTGGGCCATTAGGATAGAATGATGAAGCCTTTTTAAAAGCCTGTTCCAAGCATACAGCCTACTCAACCTTTGGGAAGTCTTTCAATGCTAGTGTTACTTCTTAAATTCTAGAAGCCAAGCCTTAGAGGAGGCAAACAGCTATGGCATCACTCATCAGAACCATTTTATCTGGATGTATCAGTGCTTGATCTTGATTCTGTCTTTGGATGCATTCCTCTTTGGTGACCCTTATCCACGTATGCCTTTATATGCTCAAGTAGCTTTGCCCCATGCATATATATAACTAGTGTGCACACCATAATGGTAAACCTTCATAATTATACACAAGATATATCTCCCTCCCTGTAGAATGTCTTTATGCTATATAGGTCACCTCTGAAGTACTTATGATTTTGATATTTTTGTTTACTCTGTATACCACAAAAATACCTCTGTCAATCCAATTAAAGACACAATATGCATATTCTTATTTATTTTTTATCAAACAATCACAAAAACATTAATTTCTCAAATACAATTTCCCAAAATTAATCACATCAATTGACATTAATAAGCAATGTAGTGCAATACTGCATCTTTCATTACTACATACATACTCAATTAATCACAAAAAAATAATAAAATCATTAAATACCAATAAACATAATTAAAGACATAAAAGCAACACTGTTGATGCAGCGTTTCGGTGGTTTTGTTGAACAATCCCTCCTTGTTTAGGACATAAAAGACAAACTATTTTAAATGTTAAAACTCTCACTCTCCAAAAAGTGATATATTTGCATATAGAGCCACCTTGAATCTATTGACGGAACTACTTTTGTTTGGAAAACAAACCTCCTTGTGGGGCCCACAACATTGGCCCTCTCAGATGGGGCCAACACCCACCCCCTCTAACACTGCTCGCAACCTGGGCATAATTTTTGATGAAAACCTATCCATGAAACAACAAACGGTTAGAGTGGCAGCCACGTGTTTTACCATACTCAAGTGGCTAAGGAAAATCAGGTGGATGCTCCCCCAGAATACACTAAAAACTGTAGTCCAAGCTCTAATTACATCTAGGCTGGACTACGGCAACATCCTATACCTGGGAGTATGCAAGGATGTTACCAAGAAACTCCAAACAGTGCAAAATGAAGCTGTGAGACTGATATGCATGTTACCAAAAAGATCCTCTACGTCATCTGATCTCCGGAGTCTCCATTGGCTCCGGATTGAACAACGAGCAAAATTTAAAGCTCTATGTTTCATGCATAGAATTAAGGCCGGTAAGGCCCCTGCATATTTGAGCTCCTTGGTTAAACAATACGTCCCTACTAGAACTCTACGCTCCTCGACTCAACATAAGTTCCAGGTACCCAGGATCAATCGAGTTAGACAAGGAGGTCGCTCTTTTTCCTATCTGGCCCCCTCGTTATGGAACTCCCTTCCAATCCAACTCCGCACAAATGAATGCTATTTGCAATTCCGTAAGAACCTGAAGACATGGTTGTTTAACCAATAACTAAACTTCATCTGCTCAATTTTCTCTTTCCCCTTGTTACCTGTTTCAGTTTCTCTCTTAGCGCCGGGAAACCTTAGGGTAGCTGTTGCGCTCTATAAAAATAAATATAATAATAATAATAATAATTGACCTCCTATCCTAGTCTCCGTAATTTCCTATGTTGTACCCAAAAAAGTCCAATTAACTGCGCTGTAGTTTGAGTCATTATAACTTCACCCACCTTCAATGGCAATTTATTACCCATGAATTCAATGAACCATGTTGTTTCTTCATGTAAGGTGCTATCTGTACAAAATTAAAAAATCTGTCACCGAGCCTCCTGTGCCTTTCCTTAATTGGCTGGTCAAAATGCTAGGACTGTACATTCTTTTCCTGCCTTCAAGTGGAATTCATAAAATCAGAAACCGCATTGTCTCTCCCGGTTACGTCCCTGTCCATGTTTGATAATCAATAATCGTGGTTGAATGGGGCTGCAGCACAAATATCTAATTTCAGGTGCTAATACGTATTACTTTCTAAAGGATTGAGCTATGGACATTTTAGATTACAGAGAAGTATCCAGACGTCATATGTTGTGAAAAATGAATATTGGAAAATGTCTCTTCATCCTATTTGAACTCTAAGACTGAGTTTCAGTTATCTGAGAGTCAAAGCCAGAGTTTTCTGGAATTCCCAGTTTCCCTTTGCAGTACATATGGTTCGTTATAGAGAGTTATTGGTAAGAGATTCACAACAACCTGCAGACCACCTTAACCCCCAGAAGTGACGAGACAGATTGTGGCGACCTGTGTCTCTGTTTCCTTCTTGTCTCCTTTCTCCTTACCTGCTTCTACCAGGGCTCTTCATATTATTGTGTATGTGGTCACTGGTGGGAGGAGTGAGAGATGGAAAAGAGCATCACTTCCGTTGGTTCCTGCACACAAGGTTAGTGCAAACCTGACAGTATGCATGGTGTATTTGCAGAAGGAAGGGAGAAAGGTGAACGAAACAAATCTCATTGGATTTTTTCAGGAAGCCCTCACTCACCACCCTGGTTGGTGACATGCTTCATCATTGGGCCCACCAGGAGCAGTTGAATGCCTCCCCGGTGTGCTACACCGCCAGGATACTGCAAACAATGTATTTGGTAGTTTCCCAACACATCGTTTTAATATGTCAGGTTGACCAATGAATAAAGTTTTTTATGTGGGATACAACCTGGACATTTTTTACTTTTTTCACACAACTTTCACAAAAAAACAGCTCCGCAGTATCCTGGCGTGGTAGCACACCGGGGAGGCATTCGGCTTCTCCCGGTGGGCCCAATGATGAAGCATGTCACCAACCAGGGCGGTGAGTGAGGGCTTCCTGAAAAAATCCAATGAGATTTGTTTTGTTCACCTTTCTCCCTTGTTTGTGCTTGTACACACCTATTGAATTACACTCTTCTGTTGTTTGAAATACATTTTCCTGGGGGACTGAGAGTGTTTTCTGCCCTCCCTCTCCCGTTGTTGAAACGTATTTGCAGAAGGTGCATTGTTTCTACAGGCTTGTGGACGCCCACTATTGTTGAGTCAAAGAGGAAGTCTGACCATTATACTTGGCTGTCATGATGAATTACATAATGCCCTATGCTTGCCCTGAATCTAGAATCATTGCTGCTGCCTGCAGAATGATTTGGTGAGTTCTTTGAGGTGAGTGATGGTCCTGCAATTCTGAATGGTTCAAAGAATCGAGTTTACGTCTACAGAGCTCAAGAGACAGGGTTTGAACCCTGCAAGACCTTGACCCTTTTGACAGCCGCGGGCCGTGGAGGGAGTTACGGTGGGGCAGGGAGGCGGGGAGGGGGAGGGGCAGGGTGGAGAGAGCTAAAAACCGGCACCTGGATAATTACAGGTAAGTAAACAATTTCAATAATAAAACGAATTTCGTAGCGCGCCCTGCATTGCAAAATGCGATGCAGTGCGCGCTATGAAATTCGTTTTATTAATTAAATTGTTTACTTACCTGTAATTATCCAGGTGCCGGTTTTTAGCTCTCTCCACCCTGCCCCTCCCCCTCCCCGCCTCCCTGCCCCACCGTAACTCCCTCCACGGCCCGCGGCTGCCTTTTGACTTAAAATGAGGGGATGGAAGGAATGAAGATCTTCTTGCTTGAGTAGACCCAAGGTCTGAATTGTCTGGCAGTAGGCTTGGTCCAAGTCACTGGTGGGCAGATTTCCTTGTGTTATCATGGTCCCAGCCTTTTGGTGCAATAAATTGAAGATGAAGAGAAGTTGAAGCAATCCAAAACCAATGACTTCTCGTTAGGCAGTAATTGTATGACATGTTTTAGGTCATCACTGATTGCACTACCAGACTAGATATGCATTTTAGGGCATTGAGTATGACCATACTCCATTGTATGGGATGTAACTTACACTTAACTCAAACCTCACTCAAGTCATAAAGCTCCATGCCTCTCAGCCACAGACTTTAGGCGTATCCAGAACAAGGTAGATTCATACAGAGCACTGGAGGGATGGGTAACCCCTCAGCTCACATAATTTGGTGCACCTCATTGCTAACTATCTACCACTTCAGAGCAGGTAAAGGGCACTTCTGGGTTTGGCCTAGAGAGGAATACAATGCCCATGCCTTTGGTGAAATGGAGTAAGGTTGAGAACAATGTCTCATTTGTGAGAGCGAGCTACAAAGACTAGCGTGAGTGAAGTTAATGACACAAGTTCCCTATGTAAGTAAACAACTAACATGTTGGATCCTTTATTGAGGGCTGCCTTGTAAATACTTGGATTGCTTATGATGTGCGTTCCCAGGTGTGTGGAGTATGTGTAAATAAAAAAGCATGTGTGGCACTCAATTTTCTTTTAAAACTTGTTATTGGAATTTGAGAGTGTGATATGTAAATAACATTTCTGGATCACACACCCAGCTGGATATGCTTAGTATGTATATGAGGATATTTAAGAGTGATTATAAAGCCCCTTAAATATTTAAACACATTGGATCAGAATGTTCTGCTCCTGCACGAGGTTAACTCTGAACCTATCATGTTGCTGAAAGGTGTAGGTGTTTCAGAACAGGTAAACTAAGTTGATTATTTTTTTTCATCAAACTCTCTGAACTTTGAACAAAACTCCTTGTCCTCGTGTTCTTTTGTTCTTTCACTTTTATTAAATTTACATGGGTACAGAATGATAGAAACATTGAAAAACAAACTTTAATATGAAAATTATGGTTATTTTGTTACCATCTGGGTTCCTAAAACTGCATGTTTACTATCTATATTGATTGAAAGATAAGAGAAAAAATAGGTCTTAAGTAACCTAGCAAAATATATTTGGCAGAAATTGCACATATTCCCTTTAAAGCTTTTTTTTATTAATGTAAAATAAGGTTTTGTGTTGCTGAGACTTTGAGACCCCATTCGGGTGGGGGGCAGGGTGGTTGAAGTAATTTACCACTGGTGTCCTAGGTTCCGCCCTACTATGGATTTTGCAAACTTGGCCAGTTAACCCCTTCTTCATTTGACTGTCAGGGTAGAAAGGGCAAGCAGTCTCAGGCTTCTCTGGGAGGTAGTGTAGAGTGCAAGATCTCAAAACTCAACAGTTAACCAACAGGCACAATACAAAGCAATCCATCTCAATGTTTTGTTGTACAAACAAGTACCTTAATAGCATGTTAAGTCTTGTATCTTACTGAGAGTTCAGGCGGCTCACTATCTGGGTTAAAATATGCTGTTGTAGGGCAAGATACAGTGTCTCAGTTTTATGAAAAGACCCTCCTCTGGGATCATGTCGGAGTCGCCGTGCAGCAGGCTAGGTCAGTGGCTGGTTGCACAGTGCTCTTCTCAGTCTCAAGACAAAGTCCAATGGCATCAGGATCAGGGTCCTGTTAGTTTTGTGGCACACCACACTGGGATCACCAGTCATCATTTTGGGAGTTGCAGCCTCTGGGTTATGGGGGAAGTCTTCGGCTGCAGTGGGGTCAGACCAAACTGTTCAGCAGCAGCAGCCCCCTCAGGTCATGGCAGCTCACCGATGTTGACGATGGATGTTGCCTTATGTAGTTTGCCACATTAACCACACAAGGAGGAAATGGACCCTCTCTCTGTTCTAGTTGGCGCCATGTACTCCCACACATGTGAGCGTCTTCTGAGTGTGTCTCACACCGGAATCATGGCTGGACTTCTCTTTCTGGGCAGGATTTCTTCCTGACAGGCACTCTTTAATCAGCCAGACAGGCTTCAAGTTACTTTTTTTTTGAAAATCTGTTTATTAGCATAATGATTAAAGCAGTTACATAAATATCCAAGTCCCGGAAAGCAGAGTAAACCATGTATGTGCCTGCTTAAAACATATGTTTGCATCACCATTTTGAATTTACATTTTGTGGCGATCGTAACTGTCGCAACGAAACAAAACAAACCCCGACATATTCAAACCCTCCCACCACCCTCGCTCAACCCACCCGACACTCTCATGACAGGTATCTAATTGAAAATTGGATGAACATTCCTCTGGGTTACTCCAGGTATTACATCGCATAACTACTGTTCACTGTGCACATGGATGATGCGAGGTCACTGATCAGCATGTAGGTGCGCCCCTTCTCATAGGTAAGCATTCCGGTCAATAACAGTGCATGCACGTCCGGCTTCGGACACATCTATTCCACATTCTATGCGTCACTGGTGTCCCCCTCATCCCCATCCTCCCCAGATTCAAACGCACCCAGGATGACAAACCAGTCCAACGAGATCGGCTTTTTCCGTAGGCCTCTGTATTCCTCGCGCTGCAGTGCCTCCCCCTCCGCCTTACCCCAGCGCACTACTTCCGCCTGCCATAATTCAGGGTCGGGTGGCTTGGGTGACTTCCATCTCATCGTAATAGCACGCTTCGCTAATAATAGGGCCAGGTCTGCAAAGCGCGTCGCCACTGACCTACGGCGTCGGGAGGGCCCCAGCCCCAATAAAGTACCTTCTAGTGTAGGAGTTCGGGACAGAGCCCCTGCACTTTCAAGTGAAGCATGGACCGTGGTCCAATAGTATCCTAGCTTGGGGCATTGCCATAGCATGTGTATTAGTGACGCGTCTTCGGAGTCGCAGCGGGGGCAATTGCTTTTCGCATCGGGGAACATCGTGTGTATGCGGTGCGGGGTCAGGTAGGCCCTATGCAGCAGCATTAATTGAATGAATTTGAACTTGGGGTTCCTAGCCACCTTCTTGGGAAATTGCAGGACGCGGTCCCACTCTTTGTCTCTCATAGGCCTACCCATATCCTCCTCCCATGTCTCCCTAAGCTGCGAAAGAGAGAACGCTCTCCCTTCTCTGATGCCAGCAGTAAGCCATCTCGTGAGGTGTGCACCCGATCCCATGAGGTAGAGCATCTTGGTGAGGGGGTTCGTGTCAAGTTCTTGGCCCTCAGGTGACCATTTGTGTGTGATATAATTGCTGAGACCAGCGTGCAGCAGGAATGAGCCCCCAGTTACGCCCTGTGCGATTCTGAAGTCTGCAAAGGACAACAAGTGTCCCCCCGCAAACAGGTCGCCCACATGTGTTACTCCTTCTCCATGCCAGGTAGCTAGCGAGGTCGTCGTGAGAGTCCCTGTGCCCAATGGGATGCCCAAGAGAGGGATCGTGGGGGCATAAGAGGACTTAGGGGAAGTGTATTTCTGCGCTTTCCTCCAATAAAGGATCGCCAATCTAAGAAGTGGTGGGGCATCCCTCGGCAATTCCGAGTTGGGCAGGAGCAGAGTGTGTATTCTCCCCCTACCGTGATCCTCTTCCGACATGTCAATCTCATGGAGATTGCGACCAGCCACCCAGAAAGCCAGCCATTGAAGCTGACACGCATAGTTGTAAGCTCTAAAGTCTGGTAAGCCCATACCACCAGCGTCAGAGGGAAGCTGTAACTTGGACAAACTTATACGTCTGCGGCCGTGTCCCCATACCAGCTCAGTGAGAAGAGTGTCAAGGGTCTTAAATGTCGCCACCGGGATCAGGTACGGTAAGTTGGTGAAATGGTAGAGGAGACGGGGAAGCATCACCATCTTCGATATCGCCACTCTGCCGGGTATGGAAAGTGGCAGTGTCAACCAGAATTGTATCTGTGACTTCAGAGCCCTAATGGCCCTCCCAAGGTTACCGTCAATCATCAGTGCAGCCTCTCTATAGATTTGCATCCCCAGATATCTAAAGGTGGTGTCCGCTACCTGGAACTCGTGAGGGGCGAAGGGTAGTGGAGTAGTCAGACCTGTGTCCGCAAATGTGAAGCCATAGGATTTGGATTCACTTATGGTCAAACCAGAGATCGACTGAAAGTCCTCAAAGACCTGGGAAATCGGGCTCAGGTCTCCCCTCAAGTCTCGAAGATACAATATAATATCATCTGCGTAAGCAGACACAATATGTGCCGTCCCGTGTCTATGTATGCCATGGCGGGGAGCCATCGATCTAAGCCTACAGAGCATAGGTTCGAGGGCGAGGACAAAGAGGAGCGGGGACAGCGGGCAGCCCTGCCTGGTGCCCCTCGCTATGGCTATAGGGGCCGATATATGGCCAGAGGTGCGCACTCTAGCCGTGGGGGCTGTATATAGTAATCTGACCCAGTCGAGAAATTCAGACGGTATCCCAAATCTGGTCAGAGTGGCGAACATATAGTCCCACCTAAGGGAGTCGAACGCTTGTTTCAGGTCCAGAGATATGCAGCCCTCGGAGTGCATAGCCCTTCCGTCTCCGAGCATCAGTTGGGCTAGACGTCTAAGGTTCATGGCCGTGTTGCGGCCCGGAATAAAACCACATTGATCCGGATGGACCAGTTGTGGTACGTATTGCACGAGCCTCGTCGCCAGTACCTTGCTCAAAATCTTGGAGTCAGTATTAAGAAGGGATAACGGCCTATAGTCAGCCATCCGTAGCCCCTCTTTGGCAGGCTTCAATAGGGACGTGATCAACGCCTGCATGGAGGACTGTGGGAGAGATGTCGTCCGCAGGGCCTCTATATAAACAGCATGCAACCGCGGCGCCAGTAGGTCAATGAATGTCGCATAAAAGTCAGCCGGCAGGCCATCTGTACCAGGAGTTTTGCCCTTCGGAAGAGATCTTATCGCCTGCTTAATTTCGGCTATCGTAATGGTGCACTTTAGATCTTTGGCCTGCCTCTCAGTGAGTTGAGGTAGAGGCAGGTCCCTCATGAAGGTCTCAAATGCCTCCTCGGGTAGTGGCTGCGGGGGGCTGTAAAGTGTAGTGTAATAGTCCTTAAACGCTGTGTTAATCCCGAGTTGGGTATTAGCTGGGTTGCCCGCCTGGTCCAGGATAGTCAGAATGGGATGATGGATTGGGGAGTCACGCAGAAGACGAGCCAGAAGGGGACCAGCCCTATCCGCCTGTGTATGTTGCCTGTTCGTGTATTCTTTGTAGTCCAGGAGCCTCAGGTCTTCCAGCAGTTCCGCGTGCCTAATATGAGCCTCCTGTAATGGTGTGAAGGGTGCATTGGTGCCGGCTGCCTCATTTTCTAAGGGCGCAAGTGAGTTCTCCACTTCCTTCAGTCTAGCAATTACTTCTCGCTTCCTACCCATCCCCGTGGCCATTGCCGCTCCCCTCAGGCAAACTTTAAAAGCGTCCCACTCTATTAGCCGGGTACTGGCTGTATTGGCATTTGTGGAGAAATAGGTAACTATAGCATCTGATAGGGAGGCCCGAAATACGGAGTCTTCAAGGAGATCTGGAGTTGGGATGGGGGCCAGACGCCTACCCCACTGCCAGGTAAGTTCGACAGGGCTGTGATCAGACAGGGTTTTCCCCATATGTTGGGCCTGGAGTATGGAATCCGCTAGGGAACGGGAGCAGAAAATATGGTCGATTCTGGTGTGGAGCTGATGGGGTGGGGAGAAGAAAGTATATTCCCTGTCTCGTGGATGAGCGCTACGCCACACGTCTGCCAGGTCCCAGCCCCCAGACCATCTCTCAAGAGCCTCCGCCTGTTTCTTACTCTCAGCCGCCTGCAAAGGGGGATGTGACCTATCCAATGAAACATCAAGTACAGCATTAAAATCCCCACCAATCAACAAGCGATAATCCGCCCAACCTGCAAGTACCCCATTCACTGACATAAGGAACTCCGACTGATTTGAGTTCGGCGAGTACACACACCCAAACACAATAGCATCCCCGTCCAACAGCCCCCGCACAAATGCATATCGTCCCTCATTATCTATTCTTTGCTCCAACATCTGGAAGGGAACAGAGCTGCGGAACCAGATTGCAGCCCCTCTTGAGAACGCAGAATAGGAGGTAGCAAAGAGCTGCCCCCTCCATTTCTTGCGCAGTTTCATGGCCTCAGCAGCATTCAAATGTGTCTCTTGTAGGCAAGCTATCTGTATCCCCCTGCGGTTAAGCTGTGCTAATATCCTATGGCGTTTCTGCACTGCCCCCATGCCACGCACGTTCCAAGTGCACATTTGGTATTTATTAAGTGGCCCCATTTCCATTCATGTGGCGCTGCCTGGTAAAACACCCAGGTACCCATGTCAGTTCAGTTCCATAAAAAGATGAGAGTGTCCTGTAACCCCGAAGTCCCTGAACAGAAGGGTCCCCAGGCAAACGTGCCCGGGATCCAAACCATGGTGCCCAACGTGGGCACAAGTCAGTTAAGTTTGTGTGCATTCTGGGGGTGACAGGCCGCTATCAATTGTCTCTTAACGGCCTACATCAGTTCAACAGCCCACCAATGAATAGGCCCCTCGAAGCAACCCACCACACACTAAATAAGAGGGGGGAAACATCGATACGTTACCGCCCGGAGGGGAGCATAGCCGCAGCAGTTCAGAACTCCTCCGCCATCTGGGCCGTGACCTTCGGGAAGAGCTGCAAGCTGTCAGCCGAATCAGACACCTCCGTATGGGTGCCAGTAGTGATGGTGTGCCTGTCGTCGGTCAAGTCCGCATCATGCGCGGCCAGTGCCCCCTCCGTCAGCCGTTGTCGCTGTGATGAAGACGGTAGCTCGTCCTCGCGGGCCCCAGAAGGGTGCGGCCGCGGAGATGCACCATGTGCGGAGCGTTGTCCCGGGCCGGGGTCGTTGTCCCGGCGATCCGGAGGGCGCCCACGGTTCCCGTCATGCAGATCCTCAAACGGGTCCTGTGCGGTTGGCGGTGTTAGGGTGACTTCCATCCATTCTTCTGCCTCTTCTGGCGAATCAAAGAAGTGGGACCTGTTGCCGTGTAGAATTTTGAGACGTGCAGGGAACAGGAGTGCATATTTCATGTTTTTGTCCCTGAGTTTGCGTTTCACACTCATGAAGGTGGATCTGGCACGCTGCACAGTAGGGGTGAAATCAGGGTAGACTGAGATATTCTTGTCTTCAAAGCGTATCGGCGCCTTCTCCCTGGCAGCCCGCAGGACAGTGTCGCGATCCTTGTAATGGAGGAGGCGTGCAATCAGCGGACGAGGAGGTGCCCCGGGTCTGGGGGGCCGCGGCGGCATCCTATGTGCTCTCTCCACACTATAGAGGGCAGTGAGGTCCTCCCGGCCTACCAACTGCCGCAGCCAGTCCTCTACAAACTGGGTAGGGTTCCTCCCCTCGCTTCTCTCCGGTATACCTAAGATGCGGACGTTATTGCGGCGGGCCCGCCCTTCTGCATCGTCAACTCTATCCCACAGTTGTTTAAGCTGTTTCTCCACACCCTCTAATTTCGTGGAATGTTCCGTCTGTTGAGGCACAAGGTCATTTAGTGTGATCTTCTGTTCCGCTACGCGTTCTGCAAGCTTCTGATGGTCAGCCTTCAATAGAGATAGTCCGGTCGCCATGTTGTCTATTCGCGATTCCAGAGCTTCGCGCGTTGCACGTATTTCATTTAGGATGAGGTCCAACTTTGCGTCTTGGGAGCCTTTGCCGGTCGGAGGGATGATGTCCACATTTGAGGAGGCCAGGGGGTCCTCAGAGCCCGTGGACTGCAGGTCCATTGCAGCTCCCTTATCATGTGTCCTGCCCCTGGGCTTGCCCATGGATCTCGTGTGCAGGATGGCGCTGTAACTGGCAACTTCGGACGCAGCTGTCCACTCCAATGCCCAACCAGAACGTAGGACCACGAACACCGGTTCACAGGGTATAGCGGTCAAGGCTGGTAGAAAGTATGCAGGGTCTATGCACGCTGCGCCGCCGTTGGGGATCCAGTATGTTCACTGTGGCCCAGAGGGCAGATGACAGATGAGAGCCCCGTCTCCAGGGGGCTAATCAATAGAGACCGTATGATCCCAGGTGTTGAGAGTGGAAACCTGATCAGGAGCGCCCACGCAGGAATTGCACAGCCAGGCAGCAAAGCACGCTCCGCGATCTAGTGCAGGGGGCCGGTGTCAGCACTCCGAACTCTCGGGGGTATGTCCCCCCCTCTGAAGCGCCTGGTCTCAGGGAAACGGCACCGCGATCAAGGCCCCATCACAAGTTGAAAGCGCCACAGTCCCGGGCCCGAGGGCGATGCACTGACCTGACGTGCTGGTAAAATGGCGCCGGCGAGAGAGTGCGCACCCAGATCCGACGCACTCAGGGAATCCGGGTGGAGTCGGGCTCCCTGAACCGATGTCCGGGGCGCGGCAGTGCTTCCCTTGCTGTCCATAAACAGTGCCGCTTGGGGTAGACGCCACCGTGTATAAGGAGGAGCAGGCAAGACGATCCGGGGATGTTCCCGCGTAACTCGCGGACCTCACAGCAGGGTAGCCGACAGGTCGTTAGCAGGGCCACGGGCATGCGAGGGTGTCATCACTTGCCCCGGTGTCTCAGCAGGAGTCCACAACCATTTCCGGCCGGGGTCCCGATCGGACCGCGCTGATGGTGGTGTGCAGGCCGGGTAGGTAACCTAATCGAGCCCGGGGCTTCGCTTCATCACAAAGGCCGCTGCAAGGTCCGGCGGCGCAGTGCACGTATGCTGCGGATCGAGTGGGAAAGCTCCGCTCCGCCGCCTCCAGCACCCCCCCGGGGGCTTCCGGCGTGGGAATCAGGTGGGTTGCTATCGGGGATTGTAGGATAACTTGCCAGTGTTTGCGGGCTATGGACGGAGCTCAAGAACTACACGTCCACCATCTTAGGCTCCAGGCCACGCCCCCCCACAGGCTTCAAGTTACTATGCAGACCCACAGCACCTTGAAATAGTTACTGAGCCTTCAGGTGATGCTCTCTCTTGGGGAACTGGCTGTCAGACAGATACCAGATCTTGTTGACCAGAAATTCTACCAGTGCTCTGCAGAGAAGTCCCTTCCTGGAACTAGTACACAGGTGGATAGTTTTGTGTACCACGTTTATATGGGAGATGTGGATATACTGTCTAAGATGTTGGAAATGCATTGGAGTGACTCCCTTTCAAATGTAATTTTCTGGCTGTAGTGCAGACACAGCCTTAGTGCAAGATGATGGCACTCATAACAAGTAGTGATGAAGCTGTCTCAAACCAGGAGTACCCAACAGATGGGTACGACTGTGTGTGAGACCTTTGCACCTGACTGTCAGCATCATTTCTGAAGTGGTAAGTAGGGACAGAGAAAAAGGCAGGGACATACATAATATCTTCCTCCATTTAAAAACTGAATCTGTTGACTCACCATCTCTCCTCTATCACTATCAAATGTCAGTACTCAGGAGGAACTAATCAGCAACCCTTTGCTAAAAGGAGCACATGGAATTTATAAAGGCAAACCTGTCATCATCCTTCCATACTTCGGTGTTTGATTCTCCACACTCCAGTCACAGGAATGCAGTCAATATACTTTCACTGCCTAGGGAGGCTGCACCCTTCTTCCATATTGTGCCATATTGAAACCACTTCCTCCTGAAGCCAGTTGGAGTAAGAAGCCCACACAGCGGGGTCCCTGGTCCATTTTCTGCCCAATCTTCAGGGAATGTCTGCTAATAACAACCAAAGCTATTGCCAGAACATGAGCCCTATGCCTATAATGAAACACCAACTGGGCATTCCTGTGTGAGGCTTCCTGCCATCTGACTATACCACAGGCCCAGGAACGCCCTATTCCAAGAATCCTTCAGCCTCTAGAGAAATAGCGTGGCTGCTTATTTTCTAATTTTCACCTCCATCTGCTCAGAAATGTATATTTTAAAAAAAACGCAACTATACAGTAGATGGTGCTGTCTGTAATAATTGATATGGAGAAAGGATGTTCTTTGGAGGAGGTGGGAAGGGAGAATACATTTAGGATGCTTCTGAGGCCTTCACACATGCCCTAATAACACCCCCTTTTTCGGGGAGCGGTGGTGAAATAACCACAAAAATGAATTTCCAATATTTCATTTTTTTGTTCCTAAAGTATACCTCGGGTATTACAGCAGTTCTTAAATCCTTGCATTGGCTACATATAAGGCAAAGGATTTCCTCTAAACTTATTACCATCTTTCCTAAGGTATTCTATGCAAGCACTCCTGATTTCAGGGTAGTAAGGTGCAAATTACATACTTTTGTCCATAGCTTGTGTTCTGTGTACCAGTCCTCAATCCAGATCCCAAAAATTAGAACTATTACTTGTGGAGGCAGATCATTGTCAGTGGTTGCATCAAAGGCAATGTAATCTACTTTCACAAACTTTTGGTGCAGAGCCAAGCTTGAGGAAGTTCAGCAAGTTGAATATAATGTGTTGTTTTTAACAAATAGGATCCACTTCTTGTAATTTATTATGTGCAAAATTGTAATCATATGTATTTATTTCTCCATAATAAGCTTTATTACGGCAATTGCCACAAAAGGAAACACAATAACTTAAAATGTTAAAATCATGCATAAAACACTTAAAAACATAACATAGAAGATATTAAATAGTTAAGATATTTATAAAACCCACAGTTAAGGCTAGCAGCATATAGGGGGAGCATAACATATAGAATATAACATAATTAAATATTTATAACACCCAACAATTAAGGCTAGCAGCATATAGGAGAAACATCACAACAGTTTTAAGATGCAAGAGTCAATTTCATCTAACAACTCCTATACTGGTTATCCACTGTTGCACAGTCCATTAAAAAAACATAAATGACATCGGAGTGCAACTCAGACACACAAAGAATCTTAGTTGCTATATACTGGGTGGCAAGGTATCAATCTTTTTCTGTCTGTGTCTCCACATATATACTAGAAACTGGGAGACAATAGTAATCCTTTTCCCAGTTGATGCCTTAAGCCTATCCAAAGGAGGGTTTCTTTCTAAGTTTTACTTCTATCTGTTGGTTGTGTGCTATACCTACAGTACCTAGAAGCCTTGTGGATGTTGCTCTAAATAATTGTAAATAAAATAACACTCCAAATAAGATAAACACAATTAACCCACCTTTCTTGTGTAAAACTTTAATTTTGGTTGTCCCAAATGGGGGCGTTTAAGGGGTTCTTAATGTCAGTTTACAGCTCTTTCAGTCAAACTCTGATACTTTCTTCCACTGTTCCTAACTGTTTTCACTGCTATTTTGAGTTACTCTCATGATCTCGTCTTGAGACACTTCACCTCAGTTTGTTGTAAGCCTTTATGCTACTAATAAAACATCACAGCTCACTCTAAACCTCACATAGTAGTCGCAGATTAAAATTCTCAAATAACATTGGCATCTCTTACACCATGACCCAAATTTCAACAACAAGTAGAAGCAAAATCCCTCTATTGTTTATAACAAATGGACTTACTATAAAAACATTCCCTGTCCCAGTTTGTGCCAGACATGCAACACTGACACATGGGTTTGGTTACCACTAGGGTTTCATAAGTTTGGTAACTGTAATACTTGTGTCTACGCCTAAGACTTTTCAGTACAGTCACTCTAAAGGGTACAAAATACATGCATACATTAATTGGAAAATCAGGTTCTCTTGGCCTGATTCACAAAAGTCCTCCACACTTGTGACGGAGACCCCGCAGTCATGTGGAGGCGCTCTCGTGGTGGGCGGTAGCATAACGGAACTTGAGGGTGCACCCCTGCAGGCACATGGAGACTCCTCCCACTCCGGACTCAACTAGGAGTACTCAGGCCAGGGTACTGTGCTAAGGGGGCACCCTGGAGCTCGCCCCCCGCCCCGCGGGGCTGCAGGGCACTATGTTTCGCCACTGGTGGTGGGACCACCAAAATGAGAAACTGCAATGCGGAAGAACCCGCCACGATTGCGTGGCATCTGCCGCGGGTGTGGTGGCCCTTCACGAATTAGGGCCCTCTGTTTATATATTGATCGGCTAAACATTTATGTCGGCCATTTAAGCCAGACCACATTAAGAAAATACATGGGGCCTCATTTATGAAAAGTGACGCATCGCTGCGTGAAAACAGCGATGCGTCACTTTTCACTGCGCCCTCCTTGCACCACCAATGATGCGTCATATTTACAGTATGACGCATCATTGCGCAAGGAGTTACAGATACGTCAGTATTTCTGACGTATCTGTATGGCGCAAAAGTGGCGCATTGCTGGAGTGTGTCACAAAAGTGACGCAACTCCAGCAATGTATCCTTTCACATGGGGCAGGCGTAAGAAATTTACGCATTTGTGTCCTAGAAGTGGCGCAGTGAAATCTTATAGATTTCACTGCATCACTTCTATGACCCTTTCTTGCGTCAAGTAGCCCCCCTTGCATACATTATACCTGGCGCAGGTATAATGTGGCGCAGGGGTTTACAAAGTGACGGATCTACCTAGATGCGTCACTTTGTAAATATGGCGCAACAAGGCACATTTTGTACGCCACTGGTGCGTCACAAAAAGTGACGCACCAGCGGCGTAAAAGTGACGCATAGCCTCATAAATGAGGCTCCAGATATCAAAGGGACTCCTTTAGGGTTAGTCGAAGCAAGACCCCACCTCAAATCATCGAGGATTCTGGTCTGCCAGTCCCTCAGTTTCTGTGTTTCGCTGGTGCAAAACATTGGTAGAGGCCAGTCAGCCACAGGGCATCAAGAGGTCTGTCCTATTTTAGTTGGTTCTCGTGATGCATATAGAGTTCATTGATGATGGCATGTCTTTTGGAGTACTGGTGGAAGCACTTTGTTTAGAAATTAACAGCCAATGTGGCCATTAACTCAAAATAGGGTGGCCAATTTGACGATGGGGTAGATGTAACTTGGGTCTCCACTGCCCCACAGGACTCAGTGGACTACTCAACAAGGTCTCAATGAACCTTTAGGAATTACTAACCTAATTCCAAACCTGAATGGAAATGGGTTTGCTAAAAAAAAAAAATATTTAAAAATACACAAAGGATGCTTAGTTCTACTTGACATAGCTTTCAGATGAAAATCAAGACTTTTGTGTTACTATCATACGCCCAGCGCTTAATTGTAAAAGAATGAGTGTCAGTCCCCAAAGCTCTTCTCAGAAACTCGCATCCGGAGCTATTGCATTTGTTGTTATTGTATTTATATAGGCCTTACTACCCCTAGTGAGGCCTCAAAGCGCCGTCCGGGGAGTAGCACGCTACTCCAGAACCAAAAAAGGATTAATGGTTAATTAGCATAGGGACATATGAACTAATTTGAGTGGTGGATATGTAACTTAAGCCTATTAGTTGGATTGAAAAAGAGAATGGAGGTATATAAGAGAGAAGAGTCTAAAAAATGTTTACTGGGAGATCATAGTAGTATGAGGAGGTTTGGGATGAGTAAAGGTGCGATGGAGGAGGGAAGAGTCTCTGGAAATGGATTAGGGATATCATAGTAGTAAAATGAGGTGTTGGATGAGTCCAAGGAGGGATACATGAGGCAAGAATTTACAAAGGTTTTTTCAGGAGATCTTGGTGGTAAAATGAGGTTAGGGGTGGTGCAAAGAGAGAAGAGTCTAGAAAGGGTTATTATGGAGATCTTTGAAGTAGAATGAGGTTTGGGATGAGTCAGAGAGTGGAGGTAGAGGATATATTGAGAGAGTTATTGGATGAAACATAGGGTAGTACATTGAAAAGAGTAAAGTAATAAATATATAGATATATAAGTATGCATGCCAAATATTGTGTCTGTGTATTCTTAAATCCACCTCATGCCTTTTTAATCCACTACCAGACACCCCCTGACCCTTTATCTCACCCTTTCAGGTTCCTGCTTCTTCCTTTTGTGAAGGGTCTTCTGTCTTTTTCTTCCCCTGTCTTTCTGCTTTGTGTGTTTTTCCCTCTCTTGCTCTTGGTTAATGTTTGATGAGGAAAAATAAGTGCTGGTCTCCAAAAATGAGTGGGTGTGGGCCCTACCAGCAACGACCAGCTCAAATTAAGCAGTGCATACTCTTTATTTTTACTATACACAAGTGTAATTTGGTATAACTTTGCCTCATGAATGTTTAATCATCCACAAGGAAAAGCTACACGGATTATGCACTGGCATACAAAATGCTCACAAGTTACTAATGCTTTATATGATATCAGTGCAAAAGTAGTTTAAATGATACACACTGGCTGGTTAGATATTCTTCATTTGCTTTTACAGAGAAGACCAATGCCTGCTTCTTTCCTCTCTATGGTACATGACTATTTTGCTTACCACCCTCCCTTCCCTTCTTTTTCATATTCTGCTGTCTTTTTTTTATATATATATTTTTTCTTCATTCTTTTTTCAGCACTCCTACATGGCAGACAAGGCCTACAGGCACAACTGTTTTACACCATGGAGGTTTGCAGCACCTATTGTTTTCCTGTGGTAGTCCTGCCATATACTAGCACCTGGAGAATACCAGGAATGGAAGACACCATTTCAGAGCGGTAAGCCTGCTGGGGCATTTTTGTATTGCCTCAAGCCGGGAGATGCGGACCCAGAATCACTGTCAAAATATCGACCTACAAAATATCGACCTACAGGAATATCGATGCAGAAATATCGAAGTCAAGAATATCGACATCCTATCTACAACATGGTAAGTACAAAAATATCGGAAAAAAATATAGATGTTAAAAATATCGATGTTGAAAATATCGTTTTTTTCTGTAAAAATATAAATGTAAAATAAAGTAAATAACACTAATAAATAAAATAAACATAATTAAAAATGTCTAATAATGTTTAAAATTAATAAATAATACATATATAATAATAATAATACATTATTTAGGCATATAAATGAAATATATAATATATACACACATACATAAGTTGTAATAATTATTTTAATAATTTATAAATTAATAAAAAATATTATAAATTACAAATACATTTAAAAACATAAAACAAAAACATAAATAAAAAGTTAAGAATTACGTTAAATACATTACAAAAATTAAATATACCTTTAATATTTTTAAAAATAATTATATACTACATTATCTACATTTATACCAAAAAAATTAAATAACTAAATAAATAAAAATACCATTCAAAATCCATAAGTTAAAAAAATACAGTAATAAAAATGTTGGATAGCATAGAACTTAAAATTACCATTCCCACTCCAGAGAGTGCAACAGTAGAGAAACCGTTGTATAGCGTAGAGGTAAAAATTACTATTCCAACTCCAGAGAGTGCAACAGTAGGGAAAGCGTTGGATAGTGTAAGGGTAAAAATTACAATTCCCACTCCAGAGAGTGCAACAGTAGGGAAAACATTGGAAAACATTGGATAGCGTCGGGGTAAAAATTACTATTCCAACTCCAGAGAGTGCAACAGTAGGGAAAGCGTTGGATAGCGTAGGGGTAAAAATTACTATTCCAACTCCAGAGAGTGCAACAGTAGGGAAAGCGTTGGATAGCGTAGGGGTAAAAATTACTATTCCCACTCCAGAGAGTGCAACAGTAGGGAAAGTGTTGGATAGCGTAGGGGTAAAAATTACTATTCCCACTCCAGAGAGTGCAACAGTAGGGAAAACATTGGATAGCGTAGGGGTAAAAATTATTTATTTATTTATTTAATTTATTTATATCATTTCTAAAGCGCGCTGTAACCCTACGGGCATCCTGGCGCTGAAAATGCATCTGAGGGGCTGAGCAGTAAGGGCAGAAATGAGGGGAGAAGCTTTATGGAGGTGTGACATTAGGAAATAGCCAGGTCTTTATCCTTTTGCGGAAGAGCATCAGTTCGTTGGTTTTCCTAATTGACAGAGGAAGGCTATTCCAGAGGTGGGCTGCCGCTATGCTAAAGGCTCTGCCCCCATGAGTGGCTTTCCTGATCCTGGGTATACTAAGGAGATTGGTGGATGAGGAACGGAGGGTCCGTGTAGGTTCATACCACTTGAATTTGGTCTGAAGGGGTTTAGGACCTAAGCCATGTGCAGCCTTGAAAACGGTACACAGGGATTTGAAATGGATCCTCTGCTGAATGGGCAACCAGTGCAACTCGGCCAGAGCAAGAGTGGTGGAAGATCGACGTCCTCGGGAGAGCACCATCTTTGCAGCTGCCGCCTGGATGCTCTGAAGTCTGGAGATCAGATAAGCAGGAGATTCCAGTAGCAGAGCATTGCAGTAATCCAGGCGGCTAAGGATGATGCTTCTGACCACGGTTGCTCTGGTGTGTGCTGGAAGTAAGGGCAGCAGCTTTCAAAGGCCCCGCATTAAAGTGAAGCAGCTGCTCATCTGTCTGTTGACGTTGGACTCAAGACTCAGTTTGTCATTGAGATTAACCCCCAAGTTCCGTACGGTTGTTACTGGTGCCAATGGCTCACATGAGTCCAGAGGCCAGAAGTCAACGGGCAGGTTTCTAGCTATTCTTCCCACTTTGCATTGCATTATCTCAGTTTTACTGCTGTTAAACTGTAGTGAGTTTCTTTTTAGCCAGGTTGCCATTTTCCTTATGCAGGTGTGGAAGGTCTCAAGAGATTCTGCATGGGCACCATCAAGGGAAATCATCAGCTGCGTGTCATCCGCAGAGTTCATCACGCTAATGCCGTGAGCCTTGATGATGGCCATCAGGGGCTGCATATATACGTTAAAAAGGATCGGGCTGATTGCAGACCCCTGAGGGACCCCATGTGGGACCATAGCAAACTCCGACTGATACGGGGGTAGTGCCACTGCCTGCCATCTATCTGAACAGGTAAGAGCGGAACCACTCAAAAGCCATACCCTCTACTCCAGCGGTTTTCAACCGAGTCAGCAAGATGTCGTGGCTCACCGTATCGAAAGCGGCGGACAGGTCAAGCAGAATCAAAATTGCTGACTCCCCCCTGTCCGCCCTCATTCTTAGGTCATCCAGGACCATCAGTAATGCTGACTCAGTTTCATGGGCTGGTCTGAACCCGAATTGTTCCTCCTCAAGGATGTTATTAGTTTCCAGGAAGAGGGACAGAGACCTACTGACCATCCGTTCCATGATCTTTACTGGATATGGCAGGAGAGAGATAGGTCGGTAGCTCTTATGGCAGTTGGGTCCAGATTGGATTTCTTTAACAGGGGTGTGACCACTGCCTGCTTCCACTCCCTCGGCACAGTGCCTGTGCAGAAGGATTGTGCACATAGCTGGCGCAGTACAGGAAAGAATTCAGCCCCCAGTTCTTTCACTATTTTGTGGGGTAGAGGATCCAAGGGGGATCCAGATGTTACTTTAAGGGCTAATTGTCCAAACTCTTGTTCTGCGGGGATATCGAAAGTGTCCAGGATAGCCCCTGGTATCATGCGTTCTTCTGTTTCCTCATCCCTGTCATCTTTCTCCATGTTGCTTTGGTGCTGCACTATGGAGGAGGGGGCGTCCTCCAGACTTTCAATAAGTTTGGAAATTTTTTCCTGAAAGAAGGAGGCCAGACCATCACATAGTTCCTGTGAGGGTTTGATATTACTGTTAGTACAAACAGGATGGGACAGATATTTTACAATTTTAAAGATATTGCGTGATTTGTTGGAGCTTTTTAAGATAATAGCAGCAAAGTATTCTGCTTTGGCTGTGGCGATCTCTTTCTTGTATTGAGTTATAGTCAGTCTCCAGAGTAGTCTATTCTGTTCTTCGTAGCCTCTTCTCCACTGCCTCTCTGCCCTTTTACAGACGTTTTTCAGATCTTTTAGTGTATCTGTATACCAGGGTGCGGAGGGGCTGCCTCTTTTCCTGATTGCTTTCAGGGGGGCTATGCAGTCAAGTCTCTTGGTTACATGGTCACAAAGTAAACTGTAATTCGTAGCAATATCATTTTCTGATTTAAGGAGGGTCTGCATCTGAAAGAGGTCCGTCTCCTTTTCTCCTTTCCTCTTCAGTAATCCCTTCCAATCGCGGCTGATAAAAGTTCTAACTTGTGTATTAACTTGATCTGTATTGCCCAGGGTATGAATATCAAACATTATGAGATGGTGATCTGACCATCCCACTGGTTGGATTTCTCCCATGGTTATAAGATTTTCTTCGGCGAAGATTAAATCTAGAGTATTTCCTTCCCTGTGTGTGGGAGCGGTTACCCATTGTTTTAATCCTAGATTAGCACAGGATTGTATGATATTGTGGTAGGCAGTATCCAAAGTGCCGTTAGTCCACAGGTTGAAATCCCCCAATGCTAGTACTCTGCTGTGGGTGAGTGTCAAGTTGTTAATGACTGAGATTAATTCCTGTTGTTGCATAGCATTAATGAACCCTGGTGGCCTGTAGCAGATTAGGCCAGTGAGGCAGTAACCTGAGCCGAGTTTGATAGATATCCCTGATAATTCAGCGCAGGAGGTTTTGTCTATGTCCAGCGAGGTGATGTTCAGATCCTCCCTGAAAATAATTCCCGTTCCTCCCCCTCGTTCCTTTGGCCTTGGGTTATGGAGAATCTTGTAACCCTCTGGGCATGCTGGACCTAGTTCAAGCTCTAAACCAGCCACCGTCCAGGTTTCTGTAAGAAACAGAATATCCAAGTTATTGGATTCGATCAAGAGCTGTATCTCGGTGGCATGTTTGGGAAGAGATCTCACGTTTAATAACCCGCTTCTCAGCTCTTCTTTGGATCTGCATCCCGGTTCTCTACACAGTGTCTCTCCAGAAGGGTATAGGTTGTTATCAGAGACTTGATTTACTTTGGCCATTAGGTCGATTGGGAGGGGATTTATATGCGGTGGATAGGTGAGACAGATAGGGCAGGAGTAGTTGTATTCGGATTTCAGGTTAGGTGCTAATCGTGGGCAGATTGCCTTACCTGATAATGGGTCCAGCCCCATTAGTGTCTCTCTGCTGTATCTAAGTGTCACTTTGTCTGGGGCAATTTGGCCAGGGGGGGTGGCCCTGAGCCCGGGCCGAGCGCGGACGGGCAAAGACGGGCTTGCCTTTGGCGCGCCTTCGGCGCGCTGACGGCGCGCCCGCTGCGCCCGTCCGCTGCGCTTCCGGCGTGATGGTTCCATTATGTACTGGCGAGGGGCGGGAGGTGGGAGGGGCTGAGCACTCGCCTGGTCGCCCTGCACCTGCCCTCACCCAAGATGGCGGGGAACCCCGGCAGCACCTACTCGGCTGCACTGGGGAGGATCAGGGACACATCGTGATGGCAGGCAGTAAGGATTTGTCAAAACTATTAATTCAGCAGACAGATTTAAAACAATAAAAACGATTTTAGACAAGGTTAAAAAATCGCTGGTAAAATGTGCAAAATAGCTCAAATGAAAGTCCCGGCTTTCCGCCTCAGGACACTTTAACTTACGCTCCCCATACAGTAACAATCACTGAGGGAAAGGTCGTTTGATCTTTTGTACTGGCGAGGGGCGGGAGGTGGGAGGGGCTGAGCACTCGCCTGGTCGCCCTGCACCTGCCCTCACCCAAGATGGCGGGGAACCCCGGCAGCACCTACTCGGCTGCACTGGGGAGGATCAGGGACACATCGTGATGGCAGGCAGTAAGGATTTGTCAAAACTATTAATTCAGCAGACAGATTTAAAACAATAAAAACGATTTTAGACAAGGTTAAAAAATCGCTGGTAAAATGTGCAAAATAGCTCAAATGAAAGTCCCGGCTTTCCGCCTCAGGACACTTTAACTTACGCTCCCCATACAGTAACAATCACTGAGGGAAAGGTCGTTTGATCTTTTGTACTGGCGAGGGGCGGGAGGTGGGAGGGGCTGAGCACTCGCCTGGTCGCCCTGCACCTGCCCTCACCCAAGATGGCGGGGAACCCCGGCAGCACCTACTCGGCTGCACTGGGGAGGATCAGGGACACATCGTGATGGCAGGCAGTAAGGATTTGTCAAAACTATTAATTCAGCAGACAGATTTAAAACAATAAAAACGATTTTAGACAAGGTTAAAAAATCGCTGGTAAACTGTGCAAAATAGCTCAAATGAAAGTCCCGGCTTTCCGCCTCAGGACACTTTAACTTATGCTCCCCATACAGTAACAATCACTGAGGGAAAGGTCGTTTGATCTTTTGTACTGGCGAGGGGCGGGAAATGGGAGGGGCTGAGCACTCGCCTGGTCGCCCTGCACCTGCCCTCACCCAAGATGGCGGGGAACCCCGGCAGCACCTACTCGGCTGCACTGGGGAGGATCAGGGACACATCGTGATGGCAGGCAGTAAGGATTTGTCAAAACTATTAATTCAGCAGACAGATTTAAAACAATAAAAACGATTTTAGACAAGGTTAAAAAATCGCTGGTAAAATGTGCAAAATAGCTCAAATGAAAGTCCCGGCTTTCCGCCTCAGGACACTTTAACTTACGCTCCCCATACAGTAACAATCACTGAGGGAAAGGTCGTTTGATCTTTTGTACTGGCGAGGGGCGGGAGGTGGGAGGGGCTGAGCACTCGCCTGGTCGCCCTGCACCTGCCCTCACCCAAGATGGCGGGGAACCCCGGCAGCACCTACTCGGCTGCACTGGGGAGGATCAGGGACACATCGTGATGGCAGGCAGTAAGGATTTGTCAAAACTATTAATTCAGCAGACAGATTTAAAACAATAAAAACGATTTTAGACAAGGTTAAAAAATCGCTGGTAAAATGTGCAAAATAGCTCAAATGAAAGTCCCGGCTTTCCGCCTCAGGACACTTTAACTTACGCTCCCCATACAGTAACATTACTATTCCAACTCCAGAGAGTGCAACAGTAGGGAAAGCGTTGGATAGCGTAGGGGTAA
Source organism: Lissotriton helveticus (assembly GCF_964261635.1). NCBI lineage: Eukaryota > Metazoa > Chordata > Amphibia > Caudata > Salamandridae > Lissotriton > Lissotriton helveticus. The sequence goes on along the minus strand of NC_136072.1, from coordinate 605,035,460 downwards.
AAATTACTATTCCAACTCCAGAGAGTGCAACAGTAGGGAAAGCGTTGGATAGCGTAGGGGTAAAAATTACTATTCCCATTCCAGAGAGTGCAACAGTAGGGAAAACATTGGATAGCGTAGGGGTAAAAATTACTATTCCAACTCCAGAGAGTGCAACAGCAGGTAAAGCGTTGGATAGCGTAGGGGTAAAAATTACTATTCCCACTCCAGAGAGTGCAACAGTAGGGAAAGCGTTGGATAGCGATGGCTTGAAGCAGTGCGTGCCTAATCTGACTATATCGGAACAATTCTCGTGGTCCCAGCTCATACTGTTCCCTCAGTCGTTCAAAGGGGATTACCGTATTTTGCTCCCCTAAGTCTCCCACCGTAAAATTTACTATTCCAACTACAGAGAGTGCAACAGTAGGGAAAGCGTTGGATAGCGTAGGGGTAAAAATTACTATTCCGACTCCAGAGAGTGCAACAGTAGGGAAAGCGTTGGATAGCGTAGGGGTAAAAATTACTATTCCCACTCCAGAGAGTGCAACAGTAGGGAAAGCGTTGGAGAGCGTTGGGGGTAAAAATTACTATTCCCACTCCAGAGAGTGCAACAGTAGGGAAAACATTGGATAGCGTAGGGGTAAAAATTACTATTCCAACTCCAGAGAGTGCAACAGTAGGGAAAGCGTTGGATAGCATAGGGGTAAAAATTACTATTCCAACTCCAGAGAGTGCAACAGTAGGGAAAGCGTTGGATAGTGTAGGGGTAAAAATTACTATTCCAACTTCAGAAAGTGCAACAGTAGGGAAAGCATTGGATAGCGTAGGGGTAAAAATTACTATTCCCACTCCAGAGAGTGCAACAGTAGGGAAAACAATGGATAGCGTAGGGGTAAAAATTACTATTCCAACTCCAGAGAGTGCAACAGCAGGTAAAGCGTTGGATAGCGTAGGGGTAAAAATTACTATTCCCACTCCAGAGAGTGCAACAGTAGGGAAAGCGTTGGATAGCGTAGGGGTAAAATTTACTATTCCAACTCCAGATAGTGCAACAGTAGGGAAAGCGTTGGATAGCGTAGGGGTAAAAATTACTATTCCCACTCCAGAGAGTGCAACAGTAGGGAAAGCATTGGATAGCGTAGAAGTTAAATATAAAATACTTATAAATAATTGTTGTAAATAAAATATTTAAAATTTTTATTTTTAAGTAACTCTACATGATTTGCAAATACCCATTTATAATTACTAAAAACATATTTAAAATTGATTAATTAACACTAAATTAACATTAAATTAATAAATATAAATTACCAAATAATAAATATTGAACACTAAAATATTTTTCAAAACAAAAAACATTTTGATAATAAAAAATATTTAACAATTAAAAAATAGTAAACAATAAATTTATTTTTAAATAAAAAACATTTTTTATGAAAAATTCATTACCAATTAATAAAATAAATTTCCAATTAATAAAAAGTAATTAACAATTCAAAATATCAATTACCAATTGAAAAATTAATTACCAATTTAAATTATCAATTGCCAATTCAAAAATGTAATTTCCAGTTAAAAACCTTAATTACCAATTAAAAAAATGAATTGCAAATTAAAAAATGTAATTTCCAATTAAAAACCTTAATTACCAAATAAAACAATTAATTGCCAATTACAAAATTAATTACCAATTAAAATAATTATTTACCAATTAATAATTAATTAGAAATAAAAAAATTATCAATACCAATAAAAAATAAATAATTACTGAATTACAATTAAATTACTTCCCACCCAATTCCCCTATAAACCCACAAACCACTACAGAACTTAAACGCAAAAATGTATTAAAATTAAATTACAATTATAAAAATAATAATTAATTTACTATAATTAAATTACTTCCTACCCTATTTCCCTATAAACCCACAACCCGCTCCAATACTAAAACATAAAATTAAAAAAAAATATATATATATATTTTTTTTAAAAACCTTTATTACACAGCTTCTGGCCTACAACCCGGGGGGCCGGCCGCTATACATTTGCGTTGGTAGTATATATATTGAATAATTCCATATACCGGGCTCCCTTCCGGGGTCCGGCTACTTTACAGCACTTTGATGGTACATCAATCCCAATCAGGTTACTAATCTGAGTAGTTTTTTTTTTTTGTTTTTTTTGTTATTAACAATAAACAACGTAAAAGTCAACAAAGAAATCACATTTTAGGTCATCATGTGCGGAAGTGAATCTGTACTAAGCGTGTCGTGGCATGTTCCTGGAAAGCTTGGTTGTACATGTGTCCGCAGGGCTATTCGCGACTTGTAGCACTTGGATTACGTGTAAGTGGAAATCTCTACTTTGTAACCGCCCCATTCGTCCCTCCAGCCCACCCCTCCCGACTTCCAAGGTCCACCCAGAGTCCCACCCCTAATTCAATGCTCACAACCCCGATTTCGCTATTCTTCCTCCCCCTCCTCATCAGACGTTAGCGGATCGTCTTCCGGCAAGGCGTCACAAATATCCCCTCTGTATACGTTCCATGGGGTCCAGATCTTGTTCCATTTCCTCGGGCACGCTCTGCTAGCGTACACCGCACTTTCCGTAATCATTACCCTATCCATATTCTCACACCATTGTGTTTTCGTCGGGACCTCCACCGCTCCCCATTTCTGTGCGATATCCCTCTTCGCGATTGCCATGCCCAAAGTGACCCATTGTTGGCCATGCCTGGATAAATCGTTGGGTTCCCATACATTGAGTAAGCATTTTCGTGGCTCAGGGACTATGGAAGTCTCCACAGTCTGAGAAAGTGTGCGCATTATCCGCCTCCAATACTCTTGAATGTGTGGGCAGTCCCATATTGTGTGGAAGAACGTCCCCTCCTCACAACAGCCTCGAAGGCAGTATGGGTGCTGAGCACGGCCTATGAGGTGCAAGGTCGTTCTCGTAGAGTACACTCTATGTAGAATTTTAAATTGTATAAGCCGGAATTTGGCTGAGATGCCTATTTCTTTGGGCGATGCTAGCGCCTCAGTCCATTCGTTCTCATCCATCGCTGCTATATCCCCCTCCCACTTGTCCTTAAGCTTGACCATGGGATCTGGCAAGTTGTTTACTAATTTACGGTATGTGAGCGAGGTTGCCCACTCAGGCATAAATTCCGTAAGTAGGCGATCTTCAAGCGGGGATGCTTCTGGTACCTCCGTCTCTGGGGGGATGGCTTGAAGCAGTGCGTGCCTAATCTGATTATATCGGAACAATTCTCGTGGTCCCAGCTCATACTGTTCCCTCAGTCGTTCAAAGGGGATTACCGTATTTTGCTCCCATAAGTCTCCCACCGTAGATAGGCCTATCTCATCCCAGCGGGAGAAGCCCCTGCTGTTTCGCAGGAGTCCCAGGGTCCGGGAGTCCCATAGTGAAGTGAGTTTGGTCATTCTCCCTTTCCAACCGAGCGCCGTCAGTGCTGTGTGCCAAATCGTTGCTGTGAGTTTTGTGGGTCCCTTCAGCTTGCGTACCAATCGCTGGTTGTACAGAGGGGCCAGTAGAGTACTAGTTCCTAGTTGCGTCCTGTCTAGTCGGAACACGAGGTCGTTTTGGGGGCATGTATCCATTGATTTATATTTTTCAACTGTGCTGCCCAGTAATACAGTTTCAGATCTGGCAACGCAATCCCACCGTCATACCACCCCCTGTGCATTTTAGCCTGCGCAATGCGTGCTGGACGGTTACTCCATAAAAGACCAGCCACCAACGCCGATACCTTCCTGAAATAAGTCGGTGCCACCGTGTACGGCGTATTCTCCAGAATGTATAAGAAGCGGGGCAGCGACATCATCTTGTAGAGTGCTGCCTTACCCAGCATTTTCAGGGGCAGCCCGGCCCAGAACATAACGTCTTGCTTAAGCCGTTCTATGGGTGGCGACAGGTTTTTCTGCGCAAATTCTATTGGATCCATGGTGACATAAATGCCCAGATATTTAAAGGACGACCCGGCCTCTTTCAGGGGGCAGTCTATGCCAAGTGTCGGGAGCGGGCCTTTCAGAACATAAAGTTCCGACTTATTCCAATTCAGCGTGTAACCTGAGACTTTCCCGTGCTCATCACATAGGGTCAGGAGTGCCGGGATACTACGTTCCGGGTCTGTTAAGTACACCAGCATGTCATCGGCGTACAGGGAGACGCGATCTTCCCATCCCTCAGCCCACGAAATCCCTCTAAGCAGTGGCGACAGGGGGCAGCCCTGTCGGGTACCTCTCCCCAGGGGGAACGTCCGCGAAATATGGCCGTTCGCCACCACCTGCGCCACCGGCTTCGTGTATAGCAGTCGGACCCATGCTAGGAATTTGGGTCCGAACCCCAAGTGTGCCAGTACTTCAAACAGGTAGGTCCACTCTACCAGATCGAATGCCATCTTTGCATCGAGCGCTAATATTACGGCCGGTTCGGGGATTGAATCCGCTCTTGCCAGCACTCCATGTACTCTCCGTAGGTTCAGTGCCGTGTTTCTGTGCGGCATAAACCCGGATTGGTCGGGGTGTATGAGGTCCGGTAGGTGTGCCATTAAGCGGGTAGCTAGGAGCCTGGCTAGAATTTTAACTTCTGCGTTAAGCAGGGATATGGGACGGTAGGAAGTGCATTCTTCCGGCGGTTTCCCTGGTTTGGGTATTGCGACGATGGTCGCTAATCTTTGGTCTGGTGGGAGTTCGCCCGTTGATAGGCTGTCTGTATACATGGCGAGTATGTGGCCACTAAGCCTTTCCGATGCGGTCTGGTACCACTCTATTGGAATGCCATTTGGTCCGAGCGCCTTACCGGGTTTTATCGCCCGTATCGCTGTTTGGATTTCCTCCACAGTTATATTTGTTTCCAGTTCCGCTACCGCCTCTGGTCGCAGCTTCGGTGTTTGAATAGGTTCTAGCGCTGCCCTAGCAATGTCCACGGTTACCACTCTATCAGATGTATACACCCCCTCAAAGTGATTAGCAAGGGCTTCTACTATTTGCTCGGGGCCTGTGTGTATTATTCCCCTTTCGTCTCTGACCCGCTGGATACCCCTGGCACTTTCCCCCTTTTTATCCAAACAAGTCAACATCCTGCCCGCTTTGTCTCCTATATCATAGATCCTATTCTGTGTGTCAGTTATTTGACCTCTCACTTGGTGTCGTAAATGTTCCGTGTATAAGTGTTGTTGAATGCGTAGTGTGTGGGTCGTGTCTGGTGTGGGGTGAGTTTCATGTGGCATTGTTGCTTGTCGCAGTGCTAGCTCTATCTCAGCCAATTCGTGTGCCTTTTCCCTTCTGTAACCTGTAATTGTGGTCATCGCTTGCCCCCTCAACACCGTCCTGTATGCTTCCCATAGGGTTGCAGAGGACTGCACTGATTTAACATTCTCCTCGAAGTAGTGCGCCGTCACCGTCTTAAGCGCTTTCCTAATCTTGGGCACCTTAATGCAATCAGCCCGTATGGGGTAAGTGCGTTTTCGTGTCTTCTCCTGGGTGGAGAGTGTCAAGGTGATCGGGGAGTGGTCTGATATGCCTCTGGCGTGGATGTCGACTGTGTCCACATGTTGTATGCAGTCCCCTAGTGCCAGGAAGTAATCTATCCTCGATAAGCTATTGTGTACAGTAGAGTGGAAGGTGTATTGTTGCAGTTGAGGGTGGGTATGTCGCCATACGTCGATTAGGCCCATAGCTGTCAGGAAGCGGTGGAGGCGCGAAGGACCCCAGGGTTGGCCTGTGGCTGGGAACCTGTCAAGTAGAGTGTCCACTGTTGCATTAAAGTCCCCCGCCCAGTATAACATCTCCCTCAGGGAGGTTCAGGAGAAAGTCCCCTGGTGCTGGAAGCATAACTGATTGGAGCGCCGGGGGGATATATACCGAGACCACATTAACAAGTCTCCCCTCCCATTGGCCCTGCAAGGCTGCAAAGCATCCCTGTCCATCCGTCTTTGTACTCAAAGGTATAAAGTGTGAGGGTTTCTTAAGTAAAATGCCAGTTCCTCGGGATCCTGACGTGAACTCCGAATGTGTCATCATTTTATATCCCCTCCTGTCTAGCGCCTTGGTGGTCCCTCCCTGTAGATGTGTTTCTTGCAGGAGCACTAGGGCCGGTCCCTGTCTTTTCAATGCGGTGAGTACCAACCCACGTTTTACTTTATCTCCCAGCCCCCTTACATTCCATGTCAGTATGCGGAGAGGAGCTCCCTGCGTTCTGGGCCCTCCCTCCTCCCGACTACGTGGTGGAGAATCTGCCATAGTTTGTCATATTGTTGATCAGGCACCCAACACGCCATGCAGCCCATGTAGTCCATCTCCGTCCGCCACGTGCGCAGCTCAAATGCCAGATATCACAGCGTGACCCTTCGTGTAGATTTCCTAAAAACACAACTGGTGTCCCTTTCCCTAACCCAACTTGAACTTGGTATAACGTGTGTTGTGTCACGGATTGCAGTTTGCATTGAACATTAAAACATCCCCCCCGTGCCACCCCCCTCCCTGCCTCCCTGCCAATCGGACCTAGAACTGCCCGCTTCCCCAACTCAGCAGAGTGCTTCACCCAACCCATAAACAGTTACTTGCTTGCTGGGGTGAAGTGTTCCCCGGAGTATCCAGGTCCCCTGCCCTCTCCGGTCTTACCCAGATCAGTGTCCAAGTCGGGCAACACCCAGGAAGTCTCTTCAGTGTCCATTTAGCATGGTACCGGGAATTTATTCTTCGACCCCCTCCAGTGTATCGGCGTTGTCCGGCGTGCGGGAGTGTGGCGATCCATCTCTACCCGATGCCTGTGACCTCGGTTGACTGTCTCCGCGTTGCGCCCTGTGTGAGCGGCGGGGTAGTCCTACTTGTCGCCATCCTTCCAGCCATTCACGTGCCGACTCCGGTGTATCAAAGAACCAAACCTTACTGTCCGCAACCACTCGTAGCCGTGCTGGGAATAGCATGGAGTATGATAGATCTTTGGCTCTCAGTTCCTTCTTGATTTCAAGGAAAGTCCTCCTGCGGCGCGACACCTCAGCAGTATAGTCCGGGAAAAAGGCCAACGTGGAGTTCTGAACCCGTATCGGTGCGGCCACTCTTGCTGCCTGTAGGATCGCATCACGATCGCGAAAATTAAAGAGTCTCGCCAGTATCGGCCGAGGTGGGGCTCCAGGCTTAGGCTGCCCACCTGGGACCCTATGTGCTCTCTCCACGGAGAAGAATTGCGACAGCCCCTTAGGTTTGAGTTGCGTCTGGATCAGGTCTTCCACATAGAGGTCCATGGCCCCGGTGCCTTCCGATTCTGGAACCCCAATAATTCTCACGTTGTTGCGCCTGGAGCGCCCCTCCTGATCGTCCAGCTTGTCTTTCAGTGTCTTATTCTCCGCCACCACACGTTCCATTGCTATTTGAAGGTCTGATACGTCTTCCACTAAAGATTTGGCGACCACCTTGACCTGCTTCACTCTTTCGCCCATCTTTTGAAAGTCTGCCCTTAGAAGAGAGACTTCGGTGGCCGTGGACCCCACCGTCGCTTGTACCTGCGCCAGTGCCTTCATCACGTCTTCAAGTGTTGCTTTTTTCGTCCCATCTGTCTCTGGAGTCTTCCCCGTGGATGTGCGATGTTCGGCATGTCTGTCAAATGCGTACTTCTCCAGCTTAGACTGCGACGCGTTGTTTCTTGGGCCTCTTCCCGCCATGGTCGTTTCAGGTGTGTCTGTCGTTCACTGTGGGGGGGGGACCTCCGCCCCGAACGGGTACAGCACGTGGCACAGTGGCGTGTGCACCCGATTCCTCAAATCAGTGGCTGGTCGGTCAGTCCCAATGGTCAGATCCGCCGGGTTGGATCCCCCTTCTTTTCAATGCCCACGGTTGCTGCCTTCCGCTGCTAACGGGCGCAGCAGTGACGCTTACTCAGGCAGTGACTTCAGCGACCCCCCCGCCGGCGTGATGAGGCAGGTGAGCCCCCCCCCCGGCTTCCAGACGTGTCCAGGAATCCTGCAGCCGTTCCAGGGCGGTCCCGCCCGTTATGTACAGTTACCTCGCTCTGTCTCAGCCCCTGCCGACAGTGTCCACTCGTACCCTTCTGTTTTTTTTTTTTACCACCGCATGGCAGGGCAAACTCCTCCGTCCGGAGCTAGTGTGAGCAACAGCGCAAAGAGGTTGTTTGCACCGGCGGGACCTGTGGAGCTCGTTGATGGATCTTTTCCTCGTCGTCAGGGAACCGAACAGTTAATTGCTGCGCAGGGGTCCGCGCAAGCCGAGCACTTCGCTCTCCGTACCCCGCTGCTATGGTGCACCGCTGGGGGGACTCAACTCTGTGCGCCGATGCCCGTCCCAGCCGCCGCTAGAACCAGGTGGCAGCCGGGGGGGCCAGGGGAGGGATCCGGTTGCCGGTTCCGCAGAAGTCGGACGGGGGCTTGCTGGGTAGCGCGCACTTCCGGGCGTCCTCTGCCGGCCGGCCTTCACTTCCGTCCGGCCTCAATCCGTACCGGAGCCCGGTGTCGCTGGTCCGATGGAGGCCCAATGCTGACGCTTGTCGTAGGTCTGCTCCCCGGCACTCGATTTTGACCGGCTTTCCTTCGGGTGACTCCCGCTCGGTCCTGGATCCAGGTTCCTCCGTGCAGAGGTCAATTATGACCGGATTAATGTGCGGATTGACGTGGGGACACTGCCTAACTCACGGAGCTCTATCGCTATGCAGCCGCCATGTTCGGCCGCTTAGCCACGCCCCTAAAAAAAAATAACATTTTTAATATACAAAAAATAGTACACATATAATTTAAAACAAATAAAATACTTAAAAAAAACATATAACATACATATAAAATACATAATAAAATACATAACAACATACATAACAAACAAATATCGATATTAGTAACATCGAAATTAGTAACATCGATATAATTGATATCGATATTACTAACTTCGATATTACTTACATCGATATAAAAAAAATTGATATTACTTACCTTAGGGTCGATATTCTGTCCAACGATATTCTATACCTCGATATTCTTCACCTTCGATATTTTAAACTCAATATTAATGTAAGTCGATCATTTGGAATCGATATTTTGACTGTGCACCGCGGACCCAAATAGACGTAGAAGCGGGGCTAGGATCCTTGACAATTGTTTGACTACAGGACTACCCCATAATCTGCATTTCCTAGTGACGTGTGGAGTCCTCCCAAGTTAGTTTGGACATACCAGAAGTATAACGCCCAGATCCATGATAAGTATATCCAAGGGCCGGGCGCGGTGGGGCAGCTTTCTGCACCACACAAGTAAATTGACTGTTTATCCAGGGAGGGAATATCTCTGTTTTTGCCCTGAAGAAAGCCTTGGACCCTCAGTGGCCATACTTAAGAGGCTGAAACATGTTGGTAATGTAATTAGGGTCATAGGACCATTAAATCCTTGAGAACCCCTTTTCCTGTTTTTAAATTCCGCTGTCACTCCAATATTAAAGGGATACCTGGAGTCTCGGGAAGATTTTTAAATCGTTAACCCCCTGGCCTATTCTTCTAAGTGCTCCCTGGAATATGTTCGAGCCCACCCTGACCTTTAGGAGCCAGGGTGAACCTGATGATGAAGCATGACACTACTAGAGTGTGTTAGGGTTACTAAACAAAAAGGAATTGCTCCCATTCATTCTAGAATAATCCTATGAGACTCCTTTAAAAGAGAATAGTGCCTAGATGATAGTCCTATCAGGTGGGATACCTTTTGTGATGATTAGCATTTTTGTTTGGGTCTGCACCAAGTCTCTGAAGTTGCACGCTGCCTGTGCCATGTAATCCACTAGTGCAAGGTAGTCAATTCCAGTGAGGTGGACAGGCCAGACGACGATAGGCTAGAGACAGTTACTGGCACCAAAGAACAGTGGTGGTAAGTCGTGCTTTATTTTTCTTAGTTATTGTTATTAATAATGTAATTATTTAACTTTGTTACTTCACCTACCATTTGCTTATTGAACACCCCTGATGTGAGAAGTTTCAGAGCTTTCAGCATTTTGATTTTCAAAGTATTTTTTTTTTTTTTAAATAGGCCCAAAAAGAAGCATGTCACTGCATTGTTGGTAGCTACAACGCTGCCTATGGTGATGTGGTGTTTTGAACAGGGCTGGGTTACTTTTTTTTATTTTGCTGCAAATTCACCTTTGTGCAGGATTTGCTTTAATATACCACGCCTAAAACAAGAGAGAACTGCAGGTGAAATGTTCCCACATAGTCCTTGATTCTCGTGGTGTGCGGTTGTCTCCCTGTAATTACAGACAAGGACCAGGCAGGTGAAATGAAACCAATGCGATTCCACTGGCAGAGTGTAGATCATCTCTTCCCGTAATGGCTGATGGGAGTTTTTCTGCAGCTCAATATAAAAAGACTGTAAACATTATGCTCAGCCTCCGGGGAGTTCATTTCAGGAACGCTGCAGGGGCATCTGTCTCCCGGATCTGGCGTTATGTGTTTTTACTCACGAATCATGCTACAAAAAAATTAATGTCTATTCAGCCCGGGGCTCAGATTTGTTGTATAAATTTTACACGGAAACTTCACCCAGCAAAAGTACTGTGCAATAGCTGAGAGTCAGCGTAGGCAAAACCACAACCAAGTAATCAATATCAGATTGATATAGAGACATGAAATATATGGCCTATAACCAGGCCACTGGAAATATGTGATTGTGCCGCTGCTGTGATTTTCGCATAATTATAGATTTGCCGCACTTGTCGTATAATCCATCATCTGCCACATAATCTTCAGATTTTAACAAAAAACGTTTTTATTTCTATCTCAAATGGCTCAAAACTACTCGAAATGCAGCGTCACTTGTTGCTGCCCAGTGGAAGGCCCTTTGCGAGGCTGGACTGGTCACTTTGCTGCTTATTGCTATATTTGGGTGTTAAACTGGTACTAATGAGGTGCAATCAATGCCCATAGTGTGTTACCAAGTTTGAAAATGACAAAATAATGAAGTAATACTATCACAAAATGTGCCACGTTATGCCACATAATTTGCCTTTCCTTGCTGCATAATTTACCCAACCCTGCCACATAATTTGGCCCTCTCGTGCCGCATAATCCCAGTGGCCCTGCCTAAAACCTTTGCACCGTGGGTGCTGCATGCATGCCAACATGCATACAGCCAGCCTTGCGTTAAAGTGAGAATTAGAATAGGTTGCGACCAACTATAACAGGAATAATATTTTTGGGCAACAGCAAGATGCAAAAAGGAGCTATTAGTAAGATAATAAATATTGAGGTGGAGATGTGTGTGAGAAGTTGGCTTGGCATATTGATGGTAGGTTTAGACAACCTTTATAGAAAGCTATCCTAGTGGTAGCTGTGGAGAGCAACCTTCAGGCTAAGTCTTGAAGGAATGTAAAGCAGCTTGTTTTACCAGCCTTTAATATCCTAAATGACCAAATGAAAGCAGAACCACACCAGGTATATATAAAATATATGTATTTATTCTAAACACACCCCTCTAGTCTCTTTATGAGGCTAGAGGTAAAAGTACAATACAAGAACTTAAATAGCACACAGTAAATTAGCACAGTATACGTTTTGCCCTAGAGGCCTCACAAACCATATACTAAGAAAGTGGTATAAGTACCGCTGTGAAAATAGAGACAAGGCCTACCGCCTGTAGAACCGCTGGGGCGAACAACCAAGGTAGGGACGCAGGAGATCCACGGGGACGCGGGCAGTGTCTAAATACAGCCGCGAATCACCATTAATTCTATGGAGAAAGTTAAAGTTACAATTTTAAGAATAAGGACACTTCGGAGTGGACTACAGTAAAACCCTTTCAGTACTGGACACTCCGAGATTCAAGACCCATGGGAGCACCGAAGTACTCGTGTTACCTCACCCAGGGAAGCCGGGTGCATAGGTGTCTTTTCGTGTCGGGTTTCGTCGTCATTTCCAATGGAGAGCTGCAAAGAAGTGCTGCAGGTGACCAGAAGAAGAGTGTCAGGGTGGATCCAAGGGTGGATCGGAGATCTGAAGAACCTGAAAGCAGATGGGACAGAGTCTGGGTCTCTAGTCAGTGACCAGGAAGGCGACAAGAAGATGCCAGCCGATGTTGGGGGCTTTCGGGTGATGTAGGTGAAGCTTGACTCTTCAGCCACGAGGTCCAGGAGGCGTCGACGACAACTAGGAGCTGGATTCGAGCTGTCACATGTTGGATGTCGAGTGCTGCAGCGTCGATATCCGGATTGGACCCAACAAGCCTTGGCAACAGCAACCCACGCAAGATGACAAGATTGGCTTTGGTGCAGACCAGCAAGGTCTGAGGGACTCACCCTTTGGAGTGGAGTCAGGGCACGTCTGGAGCAACCAGGAAAGCCCAAGAAACAAAGTAGATTCTTTCGTGGGGACCCACCAGTCAACGGACCAGGGATAGCAAAGGGGCTTTGAGCAGAAGTGCAGGAAGCGGGCCCACAGAACACTCGTGGAGTGTAGGCCTCTAAGCTTCGGTGCAAAAGGTGCTCAGGGCTTGGACTATAATTAGCCCAATGTAAAACTTCAGGAAAGCTCAGGAAGTTGGTGCACTAGCAAACGTGCAGGATCTCCAGGAGTTCCGGTCCCACGTCTCTCGTGATAGCTACAGGTCTCAGCTCTGCTGGGGACTCGTGTCAGCCTTGGAGATGTCTGGAAGTCTGTGTCCTGTGTCACAGATTCTTCGGGATCCAGCGGGAGCCTCGAAAATGCAGACCGGCAAGATGCTTCTTTGGTGCCTGTTTGAACAGGGGAGTCACTCCTTGACCCCAAGGGAGATTTCTTCCGTCTTCCAGTGGATATGGAATGTTGAAGGTCCAAGATTTCTGTATCAGAGTTTTGTCTAGGGTAATCTAAAGTCCTAGGGACTGGGATCCTATACTTATACCAAGTTTAGGGGTTGGACTAACTCTAAGGTTCCACCTAGGGGAGGACCTGGGGAGGTTACACCCCTTCCCTTTTGTCCAGTTTCACGCCAGAGCTGGGGCTGAGTGCGCCAGCAACTGGTTTGAACTGAGAAATGCACGGGGACACCTTTGTGCTCCAGGCACTGTCAGCAAAGCATTCACTGAATGCAACCCACCCTGCCCAAATACACTAAAGCCTGTCTGGTGCTAGCACCTCCCTGGGCAGCAAACCTATTGTCCAGGCCTCCCCTGCTGGAGTTTCGTCCAGCAGCAGGAGTTCAGACTCATGTCTGTGGCAGCAGCATCCATTTTGTGATGCTGGGGCTCTGTTTAACTTCGACCGGGTTTACCAGTGTGTAGATGTCTTCTCCCTCTAGAAGGGTGGAATGATACCCCCGCCGCCAGAACTGGCGGGGAAGGTAGTATTCCAAAGTGTTTGACACCAAACACGACATGTTTTGATGCAGCCATTCCAAAGTTTTCATTAACCGCGAGGTTATAATGCACTTAAGAGTATATGGTATGGCTGTATCATAGAACAGCTATAAGGAAGGGATTACGAAAGCTGCAGAGAGGCTCAGCTCATGCTTGGGCACCCTCTCACACAAAACCAAGCACTCTGCCTTCAGGATTGTCAAGGCCTGCCATAGGAGTGACTTATAGGTTTATATGTGTCTATATGTATATAGGTAGATATAGGTATACTATGTCTAAATAAGGGGTGCCTACACCACCTTAACCAGGCTGCAAGAGAAGACTTGTGGTGCCATTTTGGAAGGATTTCCCAGGGGTAGCATAATACATGCTTCAGCCCCTGGTAGGCCTCTGGGGTACCTATGCCCTTGGTACCTAAGGTACCATATACTAGGGACTCATAAGGGCGACCCAGTAACCAATCTGGAATGTACCTAATGTACATACAATCAATTTAGAGAGAAAGCAGCAAGGCTGGGGTCTTGGTTAGCAGGGCACCAGCCAGATTAAAGTCGATAAATCAGTGAAACACAGCAAAAAGTGGAGGTAACCATAGTAAGCAGATCCTACCTGTAAATTACATTAAACATGTTAGCTGCAGTAGGATCTACTATTCAGGGGCTTTTGTCGTTCCTCTTTACAACCCCAGACCACTGCAGATGAGGAATATTTAACCCAGTACTTAATTTGTGAAAAACATAAGTGCCAAGGCCCTATTCAGGATTCTACTGCAACTTGAACCACTCATTGCCCCTCCCAGAGAAGCCAATGACAGTACCGACAAAACAAATACTCATCAGACTCCTAGAAGTGTGATAATTCAGGCTATTCCAGGTCCCAAAGCTATAAAAATGACATGGGTGGCAGGTATTATTCATTTTTAATGTATATTGAATTAATAAACAACTGTTGTTGTGCTCGTCTCTAAATTAGACAAACAGCACCACCATGTGGCCGACTGTCATAAGTGCTGGTGTTGATAATTAAGTGCAGTGCTGAGCAAATGAAACCACTGGCTCAAATTAAGCACTGATTCAGCTCTTCGCTCAAATGAAGCTGATTGAGCAGCTAACTCATGGGCCTGCAAGTGCACTGGTGCTATAGAAAATGGCGTGGTGGAACTTTGCACAGCAACTGAACAACAAGGAGGGGGAGGAGATTGTAGCAGCAATCCAATTGCTGATGGATGCAGACAAGCTGAACGATAACAACAGCAGTGCCTACCAACTGCCTTCCGAGGGGCAAGATACAGGAAACCTACCCTCTACAACCACATCCCTCAGTGGTAGCACTCCCTTTATGATATTTTGCTTTTTCACTTACCGCCAATATTGGTCTGGGTGTTTGGCGTCACATCTAGAGGAAGCAGGATACAGTCTCTAACACTAAGAATTTAATCAAGGCCTTAGAGGTAAAACTTTAGGTTAGGGAAGGGGTGAGTGTTTTGTGGGATGGATTGTTGATTTGGTCAAGAATGTGGGCTAATGTATGGCGGAGTTCCTGCACTCCTGGCTTCTCCGCACTTTCCCAAAAGACACATTCTCTACTTGTTTCGTCATAGAAAGGGCGCATAGAGTGCTGCTGGCGAAGCCACCGGCAGGAGCAAGGCCACGGCCAGTCATTGCTTGCTTTCTAATTTTTTTGGACAGAGATATGATTCTCCGGGAGGCTAGAAAACTTGGGGAGATCCGCCACGAAAATGCCCACATAATGATTTTTCCGGATTACAGCCAGAGGTGCAGAAGCAGAGGCCCTCCTTTGCCTTGGTCAAGGCTAAGCTGAGAGAACTCCGAATCCAGTACATGTTGCTATTTCCGGCAAAGCTGAAGGTGATGTACAAGGAGAAAACTTATTTCTTTCAATCTTCGGAGGAGGCATGGCAGTGGCTGGAGGAACGCCCTCCTTTGTCGCAACAACAGTCTGGGGAGAAGACACCAGCTAAGGACCGACCCAGGGAAGGACCGCGAGGATCTCCAAAGCCGCAGAGATTGCGACAGAGACATGGCAGCCGCAGCTTGGCGGTTACCCCATACCCCAAATCCGGATCTGCACGAAGGAGGCGGCGGAGTGCGGTCTCTCTTGACTCTAATCACCCGGCAGTTGTCTAGCGGAAAAGGAGCAGTCGGAGGGGGAGGAAGAGCCTGGCGGAAGCTCATCCGAGGGAGAAGATTCGGAGGGGCACTCGCAGCATCCCCTGGTGGTGGCAAGACATGACATGGAACAGTGAAATACACAAGGGACAGGGGCCACGCAGGGGGACCCCAGGACTCCAATACGTGACGATGGGACAGTAACAGCTGACCGAATGTAGACTTTGTGGCCAGGAGCACGCAAGTTGGACACCCCCCTTTTATTTGTTTGCTTTGTTTTAATTGATCTGCATATTCTTTTCGTTTTTATTTGTTTGGGCCTCTGCCTTTAAATGTTTCTTCTCTAGAGGATTAGAGCGAGCTCTTCATTTTCTGGGGTTGAGGTTGGGTGGGCGACAGACCTCCTTCACCTGAACAGCTATATCTCTGTCTCTAGGATGGCGATGGGTCTGGAGGGAAGAGGGAGGTGGGGAGGGGGGAGTTATTGGGGGGACTATGCATGGATGTTGGGGAAGGGAGGGGGGAAGTTTTGATTGAATGTTGGGGAGGTTCATTGTTACCATTTTAAAGCATGTGGCAGACAGAAATGCTCCATACACCTGCACATCATACACCCGAGGCCTGCCGGCGCATGTGCTGACCAGGACTGAGGTTTCCTGAAGTGGTGGATGGACTCGGGACAGAGGCGCAAGATAATGGTACTGTCAAAATCCTTACGTGGAATGTGAATGGCCTGGGCAATAAGATAAAATGGGGGTTGGTTATGGCCTTTGTCAGGAGGGCTGCCCCGGACATAGTCCTGCTCCAGGAGACCCATTTACCTGGTACGCGCTGTGGGTTCTTAGCCAGGGGGCCATATAAGGTGCTGGCTCATGCGGGGTACACGTCGGACTCTAGAGGGGTAGCCATTTTGATCAAGAAGTCCCCCCCTTTAGCGGTCACACGAACATGGAGAGATCCCCAAGGTACTTATGTCGGGATTACAGGAACATGGAGACGCCAGAAGATCACAATAGTTTCTGTTTACGCACCTCCCAAGCTACAGGCTACAATCCTAGCAGGAGAAGCTGATATCCTTTTGAACACACTAGACACACTACATGTGCTGGGAGGGGATTTTAATGATGTTATGTACCCCCTTTGGACAGATCGGGGGTTCAGACGGACACCTTGGTATCGTCCCCTTTGGCAAGGTTCATTGACACGGTAGGGCTGACGGATGTCTGGAGATGGCTCCATCCGGATGCTAGGACTTACTCTTACTTCTCTGGGGCCCATAAGGTGTATTCTCGGTTGGACTATGTCTTCCTTCCCCGTCATGCTCTCAGCACTGAGAGTCGGGCAGAATATCAGGTGCGGGGTGTATCGGACCACTCACCGCTGTTAGTGACAATAGGGACGAGGCATAGGACAAGGGGCGGGAGTTGGCGAATGGCGGCATGGGATCTTCAGAATAAGGACTTGTTGCGGGGATTTAGGGCAGATGTGAAGGTGTACTTTGCCGAAAATCTGGGTTCAGTACAGTCAGGGGTGACGTTCTGGGAAGGCTTTAAGACAGTCATGAGGGATAGAGCCCAGAATAGAATAGCGGGGGAGAAGAGGAGAGTGCAGGGAGACCTAAATGACCTTGAGACTCGTATCTTAGAGCTAGAGCGGGGACCTGTGGCAGATAGAGCGACGCAGTCACTTAGACTATTACTGGATGCACACCAGCAATACAAGGCTCTGATGACTACGAGGCCAAAACACAGGCGCAGGCGACCTTGCATAGACTGTATGATGTGGGGGATAAGTATGGAAAACTTCTGGCGTGGCTGAGTCGTAGAGAACAGGAGGCGAGGTGGGTGGAACAGGTGTCAGATGCCCAGGGCCGTACCAGACGAACAGATGTCCAGATAGCACAGGCATTCGCAGCACATTATGAGGAGTTCTACAAGGCCAGGGAACTAGGCTCGAAGGCGGAGATAGGACAGTATTTGGATAGCATTGAGACCCCCATCTTAGCAGAGGAGACTCAAGTGAGTCTGGAGGAAGAGATAACAATCACGGAGGTTAGGGAGGCTATAGCTAGACTCCGCCCGGGGAAATCTCCTGGTCCGAACGGGTTTCCCCGCAGAATTAAAAAAAAAACGGCGGACCTACTCACTAATCACCTGCTGGCCTTGTTTGCCGGGGTGGTGCCGGAGGGCTCGTTACCGCCGGATCTTCGTATGGCCACAATTATACCAATCTATAAACAGGGTAAGCCGCCAGGGGAGTGAGTGTCTTATCGCCCCATCTCCCTGTTGAACGTGGAGGTTAAACTCCTGGCGACGATTCTGGCGTTGTGACTGAGAAGGATGATTCCAGATCTGGTGCACCTAGATCAGACTGGCTTCCTGCCTGTCAGGGCGACTAGGCACAACTTGAGGAGGACTCACAACTGGTTGATGGCAGTGTGTAATCGTAGAGAGTCCCATGTGTTTTTGTCTCTAGACCCCGAAAAAGCGTTTGATGCAGTACACTGGCCCTTCCTGGATGGAGTGCTGATTAAGTTTGGCTTTGGCCCGAAGTTTCGGAAATGGGTGAATCTTCTCTATACTGACCCACAAGCGAGGGTTAAGGTCAATGGGGTGTTATCAATGGACTTTCCCATAAGGGGGTCGATTCCGATTCGGGAAAAACCGCTCCGAATAGCCGTTCGGGGCGTTTTTCCAGTACGAATCGTACCCTGCAACGTCCCCCGAACGTACGACGAAGTACGATTCGTACCAGGAGCCGTACTCCGTACGAGTCGTACAAGACACCGTACGACTCTAATCTCCGTACGATTCTCCCTCGGAACCCGCTGTACGCGACATCTGTACGGTTCGCGGCTGGTTTTTACGACCCAGCAAGTACGATACGTGTCGGGTACGCACCGTACGACCCCTTTTCTACGGGAGCTGAAAACAGCCGTAAAAGCAGACTTAGCGTATTCTGTTTTGTAACTCTTCCATACGAGAGTTTACACAATGAACTAACGGTGAAAAATATCGTTTTTTCATTGGCAAACAGATATTTATGCATATGTAGAGCAGTATTAGAAAAACATAGCTTTAATACATGTTTACAGTTGACTTGAACCTATTGTACAGGATTAACACTATCTCTGTTTGTTTAATTTCTCACACTGATTTTCTTACATTTCGTTCTCATCCTCACACCGACTTTTTATCGCGGTTAAACAGGTAAATATTCTGACAGATAAACAGAGTGCAAATAGATAATGTTGCTTAAACAAGGTTATTCATTAACAGAGGAATAAGGATATCTTCACTGGCTGGATAGCAGAGGTGTTAGTTATGAGTAGAGTTTTGGATATTCAACTCCAGTTTCCGTATAAAGAGCGCAGTCGCAATGAACCGGATGTTGTGACCGGAAGTTATTGGAAGGTTAGAGTTCAACGCACGCCGAGCGTGTAAGGTAGGCGAGTATGGAATAGCGGCGTAATAGTGTATTTTAACGTTATATTATCCTGGAGAACTGAGATTACTCCATTGTTTGTTTTAGAATCTGATCCAGTGTAGGGGGTCGGGCATTACCTCAGCCCAAATTCAATGGTCCACATCTTAGAAACTGGATGGTTGCCACGCAATGGGGACAGGGGTGCAATAACTCTCACAACTGGGAAAATGATTAGGGGAAACAAGATGATTGGAAGAGAAGGGGCAAGAAGTGAAAAGTGATAGGTATACATTTTACATCACCCCCTCGGACATGGTCAGCACATCTGTCGCTGAAGATGGATGAAATGTGTGATGCTTGTACCACTAAACAGTTCTGCATGTTAACTTTCAATGTTTTGAATTTTTTATATAGGTATAGCTCACCCAAATGATTTAAAAAAACTACACAGATGTACATTATTGCCCTTACCCAACCTTGGCTAACTTTTGACAATAAAAATGTCATGTACTACAGACTCCATTTCTGCAGAACATCTTTAACTCGATGGTGCACAGCTATTCTCTATCTCATGTATAGTCATTTCATTTCAGGATTTTCTCCTTCCAATATATATTTGTCATGGTTGCCAATGGCCTTATGTAACATGCACAGACACGCATCAAACAGGCGGGTGTTACCTAATTGAAAATGGAAAATAGGGGCAAATATGGCGTCTTTCTCAATGTAAGAAGCAAAGCTCCAAGGTAGTCACACAAATACATTTGTTACATTGTGCATTATGCATAGTTACTCGTTGTGCTTTGTACATAATTATTTATTTCCTGGAACCAGAACTAAGAACCTGCGTGTACTTTCCATGTTTTAGATTCCAGGTTCTATGAGGGACAGTTTGTATCCTGCTATCTAACCTGACGGTTGCGCTGTGCCTTATTTCCGAATAAACATCATTTTTCCTACTTGCTCCTGGATTCTTCACTTTACAACATTCCTCGACATCTTCAAATAAACAAGACTTTAGTTGCTTATGAAATGCCATGGATGGGTTGCATTTGTGACATTATGTTTTCGGGCTGACATAGTGATGCTTATCCTTGATGATGTCAAATAACTAAAGAAATGAATTTGGCATTGACTGAACAGGAGCTAGTTCATGATGTGACAGTAGCATTTGTGGAGACCAGCGTTCATGGCAAAGTCTGCTGTTGACCCGATTGTTAAATTCTCTAAAGTACAATAATTAAATAAGACCACATATAATTTAGTCACAATGACCCCACCTGTCAGGTTTGATGATTTTAAGGGGTAAATGTTTATGGGCATTAGAAGATTTTTGTTTTACATTTTTTTTAACAGTGTGGTAAATAAAGAAAGATAGTGGACAGTGTTCCTTTTGTCATTGTCAGTGGTTTCTTCTCCAGGTTTCACAGTGATGTACCTAAAACGTTCTACCTCCTGGAGTGCCTCTTGTGGCACCACTTAATAGCTTGCGAAGAAATTAATTTTCATTGAAATTATGATGTATCTCTCCACATTTTGAAGTAACTGAATGATTCTTCTGATTGTGAGAATTCGTGTAGCTCTACTGAAAGCACATTCTGAGAATACTTTTTGCAAGAAATGTCTATTTCACTGCCAACCTGCTCAACTCCAGCCAGTCCCCCATGTTCCCATGCCAATATGGCAAAGGATTTTGGTGTAGTTGATTTTTTTTCATCTATATACTCCAGAGTCATTTCCTCCAACCGGAGAGTGAGTGTGCTGAGTAGGGGTGGGCGGAACAAATTCTGCAAAGTTGCATAAAAACTCTGCAAGATTCCCCGGAGTTGATTTTACTACCCTCGAGTAGAAAATCTTGCTTGAGCCACAGGAAATCTACTCGAGAAGCAGTCCTCTCACCTTGACCGCCCGCACTGGCCCACGACTGCCCACATTAGAAAATTGAGCTAGGGGATAGCAATTCTTGTTCGCATTTCTGGAACCACGTAGGAAACTATTCTGCCACACTGGGGTTGGCGAAATTTGGCCGGAACTCTGTGTTATGGGGTCACCACATTCTGCCAATTCCGTGGAGGGAATGAAACATCCTGTCCACCCTTAGTGATAAGTAGGCAAATCATTAGCTGCTAGTTTCCCTGTGCCGTTGACTGCGACTATTTGTTGAATACACAGGTGGGAAGTTGATGCTGCAGCAGCAGTGTGATGCTGATGGTAATGGTGAGACCACTCTGCTCCGCACTTGCCAATAAAGTGCAGACTTTTGCTGTAATGTTTTTGTCCTGTTTGTTGTATTTTATGGACTGGGCACCCTTGGATCTTAATCTCTCAGTGAAGTCATCATAGAGGACTCGCCATGGGATCTTTGATTGTCGACTCCAAGTGTAAGTAAGGAGCCAACATCAGCAATACGTTTCAAGTACAATGAAACCAATGTGGTTCCACAAAAATGACAGAGAGGATGGTGTCCAAACTTTAATCAAATTAGTTCAGGTTATAAGTTAAATCAATTAGCAGAATTGAAAGAATTTTATTTAGGAGGATACATATTTATATGATCATGCAGTCTAAATTTGTATAATATAAGGAAATAATGCAAAATAGAATTACATATAGCATGTAAAATATAAAAAAAGCAGGTTCCATAGAGGGATTTCCCTATTCTAAATAAAGCATCGAAAGCGGCAAGAGGACATTCTCTGAGGAAGGTGTCAGTATCAAATGAACCAATTTAAAGGTTCAAGGGAGAAAAGCTTGAGTACTCGAGCATGAAACCCGAGACTCAGACAGGCAGTTGCGAAGAAGTTTTCTCTTCTTGAAGTCAGGACAGAATTATGCCTGTGAGGGATTTTCAGTTCCACTGGCGGAATCAGAGAAATTTGGTAATTCCGTGTTACTCTTGAAAAGCGGGTTTACTGATGTATTAAAATTCCACCCCTCCGCCGGCAGAATTAAAAACGATGCTGTGGTTTCTAAAGGTAAAAAAAAACGCTGCATATCACTCAGTGCCCATGAATACTCCGCAGTAATTAAAATTTTGTAATCCTTGCAGAGTATGCAAGGTTGCTGAGTAGTATTTGGCCGCACTATTAGCACAAAATGCATCCTCGCATCCATGTTGGGATACAAGGGTGCATTTTGCGCTAAGAAAAAAGTACCAAATGCCCACTCTGCCCATGACGGAATTCTGTGTAATCTGGCAGGATTTTATTGTATATCTATGTAATTCCATGCAATCAAACCCAACAAATTCCGCCCTCAACTAGACGTAATCTGCAGGAGCACATAATTAAAGTATAAAAAAAACTTCTAGAAGACTCTCCATATCAATTTCATCCAAGCGATCCAATCAGGAATCGTTCTCTTGGAGCAGATAGACTACCCAGTTTGCCAACTCTTAACAATGGGGTACACAGCTGCACGGCCGTGGATGTAACATCAGTCTGGTCTGCCTGGTACAGAAGAATTTCTCCCACCTCTGAGTCTCCATGCCGAGGCCTACTTCTAATTAAGTTGCAGCTACTTTTCAGTCTAGTACAATAAATAATAAGCATATTCTAACTTAAAAAATGTGATGATAAGACAACTGCAGAGGAAAGAAAAATGAGACAGTGGCAAGCATTTTATAAAGTGAAATTCACAATATTTGGCCTGGTTACAAGTTAGGTCAATATTACATTTATACTGGCTTCCAAACGAAAACAGTTAGCATGGGTAAATACATTGGTTATATTTAGCGAAGCTATACTTTTTCTTTTTAACGTGAACTTATTGATTATGGGTCAGCTAGATATATGGATGGCTACTCATTAAGGTAAATATAGGCAACCCCTAAACTTGGTTAACACAAGGCACACAGATTAATACTATTGAGCACATGTTAAATATATCATTTGCATATGAAGTGTTGGGGCACTAAATTACACTGCTCCACATTCGTTCATTTTTATGTCGACGCGCAGGGGTCATTTAGAATTTGGTGGTACAGGAGAACCACTGTATATTAGGGGTTTTCTCATCTAGCTAAACTCCTTGTTCCTGTGCTACTGATGGGCTATTTTTTAACAAATATAAAAATAAGAAACATGTAAATGTAAATGTGTAAATGTAAATGCATTTATATAGCGCACTACTTACCCGTAGGGTCCCAAGGCGCTTCGACCGCTGCGAAACCCTTCCTGGCTTCCCTGAGAGATGGTCCCTTAATGGGTATCTCCAGGGTGAGACCAGGCATCCCCGGCGGTCTGGTGGGGCCGTTAGTGAAGATGAGGCAAGCTAATGCCCAGAGTTGCCGAGTGTGAACGCTGATCAGAGGCGAGGCGAGAGAATTATCGAGTCCGCTGACCCTGGTCCAGAAACCTGCCGCGCCGGGAATCGAACCCTGGTCCCGGGCCGTCCTCTGCTCTCGGGTCTGCCGCCTCTAACCAGTGAGCCACACTACTTCACTACCATTTGTAACCCCAATAGCTCAAACTTTCAGTAATGCGTGACCTATTGCATTACAAATGCTTGTTAGCTAGAGCCACTGGAATTTGATGGGGTAAGAGAGAACTAAATTATGTAGTAGTGTTGACCAAATTGTGCAGCAAGAAGAGGAAAGTTTTTCAGCGTAATGCAGAATCATTTTGTGGCAGCAGGATTAAACTATTTGACATTTCTAATACAAATTAATACTGTCAGTGCAAATGTTTCATCTAGTTATTACCAGTTTAACACTAGGACACAGCAATCAGCAATTCAAAAGTAATCAATTAAAGTTTGCACATGAATAAATCAAAACATGCATATAGCATTGCACTACCTCCAAGGCCTCTTATTACGTAGTGGTAACCAAATAAATGCAAGCACCTGAACAGCTTCCGGCAGTTTGAAGTGGGTTGTTGATACAAACAGGGCATCACGTGATTCGTACGGTCTCCTGCCTTATCGGTTCACTGTCCACAGAAGTTTAGACAGTAACAATGCATCTTTGATAACTTTCAGGTGTATTTCTTGGCATCAACGGTGCCGCGATTGTAACAAAATGTAAATAATTTATTTTTTAAAGCGTGCGGCAGCAGCTATTTTTCTATTTATTTACTTTTGAACCTGTAGTGCGGTTAGCACTTTAGTTTTGCCGTTGCATGCATCCACACATCCGCAGGCCAGGCGTGGCCTGCGGGGAGCAATAAAAGGAAGGCGTGCGCTCGGGCACGTCACTTCCGACAGAGAGACCGGTGTGAGCTTCATCATTGTATGCTGCGCGTCCCCACCCCTGCGCTAGCATACTGTTGGCCTGGTGCCCAGCCTGGCACCAAACTACACTGGCGACGAGCGGAGGGGGCCCAACCCTCGCCCGTGCACCTGGTACCTGTGTGGAGCGATCCGCTCCCCTCCGCGGCGACGACCGCGTGACTGCTGGCTGGCTCGAGCCCTATGAGCCCACCTCCTCAGGTGCACCCTGTTGCTGCCCTTGGTTTGCCCACTGGGACCCAATATCAACCCCTGGCTGCCCCCGGTGTGGGCGCGAGCCTCCGGCTGCCTTCCGCGGCGTCCCGCTCCGAGGTTTGCGACGCCTTGCCGGACCTCACGCATCTCGCGTGGTCCGCGGTGCCGGCGCCCTACCAAACCTCACGCATCTCGCGTGAGAGCGGGAAAACACCGTGCCGAACCTCACGCATCTAGCGTGCAACGCGTTTTGGGTGTGCTGTGCTCCGGGGGAGTGTGACCTCGCCTGGAAGGCCTGCTGCCATCACCTGAAGGCCCCGGAGGTTCGCCCGGAGTGGTCCTTGACCCCCAACACCCCGCCAGAAGCGGCAGACGTGACACGGGACGACGCTGAGACGCATGGTGAGCCGACGGCGCGGATCATTGCTCAGGTACACGTGGGTGCGACGCAACACCGAATAGACTATCCAGCCCCAGTAACGCCCCACCCTAGCCGGGAGTCGACGTCATGGGGGACGAAGACGCTGCAGCGCCCGTTATAACTATCCCTTTCCAGCACGCCGCGACTGGGGTCCTCCCGCCATTCAGTGAGGCGAGTGACCCATCCACGGCGTCGCCTCGATGGAAAATCTGGCTGGAAAGACTTGAGAACTACTTTATAGTTACGCGTGAGACGAATGATGCAGTCAAAAGGTCCTTACTACTCCACTACGCGGGAGACGAGATCTTCAAGCTCTTCAAACACCTCCCCAACTCGGGTGCGGCGGCTAGCTACGCGGCCGCAGTTGCCGCCCTCAACGGACATTTTGATCCCCAACTAAATGTGGATTTCGAGGTCTTCAAGCTGGGACAGGCACGTCAACGAGACGGAGAAACCATGGACCAATTCCACACACGAGTCAGGGAACTGGCCAGTTCCACCGACGAGGATCAACCCAGAGCCATTAGGAGGCAACTGATTCAGGGATGCAGGGATAAGACACTGAGAGGCCAGATTCTCCGAAAACCTAGAATAACCCTGGAGAATATCCTCATTTTGGCCAGATCCCACGAGCTTTCAGATGCCAGAGCGGCGGCCATGGAACAGGCCCTACATAAGACCCCGATCAAAGTGGAAAATATCAAGACGGAAAGGGCGGATGCGGTGCGGCCTCGAACACGTGGTCAGGCGCCGAAGGGATTTAGGAAGAAATCACCTCAAGCCCGTTGCGGATACTGCGGCCATGAACCACACGCAGCCAAGGACTGCCCGGCCCAGGGACAGACGTGTGGGAACTGTGGGATCCCGAACCACTTTGCAGCTGTCTGCCGCAGGAAGAACCAGTCCAGGAACCCCAAGAAGTCGTGGACACCCACCAAAGCGGTCCGCCAACTGTCACTAGCCACAGCTGACCAGGGCCCAGAGAGGTCAGAGAGACACCTGCCCACGGTCTGCGACGACTCGGATTCGGAAGACGAGGAGGCGTATGTCGTTTCGTTTGCCCGGGAACTCAAGCAGCGACGGCGGCCGCAGCCCACATGTGTGGTGCAAATGGGACAGAACGAGGTGAAGGCGATCATCGACACGGGGGCCACCGTGAATGTGATGGGACTCCAGCAATTCAACAAGTTACGTCCCCGCCCAGAGGTCCTACCGTCCAAAACGAGGATCTTCGCATATGGCGCGGACACGCCTCTACCCCTCAAGGGGAAGATCGTGATACCGGTTCGGGCAGATGAGGAGGAGATAACGGCAACCATTCACATCATCAACCGGGAGGCTGATACTCTCCTGAGTAGTCACACGGCAGAGGATCTGAAACTGATAGCTTTCGCCAACCGGATCCGAGCCCACCAAGTGGACGAGCTGTTGGAGCGGTTCCCTGAGCTGTTCAGGGGACTAGGATGCATCAAATGCGACCCCATTAAACTCCACATCGATAAATCAGTCTCCCCCACGGCTTTGCGCCACCGCCGGATACCATTCCACCTCCGACCCCTAGTGGAGAAAGAACTGCAGAAGTTGGAGAATCTTGGGGTAATTGAGAAAGTGACGGGACCCACCCCCTGGGGGTCGCCCATGGTGATAGTCGAAAAACCCAAGCAGCCGGGCGAAATTCGGCTATGCATCGATATGCGGCTACCCAACACAGCTATCCGAAGGGAGAGGCACCTGACGCCTACCATGGACGACATAGTGGCCGACGTGAATGGATCCAAATGGTTCTCTAAAATTGACCTCAATGCAGGATATCACCAGCTGCCCCTTGCGGAGGAGAGCCGATTCATTACCACATTCAGTACCCACCTCGGCCTACGATGATACAAACGCCTCAACATCGGCAGCCGAGGTGTTCCAAAACACCATTAGAGAGCTCCTATCAGGACTGCCAGGAGTCATCAACGTCAGCGATGACATCCTAATACACTCATCCACCGCATCTGACCATTACAAGCACCTGCGAAACGTCCTGAAGAGACTGAGTGAACACGGAGCGACACTCCACAAGGACAAATGCCAATTCTTCCAATCATCGATTGAATTCTTTGGCTAGATATTCAATCAGGAGGGGATTCAGGTTGACCCAAGAAAATCCAAGTCCATCAAGGACGCACCAGCGCCCAAATCGCCAACGGAGGTGAGGAGTTTCCTTGGGATGGCCACATACTGTGGCCGATTCATACCAGGTCTAGCCACCAAGAGCGAGCCATTACGAAATCTCACCAAATCAGACGCTGTATGGCAGTGGGGCACCAAAGAAGAGGAAGCATTCCGGAGCATCAAGGAGGCCTTACTGGAAAACGCGACACTGTCCTACTTCGATCCAGGGAAGCGCACCGAGGTCATCGTCGACGCCAGCCCAGTAGGCCTGGGAGCAGTCCTGACCCAAGAACATGAGCCCGGACAATGGACGGCCCTAGCGTTTGCCAGCAAAGCCCTGACCCCCACCGAGACCAGGTACGCCCAAATAGAACGAGAAGCCCTAGCGATTAAATGGGCCTGCAGCCACTTTCACCTTTATCTCCAAGGCCACCCATTTACCATGGTTACAGATCACCAACCCCTGGTACACCTCTTCAGGGGCACAGCTCCACATCCACCACCGCGCATTGAAAGATGGGTGATCCAACTACAGTCATACGGGATGGAGGTGGTATACCGGCCAGGAGCCAAGAACCCGGCGGATTACCTGTCACGCCATCCTTTCCCCCAGGAACCACCCTCCTCCTCCGACGACTGCGAGGAGTATGCCCGGTGGGTAGCTCTCACATCATGCCCCCTGTGTATGACCATCGACGAGATCAAAGAGGCGGCTGCTGATGACAACCCGTACATGCGATCAATACAAGCTATTCAGGAAGGCACATGGGCCAACTACCTACACCCTCCCGATACCTGGACGGCAACAGACAAGGAGACCCTCACAAAATTCTGGCATGTCCGTCATGAACTCAGTGCCACAGATGACGGTGTGCTGCTAAGGGGAACACAACTGGTGATACCTCAACGTCTTCGAAACCGGGCCACCCAGCTGGGCCACGGCGGCCACCAAGGCACCACAAAGATGAAGGCCCGCATGCGGGAGAAGGTGTGGTTCCCTGAGCTGGAGACCATGGTCGAGGACTGCGTGAAAAACTGCCTACCCTGCCAATTGACCAGTGCTCCAGAGAGGGCGGCCCCAATCATCACGGAGGAGGCTTGCACGACGCCATGGACCAAAATAAGTGTGGATTTTGGGAGTTTCCCAGGAGAGGGGCACACGCTAGTGGCCATTGACTCGTACTCAAAGTACCCCTTAGTTGAAAAGATCGAATCCACGGCATTCTCGCATGTAGGACCCGCCTTAGAGAAAATGTTCTCCATGTTTGGCTATCCGGAGGAACTGAAAAGCGACAACGGTCCGCCCTTCCAAGGAGCGGAATTCGCCACTTTCCTGGAGGCCAGAGGCATCAAGCACCGACGCATAACACCCCAATGGCCGCAAGCAAATGGAGAGGCTGAGAGGTTTATGCGAACTCTAAATAAGACATTCCGCATAGCAATGGTAGAACAGGCGGACCCTGAACAGAGACTACATGACTTCCTACGGGAATACAGAGGGACTCCTCACTGCACTACCCAGAGAAGTCCTTGGGCACTCATGTTCCAAGGACTCCGCAGAGATCCCCTCCCCACTGCCCCGGGGACAACACCAATCCCGAATGACATCGAGGGGACCCAGGAACGGAGAAGGCAAAATAATCGGCGAACAAGCCAACGCCCGAGTGCGACCACGCGACGGCTGCGCCAGGGAGATCAAGTGGTCAGACGGAACCGACGTCCTGGAGGGAAGTTCCAAACGCCCTATGAACCGGGTCCGTGGACTGTGACAGCCACGAAGGGAACCATGGTGACCGCACGCAAGGAGGGAGAAGAAGTATCGAGGAACACCTCGTGGTTCAAAGTAGTGCCCCAGGGGATAACCAACCATTCGGAAGTGCTGGAAAGCGTGGAGACAATGCCAAATGCTCTGACCCAAGAGGATGGAAGCAGCTCGCCGGCAGGGACACAAGAAGGTTTGCCGGAATCAGAAGACGGACCTCCATCATCGCAAACCCCCGCCAGAAACACCCCACGCCATCGGGAACCCGAGCGAAGTCAGAACCTGCGATACAATCTACGGCCCAATCCACCCCCAAGTCAGAAGCTAAAAGACTATGCCTGTCAGCTAAGTTCCTGAACCCGCCAACAATGGACACGCAAGTACAGCATTTTTGTTTTGTTTAAAACTATGAGAGACTGGTTATCCCACTTCGAGATAATATGTGATTAAGACATAAAAGTTTATAAAGTTGGATAGGGATGTAGTGCGGTTAGCACTTTAGTTTTGCCGTTGCATGCATCCACACATCCGCAGGCCAGGCGTGGCCTGCGGGGAGCAATAAAAGGAAGGCGTGCGCTCAGGCACGTCACTTCCGACAGAGAGACCGGTGTGAGCTTCATCATTGTATGCTGCACGTCCCCACCCCTGCGCTAGCATACTGTTGGCCTGGTGCCCAGCCTGGCACCAAACTACAGAACCATTTGTGGCGCGTCGCTCTTGAGCTTTAAATATCTAACGCTAAAGCGGTGTGTGCCGCCATTGCTACAAAAGTAAATGAATGGAAAACAAATGGCGGCCACACACCTTTTTTTCTATTTATTTACTTTTGAAGCAATCACGGCACACCACTCTTTAGCTTAAGATGTTTAAAGCTAGAGCGTGGCTTGCCACAATTTTAACAAAAATAAATAAATAGAAAAAAAAGGTATGCGGCCGCAGTTTTTTTATATTTATTAACTTTTGATGTATACGCGGCACGCCACGCTTTCGCTTTGAACATGTGAAGCTAAAGCACGGTGTGCCACAAATGCTAATTAAACAAATAAATAGTAAAAAAAATATAACATTGTAAATTTCACAGGAAAGCACATTTGAAACAAATTACCTCCTCTGCAGTGTCATGGGTTGAACATGTGCCTCATATAGCAACTACAAACCAGGGGTTGCAAAAGCCAGACAGCATATCTTGCCTGCTTCAGCACAACATTAATTAACTAAATAGTGCTCGCTGACTGTTAATGAAACCTATAGAGTAAGGACACATGTAAGAGGGGCTGTCCTCATGGGAGGTAACAACATAAAGGAGGGAGGTATTAAGGCAGGATTACTGAGCCTATTCACAGATCAGAAACTACCATATACAAAGGACAGTAATAGGAGCCTGTTGAAAAGATGGGCAGGAAATGGGCAGAGATTAAACTCCATACCTGAATACAGCATGTCTTGAAGAGATAACGTAAACGAGGCCTTGCGATACCTAAAAAGTAGGATGGCAGGCACCAATAGTGTGACTTAGTTCACCTTGTTTAAATGGGCTATTAGGTGGTTTTGGTCTTATTTTGTTTCCTAGATGAACTTAGCATTCACAGTATCTTTTTGACAGTGTCACAATTGATTTCTAAGAAGACATGGTGCTGGTGCATTAAAATCAGGGGTGGCACAGCTTGGTGTCATCCTGATATCTGGCCGTAGGCTGTGCCACCTTATATACCACCATCATCCAATGCCTTGGGCTTTGAGAATCGTGAAGCTGATCCAGCAACCACCAGAACTTGCATTTTACTTGCAGAGTTTCCCATATGCCCCCATGTCTGCCTTACAAGGGGTCTACTGATCCCGTTACACAGCCGTTTGCCTTGCTTCCCAAGAAGCATGTCAGCATGGTAAATGGTGCATGCTGCAATGATCTGCTTGACCTTGTGAATGTAAAATGTATTCTGACCCAGTGATATGCTATTTCTTGCAGTACAGAACATGTGGTGCCAGGTTCAATGGAAGAGGGACCATGCAGTACACAACAAAGGTGGAGGTTGTTGTTGAGGTTTCTGCTGCTCTTTTCGGTTTCTGCCACAATTAGTTAGAGCTAATGCTCTCAGTGACAGTATGTGCTGATTTTGTGGTACTTTTGGCATAAGTACTGAAACTAAGGTGAAAGTTGCCTCTGTTGTTGTTGCTCTTGTTGATTTGATATCTGTGGCAACAAATGAAGTCCGTAGGCATAGAGACAGCAGCTTCATCACCAACATCTCTGGGACGCTGGCATTCTCATCTTGCTGAAAACTTAATTTTGCTATGCCGCCTTTGGTTCTCACTTATAGAAGTTGAGGAACTTGAACTTCTTGGTTTTGGAGGGGATGTTACATAAGATGGTGTAATGTAGCAAGAATATCTGCCTCTTCAATCATGTCTTCTTCATGTTCTGCTTCTGTTTGCTGGGACTCTCCTGGCACTGATGATCACTACCACTGCAGCAGTGAGATGAAGAAGGACCTATTTTTCGAAAGGATGGAGATGGTAAAATGGATCCAAAAACACTTCCTACTTTATGCTTTCCCAGAAGTACTGGGTGCATTGAGTATCCAGATTACACACTTTGTCCAAAGAATGCAGAGGCTTTAACCGTATTGTGTCAAAGATGTGGCTACGTTTTCGGAGGTGTCAATGGGATGACCCACTTTCCTGCAAGCTACATATATTTTAGGTGATATGCTTTTCTTCAGTTGAGATGAAATGAAAACTGTAGTCATAAAAGTGGATGATGGAGACATGAGCCCTGGCTCGTTCTACCTGTAGGCTGGTTTGTGTTGCCATTGCTTCCCATGACCACAGCCGCTAAGTGACCTACGGCAAGGACAGGAATGTACCAGACTCAAGATCTGTGGGCAATCGTCACCCTAGCCATGCTACTACATACTACTGCACCTCAGACCCTAGTAGTAGCACTGTAGACTTGGCAGACAATTCAGGAAATCAGAAAATCTATCAAAAAGCACACACAGAATTCATAATTAGTAGTGGCCCATGCAGGTACGAGAGGTGAGGCCGTAGGGGGAATTCTGACGGACGATGACGAGGGAAAATGAAATGAATAATACATTTTCCCTCGTCATTGTCTGTCGGAATTCCCCCACCCTGCCTCACTGCCCCCACCACTCTTACTTGCACGGGCCGCGGCTGTAAATGACTATGAATATAAATGTGCATTGTGGCTTGGCAGCCAGAAGCAGTAACTGCCGGAAGATGAAAGATTGCATGCGGAAGACTAAATGGAGGTCCTTTCCAAAGTGCAGTACACACAGCCATAAGCAGTGCCGTAACAAAACATGAGGGGGTCCATCTTGCTTTGGAACTAGTCAGGAGCAGGCTAGGGCCCATCACCCGTGCAAAGAGCTGGAGGGAGCTCGCCCCCTCACGGAATGGTCTACGGGAGCTATTGTACCTCCAGTGACCACAGGCCACTCTTTCAAAGCAATAAGATCTCCATATTTGGAAAAATTCTAGGATCATGCCATGGCCCACAACATGCCCAACAGGAGTACTGGCAAAATGAGAGCAAATTTAAAAAACCCAGAAGAAGCACACACCCAATGCTACACATATTGGATGTACAGCTTGACAGCAAACACATTTAGAGAAACATGGTGGTGGGAAAAGTGAAAGAATACCATGCAGAAATTATATTTTACAGTCTGTCTCATGAAAGCAACAACAAAATTACCAAAGGCAATCTGTGAACATCCCCAGGCCATGACCTTAATAACATAAAATCCAGTGCAACAAATGTCCATTGTACTTGACCATGTGATTGACCATTCCCATATTGGCCTGCCGTTCTCTGCATGTATCTCTAGCTTCTCCACCAACAAACAAAGGACCAGATTTGCAATTTTTCATGCACTGCAATGCAGCAAACAGGATTGCTCTGCAGCATTGAGTCAAAGAGGATCAGAAGGGCAGCAACTAACATATGACCTGATAGTGCAAAGGAGTGTGTGTGATGTCTCACACTAGTTTGTTCTGTAAGTGTTTTGTTATGGAGACTGCCAACTAGCTCTCCCTGGTTTACATATCCCCTATCAGTGGGATGTGTGTGCGTGTGGTAAATGTGGGTGTTTGTTTATGTCTATATTTATGTGAATGCTTGTGTTAATTTGTAACGCCATATGCATGTGTGCACAACATGGTGGCCTTCCTTCAGAATACCATTTTTCATGGTGGACACAATAACCTATGTATTCCTGTGATCATCACCCCCTCTAAAGGCTCTCAAGGCATCTCACGCCTTTTATTTGTTCTATTTGGGTTTTTGCTACTGTCCCTCGCATAATGTTTTTGGCTGCTGCTTGGCAATCATTGTCTTCTATAGGCACTGTGTGCCTAGGATCAGCAAAATACCTTCATCAGTTCAAACTTGTCTGAACTTTGGCTCCATGCTCCAGAAGCTGCAAAAACTGTATACAAAGTAAGAACATTCACTTCTCTTTGATTGGGAGAGAGCATTCAAAATCAAATAAACACCACCTTTGGGGGCTCACGCTTCTGCTCTGGCCCCCTTGATGAAGTAATTTGTACTTTATCTGGACAATGAGGAAACTGTGCAGTGGCTCAGGGCAGACACACTGCTGGAGACAGAACCTTTGCTGGTTTGCCATCTTCCTATGCAAGCTGGAAATATGCCAAGATTCCTGGAAACAATAGCACTGTGAGATCTGGTAGGAGAGAAGTTTCTCTGACCACTGACCGTGCCCGGCCAAGCTGACTGGATGGCATGTGTGGTATGGCAGGCACACTAAACAACCAGGTCTACAAGCCACAGGGTCCCTTTAGGACAATTGACCTGAGAGCAATGTGAAGACCATAACCAAGCATTGCCTGAGTCATGTGCCTGTGAAGATACTTACTCAAATGATGAGTAGAGAGCCCAAGTGGTGCCTCATGTGAACAGTCCAGCCCGATCATGGGACCAGGTTTCATTGACTGAATAAGACCATTCCAGTTCTGGAAATGCTTGAACTGGTTGTGTGATAGAAAAAAGCATGCCTCAGCAATGCATGCCTTAACCACGCGGTCTAAACCCTGAGAGCGTCTTTACCGTGCATGCCTTTAAACACAATTTTGTGGTAAAGACATGTTTGGTAAATGGGCATGTGTGGTAAAGATCACACTCCTGTCCCTCGGCCCTAAACCCTAAAAATAATCCTAAACCTAAAATCCCTACCTCCCGCCTACTCCAGCCTAACTGTCCCCTCTGGGCTGGGGCGGGTAGGTGGGGTTAGGTTTTAGGGAGTATGGGCTTGTTTTAGGGCTCAGGGAGGGTGCTGTGGTTGGAGTAGTTTTTAGGGGGCTGAGTTGTAGGGCTCAGGGCAGGAAACAGGATAGCAGCAGTTTTCAGGTGGAGGGGGCTGTTGGGAGTTTTAGGGCTCAGGGCAGGGGATGGAGGTGGGGTAGATTATTTGGTTGGGGTAGTTTTAGGGGTGGGGGCTTGGGGAAGTTTTCAGGGGCGGGAGTTTTAGGGCTCAGAGCAGGTCACAGGAAAGGGGAAGTTTTAAGCTGAGGGGGCAGTTGGGCTGGGATGGGGGGTTAGATTGTAGGGGTTGAGGGCTTGTTTTAGGGCTCAGTCAGGGAGCTAGGGTCGGAATAGTTGTAAGGGGGCTGAGTTATAGGGCTCAGGGTAGGGGAAAGGATAGGGGCAGTTATCAGGACGAGGGGGCAGTTGGGCTGGGCTAGGTGGGAGGTAGGGATTTTAGGTTTAGAGTGTTTTTAGGGTATAGGACAGAGGGGAAAGAGTGTGATCTTTACCACACATGCCTATTTACTAAACATGTATTTACTACAAATTGTGTAGTAAAGGCATGCGTGTTAAAGATGCGGTCGGGGTTTAGACCGTGTGGTTAAGGCATGCATTGTTGAGGCATGCGTTTTTCCATCTCACAACCCTATAGTGAATAGGGGGGTGCCACAACAACCCTACACAGTGTTGTCAGGCACCATGGTCATAGATCTCAGCCAATTTATACTCCTACTGCCTAGCTTGACCCAGAGTATCATGTGGTCTAGGTTTCTTAAAGGGCCGGCTGACCTGGAAGTGATGTTTTAATCTCTTCCCTGTGTGCCTTTGCCCTGTCCTCCGTAGTTTCCACTCAAGTACCCTTATTATTGGTTTCTTGGTGTTATATGTAGGTAGGTACACTACTTGTTTTAGCTTCCTGATGTTCAGATATGTGGGTTTCCCTCCTGCTCTCCAGGTGTGCATGTTACTTGAGTCTGATCCAAATGCATACACGACACAAGGGACTAACTCATGTGCTTTATGTTGCAAACTGCCAGTTTGTGAAAAATAATAAATTAATCTTGTCTATTGTCTTTGTCAGTATTAAATGCGGCTGTTTAATTAATGGCATGTGCTTATTTTGTGTGCTTATGTTATGTCTTTTCGTCTTTATGTTGCATTAGCTCATGGAGAATTCTGCGGCCTAAATAAAGAATGGTAGATATAAATAGGCAGCTCTATGTGCTTCAGCTACAGCTAGGTAACATTGATTAATGGGTTAATAATTAGCGAAGGGGGTGGGTAACAGAATAAATCCTAATTCTTTAATTAATTGATGTTATGTGTTTGTTTAAATAATAGTTTTCGAATGGGCCTAAGAAAATGGCTGGCAGAGCTGCAGAATGAGAAAACTTGACCAGAGTGAAGCCTTCACTCATGTGCAGAAAAAAGAGCTTTTGCTGAACAATCAACGTTTAATGCAGACGTGGTTTTGTCGAGTTGAATGTGTTCTTGGAGAAAAATCCAAGGGCAATAAATCTGAATTGCCTGCCAAGATTAGGAAGTAAAGTTTTGTGCTCAGGCGAATGTAACATTTTTGAGGAAGCAAAAAGGATGGAGAATCTAAGAACAATAAGGGCTTATGATGAGGCCCGGACTTGGTCAGGAGTGAATGACCTAATGGTGGACTGACAGGGCTCAGCAAATCGCAAGTTTGGATTTTCAGAAAAGAATGCAAAATTTAGTTACTTTAGCTAGTTAGAAAGGTATAAAAATTGCCCCAGTGGGCAGGAGGGTGTCTCTCGCTTTCCGATTCCAGAAGGGCGTGACGTGCTGATGAACTCTTGGTGCACGTAAGGATAACAGGCTTAAATGACTTTATTACTTTGGTGAAGCGAGTTTTAATTGGGAAATAGACTTAGGGAATGGAAAACTGTTATTTTGCTTTAACTCATTCATGTTGATTTTGCTTTGAAGATGTCAGTTCATTGATTCATTACTCCTTAATCGATACTGCTAATATTGCTAATAAATAAAGATTCTTAATAAAATGCTCTTTCTTGAATAATAAAGTTTAATAAAATTAGATTTTTGAAACGACAAGCTGGTCTTGTCTATTCATGGTCTAGTTGCCATCAGCTGATCCATTTACCTTAGTGACTTAATTAAAATGTTATTTGCATAAATCCCTGGTTAAAGATGATAAACTGCAGATGTATATATATGTGTAAATAGTTTGTGAATATGTTCTGATTAATTAGGTCACATGATTCAGTTGCTCAAAAATTGTCTCGTTGGTTAATGGGCCTTGTGAGTGATTTATGATTAATGGTGAGTATCATGGTGTTGGGTAGCGTTGTTGAGACAGTTTTTCTATAGGGGCGCTGGATCAGTTTCTTGGTAGCAGAGGTACGATTGCTATGGTAACTGTCATGCTATATGGTAATTACATAGGATCAATGTTTAACATATGTTGAGTTTGTTCAGTTGTTATATGTAGTCGAAAGGTTTTTTCAGCAGTGTGGCAATTCCTGGTTTTGTACCGGTACAAGAGTAGTGTAACAGGTGACGTTGCACAGTGCATTTGTTCTGTTTTAAAACAGTGGTATTGTCATATATCACTAGTGTTGTCGTCGTACAGCACAAGTTTAGGGATTCTAGGTGTGCTAGGTAAAATGTATAGTGAGGATTGTCTATGAAATTCTAGCTTTCGAGTATAGGGACTTGGTGCCTGTTCTAAAACTCACTGTGAAAAGAGTAGTAGATTTTATTCAAGCTTGAGTGAAGGGTAAGGAAGTGTTGTCTACCTTACTGATGTATGAGGTTTCCTATGGTTGGTTAAAGTCCTACCAAAATTCATGTATGCATGGTTAGGGATTTTTTCCGTTTGAATGTGCGTAAATGAATATTGTAATATACGATCAAGTGAAACTTTGAATTGTCACTTCATGTGCATTCAGAGGGAATCAAGTTCATTATTACCTGTTAGAAGGGTAGAGTAGTCTTGCTTTATCAACGAATGAATATTCTGTGAGAATAGCGTTGTCTAATTCTTGAAAGAATACTTGAGTAATTGTGTAAAAGCTATCACTTTATTTAGTGAAACAGACAAATGGTTTGTTTTTCTGGAGTTACTAATTGAAATTCATCGAAAGGTTTTGTTTAAAATGGAGCTGTGAAAATATTTTGTGAAGGAGGGGTGAGCTCTAGGAGTGAGAGACGAGAAGCTGCAGCGGCAGTATACGTCACAAGGGTCCGCGCTGTGATTGGCTAGCATACGTCACAGCAAGCGCACTGATTGAATCACGTGACAAAGACGAGCTGACAGCTGATTGGTTCTTTCTGAAAGCAGAAATCCTATTGGTTGGGCAAGGTGGTGACGTAGCTTAACGTGATTGGCTTGTTGGTGTGTTTCGCGCACGGATTGGCTGATTTTGCGGAACAACCAGGAAACATTTACGATACATTCCAAAGTAAGCGGAATTGTTTAAAAACATGGGTTATTATTATATTAAGCAGAAAAAGAAGCTTTCTTGGTTTCAGAAATTGAAAAATAAATTGAAACCTGACAAGAAAATTGAAACGCGAGGTGTAAAGTTACTTCATAAGTACAAAACACCTGCAGCTTATATGGAAGGTGAATATGGTTATCATACTTGCCTTTGGTTTGATAATTGGATGGATTATACCAAGAATGATGGTGTTTTAGCATGGCCGGAAGATGGTTCCTTTAACATTAAGGTTATGAAAAATTTAAGAGACAAAATGATGACTCTTGAACCAAAGCCTAGACCTACACAATTTGAGGCTTTAGCTGAATGGGAAGATGAGATGTTTGAATTGGAACGAGAGAGAAAAGGCATAACAAGAGGTACCAGATTAGACATAAATAGAGAAACTCATGAGGATAGAATGCGTCGATGGAGACGTAGTGCATGTGATGGTTTGTACCCAGTAAGAGTGATGGTTACTGAAGTACCAGGTCAAAAGAATACCCGAAAGAAAAATAATAATGTTGAAGAAAATGATTTAGAAGATCCAGTTTTAGAAGAAATTTATATTACGGATCAGAAAAAGACTCCTTATCAACCAGCCTGTACATGGTCTTCCCCGATGGTTCCTTCAGGAACTACTCCAAGTGCACCTCCAAGAGAAATTATTAATGAAGCGTCACCCAGGTTATACTCGAATAATGCAAAAACTCCTGAAAGAGTAGAAACCAGAACTAATTCTAGCATATCTGGTGAAAACTGAAATTTTGTTGAAACCCCAGTTCACAGACATGAAACCTTAAGAAATGTAATAAGAACAGAAGGTTCTGGGGAAATGCCAAATACTTCAGAATATTTACGAACAAAGGAAGAATTAATACAGCAGTTAACTAAAAGCATGGAAGCAGTAACGGTACCAGTAACGTTTGGTCCTGTTCAACCAGTATTTGATCAAAGAGAAGTTAGACACTCAGCTTTAACTATTCCATTAAATGCAGAAATCCAGAAAGTGGCTGAAAAATTCACCGAGAAAAAACAAGGATGCCTGATTTAACTTTTAATCAAAGTCCAACAGGTAGAACACCAACTGGTGCAGAATCTGATGCTGATACTCCAGAAAAGAGTATAAATAAAATAGATTTAACGCCTTCTCCGCAAACCCCAAAGACTCCAGAAAATAAATTACTTGATGTTGCAAAATTTAAAGCAGATTTGGCGGAATTAATTAATGGCACAATTGGACCTGACAATTTAAAGCATTATCAAGATGAAGAATTGTTGTTTATTTGTAAAAGCATACAATGGAAAACCAAAAATAAGTATGAACAATTGGAAGAATTGGCTACTGAACTAGAAGTTGATTTGAACAGGCAGAAGAATTTGGGTAAACATTACAGAATAGAATTTACTGAAAGGGATATTGAAAACATGAATTCAAATGGAAGAATATTGCATATAAAAGATGTAATTGTGTATTTAAAAAGATTAGGTGATATTAGTAAATGGAGAGTAAAATGGACAAAGAAAAGAGAGGAAGAAAGGAGAGAAAGAGGAGAAGTAGCAAATCAGTTTCCGATGAGAGAAATAGCATGAGGTGGGTATGTGCATGTTCCTTGGACAAGACAGGATATTTTATTGTTCACAAATGATTTTCCTCGGCTGAGAGAAAAGCCTGTAGAATGGTATTGACAGGTGGATAGATTCATTAAGGTCTCGAAAGTTCTGTGGATTGATCTTAATGGATTCTTTGACATATTTGTTCCATCGGATCTTTGGACAGAATGTAAAGTTTCTATAAGTTGGCCTAAAGTAGAACCTGATCGAGATAGAGTAACAGGTGCTCCATCATCAGATGTTATGGATCTGTATGATAAAGTAATTTACTGGTTGAAAAACAAAATTCCCCCGAAAGAAGTTGATTGGGTTAAAATTGATAGAACAAACCAAGAGCCAAAAGAATCAGTACATTCATTTTATGAAAGGTTACTGTTGGTTTTTAAACAGTACAGTGACTATGAAAAATTAAGTGAAAAGGACATGAGCCACTTCATATACAGGTTTGTTTATGGTTTAAGACCTGAAATTGGTGATATGATTAGAAACTGAATAGTTGGTTGGCAATCACTCTCAGTTGATGACATTTTGAGAAAAGCAAAATATTGTAGTGACGAGATAGATGCTAAGCAGAAGAAGCTAAAGGAAAAAGCCATGTGGGCACAAGTAAAAGTGGCTGAACAACAAATTGCAAATTCGGAAAATAAAAATGTTAATCAGAATCAAGGCAAATTTAAAGGTAATTATAATAAACCAAAATTTAATGTGAATATTGAAGAACTGAAGCAAAAACTCCCATGTTTTAATTGCGGTGAAATTGGACACTGGCAGCATGAATGTAAAAATCCGCCCAGAAATTTAAAAAATGCATCATTAAATCCACAGATGCAGAATGAGATAAATCTGCAGCTATAGCAACAGCTACAGCGACAGGTAGTGAATCAGCAGAGTCAGATTCCACAACCACTACTTCCAAATTGTGTGAATGTGCAGAGATACAATACAGAGACGGGATTCTGTGGAGGTGAACAGGTAAACAGATCGCAAAGAGTGAATGTGCAAAATGTTTCACAACAATATTTGTTGAATGAAAATGGAGGGAGTGATTCTGAGGATTACTTATGACGGTGCCTGAGAGAGGAGGAAGAGTATGTGCTTGGAGCCACTCTTGAGGTAGACCAGTCTGGTCCATTTGTAAATGGTAAAGTGAATGATGTAGAAATCACTTTTCTTGTGGACACAGGTGCTACCCGTTCTACTGTTAGATCAGTGGAAATAGAAAACCTGCCTCTCTCTGGGGACACCATCCAAGTAGTTGGCGTAGCTAATCAACAAATTAAAACAGATTTAACAGAACCTGTCAAAATTGAAATTGGCAAATTTAAAGACAAACATAGATTTGTAGGTTGTAACAGCAGTCCTGTAAATTTGTTAGGGAGGGACATCCTTTGCAAAATGAATTGCAAAATATATTGTTCACCGGATGGTATAGAGCTCCAAACTCTAGAAGAAGATGGGCTTTACAAGTTAACAATGTTAATGGTTGAAGCAGAGGAAAGTAAATTATTTCCTGCATTTGATAAAAATAATCTGCCTGAAGAATTAAAAGAAACAGTTAATGCTAAAATTTGGGATTTGACAGGAAGTGAAATGGGTTTGAGGAAAAATGTTGACCCCGTTAAAATTACAGTGAAACAAGGAGTAAATTTTCCAAACATTCCTCAGTATAAAATGAAAGCAGAAACTATTGAAGGTGTTATACCTGTAATTGAAAAATTCATAAAACAAGGTGTTCTGAAAGAAATTGAGAGTAGCCTATGTAATTCACCGATTATGGGTATCAAAAAGCCAAACGGAACTTACAGGATTGTTCAAGACCTGAGAAAGGTTAATCAGATAGTTGTTCCATGTTGCCCAGTTGTTCCAAACCCAGCGGTAATTCTTTATCAGATTCTGCATGATGCAGAATGGTACACAGTCATAGACCTCTGCAATGCATTCTTTACAGTTCCATTGCATCCAGAAACCAGCAAATTTTTGCATTTAGGTTCCAGGATCGCATCCTAGCATGGTGTCGTATCCCTCAAGGGTATACAGAGAGTCCATCAATCTTTAATCAGCTGTTAAAGAAATCTTTGGATAATTTAGATTTACCTGGAAAATCAACATTAGCGCAATACATAGATGACCTCCTTGTGGCTGCAAAAACACGAGATAACTGTGTGCCAGATACCATTATTCTTTTGAATCATCTGGCAGATGAAGGACATAAAGTGTCTCCTGCAAAATTACAGTTTTGCAAACAAGAAGTTAAATATCTTGGTCAGAGGATTGCAAAAGAAATCAGACAAGTGACAATTGAGAGAATTAAAATGATTCAGGGAATGCAACCTCCAAAGACACAGAGACAGGTCAGAATGTTTTTAGGAATGGTTGGTTATTGTCGCCAATGGATTATTGGATTTTCAGTAATTGCAAAACCACTTCAGAGATTGACAAAAGCAGACATGAAAAAAGACCCAATTATTCTAACAAAAATTGAGTTAGAAGCTTTTGAGCAGTTAAAAATAAGTTTGTATGAAGCACCTGCTTTGGGTATGCCAGATTACGAGAAAGAATTTGAGCTGTATTGCAGTGAAAGGGAAGGCTGTGCATTGTTAGTTCTAATACAGAGACATGTTAAACTGAGAAAGCCAATTGCCTATTTCTCAACAGTTCTTGATCCTGTTGCAAAAGCATTACCTGGCTGCTTAAAAGCAGTGGCTGCAACAAGTGTGAGCCTTGAACAGAGTGAAGGAATTATAATGGGATTTCCTGTAAAAGTTTATGTACCTGATTCTGTGGAAGTTCTTCTTACCAGAAGCAAAACACAGCATTTGACAAGTAACAGATTAACAAAATATGAGAAAGTAATTTTGGGCTCAGATAATGTCTCAATAGCAAGGTGTGTAAATTTAAATCCTTCCACATTATTGCCTGATGGTACGGTAACAGAAATCAGAAACGAGAATGACATTAATCATGAATATCTGGATGTGTTAGAATATTGTACAAAACCAAGACAGGACATTAAAGATGTCCCGTTAGCTGAATCTGATTTTGTTTACTTTGTTGATGGTTCATGCTTAAGAACAGATGAAGGTGTTTTGAGAGCAGCATATTCTGTCTGTACAGCTGCAGATGTAGTTGAGGCTTCCTGTCTCGAAGGAATTCGTTCAGCTCAAGTAGCAGGATTGATTGCTTTGATTCGAGCATGTGAAAGAGCGAAAGAGTTAAGAATTACCATAGTGACTGATAGTCACTATGGATACGGTGTGGTTCATGATTATGGTCAGCTCTGGTCTCAAAGAGGTTATTTAACTTCTGCGGGAACTCCAATCAGGAATGCAAAATTGATCAAAAGATTGATTGATGGCATTCAGTTACCAGAAAAAATTGCTGTCCTGAAATGTACAGCGCATAAAAAAGGCAATGATTAT
Source organism: Lissotriton helveticus (assembly GCF_964261635.1). Taxonomy (NCBI): domain Eukaryota; kingdom Metazoa; phylum Chordata; class Amphibia; order Caudata; family Salamandridae; genus Lissotriton; species Lissotriton helveticus. Next base: position 604,993,032 of record NC_136072.1, on the reverse strand, counting down.
ATAACTAAAGGAAATGCCTATGCAGATGAAATTGCTAGGTACTGTGCAATTAACAATTTTTCAATCAATCGGGAAAAAGACAATGAACATGTTTTGAATTCACTTATGCTAACATCTGTAGTTGAGACATGGAAGATTTACAAGATGAGGCAGATGATGAGGAAAAAGACTCAAGGTTAAAAGCAGGTTGTAGACAGCGAGAAGAAGATGAGATTTGGGTTTACAAAGATGACAGACCAGTTTTGCCAAATAGCATGATTGCTGACATGGCTAGAATGTATCATGGTCCAGGACATATTGGAAGAGATTCTATGATAAGTTTATTTAGGCAGACTTGGTACAACCCAAAGTTCAGAATAATAGCAGAATCTTTTTGCCAGAGATGCTTAATCTGTCAACAAATGAACCCAAACAGAAACACAATTGTGAGTATGGGAACCATAGGATGGGAGGGTGGTCCTTTTACCAGGTTGCAAATGGATTTCATTGACATGCCACCCCATAACAGGTTGAGAAATGTACTGGTGATAGTCTTTTTGTTTTCAAGATGGGTGGAAGCGTTCCCAACACGTCACAATGATTCAGTTACTGTTGCAAAATTGCTTTTAAGGGAGATCATACATAGGTACGGTTTTCCAGTGACTGTTGAAACTGATCGTGGCACACATTTTGAAAACAGACTATTACAAATGATCTGTGAAGCATTGAACATAAAACAGAAGCTGCATTGTGCCTACAGACCAGAAGCATCAGGTGTGGTTGAGCAAATAAATGGTACAATCAAGAATAGAATAGCTAAAATGTGTCTGGCTACAGGAGTAAAGTGGACAGATGCACTTCCACTTGTTTTGATGTCTTTGAGAAGTACTGTGGAAAAGTAAATTTTGCCATGTTCTGTGTCCCTACGTGTTCCCCATCTTATGTTATGTGTGCATGATTAATATGCATATGTATTCCCCATGTTTGATTAAAGACGCAATTACAGTTGTGTCCATCCCTAGTATGCCAGTTCCCAGTTCTCGTGAATACTACGAATATCAGGCCTATGTAAAGTTACGTTGCCACGTTTCTCAGTGTGCACGTTATTTCATTGTAAAATCCCCGTTTCTAGGCCTCAAAAGGGCCCGGACACCAGATTCAGCTCCTGTCTCCTGAGCCCTCGCTGAGGAGCGATACAGCCCCCACCTGTATTCCTGACCCTTCACTTACTTCCTGCCTCACAGTGCCCGGTTCAGCCTGGCTCTGCCTGCTAGTCTGCCAAGAGTATGTTATGATTCTAGTTATCAGTTCAGCCCTCCTTCTCTGCATTCCTAAACTACTGAATCGCATCAATAGTTTCCGTCATCGTCTAGCCTTTACGTCTCCATGTAAGAGAAATACTGTATTTATGGTCATTTAATATTCTTCAACACGCACTACATGTAGAATAATGCATGCTCCAGTCTTAGAGTCTGTTAACCTCTCCCCTCCTGACTCTTAGTTTATATCAACATGTTCTCTAAACATCAGATACTAGATATTGTTTAGGCACATGTCGCCCTGACTCTCCAGACTCCAGTCTCTGCTCCTAGTACAGAGTTCATAGCCCCCAGCTTCTCCTAGTGACACGTCATTGTCAGTTTGCGCGCACCATTAGGTTAGAGGTCCCGGCTCCTTAGGTAGCCCCCTCCATGTTTCCGCCCCATTTATGACATATTCTGTTATGTTTACATCACATGTCTATGTATACGCCTCCTGTTACACCCACTTTCACCCTTATCTTTCGCGACTGCTATTGACCACACCCACTGCTCCGCCTATTGTATGTATTGTAATGCAACTGTTTTAGTATATATGCTTGTGTACTGTTATTAAAGTTAGCGCGCTCATCCCAGATCCAGCCCCGGCAGCTGCCGGGCTCTGCCATCCTATTCCTGTGCAGGTTGTCCTGTTCCTGTCCTTTATGCTGTATTAAACCTGCAAACTCCTACTACCTCGAATCTTGACTCTTATTTATTGAGCTATCTGTTATTGCTATGTCCAGTCAAACCTAGATCCGGTATTATTTATTTATATACCACATAATGGCGCCCGAATAGGGATTTGCCCTTTCCCCACGCGCCGGTGAAGCCACGTATGCCCCCTGACCCTCTGCAGCCGTGACGGAACCATACCGGCCACGTGCAGATATTTCTGCTTCAAGTATCCCTCAGGCCCACGGAGGAGACGGAGGTTGCGGTCCAGCATCTAGACGAGGCGGTGGAGGAACGCGGCGAGTCCCGACCAGAGCCCAAGCCGAGAGTCCAAGGTCCGAGGTATCCGGAGGCCCACCCGTAACAGAAGTCCGAAGTCCGTCTGTCCGGCGTCGAAGCAGTCCAGTCCAGTCCGAGGCCTTCCGTTCTTGCTGCCCGGTGAGTACCGTTGCTAGGGTAGTATCTAGACAGGGTCAATCTAATTGTCTCTGGTCCGTGGGGTTTGGTGGTACACAGATCCCAAAACGAAGTGTCCACTTCGGTGGATGCGGGTCCTGACGTGTCTCTTTATGAGACCGGTAAGTTTCGTACTGTTTCAGCAGTGCATCTAGTCTCTGTTCTAGCCAGTTCTGTTCTCGAGAAAATTCATGTATTCTGTTTTCCGTATTCCAGGTAGTATTTTGTCAGAACTGTTATTTTAAATGTTCTTCATGTATTTTAATGTCGTGGTATGAGAGTGGTGTAATTATCGTGTCCATTTTGTATTGTATTGTGTCTAGATTACAGTTCAGTCATGCCTTTATTTTCTAAACTACGTCAGTTAAAAACCAGAAAAGGTCTGTTAGAAGCAGCAGTTCCTGTCCCGCCTAGGGACAGTCCAGGTCATTTTATGTATCAGAAGCATGGCATAAGTGCCATATTATATCTAGATTTATGGGTAGAGTACACCAAAGAGTTAGAAGAAAAGTCCAGATGGCCCGTATCGGGTACATGGGATGCCGAGTGCATCATGCGAGTAGAAGAAGTATTATGGAAAAAGAAAGCCAGACAGTCACAGAAAGATGCCATCGAGTTATGGCGCAAAGAATCTCATAAAAGAACCGAAAAAGAAATCAGAAAGTCAGAATTAAGTAGAGAATCCTTAGAACGAGCCCAAGAAAGGGAATTAATCGAAATAGGTGAACGAGTTAAAACCGAACAGTCAGACAGACAGAGGAATGCCCTCATTAAGGGTATGTATCCTCTTCTTGCCGAGGGCTTGCCAAAAGCGACCCCGGAGGCATCCAGTAATTTTCCGCCACCATTAGTTCCGACCAAGCTACGTCACAAACCGACCGCAGCTGATATTTTTATCTCGTCCTATTTGGACGACACAGTCCCAGAATATGCAAATCCTGTTCCGTCAGTCCCTGTAAATCATGCAATTCCTGCTCCTCCAGACACCGGAGTACCTGCCACGGTACCCCCGGTCCAGCCTACATTACAATTTCCCGCCGCGCCAGTACGAAGAGTATCAGTCGACGATTCCAGTTTAGGGGCCGCAGGAGGAGGTCCTCCTGGTACCCCGCCACCACACCAACGAGTAACATTAGTCGAGTTACATGAATGTGCGTTACAGCGTACCCCCAAATATAAGTCCGTTGCAGATATCCGACGAGCTCTTACTGAATGCCGCTATGATCCAGTTGCAGGTGATGACAGTACAGTTATATATTCCATCCGTGTAAGACGGGTGACCGGGTATTTGGACACCCTACCGAATATGAAAGAAGATCTAGACAGAATATATCGTTTCATCCGTACAGGGGATGATCCAGAAAGTATTGGCGAAGCCATGTCTCAAAGGAAAGCTGAGATCCAGCTCATGCTATTAAAGTTTCTGATTAATTGTTTAATAAGAGAACAAGATTACCCGTCCAAAGATCCGGCCGAAATGAGAATCCTGACAAGGTGGAGTGATAATATAGCCGAGGGTAAACACAGAACTATCAGTAGTATAGAGAGTATGTACAAGAGAATTCGTAAGGAAATAATAAAGTTACACGAACAACGTAAAGCAGCACAAGTAAGCGAGAAAGAGAATGACTCTTCTACTGAAGAGGTAGACGACGAGAATCCCGCCAGAATAGCGTATGTAGGAAAATCTAGATTTCCAGACCGCCATTTACGCCTAGAACACAAGTCAGTTTTTCATCACCCAGCACCAGAACAAGGTTCTCTAGAACAAGTATTTCAAGCTACCGATCAAATTCTGAAATCACGAATCGGTTATAGTGAATTAAGTACTATGCATGAACAAGAACTAGCCCGATCAGCAGTCCGATGGATTACTGATTCTACCACTTTTCCAGACGAAATAGTGGCACAAATGTTTCTGAAACTGCCCCCAGCCGAGCAGCGACTGGTGGGTATGTATATGATCCAGCACCTCATTACTTTGTATGAAGGTCAACATTCTGATCCAGGTCCGTTACATGATGTCCTGAACGAGTTACTCCAGTATAGATGGAAAGGTTTAGGTACCGATTTAATTAGTGTCATTCTAGAACAGCGCCACAAATATAGAACGTTTTTGAACCCGCATTTTGTTCACGTCTCACCTCCAGAAAGTAAACCGTTTTACATAGATAGACAGAATCTGTTACGAGAAGTACACCCAGTTAGGACAGCAGATGGTGAAATGCAACGAGTGTTTGTTTACACCCCAATTACAAAGATGGAACTCTTAGAGATGAAGAAATTAATTCCCTGCCATGACAAAGATCCAGCAGGGTTCCACCGAGAATTAAAAGACATGCTCCGTATGGGAGAATACACGTATCCAGATATTATTAAAATGCTAAAGGTCCTGTTGCCCGCAGGGGTATACGAGAAACTCAAGGAAAAAGAATGGGAGGTGGGAGAGAAAAAGATCGATTGGGCAGTTCTAGAAGCTGAAGATAAGATACGAGTACCAGGTACCGGTCTTGGAGAGAAATGTAAAGAATTACCTGAATTGTTAATACAAGTTTTGCCCAGGTTATTAGCCACTAAAAAGGAAGACTGGGATGCAATCTCAGCCTGTAAACAGAAACAAGACGAAGACACTAGTGATTTTTATTCTAGATTTGAGAAATGCTTTATTATAAACAGTGGCTTGAAGACGAGTAGCGAGTCGTACCCTCATCTTTTTGTTACTAAATTAGTCGAGAATTCAAGTCCACAAGTTAAGAATCGAGTTTTGAAAGTCGAAAGTACATGGCAAGCTAGTACCCCGTCCCAGATGTTACAGATGCTCCAATATCACCAGAATAGAATCAGAGAAGAGCAAGATCATGAAAGGAAACGTATGAAAGACACGAAAATGAAAGTACTAGTTGCACAATCTGTTCCACAAGACAGTCAGAAGAGGGGTCCGAATCAAGCCAGTCATCCTGCAGCTCCCGTTAAAGGGACCTGCAATTATTGTAAACAGCCAGGTCATTTCATAAACGAGTGTGCAGTCCTGAAACACAATATAGCTACTGGTAAGACTAAAGAAAGACCACGTCCGCCTAGACAAGAACAAGTTTCACAGACTTCTCAGCCACAGAATGCACAACAGACAGTTCCAGCACCGCAGCCTATTGCTGCAACACAGCATGTTACACAGCAGATGTACCAGTATGCACAGTCTGAATATCCAGAGTATCAGCAGTACTCATGAAACAGCCTAGAGAGGGAGGTAGGCTTGCCTCTCATCGAGATTCCTGTAGATCAAGAAGGTCCCTATGTTCATAGTCAGGTACTAGGGAAAGACAGAAAGTTTCTGATTGATACAGGGGCAAGTAGGACCACCATCAGTCACGCCGAAGTTCCAGGGGCTCCGCTCTCAGGCTCTAGAAATGTTTCCCTTGGATTTTCAGGAAAGCCTATTGTAAACGAGATATCTAAGCCAGTTACTCTAGAAGTAGGTCCATTGTCCCGCACTACTGATCTGTTACTTACGAAGTCATGTCCAGAAAATCTGTTAGGTATTAGGACACTGAAAGAATTAGGTGCAGTTATTTGCTGTTCCCCCGAGGGAATACGACTGTTTTTACGTGACTTCAAGGGTCACTATGTATTACGAGATTTTGATCCAAGATTGTCTAATGTTCCGCAGCATCTATGGGCGCAAGGTCCAACTGATGTCGGTTTTATGCAAATCACACCCCATCGTGTGACTCTCAAACCAGGTATAGTCCTGCCACGAATCAGACAGTACAGATTGCCACCTGAGGCTGTAGCAGCCTTATCCAAAATTATTGACGAGCTCATGGCTCAAGGAGTAGTTGTAGAAACTGACTCCAATGTATGTAATTCTCCGATCATTCCAGTCATGAAACGTACTGATCCAAATGCACCCCCAGTATATCGATTAGTGATTGACCTTCGAGAACTCAATAAATGTATTATTCCCCAGTACCCAGTTGTCCCAGATATTTCATCCCTATTGACAGCCATTGATTCCGAAGCCTCATTTTTTACAGTCATAGACCTCAAGAACGCGTTTTTCAGTGTCCCCATTCATCCAGACAGCCAGTTTCTTTTCGGATTTTGTTTAAATGGAAGGAGCTATATGTTCACACGAGCTCCTCAAGGTTTCACAGAAAGTCCTAGTATTTATAGTCAAGCACTTAAGAGACAACTAGACAACATTCACATGCCAACTGACACTGCCCTGCTCCAGTATGTCGATGATCTACTGATCACAGCCCGTTCTGAATCTGCTTGCGAGCGAGCATCACTTACAGTCTTGTATTTCCTTGCCGAGATGGGGCACAAGGTGTCCCCTTCGAAGCTTCAATTCTGTGTCCAGCAAGTGATCTACTTAGGCCACTTACTGTCCAAGTGGGGTAGGCAGTTGACACCAGACCGTATCCAGTTAATAACGAGTCTTCCTCAGCCCAAGACCCAGAAGGAGGTACGTGCTTTTATCGGCCTTACTTCTTACTGCAGACAATGGATTCCTCAGTATGCATTTCTAGCTAAACCACTAATACAGTTAACGACACAGGAGGCAGCCGTATCGACTGTCCTCCCTTGGACATCTGAACATACACTTAGTTTCAATGAGTTGAAGAAAGCCTTATGCCAAGCTCCAGTTCTAGCTACACCGAACTACAGTAAGCCTTTTACACTTTTCGTCACAGAACGCGAAGGTACAGCATTATCTGTTCTCACACAAGATCAAGCAGGACAATACAAGCCCTGTGCTTATTTTTCGAGCACATTAGATCCTGTAGCTCAGGCTCTGCCTGCGTGCCTTAAGTCAGTTGCAGCCACAGCACTAGCTATCAGACAAAGTGATTCCATAGTATTAGGACATTCCTTGACAGTACAAGTTCCACACTCTGTGGAAGTTCTTTTAAACCGAACACAGACTCAGCACTTGACAATTGCACGTTTAACAGGTTATGAATTGACACTGTTCCAGCCACACATAGAAATCAGACGCTGCAACGTTCTAAATCCTGCTACACTATTACCGTCAGTTAATTCGAATCCTGCCATACACGACTGTGTGGAAGTAGTTAATATTATGACAAAGCCAAGACAAGATCTGACAGATATTCCATTACCAGATCCCGACCTGACACTTTATGTGGATGGTTCATGTATGAGAACAAGTACGGGAGAACTAGTAGCCGCGTATGCAGTGACTACTGACACTGAAGTTATAGAAACACACCGTATTGACACCCTGTCTGCTCAAGCAGCAGAGCTAGTTGCTCTGACACAAGCCTGCATACACGCTAAGAATCTGAAAGTTAATGTTTATACAGATTCACGCTACGCATTCGGAGTTGTACACGACTTCGGAGTGCTCTGGCAGGAGAGAGGTTTCATGACTTCTCATGGAACCAAGATTCAGCATGGTCTCCTTATTCAAGCTCTGTTAGATGCCATACATTTACCGACATCTATTGCTATCATGAAGTGCAAAGCACATACGAAAGTTACTGACATTATTTCTCAAGGTAATGATCTAGCAGATCGCACAGCCAAGCTTACAGCACAGACTCCAGACATTTCAGTTAATCCGACACAGACACATGCTCCAGCTCCGACTACCTGTATGACAGTTAAGGACCCTACTCAAGATGTCATAGATATCCAGTTACATGCTACTCCCGAAGAAATCAAGAAATGGTCCGAACAAGGAGGGGTCCAGACAGATCAGGGATGGGTAACAAAGGTTTCTCCCCGACTCTATGGTTCAAGTCATTATCAATACCGCACATAGTCCAGCCCATTTAGGAGAAAAAGCTATGTTAGACAGTATCCAGAACATTTGGTTCAACAAGCATTTACGAGCTGCAGCCAAGCAGAAAGTCCGTACCTGTATGATATGTTGCCACAGTTCAATCCAGGTAAAAGTGTCCCGGTGGAACAAGGTGGATTCCAGCCCCCTGACCACCCTTTTGAAGTCCTCCAGATGGATTATATTCAGATGAAGCGATGTCGAGGTTTCAAGTATGTCCTTGTAGTTGTATGCGCTTTGTCCAGGTGGACAGAGGCATATCCAGTTCCAGATTACACAGCCGCGACCACTGCCAAGCAGTTGGTTCGTGAATTCTTCCCCCGCTACGGACTCCCTAGAGTCGTATATTCTGATAACGGCCAGCCATTCTCATCTGAGCTTATGAAACACATCTCCCTTTTGTTAGGGTACCAGTGGAAGTTCCATTGTGTACGCCATCCTGAAGCAGCCGGTCTCGTAGAGAGACATAACCAGACCCTGAAAATCCGTATTGCCAAAATATGTAAAGAGAAAGGTGTAGACTGGCTAGTAGCTCTGCCAGTCGCTCTGTTTTATACGCGCATGGTCGCACATTCCAGATCAGGTCTGTCCCCGTACGAGGTCGTGTTCGGCCGCCCCCCTAATATGTGGGGTACACCTAGACCCCGAAGTATTACCGATGTTTCAAGTAATATGCTGACAGATTACCTAGCTTCCTTGATGTCTGCCCTACACTCTTGTCGTTCACAGGTTTCTGCCGCATTTCCAGACAATACCGAGGTGGCACTGCATGACATCGTTCCCGGAAGTTTGGTCCTTGTGAGGAACTTTGATCGTTCAAGTCCGCTGGAGCCTCGCTGGAAGGAGCCAAAACAAGTACTCCTGGCCACCCGTACTGCCGTCAAGCTGGAAGGCAGGAAGGGCTGGGTCCACCTGTCTCACGTGAAAAAGTTTTATGGATTAAAGACTGTTTCCAAGAACATTTCCGAGGATTTTAAGGATTGCCAAAGTACTATTCTTAAGGACTGTCCCGCAAAAGACAATGATACAAATCCCTCCCTGTTAGAGAAAACTCCGCAACAGGAGTATAAGCTAAAATTAAGGTCTAGTAAAATAAGTCAGCCAGTTTGATTGTCTAAGTCCTCCCCTAGGTGAAACGGTTAGACCGGTTTCTGACATGTATAAAATAGACCCCCATAGTGAGAGAGTTAGTCAAAACTCAATCCGATGTATCGTTTTTCTAAGTTTCATATTGTTTTTCAGCCTCATGATTACCTGCACAGGTTATGCATTTTATTTGTGTTTTCCAGTTTCTCATGTAAATAATTCTTCTATTGCTACAGTAGAGCACACGTTTAGTGATCTGCCTCCTCATGAACTATCTTATCGTCTTGCTATGCGTAATAATTCCTTTATCCGCATGTTACATTATTCACACCAGACCAGCAATGCCACTAATTGTTGGGTGTGTGGTCGACTCCCCCCTTTCCAGACACCGAAGGGAGTTCTGCCACTGTTTCCTTATCCATTTTCACATAACGGTTCGTGTGGAGCATGGTCCACGTTAACGTCATCCTCAACAGATATGTCTTTTCTTAACAGTACATGTTTTCCAGACAAGCAAGGTCTTCCCCACAGAACAGGGTTAGATCTAGAAAATGAAGTTTATAATTTAGGTAATTATTCTTCGAATTTCATGGTCCTGAATGTTCAGTCTGATACTACTCCAGACTTCCCTGCTATGTCAGTATTACCAGTCAAAGGCGAATTATGTGTCCAAAAGAATGGTTCCGTACATGTAGGACATAGTGATTGTACTACCATTGTCAAGTATAGTGACAGTGGGAAATCTATTTTTAAAGCTTCACGTCATTCTTATTTTGTTTGTGGTCAGACCGCATATGTTCGTCTGCCCCTCGATTGGGAGGGAACCTGTTACATTGCCTTCCTACTGCCACCAGTTTTTCTAGCCCCACCTGACTACCATAGGAATTCCCACCTAGTACATATCAGACACAAGAGAGACCTCCCGATTGTCGATTATACTGAAACTGCTATAGAACAATATATAGATATCAATAAAGGTGTCTTCCCTTATTTAGGTACTGTTGTGAATAGTAAACTGATACGTAGATTAACCAGAACACTCGAAGCAGTAGTGATTGAGACTACCTCTGCTCTAGGTGACTTAACCGAAGAGCAATCCTTTATGAGAATTGTCGTGCTCCAGAATCGTCTCGTCCTTGACGTCATACTGGCCGATAGGGGCGGGGCATGTAGAGTCATCGGATCTAGTTGCTGCATTTTCATTCCTAATAACGCGCCGTCTGTTTATTCAGCTATAACCAGACTCCATAAAATTGCCCATATGTTACACCAAGATCCAGGCACCTGGACATGGTCCGGTTGGTTCTGGAATATGATTTCCGCCTGGGGATGGAAAGTATTGTCCTTTCTAGGTATTGCAGTAGCGATCATATTCAGTTGTTACCTTTGTATACAATGTGGCCCTGCGATTTGTGGCATTTGTGCTACCTCTTGTATTCCTAGTCCCAAGTCCCGTTCTAAATCCAGTTCCAAGAAAATTCGAGACGAGCAAATGATACTGTATGAAATGATAGATTGTATCATGAATATTGATGTTTCCTGATGGAAACGTAGTGACAAGGAGGGAATGTGGAAAAGTAAATTTTGCCATGTTCTGTGTCCCTACGTGTTCCCCATCTTATGTTATGTGTGCATGATTAATATGCATATGTATTCCCCATGTTTGATTAAAGACGCAATTACAGTTGTGTCCATCCCTAGTATGCCAGTTCCCAGTTCTTGTGAATACTACGAATATCAGGCCTATGTAAAGTTACGTTGCCACGTTTCTCAGTGTGCACGTTATTTCATTGTAAAGTCCCCGTTTCTAGGCCTCAAAAGGGCCCGGACACCAGATTCAGCTCCTGTCTCCTGAGCCCTCGCTGAGGAGCGATACAGCCCCCACCTGTATTCCTGACCCTTCACTTACTTCCTGCCTCACAGTGCCCGGTTCAGCCTGGCTCTGCCTGCTAGTCTGCCAAGAGTATGTTATGATTCTAGTTATCAGTTCAGCCCTCCTTCTCTGCATTCCTAAACTACTGAATCGCATCAATAGTTTCCGTCATCGTCTAGCCTTTACGTCTCCATGTAAGAGAAATACTGTATTTATGGTCATTTAATATTCTTCAACACGCACTACATGTAGAATAATGCATGCTCCAGTCTTAGAGTCTGTTAACCTCTCCCCTCCTGACTCTTAGTTTATATCAACATGTTCTCTAAACATCAGATACTAGATATTGTTTAGGCACATGTCGCCCTGACTCTCCAGACTCCAGTCTCTGCTCCTAGTACAGAGTTCATAGCCCCCAGCTTCTCCTAGTGACACGTCATTGTCAGTTTGCGCGCACCATTAGGTTAGAGGTCCCGGCTCCTTAGGTAGCCCCCTCCATGTTTCCGCCCCATTTATGACATATTCTGTTATGTTTACATCACATGTCTATGTATACGCCTCCTGTTACACCCACTTTCACCCTTATCTTTCGCGACTGCTATTGACCACACCCACTGCTCCGCCTATTGTATGTATTGTAATGCAACTGTTTTAGTATATATGCTTGTGTACTGTTATTAAAGTTAGCGCGCTCATCCCAGATCCAGCCCCGGCAGCTGCCGGGCTCTGCCATCCTATTCCTGTGCAGGTTGTCCTGTTCCTGTCCTTTATGCTGTATTAAACCTGCAAACTCCTACTACCTCGAATCTTGACTCTTATTTATTGAGCTATCTGTTATTGCTATGTCCAGTCAAACCTAGATCCGGTATTATTTATTTATATACCACAGTACTCCTGATAAAAAGACAGGTCTAAGTCCTCATGATATTGTCATGGGTAGAGTCATGAGACAAGCATTTGTACCAGTTGGAAAATTAATGAGTATAAATGATAGCGTCATTTTGGAATACTGTAGGAACCTTTCTGACATCGTGACTTCTGTGTTCCATCAGTTGGGAACTGATGTAATTGCAAGAGACAAAGAAAAAGTTCATGATCTGTTACCAGGAGACTGGGTGAGGACAAAAATACACCGGAGAAGAAATTGTCTAGTACCCAGGTGGCAAACAGCAAGACAGGTGATTCTTGTCACAATAAATGCAGTAAAGTGCAAAGGATTGAAGAGGTGGATTCACGCTAGTAACACCATTCGTGTGCCAACACCTGAGCATCCTGACGAAGGTGACACAAGAACTGATTCAGATTCTGAAGAAGAACCTGAAAGAAATCCAGATCCTGAAGATCGACAAGAAGGTCGAAATCTGGAGAATTCAACTGTGAATGGGGCATTGAATGAAGATTCTGAAGAAATTGTGATATTAGACTCAGAAGATGATGAAAATCTGCTAGAAATAGAAGCAGAAGAAGAGTCTGATCAAGTGAAAATTCAAAATCAAGAGAGTATTGAAAAGCAGATTGGAAGCTCTGAAGGCAGGAACGGAAGTCCTGAAACTGGGAAGTTGGAAGTTACTGCAGAAGAAGAAGAAGACGAAGTTCCGAGTACCAGCTATAAGGATGATGTTCCTAACAGAGTAAAACTGCCGAGTAAAGAAGAGCCTAGATTTAGAATTGAAATCTCTGAAACAGAAACAGATGATAGCGATGAAGATTCTGAAATAAGAAATTTTAGAAAAAGAACTTGGAAAGCAGAGTGTAATCAGTCTGAACCAAAGAGAAACATTTTGAGAAAAGGTTATAATTGGCCAACTCCAATTGAAAAAGAAGGTTTGAAATTCAAACTGGTAAACAGATCAAAAGAGCAAATTAACGAAATATCAAGTCAAAAAGGAGAAACAGATAAGAAAATTCAAACAGGGAAAAAGATTGAAGTAATTAGTAGTAGGGCAAAAAGAGTTGTAAAACCTAACCAGAAGTACAAGTCCCCTGAATGGACCTACATTATTATTCCACCAGTAGTGGAAGTAAATAGCAGTAGTCAAGAAGATTTAAATGACACAAGTGATAATGACTGATTTTGTTTCAATTTAAAATTGTAGTGTGTTTTTGGCATAAGGCTGAAGAAAATGTGTTAGGTGACACAAGATTGAAGAAATTGTGTTAGCTGGAAAAACACGTTGATGTAAGACGCAAGATCGAAGAAAAGCTGTTAGAAAGTAGGGTTTTCTTTTAAAAAATTAAAAAATAAAAACGGGGGTATATTTAGTGATTTTTAAATTTTTGATTTTTGAGTTTTCTTGTAAGGCTTTTGTTATAGAGTAAGGATGCCCTGTACTAACAATTACTCGAGATGTTCAATCTTTAGGAGATGTTGTAAAATGTCTTTAATTTGTGTGGTTTTAATAATCTTGGTCTGGTTAATTTTAGCTGTCATTTTCCCTTTTGGAATTGACAAGGAAATGTACAAAGCCAACATGACAAGCAAAGTTATGGCTAAACAAGATAATCATGATACAGCAGGCAAAACTAACAGAGTTATTGATCATAAGCCAGAGATCCACCAAGATAGATCTGTTGGTGACTTTTCTAGTAATACTTTTTCAAGACTTCTTTCTGAATATGTTAGAGTCATGGATGTTAAAGACTGTTATATTTGTGTGAAACTACCAGCTTCTGTTTCTGAGGGGGTGACTTATAACATGATTCCCCTTACTTATGGCATTACATGCAGTGTAATAGCTAGTTTGTTTTATCAAACAAGTCGTTTAGAGTAGTATTATTCTAATTACGACGAGATTTTTGCAAATTTAAAGGTTGACAAAAGCTTGAATAAGCATAAACAAGCTAAACAGATGAGGGAATTTTTCATTGTAACTAATGAACTTACATACGAATATGCTTTTAGAAACAATTTAACTTGTAAATTGAGAGCTGAAGAGAAAACTTTCTTAAACTTAGTTGAAGAGAGAAGAGCAATTTATAAAAGAAATAAGATGCTGAAACAAACCAAATCTAAGTTTTGGAAATTTGAGGATGAAAAGCTTAATGGTAGATTATCAGAAAATGTTGCTATTCACATAGATAAACCTGTTAGTGGTAAGCTTTGCATTAGGAGAGACAACACGCTTTTTGACAATTATTTTGTGGGTGCTAGTCAATGTGAGGATACTTATCAAATCTTGGGTGGTTGGGGATTCAAAGGTGGCAAAGATCCAATTTTTCCTGGAATTTATTTTGTATGTGGAGACAAAGCCTACTACAATCTCCCAGACCACTGGTATGGGACTTGCTATGTTGGTTTAGTATTTCCAAAGATTTTTCATGTAGATAGAAATGAAAAAGGTTCATTTGAAATTAGCAGTCATCTGAGCAGATTCAGAAGAGAAAGCTTTTCAGAAATTTTGGGAGATATTTTTGGTGCAGTAATACCTTTGGTGGGTATTAGCCTGAATGCAGTAAAAATCAGAAAATTGTCCACAATTGTTGACAGATTGTCCACTGATACTGCTGGTGGTTTCCAGCTAGTGGATGCTGAACTTATTGCCATGAGATCCTTGGTTATGCAGAATCGTCTTGCCCTTGACATTCTGCTAGCAAAGGAGGGAGGAGTTTGTGGAATTTTACATGTCCAGCATTGCTGTACCTATATTCCAGATAAGAGCCAGAATATTGAGTTGTATATTAAAAACATTACAGAGATTCATTCAGAAATTGTACCTTTAGAAGAAGAAGATTTTTCAGAACGTTTGAGTAAAAGATTTGCAGCAATCAAAACCTGGTTCCAAGAGATTGGTAGTTCAATTTTAGGCAAAATTCTGACTCCTTTATTAGTTATAGTCTTTGTGATACTTTTGTTGAAGATCAGTTGCATGTTACATAAGAGAAAGTACTATATCAAATACTATTAAAGGACTTATGAGAAAAGGCATTGATCCGTCAACATGTTGGCCGATCTAAGAAAATGAAGTGGACCCTAAAGAGTCTGTAGACTTGGGATTCCTTCGGGTCTTATATAGTGTCAACTAGTTTTGCTTCCTGTGCTATAAACAGAATGCTACAATGTTTCTTCAAGGACACTGGTCTGTCTGTCCTTTGCGCTATCTATTTTTCTGCAACCTCAGGCCTAAGAGTGGATAGTTCAGTGCTCTGAGCCAATATTGCATGAACTTTGCGAAAAGCGGCTTGAGATGACATTTAAACTGGAAATGGTGCTACTGGTTAGCAAGAGGTACTGAACACTATGAGGTGTCTGCGTTAAGGGTCTTGTGCTGTAATGTGGTAACGACCTAATTTATGAGACCAGATATGGATCCAGTTGGTCTCCCATAATGTTCAGGGTGTGAGAGGTTCATAGTAAACGGTATGGACCTTGAGGATGATAACCGGGAGTCACATCTTCAGGAGACGGCTTCTCTTACACTGTAAAACATGGACACAATTTGTTTGTGGTGGCGAAATTCACAGGCATACGGGTGTCCACTGAACTATTTTTTATCCACGGACAAAAAGGGACGCTTATCTCAGTTTATTCATAGGTAGCCATCGAACCTTTTACCCACTGACAGGTCTGGGATGCATATATTGTAGGATGTTTGTTCAAATTGCACAAATACTTGCCAGTGCCCTTTGAGCTCATCCCAGAGGGCTACAGGAAAGCCTTCAAGTTTCGATCAGGCTCAGAAAATGGCAATTCAAGCTCCCACAAATTCTGAGGAGGTTCTGTCTCGTTGAAGCCATACCACTGGGTCACAGGACATGGTTCCGACTGCTGGACTGAAGAGCGGTTGTTTTATGGTCGGTGGGGGAGGTTTCATCTTTTGGGTTCTCTGGCCTGTCTTTGTCTAATTACCTCTTAAAATAAAGGTATATTCTTGGCTCACAGGTTAAGTCAAAGAGTGGGGAGATTTGGGGCTTCCGGTGGGCACTGGGTGATGCTCTTCAGACCCACGAGCAAAGGGGGACACCTTTTGACATATAGTGCAATATTTGAAGCAGTTACATTACACTGGGCGTGGGGTCGAGCAGAACCTCCCACAGCTCCCCTGTTACACACATCCCTCACACATTGGGGTGTGTGCAGATTTATAATTGCCCTTAACATGGCTTTACTAATCCACAACTATCAACCGGACACTGAGGCGTGGGAACATGGGCATGCGATTAACACGCACCATTATCGGAATAGCAGTGGACCAAGGCCCTGCAATAGGTTTGCTGCGTGTCGCCTGCGTGTTTTTTTCTTTTTTTACTTGTATTACACTAAAGTGCTTAGATTCTTGCTCCCTCATATCTGTATTTTTCTCTATTTCTGTTTTATTTACATTGTTTTGATGACCTAAGTCCCAACTAGGCCATGCTACCTCATACCTGTACTATATGTAATAGTGTTGCTATGTACATGAACTTGATGATCTACCTCCTTACTATGCTCCCTGTTCCCCTATCCTTCCACATGCCTTTGTAAAGCGCTCTGTTATCTGCAAAGATCTTGTTCGCGCTATATAAAACTTTCAAAATAAAAATAAATAAAGAAAGAAAGAAAGAAGTATCTTAGGGAAAAGAAGAGGATTTACAAGCTCAGAAAAGAATAGGAGAAGGAGATTGAATTAGATGAATTTCTTAGGTCACAATATGAGACTTACAAGCAGACAGCAGAAACAAAACTTTAGAAACAATAATTCAGTGTAAATCAAAACATGTTCAATGGCTTTGGGTGTAGTTTGGTGATTTTGAAATCACCAGATGAGGGAGTTGATGGAGCGAGGTTCAGAATAAAATTTTGCTCTGACTCGCAAAGTTAAACTTCCATAACCGTATTAATGAGTTTGTGATGAAATATACTAATCAACCTAGTTTAAAATGCATACACGACACAAGGGACTAACTCATGTGCTTTATGTTGCAAACTGCCAGTTTGTGAAAAATAATAAATTAATCTTGTCTATTGTCTTTGTCAGTATTAAATGCGGCTGTTTAATTAATAGCATGTGCTTATTTTGTGTGCTTATGTTATGTCTTTTCGTCTTTATGTGGCATTAGCTCATGGAGAATTTTGCGGCCTAAATAAAGAATGGTAGCTATAAATAGGCAGCTCTATGTGCTTCAGCTACAGCTAGGTAACATTGATTAATGGGTTAATAATTAGCGAAGGGGGTGGGTAACAGAATAAATCCTAATTCTTTAATTAATTGATGTTATGTGTTTGTTTAAATAATAGTTTTCGAATGGGCCTAAGAAAATGGCTGGCAGAGCTGCAGAATGAGAAAACTTGACGAGAGTGAAGCCTTCACTCATGTGCAGAAAAAAGAGCTTTTGCTGAACAATCAACGTTTAATGCAGACATGGTTTTGGTCGAGTTGAATGTGTTCTTGGAGAAAAATCCAAGGGCAGGAAGTCCGAATTGTCTGCCAAGATTAGGAAGTAAAGTTTTGTGCTCGGACGAATGTAACATTTTTGAGGAAGCAAAAAGGATGGAGAATCTAAGAACAATAAGGGCTTATGATGAGGCCCGGACTTGGTCAGGAGTGAATGACCTAATGGTGGACTGACAGGGCTCAGCCAATCGCAAGTTTGGATTTTCAGAAAAGAATGCAAAATTTAGTTACTTTAGCTAGTTAGAAAGGTATGTAAATTGCCCCCGTGGGCAGGAGGGTGTCTCTCGCTTTCCGATTCCAGAAGGGCATGGCGTGCTGATGAACTCTTGGCGCACGTAAGGATAACAGGCTTAAATGACTTTATTACTTTAGGTGAAGCGAGTTTTAATTGGGAAATAGACTCAGGGATTGGAAAACTGGTATTTTGCTTTAACTCATTCATGTTGATTTTGCTTTGACGATGTCAGTTCATTGATTCATTACTCCTTAATCGATACTGCTAATATTGCTAATAAATAAAGATTCTTAATAAAATGCTCTTTCTTGAATAATAAAATTTAGTAAAATTACATTTTTGAAACGACAAGCTGGTCTTGTTTATTCATGGTCTAGTTAGAATCAGCCGATCCATTTACCTTAGTGACTTAATTAAAATGTTATTTGCATAAATCCATGGTTAAAGATGATAACCTGCAGATGTATATATATGTGTAAATAGTTTGTGAATAGGTTCTGATTAATTAGGTCACATGATTCAGTTGCTCAAAAATTGTCTCGTTGGTTGATGGGCCTTGTGAGTGATTTATGATTAATGGTGAGTATCATGGTGTTGGGTAGCGTTGTTGAGACAGTTTTTCTATTGGGGCGCTGGATCACTCTCAATGTCAGCTTTCCCCCTCTATCTTTCTGTCTATCACTAACACTTCTCATCTCTGTCTTTTGCTGTCTCTCTCTCTCTTTCTCCCGTCTACACATCCCTCTTTCTGTCTCTCTTCCTTTCTTATTCTCTCACTCACTCTCTTTCCTTACATGCCTGTTTTCTCTGTCTTTCTCTCCCTCTCTATACCTCTGTATATCTGTCTCTCTTTTCCTCTTTCTTCCTCTCTTCCCCGCTTTAAATTCTATCTGTCCACCTAGCTCTGTTTCTTGTCTCTCTTTCACTCTAGCTCTGTTCTTCTCTATCACTCGCTTTCTCTTTCTTTCGCCCTTACTGCCTGTCTGTCTCCTTTCTTGTTCTCTCCCTCTCTCTCTCTCTATACCTCTCTGTATGTATTTTTCTATCTCCCCATTTCTCTCTCTGCCTCCCTCTCTCCTCATCTTTTTCCCTTTCAATCTCTCCCTGTCTCTCTCTCTCACACACACTCTTGTCTCTGTCCCAGCACCATGACATTCACTTCCCTGTATTAAACCAGTCTCTTTATAATTAGGGCTCTCAGTTTTATCGTATGTATTTTCTTAACATTTCCTTCTGTATTTATCCATATTTCTTTTGGTCATTTTATCTTAATTTATCCACATTTATTTTTGTCGCAAGCAAAAAAAGACGCTGAAGCTAGTATCTTTCCACATTTAGATAAATTGACATGCACACTTGCACTCGGTTGTTATAGCTGTTTTTGAAATTCGAGCCTATGCTAAGTGCACAAGTGTCATCCCTGTTCTCTAAGAAAAGATATGTGAATTAATGGTATTGATTAGGTCTCATTTGCGCAGCAGTCTGGCAAAATGTCAATGCATTACTCTCTCTTTTACTCACATTTTATCAGCCATCACAGAGAGCGTCTGCCCGAAGACTATCAGGTCATTCGTAGTGTGCACTAGAAGACGACCTACCCTAAGAGGCATTGTAAATCACCAAAATATCTAAAGAATCCTGCATCTTTATCTTTTATTTATTTTACAAAGTTGTATATAGCGCAAACGAAGGTATCGTGTATCAGATCGCTTTACATAGCACCAGTTGCATTACATGAGGACAGATTCAAATCTTTTTTTTTTTGTTAGGCACAGGGAGATTAAGTGATTTGCCCAGAATCACAAGATGTTCAGCATCGTTGCCGGGACTCGAACCCAGTTCCCCAGGGTTGAGGTCGACTGCCCTAGCCGTTAGGCCAACTCATCACCCCTGTACTGAATAGTGCTCTGATATGGACATTATGGATGAATTGTAGAGCACAGGTGGTGCAAAATTTCTGTTATTATTTTTATTTAATTGCTACTAATTTAACCAGACTCTGGCTGCGATTGTTAAGTAAAATTAAGTCATGCTAACTCGCTTGCACACTACTCACTCAGCCTCACTGCCCCACAGCGTGCATACTCACTGAGAGATATTTCCAGGCTTTATGCTGATAGTTGTTGGAGGCATGTCTGCCCCCGTGCCTTGCCACATTGACCTCCTTCTGCCTCCTATACAACAAAAAAACAAGCATTTACAATGCAACGGTTTCGCCTTCTCAAAAGTTAGAGCTATTGGCATTGTAAATGACAAAAAATTTAGTCAAACAGATTTTATTGTTTTCCACAGCAAAAAGACTCAAGGCACAATCCGCCAATAAGCCCACGCAGGGGCCCTTCAAAATACGGAGCTCGTCATATACAACATAGGCAAATGGAAGGGTCGATGCTTCCCAGGGTCCTGAATTACCTCTGGACTGCCCGCCATAAGATCATAAAGTTCAGCGCCTGGGCGGATAGGATAGAGTCCCGCTAGACCCATAAGGGATAGTCGCCGAGAGCAGTGGTGCCTCATAAGAGTCCTTGTACTTAGTTTGCTCTCCCAGCACTCCAGCCCAACCAGTTGCCAACGAGCTCATGTAGCTAGTATTGATTCCCCAGAGCTCAAGGGGATCTAAACGTGGACATTATACCTTGAATCAAATAGTAACCAACCCGAATCCCTCAACTTTCCCTTCAACCCCCCCCCCCCCTCCCCCCAAACTCCCTCTCCCACCCGCCTCCATTAGCGTGTCAACCGTATGAGGTCCTTAAATCTGGAACAGATGCATGGCTCTGAGAGTGGAGGGGCACACCGCAAATGGTAAGCCCTTCGAGAGGAATGAGACCAGCGGTCCCCATCTGTACTCAAAGTTCTTAAAGTCTTCTCGGGATATGTCAGACATGCGCTCTAAGCTGAGCAGCTGCCATAGGCGGGAGTGCCATAGGGACATCGCTGGCGCCTCTCTCTTCTTCCAAGCATTCGCCACTGCCAATTTGGCAGCCCCCAGACATAGCCACATAATTCTTTTATCGGCCCTGGTTTGGTGCTCTAGCAGAGGGTCCCTAATGCCAAGTAGAGCTTCTGCCATCGTAGTCGGGACCGGGTAACCTAAGATGGATTTTATCTGAGCCAGGGTCTCCTCCCAGAACGGCCTAATGGAGGGGCAATCCCACCAAATGTGTTGGAAGTCTCCCAAAAGGCCACACCCCCTCCAACACCTATCTGATGTACCTGGAAAGATTTCAGCGAGCTTAGATGGGTATAGGTACCAGTCCGCCATTACTTTTAAATGTACCTCTCTCAGCGCTGTGGATTGGTTGAACCGGAAGATATCCGTCCACAGGCGGGTCCACTCCTCCTTCGTGAAGTCTCGCAGGGCCATCCCCTCCCACCAAGACATATAGCGCGGCCGCGGGGCGGTCTCCGTGGAGAGCAGGAACTTATACAGCGCCGAGATAGCCCCTTTCATGGATTTAGCTCTGAGGAGGAACAGTTCGAACCCGGTGAGGGGTCTGTTGGCACCATCCCTAATCCGTGGACCCAAAGCCCAGTGCAGCAGCTGCGCGCGATGGTAGCGCTCCTGGTCCCCCACCCCATAGTCCCTTTTGCAATTTTCAAATGTAAGGGGGTCATAGTTGTGGAACAGGTGTGTAAGTGCGAGACATCCACCTTCCCTCCAGGCATCAAACGGCCCCGCCCGGAGCGCTGGGGGAAAGGAAGAAGTGAAGTGAATCGGAGTGAGTGGTGACGGGAAAGATGTCCAGCCCTCCCTCCCCGCCACAGAGTCCCACACTTTGAGGGTGGTGCGTGTTGGAGTGCTGATATACGCATTACGGGGTCTGTCCTTTCTGTCGCGCCAGATCAAGTCCCAGATCGCCCTGCCTACTATGCTGCGGTCCATGTGGAGCCAGTGTTTCTCCGATTCCATTTGTGCCCACTCAACCAGGATGCGCAGTTGGGCAGCTTTATAGTATAGGCGAAGACCGGGGAGGCCAGCTCCCCCTTCCCTTTGCGGTCGTCGCAGCATGAAGAAGGAGAAGCGTGCCCGGCCTCCCTGCCACACAAACTTCAGGATCATCGACTTAAGTCGCTTAAAGAAATCCTCCTTTAATTCTATTGGGAGCGCCTGAAATAAATAGAGCAGTTTGGGTAGGAGGGTCATCTTAATAGCATGGATGCGCCCCAGCCAGGAGAGAAAAAGCGGCTTCCATCGTACCAGTTCTTTTTGGATGCGGGTGAGGATTGCGGGAAAATTGGCTGCATATAGTTGCTCAACCCTGGGTGTCAGTTGAACCCCTAGGTATTGTATGGAGGAAGGCGCCCAATCCATAGGCGTGAGCGCTCGGAGTTGTGAGGTTTCCGCCTGTGAAAGGGTTAGATTAAGGTTGTAGGACTTGTCCAGGTTGACCCTGAAACCTGCCGCTTTTTCAAAAGAGCTAAGCACCTCCTGCAAGTACGGGAGGGAACCCAACGGATTAGATAATGAGAGGAGGACATCATCCGCGAATAGTGAGATTTTATGGGCTTCTCCCGAGAAGGGGAGGCCCTCTATCCCCGGATGTTCCCTCACCGCTATAGCTAGGGGTTCTATCCTGAGGGCGAAGAGTAGGGGGGACAGGGGTCAACCCTGCCTAGTCCCCCTTGAGTGGCTAAAAGAGGCTGATTGCACCCCATTGACTGAGACTTTAGAGTATGGGTGTCTATAGTTGGCCTGAAGCATTGTAATAAATTGGGGGGAGAAGCCAAACCTTGTTAGTGTGGAGCACAGGAAACTCCAATCTACGCGGTCAAACGCCTTTTCGGCGTCAAGGCCGACTAACACTGCAGGAATTTTAAATTTGTTGGCCTTCTCTATTAGATGGACTATGCGGCGGGTGTTGTCATGTGTCTGCTGTCCCTTAATGAAGCCAGACTGATCGGGATGGATGATAAGTGGCATAAGGTCATACATTCTTTTGGCCAGTATGGAGGAGTACAGCTTTGCATCCACGTTTAAGAGGGCAATGGGCCTGTAGGAGGCACAGTTGGTGGGGTCCTTGCCCGGTTTGGGGATCACGGAGATCACCGCCTCTGCCATGGAGTCCGCGGAGATGCCATCCGTGGCCATACGGTTGAAGAGCCGGACCAGGTGAAGCCCGACCTCAGACGCAAAAGTCTTATAAAAGACTGCAGTATACCCATCCGTTCCAGGCGCCTTGTGGGGTTTCAATGATTTGATGGCTGATTGGACTTCTTCTAAGGTGATGGGGGCAGTGAGGATTTAATTCCATTCTGGAGAGACCTGTGGGACGGGCAAGTCCCTCAGGAAAGCGCAATGATGTTCAGTGTCAGGAGAATCAGCCGTATATAAGGATTTATAGAATGTCCCGAAAAGACCCGCCTTGTCCTCATCTCTATGGAGTAGAGTCCCCGACCCATCTTGCATTCCCCCTATATATTCTCTCTCCCTTTTGTCCTTCAGTTGTCTGGCCAGGTGCTTCCCTACTTTGTTACCCTGGGTATAAGATAGGTTGCGCAGCTTGAGGAGGGTGAACTCTGCCCTATTGTTATAGATGGCCCGCAGTTTGCCTCTGAGCGCCGTGAGTGTGCGAAGCGTCTGCCTGGTAGGTGCCCGCTTGTGGGTCTGCTCGGCAGTCGTTAGTTCCTGCTCCAGACCTTCCCTTTCTTTTGCACGCTGTCTATTAAGGGCTGAGTTAGGCGCTATGCATTTACCCCTCAGAACCGCTTTGAACGTGTGCCAGGTATTGTATTCTGAGGTCTCCTCTGGGTCGTTAAAGGAGAAGAACTCTCTAATGGTCTCCCTCAACTGCGCATTCGATCCCTTATCCCTCGTCAAAGCTTCTGAGAAGTACCAACGTGCAGGTTTCGGGGCGCTGCCAAGCCAGGTTAGACAAATTGTGTACATCCCATGGTCGGATATTGAGATGGGGAGCATCTTTGCGTCCTGTAAATTGCCCTGCAGGGACTGACTAAAAAAGATGTAATCTAATCGTGAGTAGGTCTGGTGTACATGGGAATAGAAAGAGTAGTCACGGGTGAGTGGGTGCGCTAACCGCCAGGTGTCCAGAAGCCCCCTGTCCCCAATGAGCGTCTGAATAGTGTCCGGGAAAGTGCCCAAGTCCGAGCGTCTAGTGTGCGTACTATCCAGTGTAGGGTGCCAGACCAGGTTGAAATCCCCCAAGAGGAATAAAGGGCCCTCTGCAAAATCAGTCACTTTTCCCAATAGTGTAAGTAAGAAATTCTTTTGGCCAGTATTGGGGGCATAAACCGACACAAAAGTGCATATCTTGCCCCTCATCCGTCCCTTGACCATCAGCCATCTCCCATCTTTGTCGCCCTGAGTGCACATAGGTTGGAACTGGGTGGTCGAACTGAAGAGCAGCGCTACCCCTTTCTGTTTAGTGGATGCAGAGGCTTTATATATAAGGGGGTATTTCTTATGCTTAAGTCGGTGGTCTTCAGCCTTGAGGAGATGCGTTTCCTGCAGTACTACGATATCTAAGTGCTGATCTATTACATACTTCCAGACCTTCTGGTGCTTCTGCGGGGAGTTGAGTCCCCTAACATTCCAGGTTCCTATAGTAATAGGCATTCTAAGTCAGACCTGTCGCTTCCTCTATAGTAGCCGTCCTATGCCCTGCCCTCCCCTTTTGGAGCAGTCCTCCCTCCATCTTGCCCAGCCCGCAGTGAAGAACTCCCACTTCTACGTTGCCAATACCGTTCCCTACCCCCACCCCATCATCGCTCCCCCGCCGGAGCCCCCCCCCCAACCGCCCGTGACACATCTAGTAGAGGACTCACGGTGTGCAGGTTTACCATATCAACACCACTAGTCCCCCCCCCCCCCAACACATCCCAACAGGATAATGTAACAACATTCCCCAACATGAAACTCATTTTTCGGACTGTGACCCAGGTCCCAGTAACACCAGTTCAGACCTGCAGTCTATGAGTACTTGCAAGGGACAAGTGGCAGTGGCGGCTCGACGGCTCGAGACCCCCGCCCCGTCCCCCATCCCCGCTGCCATACTTATCTAATTACGACCTCCCCGTCAGATCTCAGGAGCCAGCGCCAGTGTCCTTGGAAACCTCCTGAATTGCTGCTGCCTTTTCCTGTTCCATTGTCTTTAGATCAGGCTTGAGGTTGTTCTTCGAAGATCGGCCGCGTCGAACCTTCTGCCATCCGTCGCTTGTCGCTTGAGAAGATTTGAGTGGGGTTCCCGAAGAGCCCCCTCCCTCTTCGTCTCCCTGACGGTCCTCCTCCTGTGGAATACCCAGTAGTGAGCAAGTGTCTCCCAAGGAACGCAATTGGTGGAGGGCACCATTCCATTGGAAGATCAGTCGAAAGGGGTGCCCCCAGGAGTACTGGACCCCCTCGTTGCGGAGGAAGGTGGTTGCTGTTTTGAAGGATCTCCTCTTTTGTAAAGTGATTTCCGAAAGATCCTGGAAAAGTTCCAGAGCGTGGCCTTGATACTGAATAGGCTGTTTGAGACGCGCCGACTTCAGTATGCGCTCCTTGAGAGGGTAGTCGGGTAGAAAGGCCAGAATGTCGGGGGGAGGACCCTGGGACCTACGGGCCGGACCCACCCGATGAGCTCTATCAATAGGGATCTCAAAGTCATCACCTTCGTCAAGTATTGTACGGAAAAGGCCTTGTAGATAGCTTGCAATATCTCCCCCCTCTGCTGAAGAAGGCACATGTCGAACCCGAATGTTGTTTCGCCTTGAGCGATTTTCGAGGTCCTCCGTGTGGGACTTGAGATCAGTCTGCTGCTCATTAAGCCGGACGATTTCCTGTCGTAGGAATTCCACTTCTCCACTCCTGGCCTGTCCTGAGAGTTTATTTGCGGCCACTCGCTCTCCAAGTTCATCGACATCCCGGCGAAGCTCTTTATAATCCCCCGCCATTTCCTGCCGGAGGGATTGAATGTCCTCCTTAAGGGAGATGAAGAGGGCCTCCATGAAAGCCTTGGTCGCCGGGGCTTCTCCTCCTTCGCGGTCCGTCCCTTTAGGGGGGGGTCCTTGAGCTGGTTTGTCCGGACTTTTTTCCGCTTCGACAGCATGTCCGTGATGGTGCGGTTTCCCTTGCGGTTGCCGGAAGCCATCCTCTCCCGTCTGGTCGGCCCCTCCGCTACCCGACCTCTCCGCCCGCTTGTCGAGGTCCCAGTCAGTCGGCTCGGGCCAGCAACGGGCCGGGAACACAGAGCGCCCGGCTCGCGTAGCTTATCAGCAATGGCGTATGGCTCCTGCTTCCGTGATCTGTTGGTGTCACTCGAGGCCCTCTGGCGCCACCAGTCTCGTTATGGCTTCAGGCGCTTGGTTCTTTCATCGGGACCAGGGACCCCGTCTCACACTGCGCCGGCGAAGCACCCGCCACCTCCAGGTCTGTTCCCCTGATCAGTGGCTCTTCTGGGGGGCCCTCTTGCGGTATTCGACCTCTGTTCCCCTCCCCGATCACAGCGCCCCAGCGATGTCAACCCTATCCCTTGCCGTAGGATCGGGTGGGGTCGCGGTCAGCAGTGGCGAGGCGTGGACTGTAGTCACGGCCGGGGGCCTGAATTGTGCCCCCCGATCTTCTGTGTCCGTTCAGGGCTTGCTCCCCCCGGCCCCCGGCCCAAATGTCACGATGTTCGGCGGTTGTAAACCCTCCGGCACGGGTACTGACACCCCGACTCCAGATATCGGGGCCTCCGCTTCCCACTGTCAGGCTTCCCTGGTGGCTCCGGTGTATGTGCTCTCTTCCCGGTGGCAGGGTGCTCCTAGAGCGTTGCCGACGCTCTCAGTGTGCTTGCTGGCCGAGGCAGAGTCGTCTGCTCCAGCTAGGCCCCAGCCGGGGCCTCACCCTCTTCTCCTCGCCTAATCTCCCGGCCCCTCCACCACACAGACCGGGGCCTCCGTGTGTCCGTTCCCGGCCTCCCGGTCAAAGTGAGCCCAAGCACGCACTCACTCCGGGGCAGGCATGTTCCCCATCCGCCGACGCTGCCCTTACTTGTGCTCTAGTGCCGGGGCCACTCCTCCTCCGCCGGCCAGGCCGCAGCCGGGGCCTTTCCTGTTTCCTCCCGCCGGGCCACCCGGCACCTCCTTTCACGGGCCGCCCGCCCGGAGCCTCGGGGCTGATCCGGCCCTCGCCTCCCAAGGACCTCCGCTGGCGTCGTGGGCAGCTCCGGTGACGCCTCCCGGTCCGGCAGTAGAGTCACGGACCCCCTGGGCCTCTCCTCAAAGCGGGAGTCGGGTTGCCGCTTTTCCGCCCTAGCACGGCCCTGCTTACTGTCTCTCTCGCCTCACCGATCAGCTTTCTGCCACAGGGCTCGTCGATCGTCTCCAATCGCCCCACGGGTGCCCCCCCCCCCCCACCTCCGGCCACCGACACCGTGGCTCGGCTGCAGGTTGGTCAGCTAATTAGGCATGGCACGGAGGACGGGGACGGGGAGCCTCCGAAGAACACGTCTTCCTAAGCCGCCATCTTAGCCACCAATGACAACATTTTTATTTATGTGTTGGTTTTGAAAACAGATAAATAAATGGCATTGTCATTTACATTGCCAATAGCTTAATCTCTCGCAAATGTGAGACCTATTTTACCCTACTGGACGAGCTCAGCAGACAGCAATTACTACCACATACACACACCCAGAGCCACAGACACCCAGAGCTACACACACACCCAGAGCCAAACACTCACACACACCCAGAGCCACACACACACACACACCCAAAGCCACATACACACCCAGAGCGAAACTAGTATCCGGCACCTTGGTGAATCCTTGTTTTATCTACTAATAAGTGATCCCACAGAGTGTGTTTTTTCTAAGACATTATACGGTCTGGTAGAAGCGATTGACTCGTGAAACAAAAAAAAGAAAAAAAGCCAAGACACTACGATAGCCAAGAACAAACTCTGGTGCAACACAACAGACCCAAGCATGGCTACTAACAGATGGCAAGAGTAGACCCTATGTGGCCCCCAAAAGACTAACACGCAGAACTCAAGAAACCTCACATAGCCCAGGACTGACCATCATGTAACTGTCAACAGACCCTCACATACTTGATAGACCCTCACACACTTCGATAGACCCTCACACATACCTCCAGAGACCTTTATGGAGCCTAAAACAGACCCTCTTCTATAGCCCCCAAAAGGCCCTCGCATAACTCATCAAAATCACACATACCTCAGCAGACCCTCACTGAGCCCAGAGAGACCCCCACATAGCTTAGCACCCATACCTGAATAGACTCTCACAGAACCCTAAGCAGACCTTCACTTAACCCTAAGCAGACCTTCACATAACCCTAAGCAGACCTTCACATAACCCTGAGCAGACCTTCGCATAACCCTAAGCAGACCCTCTTATACAACCGTACGCAGACCCTCAGGCTAAGCAGAACCTCACACCTAACAAAAGCCCATCACATCCCGGAAAGGTCTTCCATAGAGCCCTTAACAGACCCTGACTGTGACAAGCAAGCACCTGGAAGCCTCTGAGTTCGGGCGCTGTAACTATGAAGCGTGGCCCTCTTCAGACATCTATCAACCCATCCATATGCTACCGTGTATGGTGGCCTCCGAGGGTGTAACTATACAGCCGGATTCAAACATGCAGGCAAAGCAAAATACAACGATGTGCAAAGACAACATTATACATCAAATGTCGAAAGTTCGTGCTGTGCACGAGCTGATGGAAAAGCGAGAGGCCACTCCCCCAAAAACCAGGAGAAGGGATAGAGTGCTGCGCCTACCTGAGCTGCCAGCGCTTGGTCCATTCAACAAGCAAGAGTTTTGTGGAGATGAGTCCAGGATCACACAGAGTGTCGGCGAGAAACTGAGGAGACCAGCACCGAGGAAGTTCCCGTTGTAATCTCAGAGGCATAGCCACTAAACTGCAACACTAACATGCATCTGTATTCATGATACCCCCCTCTCTCTCTCTCCCACCCCACCCCCAGCCACTCCCCTCCAGACCATGCCGCCACTCTCTATTGTGGACTCAGAGGGTGCAGACAGCAGCCAGACCACCCGTCAGACACGCACGACCACAGCATGAAAGATGCACGTGTGTTAAAAGGAGGAGCCAGTACCTTCTTTCCCTGGTCGGCGCTCACTTCCCCAGGGGTCCCTCTCAGTGAGGGCAGGCGGGGCAGGGCTGCGAGGAGGGCTGGTGAAACACTGGAGCTCTGTGCCTGTGCCTCGCGGCCTGATGGCAGTGTGTATATATAGCCGGTGTTTGTCTGTGAGTCTGTGTCTGTGCGTGAGAGGGAGGGGGCGGTCTGTGAATAAGTCCGCTTCTTTGGGACTTTCTGTCCTGCGCCCCTTTCCCAAACTGCCATGAGACAAGCTGGCATTGCAAAAATGCACCGGGTGCCTGAGTCAGGCTCGGCGCGAGTTCCCAACAGCCGGGGAGGGGTACAACTTAAGCCGGAGGGCGGGTTTGAGTCCCCGGAGTCAGGGGTTCCCTCCTACCCAGGATGAGCAGGCTCCAGAGCAGCCTTAGGAAGTGTTTGAGAAACGGCCGTCCTCCTCCCGGCAGATGCTGTGTCCGGGATATAAGAGGCATTTTAAAACAAGCACTGGCAAAGGCCAGAGGTCTAACCTTTCACTGCAGCTTTTATGTCATGCTCATAGTGCAGACAGAAACACAGGCGACTGGTGAATGCATCATTCTTTGTGTCATGGGCTCGGTGCAGCAAGATGCAGTAACTCATCTTTAAACGGCACTTGTGCTGTGCTTAGAGCAGCAAAGCGCACGAACATAGTGCCAATGTCTAAGTCAAGATTACCGAGAGATACAGCAAGGGAGACGGGAGACGCGTCCCGGAGAGGTGAGGCTCCCATGGCCGAGACGGGATCTGGGCCTCAATGAGTGGAAGCCCCACAGAACGAGAGCCTCAGAAATCACGAGTCACTGTGATTCCCGAGTGAACAAATTACAAAAGCAGACGTTAAGTTACATGAGGAAAAAGTGACAATTGTGAGCAAACAAAATACACGAGGTGCAAAAGGTACATTACATATGCGAACTCGAAAGTTTCAAGACGGAGCTTCGCAAGTAAGCTACTGCCCGGCCGCCATCTTCGGAGGAATGCCAAAACAAACCTTGGCGAGAAAAAAAAAATAACATCCGCCCACCGCCGCAATGACGATCGCAAGGGGGCGGAGAGGGAAAAAAAGTACGGAACGCCCACGAATCGCCGCGCACAATTACGGACGCCTCTCTCTTCCAATGACTAGCCTCCATTTATGGAGCTAGACAATGGAAGACAGAGCCGGGACAGCCACCACATACTATTCTCAAAAGATTTCGCCTGCGCGAAACGCTGCTGCGCAGCTGTCCGCCAGGCGAAACCTAATAAAAGGTTGGGGCTGCAGCTAATGTCCTGGGGTGTTTTCACACCTCTTAATGAACATCGGCTGCTTGCCCTGCTCCAACAATTTCCCTTGCGTGACCACCGCTGTGAGGGGTGCTGGAGGGTCTCTGCAGACACAGCGCTCCAAGCTGCACTTTGTCACCCCTCTCCAGAGCGGCAGTTTGAGGGCAGCAGTTTCCGATTTCTTTCGGCAGCCCCTTTATGCCTCTGACACGGATTTTATAGAGGAGCACACATGCGGCAGGAGCATTTTTGTTAGTATTTTCTTGTTTCTATATATAAATACAGACAAAAAACAAAACATTTTCAGTCTGTATTTATATGGGGAAAATCATTTAAATGGAAAACCGGGAGCCTTATTTATTAATGTTACATGCTATAATAATATCTTCTCATGCTGTTTGCTCAACTCAATTGATAAGCAGCGAATTTAAAGAGATGCACTACTTAGAGAGTTTTTGGGGAAGGAAGAGGTACTGGACACAACTTCCCACTCCCCATTGGACTTTAACCATACATAGGAAACAAGGAAGGATGTTTTGCAACATTCCTAGTGATAATCACATTAGATGAGGTCCAGGATGTGCTGACAAAAACACATTATGGGAAAACCTGTTTTCTTCTGACTCTTGGCAGAAGAGACATTAGAAGCAGGAAACAGTTGTAGGCTAAAACACTGCTAAGAAGCTGCTGATTTGTTGTTCTGAGAGTTCATGCTGTAGTCAGAAAGAGTTTCCTGTTGGTTGCTCTTTGAGAATATTGCATAAGCTTTCAGGATGGAAAGTGATGATTTCTCTCAGTGGTTAATTTGTAAACAAAAAAAAGTGCCAGGCCCCTTGTCACGAAATACATCAGCTTGCACCAACCATTGCCTCTGCCAGCGCTGCCAATGACAGTACCTACACAACTACTAACCATCACACTCCTACAAGTGTGACAATTCATACTATTCAAGGCCCCCAAAGCTTTAAGAATGGCTTGGGTGGAACATATTAGTGACCGTTAATGTATATTAAATTAATAAACAGCTGTTGCTGTGGTCATGCCCAAAGTTGATGCACAGCGCCACCATGTGGCAGACTGTCTCTATCGTGGGTGCTGGGAATTAGGTGCTGGTGATGAGCACTGGAAATCACTGGCTCAAATTAAGCACTTTCTCTTCTTCTCCTGTCCACTCCATCATCTACATCCTAAGACGGTTTGTTCAGCAATGCAGTTACTGCTAGGTATAATTGATGATTGCTGTTTTATGGTCATGGCTGGAAGCTTGTGAAACGGTGAAGGGTGGCTGCACTTGAAACTAATGTGTTCCGCTTATCTCGCAATTACCTCAGTGGATTGTACTCTTGAATATCGAGCCAGTGAAGATCATGGTACAAGAATATAGTGGACAAAATATCGAAGGCCAAAATATCGAAATATAAGAACATGTAGAAGATGCACAAATGTATTATTTCTAACTCCGCATCTACATACCTTGAAGATGCACATATATCATAAAGGTACATATAAGTGTAGGTAGGTATAGAAAATAAATGTATACTTACTTACTTTTCAATATTTTGTATTCAATATTTCATCCTGTATATTGACCCCGCTCGAATTTCTGACTTTGATATTCAACGTGCACACCCCTCTGTATTAGTTTAAGCAGACTGCTTTGTGTACCTGATGTAAATATCTAAAGTTTTTAGGTCCAGTACCAAGCATTCATCTATTTGGAACTCCTGATGATATCCCTCTTCAGAAATTAAAGTAGGAAGCACAGAGAGAGAGTGGGTGCTTTGAGTCAGCTACCCTCAGACAAAGGTTTTCTTGTATCTTTCCAGGTTTTTTAATTGCTTGAGTGAGCTGCGCATTTGAGCTCCCACTTCTGACACCTCAACAGTCAGGCGCAAACTAGCCCCTGGGTCTTCTCCTCCTACATCACCTGTATCCACCAGGCAGGTTGCCATTCTTGCTTCCTGCAAACTGTGCTGAAATTCAAACTACCTTTACTGTCATGCTTTTCATACCAGCTTATTCAATTCAGTCCAATAAACACATTTCCGGACCTGTTCTGCAACGCCATTTTTTTTTTAAAAGAGGAGGGTTTGATATTTCTTTATTACTGTGTACAACCTTTTGTTTAATTTTGTTTTCATATCAGCAAATATTAGGCCATACATCAGATCTGCAAGATTGCTGTCCTGAAAAAGTCACCTTCTACAGCATCAAAATGTATGCAGCCAGGCATTATGGGCCAGATGTACGACAGTCGCAAACGTAAAATCAGGCCATTTGTGACAGCTAAAAAGGGTTGTAGTATGTACAAACCCTATTTTGCAAGTCATTAACCTATTACCGACTCACAAAATAGGGTTTGCGAGTCGCTATTAGGAAGGGGAGTGCCAAGGGCGTCCCTTCCTAATAGTGAGTCGCACTGGTATGCACAATTGTTTTGTGACCGCAAATGTGGTCGCAAAACAATCGCAGATGCCACCTACTTCAAGTAGGTGGTAAGCCAGTTCCCTTTGTGAATGTATGGTTTCAAGCCAGGCACCGCCGCAGGGGCTCCCTCCGGTGACAAGCCAGGCACCACCGCAGGGGCTCCCTCTGGTGACAACCCAGGCAATGCTGCAGGGGCTCCCTCTGGTGACAACACAGGCACCACCGCAGGGGCTCCCTCTGGTGACAACCTAGGCACTGCCGCATGGGCTCCCTCTGGTGGCAACCCAGGCACCGCCACAGCGGCTCCCTCTGGTGACAACCCAGTCACCGCTGCAGGGGCTCCCTCTGGTTACAACCCAGGCGCCGCCAAAGGGGCTCCCTCTGGTGACAACCCAGGTACCGCTGCAGGGGCTCCCACTGGTTACAACCCAGGCACCGCTCCAGGGGTTCCCTCTGGTGAGAACCCAAGAACTTGCCTATCTATACAAGTGGATAATGGTGTGGTAGGATGAGAAGTACGTTTTAGTTTGACCCCTTTCATTTCACTCATTTCTAAGGGCAGCGGCCTAAATAACTCCAGAATCTTTTGTCTCATTGCCTGACCAGGCCAGGACCACCGTTATTGACTAAATGGGACTTGCTCAGCCTGAGTGAACAGGAATTCTGGACATTGCTGTATACCCTCTTTCAGCTGGTCCTTAAATACAAATCTGGTCCTAGAAGCCCACCAGATATGAGTACATAGCATCTATATGGGGGTCAAAATATGAATTGTTAATGTGTATCAGTGTATATTATTCATTTTCTTTATACTCCATGACTGACAAACCCAAAAATATTCATATCTGACACTTTCCCTGTTAGGGTGCTTTGAGGGTCACAAAGCCCTCTTTCACATAGCACAGTACGGTGAGAGTTCGATAAACAGTAAGTAACAACACACAATGCATGTATGGGTTGTAGCTCCTAAAGTAGTTCCACATATTCCTTAGAACATCTGAAACAATTTTCCAGGCCACACCCCTTGTACGTGTTCTGGCCCATATCACTGCTTACCCATGCTGTGCTTCAGCCTGGGTGACCTGCTGAGTGCTGACGCCGAGACCTCTTGACATCTACTCTGCAATCCAATGCACTGGATACTGGTGTAGCAGACTTTACTCCAAGGTAGAAGGAGTCCCCTCCATCAATGCATCCGCTGATTGATAAGCAATAGGGTTCGCAGCCAGTGGCGTAAAGAAACTTGAGGGAGGGGGGGCCCTGCAAAGTGCATTGCGGGGAGCCCCCACGCTCTGGACTCAGTCTGGAGTTCTCAAGCCTGCCTGTGAACAGGACTTGGAGGGGGCCGGCTGGAGCTTGGTCCCCCGGCACGGTGGGGGCTGTGGGGGCTATTGTTATGCCTCTGACAGCAGCGCAGTGCAAGGTACTATGACTCTAGACCATGTGGTTAACTGTGCTGCAGGGATAAGACTGATTTGAATATTGCTGGGTCTGAACTGAAGTAATGAAGCAGGCTAAATAACGATGATTGGCTTAATCCAGATCTAATAGTGATTGGAGTTAAACCCAGTAGAGTTCCTTAGCCCCGAAAAGAAAACTGTGACATTTTCAACAAAAATGAAAATTGACATGTGTCACTCACTCCTCCCTGCTGAATTATACTTGTATGGGTTGACGGATTAGGAGTCAGACACAACCATCAAAGAATCTCTTATTTACAGGTAGTAAAGCAGGCTGCCTCCCCTATGATTGAGATCAGTACACGCTTTTGAATATTGGTATTTTACAAAGTGTATCAATTATTTTATATACTAATATACTCTTCATCTGCACATAACGTGCATATGAACAATTGTAAATATTATGGACCGCTCAGCAAGTAATATATACATTATGGCAAACGTCAGAAATAACCCAATCATATTTCATCACACACATTCAATTAGTCTAATCCTACCTACTTTCTTCCAGCTGTCTGACAGTGTCTGTGCATTATCATTGTATGTAAAATGATCTACAGTTTTCTTATTGAGCCATCAGGCCTCAAGTTGGAACTCCATGACTCAGTGTTAGAAATGGGATTTCTGGTTGGCTAGGTCTTGCGCCTAAGCCAGGCAGAAACCACCATTCTAGTCACGGCAAGGGAGTTACACACTGAAGATAACCCCTGCTCACCCCCTTGGTAGCTTGGCACGAGCAGTCATGTTTATCCCAGAGGCAATGTGTAAAGCCTTTGCGCAACACACATACTTAGCAGCACCACACTAGGCGCACCACAAAAGCCGCCAATGCAGCAGAATCCACATGTGCAATTGCTGGCAGCACTGTGCCTCCTGGGTCCCCACTGGGACTCCTCCAAATGCTCTGGCTTAAACGTTGCAGCTGCCGCTAATTGCTGTGCAGCTGTGAAGAAGTGAAGGGCCTGGCACCACTGTGCCTCCTCTGTCCCACTCAGGGACTTCTTATTACAAAAATGCGGCTGACGTTGCAGTTGCCCGCTACGGCGGCGCAAATGAGAAATAACCAAAGAGGCCCTGCTCTGGGGCTCTCTACCCAAACATGCGCCATGTTGCAGCTGCCCACTGTTGCTTGTCAACTCGAGACGCTGAAGGATTGCATTGTCGATTTCGTATTCCGTGTGATATATACCACGACTTCAGCCTGCCAACTATAAATTCCTGAAAAGGTTCACTAGGAGAAGTGTGGCTCAGTGGTTAGAGGCGGCAGACCTGGAAGCTGAAATCGGCCCGGGACCAGGGTTCAATTCCCTAAGCGGCAGGGTCCGTGGACTCGATAATTCTCGCCTCGGCGCCTACTCTAACCTTGGGCTCCACTCTGCAACTCTGGGCAATAGCTTGCTTAATCTTCACAATGGCCCCTTCAACGCCGGGGATGCCTGGTTTCACCTTGGAGATGCCCAGGAAGGGACCATCTCACAGGGAAAGCCAGGACGGGTTCCCCAGCGGTATACAGCGCCAGGACACTCCGAGATGGAGTAACAGTGCGCTTTACAAGTATACTTCATTCATTCATTCATTCATTCAACTGCCGCAACACTGATTGAACATCATTGCCATTACGGATCCTGTTGACAAACAAATATTCAAAATTGAAGACCAGTCGCATCTGCGCTCAGTCTTTAAAAGGGGCTTTCTTTGTGAAAAATACTAGTCCTGATGATGGTCTCATAGATGTGAACAAGGAAGACCGAAACGTCGACAAATACATCATCTCCACAGCATTTGTGCATTGAAAGAAACCTTTTTACATTTCTGAATTGGGTCATCTTTAACCATGATTGGAGTTGATGACATGTTGTGAATTGATGTGTCAATGTATATGTACAGCTATTCATGACTTTTTATTGTATGATTAATTCAAGTTTATCCCCATGATTCAGATCTTTTAATTCTTTCAAATATAATTTTTTCATGATATAACTGATTTGCTGTGTGCGCTTTTCCATTCTCCTCGCCTTATGATTCATTGAATGTACTTTTTGAACTACATTTTGAATGTACTAGTCATCCTATGGATACAAAAGGGTCTAATTAATTGATGACCGCATGACTGACATAAACAAAATTAAGTGTACTGAGTGAACAAATAAAATCCATTGTAGCTCTCTCTTTACCTTAAACACTGTCAGACAGGGCAGCTGTGATAATGTCCCAAAAGGAGGCCCGGCATGACTGTGCCCTCTGGACCCCCGCGGGGCTCTAAATACAAATATGCCCCATTGTTGGAGTGGCCCGCTCTCTGTGGGACCGCTCAGGCACCGACAATGTGCCTCGGAATGCACCCAAGCCCCAACCCGGGGACTTTGTAAACCAGATGGCCCCCAATCGTGGGAGCGACCGCTCTCTGGCGGGACCGCTCAGGAACCGAGAACTCGCGCTGTGCCTCAATCAGCACCAACTATGGAGAAGCCCTACTCACCGGGCTCTCTCTGGGCAGGACTCCTCCAGGACATGCGGCGGCCCCACCCGCTGGGCTGCTGCTTGCAGACTCCGTCCCCTCTTCTAGTGGTCCTCTCCGATCTTTAGCTCTCTCCCCCTCGTGGCACCTGCGGGGCTCTCCCTCACTCACAGAAGCCCAGCGCAGGCATGTGCCGACTTCCGGGGACTCCTCTATTTCACTTCACCCGGGCCCCGGGACTTCGATGTGGAGCCCATGAGGCTCCGGACTTCAGCTCCACACGCTCTGCCCAAAGTCAGGCAGCTTCGCCTGACTTCCGGGTTGATCAGGCCGCGGTGGAGGTTCTCGGGGTAGGCTCCCGCTTCAATTTAAAGAGAAATGCGGGGTGGGCACCCACTCACCAGAACAGGGCAAATGCGGGGTGGGCACCCGGCGTCAAAATCAGCATAAAGCGGGATAGGCTCCCACTCAGTACACAAAGAATGTGGGGTGGGCACCCGCTCCACGGCATCACGGGGGGAATCCCTACGCTGGGGATTCCCTCCCTCTCTTCATGTAGCGCAGCACTGCAAAGGCCACGCTCTCGTCCTTGGAATAATTAAAATATAGCGTCATGAGGCGTAGATGCAGCCAAAGGTCTTTAAGGTCCTCAGAGATCAAGGGGGCAAGGCTGGACCCAGGGAGGCAAGCCCTCATGGCTGTTCCTTCGTGGCCCCCGCAGCAGCACGCCCCAGCAAGATTTAGGAACCAGCACACACAACTAAAAGACATGGGGTCACAGCCCCTACATTTATAATACTTCTCTCCTCTGTCTGCAGTGTAGGGTTTGGGGAACCAGATACAACTGGTTCAGGGGGGATTTGGAGCACTTTGTTATCCAAGCTCCTCTTCCCCTTTGTCAGGTGGTGGCTAGGTGATCAGACATACCACAGGGGGCGGAGCCAGCATTGTCCAGGGCAGGCACACTCCTATTCAGGGACAGGGGACAAATCCTCCCACCACTCCAAGTGTAGATATCCTATTCAGCCCAGTGCTGACTAACCCTGCCTCTCCTGGAGCCACCCACACCTCCCAGCCCCTGTCACTCAAAAGCCAGACATGCAATTCACATCAGGCAGGCAGACACATAGCACACAGAAATGCCAACTTCTAAAAGTGGCATTTCTCAAATAGTCATAATAAATCTGCTCCCACCATTGCGCAGCATTTATTAATACAATTCCATACATACTAAACTCGACCACGTTGCTCCTCCCATATCAGGAATTACCACTGACACACTGATCAGGGAATCCCCAATACATTCCTACGGGAGGGCAGGCCAATCTCACCAAATGTAACATAGAGAGTGCACTCACTTTACACTGGACAGCAGTGCTAAAGTGCCCAGAGGCCTAAAACCACCAACACCATGTCAGAAATAAGGCTGGGAGCAATGCAAAAAGTTTAGGGATGACTTGGCAAAAAAGGCCAAGTCCAACACTCAGCATCCCTCCATCATTTGGAATGAGTTTCTAACCCCACCCCAAACCCCAAACACCAGTGCCTCATATATCTTTCTTATTGATGGTGTTCTATGGAGTGAGGAAGTGTCAGCTGCCGCTCAACTCCTGCGTTACTATTCAGGAGCAATACACATGTGCAATTTGCAGAAGGTAAACAGCAGCTTACTGCAGAGGTGGCTCCTCCACTAAGGCGGAGGAGCATTGCCCCACTGAGCAGGTCAAAAAGGAAGAAATAAAATGATAATAACTCATTATTTTAATTTTATTTTTCTGGCCTTGCTCAGCGGGGTAGGGGAGGGACTGGGTGGGTGGGGGTGCGGGGCTGCTCTGCTCAGAGCAGGGGAGGAGTGGTTTGCCCTCTCTAAATGTGCACGAAGCTTTGGCCGGCTGTCTCGGGCCAGCCAAACCGCCATGCGCACTTTGCATGTGGTCCTTCCAGGCTACATTACAGCCTGGGCGGAGAACATGCCCAGGCTCCCATTCCCTGGCTGAGTGCCGAACCACAGCTCTCAGACCAATAACAGCGCTGCATTGTTATTGGCTATGGGGAACCTGGGAGCCGGGTGCATCCTGCTTCCTGC
Source organism: Lissotriton helveticus (assembly GCF_964261635.1). Lineage (NCBI taxonomy): Eukaryota > Metazoa > Chordata > Amphibia > Caudata > Salamandridae > Lissotriton > Lissotriton helveticus. The sequence goes on along the minus strand of NC_136072.1, from coordinate 604,954,459 downwards.
CCCGGAGTCCAGGAAGTGAGCGAAGAGGACCGAGAGGCGATGGCCGTGGTGGCAGTCCACAGGTAAGTGTTTAATATTTTTTTTTTCATTCCCTCCTCCCTCTTTCGCCTCGCAACCTTCCCCCCCCCCCCCCCCCCCCCCCAATGCCGTTAAATACCAGACCCCACTGGCTTACTGCTACTATATCCCTTCTTCTTCCTTCAAGGCAGAACTTGCAAGGTAATTTCTTCCCATACACACGTTACAGATAGCGTGCTTATGAGAATGGAAATGTTCCCTTCTCTGGCTTGTTAACATGAGTCACAAAAACTTGATTTTCAAGCACATATTTTGTTATTTGCTCAAAACGAATAGCTCGTAAAAGAAAAACAAACAAGTCTGCTTTCTAGGCCTCATGCTTTCAATTCATACTCCAATACATTCAATGTACAGAAAATGGGCATGGTAACATACAGCGAGACACTGTGTTCTTTCTCACATAAAAACATCTACAAAAGGTCATGCAACCCATGTCACATGTGTGCTAGCACCAGCCATTTCCACCACACCCCTGTTTATTCCAAATCACTCAGAGAGACATTTGCCTCTTGAACTCTCACCCCCCATGCACAGACATCCTTATTTTTTAACTTTAAGAACTGGCACTTTACAAAAATGGCATAAGGCCTGCATCCATGGAATCTTCATCTCATACACATCACCCCCGGATGACCTCATATCTGCACTAAAGTATGCCAAGTCCTGATGCCTTTAAAATGTACCGCCTCCTTCTTATTTCCACTCCCAGCCGTTCAGGCCCCTTCGATAACAATTTCCTTTTCCTGGCTGAGCGTTTTTGCAATCCACATAACAGGGAAGCTCACTTCTTACCCTTCACTTCAAAACTGAAAAACATCCATGTACCCATCACCTCACCCTCCAACCCGTTTGTATGTTTGCTGTTCTCAATTCTACATTTCAAACTGTGTTTACTTGGTTCCTTTTGCATACATTTCCTACTCCAAATGACGTCACCATCCCACCCTCACCCCCATATAATCAAATACCTCTCCTGTCTTGCATAGTCTTTGGTTGGAGGAGCAGATCAGGGCTAGCAGCATCCTTGTTCACTCCAGGGCTCATTGAGCAAAGCTTTCCAATGTCCTCAAAACTTCTTGGCCTTCTCTTTGATTCAGATGCATTCTTCAATTCACAGAGTATGGAAAATTCCATCAGTTCTCTTTTGTATTAGATTTGTATATTTGCTGCCTTACCAAATTAGTGGCTTCAGTGCCTTCAAAAGCCGTTAATACAACTTGTGATTACTCTACACAAAGAGATCGTATTACTGCAGCTAGATGACCCCTACACTGCCTTCCACTAATTATAATTGGTTTGCAATATGTTAAAATGCCCTCACAATCTAGAAATTGAATATCTCGCTAAAAGCAGAAGTATGGACCCCCTGACTATGAAATTCAGGAGTCTAAATCGAGTCGTCTTGGTGTTCATTAGACATAAACTTAACTTTAAGGGGCAGACCATTCTCTGTACAAGAAACGCAGTTCTGGGATTCAATCCCACTTCAGTTCCATCACACTCAATTACGGACAGTCTGGATAAAAGCTGCCATGACCCACTTATTCTACGGTAGAGCAAGACCTTTGACAAGAGACCTTGGGGCATATTTACAAGACAGTGGTGAAGCATGTCATTAAGCCAAGAAGGCTAATGACACGCTTCATCAATTTAGAAACGCAGGGCTGCACCGTATTCGCTAGAATATGGTGCAGCCCTGCGTGTCCCCCTGCGCTAGCGCTAAGTTAACCCCTCCGCTGCGCCGAACGTTCCGCGTTGGTGCGGAACGTTCTATTGCGCGGGCGGGGCCGGAACGTTAAGCGGACGTGTGCAGCACTACCGAGGTAATGCACGCGATGTCGGCTGAACGTGCGCCGCACGGAAGGGGTTAAGCTGCCTAGCGCCAACGCAGGCACCCTTGAACCGTAGTGCAAGGGTGCCTGTGTTGAGGGGAAGATTGTTTATGTGCAGGAAGGTCCCCCTTCCTGCATATAAACAATCTTTAAATGCCGTTTTGTAAATTCTATGTGTGCTGCATTAATGCAGCACACATTGAAGTTGCAAAACAGCCTTTTTTAGGGCTCGCCTGCTGTGCACATGTGCACAGCTGGAAGCTCTATAGGGGCTTATCCAGTCTTTAACCACCACTGGCGATTCCACTGGCCATTTCTTTGAGTGCATGTGCTTTTTAGGTCATTGCGCAAGCGCAAGCCCTAAAAAGCGCGTGCACAATGCCACCAGCCGCCTGCCTGCCTGCCTCGCATTACCACATCAAAGGCAGCTTCTCAGCCCCTAATTATTCACGGCCGGCCGACCGTACTTTCAGTTTCACGGCCGCCGGTGCACACTCAGCTCAGGCGCCTGGATTCCTTGCTGCTTGTGGCCTGGACGAATATATTTATCTAACTCTCTCTCTCTTTCCATTTCTCTCCTCTCTCTCTGCTCTGTCTCTGATCTTTCTCTCCAACTCCATACATCTCCCTCTTTCTTTCTCTCTTGTTAAGCTGCCGGCTCTTAACGCTCTGTCTGCAGCAAGGCCGTCAACGATATGCTTCGCTCATTACATTTGCGGTGTAGGAGTGTGCTTGTTTCCGCCCCCTGCCAGCACGAAAAGAGAATCATGACCACAATGGTTTACATAAATATCAACGCGCCAGGTCAATCTTTTGAGAAAATCGCTACCATTATGATTTGTAATGGTGGCTGCAGGGCATTCGCAAAAATATAATTAAAGTCGCAAGACCGTCATGATACTGGCCAATCCTATTCCTGTATATTTACATTCCTACATTCAAGCACATTGGGCTTTACTGAGTGACGCACTAAGGGCCGGTCTCACAAGCCACTTTTCCTCCTGCCCCCCTCTCATTCCTCCTGCAGTGCCCACGCCGCTCTCTCTGCTGTCGCCATGTTGGAGTTCATAGGTCGGTGTTGGCTGTCCTAAATGCCCCAGTCACTTTTTGAATTATATTATTGTAGTTTTCATTGTGTTTTTCTTCTAGCCACTACAGTTAGCCTAGCGCCGCACCATCACCCACCTCTGCAACTCCTCCCACAACACTGCCTGCTAAGTACACAGACTGTTCGCCAGTATGTGATGCGACTGCATTTCCTCTGACAGCGCCGCAGGGAGTTGTCAGCTGCTTCAGGTTACTTTTGACAAATCAGGAGAGGATAAAAGAAACCACCAGTTTAAGCACATGCACAAGTAACTCTACGTTACGTCTGCCCCACCATCCGTTCTTGATGCAGACAGAATAGTTGCTAAACATTATGTATGTGCTACGTACATAACTCTGCCTTATTAAAAAGAATTCCATTTTAAATAGCGCTTGTTACAGTTGTACTAATGTACCATTAGTCTAGACGTTAATTCCATTGGCACAGCTTCTGGGAGCTCGCATTCCATCATCAAAGGCATCAGCCTCGCTCTGGCCTCACTTCTCCTCCCCCCTAATTGCTCTCACTCTCCATCTCTTGCCACACGCATCAGTAGGCAGCCCACCCCCTCCCTCTCCATTTGTTTCTATGCCTACTGGTTTTGCAGCACTTGTGAAATCCTTCTGGTGGGTGATGCAAGCGAGGAACATACGTGGTGCACACTCAGCTCAGGCGCCTGGATTCCTTGCTGCTTGTGGCCTGGACGAATATATTAATTCTCCCATCTGGTAGTTGTTTGCTGTTCATTTTTTGGGGGGTGATGGGCTACGACACAGTGGACTTCTCTCTCTTTTTTTTTAAGGTATTAAATGAGAAGAAAATGTGTAGAGCAAGAATCGATCATCTAAAGGAATTTTTGCCCCAGCCGTGAACAGGAAATGCTAATTACCATACATCCCTCCAGAATCATTTGCGCACAAAACATCGTGTTTAGGAGGCTGACAGGTAATAGAGTACAGTTCGGAGTTTTGCTCCTGCTTTCTTATTGCCCATTGACACTGTGGTTTGCACACTCTGTCAATTTGTTTTTTATTCTACCACTGGGCAAAGTACCATTAGATGTGTGCTTAAAAATATCATCAGTACTTATTCACTCGTGCACGGCTCGCTCATGGATTTATTTTTATTGGCCATTAACTCTGTGGTTTGCGCACTCTGTCAATTTTTTATATTCTCCCATTAGGCAAAGTAACATGTGCTGTGGGCTTAAAAATATCAGCATTCGTTAATCACTCGTGCATGGCTTACTTTTTTTTATCACTTGTGTTTTTTGTTTCTCTCTCTCTCTCTCTCTCTCTCTCTCTCTCTCTCTCTCTCTCTCTCTCTCTCTCTCTCTCTCTCTCTCTCTCTCTCTCTCTCTCTCTCTCTCTCTCTCTCTCTCTCTCTCTCTCTCTCTCTCTCTCCTTCCCTTCCCTTTCCTTCCCTTCATTTACTCTATCTCCCCTTATTCCCTCTCTCTCTTTGACTCCCCTTCATTCGCTCTCTATCACCTTTATTCTTTTTCCTCTTGCTCTCTTTTCTCTCACTCATTCCCACACTTGACAGGACCAACAGTGGGCGCTTCTTACATACAGGTACAACAGAGCGCGCATCTCACACAGACAGGAACAGGGGCCACATCTCACACAGACAGGAACAGAGGATGCTTCTCACACAGATAGGAGCAACAGAGGGAGCATCTCACAGACAGGAACAACAGGGGGCGCATCTCACATAGACAGGTACAGGGGGCGCATCTCACACAGGCAGGAACAGGGGGCACAACTCACACACACAGGACCAACAGGGGGCGCATCTCACAGACAGGAACAACAGACATCTATCTATCGCCCTCACTCTATCGCCCTCACTCTATCTATCTATCTATCGCCCTCACTCTATCTATCTATCTATCGCCCTCACTCTATCTATCGCCCTCACTCTATCTATCTATCTATCTATCTATCTATCTATCTATCTATCTATCTATCTATCTATCTATCTATCTATCTATCTATCTCCCTCACTCTATCTATCTATCACCCTCACTCTATCTATCTATCTATCTATCTATCTAGCGCCCTCACTCTATCTATCTATCACCCTCACTCTATCTATCTATCTATCTATCTATCTATCTATCTATCTATCTATCTATCGCCACTCACTCTATCTATCTATCTATCGCCACTCACTCTATCTATCTATCTATCTATCGCCACTCACTCTATCTATCTATCTATCGCCACTCACTCTATCTATCTATCTATCTATCTATCGCCACTCACTCTATCTATCTATCTATCTATCTATCTATCTATCTATCTATCTATCTATCTATCTATCTATCTATCTATCTATCTATCTATCTATCTATCTATCTATCTATCTATCTATCTCCACTCACTCTATCTATCTATCTATCTCCACTCACTCTATCTATCTATCTATCGCCACTCACTCTATCTATCTATCTATCTATCGCCCTCACTCTATCTATCTATCTATCGCCCTCACTCTATCTATCTATCTATCGCCACTCACTCTATCTATCTATCTATCTATCTATCTATCTATCTATCGCCACTCACTCTATCTATCTATCTATCTATCTATCTATCTATCTATCTATCTATCTATCTATCTATCTATCTATCTCCACTCACTCTATCTATCTATCTATCTATCTCCACTCACTCTATCTATCTATCTATCGCCACTCACTCTATCTATCTATCTATCTATCTATCTATCGCCACTCACTCTATCTATCTATCTATCTATCGCCACTCACTCTATCTACTCACCCTCACCCTCACTCACCCTCAACCCCTCACCCTCACTCACCCTCACCCACACTCACACTCAACCCCTCACACTCACTAACCCTCACCCTCAACTCCTCACCCTCACTCACCCTCAACACCTCACCCTCACCCTCACTCACCCTCACCCTCCCTCAACACCTCACCCTCAATCACCCTCACCCTCACTCACACTCAACTCCTCACCCTCACCCTCACTCACCCTCTCACCCTCAACCCCTCACCCACCCTCAACCCCTCTCCCTCACTCACCCTCCCTCACACTCACTCACCTTCACTCACCCCCACTCAACACCTCACCCTCACTCACCCTAAACCCCTCACCCTCACCCCCTTACCCTCAATCACCCTCACCCCCTTACCCTCAATCACCCTCACTCTCACCAATAACTACAACTTTTCTAATGCGATACTTATTGCATTCCAACCCCACTCATCCACGCAACGCCACTCACACACGCAACGCCACTCACACACGCAACGCCACTCACACACGCAACGCCACTCACACACGCCACTCATCCACGCAACACCACTCATCCACGCAACGCCACTCATCCACGCAACGCCACTCATCCACGCAACGCCACTCATCCATGCAACGCCACTCATCCACGCAACGCCACTCATCCACGCAACGCCACTCATCCACGCAACGCCACTCATCCACGCAACGCCACTCATCCACGCAACGCCACTCATCCACGCAACGCCACTCTTCCATTTGCAAAAAGAAAAATGTCTAACTATTCTATTGCGAGACCTATTGCATTTCCAATGCTTGTTTAATATGATTGTTTATGTGCAGGAAGGGCTACCTTCCTGCACATAAACTATCTCTGGCGTTTTACTGTTTAAATTAACTCATTCCGTTTTCAGCAGATTCTAGAACTATTCTTCCTCTTTCTCTGCATTTCTCTTCTTATCCAGCTCCTTAAAATACCTCTCTGACCTTCACCAGTCACATCATGTTGGGAATTAGAATTGACATCACTTTTTACAGATCTCCTTCCTTGCCAGAAGAATCAGGTAAATAATTAGTTTTAACTGTTTTACAGAAAAGGGTGAGACTCCTGCCTTCTGTTGTACCAGGCCAAACATTATCATAACAGGTCTTACCTCTATAGTCATTCCCAGAACCTCAGTAATTGTCCTATCCACACTTATCCAGTAACCCTTCAGACTCGGGCAGCTGGCAAAGATGTGGACGTCATCTGTATCTTGAGCATCACACCTTTTGCACCTGGGATGCTCGCTCACTATTATCCTAGCCAACTTAAAAATAATGCAAGATCCAGGGAAAACTCCAACAGTCAGCAACAAGGTGGAAAGGACAATGAAGAGAAAGCAGATGATGCCCCTCACAATACAAGGCCAGAGAAACTTAGTCAAGATGTCCATCCTATCCAGACTTTCTTATCGGTTTGATAATATCCCTCTAAATTTTGACAAGAAGACCCTCATGAAAATATAGAGTGGAGTAGAGTGTTGTAGAGTGGAGTGGCACAGAGTGTCATGGAGTGGTGTAGAGCAGAGTGGAGTGGCGTAAGGAGTGTTGCGTAGAGTGCAGTAGAGTGTTGTAGAGTGACGGAGAGAAGAGTAGCTTATTGTAGGTGAGAGCGGCAAAGAATGGTGTGGTGTGGCTCACTGGTTAGAGGCGGCAGACCCGGAAGCAGAGAACAGCCCGGGACCAGGGTTCAATTCCCGACGCGGCATGGTCGTGGACCAGGGTCAGCGGCCTCGATAATTCTCGCCTCGGTGCCTACTCTAACCAGGGATCACACTCGGCAACTCTGGGCATTAGCTTGCCTCATCTCTACAACGGCCCCCCACATTCGCCGGGGATGCCTGGTTTCACCTTGGAGATACCCAATAGGGACCATCTCACAGGCATAGCCAGGACGGGTTCCCCAGCGGTCTACAGCGCCACGACGCCTCAGGGCAGCAGTGCGCTGTACAAGACACATACATACATACATACAAGAATGGAGTAGTATAGGAGAGTGGAATGGCACACAGTGGAGTAGGGTGTTGTAGAGTGGAGTGGCATAGAGTAGAGTGGAGTGACATAGAGAGTCAGAGTGAAGTGGAATAGAGTGAAGTGGAGTGGTGTAGAGTGGAATAGAGTGGTGTAGTGGGTCATAGAAAGAATGGAGTGTGATGACATGTAGTGGCATAGAGGGGGTTACGTAGAGCGCCGTAGAGCGAAGTAGTGTCATAGGGTGGCATAGTGTGGAGCATAGGGCCCTAGAGTGGAGCAGCGTTTAATGGAGTGGAGCGTCATTGAGTGGAGTATCATGGAGTAGCGTGGAGTGTCATAAAGTGGACTATAGTGAAGTGGTGTAAAGTACAGAGGTGCAGAAGATTGGCGTAGAGTGCATTGGCTTTGAGTAACGTGGTGCAGAGTCCATTGGCATAGAGTGCAGTGACGGAGAGTTGGGTGGCGCCGAGCAGACTGCAGTGGCGCAGAGTGCTATGGCATAGATTGGAGAGACGCAGAGTGGAGTAAAGTAGCGTAGAGTGCAGTGACGTAGAGTAGATTGTTTCAGAGTAGATTAAAGTAGGGTAGAGTGGAGTAGTGCTGGGTAGAATGCAGTGTTGTAGAGCAGAGTGGCATAGAGTGCAATGGCTTAGAGTACAGTGGTGCGGAGTGCATTGGTGCAGAATAGATTAGAGTGGCGTAGAGGTTAGTGATGCAGAGTAGAGTGGTATAAAGTGTAGTAACATAGAGTGCATTGTTGTAAAGTGCAGTATAGTAGCATAGTGATGAGTGGTGCAGAGTGCAGTGGCATAGAATGCAGTGGCATAGAGTACTGTGGTGGAGCAGTGCATTGGCTTAGATTAGAATGGTCCAGAGTACAGTGGTGCAGTGGCGAAGAGTGCAGTGGTGCTTTGTAGAGTGCTGTAGAGGGCATTTGCATAGAGTAAAGTGGTGTAGAGTAAAGAGGCGTAAAGTGAAGTGGTATAGAGGGCAGCGTCAGAGTACAGTGTGGTACAGTGGATTAGAGTGGCATAGAGTGGATTGGCGTAGAATGATGTGGTGTAGAGTATAGTGGCTTAGAGTGGATTAGCATAGAGTAGCATAGAGTAGGGTGGTGCAGAGTAGATTGCAGTGGCGCACAATAGAGTGGGGCACAGTATAGTGGCAGGTAGTTCAGTGGCAGAGAGTGCAGTGTTGTAGAGTGCAGTGGTGTACAGTGCAGAGGTGTAGAGTGGTGCACAGTAAAGTGATGTAGAGTGCAATGGTGTTAGAGTAGAGTGGCGTAGAGTGCAGAAGTGTAGAGTAGAGTGTTGCAGAGTAGATTTTAGTAGCGCAGTGTGCAGTGGTGTAGAGTAGATTGGTATACAGTGCAGTGGCATGGAGTGTATTGGTTATGAGTAAAGTGATGTAGAGTGCATTGTCATAGAGTGCAGCGACACAGAATAGAGTGGCGTAGAGTGCAGTGGGGTAGAGTGGAATGGCACAGGGTAGACTGCAGTGGCGTAGCGTGGACTGGTACAGATTGGGATTGAGTGCTGTAGATTGTTTCAGAGTACAGTGAAGTGGCGTAGAGTGCAGTGGCATAGAGTAGAGTGTCAAAGAGTGCAGATGTGCTGAGAGTGGATTGACATAGAATGCAGTGGCAAAGAGTGCACCGGCGCATAGTAGAGTAGTGTGGAGTAGAATGAATTGGCATAGAGTCGAGTGGTGTAGAGTAGAGAGGCACTGAGTATAGTGTTGTAGGATGGAGTGGTGCAAAGTAGAGTACAGTGTCATGGGGTGGTGCAGAGAAGAGTGGAATGGGCTAAAGTGGAGTATGCATGATGTGGTAGCACACTGCCATTACAGACAACACATCTTCAATTGAAATGACCACTAAGTTTGCACAGATACACAGTTTTACTGATAAACGTATACAGTGCACAAAGGATAACGTGTGGAAATGTCATCATTTAGTGTATCGATTTGTTTTGGTTGTATTAAAGTATTTGTTCCCACCACACTTCAGAATTTCCCAAAAATGTGCTTTGTTTGTGCTTTCCATATCATGAAATATCTGCACAGTTAATTTACAGACATTTAAATTTTGTTTCGTGCTAGCAAAAAATGAACATCATACAGCACAACTTGAGTAACCTTGTAGAAAAAAATAACATCCTACAGCCTTTCTGTCGCCCATGGGTACCCAGCAGGATTGTCACATCAATCCTCTCACTTTGAATTCAGGAACGAAAAGTAAACACCAAGCTCCCTGGAAGACAGAGCCTGACATCTGACCTCTTTCTTCGAATGGATAGCAAAAGGGACAATATATGAATAAGAGTTAACCCCTTCGGCGTGTCGGATGACCCCCAGCCGTCAGACGCAACAGTGCTCATGTGCGTAGGACAGCCTCCGGCTGTCCTCACACTTGGCATTTGAAAACCCTCTGGTGCCCGCATCAGAGGGATTTCTTCTGCCCTCAACAGCCTCGGGAGCTGGGGAAGAGCTTCCCCAGCTCCCGAGGCTGTCTGTGTGCTTTCCCTGAAATGACGATCAGCGGGCATGTCGCGCTGATGTAATTTCAGTGAAACCGAAACTGCAGAGAAGCTCAATTCAGTTTCGCTTTCTACATGCTCATGGGGCTGAGATAGTCAGTCAGGAGGGGTATCTTCAGAAAGGGGAAAATCTCCTTAGTGGATCCCTGCTTGGGGATCACACCAGGAGGGCAATCCCCAAGCAGGGATTCATCTACTAGGCACCAGGGAGGGGAATAATTTTTGGGAAAAGGTATCATTTTACTTGGGAGACTGAGGGGAACGCTGTGTGGTAGGACATTTGTGCCGGCACAGTGATTCCACACAAAAATATGTGGAAAATGTGTTTTTTCAGCAACATTTGAGGTTTGCAGGAGATTCTGGGTAGGAAAAGATTGGGGGATCCATGCAAGCCATACCTCACTGGACTCCCCTGAGTCTCTAGTTTTCAGAAATGTGTGATTTCGGTAGGTTTCCATAGATGGCCGCCGAGCCCAGGGCCAAAAACCCAGGTGACCGCCCTTGCAAAACCACGTCGTTTTGTGATAGGTAATATTGATGTCTCTGCAATACGTTTTGGGCCCTTGTCTGTGGCAGGTACTTGAGCCACCTACACTAGTGAGGTATCATTCATCGGGAGACCTGGGGGAACGCTGGGTGGTAGGAAATTTGTGTCAGCCCGGTGATCCCACAACTTTCCCACACAGAAATGTGAGAAAAAAATTATTTTGTGAACCAAATTTGAGGTTTGAGGGGATTCTGGGTAGGAAACGTTGGGGGGTCCACCCAAGCCATACTTCCCTAAAATCCCCCAGGTGTCTAGTTTACAAAAATGTGTGGAGTTGGTAGGTTTCCCTAGATGGCCACCAAGCCCGGGGCCAAAAACCCAGGTGACCGCCCTTGCAAAACCAGGTCGTTTTGTGCTAGGTAATTTTGATGCCTCATCAATACGTGTTTTGCCCTTGCCTGTCGCAGGTACTTGGGCCACCCACACAAGTGAGATACCATTATTTTAGGGAGACCTGGGGGAACACTGGGTGGTAGGAAATTTGTGTCAGTCCGTGAGCCCACTACTTTCCCACACAGACATTTGAGAAAAAAGTGTTTTTTTTCAGCTAAAATTGAGGTTTGCAGGGGATTCTGGGTAGAAAAACGTGAGGGGGGGGGTCCACACAAGCCCTACCTCCCTGGACTCCCACAAGTGTCTAGTTTTTAAAAATGTGTGGGTTTGGTAGGTTTCCCTAGATGGCCGCCGAGCCCGTGGCCAAAAACCCAGGTGACCCCCCTTGCAAAACTGGATTGTTTTGTGATAGGTCATTTTGATGTCTCCTCAATACGTTTTGGGCCCTTGCCTGTCGCGGGTACTTGACCCATCCATGCGAGTGAGGTACCATTTTTATCTGAAGATCTAGGGGAATGCAGGGAGGGTGGAATTTTGTGGCTCCACGCAGATTCCATAACTTTCCATCACAGAAATGTGGGGAAAATTTGTTTTTTTTACAAAGCTTGAGGTGTGCAAGGGAATCTGGGTAACAGAACCTGGTAAGAGCCACAGACGTCACCCCCTCCTGGATTCCCCTCGGTGTCTAGTTTTCAAAAATGTATAGGTGTTCTAGGTATCCTTAAGTGCCAGCAGAACTAGGGTTCAAAATCTACATCTAAGCACTTTGCCAAAAAAAGGGTCAGTTTTCACTGTAAAAATATGGTATGTCCACGTAGTGTTTTGGGCCGTTTCCTGTCACGTGCGCTAGGCCTACCCACCCAAGTGAGGTACCATTTTTATTGGAAGGTTTTGGGTAATGCGGGGTGAGTGGAATTTTGTGGATCCAAACAGATTCTAGAACTTTCCATCACAGGAATGTGAGGAAAATGTGTTTATTTTTACAAAGGTTGAGGTTTGCAAGGGATTCTGGGTAACAACACCTGGTGAGAGCAACACAAGTCACCCCCTCATGGGTGTCTAGCTTTCAAAACTATGTAGGTTTGCTGAGTTTCCCTAGGTGCCGGCAGAGCTAAGGTTCAAAACCTGCAGCTAGGCACTTTGCCAAAAAAGGGTCAGTTTTCACTGTAAAAATGTGGTGTGTCTATGTTTCGTTTTGGACCATTTCCTGTCGCGGACAGTAGGCCTGCCCACACAAGTGAGAGGACTTTGGGAAATGCAGGGTAGGTGGAATTTTGTGGACCCATGCAGGTTCCAGAACTTTCCATTACAGAAATGTGAGGAAAATGTATTTTTTTACAAAGTTTGAGGTTTGCAAGGGATTCTGGTAACAGAACTTGGTGAGAGCCACACAAGTCACCTCTTTCACAGTGAAAATGTGGTGTCTACGTTGCTTTTTGGGCCGTTTCCTGTCACGGGCACTAGGCCTACTCACACAAGTGAGGTACCATTTTCATTGGAAGACTTAGGGCAATAGGAGGTGGGTGGAATTTTGTGGATCCACGCAGATTCCAGAACTTTCCATCACAGAAATGTGAGGAAAATGTGTTTTTTTTTACAAGGTTTGAGGTTTGCAAGGGATTCTGGGTAACAGAACATCTTGAGAGCCATGAAAGTCACCCCCTCCTGGATTTCTCTGGGTGTCTAGTTATAAAAAATGTACCGGTTTCTAGGTTTCACAAGGTGCCGGCAGAGCTGGGGTTCAAAATCCACAGCAAGGCACTTTGCAAAAAGGGGTCCGTTTTCACTGAAACAAATGTGGTGTCTTCTTTGCATTTTGGGCAGTTTCCTGTCACAGGCACTAGGCCTACCCACACAAGTGAGGTAACATTTGTATCGGAAGACTTTGGGAAACGCGGGGTGGGTGGAATTTTGTGGCTCCATGCAGATTCTAGAACTTTCCATCAGCAAAATGTGAAGAAAATTTGTTTTTGTTTACAAAGTTTGAGGTTTGCAAGGGGTTCTGGGAAACAGAACCCGGTGGGAGCCACTCAACTCACCCCATCCTGGATTCCTCTGGGTGTCTAGCGTTCAAAAACGTATAGGTTTGCTAGGTGTCCCTAGGTGCTGGCAGAGCTGGGGTTCAAAATCCACACCTGGGTACTGTGCAAAAAAAGGGTCAGTTTTCACTGTAAAAAATGAGGTGTGTCCACGTTGCGTTTTGGGTCGTTTCCTGTCGAGGGCACTAGGCCTACCCACAAAAGTAAGGTATCATTTTTATCGGGAGACTTAGGGAAACTCGGAATTGTAGAGCAACTGTTATTACCTATTGCTTTTCTATGCATTTCTGCCTTCCTAATGTAAGACAATGTGTAAAAAAGAAGTCACTTTGAAAAATGTCCTACAATTTACAGGCTAGTATGGGTAACCACAATTTCAAAGATGTGCAAATAGCTACTGTTTCTAAACTCTATATTTTGTTCTCATTTCAAAAATACATAGGGGTCTTTGATACCTATTTATTTTTTATTCTTTATATTTTACCAAATTAATTGCTATATACCTGGTACACAATGAAAAACCACTGCAAGATGCTGCTCAGTTATTGGCTCTGTGTTCCTCGGGTTCTTGGTGAACCTACAAGTCATATATCCCTGTAGTCGTGGGGTGTGTGCGGGCCGGAATAACAGGCGTGGAGGCCGTATATAGTGTGCTATGACTTAGCAGTCTTTATTACTGTACACAAAGTTATGGTCGTGGAAGGTAAGGATGCAGAGGGTTGGGGTGAAGGTGGGGTTCCGGGTTGTCGTCTTCGGGTGAGGGATGGTTCTGGAAGTGTCTTGCGCAACGCCTCTGGGGTTAGGGTTGATCCTTCTTCTCCTTGCCGGTCCGGTGGTCCTCGGAGTGAAGGGGAGAGAGAACAGGGCGGTTAGTCCTCAAGCACCGGACTAACAGTGTACTGTCACAAAACACCAGGGTTGTGTGGAGGTCAAAGCGAGAGTGAGGAAGGGGGCGGTAGGGAGGAAGATGGGAGGGTATCCGAGCGGGAAGGAAGAAGGTGGACTAAGTGAGGGTTCCGGTGTGGGGTTCCTTGCTCTACGTGACTCGGGCCGTGGTTTATGTATATACAGTGCTCTTAGGGGTGCTATACGGTGAGGGGGTATTCTATGTACAAAAATATACAGGTCCGCCTGGGAGCCAGGAGACAGGGTACTCACATGCCCCGCCGTAACTCTCCCTTGAGTTACGGCCGCTCTCCAGCGTCCTCCGTCGGACTCCACCAGTCCTCCGTCCAGACTTCGTCGTCTTCTCCCTCTTCTCCGTTCTGCTTTCCAGGGGTGCTGCCGTCCGTCTTCTGCCACGAGACGGGTTCTCCGCACACTCCGCCGTCTTCGTTTCCTGCTTTTTCTTCTTCCGTCATCAGGTAGGGGGTGGGACTTCCGGGGTCACACAGGAGTCCTTCCGGTTTCTCGTCCTTCCGGGTCGGGTCCCGCAATGAGGGAGAAAAAAATGGAGTCCGGGTTGCCAGGGACGCTGTCGGATCGGTCCGCGAGGCTCGGGACCTTGAGGGAAGCGACGGGTCACTCGAGGTAGGGACCGCATTCCGTTCACAATCCCCACAACCAGAAGGGTCCAGTGGACATAACAGTATATTTCTTTCAAACATCTGTCATAATTAGAAGAAGTTACAGGTGAAAACATTGGCACATTGACTGTTTTTTTTACCTCATTTTCAATTTTTATTATTTTCAACTGTTAGTTTCTATAAAAACCTTGAAGGATCCCCACAAATGACCCCTTTCTGAATTCAGAATTTTATCTACGTTTCAGAAATGTATAGCTTTTCAGAATCCATTATTGCTTTCACACCAATTTCTACCACTAACTGGAAGGAGGTTCAAAGCACAAAAAGTAGCAAAAATAGGCTATGTCCCGATAAAATGCCCAAACTGTGTAAAACGTTTTGGTTTTCTGACAAAAGTCTGCTTGTCCCTGTAAGCTGGGAATAGGATGATTTCAGCACCACAAACCCTTTGTTGATACCATTTGCAGTGGAAAAAACAGACGCTTTCATCAGCAGCACTTTTTCCCTTTTTTTCCCCAAAAACCCAACATTTCGCTTTATTTCGACTTATTTCTGGGTCCCCTCCAGGGTAATCCACAAACCCTGGGTACCTTTAAAATCCCAAGGATGTTGGAAGAAAAGTGTGCAAATTTGGTGTGGATACTTTATGTGGACAAAAAGTTACAGGGGCCTAAGAACGAACTTTCCCAAAGAGCCAACAAAAGGCTTAGCTCAGGGGAGGCCTAGCAGTGAAAGGGTTAAAGGCCTGCTTACAGACTGGTGGAAGAATACACTAAATAAGGTTTGGGCAAGGGAAGGGTCAAACTCTAGCTGGATAGCCTAAAACAAATAAAGCCAGCAAATATAAAGAAAGCAAATGTGAGTTACAAACCACAAAGCCAATGGCAAGCAATGGCTGAATCCATTCCTAGGTCAGGTTTCCGAATATCCCAAACATTTCATTAGCAAACCAGACAGGTCTGGTAGGCTTCGAGCTAAACAGGGGTCAAATATTGTGCGTGCTGAAGAAAAATGCAAAACTGGAATTGAACTTGAACTGACCAGATAGTTTGATCAACTTAAACTGGTGAGCACCCCTGACTGTAATATGCTATGATTGGATGTATGACGTTACAACGCACACTTTTACAACGCATACCTTTACAACGCATTTTTTACAACGCAGCATCCATTACAACGCATTCCATTACAACGCATGCCATTACAACGAAAGTTTAAAAACTACATTTACAACGCATTCCATTACAACGCATACTACCTTTACAACGCATACCATTACAACGCATTACATTACATTGCATGTTTGGTAAGTATTGGATAGTGTAGGGGTAAAATTTACTATTCTAACTCCAGGGGGTGCAACAGTAGGGTAAGTGTTGGATAGTGTAGGGATAAAAATAACTATTCTAACTCCAGGGGGTGCAACAGTAGGGTAAGTTTTGGATAGTGTAGGGGTAAAAATTACTATTCTAACTCCAATGGGGTGCAACAGTAGGGTACGTGTTGGATGGTAATGTTATGCGTTGTAATGGTATGCGTTGTAATGACTGAGTTGTAATGACACGCGTTGTAGTGGTGTGCGTTGTAGTGTAATGCGTTGCGTTGTAAATGCATGCGTTGTAATGGATGTTGCCTTGTAAAAGTTTTGTTGTAATGGTAGTGCGTTGTAAAAGTTGCGTTGTAAAGGTTGTTTCCCGCTATGATTTCACCATCGTGATAGAACAGCCTAGTTAAACCCTAAAAAACTAGCAAATAAAGTCCAATATCTTAATGTTCCAGCCAGTGCGAAAATTAGGGGAATCACCTAAACCCTGTAATTTTCCCTTATCCATACATACTTTGTCAAGGTTGCACTCCGCAGGATCCGTATGCAGCAATAATGCTCCACCTCCGGACCTCCCGAACACCCTGAATGTATATCACAGGGTGTTCAGGCGATACGGTGAGGGAAAACCCCAAAAGGGGAAAAAACCCAAAAGAAGAGAAAGAAGGAAGGGACAGCGGGAAAAAAGAAGCTGAAAGAAAAACACACAACTGGTTAATAATAATCTTAACCCTACTCTCATTACATTCTCACTAAATGGAGGGCAGTATGAATCACCTGTAATAAGTCTGGTGTCTGAACCTTCATACAGCTATATCTTCTGTTTTTTCCCTCCTGCCCTAAACAACACAAAGATCGCTATTAACAGAGGTAATGAAACGCTACACTTCCTAAAGCACATGCTCTCACTAAATACATACCCCGAATGTATAAAGCGAAACCTCTGAGAAAACCACTCCAGAAGGCAATTGAGACCCAGAGCTTAGATCCAATAATAAACTGCACAGAAGCGTAAATAAACAGTGCAAGCAGATTCCTCCTCTGCGTTAAGAAGTACTAAAGTGCCCAAGACCGCACAACACGTATCAAAGTTAAACCAAACACGGTATGATGTAGTTCCTGCACTACTACCATCCGCTTTGGTATTTGTAATCCACAAGGTTATGAATAAACATACAACGTCATGTTTTCATGACGGCAATGCGGAGGACTCCCCCCTGCATTCCGCCACTTGAATATTTAAGGTAAAACGCCCAAATGATCAAACTAATAAGGCACTCGTCACGAGTGTTCAAATTGTCTCCTTCCCAGTCCTCCCAGCCGCGAGACGCTGTTGGGCTCGTGCGGACTAGCACCGAGCCGTTACAGAAGACCAAAGCAACGCGCATTGCCAGCACGAACACTCATTACCATAACGATTCCTTCCCTGGTAAGAACGAACTCCGTGTTCTTCTCCTATGCTCAGCCAGGATCCAAGGACATCCGGAACCAGACGCTCCCGCAAGCAAAGCAAAATCACGAGCCCCGTTCTCCCCGTCCCGCCCCGCTATATCCTGCTAAGCCGCTACGGTTCATGGGACTTGTGGTTCCAGGCCCATGAATCATGGGACTTGTAGTTCAGGTAGGCGCGCACACCGATCTAAAACCTGACATACTTCAAACAGTATATAACAATATATCACTTTAAAACGTGTACTAGAGCTGCTTTAATGATCTCTGACCAATAATGTAAGTAAACAAAGACAGGAAGGCCATGTTAAAAATTTAAAAAAAACTATTTTATATAAAGTTCAATTTAAGTAACTGTAAAGGGCTTTGCAAAATCAAAAATGTAAGCAAAAAGGAGGTATTTTTCTCTGAGAAATGTGACAACCCTGGCAGACATAGAGCTAGTGGTTAAATGGAGCAATCTTCAGTTACCCTGGCAAACAGCCATGGTTAGAGGCAGAAAAGAGGCACGGGCACCAAAATGAGAGTGGCTCGATTAGTGAAAGAGGTAGCCCAAAAAGCGCCCCACTTTTGCAAATTGGGGTAGTTTTGAACTTGTGAAGACATGATGTATGTGTTTTGTAAGTTATGTGACACTGCATGGATTTGAGCTTGCTGCAGAAAATGCTTGCTTCAATATTAGAGAAATCAACACTAAAACAAGCCCAGCCGGCGAATAAAACAGACCCACAAACAGCTAAATAACCGGACCACACACCGGCCTGTTAGACCAGCCCATCGGGCACTGCCTGATTTCCCTATAGGCCAGTCCAACGCTGAGGAAGGCTCACCATCCTCTTCTTCATGCAATCCACGATTCATGTAGCTGGTATAAGCACACTTCCTACGGTTTCTTACAGCTCCCAGTCCACAACTGAACCAGTCTTTCTGTAATTGCCTTACAAACCACAGTATTCCATATTAAGTAACCCATTTTCTTTAATGCGCTTTCCACTGTGCTGTACAGAATTGGTGTAGGTAAATGAGGTCAGAATTAATTCATCAAGGCTTTCTCTGATGCAACGCTTCAATGCATTAGGGACATAGATTTATGGAAATGGCCTTTTACATCTTCATCTATTGCTAATGAGGCAGCATTACAATTAACACACGCGGCATGATTTAAGAAATAAGAATTCCTAAAAGGTATTGGACCAGCTTTCTTGTTCAGAAAAATAGCTGTTGTTAATGCTGCCCTTTTTCATGAATTCTTTTTTTTTTTAACTCATACAAGATCTACCTAGGTCTGTTAGATTGACGTCTATATCACGCATGAGCCATGCATCTTTGCAGAACTTAACGTTTTGTTGGCTTTCTCTATCTCACTGACCAAAAAGATAAGGGCTCGTTTCACATAAATGTTGCTGTGATTTTCTCTGGTACTTACACTTGATTTCCAGAAGTAAGCTAGCAGTAATCAAGTGATATTCCGGAATTACGCCTCGAATTCAAGAGTCAGCCACGAGTAATGCAAGAGTAAATCACCCCTACTCGTAGCAAAATATTTAGGAACCAGGTCCTAAAATTCAAATGTTGTTATATATGTTCTAGAATCTAGTATACACTATAAAGGGAGCCTCATAGCGCTACTAATAGCCGGAAGTGGCGCTCTCGAACTCTGTTCCTCGTTGCTCTTAAGTTGATGATCTGCAGACTTTTATTTCTCTTATTGTTCTCGTGTTCTTGTTTGCCGCCCAAAATGTTCTTGTTCTTAACTGTACATGCTGTGAAGCGCTCTGATACCCTCGGGTCCAGCTAGCGCTATACAAAACTTCAATAAATAAATAAATAAATAATGCCCAGTCGGAAAATGCTGCCCCTGTGCAGATGGCACCTACTACAGTTTCCTCTTCAGAGAGTGATTGTCATCCTGCAGAGGGGGTGACATGGCGCAAACCCATGATACTGAATTTGTGGCAACTGTTGCAGAGGGCGTGGGCAAACAAGTAGCTCATTTGCCCATGTGCATGATACATTTTACCATGAATGTGAAAAGTGGTCCTGGAAGATTATGCTCTTTTTGTGCCACCCAGGATATCATGCACTTTAAGCACTTTCCACCCCAGAGAGCTCTTAGGGATGATGCAGTGTAGAACCACACCCATCCTTACAGAGGTCTCCAAAGTTTGGTACCTGCACACAAACACAGAGTGGGTTGCGAACCACCAGAAGCAACAAAATGGTGGCCTGAATTTCCAGGTGCGGAGTTTGTGAAGTACGTAATATTGGGTTTCTAGAATTAGTTTTTAGACTTGTGTAAGACGCTGGTCACTTTTGATTTGAAGATTTGGCCAAAGTGGTGTTGCTTTGAAGGTATTTTGATCAATTAACCCCTTCGGTGCTCATGACGGAGCAGTTCCGTCATGAGCGTCGGTTGAGCTGTGCTCATGACGGAACCGTTCCGTCATGACCACGCCCGTTTCTATTACGGCCCAGCACCGGAGGGGGAAACGCGGTCGCACCGAAAAGGTTAAACGTATACCTATCCTCGTGAGCAATTGACATCTGTGATACCAAAAATGTTCCATAGGTTTTCTCACGAATAAAATAGTGGTCCATCTGTGTATATTGGTTGCCCGTTGCCCTAAGTTGCTTTCTGCACAAGATAGCTGCTGTGCTGTCCATCGCAATATAGATAGAACTGTGAGACCTGATGAAGACGATGTACATCTATATTTTTCTGTATTTTTTAATGAAATGTATCCCATATTTCTAGAAAACACATGTTCTGTCTTGAGTCAGCTATATCTGCGCCATTCAGAACATCCCTTGAGAGATGCCAACATGTGAACCATAAACATTTCTAAAAAATTGGATCCATGGAACAACAACATAGAGTGTGTGAGAGAGAGTGAGAGAGAGATAGAACAAGAAGCACATGTTAACAGCACAGTGTTTTTTTATATTTCATGTTGTCAGATATTTGATATGGTGTGAAATTAACTACAGCAGTGGAGGCCTTGGGAGAGGTTTTTTAAATTTTTTTTTATATTTGAATAGGTCATCGTTCACCTTAGGGTACCTTGATGCTGATTGATAAGATGACGTAAAGCTGATAAGAAAGGTGATACCATGTAAATGGAAAACGATACAATAGAATACAAGAAAACGCCATGTTTTCAAGAGCTTCCTAAACCTGAGAAGATTAGTTTCTTTCCGTAGTTCGTAAGGCAGGTTATTCCATCACTTTTCAGCTGCAGAGCAAAAAGCTCTGCATCCCAATGTGTCTCTTCTGGATTTAGGACTATTCAGTAGATACAGTAATTCAGATCTCAGGGACTGTCTAGATTTATGAACAGCAAATCTTCCTGCAAAAGATGTAGTGCCTGACTATGTGTTTGGTGGTCCGATGGACTGCCAAACCCACGCTGGTGGTACGGCTACTGCTGCACCGGCGGTCCATCCGCCCTATTATGAGTTGGGAACGCTGCTACTGTCAATATGCTGGTGATGCCACTGCAGAACCGCCAAGCATAGCACAAATTTCCTAACCGCCGCAGTTTTCATGGCGGTGAGCCCGCCATGAAAAGTGTGGCAGTGAGGAAACTAAGGAGCCCTACAGGGCTACCTGTTGCCTCAGGGCCATGGAGATGCATGCGAGGGGGCACATGGTGCGCCCCCTGTATGCAAGCACCCCTTGTACCTGCCTGGCATGAACTTAACAGTCCATGTCGCGTAGGAACGTGCTTTGGCATTCCCATTGCGGTGCCTCTCTAAGGCTCATCGCCTGGGACTGCCAAAGCACCACCCTCCAGACCAGGAGAAAACTCCTAACCTGGTGGGTGGTCGATGGACGAGTTTGGTGGTGTGGGAGTGGGACGCTGGCATGGCGGTCCACTCCCACACCTCCATACTCTTACTCAGGCCCTTAGGCCAGGAGCCATAATGAGCCTTGTGAGCGAGGCATAAAGACTTGAACATAATTCTCTGAAACACTGGGAGACAATGTAATTTGGTCAAGGCTGGTCCTAATGAGTCAAATGTTCGTAGATGTATTGCCATTCTGGCAACAGCATTCTGTACCAGTTGGAGTTCTTTATAGTTATCGTAAGTAGTACAAGATACAGAGCATTACAATAAGCTAGTATTGCAGAGGTAAATGCATTAAGAATCAGAATTTTCTGATTTATAGCAAGCAGAACTATTATTAGTTTCAGAACTTGCATTTGAAAGAAGCATGATTTAATAATGGAGTTTCATTCATCTTCCATTGTAAGGTGTTGATCGAAGTAAACACCTAGTTTTATTTTATTTTAATTTTTTTATTAAAAGCAAAGGTTTGGGGCTGCTGACCAAGGAACAGTGACCAGAACGGGAAAGTTCATACTATAGAATGACAAAAAAGGGCTAATATGGATGGTGGTATCTAGCTGACACCGCCACCATATCTAGCCCCTTTTCCGCCTGGTCGACTGGTCAACCGGCGGAAAACCAGCAGACGGTCTTTTCGACTGCCAGGGTCCCTCCCGCTATACTGATATGGTGGGGGGAAATGGGTGGCGGGCAGCGGGAAATGTTGGGAGGATTGGCAGCACCATGTGGGTGGTGGCGATCCACCCTACATCGTAATCATCCCCTTAGTGTTTCAAAAAACAAATCCACATCAATTACAACCTCAAAAAAATATGTTATTGCTTACCATATTAAGATGAACTGATTTTTGGAGCCCGGGATGACTAATGCAACCCTGGCTTTGATTGAGATATATTACTAGGCCCTCCCCATCACTCGTGGTCAAGGTGGCATTGCATTCCCTGGTCAGACTGTGTACACATACTAAATGTAGGGCTCCTTATGCTCCAGATATCCTGTTGCTGGGCCTTGCTGCTTGCATGCAAGGCAATGGAAAGGTAAGTAACATCGGCGGAGCGGCAGGGATGGGTTAACTCAGCCCCACCTGGAGTCGCACGTCGCACTGAGATTTTGACTTCTGGATTGGCATCCAAGCAGGATATAGTGGCGGGCACCAGGTGGGCCGACATGGGGGACTCACAAGAGGCCATAGTATTAGATTACGAGGGTAATAGCCTGGTAGAAGGCTAAGTCCAGGATGAGGTGCCATGGTGTGCTGGGGGGCTCAACTAATCAAGTGTCAAGTGTGTGACAGGTTACCACAAAGTGGCTGTCTAGATTGGCCTGTGGGCCTGGCGAGGCGGACTGCAACAGCACGGGCACCGACCTTGGCACCAGGTAAGGCTAAGGACATAGCAGGGATACCGAGGATGGTATCCGTAGGTATGGAGGTGAGTGGCATGCTGGGGGACGAGAGGGAGTGTTTGCGTAAAGGAAAGTACATGATGGGTGTGGGTGTGGGCACCGATCAACAGAAGAGTGCTCATGGTAAGAAAAGCAGAGACAGTAAGACGGAGGTGGGGATGGTCACAAGGATAGGTAGTGGGGGAACAGAAAAGGCAGGGGAAAAGAAGTTTGGGCCAGAAAGTAAAGAACTCAAAATAAAGAGGTTACCCTACATGGGCATTACTAAACTATTGGGAGCTAACCTCATGTTAGCCATGAAAGAGCATATTTGGAAGGGGGAGAATGTAGAGCTGCTTAAACTCCTCCATAGAGAGGTGCGCTCCGAAGAGGGTTCGAAAGAGGAAGAATATGAGTTGGTGAAGTGAGCAAAGGTACCCTTCACAATAGAGAATTGGACAAAAGCATTATAAATTTATGCCAGCATATACTGCAAAAAGTACTAGGAGCGCTGTGTGACCATGTTTAAATACATGGATGTAATTCGGAAGGCTCACCTCACAGGCGGAGGATATGCCTGGGCCCAATATGACAAAGAATTAGGGGCGCGCTTGGCCTGAGACCCGTAAACTAAGTGAGGGGAATTGGATTCAGATCTCTGGCAGCACACCATGGGGGCCACAAAACTGGGCCAGACCATTTTTACAGCAAGCGGCCTGCCAATAGTATATCGTCCCTTTGAGGGCCATCCCAACCGGGGAGGGACGGGGGTTACAGCAAAGGCACAGCCAGGGTCAGGGGGCACATGCTGGGATTTTAACAAGGGACTGTGCACTCGGGAATGCTGTAAATTCTGCCAGGAGTGCTCAAAATGTGTGGGCCGACATCCCCTTGTCAATTGCTTTGGAGCAGGTAGTGGCTACCAGCAGGGGGGCTGGCAGTAGAAGCAGCATTGGTGAAGGCAAGGGGCGCATCAGCAGCAGCAATTCTTGGGTTCCTGAGGCTGGAGGGGAGCTCTAGGATCTGGGGCAAAAGGCTTGTTCTCTGGTTAAACTCAACAGGGTGGAGTATTGGGTGGAGTTTTATGGGCGTCTGTAAGATGTGAAGATATTAGGAGAGAGGTTTTATTTGGGTTTTCATTTGGGGTACTAGGGTCCTCAGAGGCGGTGGTGGGCAAACACTGTGCGCTCAAAGACCACAGACATGCGGTGCAAGAAAACAATTGGAGTGGGGCTCAATTGGAGTGGGGCTCAAAAAAGAGAAAGCAAATTTTGTTTCATTCAGCATTTGTCCTGGCAAGAAGGAGGGTGAGGGAATGATTTCATTGCCGAGGAAGCAGCATTGATGACATACGCCTCGGATTGTGTGGCCATATCACTGGTGGTGACGGAGGGCCTAGGGGCATTGATGGCAAAGTGAGATGTAAAGTCAGCTTATCGGCTGCTTCCAGTGCACCCTGAGGATTTTTAGCTCTTGGGAATGCAATTTGAAGGAAAATGGTATGTGGACAAAGCGTTACCAATGAGATGCTCCATATCATGTGCACTGTTCAAATGCTTCAGCTCGTTTTTGCAGTGGCTGTTTACATGGCAGATGGGACATCGGTTGGTAACCCACTACTTAGATGATTTGTTTTTTCATGAGGGCACCCAGTTCGGTGGATTGCCAGGCTTTCCTGGTGAGGTTTTAAGAGTTCATGAGTGACCTAGGGGTGCCTTTGGCGCCAGGAAAAAACAATTGGTCTGCAAACAGTGCTATCATTCCTGGGCATTGAGATTGATTCTAAATTGGTGGAGGGCAGGTTGCTGCACCAGAAAAAAGTAAAGATGCTATCGCTATTGACTGGCATGTTAGCTAGAGAAAAGGTGAAGGTGAGGGAGATTCAGGTGCTGCTAGGTCACCTAAACTTCACATGCGGGTGGTAAGGACAATGAGGACTTTCTACAGGAGGCTGGGGTGAACGCTATCCGGCTTTTGTCTGCCTCATCACCATGTCAGACTTTCAGCAGGGGTCAAGGATGACCTTAGAATGTGGTGTGTTTTCTTGCAGTATTTCAATGACATTCCTTTGACATGGTGGGAGGACTTTGACTGGGATGTCCAGATTTTCTCGGATGCAACTGGGGGCTAGGTTTTGGACTGTATTGGCAAGGGACATGATGTGCAGAGCCCTGGCCTGCGCAATGGAGCAATGGGGGCAGGAGCATAGACTTCTTGGAATTGTTCCCTTTAGTTGCTGCAGTGACACTGTGGGGTGCAGAGCTAGCTCACAGGAAGGTGCTTTTTCGAATTGACAATATGATAGTGGTGGAGGCAGTGAACCGACTGTCCTCTAGGGAATCTAGGGAAAATCACTTTGCACTTTGCACTATCGCGCTTCTTGACTCAGAACGCAGGCGCTTATTTTAACTTCTGCCAGCTTTGGGTGTGATAAATATCCTTTAGACCTTACCTGCACAATAATTGGTTTTCACCCCGTACTTTGCGGGATTCAGGCCGATCTAGGGCTCGTTTTGACCGCATTGCGGCGATTTGGCCGCCATCTTGGGTGTGGGAACCAGGAGGGTGCCGATTTGCGGGCGCCATCTTGGTCGTGGGTCCAGAGGTTGCCTCGTAGGACTCCCGTGCTTGGAGGAGCACTTAAAAGCAGGATTTCTCACCGGCAGAGGTAGGCTCTATTTAATACAACGCGCACGCTTACCTTGCCATTATTTTGCTGAGCTATTACTCTTTTTAAAATCACTCTACACTTTGCACTATCGCGCTGCTTGACTCAGAACGCAGGCGCTTATTTTAACTTCTGCCAGCTTTGGGTGTGATAAATATCCTTTAGACCTTACCTGCACAATAATTGGTTTTCACCCCGTACTTTGCTGGATTCAGGCCGATCTAGGGCTCGTTTTGACCGCGTCGCGGCGATTTGGCCGCCATCTTGGGTGTGGGAGCCAGGAGGGTGCCGATTTGCGGGCGCCATCTTGGTCGCGGGTCCAGAGGTTGCCTCGTAGGACTCCCGCGCTTGGAGGAACACTTAAAAGCAGGATTTCTCACCCGCATAGGTAGACTTTATTTAATACAACGCGCACACTTACCTTGCCAATATTTTGCTGAGCTATTACTCTTTTTAAAATCACTATGCACTTTGCACTATCGCGCTGCTTGACTCAGAACGCAGGCGCTTATTTTAACTTCTGCCAGCTTTGGGTGTGATAAATATCCTTTAGACCTTACCTTACTGGACTCGCGGGTCCAGAGGTTGCCTCGTAGGACTCCCGCGCCTAACGGCATTTAAGATGCATAGTAGCCAAGCGCGCAGCGAGCGCGCCGACGGCGAGCCAGAGGCGCGCCAGAGGCAAGCGCATTTGCGCCCCATTCACGCACAGATCCCGACCAGCGCCAGCCACGCTGCCTCTTTTGCCCATGCTCGCCTAGTTTACTCTAGGGAAGAGCTTACTCGGATTGGTAAGCGTTCTAATTTGAGCAGCCAGCCGGATAAATCCACCAGTTACCCTAGGGTGCTATCCTGCGGTCTGCTTAATGTCCGGTCCCTTTGTAAACATCACGTGGAAATGTCACTCTTAATTGAATTTTATAATTTGGATGTGCTTTTTCTCACGGAGACTTGGACTAGAGCCGACAGTGAGGAAGAACTCGGGCTTGCCTGCCCCTCGGGCTATAAGATGAAGCACAACCCTCGAGTGGGAAGCAGAGGAGGAGGCGCGGGGTTCATTTTTAGGGACACATTGGCTTTATCCCAGCTTGAGGTCAAAGAGGTCCAAAGTTTGGAACTTATGGACTTTTCCTTAAAAGGCCTGGGAGGAGTCATGTACTCTGGGTTGCTTTGCTACAGACCACCTGGTAGTGCCTTGGCAGCTCTGCCCGAGCTGGTTGATCTTATTTATCACCTCTCCAAAACACATGCCAGATTTATAGTTTTGGGAGATTTCAATCTCTGGCCTAAAGGGCCCTCTGATACAGCCTATAGAGATTCGTGCCAGGCCTGCAGTAATATCCATCTCCAGCAGCTGGTGCTCTCCCAAACTCATCTGAAGGGTCATGCCTTGGACCTGGTATTTGCGGATGATACTCAGGTGAAGATTAGGGATATAATCTCTCAATGCTGGACTGACCATGCCCTTATCCACTTCTCATTACATCTCCCAGTGGATTATCCTAGTGATAACAATTCAGGTGCCACCAAACTTAGTAGGCAGTGGTCTAGACTTCTGAAAAATTCTACACTGCCTACTCTACTATCTGGGGACTTTTCCCTGGGGGAGATGTGGAAGAGAGCTATTCGAGACTCTGTCAACAGATCACAGAGTCTTTGGATAAAGCAGTTCCCTTGCGGAAGGCGAAGGATAGACCTAAGCATGTTACGCCTTGGTATTCTCATGATCTTCTCCAGCTGAAATTGCGGTGTAAACAGGCGGAAAGAGCCTGGAGGAAGCACTAGAGCCAGATAGGGCTCTTTTTAAACAGGCACTCCTAGACTACAAAGCACAGATCAAGTGTGCCAAAGCCAAGTATCTTGAGGATATGTTGGCTCAGGCAGGGAACAAATCACAGACCCTTTTTAAAATTGTCAATGACCTTTTCCATCCGGCCTGTGCCACTAATAACATCCCTGCCTCTCAGTCCTTATGTGACTCATTGGCATCTGCCTTTAAAGATAAGATCGCTAACATTCTGAGGGGACTCTCTGATCCGAGCACCCCCTGTTTCCAGCCCTCGGATGATTTAGCATCTTCACCAACTCTAGGGACTTCCAAGGAAGTTATAGGGTGCCCACGGCTGGACAATTTCACTCTCCCTTCCTACGAGGATTTTTGTCTTGTGGCCAACGGTGTGTCTTCAGGCTCCCCGCTGGACCCGCTACCTCATAAATTCTAGAAGCTGTTCCAGGAGGAACTTTTTCCCCCTCTTTACTCTACTTGTTGCCAGTCCTTTAGCACCGCCACGGTTCCTGAAAGTTGGAAACTAGAAGTGGTCTCTCCTCTTCTGAAGAAGGCCACGCTGGACCCCACTTGCTCGGCGAACTATAGGCCTATTTCGCTGCTCCCTTACCCGTTAAGATCTTGGAGAAATTTGTCACCAAGTCTCTGTCCAGTTTTCTGGAGACTAATGTCTGTTTGGATGTGGCTCAGTTCGGCTTCCGGCCAGCTCATGGCATGGAGACCGAGCTGGTGGTGGCCCTGGATGATCTTCGCTCGCGGGTCGACACTGGTCGGGCAGCTTTTTTAGTGCTGCTCGACATGTCGGCCGCGTTCGACACGGTCAACCACGCCACATTAATCAGCAGACTGGAAGAGATTGGGGTAGCTGGCCGGGCCCGGGATTGGTTAGTTTCCTACCTTCAGAACAGGCGCCAAATGGTGGCTTTGCCGCCTTTTCAGGGGCGTAGCTAGAGCTTGTGGCGCCCGGGGCTATCCCTCAGATTGCCGCCCCTGGGGAGAGGGGTGAGGGGGGGGGGGGGGTTGGAGGGGTGCTGGGGAAAAACGACAGAGACACGTAGTATCGCCGCTAATAGTTACCTCGATCATGCAAGTTACATGCACAATACATGACACGGTCCAAGGCTACACAGTTTAATACACCGGTGACCGGCAGTACAAAGAAGAACACACTGACTGCCACCCTGCAGGATTTCAGGAAGGGCCTAAAAACATGGTTATTCAATTAACGTCCCTCATCAGCAGCACCACCCCCACCCCCCAGTGCCTAGATACCCACACAGGTGATAAGTAGCACTATGCAAATCCTGTTTGTTTGATTGATTGACACCCGATTTCCACACATCGCTTGTGCACTATATTAGTTTTATCTGTAAAACTGGATGTCTTTGCAAGTTAAGTGACCCCTTCAATTGAGATTGTGCTGTCTATAAATGACAATGCGCGAACACACCATGCTTTAATGATATATGTACAAGATTGTGAGTTCAGTGATGAAGCATTGATGGCAGCGACACCACTCTGAAAATTATTCGAGCACCACTGGGTGTTCCCAATCCTTGGTTATTTCTCTTGGTTATTACCCTCGCTGAAAATGCTCTGACGTCATCCTGAACATTTCTTTGTAAATGTGTATGATTATTACTTGAAATCATTTCTCACATTTTTTTTGTAAAAAAAAAACTGTAGAGTACTTTGTCGTCTGCGTATAGTATAACATTTTAAATAAAGAAATAAAAACGTAGAAATGACCAGCATTTGCAGGGTTCTATACTTTATGGAATGTTCTCCGACACCCCACTGTACAACCGGCGACCATGTCTAAGTTTCTGCAATTGTAGGGTAATGCCTGCGATGTTCAGCTTATTGTTTGTGCACGTGGAGGGGCGCAGCTGGCACCGGATGTACAGCTAACAGCAGGCCGGGCATAAAGGAAGGAAGAGTTAGTCACATCTGAACTAGGGAATGGTGGAGTGAAAAAGGTGGGAGTGGCACACCCCCACCCCCGCCCCCACCTTCCCGCCAGTCTTCTGCCGCGGTTGGGAAGGCTTTGACTGCTTGATCTGCCATCTGTCCCTCTTCTCTCTCTGCTGTACTCTCACACAGGATGAAGAGCCCACTAGTCTCCCTTATGCTACCGATCCTCGACCTCATCCATCAGTCAGGTTGCTCAGGCCTAGTCCAAAAATACTCCCCCCTCACCACCATAGCTGCCAAGGTTTCAGAATGCTATGTGTGACACTTTCATAATGTCAGTGTGATTATGAGTGGCATTTCCACAAATATGAGTGACACTTTATAGCAAGCAAATCAAGCAATGAAGGCAAGGGAAACATATAAATATTAGACATTACACCCATTTAAGCACAGCTGCTAATGTTTCAAATTGCTTGTGTGTGAAATGTTTATAGATTCAGTGGATTTGTGAGAGATATTCAGTGAATAAATGTATGACACTTAAAGTGACTCTTTCTTGCAACCAAAATTATGCAATGAAGTCCATGGAAACAGACAAAAATCGGAAATCACACTCATTTGTGCAACAAGAAAGTTAAACTCTGCAGCAGATGCTTTCAAAGCTATTATTTATTTTTTAAATAATCAACACCCTCCACCCCGACCTCAGCTCCAGGTGCGGCTGAACCACAAGTAAGAAAGGGATCTCTGTCACAAAAGCAGAAACCCACTGAGCTATCCACATACAATACAGTTCTGTAATGGTGGCAGACTTTTTTTTACATCAGGCATATTAACCCTTGGCAATATAAGATATAGTGGGCCAAAGACGCACAGTTCTACTTTAGCTGCATACTGAACAAACCTCGTAGGCAGGTCAGGGGAACAGTGTGGCACTATGGTCGGTCTCCCCCCCACCCCCGCCCCGCACTGTCCGATGGTCCGGGCAGCGCCCACGGTGCAGGACCCCCTTGTGGCTCTCGTGGCATTGATTGATTGTGGTAGTGGAGCCCTACTGTTGCAGGTAATCAACAAACACGCTCATACCAGAATGCTTTATTTTTGACCTCTCTGCAGTTGTGATGCACCATGGGAAAGGATTTGGGTCTGGACATTACACTGCTTTTTGCTACAATCCTGAAGGACGATTCTGGGTCGGTTCACTGCAACGATTCTAAACAGGGCAGCGCAGCCAAGCCGCCTGCTGAGGCCGAACCACCACTCTCTACTGCAGCATCTTGGTCCGGACTGGCCATGGGTCACCAATGTACGTCGGGCGGCGCGCTCCCAAAAACCACTTAAACTATGCCACGGGCAGCAGGGCTGACCCGCCTAGAGATGTGTGTGTCACGGAGTCAGTGTACGCCCTGGTGTGGTATCTCCCTCTTTGCCCCCCGGCGGCTCCGCGTGTAATGGTGCTGCTCGCGGTGACATCATTTAGAATGTCACCGCGACCAGCGTTCCAGGGCGAGCGCTGGGGACACTGAGGCGAGGACAGCGTTACCAAGAGGCTGTGGCTGAGGTCGCAGTTGTTTGATGCTTAAATAATAAATCTTCCTGTTTACCTACACTGACGACCCTGCTTGTCATTTACGGCCGTCACTACACTGGCGACGAGGGTGACTTCTGCGACCTCAACACGCCGGATGGAAGATAAACGGAACAGCTGACTCGAGTTAACCTGCCGAGGAACTGGAGAGTGTATCAGGTTACCAGGCGGTGGACGGGAAGGCTGAGCCAGCGTCGATTGTGATTGTCCCGAACACGAAAGGGTGTGAAGTATCTGAGAAGACATCAAAAGGTTGGTGTGTAGCCCCTAGACGTGGAGTACGCCTGTGTGCCAGCCCTGCGCGCTACCTTAGACCCTGACGAGCTACGCGTTGACAGCTGCCAAAGGGGAGAGACGCCCGGTTTATGACAGAAATTGACGAATTTGTTTCAGCGCGCAATCTAACGGAGGAGCGCTGTGTTGCTGGCAGATGAAAGGAATATCGGAACTAGCGCAGCTTAGATGGCTCTGTGAGTGGTCGGACAGGGCGATGAAAGGAATAAGAAAGTGAAGCTAGAGGCGCACACACGGCATCCTGCGTGTGAAGGCTTTGTGCACCAACTTGAAGAGACTCGAACTGTACTGCATGTTAAGAGTACGAGCATACCACGACTGCGTGGGTTAGGAGGCTGCCTTGCATGCAGCTGTCGAGGTTTATCTGCCTTGTGACCCGTTTGGTGTGGAGCTCTTCATACAGTGACCCTGCTGTTTTGAGGAAGTTTCGCCGCTAGTGCTAGGCTCTGGAACCTTCCTCTCACTCCACGGTGTACAGGCGCCACAGGGAACGACAGGGGAGCTGTGGTTGTTAAAGTAGGCGCGCCGCATGTGGTTTGATGGAGGGTTTTCCTGCGCATGAAGAGAACTGCTGGCGAGTTTAATCCCATCGAGCAAACGCACATAGAAGTGGATTTACAACTTAAAGGGCTCTTCAAATACTGTCCTGACCGATGTCAATGAAAAGGAGTACTGCACCTTAGCGGAACATTGACTGTTCTTGGAGCAAGTTCAGCACGGAGCACATTCTGCCCCTGAGTGAATGTCTGTACAAATAAGGGGAGTGTGTTCATGTTGTAATTGTCTTTCACCTCCCCACTGCTGACCTATTCACATGTTAAAAGACCTTTGAAGCTCAAGTTTGTAAGGGGCTTCTAGCTGCATCTCCAGGCATACCTTGTTAGTACATGCTGGTAGCATCCACTCCTTCAAGTCTCACAAGGGGGTTGGTGCAGGCTTACAGGTTCCTAGCTCATACATAGACTGTTGTGGATTGAAACATGCAAAGTGTAACCCCTCCACCCTTTTTCCTGACAAACCCAGGTGACCCCACCATCTTATGGAAGAAATGGAAAAAAGTTTTTTTAAATTACGCTACTGTGTGTGGGCCTAACTTAGGGTTAGAAAGAAAAGTTGCTTTGTTAGCTTATTACCTGGGCGCAGAAGGGGAGGAAGTTCTTGACCATCTCCCAGATTTAGGGGCACAGGAGGCAAGAGGGCTGAATGAGTTTGAAATTAGCCTAAAGAAGCTAGATCTGCACTATCTCCCTAAGACGAGCACAATCATGGAGAGGTACCATTTTGGGAAAAGGGCTCAGAAGGAAGGAGAGTCCATAGAAGATTTTGTGTCGGAATTGAGGAAATTGGCCGCTACGTGCAAGTTTGGGGGAGCGAGTGAGGAGAGAATTAGGGACCAGTTTGTTTTGACCTGCAGGATGGAACGAGTGCGTGAAGAGCTATGGCTTAAAGATGACCCCCCGTTGAGAGATGTTCTCATCATAGCCAAGCAGGTAGAGCACATGTTGCAGTGCGTCAAAGAGATTAAGCAAGATGCAGGGGAGAAGAAGGTCGATGACAAGGTCAATGTCAGTGAGGTGGTGTCCGAATGCGAGACTGTGTCTGTTGTTAAAGGTCAGAAGGCTGTGGGCAAGGAGCAGAAGGAAAGCAGACCGGGAGGGTCATACAAAGGTACCTGCTACAGGTGTGGGAAACAAGGGCACCTGGCCAACGACAAGGAGTGTCCCGCCCTCAGGTTCACATGTAACAAGTGTGGTAAGAAGGGCCATTTCAAGCAGTTTTGCAAGAGTGGGCAGGGGGCCAGTAGACAGAATAGAGACAGAACGAATGTGGTGAGCGACGAGTTTGTTGTGCAGGTGCAAGAGTTGAAGGCGCCAGGTCCCAGAAACCCCTTGGGTAAAGAAGTTACAGCGCAGGTTGAAGAGGAACAAGTTGATAGTCCTAAGGACACCATAAAAGTTGGGAATGTTGACCTAGATGCATTGTTTGACTCTTGTTCTCGAATAACTATCATAAATGCCAAGGAGTTCTCACGTGTGTCCAAAGGCAAGATAATCTTGAGGAGATTAGACCTTAGACCAGGGGGGTATGCGGGGCGCCCCATCTCCATGAAAGGGTACTTCCTGAGTAAAATTGAGTACAGAAACAGGTCCACAGTCTCCAAAGTATATGTGTCCACTGTAGGGGACAACATCTTGGGGTGGCGTGCTCAAAAGGGGTTAGGGGTGTACCTCAATCCCAACAGCAATCCCCAGATTTTGATACAGGAGATACAGGAAGGGGAGGCTGACATCACAAGAGAAATTGAAGAGGTGTTTAGGGAAGGGCTTGGGTGTTTGAAGAACTACTGCCACAAAATCAAATTGAAGAAGGATGCCAAGCCCGTTGTGGCAAAAGTCAGAAGACTCCCCATAGCCATTCAGGAGGAGGTCAGAACTGAATTGGAGAAACTGTGCAAGGCTGGAGTTATCGAACCTGTGGAGGCGACCGAATGGTTGGCGCCCATCGTGGCAGCGAAGAAAAAGGATGGGTCAGTCCGGCTCTGCATTGATTTGAGGGCACTCAACAAAGAGGTCGTCGTTGACCGATACCCCTTGCCGAACATCACCCAGATGATGAGCATGCTAGAGGGTGCCAAGGTATTCTCCACCCTCGATCTCACCTCGACCTATTTCCAGATAAAACTTCACGAGGAGTCTCAAGAACTCACTGCTTTTGTGACACCCATGGGGGCATACAAGTTCAAAAGGATGCCTTTCGGCCTAGTATCGGCGGCTGCCGTCTTCCAAAGAATCATGGGCAACATCCTGAAAGGCATCCCTGGCGTCATGTGTTACCAGGATGACGTGTTGGTGTTTGCTAAGAACCAAGTTGAGCATGATCAGAGACTGAGATGTGTACTGAGGAGATTTTTGTCCAAGGAAAAGATAACAGGCTGGCTCACCGGAATCTGAACTTTTCTGCAGTACATCGGTGTTCTGCAGACGGCACGCACGCACCTCACGTTTGCAGTTGCCTGCAACGGTCTTGCGCATTTCGGCCTGGTGACGTCAGGCGTAGCTGTAGGGAGACCCGGTCGCGACTCGCGTGCGTGCCGCAATTGCAAGCAGCTTGCTTTCACTTCAAATGGGGGCATTGCGGCGGCCTTTATAATTTATTTGGGGACACTCACCCACGTGCCAGCAGACACTTCTCTGCCTCCCATCATGGAACAGAGCCTTGGTGCCCACTAGAGGGGAGCTGCGTTTTAATTGGCTGACTGGCGGTGCAGTCATCCTCTTATAGATCCCCCTGGGCCATGATGCCTAGCAAGAGACCGTCTCGCTGAATTCTGTGCTCCACTCCCCTGCCCGCCTGGGGCCAGTATCTAATGCTTTTCTTTCCCTGTCCTCCACCCCTCCCAATAGTTAACATTGAGCCAAACCACAGGTCGACACTGGCACTTGAAAAGAAACTACAGCTGGTGCACTGAACTGACTGTACAAATGGTAGCCGCGCCGCTGCATACAGATAACCCGATTTTGTTCAAAACATACGCACAGCTGCGTCTTGCGTCTATACGCTCGAGTACAAAACCGTGGTCCAAGCAGTACACGGGAAACGGCCACTACAACGCGGCCGTTTCCACTAATACATTAGCCACGCATGCATTACAACGCATGCGTGGTTAACATGAAAGCCTTTACCACGCATACCTTTACTACGAGGTATGTAGTAAAGGCATATGTGGTAAAGGTTCAAAATAAACAAGGGGGGTTTGGGGGGTCTCCCCCCCAAATAAAAACCTCACCTGAAATCACGTCATATTATGCAGGCAATCGTCGTCATTTAAGAGGAAACGGAAAAAAACTTCCGTTTCCTCTTAACGACGTACGACGTCACCACGCAAGAATTAGAAGAAAAGGTTATGCGTTAAAAAATCATTCCGTTGTAACGCATGCGTGGTAAAGGCATGCGTTGCAACGGAATGCGTTGTATAAACATACAACCGCAGTACACACCTTTAATGGTGCAGCTGTTAGTGCAGCAGGCAAAGTGACACCGGGGCTCAGAGACACGATGGGCCACTGCAGCCCATCCTGATAGTTTTTCACTACCCATCTGTGAGGGAAGGAGGTCTATTGTCCTTGCTCGCATTAAGTAGGGCCCATGTCGCCCCTAAGTATTATACGTAAAAATAATGCTTCGTTACCAAACTGAATTAATGGCAACGCTTAATTTGTGCAGGTGGGTGTATGTAGGTGGACTCGTTTTTGGAGAATATGACTTATTTTTCTTCGTCAGACTACGAAGAGCATGGGAGAGAAATAATTAAAATGGAGAAAGAAGAAGCGAAAGATCAGAAAACAGTTATGAAGGGAGAAGAACTTTTATAGCTGAGATAAATAGACAGAGTGGGGTGGTGGATTAGAGACGGGAGGTGAAATAAAAAAAATGGCAGTCTTGGCTTTCTGCAAACCTGGCATTTGGTTGGGCAAGCGGTGGGTTCGTAAAAATAACATTTAATTGGAGTCCCTGCACTTTTTTCTAAATAAACACTTAGGGGCATATTATCAAGGAACGGCGTTAAAATTATCGCCGCTTTAGCGGCAGGAAACTGCCGCTAAAGCGGCGATAATGGGCTTGATAATATGCCCTTGAGAATTCCCATAGAAGCCCATGTTTTGGTATTAACATGGGCTTCTATGGGAATTCTCTACGGCATATTATCAAGCCCATTATCGCCTTTTTTCCTGCCGCTAAAGCGGCGATAATTTAACACCGTTCCTTGATAATATGCCCCAAAATTTCTCATGCATAAAACTCGACTCGTGACTCCTCAGTTCTTAAACGTAAAAGTAATGAAAGGTAGAAGTGGGGGAATAGCACAATATCACAGCACAGCACAAGATAATCTTTTCGTGTGACGCACAGTAACCCTGAACTTGCCTGAAATTATATCCCCGCACCCTGTGTTCTTTGTAACCAGCACCCCTTGCGAGGCATTGCCAGAGCAGCACTGAAAATCTGGGAGATTATCCGATAGTCATTCCTTTTATGCGAGGCTTCCTTCTGTGCTCGAGATGCCTTAATCAATTCGAGGCGCGTCACAGGACTGTACGATTTACAGCCCAAAGCGAAGCTTCTGTCAGCTGTCTTGGAAAGCCTGGGAGCAGCAGCGCGCGCGCCTTCCTTCACCAGCGGGAATCAATGAAGGGAAATTACTGGAATGGAACCGAGAGCCCAATCAGAGCACAGCGCTGGGTATTGAGAAGAGAGCGCTTTAATGTATTATGTAACAGGAGGGGGGCAGACCATGGAACAGCAGCAGGAGGGGGAGGATTCCGTAGACGAGACGGTATAATCACAACCGACTCGCCTCTTAGGCCTTTTTTACAGATTCCCCATTATTTCTGAAAGGATACGTCTGCCCTGCAGCCCCTGCCCCAGTTTTTCCATTCAGAGCGAAACCAGTCCGGTGAAATTTCAGGTCTGGAAACACCGGGCCACTTGCTGTTGCCCAGAGGGTATCTCCGATTACACCGCCCCTTGCAACTTGTAATAGATACCTTGCTGTGTAGAGTGTTATTTTAATGTGACATGCCTGCAATCTTAATTATATATACCTGGCACTTAGCCTTACAACCTAACAACACCTCGCCTAATGCAGGGACAAACTATCCCCCAACCACCTGTAAACGCGAACTCCATGTGGGTTCCAATCCCAACTCCTTAACTGAACCCCGTTCACTCTTGCCACCATTGGGTACTTATCAGCGTTCACCATGCCATCTTACTTCCTGTTATCTTAAGGACATCTCCGTTCACAGGGCTGTATCTACGGGGTGGAACATCCCTTCAATACATTCTCAGTCTTGGCCTGGCAGTGATCGTTGCCGCTATCAAACAAGCATTGGCAAAGCCAATAGGTATCGCCTTTGAGATCTAACTGGGCCTATTGGTATTGTCAATAGTTTTAGCAATGCTATGAAGCATGGCCAAAGAGGAGGGGAAAGGGTGCTATGATGTGGCTATGTCATTTTGTAGGTGTCAGCATTTTTTTTCTTTTTATTTACTGCACCGTTTTGGATCTAAAAGACAGTAGTGTGAAATAACAATTTTTTTAAGCAGATGTATGGATGCAAAAAGGAGGGTGTCGGTGGGAAAAGCAACATAGGACATGGGTTGGAGGGGAAGAGAAGCACAAGGTCCAGTTGATGGGAAGAAGCACAAGGGCAAAACAGCATCATGGGGGAGAGAATGACTGTAGTGAGAGACAGAAGCGCAGGTGGGGGTAGAAGTATAGTGGGAAAACTGATGGAAAACACATGCACTCTCAGCCCGGGTAAAACTGTTCATAACAGCAGGGGCGCTAGGGGGGGAGAAACTGCTACTGTCCGAAGAGCCAGGTCTTGAGAAGTCTCTTCGGTTTGTCGTAGGCGGATGGGGAGGGTGTTCCATGTCTTTGTGGCACAGTGGGAGAATGATCTGCCACCGGTGGTCACTCTTCAGATGCGGGGGACGATGGCGAGGGTGTGGTCTGCGGAGCGGAGCTGGCGGGCGGGGGTGTAGAAGCCGAGTCGTCTGTTGAGGTACACCGGTCGGGTGTCGTGGAGTGCTTTGTGTGCATGGGTGAGGAGCTTGAAGGTTATCCTCTTGTTGATGGGGAGTCAGTGCAGGTCTTTCAGGTGAGGTGTGATGTGGCTGGGGATGTTGAGGATCAGGAGGCGTTCTGAATGCGTTGCAGTCGTGACAGGAGTTTGGCAGGGGCTCCTGCGTAGTGCGTTGCCGTGGTCCAGTCTACTGCTGATGAGGGCTTGGGTGACCGTCCTTCTAGTTTCGGTGGGGTTCCACTTGTAGATCCTGCGAAGCATGCAGAGGATGTTGAAGCAGGTGGAGGAGACGGCGTTGACCTGCTTTGTCATGGAGAGTGTGGGGTCGAGGATGATCCCTAGGTTTCGTGCATGGTTGGTGGGTGCTCCTAGTGCCGTTGGCCACCAGGAGTCGTCCCAGGCCGATGGGATTGAGCCGAAGATGAGGATCTCTGTCTTGTCCGAGTTCAGCTTCAGTCGGCTGTCCCTCATCCAGTCGGCGACAGCCTTCATTCCTTCGTGGAGGCTGGTTTTGGCAGTGTGGGGGTCCTTGGTGAGCGAGAGGATCAGCTGAGTGTCGGCGTAGGAGATGATGTTTAGGTCGTGCTGTCGGGCGACGTGGGCGAGTGGTGCCATGTAGACGTTGAACAGCGTTAGGCTGAGGGATGAGCCTTGGGGTACACCGCAGATTATCTCTGTGGTTTTGGAGCGGAAGGGGGGAGGCAGATGCTCTGTCTGTCCCATGTCTGGGGGCTGGGGGCAAAGGGGCCCGCTATGGGCCTCCAATGTCCCTTTTCGCCAACTTTTCCATGGCGGGTGAACTGCCATGGATAGGCTGGCGGGTAAGGGGTATCGTAATCCCTACTGTGGTGCCTAGTAGGCACCACCAGCATTGTAGGAACCAAAAGCCCCTCCGCCGCACTGGCGGGCTCAAAGAGCCAGTCGGGTGCGTGGCGGCTGGTCTTTCTGACCGCCAGGGAAGCACCCGCCATTGTAATATGGTTGGCGTAGATGCAGTCACCATGGCAGTGGGACCGCCACTGACGGGGTGACGTGGCGGTTCCATCTCCATTATAATCACCCCCTAAGTTTAGTGTGCATGCAAATCCTACATTGCCAACCCCTGGTAAGTTGCACCACTACTGCTGAAAAAGGCCAATGGAGGTACCAATGGGTGCGGTGGACTGGCCTCAAGGATCTTTTGACCTCAGTGACAGTCACTGCCGATCTAGGGTGTGCTTCTTCGTATGCCTGCTTGCAATACTGGAGGTGAACTGCAGTATGGATTGTGGTGGACAGCCTTCCAGGTTATCTCACACTTGCCACCGTTGGGGTCCACCTGCGGGTGCTAAGACACCAGGGCTTCTATGGTCTATCAGGCCTTCTAAGGTGTAGCATCGGAATGAGTGCTGTCAGGAGTGCGATCTGGTGGACTAGTCATGAAGGCTGAAAATGGTGCTCCAGTTCCGAAATTGAGGACATGGCTACAGTACCAGGAAGGGACCCATTTCAATATCCATTGCTTATATCCTTTCAAAATGTAAGCAGTTTGGTTTAAAAAAAAATCACATCCCTGAACACAGACCCGCAGTACACATTTTAGAAGCTAAAATAAGTAAAACTGTTGAAAACGATCATATTAAACATTTCCACTCCACTCATCAACCAGGTATTGCAGTCCCTTTAGAAATGGTGCTCTTCCCGTGGGAAAACAATGTTCAAAGAAAGAAGAAAAAAAGAAAGTAGCGCTTTGACTGGCAAACTCTGTAAAGTGGTTCTAATGTGTGTGGGTGTAAACAGTGGTAGAAGTGGGCGGGATCGGGAGGGCACGGCGTGCCCCTACTTTTAAAAATTCTTTCAGTCCGTTCCCCTACTTCTGTCATTCAAAAAATCGTCCCGGGACGGCAAGAATGAAGAATAGTCCAACTTACAAAACGATTATTCTTTTATCTTCCAGGGGCTGCTCGCACTTCTCTGTTGAACTCGAGAGGCTGCAGCAGCCCCTCCCTGAGCTCACACAGACCGAGGGCGGCCCATTGTCATTCCGATTAAGGCTGATTAACCCTTTCGAATGACAATGCGTCGCCCTCTGCCTTTAGCATATTATGCTGAGTTGGTGATTACAGAGGAGCTTTCCCTAGACAGAGGACTGTCGGGAACTTGCCACCAACTCAGCGAAACCTGAATGATTATTTATTGGTTAAGGTGGTAAGATGTCTTTGTAAGAAGTTTGTGAGGAAAACAAACGCATGAAAAATTGTGACTTGTGTTTTTAGGCCTTAATGTCTGTGCCAACTGATCTAGTTTAAACTTGATACTCCTTTGTCCAGCTCCTTGAAGATGTCCATTTCTGCGAATGTCATGAAGCAATCAGGGCCAAAAACTGTACATCCACAGCCACACCGTGGCTTCAGCATACTCTACAGTTTTTTCCGGACAATAATTCGGGGTTTTCCTGCACAGCGGCTAATTTAACATTCCAGGCCTCTTCTGTAATGTGATGTTAGTCTCTTGGTGTTTTGTCGTGATACTTGCTTATCGACTTGGATGCTTTGTGTACTTTTGCTTATTCAGGGCCTGTCATTTTTAACAGACAGCTCTGAACACGGCATTTGTGGATATACCCGTATTTTGCAGGACAAAATTGTTTAGGGTGTTGGGGAATGTTCTAGTCTGCAATGAACTGGACATGTATTGCTCTGAACCAGAAAAGGCGACCAAGAGTTCGTTTTGACCGAGTATCTCGGAGGTTCCCAGTTTTCTACAGCAAGTTGTGGTGGTTTGAAGCGATTGTGATTTTGCGTGAATGTTCTCTTGAGTGAATGTGCTCTAAAGGCATGAATTTTCGTGGAAACCCCTGCCTGTAAAGACCCGTGCTAAGGGAATCATTTGCGCGCTGACCAAGTTACTTACATACATGAAGGTTGCTTACTTGCTGTCCTGTTAGTAGAGGTGATGGGGCGGGAGAGGTGACCGGGCAGGAGAGGCAACAGGGATGGAGAGGTGACGGGGCAGGAGAGGTGACGGAGCAGGAGCGGTGACGGGGCAGGAAAAGTGATGGGGCAGGAGAAGTGACGGGGCAGGAGCGGTGATTAGGCATGTGCAGGAGCGGTAACCAGGCAGGAGCGGTGAACAGACAGGAGCAGTGAATGGATAGGGCAGTGAATGGATAGGGGCAGTGAACGGATAGGGGCAGTGAACGGATAGGGGCAGTGAATGGATAGGGCAGTGAATGGATAGGGGCAGTGAACGGATAGGGGCAGTGAACGGATAGGGGCAGTGAACGGATAGGGGCAGTGAACGGATAGGGGCAGTGAACGGATAGGGGCAGTGAATGGATAGGGGCAGTGAATGGATAGGGGCAGTGGATGGATAGGGGCAGTGAATGGATAGGGACAGTGAACGGGATAGGGACAGTGAACAGGATAGGGACAGTGAACGGGATAGGGACAGTGAACGGGATAGGGACAGTGAACGGGATAGGGACAGTGAACGGGATAGTGACAGTGAACGGATAGGGGCAGTGAACGGATAGGGGCAGTGAACGGATAGGGGCAGTGAACGGATAGGGGCAGTGAACGGATCGGGGCAGTGAACGCATAGGGGCAGTGAACGGATAGGGTCAGGAGAAGTGATGGGACAGGAGAAGCGATGGGGCAGGATTGGTGATGGGGCAGGAGTGCTGACTGGACAGGAGCGGTGACCGGGCAGGAGCAGAGACCGGGCAAGGGGAAATGACAGGGAAGGAGCGGTGACGGGGTAGAAGTGACTTGTACTTATGTTCCTTGCCTATTTATTTAGATACTATTGCATGACATTCACTGATGTGTCTGCAAAGCATACCTGTTGTCCTGAATTTGTGTGCTGAATTTTGACCCCTTGTCCTGAATTTTTACACTCACCATCCTGAATTTGCGCCCATGCCATTGTTCCTGCTTATATTTCGCACGCTTTATATAAACCTGTAGTCCCTATGAGTATTTGCTTTTTCCTGAATTAAACCTCAAATAAACATGTTTATCCATTGTTTGAATTAAATAACGTTATAAGCTGTAACTGGTCAGTAAAAAAGGCTAAACGTACAAAAAATTGGTATGTTTTGCGATTTCTAGCCACACCCCTGACTCCGCCCACTGATCCAATCTTCGGTTATTCCCGCCCCCTGATTCTCCACCCACAGTTCCCCTACTTTTTATTCCCCACTTCGACCACTGGGTGTAAATAACAATCTGGCCTGTCTGCTGACCACTCTGTATTGCTTAATTTAGGTATTTCATTTTTTTGTTCTCTCCGTCCCGTGGTTTTTCTTCGGAATTATTAAATGGTCAGTAAATGAGGAAATATCCAGCCAGTGTCCGCTATTTTGGATCCATTTCACAGAGAAACAAATGAAGAAATCTAGATGCAAGAGAGAGTACATACGAGCTCTTGAAATCAGAACTTAAGGAGGAGCGAGACAAAGACCGAAATGGGTATGAAGGAAAAGAGACCGTTTATTTCCCCTTCTCTGCCCTTCCCAGACCGCCGCTGAGCCTTCCTGCAGCATAACAAAGGGCCGAGGGCGGGTGGCCTTTTTGACTCCAGGCAGGTCAAGTGCAGGGCCATTAGGTAGCGCTTCGCGCGCTAATGGCCCTGCTGAATAACAGAAGGGAGAGGGGAAATTCTTTTGTCCCCTCGCCCCCCCCCACCCTTGTCCCCCGTGTCCCCCCACTCCAAAATCTGGGGGGGATATATCCCCGCGTCCCCCACACCTTGCAAAAGTGAGCAGCGGCGCGTGGGCCATCTGTTTTCAATTAGCACGCGTCGCTGCTCACTCCCGCAAGGTGGATGCCAGTAAAAGCATGAGTGCTTGAAAAAGAGCTGACCAATTTCTAAAGGTCATCTCCTAGACTAGCGCATATGCGCTGCCTAGGCGTGACCTAAAAACAGAGTCTCATTCATTACAAAAGGCTATTATTCAACACAAAACGGGCCTTCTTCACAGATCAAATCACAGTGGCTAACTCCTCAACCAAATAACTTTTTAGGAAGGTAACCAAATTGGCGGTGCCAGGCCCTCCTAAAATTCAGAGCAGTCTAGAAGAATATATACCATAAAATCGCATGCGTTTACAATGCATGCGATTACAACATGGTCGTTACAACGACCCCATTGTTACATCACAGTACATTACAATGCAAGTCGTTACAACGACTTTGCTCTAGATGGCGCGCTGGACTTAGGAATAGTATCATTTAATATTCCAACTCCAGTGTGTGCAACAGTAGGGAAGGTATTGGAATAGTAAATTACACTATTCCTTAGTTTAGAGTGCCATCTAGAGCAAGTCGTTGTAACGACGTGTGTTGTAATGAACTGCGATGTAACAACGCGGTCGTTGTAACAACCACGTTATAAAGGTAACGCAATGTAATGACCGCGTTGTTAAGGTTGTTTCCCAGTTCAGAACTATGTGAGGAAAGCGCTGCTTTCTTCCTACAGAAGGTAAAAGCTATCTGCTCGTCCTTTAGACTCTCCCCAACAAAAGGAAGGGATGAGCCATTCGCGATGGCCAAAACTATAACTGGCCCACGGCCTACTCTGGACAATTTCTCCCTGCTGGAGAAGCGAGATACTATAAATTTCTTGGCATCCACCAGGTCTGGATCCCCCTACGACCCCTGCCCAGTGTCCGTAATTAAACAAGTTCCAGAACCCATTAGCACTGCACTTACCTTTTTATTTAATGCCATGTTTGAGTCTTGGCACTTTCCCAAAATATGGAAGACAGCATCCATTCTTCCTTTGCTAAAGAAACCAAACCTTGATCCCAAGGATCGTAATAATTACCAGCCAATTTCTCGCCTCACCCTGCTGGGAAAATAGGTTGAAAAAACTATGAACACCCAACTCAGTGCGTTCCTCCAAGCAAAGAATATTTTAGATCCCACTCAATATAGATTCAGGGAAGGACACAGTACAGAGTCCGCCCTCATAAAATCCACAGAAGAATTAAGAGAAGCCCTGGATCTTGGAGGAAAAGCAGCATTAATCATGTTGGACTCTCCGCGGCCTTTGATACGGTCTACCATTAAGTTCTGATGGACCGTTTGTCAGCCTGTGGGATCCAAGGCAATGCTTGGAAGCTTTTTAAATCTTTCCTAATGGAAATAATTCAAACGGTGAATTTACACAAAGCCCACTCCAAACCTTTTTCACTACCGTGTGCGGTACCACAGGGCTCCTCACTTAGTCCCACACTCTTTAATGTGTATATGCCACCCTTGGCGGTTCTGATTAGATCCTTCGGATTCCAGTTAACATCCTATGTGGATGACATGCAAATCGTGGTGTCTGTGCAACCTGGAGCCAGAAGTCAAAGAAAGGGAAAAGGTTCCATGACTGCATGAAAGCAGTCAAGTTGTGGATGACCAGGAACTGCCTGAAGTTAAACTCCGGCAAAACTGAGGTCCTAATTTTGTGACATAATGCCAATTTCTGGACCCCTTATTGGTGGCCGGAAGAACTAGGCACTCTCCCTAAACCAACTAGGAAAGCTAAAAATCTGGGGGTCATAGACATTAATAAACTCACCTTTGGGGACCAGATAAATGCGGTTGCCTCCGCTAGATTCCACCTCCACAGAATGATCAAGAATATAATGCCATTTCTACCGGAAGACAGCCAACGTGTAGTGATAACATCTATCATCCTCTCACGTGTGGATTATTGCAACAGCCTTTACCTTATGTAGAACCGACTTTTTGGAGACCCCTCCCCACTAGGAGAGTAAAAGCCAGCAGTGCAGGGGACACCTAGAATCTACGGGTTCTTCTTGCTTGAATCATACATTACCAAAGAGACCAGGACAACCATCCATGGAGGGAAGTAAGTTATTTATTAGCTCGAGCTAAGGACAGGGTC
Organism: Lissotriton helveticus; assembly: GCF_964261635.1. Lineage (NCBI taxonomy): Eukaryota > Metazoa > Chordata > Amphibia > Caudata > Salamandridae > Lissotriton > Lissotriton helveticus. The sequence goes on along the minus strand of NC_136072.1, from coordinate 604,909,964 downwards.
CCAGAATGGTACAAAGACAATTCTACGCAGACAGGCTTCAATCCGCAGCGCACACATTATTATAGTACTAGCCGCGCCCATTTGCACAATACAATACAAGTTCCTTATTTCGATAAGTTCCTCATCTGACAAGTTCTTCGTCAGTCTTGTGTGGTGCAATCGTGGCCAGGGGACATCTGTCTCTGATTGCACAGTGTACATAGCCTGGTGCTTCCTTATCCACATGGTGTGGTCACGGGGCTGTTGGTCGTGACAGGCTGAGTTTCCAACAATGGACAGGAAGTGGCTGAGTCTCTGGCACAACTGGGGGGGTGAGGCACACAGGCAGCTTCTCGGAATCGGCTCGACCACAAGGAGCGGGGAGGGTCGTGCAAGTTTAAACAGGGACATGGAAAGCAGTCTTCACAAGGTTGCCGAGAGCATGGCAACACAAAATGGAGTCATGGGGTCATTTTAAAATACAGTTCAACAGCCCCTCCTTTTGCCATGCAGAGCCAACAATCAATCGTCGTCTAGGTCAATGTCCATCATTTCCTGGACCTCTCTCTCAATCATCATCATGGCATTGTGATGGTGTAATTTCATTTGTTTGTGAGTCAAAGAGGTGGCACAGAGCCCACATAGCGCGGGCATGCATTGAACACAGAGGCAGCAAGAGAACAGTGCGGCTTCCATCCCCACTGAGATACCATGCTCTAAAACCAGTCGGTTAGGGACTATGAACCCTCATCCTGATGGATGTCGGAAGCAATTTTATGCAGTCTCTTTATTGCTTGATAGACTGTTGGCGCGCCTCCCTTAGAATTCGAACACGGACTCCTCACGACCACCAGGCTCGATGACGACCACCGAAGACGCCCAACGTTGGGCGCCAAATTGTAGAACTGGCTTTTTGGAGACTCCTCCCCACTAGGAGAGTCAAAGCCAGCAGTGCAGGGGACACCTATAATCTACGGGTTCTTCTTGCTTGAATCATACATTACCAAAGAGACCAGGACAACCAGCCGTGGAGGGAAGTAAGTTATTTATTAGCTCGAGCTAAGGACAGGGTCCCAGAATGGTACAAAGACAATTCCACGGAGACTGAGGCTTCAATCCGTAACGCACACATTATTATAGTACTAGCCACGCCCATTTGCACAATACAAGTTCCTTATTTCGATAAGTTCCTCATCTGACAAGTTCTTTGTCAGTCTTGTGTGGTGCAATCGTGGCCAGGGGACATCTGTCTCTGATTGCACAATGTACATAGCCTCGTGCTTCCTTATCCACATGGTGTGGTCACGGGGCAGTTGGTCGTGACAGGCTGAGTTACCAACAATGGACAGGATGTGGCTGAGTCTCTGGCACAACTGGGGGGTGAGGCACACAGGCAGCTTCTCGGAATCGGCTCGACCACAAGGAGCGGGGAGGGTCGTGCAAGTTTCAACAGGGACGTGAAAAGCAATTCTTCACCAGGTTGCCGAGAGCATGGCAACACAAAATGGAGTCATGTGGGTCAATTTAAAATACAGTTCAACAGCCCCTCCTTTTGCCATGCAGAGCCAACAATCAATTGTCGTCTAGGTCAATGTCCATCATTTCCTGGACCTCTCTCTCAATCATCATCATGGCATTGTGATGGTGTAATTTCATTTGTTTGTGAGTCAAAGAGGTGGCACAGAGCCCACATAGCGCGGGCATGCACTGAACACAGAGGCAGCAAGAGAACAGTGCGGCTTCCATCCCCACTGAGATACCATGCTCCAAAACCAGTCGGTTAGGGACTATGAACCCTCATTCTGATGGATGTCGGAAGCAATTTTATGCAGTCTCTTTATTGCTTGATAGACTGTTGGCGCATTATCAGGTATGTAGATACAGCAGCTTGTTCTGATCAATGTGCAGACTCCCCCACGGTCCGCCAGTATTATGTCAAGCGCCATTCTGTTCTGTAAAGTCATGAGGCGGTCTGCTTGAAGTTCCGCCGTGATGTTACTGAGGGCACCGGAAGTTGCGTTGAAGGTGGCCTCTACCACCCTTGTGAGATGTTGCAGACTGCGACTATTGACCATAATCTTTATCCATGCTTGGCCACTCCGCAGCCATGATGTGGCGGAATGCTTGTCTGCTACTGATCTTCCCCAGGGATCGTGTCGATGTGTCACCTGAATAGAATGCGTCAAAGAACACAGTGTACCAGCCGTAGGCTGAACCAGCTCGAGAAAAAGGAGCAGGAATCAGGGACATCCCAGTGCTTGCAGTATGGGGCAGCAACCCACATACCCAACAGTGTGTTGTGTTCACCACAAGCTGATGCTGGTGTAACATTTGAATGAAAGTGTTGTTGAAGAAACCTGTCCTGTTTTTCTCATGGGTGGGTAATGACACATGTTGATGAGGTGATTCTGTAGAGGTAGGAGACTCAGGTGCTGCAAGGGCAGCATGTATTACCCACCCGAGGCAGGCCAGTACCAGTGAAATAGTCATGAGTACGAGTAGACAGATCGAGTACCGGCCACGTATTGTCTTTATGTACTCTTGTTTTTTCATTTCTTTGCTCTTCAAGCTTTCAGCATTCATTTTGGTCACTGTCTGCTTCACTTGGTCTTCCCTAGTTGCTGCCTGTGATTGATGGTTGCTTCACCGGTCAGTGATTCCAGCAGTCCTATTGGCACGCTCCGGTCCGCTGTACCGGCTCTGGTCAAATGCGCCGGTGTATCACAGCCCTGCAGCCATTTGTCGGACCATGTCAAGCAGAGGGCAGAGACCTTTGTCTCTTTAGTCCTTTTTTCTGGATCGGAGGTTGTACCGGGTGGACCTGGGCGTTGTTTGATCAGGAAACAAAGGCTCTGGCTGTTGAGTGTCCCGCAACAGCAGATGCGGAGGAATGGCAGATTGCAGGATGTCGTCGTCCTCTCGTTCAGATGAAGCCCAGGCAAGGTTGGCATCACTGAAGGGTACAAAGCGCGGGACTTTCTCACATTCATCGTCTTCCAGGCCTTCCTTGACCCATCAGTCGTATGGTAGAGGCACCTTCTTGCAGTGCACTCCGTGAATCCAGTTTTTTCTTCCTGCCACCTTCACTGCAGACCTGGTAGCCAGCAACACTTGCTAGGGCGGCTTCCACCTCGGCTCCAAGTTCTTTGTTCTCTGGAAATTGCGGATGCAGACCCAGTCGCCTGGCTGGATGGTGTGACCAGGGCCCTCGGATTTGTGGGAGCATATCTTGTACCTGACGATGAATGAGACGTAGGTTAGTGGTCAATTCATGTAAATAATCAATCAACAACGGGTATTCAATATCAGAATATTTTTTTTTTTTTTTTTTTTTTTTTTTTTTTTGTAAGACCTTTATTAACACAAAGCAAAGTACACAGCATGAGCCTACAACCCTGGGGCCGGCTCGCTACGTTGACATCATCTTCTGGCAGTTGTCACACGTGTCATTATGAACAGCACAGTCTTTTAGATTTGAGCTACCGCGTATAACATCTGTAGGCCTCCTAGCCGTAAAATAGTGTGAGTCTTACATTTTCACATTTTATAGAAAGGAAAAACAGAAATGGAACATACCCCAACTAAGACCTCATAGCTCCACCCCACATAGCCTAGACATCAACTATGACAACAGTACCCTTATCCACCAAGTGCCTCCACCTTCAGCCCCGGGCCTACGCACCATATAACACCCCCGGTAGTTTTGTATAGAAGGAACTCACTCCTCCTCACTTTCCTGCAGCGAAGTAAGGTAGCCTGTTAAGAAACACCAAATGTCCTTTGGTCTGGATTTCGCTGGCAGTTGCTCCTCATATGTTTGCAATTTGTCTCGGCAGACGCTCATGTCATGAAGCCACTGTTTCTGCGTCGGTACCTTACGGCTGTGCCAACATTGTGCCACCTGCCTCTTCGCTAACAGCAAAGCAATTGCACAGAACCTGCGCTTTAATGCCCTGATCTGCGGCATTATACCCAATAAACAGATTTTGGGAGTACATTGCACCTCCTCCTCCAGCATTACCGCTAATGTGCCCGTTACCTCCTCCCAATACCCCGCCACCCTAGCGCAGTTCCAGGCCAGATGTGCAAAATCCGCACCCTCCTTACCACATCTCTTACACCTGTCATCGTCCTGTAATCCAAACCTAAACATTTTCGCCGGTGTATAGTAGATTTGGTGAAGGAATTTAAAATGAATAATTCTTAAATTGCCGTTGGGTGTCAGCATCAGCGTCAAGGCGCACGTGCTACTCCATTCCTCATCTGTCAATGGGGTGTCCATTAACGCATCCCACCTCCCCCTAGCTTTCTGTGTGTGTCCCGCCAACTCAGATTGCGCAACTGTATACAATCTGGACACCAGGTGTGAAATATCAGTTGTGGTAATCAGCAGTTGCAGCGGTGCAAAGCATTCTGGCTCTGCTGGGAAAGACGGGTAGTGTTCCCTCAATGCCCTGGTCAATCTGTAGTATGTGAATCTAAACATGGGAGTTTGATTTTGAATATAGGTTAATTGGTCCAGTCCTACGAATGTGCCCTCTTTAAACACATCACCCATTCTATCAATACCCACCCTGCTCAGCAAAGACATTCCAACCTTTTCCCTAGTTACGGATAAGGCCTGATGGTGCAGCAATGGCAAGGCCGGTGCATATAGCGGGGTCTTGTGGGCCAATTGTCCAAGCCTCTGCCATGCTGTGACCGTGGCGTCCACTGTGTTGATATCTTGTGCATGTAGTGGTGGCCGTGTGTGTGTGATGATTGCGGAGAGGGGGACAGGATAGGCATCACCCTCTTCAATGGCCGTGTGCGTAAGATATGGAACCGCGTGGTACCAATACGCAGCAAATTGCGCCTGTGCACAAAGATAATATAGAAGGAAATCCGGCACACCGAACCCTCCTAGTGCGAACGGTAACGTAAGTGTCTGTAAGTCAATTCGTGCCTGCTTGCCCGCCCATATCAACGTCCGCACCAGGGAATTAATACGGCGGAATATTGCTTGTGGTGGTGTGATCGGTATGTTGTTAAACAAGTATAACAGCTTGGGTAACACGTTCATTTTCACGATAGCTATTCTATCCGCCAATGATAACGGCAGGTGGATCCAACGGTGGATTTTGTCCTCCAGTTTAGAGATTACCACACCATAATTCGCCTTTAGCACCTCATCCGGATCTCTATGATACATGACCCCTAGGTACCGAATCGGTTCTTGTTGCCATTCTAATGGGAAATCCACGTCAAAGGTCGATGTAGTGTCAGTGAGAGGTATTATAGAGGATTTAGCCCAGTTAATCGCCAGCCCTGAATGTCCGCCGAATCTGATGTATTCCCTAAGCAGCGGGTTCAAGTTCGTTTCTGGGTCCCGGACGTATAGTAACATATCGTCCGCGTAGAGTGATATGTGCAGAGGTCTGGCCATAAATTTCAGCGCCGATTCTTTATAGTTCTGTCGCACTATGCAAGCAAGTGGCTCCAGCGCTAGCGCAAATAGCAGCGGCGACAGCGGACAGCCCTGCCGAGTACCACGCTCAATAGTAAATTGATCAGAGACATAGCCATTTATCCTTACTCTCGCACGCGGTTGTGTGTAAAGCAAGGAGACCCATTGCACAAATCGTTTGGGGAACCCCATTCTATTTAGGACTGTAATCATGTAGCGCCATTCAATGGAATCGAATGCTTTGGCTGCGTCTAGCATGACTGCCACTGCCTTTACCGAGGGTTGTAGATAATGTGAGAGTGCAAATAAGGACCTGGTATTATGTGCGGTAGATCTGGTGGGTACAAACCCAGTTTGATCCGGAAGGACCAGCCTGGTCATCAAGGGGGACAGTCGACCCGCTATGAGTTTAGCGAGGATTTTCGAATCCACGTTGATCAGGGACAGGGGTCTATAGGAGTCGCATTCCTCTGGGTCTTTGGATGGTTTTAGCAGAGCTATGATCATCGCTTCGCGTAATGATTGAGGAAGCAATGCCCTATCAAAGGAAGCGCCATACATTCGCACCAGATGAGGAGCTAGACTGTCCGCAAACTGTTTATAGAATTCGGTGGTGAATCCGTCGGGGCCCGGTGCTTTGCCATTTTTCAAGGAGCCAATCACCTCAGTAACCTCTTCCACCGTTATTGGCCTAGCTAAATATTCCCTTTGTGCATCTGATAACCACCCAATCGCTACATTATTCAAATAGTCACAAGTGTCTTCCGCAGGTGCTGTGGGTTGTGATCTATATAGGGAGCCAAATGAGTCTACAAAGCATTTCAGTATGTCCTCAGAGTGTGTTCGCAACGCCCCGTCCCTTGTCTTAACTCTAAGTATCGCTGCCTGTCCCCGTCCTTCACAAATTTTACGAGCTAGTAGTGCCCCCGGCCTTCCCCCCTCTCCAAATGCTCAATATCAGAATATTTCTTTGGGCAGGTACTCCCCAAACATTTGCTGGCTGATAAACACTATTTCGTACGGAGATAGTCCGGTACGAGAATGTGCCGTGGCTCTAGTTGATAGGAGGGCATGGAGCAGGGCGTTCGGCCAAGATAGTCCTGTGTCAGCCTGGATTTTTGAAAACTTCAATTTCAGTGTTCCATTGTGGCGCTCAACCAAACCCGCTGACTGGGGATGATTGGCGGCATGACATTTTTGTCTGATCCCCATCCCTACACACACTTTCTTCATTATTTCTCCTGTGGCTTCCGTTGTCGCTCCAGATAATTCTGGGCATCCCAAATCTGGGGAAAAATTCCGTCAACAGTATTTTGGCAGTGGGGGTAGGCCTCAATCCACTTACTAAAGGCACACACAACTACCCGGACATAGCGGAGATTGTTGCATCTTTCCATCTGTATGTAATCTATTTGGAGCACTTCGAAGGGGTAAGATGGGGGTGCAAAATTCCCAGCAGGTATTGGTGTACCTTTTCCCGGGTTATGCATCAAACAAATCATACAATTCTTGACTAACCTCTCAGCATATTTTGGGAAGTGTTTGTTTTGCCATACCGGAGCTAGCAATTTGCAAATACCCTTTGCACTAATGTGAGCTGGGCCATGAGCCCACTGGCAAAACATAGGCATCGGGTAACAACCATCGCTGTTGTTCAGACAGATCCGTCCAATAGCCATTCTCATTTAATAGGCCTGTTTGCTCTTCCCCGAGAGCCTTTTCCTCTCTAGTCGCCTCTGCCTGTATTTCCTTCACATTCTCAATAGTATCCTCATGCATCCCCTTCTAAGGTACCCAGTTTGAGGGACCAGCTACATACATACGGGTAGGGACATCTTTAGCTGTTTCCTTTGCAGTCTGGTCAGCAAATGCATTACCCCTTCCTATGTCATCAGTCACTTTCTTGTGGGTGCTACATTTGACCACAGCTATCTTTGACGGAAGAGTCAATGCTTCTAACAGCCTGCTGACCAGATGACCATGCTGTATTTTAGTACCGTGAGAAGTAAAAAATCCCCTCTCAGCCCAAAGTCACCCAAAATTATGGGCCACGCCAAAGGCGTACTGGCTGTCAGTGTAGATGTTGACGGCCATCCCCGTACTCAGTTCACACGTTCTCATCAGTGCTACCAACTCGGCGGCCTGTGCTGATTGGTAAGGTATTCTCTCACTTTCCACTACTGTCTGTAACGTGGTGATAGCATAGGCAGCAGTTGTGCTACCATTAGGAAGTTTGAAGCAAGAACCATCCACATACAGGGTACCATCAGGGTCAGTGAGGGATGTGTCAGTCAAATCCAGACGGCCTTTAGTCTCTTCCTCCGTCTGGAGGACACAATCATGCGGATCAGAATTAGTGTCACCATCAACAAAGGGTAACAATTTGGCTGGATTTAGTGTAGTGCAGCTGCGGATGGTGATATGACTGGCTAAGAGAGTCAATTCATAGCCCGGACAAACGTGCACTAGTAAGATTTTGAGTTTTTGTCCTATTTAATAAAGTGTCAACTGCGTGAGGAACCATAACTGTAAGTGCAGTACCAAGGACCAGGCCAGCAGATTGGCGAATGGATATGGCAGCTGCAGCTTCTGCTCTCAAGCAACTGGGTAGTGTGCGGGCCTCGGGGTCTAGCACTGCAGAAAAATATGCACGGGGCGTTGTCTGTCACCAAAACACGGTGTTAGCACTGATAATGCGCAACCATTATGCTTGTGTACAGAAAGAGTGAAGGGCTTCTGATAACTAGGGGTGCCTAGCACCGGGGCCGAACACAAGGCTGTTTTCAGTTCTTCAAATGCATGCTGGCACTCATTTGTCTAAGGGAGTGGGTGGGGAACATCTTTAAGTGTGAGGGTCAATAAAGGTTTAATGAGTAAAGAAAAATTGGGTATCCACTGGCGACAGTAGGAGGTGATACCAATAAAAGCACGGACCTCTTTCTGCGTTTTTGGTGGGGGCATTTTACTGATTGTATTCATTCAGGGGTGAGGCGGCGTCCCTCCTTCGACAGGAGATGACCTAAGTAGGTCACCTCATGTCGACAGTATTGGAGTTTGGAGAGGGAAACTTTGTGATTGAACTGTGCTAGATGCAGGAGCAATTTCATTGTAGCTTCTTTACATAATTCCTCAGTGTCTGCCGCTATAAGCAAATAATCAATGTACTGGAGTAATGCGGTACCTTGGGGTAGGGACAGGGAATGAAGTTGGCCCTTGAGGGCCTGACTATAAATGGAAGGGCTCTCTGTATATCCTTGTGGAGCTCTACAGAACTGGAAACTTCGTCCTGCTAATGAGAATCCAAAAAGATCCCTACTCTGTTCATCGACTGGTATACTAAAAAAGGCATTTTTTAAGTCGATGACAGAGAAAAAACATGCAAACGGGTGAACCTTAGTAAGTAGGGTGGTGATATCTGGGACCACAGGAAACTGGGGAACTACGATTTTGTTTATCTCGCGCAAATCAATGACAAAACGATAAACAGGGGGCTTGGAAGGATCGGTGCGTTTTAGGACAGGCAAAATTGGGCTATTGCACACATTTCCTCTTGTCTCTTCAACCACACCCTTGTCGACAAGTTCAGAAATGATCTGGATTCTTTGAGTATTTTGTATTGGGGAAGTCGGGGAGGGCGAGCATTTTCCTTCAGGGTAACAGAAAAGGGGGTATGGACAAAAGGCCGACATCAATATCACCTTGGGCCCAAAGAGCAGGAGGGACATTCTGAAGTTCCTGGGGAATTGGAACCGAGGAGGCTAAATATACTGGATGTGTGGTAGGGGGACCCAAAGTGATGTAAACACCATCAGGAGAACGGTATATGGTGGCATATAATCTTTTTAACAGATCTAAACCCAACAGATTTTCGCCACATGTGGAAGTCAAAACCAAAGGGGAATCAACTGTGTAGGGTCCTATCGTTAGTTCCAGTGGTTGTGAAACGGGGCTAAATACTGGGGTACCAGAAAATCCCACAGAAATGGTATTTGCGCCAGACAAGGGGGCCCCAGGGACTTTAGACCTAGCAATAGAACTTTTGGTTGCACCAGTGTCGACCAAAAATTTCTCCGTAGAGCCCAGTGTTGTAACATAGACATACGGTCCCTTATGGTCAACAGGAATAGGCATGGGTCCCTTCTCTTGTCTTTGGCAATCCTAGTGGGACAGGAACCCCGTCCCTTCTTCAGGCTCATAATCCTCAGTAAAATAATTGCGGTCTTCATAATTAGCGGTATCAAATCTATTCTCTTGCATAAGGGGGCGCCTGTCCTGTAACTATGTTCTAGGCCCGCCTTGCCCTCGTCCTCTCTGGGGACGTTGGCCTGTGAAGCGGTCAGCAGGGGCAGAGTTGTTTTGAGCCAACAAGGGACACTCATCGCGCCAATGACCCTCCTGGTGACAAAAGGCGCACTGGTTGGGTCCCAGCGGCGGGCGAGGAGTCACAGGGGCAGGTCTCTGACCTATTCGTTGAAACTTAGGGGCACCTCTGTTTTGGGTCGGGGTCGGGTATGCTTGTTGGAGTAAGACCTTTGTCTTTAAGTCTTTAGTCTTTTTATCTGTTCTATCTCGCTCTTCATTCTCCCTATTCTCATAGTACTGGGTCATTGTCAAAATACCAGACGAGGTGGAGATGGGCCATGCACTTTCTGACATTTTGAGCTTAGTCCCAAGCTCTGGTAACAGATTGGACACAAATTTATCCACAAACAGTCGCTGTCCCCCTTCTGAAGTCATGTCCTGTCCACTATAGTCGGTGAATGTGCTTTCGAATCGTGTGAAAAAGTCAGAGACACTTTCATCTTTCTTTTGCCTGCAAGCAGCTAATCTGTCCCAATTAATACGGTGAGGTGTCAACATCTTTTTCATGGCGGTAAGTATCTGGACCGGAAGGCCTAAGATCATGGGATCAGGTTTCTCACCACCAGTTCGAGCCCTGTCAGCTTCCTCAAATTCTTTCCACGTATGGCCAAATTCTGCCTGATTATTATGGCGTATTTTAGACCATACTTCAGTCGGTACTACGTGTCCCATTAACATATCTATATCTGCTAAAGTCATCACGCAAGATTGGAGTGTCTGAGTTAATTCCTTGTAATAACCTGCTGGATTTTTACGCGGGTCAGGCAATTGGCTTTTAAGTTGGAGGACGTCAGACCTTTTCCAAGGGACATGGACCCATATTTGTCTAAAACCTGCCGATGTGTCATGGTTGCCATCTATGCCAACAACGTGGTCTCTCCAGACAGGCTGTACCTCCCTCATTGGAAAACCCTTATTTAACGTAACACCAGATAAGGAGTCTCTGTAGGCTACCAGCATGATTAGATCGCTTAATAGTGCTGGGCCCTGTATGTCCCCTTTTTCAAACTTATGGCGAAGGTCAGACAGACCTGGGGGTGGACCTGATTCTACAAAATCTTCCCACATTTGGATCAGTATGTCACACATTTCACAAAAAATATCAATCTGTTGGATGTGCGTCCACTGATCCATTGTCATCCATATATCCTGAGCGGTGTACATAGTGCTGCTTTCCATCCACCTACGAGCTTGTTGACCCATGGCGAGTTGTTCCTGTGTATTACCTATTAGTCTGCGCAAAGTGCGCCGTCTGGGAGTGGGTGGTCTATGCGAAGTTACATAAGGGATATAATCTCGGACCACTGACCAAGCATTCGCTAATAGTCCTGCACTGGGGAAGGTGCCGGATGACTGTCAACAAGAAATGGGTTGGTTGCAACGGGAGTTGAAGGCATATTAGGTTGGACAGGTACGGGACCAGTGGAAGGTGCAACAAGGGGAAGGTTAGGGTGGACTTGCATTGGTACAGTGGCCTGAACAGTCGGGGCGTTGGGAACAAGTGGCTGAGGAATCGGACAAACCAGGGCATGGGCAGGAGCAACAACTGGAGCAGTAGCGGGAGTTAATTGTGCGGGATCAAGGGCCGGATACATGGCGGGGGTATAAGGTGGAGGGGTGCTCAACATGGAGGACATGAGAGGGTCATCCTCCTTGTCCTGGGCCTTTTCGGGAACCTTCTTTGTAATGTAACATCCACCTACCTGCATTCGATGTAATCTATCATGTATTATTATACCCTCTTCTATTCTCAGATTATCATGATCCTGGGCTTTCTGAATCACCCTCACATGCATTACTTTAGCTTCACTCTTTTTGAGTTTGATTTCTTTCTGTTTGGATTCCTTGCGCCAAACCCGAAAGGAATCAAATATCGCAGGTCTAGCTTTTCTTTGAAACAACTTCTCCTCTAAATTATCTAGTACAAGAGGTTCAAAACTACCATATATTGGCCATTGTAACTCAGCATTACCCTTTGTATACTTATGCCAAAGTGAGCAAAACATAATCGGGCCAACACCATGATTACCATACACTTCATGATTAGGGGTCCCCAAAGGAGGAATCGGACAAGATTCCTCCAATGCAGAGTCCTGTGTACAATAACAACAACACCATTTCCGAAACTTACTAAATCCAGGCATCTCTAGACGTGTATCCTGGTTCCAAACATCAAAGGGTAAAATCTAATGTTTACAGCATACAACTGTACTTACCCTTTGGCTTCGGCTTTTGCAAAAGTCGAACAATACCCAAAACCAAAATGCAATTCACCTAAGAAGTGGGCCACTCCCACTCTTACCTGACTATTAATCTTCCATCACAAGGCAGGTGTCACAAAGGTCCCAATCTCCCAAAACTAGGAACCAGAACTGGGGCGTCAGTCGGAGCCGCAGTCGGGTAGCCCACTGGAGGGAGGAATCATGTAATCTGAGACCTCGGGCCCACAAAGACAATTTTCAGCAAATGTAGTGGCGCGCCTCCCTTAGAATTCGATCACGGACTCCTCACGACCACCAGGCTCGATGACGACCACCGAAGACGCCCAACGTTGGGCGCCAAATTGTAGAACTGGCTTTTTGGAGACTCCTCCCCACTAGGAGAGTCAAAGCCAGCGATGCAGGGGACACCTATAATCTACGGGTTCTTCTTGCTTGAATCATACATTACCAAAGAGACCAGGACAACCAGCCGTGGAGGGAAGTAAGTTATTTATTAGCTCGAGCTAAGGACAGGGTCCCAGAATGGTACAAAGATAATTCCACGGAGACTGAGGCTTCAATCCGTAATGCACACATTATTATAGTACTAGCCACGCCCATTTGCACAATACAAGTTCCTTATTTCGATAAGTTCCTCATCTGACAAGTTCTTTGTCAGTCTTGTGTGGTGCAATCGTGGCCAGGGGACATCTGTCTCTGATTGCACAATGTACATAGCCTCGTGCTTCCTTATCCACATGGTGTGGTCACGGGGCAGTTGGTCGTGACAGGCTGAGTTACCAACAATGGACAGGATGTGGCTGAGTCTCTGGCACAACTGGGGGGTAAGGCACACAGGCAGCTTCTCGGAATCGGCTCGACCACAAGGAGCGGGGAGGGTCGTGCAAGTTTCAACAGGGACGTGAAAAGCAATTCTTCACCAGGTTGCCGAGAGCATGGCAACACAAAATGGAGTCATGTGGGTCATTTTAAAATACAGTTCAACAGTCCCTCCTTTTGCCATGCAGAGGCAACAATCAATTGTCGTCTACGTCAATGTCCATCATTTCCTGGACCTCTCTCTCGATCATCATCATGGCATTGTGGGTCATTTTAAATACAGTTCAACACTTAATAATCAAAAGCAACATTTAAACAAACTCCAAATCCTGCAAAATGCAGCTGCCAGACTGCTGACAGGGACACCAAAATTTGCATCTGCTGCGAAGGAAATAAAAAGGCTGCACTGGCTTCCAGTTAAACAACGGATATTATTTAAATCCCTGTGTACTGTTTTAAAGCCCTTCAGGGAATTGGGCCAGACTACCTAAAACAGCGTTTCTAATGGTATTTCCCTGGAAGGGTTCTTAGCTCGTCAAGAGCTAAAGGTGTATTAATACCCTCCTTTAAAACAGTCAACTGGAGTGGAAGAAGTTCTGTCACCTGTGCTGCAAGGCCTTGGAACAAGCTTTCTTTCCATATTAGGAATGCCAATGAGCTAATGACATTAAGGAGAGGATTGAAAAGAAATATAATGAGCACTAGCAGCCCGTCCCGACGTTGTCCGGGTATGAATTGCTGCCGGCCAGTAGTATATTGTTTTGTAGGATTTCGTTTAGATAGCATTTCTTATCTGTGACAGGCCTGTGAAACGCCGATTCGCAGTGCACTGTTGATGCACTAAATAGTGCGCGTTCAGTAGTGTGTGAACTCGAGTTTCCCTACTTTATTTTTCCTTGCAATGTTATATAGCGCGAACTCGACAACATGGCATGAGCACAATTTACATTACAGAAGAACACATTCATTTGTGGTAGGCACGGGGAGACAAAGCGATTTGCCTGGAATCACAGGATGTTGAGCTGATGCCGAGATTCGAATGTAGCTCCCCAGATCTAAAGTTCGCAATTCTAGAACTTGTGGCAGGAGGTGTGTCTAAGAGTGTATGTCGGTACTGGCCATCAATGAGAGAGACCTCTGCATTTTTCAAATGGGTGGTGAAAAAATATGAGTATGTTGCTGGAGATGTGGGCCGCCGTGCCACCGATGTACTTACCGGGGGAGGGTAAACACCCATTATTCCGCAACTTTCTTTCCGCATACCATCACTTCGCATACTTTCATTACGAAAGTACCATGACTCCGCAATGCCATTATAACGCATTGCATTACATTTTATATGCTTTTACCACGCATACATTTACAACGAAATGCGTTGTAAATGCATGAATGGTAAAAGCATGGTTTTATTTTTATGTTTGGTGAAGGAAAGTATGGGTATAGGGGTATATGTTTTGGGGTACTGAGGTATATGTTTTGGGGTGTTTGGGTATTTTAAGGGTTCAGATATAGTTATGGGGTACAGGGTAGTTTTAGGGTTTAGGGATAGGTATGGGTTTTTGGGTACAGGGGTATTTTTAGGGTTCAGGGCTAGGTTTGGGTTTTGGGGTATAGGGGTATTTTTAGGGTTCAGGGGTAGGTTTGGGGTACAGGGGTATTTTAAGGGTTTAGGGCTAGGTTTGGGTTTTGGGGTACAGGGTTATTTTTAGGGTTCAGGGCTAGGTTTGGGTTTTGGGGTACAGGGGTATTTTAGGGTTCAGAGGTAGGTTTGGGATTTGGGGTACAGGGTTATTTTTAGGGTTCAGGGCTCGGTTGGGTTTTGGGGTACAGGGGTATTTTTAGGGTTCAGGGGTAGGTTTGGGTTTTGGGGTACAGGGGTATTTTAAGGGTTCAGGGCTAGGTTTGGGTTTTGGGGTACAGGGGTATTTTAGGGTTCAGGGGTAGGTTTGGGGTTTGGGGTACAGTGGTAGTTTTAGGGTTCAGGGCTAGGTTTGGGTTTTGGAGTTAAGGGGTATTTTTAGGGTTCAGGGGTAGGTTTTGGTTTTGAGGTACAGGGGTATTTATAGGGTTCAGGGCTAGGTTTGGGTTTTGGGGTACAGGGGTATTTTTAGGGTTTAGGGATAGGTTTGGGTTTTGGGGTACAGGGTATATTTATAGGGTTAAGATGGGTTAGTGTTTAAGGGTGTTGGGGTATTTTAAGGAGTAAGGGTGGGTTATGATTATGGGGTGCAGGGGTATTTAAAGGGAGCAGGGTGGGATTAGCACACGATATGAGACATGGCATTAAGGGCAGAACGTACCACACACGCCCAGCGTTTGTCACTCCCCCAGCACACGCTCACAGCACAACGCAGACACGCCCACAAGGGACTACTTTGCTGGGACGGTTCTTTTACCTTTTAAATGTATATGGTGGGCGTCTGCATAGCCTATGTCCTTCTGCTGCAACTGCCCTTTCCAACGCTGTATTGGGTGTTGTGATTGGTGCTGTGGTTCCTGAGATTACCCGCCTCAAATGTTTGGGCCCTCTCTTTATTATATTAGTATGGATAACATAACATAACACTGCCGACCATGGGCATCGATTCACCAAAATGCCTGGGGTAGTGACATCACATATCATTTAATGAAATCACTGTAAGTGACATCATATGACTCTTGACCCTGATTTTTCCAGGAAGGCATTTCGTATGCACCTAACATCATAATCACGCTTTCTTACACCCCCTTCACACTCATTCTCACTCACTCACTTACATTTACTCTTAATCTTACTCATACTCACTGACCCTCAGTACCAGGTTTACTAACTCTTTGCACCATACCTGAGTCACCTTTGTGACACAACCTGGCGCAAAATGTTATGGTGGGATTTACTACTCAAAGCAAATCCTGATTTGTTTTGGATAGTATCCCAAGTAGTGCAAAATTGAGCTATGTGCTGCGTTGCATTATTTTGCCCGAAGTGGGCTTGCACCCACTTCCACTATGGAGCAAGGGTGTGTGCGTACGAGGAGAGAAAAAATGCACCGTAGCTTGATAGTGATTTTTTTCTCTCTGTCTTTGACGCAATCCAGCGCAGCACAGCAACTTTGGTGCAGAATTGCCTTACGTCAAAGAATAGTAAATCTGGCCCTCAAACTCACACAATGGCACTCGCTGTCTGTCACTGACTGTTACTCAAATTCACTCACACATGTTAACACATACAGACATGCTCACACGTACATTAGGGCTGGGCGTAGTTCGCGAAGTAGCACTACGCGTAGCTACGCAAAGTGCACTTTGCACTACGCAAAGTGCACTTTGCACTACGCGAACTACGCGTAGCACTACGCGAACTGCGTAGTACCCTGTTGGCACGGTGCAAGATGCCGTTTTCAATGATTGCACAGTGCGGACATGCATCGGGCACTGTGCAATCATTGAAAACGGCATCTTGCACAGTGCGAGCTGTAGTTTTCTGCCTCTCAAGGAGATTTTTACTCGAGCGGCAGCTTTCTCAACGCGGACTGGTGTTTTCTCATCGTGAGCGGTCGCATGCATACGCGACCACTCGCAATGAGAAACCAGACCTCCCCGCGTTGAGAATCTCGCCGGGAGGTTTATTTTCCACGCTCGCGATCGGCAACTTGATGTTGCTGATCACGAATGAGGAAAAAGTCTCGCCAGGATGTCAATTTGCTTGCTCGCGGTCGCCAACTTGACGTTGAGGACCGCGAGCAAGCAAAAAATGACCGCTGCACTACGCTACGCTACACTACGCGTGTTCGCACTGTGCTACGTGCAGTTCGCGTAGTGTGAAGTTGCGCAAACTTCGCAAACTACGCGAGCGTAGTGTAGTGCTGTGCCCAGGGTTAACATACATGTGCTATCTCTCATATGACTACACTATCACCGCAAGCATTCAGATAACATACATTTAAAACCATTTTAACTTATAACAGTTCCCACCTATGGTCTTATTCAAGCTGAGTGTGCTCCATTTGTTATTACAATAACAGTGAATAATAGAATATTATTTACTATTAGTATAATAAAAAACGGGCAGAAAATAAGTAATGTGGAGCCCCTGTGATCTTGGCACTAACTTCGCTTCCTCTGAGTTCAGGGGTCGGAAAGGCAGTGCTAGGCCTTGCAAGGGTAAAGCCGGGTTGTAGCTGCAACCCTTGGCAACCCCTAAATGATGTCACTGCCGCTAACTGCAGCAAAAGTGATATTAAGTCACACTACCTGCAGACCGGGTAGAGGTGGGAGATCAAACATGCTAAGAGAGAGAACCATGCCAAGATTCTGGCTTGGCTTTAAGAGCACATGCACAAAAATATTTGGAATGTAAATAATGCAATAAACGTCATGTAAAAATATGATAAAGTTTGTTAATTTTTTTTTAAAAGTGTCTTTTTTTAACCTGTGGTAGTGTTTAATCTTAGATCTTCATATATTGGGAGGCATTTATTAAAAGTGATAGTTGAAAAACATCAACTAGAAATATTCATGCTTCTCAGTCCTGATGACAATGACGCCAGTGAAATCAGAGACAAGAAAGTTGTCATGTGTGGCCATGATTTTAATTATACATCAAGGAACATTATTTTTTTTTATTTGTATTTTTTTTATTTTGAGAGTTTTGTATAGCGCGGACAAGACCCTTGCGGATATCAGAGCGCTTTACAGGGCAAGTATATGTGACAGAAATATCCATAAAAATAGAATAGTTTCGAATAATACAGAAATAGTAGCTATTACAGACTAGCAAATATATACAAGTGAATTTGGCCAGTAGAATTGATTTCACTTCTTTTTTGAAACATGACGTAGATGTGTTCAATCTCATTTCTGGGAGCAAGGCATTCCAGATCCTGGGAGCCATTCCTGAGAAGGTTCAGTTGTATGCTTTCTTCTCAAATTGTATAGTGTACCATAGGTACCCAGGGCATAGGTGCACCTTAGGCCTACCAGGGGCTGCAGCATGTATTGTGCCACCCCTGGTTTGCCTTCCAAACTGACACCACAGGTCTGTTCACACAGCCTGGGTGAGGTGGTGTAATCACCCCTTACTTAGATATAGCATCCCTATAGCTACCTTTACATATACACACATATACACCTATCAGTCACTCCTATGGTAGGCCTCAACAATCCTGGACGCAGAGTGCTTGGTTTTATGTGAGAGGGTGCCCTAGCATGAGCTGAGCCCCTCTGCAGCTTTCGGAACCATCTCCTTATAGCTGTTCTATGATATAGCCATACCATATACTCTTAAGTGCATTATAATCCTCGCGGTTAATGCTAACTTTGGTTTGGCTTTATCAAAACATGTCCTGTAAGGTGTCAAACACTTTGGAATACTACAAACGCCATTCCTGGCGCCAGGGGTAGCATTCCACCCTTCTAGAGGCAGAAGACATGTAGTTACTGCTTTACACGGTTAAAGTTAAATAGAGCCTCAGCATCACAAAATGGATGCTGCTGCCACAGACACGAGTCTGACCTCCTGTTGCTGGATGAAAATCCGGCAGGGGAGGCCTGGACAATAGGTTTCCTGTCCAGGGAGGTGCTGACACCTCCCCAGGCAGGGTTTTGTGTATTGGGGCAGGGAGGGCTGCATTCAGTGAATGCTTTAAAGACACTGCCTGGGGCATACAAGGTGCTCCATGCATAGCCTGGTTCAAACCAGTTGCTGGGGCACTCAGCCCCAGCTCTGGCGTGAAACTGGACAAAGGGAAAGGGGTGTAACCACCCCCTTCTCAGGTCCACCCATAGGACGGACCTAGCCAGGTAGTCCAGCCCCCATCCTTAGTATAAGTATAGGAGCTGTGTCCCTAGGACTTTAGATTACCCTGGACAAAACTTTGAATGACATATCCTGGACCTTCGACGTTCCATTCTGACTTGAAGATGGAAGATATCTCCCTTGTGGTCAAGGAGTGGCCACCCTGTTCAAACAGGCACCAACAGCAACTTTGCTGGTCTGCATTTTTGAGGCTCCCGCTGGATCCCGAAGAATCTGCGACACAGGACCTAGACTTCCGACCCACATCCACAGCAAAGCTGAGACACGTGGGACCAGAACTCCTAGACATCCTGCATTTTGCAAGCTGCACTCCTTCAACGAGGTATCTCGAAGTTGTGCTTTGGGGTGCTTGAAGCCCCAGCCCCAAGCAACATGTGTACCGAAGCCCAGGCCCCCACACTCCACAAATGTTCCGTGGGTCCCACTTTTGCATTTGAGCTTGATGCATCTTCTCGGTTCCTAGCCAATTGGCTAGTGAGCCCCCTGAAAACTCCATCTTGAAACTAACTCGCTTTCCTGATTGCTCCAGGCTTGCTCCAGCTTCCCTGCAAAGGAGAAGCACCACACACCTTGCTGGTCTGCAACAGAGCCAATCTCGACATCCTGCATGGGTTGTGGTTGCCAAGGATTGTTGGGTCCAATCTGGATACCGACACCACAGTCAACTAGATCCATTATGGGACAGCTCAAATCCACCACCTGTTCATCGTGGATGCCTCCTGGACCTCGTGGCTGAAGAGACAAGTTTGACTACTTCACCTGAAAACACCCGACATCGCCTGGTTCCTTCCTGGGTCCTTCCTGGTCACTGGCTAGTGACCCAGACTCTGTCCCTTCTGCTTTTAGGTTCTTCAGATCTTGGATCCACTCTTGGATCCACCCGGACACTTTTCCTTTGGTCGCCTGCAGCACTTCTTTGCAGCTCTCCATAGAAAACGACGGCGAAACCCGACACAAATAGAGACCTATGCAGCCGGCTTCCCTGGGTGAGGTAACACAAGTACTTCGGTGCTCCCGTGGGTCTTGACTCTCAAAGTGTCCTAGTTTAAAAGGGTTCAATCCTAGTCCATCCGGAAGTGTCCTTAAATTGTATATTTGTAACTTTTACGATCTCCATAGAAAGTCAATGGTAACCTGCGCCTGTGTTTAGACACTGCACGCGTCTCCCGTGGGCCTCCTATTTCCTAACCTTTGGTCGATTAGTGTAGCCCCAGCGATTCCACAGGCCACAGGCCTGCTTTCTAATTCTCTCGTGGTTCTTATACCACTTTCTTAGTATATGGTTTATGAGGCCCCTAGGGCATAACGTATACTGTGCAACTTATCGTATATTAACTGTCTGACTTGTATTGTATTTTTACCTCTGATCTCATAAAAGAGTGCAGAGGGGTTGTGCTTAGATTAAATACATATATATTTGATATATACCTTGTGTGGTGTCCTTTCATTTGGTACTCAAGGGATTATAATTGGTAAAACAACTTGCTTATCTCGCCTACTGAAGTCTTAGCTTGATGACTGCTAGCCATTGCTAATCCTAGGATAGCATTCTATAAGGTTGACTTTACAACCACCATCAATAAGGGTCGATTAGACTGGTGCAAGGTGCCCACTAGAACTAGTGGTCATCATATGCCAGGCTAACTTCTCACAGTTGTCTCCCCCCCATGGCGACTGCACTGTGGTGTGATTTCAGTAGATTTCTGATGGTATGTTTAACTATGGTTTGGTCCTCTGTTCTTCATAAGGGGACCCGAGTATTGGGGTGTTTTATTATGTTTGTTAGCTCAGCGTTGGTTAATATGACAATGTCCAGACAGCGATTCCTGTGGCCACTTTATGCAAGGTCTAATGGCACACCCTGACACCTATATCTGTCACTCCTGTAATGTTCGGGGCCTTGGCTCCATCCAGAAAAGACATAGACTGCTTGCCCAACTGAATAGGCGGAAGGTGAATGTGGCGTTTCTACAGGAGATTCACTTAAATCATGGCGAGGCAGTAAAGTTAAATAAGAAGTGGAAGGGTCAGTTATTCTTTACGTCATATTCAGCCTTTGCCAGGGGGGCTACAGTATGGCTGAGAAATGGCACGCCCTTTAAGCTGATAGAATAACAGATTGATAAGGATGGAAGATATGTGTTGATACATGGGTTACTGGATGGGGAGCACATTGTACTGGGTAGTGTTTACACTTCAAATACGGGGCAGGACAAGTTTTGGGAGGTTTTAAATACGCTGCTGGTTTGCTGGGAGGGATAGCCATGGGTGGTAGGGGGTGATTTTAATGCAGCGTTAGACATCGGACTACTCACCCACCCCTGCATAACGCACCCAGTAAGAAAATTGCGGTGGTACTGAGAAACTGGGCAAACGGGTGGGGGATCCTGGACGCATGGAGGGAAAAACATTGCGGGTTCAGGGAATACTCATTTTACTCCAAAATGCACAAATTACAAACTCGCATTGACAGGATATTCTGCTCGTCCGTGCTGATAAGAGCAGTCCGGGACTCCACTCACTTAGGGAAAACATTATCAGATCATAGCCCGGTGGAAATCACACTGCAATGGGGAAAAGTTCTGACCCTAGTGCCGACATGGAGGCTACAACCACAACTTCAAAACAACACTGACTACTGCTATAGATACTTATTTCTCCGAAAATGCAAATACGGCCTCCTCTAGGCAGATTGAATGGGATGCATTTAAGACTGTGTTGCGAGGAGTGGCGATCAGTACAAGGGTGGGATTGAGACACACACTAGACACTCAGCTTACCGACATAGAAAATACTCTGGGAGGACTGGAACAGAGGGCTACATTGGATGAAACACAGCTACAAAAAGCGCATCTACATTACGCTCAGCTACTGGAAGATCTGCAAATAGTGGATAATAGGCTTTATGCACAGAAGCAACACACGGTGGCAGACAGAGCGGGACCGTTATTGGCTAAGATCATCAAAGATGCCCCACCGGTTATCCCCATACTGGAGGTTAAAAACGTGAAAGGTGACATGGTATGTACACAACACGACATAAATGAAGCCTTTAGGGAGTATTATGAAATTTTATATGCTAGGCCGGAGGATGTGGGTGAGATAGGCTTGGATGTCTTCTTCGACGGGCTGCACCGCCCTCAATTACTACAAGCACACAAGGAGGAGCACCGACTCCCAGTGACTGCGATGGAAATTAAAAAAGCGATACATAGCTTGCCCTGGAATAAATCACCTGGCGGGGATGGGACTCCTGTGGAATTTTTTGCAGCGTTTGCCGATCTGTTAGTACCCCACCTACAAAGGCTATATCACTCATTCTTAGAGATAGGCACCCTTCCACTTACTACACTACAAGCCACTGTAGTTTCACTGTTAAAACCGGGGAGGGACAGCACGGACATGGCAGGGTATAGGCCCCTCTCATTACTAAATGTAGATTACAAGATACTGAGTAAAATACTGGCGGTTCGGATTTGTCAATACGTACCACAATTAATACACAACGACCAATGTCGGTTTGTCCCAGGTAGAAGTACAGCATTTAATATAAGACGGTTACATCAGGTGATGGCTCACACTCTACAACGAGCTGATGCAGTAGGTTTTATTTAATTAGATTTGCGCCAGGCCTTTGATTCCATACAGTGGGAATATATGTTTTATGCTCTAGCCAGATACAGTATCCCTGAAGAATACATAAAGTGGGTGATACTGCTGTACACAAACCCTACTGCCAGGGCACGAACAGGTAGGCATATTTCGAGACAATATGTGATTGCAAGGGGCATCAGGCAGGCATGCCCGCTGTTGCCTCTGCTGTTTATTTTGGCGCTGGAGCCCCTACTATTGAAGCTGTGCACTAATGCGGGTCATAAGGGAATAGTATTGGGCCCCACCACACATACTGTATCTGCATACGCAGACAATCTAATACTATATTTCAGGGACTTGGATACTGATTGCGAACCTGTGCCTTTGATTTTTGCTGCATTCCAACAGTTGTCTGGACTGTTGATTAACGAAAACAAATCCTATGTCTATTATTTTATCGATACAACGCATGCTGGTACGCTGGTTTTTGGGAACTGGTCGTTCCAGATCACGCCTGGCACTTTCAAGTACCTGGGAATCAATATATCCAGAGATACGGAGGATCTCCTAGAGGGCAATCTGGGAAGGGCTATTACCTCGCTACGATCTCAAATAAAGTTCTGGGTCACTCTGCCTTTATCTGTGGCAGGCAAAGTAGAATTGCGACAATGTTGGTGCTCCCTAGATTGTTGTATTTTTCACCAATCTACCCGTAATGGTACCATTCAAGACGTTTAAAATACTCTCCTCCATGCTTATTGAACTGATATGGGATAGGGGCAGGCGATGTATAGGGATTACAAAAATGTACCTAGATACTAAACAGGGAGGAATGGGGGTCCCTGACCTGAAAGCCTACTGCTACGAGAGTCAATTGCAATGGCTGGTGTACTGGCTAGCAGGGCGAAACCTGCAAGAAATAGACATGACACATTCAGACTGGCAAAGTGGTGCAATACATACACTCCTGCTACCTTATAGCAAAATCCCAACAGCGGCACCACACCTTTTGAAAATTGCGTTACTCTACTGGAGGCATTCCCTTCGATACACCAAGTCGGCGACCCGTATGTCCCTACTATACCACTGTTGGGGATTCCCACACAGATGAGTAGAATCACTATGAGAAGGATAGGAGCATGGGAAGAATTTGGCGTAACCACATTGGGTTATTTCTTTAGGAAGGGTACTGTGATGCCACATGATGGGTTTATGCGGGAACACGGAGCACCGGACACACTGTTTCTTCTGCACGCAAGTCTATCTCACTACATCCGCACTACATGGGCAGCTGGGGGGGGTGGAACTAGCTACACATGCACTGATCACAATGCAGCATCTGATGGGCAATGGCCGACATTCGCACGGTGGCAGCGGTGTCCCTCTGGACTCTGCGTGACAAGTGGGAGACAGATATAGGACGAGCATTTAGTGACAAAGAATGGAGGGTGCTGGTGGAATACCCCAGGAAGGTGTTGAGAAATCCGAAGTTTAAGTTCAGACAACTCATGCTCCTGCATAGAGCTTATTTGACGCTGTGCAGGTTGAAAAGCATGCTCCCAGACTCATCGGATATGTGCCTGCTGAGGTTCCGTGACGATTTTACTCGTGTTTGTAACATTGTCGTAAATACATAATTTTGGTATCAGTGAACCGCAAATGATCCATTTAGTATATCCTGGTGTTTTCGCTATGCTACGAGCAAGAGCACTCCAGTTACAAACACATTTCTGTTCTACCCATGGCATCCATCTTAGAACACGGAAGCCATTTTGTATTCCTTGCCCTCACATAGTCAATGGACACACAATGACCTCTTTTCATTTAAGGACACGTAGGCTTTAGCCGGCGATTCACCTTGCGAGTGACACGTGCACCTTAGGCCAGCAACACTGTAGCAGCATGACTCGGCAAGAGCTGCCTCCCCAGCCTGAGGCCAGTCCTGCTATACTGGTTCTTGTGTTCGTCGGCCTGATCATGATTAGGCGGCCGAAGCTGGTAACCGTGCCCATTTACGACCCACAAACATCTCTTATCCTGTCTTTCTATCTTCCACACCTGGCTCTGCTCCTTTCCTTCTGGGCCTTTATTAGGGGGAGGTAACGAAATTTACGATGAGGCGGTCCGGGTCTTGAATGAAGAAATTGACATGGGATTATGATGGACTAGTGGGAACCCCTCATTCGTAATGTTTTGACATCAGATACTGTTGACGATTCCTGTGCAACGCCAAATATTTATTGTTTAAGACACGAATGTTTAGAACTGTGGTAACATGTAAAGAATTTGCCCCGAGCAGAATATTTAGTATATAAGGAACAACCCTCATTGTACAAATTGAACAGGCTCCTAGACACTGCCCGTGTGCAGTTTCTGTGACTTCTGTGTCCCTGCAGTAATAAACCTTTGGTCTTTGACGCCACCATCGAGAAGCCCGTGTTTCTGTTTGTTTGTGCACCGAGACAGGTTGAACTCCGGGGTCTTCGGGTGTTTTCCCTGACACCTCTGGACGGAACCGAAAAGTCCAGAACTCCAATTGGCGCCCAACGTGGGGCGACGTCATTCGGTACCGGTCCAAAAGCCTGAAGAGTTCGAGGAGCTTCGTGTGAAGATTTCAGAGGGAGGCGCCCCACTTCATCGATCCCGGCATATCGCAAAAGTGGCCCCGACGTTCTCTTCCACGAGGGTTCCCGTTCAGACGGCTGCAGTGGTCCGTTGCCTTGACCGTCGCCCTGTCTTGGACCCGAGGTGCAGTCCTTAGTACGGCGAGACGTGACGGGTTTCTCCTTGGTGACGTCTTCAGTACCTCAGTTAAGTATTTTGTGAGGGTTGCTCGTGTTTGAATAATCCTTTTAGTTCTCAGTTCAGTTCAGTTCTGTAAGATTATCACTGGTTATTCTGGTTACGATAATCATTCTGTTCAGTTCAGGTATCGATACATTTGTCAGTTCTGGTAGGCCTAAGTTCTTGGTTCGAGTGCGCATCTTTTCTGTTTGTGTCTTGTTTGTTTTGTGTTCCGGATTATAAAATGGTAAGTCGGAAAAATTGTATGTTGTCTTGTTTTAGTTGCAACAGTGATTCCCAGTTGGAGGACTCGTGTTTGGTTCCTCCGATTGGAACTCCCCTTTATGATCTATATTGCAAATTTGGTGTGGGCCCTATCTCTTATAACGAGGTATGGATCCGCTTCACAGAGAAAGATGGTGTCCTTAGTTGGCCACTACATGGTAGTTTTGAACCTGAAGTTCTCGATAATCTAGAAAGAAGGTTGTTTAAGAAGAAAGCCCGGCCGGCAATGTTTGATTCTTTCCGTTATTGGCGAAAAGAATCTAAACAGAGAGAAATTAAAAAGTTGAAGAAAGAACAGAAAGAGCAAGAGTTGACTTTAGAACAGTCTGCTAGACAGCTGCAACTCAACGAGTCTGAAAAAGCGATGGAGGTGGCCGATAGAGAGCGTAATTTAGCGATAGACAAGTGCTATCCTGCTTTACCATCGAGTACGGCTAAGATAGTAGAGGACCCTGAAAAGGATCCCCTGTTGTCTTACTTGTTACGATCACCCCCACCGTATGCACAGGGTGCTACGGCTCCACCTATACCGAATGTTCAATTACCGGTTGCTGGACAACCTGGTGTTCCCGCTCCCCTGAATCAAGTTCCTGTACCTCCTGTGGTCAATATTAATGTTCCTTCGACAACCCCTCTTCTAGGGTTGCCGGCTTCTTTACCTATGCCTGTGTCGCTCACACCTGCTAGTTCACAAGCTATTTTTCCTGCTACTCCTACTGTTCCTAATCTATCTGTTCCAACTGCTACTCTATTTACTGCTTCTGCTAATATTATGACTCCGCTTTCTGTTCGTCGGAGAATCACTGATTCTGTCTCCAATATTCTATCTCCCTTCTATAAAACTCTGATTAAGACTCCTACCTCTGACTCTGTACAGAGGCGTAGTCAGCTTCCCAGTACTGAAGAAAGAGGAATATTAGATTCCACTGCTCTTAGATGGGTTTCGAAAGTTGGAAGATATAATGTACAAGATGTATTAGATACATTTATGCAATGGAATGAACCGACACAACGATATGTGTTCGATGAAATGTGTTTCCTTCTACGTGAGGAATTGGAAGAGGATGACCCTGAATCAAATCTAGAAGAATTAATTAATGTTCAGAAAGAGTTTGCTGCAGGTATGATAATTGGACAAAATATAAAAGAAGCGATGGAACTGGTTCTAAGTTATAGAACCGACTCATCCCTTAGTTCACCAAGAGAGTTAGGGAAACGCAGTACGAAACAAAATCGTCAATACCCAATGAGAGAGGTTCCACCAATTTGGCGTGAAGCCGTGCAAGCTAATGTAAACCTTGGTATTGCAGCCGCTCCGGCACAATTCCAGAGAGTATGGATACATATTCCATGGAAGCGAGCTGAAGTATTAGCAGTGAAACAGGCCTTGCCAGATCCGCGTAAAAATCCTGCAGGGTACTACAAAGAGTTGGCTCAAACGGTTGACGCTTGTGTATTGAATCTTGCTGACATAGATCTGCTATTTGGTAATGTAGTACCGCAAACAATTTGGGCTAAAATTCGTAAAGAGAATCATCCAGTTGCCCTAGGTGGTGACTGGGCAGCTATAATTACAGCGGATGGTCAACAAATAGGTGGTTCCAAACCAGAACCCCTAATTGCTAATTTGCCTGGTAGAATAATCGATTTAATGAAAACCTTGATGCCAGCATTGCGCGTTAACTGGGACAAATTGTCCGCGTGCAAACAGAAGAAAGACGAAAGCGTCTCAGACTTTTTCACAAGATTCGAGGAGACTTTCGTGGATCATAGTGGTCAGGATATGAGCACAGAAGGAGGCCAGAGATTATTTGTTGATAAATTTGTGCACAATCTGTTACCAGAACTTAGTGGTAAATTAAAGAATTCTGAAAGTGCGTGGGCTGTCTCTACGACTGCGCAAATACTTGCGACTGCCCAGTACTATGAAAATAGGGATAAAGAAGAGAAAGAAAAATCAGATAAAAAGACGAAAGATTTAAAAACTAAAGTACTTTTACAGCAAGCTTATCCGCCTCGCACGAATCAGACGAATATGCAGCAAGGGTCATATCAAAGAACGGAATATAATTTTCAAAGACCACAATACCAATGGAATCAATGTGCTTATTGCAAAGTGGAAGGTCATTACAAAAATGAGTGTCCAGTTCGGGCACAAAATAATGCTGCGGCAGCTCAGAGAGGTCGTGGTAGTTCTATGCAAAATTCTAGAGGTCGAGGACGAGGTGCTATGCCTCCGCAGACGAGTGATCGCCCTTCTAATTATTTCGACCAGCGAAATGGACAATCTGCCCAACAGAATAAGTCTCCACAGTATCATGTTGAAGACTATTATGAAGCTAGTGAGGAAGGTCAGCAAAGTGAGTACTAGGACAGCCATGGACAAAGAGAGGGAGTAGTATCAGTTCCAGTAGATCAGAGTGGGCCTTATGTCGCAGTAGCAACATCAGGTATAGTCGAACCGTTTCTGTTGGATACTGGTGCAGCAAAAAGTTCTATCATACATGCGAAACTCCCTGGCGCACCTTTGTCTGGCTCAACAAACGTTTCAGTAGGTTTTTCGGGCGCCCCTGTTCACAATCCTGTTTCTGGTCCTTTGTCTATTTCTGTTGGACCCTGTCAATTGAAAGCACCCCTGATTTTGACGACAGGTTGTAACGAAAATCTGCTTGGTTTAGACTTGTTAAAACGCCTGTACGCGACATTGTACTGTTCTCCAGCAGGAGTACAGCTTACGTTGGGTAAAAAATTAATCTCTCCGATGTACTTGTCGATGGGTGCGCTCCCACCAGAGCTGCGTTCACTCCCTGATACTCTTTGGGCGACTGGTCCTAATGATGTAGGTCTATTGGAAATTCCACCCTATGTAGTAACTTTGAAAGCAAATGTCAAACTTCCACGAATTCCACAATACAGAATCTCTAGTGAAGGTGAGCGTGCGCTTCTACTGATAGTGCATGATCTGATTGAGAAAGACGTTATAGAAGAAACTAGAGGTAATGTCTGTAATAGTCCTGTACTGCCTATTTTGAAACGAACTGACCCTACAAAACCTCCAGTATATAGGTTTGTAATTGATCTCAGAGAGGTTAATAAAATTGTGATCCCACAGTTTCCTGTGGTTCCAGACATTACTGCATTGTTAACGTTGATTCCTGCTACAGCAGCATGGTTTTCGGTTGTCGACTTGAAGAATGCCTTTTTCAGCATTCCGATAGCCGAAGAAAGCAGAGATATCTTCGGTTTCTCTCTAGGAGGACGAAGCTTCAGGTTTAAACGCGCTCCACAAGGCTATTGTGAAAGCCCATCTATTTACAGTCAAGCATTAAAAAGCCAGTTAGATTCTTTCGTACTTCCTCTTGGTTCTGCTTTAGTACAATATGTCGATGATCTTCTAGTGGCTGCTGATGACAAGGAAACTTGCAAAACAGCTACGATTTCTTTATTGCATCACTTGTCAGATTTGAATCACAAGGTGTCACCTTCAAAAATGCAATACTGCTGCCAAGAAGTGACCTACCTAGGTCATCTCTTGTCAAAGGAGGGAAGGAAGTTGACCCCAGAGAGAATAAAAGCAATTACACAGATGAATGTTCCTAGCACGCAGAGAGAAGTACGTGCCTTTTTAGGTATTACCTCATATTGTAGGCAATGGATCCCAAATTTTTCTCTTTTAGCAAAACCATTGGTAGCCTTGACTGGGAAAGGTGTTCCAAGTCCGGTACCATGGTCTGCAGAATGTCAGCAGAGTTTTTCTGAATTACGAAATGCACTGTGTTCGGCACCTGTATTGGGTACACCCGACTACAGTAAGCCATTCACGCTCTATGTCCACGAGAGAGAAGGTTGTGCATTGAGTGTTTTGACGCAGAAATTTGGTGATAAACAACGCCCTTGTGCGTATTTTTCATCAACATTAGATCCGGTAGCTAGAGCGTTGCCTAGTTGCTTGAGAGCTACAGCCGCAGCTGCAGCTTCCATTCGACAATCTGCTGGTTTAGTAATGAACAATATGCTAGTGGTTATGGTTCCTCATGCGGTGGATACACTCATGAACCGAACCAAGACGCAACACCTTACCAGTGCTAGATTATCAGGTTATGAACTGACACTGTTAGCTAGTCATATTCAGATCAAAAGATGCAATGTATTGAATCCAGCAACATTGTTGCCGACTAGCCAAGAGTCGAGTGATTCCGAACCACACGACTGTTATTTCAAAACTGAGGAAGAAACAAAAGGACGAATTGATCTAAAAAACACTCCGTTGTCAGATCCAGATGGCACGCTGTATGTTGATGGGTCTTGCTTCAAATTGGAGAATGGTGATGTGACTGCTGCTTATGCAGTAACGACCTTGAGTACGATTGTGGAGACTGCAAGAGTGAGTCAGAATTCTGCCCAGGCTGCAGAATTGATCGCGCTAACAAGAGCGTGCGTTTTAGCTAAGGGAAAGAGAGTGAATGTGTTCACAGATAGTCAGTACGCGTTCGGCGTGGCCCATAGTTTTGGCCGTTTGTGGAAAGAGAGAGGTTTCATTACGTCCCATGGGACTAAGATTCAACATGGTCAGCTAGTTAATGACTTGTTGGAATCTCTAACCTTGCCGACTGAAGTTGCGATTGTGAAATGCAGTGCTCATAAAGCAATCACGGATGATGTTGGTCGTGGGAATGCTTTTGCCGATGAGACTGCAAAACAGACAGCTAGAAATATGATGAGTAGAATGTATGTTGCAACGTCTGCAAGATGGATTTCTGAGTCTGGAATGTGTGAAGACACAGTGGAAAGCGTGAAGGAAATTCAGAAAGAGGCGACTGAGGAGGAAAAACTTGCATGGAGAGAGAGCACGGGTAAATTGGACTCGAGTGGGTGTTGGATTGACTTGTCAGAACAACAGTGTTGGATGCTGCCTGATGCGTATGTGCTTGCAGTAGTGATGATGGCACATGGAACAGCGCACATCAGTTCAAAAGGGATTTGTAAGATGTTGGCTCCGGTCTGGAAGAATGATGGGATTAGTAAGTGTGCAGAGAGAGTGGTGAGAAATTGTATGGTATGCTTGATGCATAATCCTGGCAAGGGAATCCCCACACCTGCAGGTCACTTCGCTCCTCCTTCCTGCCCCTTTGAAGTGATCCAGCTAGACTTCATTCACATGGATCGTTGTAATAACCTGAAATACGTCCTAGTGGTAGTTTGTGCTTTCTCCAGATGGATCGAAGCATACCCGCTAAAGGACAATACTGCCTTATCCACTGCCAAAATTCTTCTTAAAGAATACTTCCCCAGATACGGAATGCCACGGATTGTATGGTCAGATAACGGAAGTGAGTTCGTAGGGAAAGTTATGCAGAGTGTGTGTGCCGGCCTAGGGATTAGACAGAAGTTTCATAGTGCGAATCATCCCCAGTCCGCGGGTTTAGTCGAGGGTTACAATGGCACCCTTAAACTGAAACTTGCTAAGATACAAGCATCCACGGGTTTGTCCTGGCCAGACGCATTGCCGTTGGCTTTGCTATCAACAAGAGCAACCGTACATTCTAGAGTAGGGCTTAGTCCTTATGAAATAGTTTTTGGTCGTCCTGCAAATGTTTGGGGGGTACCTAGACCAAAAGAATTCAAGCAGCTGGAATACCCAATGTTAATTGATTACCTTTTCGACTTGACTGCTAAATTGAGTCTTATTCACCAACAGGTTTTCGATGCATTGCCAAAGCCACCGGAGAGTCCAGGCCATCAGCTGAAACCGGGTGATCAGGTGGTCATCAGAAATTTTGCAAGAACGAAAAATCTTCAGCCCAGATTCATTGGCCCTTTCCAAGTCCTACTAGCAACGAGAACTGCTATTCGTGTGGCCGGAAGGAAAAACTGGATCCATACGACACACGTCAAACGTGTGCCTCTGCCACTTCCTTACGACAACTGGGTAAAGAAAGGAATCGGTGCCTCTGAAACGGAACAAATCCCCAGGTTCATACCTTTCAGCGATGCAGAACTGATCACGGATTCACCAAATTCTGACTCTCCTCCTGAAACTGCTCTTTTGAACCCTGAACATTTGCCATCTGCACCAAAAGGACATTTGCCATCTGCGAACGTGAACATTGCAACGTCAGCTGAAAATACATTGTTTCCAGATCAGACAGCTCCTGCAAAACTGAGATACAACTTACGTTCTCGCAATATGGACAAATAAAGCAGGAAACTGCCTATTTTCAGATTTGAATTTGCTATACATTGCCTCCAGCCAGGAAGTTTGCTAATACTTTGTATTGTTTCTTTTTGTTTTAAAATTGCCTTGCCGTCTGGGTAGCCGTAGGGTCGTGGCTGTGTGCCTAGTTGAATCTGCGGGGGTCAGACACAAGGTCGATCTTTCTGTTAGTTCTGGGAACTCCCAGGGCTGATAGAGGCATTTTCATCTACGTACACATCATCAGTGGTCGCGAACGGTCGTAGAAGATGGAGCTTCCTGAGCTGCAACGAGAAAATGTAATTTATGTTCGCAGAAATAGACTGTACCGAATACTTCACAGCAAATGCTTTCTAATGCAATGTGCAGTTACGTTTTTAATCGTTTTGATAACGTTGGTGGGTGGAATCATCTTTGGTGTACATTTGATTTTTATGCCAGTAACTACAGTACCTCCCCTTGATCCTACTACTTCTACGGTTTCTTCTATGCATTCTTTTCACTCATTTCCTGAACACGAACAAGCTCGACGCTCAGAATTTATTAACAATACATTTGTACAGCTCTTGCATCAACACCAACTGGTAGTCAATACTACAGACTGCTGGGTGTGCGGCTTGATACCTCACACTATGGATAAAGGCATTCCCTATTTAGTCTTGCCTTTTAGCTACAATGGATCATTTCAGGCCTTTCAGACCATTTTTTCATATGCCCTTGAGACCTATCCTCCGCGTCCACCACGGTCCACTAAATACAACTCAGCCAACAAAGCTTTAGTCCAGGGAATTATTGATATGATTAAAGACGTCAATAATACTCCATCTTACCCTAGAGATGAATTACGGGTGTATTTGAGTTGGAACTCTACAGAGTATCGCCTTAGTTTGGGAGAAAGCAAGCGTAAAAGCTCCACTTCAGTTTGGGTCGTGCCTCACCGAGGTCAAGTCTGTTTGCAAGGAAATGGGAGAAATCCGAGAGCTCAGCTAGGGAGGAGTGAGTGCGTTGAGACTTACGTATTTCCGTCTAACTCCTCCCCTGCCTTTCTGACTGCTAGGGGTACCTACTTCATCTGTCAGGACAGAGCTTATACATGGCTGCCTGCTGACTTCTCAGGTTCATGTTATATTGCTCGATTGTTACCTCCGACATACACTGCTTCTTCAGATTATCACAAGACCAGAGTAGCAAGAGGTGTCTTCAGCAAGGAAGATACCGCTGGTCAAGAAGCTGGAGACTTTTTCAAAGGTTTCCTTCCGTTTTGGGGGCCTATGGCCAATAGTAGAAATCTACGTCAACTAACACGGGTAGTTGAATCTACTATTACAGAAACTGCTGGTGCCCTTAGTAACTTAACAGCTGAGCTTCAGGCGGATCGTCTCATGACGTTGCAGAACCGTATGGTTCTAGACGTAATACTTGCAGATCGAGGTGGGGTATGCAGAATGATCCAATCGAGCTGCTGTGTCTTTATTCCAAATAATGCTCCAACAGTCTATGAAGCAATCTCTAAGCTACACAAGATTTCCGACTCTATACACGTAGATAAGGGAAACTGGTCCTTCATGGAGTGGTTTTGGACTCTGGTATCAGCGTGGGGATGGAAGGTTCTGATGGTCATTGGTGTCATCCTAGTATTTCTGTTCTCGTGCTGTCTTATTATCCAATGTGGTCCCGCTCTGTGTAGTCTCTGTGCTGCAACCTGTTTCAGAAAACCACCTGCATTAGGAGAAAAGGCACGAGACAGGATGATGATACAACAACATGTCACTGACCTAATGAGCATAGAATTAGACTCTGACTCTGATATAGACTGAGTAATTGCCTATGTAAGGGCAAAAGGAGGGTCTGAGGTTCCGTGACGATTTTACTCGTGTTTGTAACATTGTCGTAAATACATAATTTTGGTATCAGTGAACCGCAAATGATCCATTTAGTATATCCTGGTGTTTTCGCTATGCTACGAGCAAGAGCACTCCAGTTACAAACACATTTCTGTTCTACCCATGGCATCCATCTTAGAACACGGAAGCCATTTTGTATTCCTTGCCCTCACATAGTCAATGGACACACAATGACCTCTTTTCATTTAAGGACACGTAGGCTTTAGCCGGCGATTCACCTTGCGAGTGACACGTGCACCTTAGGCCAGCAACACTGTAGCAGCATGACTCGGCAAGATCTGCCTCCCCAGCCTGAGGCCAGTCCTGCTATACTGGTTCTTGTGTTCGTCGGCCTGATCATGATTAGGCGGCCGAAGCTGGTAACCGTGCCCATTTACGACCCACAAACATCTCTTATCCTGTCTTTCTATCTTCCACACCTGGCTCTGCTCCTTTCCTTCTGGGCCTTTATTAGGGGGAGGTAACGAAATTTACGATGAGGCGGTCCGGGTCTTGAATGAAGAAATTGACATGGGATTATGATGGACTAGTGGGAACCCCTCATTCGTAATGTTTTGACATCAGATACTGTTGACGATTCCTGTGCAACGCCAAATATTTATTGTTTAAGACACGAATGTTTAGAACTGTGGTAACATGTAAAGAATTTGCCCCGAGCAGAATATTTAGTATATAAGGAACAACCCTCATTGTACAAATTGAACAGGCTCCTAGACACTGCCCGTGTGCAGTTTCTGTGACTTCTGTGTCCCTGCAGTAATAAACCTTTGGTCTTTGACGCCACCATCGAGAAGCCCGTGTTTCTATTTGTTTGTGCAGCGAGACAGGTTGAACTCCGGGGTCTTCGGGTGTTTTCCCTGACACCTCTGGACGGAACCGAAAAGTCCAGAACTCCACTGCGCTGTCAACCACGTTCCTAGAGTGGAAGTAATGATAAGTTAGATCCTGTACCTTGTCTAAACCTTCCTGTGGGAGCATGAAGATAGGACTAGTGGTTGCGAGTGCAATGGGACTGACGTTTCTTAGGTTCCTCTTCCAGATTTTTGTTCTCTTGGGTTGAACAGAGAGACATTTAACTTTTTCATTGTTATGGAAAGATATGATGTGATGGTCAGACCAGTCACAGGGGAGGATCTGTTCAAGCTGGGTGGCATCCGCTTTGGAGATTGCTAGATCGATGGTTGAGCCTTTTTCATGGGTGGGGCTGTCACATATTTAGGACAAGTTAAGGTCGGATAGGAAAGCTTTGAGGCTATTAACCTCTGGGTCGTCAGGGTCATTCCAGTGGAGAATAAAATCCCCCAAGAATATTTGAATGTTTAGTTGCCTGACATTTGTTGCTAGGATATCCATGACGTGTTAGATGAAGGTGAGGTTGCTTCCTCGAGGGTGGTAAATTAATATAGTGAGCATATTGGCTTGCTATTGTTAGTGATGTCTAAACATAAGTATTCACATGAGGAGAGAACCGGGGAGTTGGAGTGGTTCACAGAGAGATTGTTCCGATGTATGCAGGCAATACCAACACCTGGCCTATCCGTTCTATCTAGTCTAGTGATGTGATAGTTTGGTGGTACTAGTATGTCTAGGATGGGTGTTATTATAGTCTGTTAAATCAAATATAGAAAAGTGGAATATTATGTGTTATGTCAGGTTAGCCTTACCATGTACTATTATCACAATACCACAAAGATTGTCCTCAGATTCACACTAATAAATACTTAGCTCAGTCCTGGTAAAGTGGCAAAGAGAAGTCAGGCTTTACTAGAGGAACATGTGTTAAGCATTTCAGAGTGCCAACATGGACGATAAGTAATTGACACGACTTGAGAAAAATCTAACACCAATTTATAAAGATAGAGCGTATTTTTATCTTAATGTAGATACAAATGTAATGGAATAGCATACACATAACCAGAGTTATATATTGTTGAAGCATTATTCAACCATTGCATTAAAATACATGGACAAAATAAAGGAACATTGCAGTCAATAGCAAAAATCACTACTGGCAATCCGTCACATGCAGGTTGTGCTATGTGGAACCCTTACAGGGTTAAGGTCATTTGGGCCCCAGGACCAGGCCACGACAATCAGATCAATTTTACCTAGCCCGTGGAGTCCGGGTGCAAAGTTGTCCTGGCTGTCCTTGGTGCTAAATGGAAGCCACCTGGTGCTGATGTTACCGCTTACACGGTGCTGCACGAAACAGAATGCAAAAACACCACAGACACACAGCTGCTGATGTCGGATAATGGTTGCATGGTGTTCCCGGTAGATGCAGCATCGAGAGTAGGGTTCAGTAAACGGATTGGTGACCAACAAGCCTTGGTAGGGGTAAGAACAGAGAAAAGAAACTGGAACTTCACTGGGTCTGGGGGAGTGAGGTAGCAACCTGAAAGTTCAGGGCTAGTGAGACTAAATATCCCACAATGCACTAGACCACCTGGATCTTGGAGATCCCACTGAGGTGGCCAGAGGTTCTTTGCGTGCAGTGAGTATTTTTACCTACAATTTGCAGGGGACTTGTGCCTCTCGTCCAGGGGAGACTGGGAGTGCTTCTGGCTTCCACAGAGGTCCCTCTCTTAGGGAGAGACAAGTTTGAGCCAAGGACGAGGGGTGTTGATGCAGTTCCAGGTCTGTTGCCACAGGGACAGAATATCCCTCTTTTGCTTTGGTGCTGGCCGCAAAGTCCTGTTTTCGGCATTACGGGTCTCCTAGTGGTCCTTCCTTGATGCAAGTTGTTCAAATCTAAGGTTTTGGTATCAGGGGGGTCCCTTAAATCCTAAATATAGGGCGATTAAAGGATGTGGGTGCTAGTAGCCAATGGACAGCTAGCCCTTGCAGCTGATCCGCCCCTGAGGTGACCACATCCGAGGGTGTAGGTCACCTTTTCTACCCAGAACCCACTATGTCTGACCTCCTAAGGATGGCAGAATTCTATTTTAGGTGTACAGGTCAGGCTGCCTACCCTGGGGATGTGGCTAGCCTTCCTGGAGGTGTACACCCCCTGCATACCTAATTTCCTGCCTTGCTCAGGTGCAAGCACTCCTGGTGCAAGGCAAGGGCCCTGTCCTCCTCAGGGGGACAGCGCAGATGCATGTCAGAGTTGGTGCAGCCTTTGAAGCTTACCACATTGATGTGCCAATTCACTAGCCTGCTTGGGAGGAGTGAGATGTGACCTACTTCCTGTCCAAGCCTTTGTTCCTGAGTCCTGGGAGTGATCACACTGCTTGGCTGCAGGTCACAATCTTTTCTTGGCAGCTGAATACACTGGAAGGCGCTGACTGGTCAGCCAGAACACAGTGAAGCTGGGGCAACCAGGTGGGCAACTTCTAAGGTCACCATCTGGGTGCATGCCTTGTCACCCAGGGCAAAATATTTGTGTCTTAGTTGGGAAGGCATGTTGTTTGAATACCATGAATGAGGTATTTTAGTGGTACCATAATGGAGCTGCCAATCTCAAGAATACCCAGTTGGCAGCCCATTTTATCTTATGGACTGCTAACTCTAATAGTAGTTTCAATGGGGAATGCTACTATAGGGACATGTAGGCTTGCACTTATATGTCCACACCTATAATATAATGCACCCTGCCTCCTGACTGAGGAGGCCTACCTTAGGGGTGTCTTGCATACCTTAAAGGCGGCATAGGTGACTGTACCACACATGGTGAGGACACAGTCGAGTTTGAGAAGTTTGCACTGCTCCTGCTGATTGTAGTTTGCTTGGGTCACCCAGAGTGGCACAAAATTGTGCTGCAGCCAGGGGACCCCTTTGCCAACAATGCCCTGAGTACCCCTAGCATCATATACTAGGGACTGTTCGACCTGGCACCATTGGCGTGGGTCTCCCTTTGATTTTTGTGCTGTTGCCTCATGTGTTTTTGCTGGTGTTAGATGCTTTGGGCACTGTGCCACTGTTATCCAGTGCCACAGTGCAAGTGCTCCCTATTGTAAATTGATGTATTAATCAGTGGTTTCATGTTTGGCTATTTGTGTCAGGACTATACAGGTTGCGCCTGCATTGCTGGACACTCGTGGTGCCAGCGCTTTGATCACGATCTTTATAGCAGGAAACAGGAGTCAGAACTACAACTCCCAGAATCCCCGGTGAAAGGGGGGTACTAGTACGATCCCAACACGCTTCCTGTTGCGTGTAATTCTTGTGTGGTTCCGGTTTTCCTGGCGTCGGTCTGAGACACCGTGCTGCAGATCGTTTGGCTGCCTGTGTCTTCGCCGTGCTGGATTTCAAAGTGCCATGCGATCCAGGTAGGATCGGAACTCTGTTTGCACCTCAGTAGACACGGGTGGGCCGTTCCGCCTTGCCGTGTTTGCTCATTTCTCGGAAGAGCGGAGCGCGGTGGTTAACAGCCACGCGTTGCCGTTTCACTCCTAGGTCGGAGTGCTGTTTAACTTTGGGGAAATCTTCAAAAGGGATTTCGCTCTACAGATATACTGTTTCTTTGTTTTAGGGGGCTAACGGTTCGCGGAGCGCAGTGGTGATCTCAAACCACACACTACCGTGCGCTGAAAGGATCCTGCCTTTTTTCTTTGTTTTCAGACTTCATAAGCGAGGAGGATTACTCGCTTCTTTACACAGCGGTGACGCTGAGTTGTGATGACTAATGCTGTGGACAGTGCTATTTGTTAATACCCTTATGACGTGTAGAGCGGAGTGATGTGGTTCTTGCTTCCCACGCACTACCGTTTCTACGAATAAGGAACTGGTGGATTGCCGAAAATACCAGAGGATCATTGTTTCTAGTTCTACTCATTCACTGTGCTGCTTTACTTACCAGATTCCAGTTTACACCCCTCTGGCATTTTGTCATGGTATGTTAGGTGCAAGTGGGACGAATTAGGTGTCTGTGTCCTGTAGGTGTACCTGCTCTTTGACCTATGTTTGTGTTCCTGTAGGTTTCATTGAGTGTCAAGAGGTGATTGCGGTGTTTTGCCAAGGCTGGTTTCTTCCATACCATAAGGTATTTATGGTTCATGTTAGTGAGACCTAATGAGAGAAGACTGTTGCTGCTTGAGTAATAATAAGTATATGTTCTTGTCGTTTCAGGTATATCCCTTTCCCAGCAGACCCTTCCCTTTCCCTTCCCTGATCTAATTATCCCTCGCCTAATGGCTCAAGGCCTCTGTGTGTTTATACGAGAGGTCTTGTGACGTTTGGAGGTGGACCCTTGTAAGCAACAACCGGATTCCGTGGAGCAGATCTGGACAATTTGGTTTACTTGTCAGACCATAGTCTAGTGCACTGAGTGTGCCCAGGCCATGTAAATCTAAATACTGCTGGTGGGCCTGTAGCACTGGTTGTGCCACCCGCAGAAGCAGCCTTGTAAAATGTGTCTACGGTCTGCCATTGCAGAGCCTGCATGTAGTCTGGCACTGTCATGCTAACTGGGCAAGTGCACCCACTTGCCAGTCCCTAAACCTTCCCTTTTCTTCATATCAGTTACCCCTATGGCAGGCCCAAGGGCAGGGAGCATTGTAAGTATAAGGTAGGACAAGCCCTGGTGTGTGTGGCATGTCCTAATAGTGAATTACGGCCATTTTTGTTTTTCACTATTGCAAGGCTACCTGTTCTCCATAGGCCAGAATGGGCTGTTAGAGTTATTACATTTTATAATCCTAACTGTCTCAGAGAACATGGTAGAAATTCGAGTTCAGTATGCCTGAACTTAGAATGATAAAATATGTCTTTTAGTGAAGTTGGTTTTAACATTCTGTGTTAGCAAATACCACTTTTAGAAAGTAGGTATTTGCTTGTCTAACCATTCAAACCTGCCTCTGCTAGGTTGTGTATTCCTTTGTCTGGTTTTGTGAGTGACAGGGCTGGGGAATTCCAGGAGACAGGCTGAGTCACCCAGTGGTGAATAGAGAGATCTGCACCTGAACCTTGAATAGGGCTGTTCCTGCCATCCACAATGCTGGCTCCACCTCCTTGGGGAGCGGCTGATGTCTCTGCCCTTCACACTGAAAGAAGAGAAGGAGTCCTGTAAACAAAGTGCTCCAGGACTGTACTTGCCTTCCACAATGCTGGCTCCACCTC
The DNA here is from genome assembly GCF_964261635.1 of Lissotriton helveticus. Lineage (NCBI taxonomy): Eukaryota > Metazoa > Chordata > Amphibia > Caudata > Salamandridae > Lissotriton > Lissotriton helveticus. The sequence goes on along the minus strand of NC_136072.1, from coordinate 604,870,519 downwards.
CTGTGGGGCGTCTGATGTGCCTGCCATGCACTGTGAAAGGAAAGGAGAAGTCTGGTAAACAGAGTGCTTCAGAACTGGTTTGGACTGGGCACAGGCCCCTCTACCCTCAGAGAACAAAGGATTTTGGGGTATAAATATTGGGACCCTGATCCCATGAAGGTAGATCACTTTTGGACTACAAGAAGAAACCTTTACTGAGGAGAGGAACCTGAAGAAACTGAGGAGAGACTATTCCCAAGCTGAAGTGCTGCTTGGGGGATTGGCCTGCAGTGGTTGCCTTATGGCCAAAGGAAGGAGAAAGGAACTTTGTGTACTTTGCTTTCAACTTGTGAAGGATCTCCAAGGGCTTGGAAAAGAGCTTGCCTCCTGCTGAAGTCTCAAGGACAACAGACTTCAAACCCCAGCTCCCCAGAGTTCTTTGGAGGTGCCTGCTGCTGTTTTGGGCCTTCTGAGGGACTGCGTGTTGCAAGGAGCTGGAAGCTCGACTCAACGAGAAGAAGCGTGTCGCCGTAGCTGGGTCTGCTGTCGCAACTCCGAAGGAAGGTGTCGCCGCTGGAACTGTCGCACTGCACCGCATTGGAGAGAAGCGTGCCGCAATGAAGAGGAAGTGTGTCGCCATCGCTGCGCCTGCCGTCGCAACTCCGAAGGAGGGTTTCGCTGCTGGAACTGTCGCACTGCACTGCACTGCATCAAAGGAGAGCACCTCGCATCCCTGAGAAGCGTGCCGCCGTCGGAGCTGCTGCCGTCGCATCTTGGATGTCGCCGCTGTAGTTATCGCATCAAGAGGAAGCTTCACGCATCTTGGGAGAAGAGTGTCGCCGCTGAGCTGCTGCCATTGCATCGTCAGGGTGCCGCCACTGCCGCCCACACATCGAACCAAGAACGTCTCGCATCCCCGAGAAGCGTGCCGCATCTGGAATATCTTCACGTCTTTATTTCTTTGTATCTGAACTTTGCCGCATTTCCCATCGCTGCGACATTGCTTGTCGTGGAAGCGAAACGCAACTTAAGGTACATTGACGCAGAGTGTCGCATCTAAGAACTGAACTGAACTAAGCTTAAATCTACCATCTCAAAGTAATGGTATTGTGTATTTTTGTTGTTTATGGTCTTATGGTAACTCTATATAAAGCCTACTTATTTTTGATATAAAACCTGTGTGGTGTCCATTTGTAGTGTTGTCACTGGGTTACTGTATGTGGTCACAAATGCTTAACACACAACACCTCTGAGATAAAGCCTTGCTGCTCGTGCCAAGCTACCAAAGGGGGTGAGCAGGGGTTATTTTAGAAGTGTAATCCCCTTATCCTGACTAGAGGCGAGGTTCCCTATTTGTCACAAGTACCTACCTGTGCCAATCAGAGACCCCCAAATCTAACAGGGACTTATAATGGGGTAAAGTGTTTGCCAATTTGGGATTACCAAGTCAAGCATAACAGTTTTTGAAGAGAGCACAGGCACTGTGGTCTGGGCAGCAGAATCATAACCATCAGCATTTGGAGCAAAAAGTGTAGGAAGAGGGTTTTAGCATACACAAACGGGCACTTTCTGCATCAAACAAAAAAGGCTTTTGTACAGCGCAGTTCTTGAACTCATGGATTTGACTTGGGTCAAATTTAAATTATGTATGCGTAATTCGGTAATTTTGGTAATTTCGCATTAAGCTTCTTAGGAGAAATTCCTGAAAATATGCCATTCCGGCGCTTTGCGATTTGCAGTAATAATTTACCGCGAATGCATGCAAACAACTGAACGTGAGGGGCTGTTGTTCATGGTGCTTTGTTTAAATGTATCTACATGGAAGCAATTGACGTGAAAACATATTTGACTCTAAAATATAGCATGAAATGACAGATTTGCATTTCAGATATTTACGCCTAATTGTACAGATATTTTGGAGAAATTTCACGTAATTACCCAAAAGCAAATGATGTGAATTTCACACAACCCTAATTCGAAGCTACCCTCATATGTGATAATGAAGTAAAAGGAGGTCCAGTCAAAGAAAATATTCGCTTAGGATCACACAATTTGTAGAAAAGATGGAATTTATCTCAGATTTTCTGGTTTCCCACTCAGCAATTTAGTTGCTAGATAGGTATCTCTTTCTCTTGCCCATTTTACTGCAAGGGTCACTGCTTTCTCATTTTTGGAGCATGAGGTTAGAAAGGGGGGCTGGCAGAGGCCACATGAAAGTTCAGCATGTTTTGGGCTTGAGGGTTTAAGAGGGCCTTGAGGTCTAAGAGCACCAAGAGTTGAGCCAGAACCCAATTTCTGGCTTGCGCTCAGTGGCTCGCCCACCTCTAAAAGTGTGCATGGGACAGAAGAGTGACCTACAAAGATATGTGTGATGTGCCAATAGGGCCGCGCGGACAGATCTGGTTGGCCCCTTGCTGCCACTCTTTCCACATTAGTGAGCACCTACAGGAATATAAGTGGGGTGGGTCTTGCCAGATCTCATATGCGACATTAATTAAACACTGTCCTAGAAACATGTCCCAATTGTGTCCTAATTTCATGTCCTTTTTAGGCAAAAACTATTCTTGAATTCCCAACGGTTGCAAAAACCATTGAGGTAATCCATAACAGCGATGCAGTCCCTATTTACATTTCAACTTCATCTTGTCATCCCTAAGAGTTTTTGTTTACTTAGATACATTGTATTCTCGTATTTTTTCATGCAATGTATGACTCTTTTAGGTGAAATGAGTCACCTCTAGGCATCTGGGTGAATTCGGTGAAGTTGAGTGTTCATGATGTGACACAAGTGAGAGCTCTGGATGGAGTCTGAAGGTTGTGTGAATTTTTCACAGTTTCCCGTTAGTGTGTCATAAAGGTGTTCAGACATTATACACATGAAATTCGTGGCCTATCGGCAGAGCGCTCAGTTCGATGCACACATATATGTCAAATGCAACTGTGATTTTAACACAAATTGTTAAATTGTTTGAAAGAGGTTCACATATGTCAGCCTATTGACATCACCAAAGGAAAATAAAATTCAGTGTTTAAAGCAGTGGTACTGGAAAAAAAATGTAAGTGGGTATGCTGACCTCAGCAACCCCTGACGTAATCATCTTGACTGTATTTTCCATGCTGTTGTTGTATATATTGAGATATTTGTCCTCTACTTTATACAACAAACACATTTCTTTGCATGTACCTGTGACCCATGTGTTAGAAAAGCTTTGGGGTACTGTGGTCTCCTTTTAACTCTACCCCATTAAGAGTGCCATTAGTAAAAATAGGAAAATACCCAAAGCATGCAGTAGGAGAAAGGAATAGTAAACACAGATCAACGTTTTAAAAGAATTAACAGCACGTTCTCAAACAAATTTGTTATTAATGGGAGACATTTTGTACTAGAACGCATAGTAAATACTTCAGGGCCAATAAATAAATGTCTTTTCTTTGCTAATCCTACATCTGAACTAGATCAAGGATTTATGGGAGCGCTGCCTTACCCTGCCCCTCTACTTTTGGCACCTCTGATTCGAAGCTGAGTTGGCCAGTTTCAGTGTCCAGGGATGGTGAAGTGAAGAGATTAACAGCAGTACGTGTAAAAGTACAGAGTGTCAAGATGGTGTGGAAAGGAACATTGATATGTGAGATATGCAGATGGAGGATTTCAGAAAGATGTGGGGAGAAAAAGGGAGCAAGGGCCACCTGATTTAGATCTAGGCAGATGGGTTACTACATCACAACGGTGACAGATAACCCGTTCGCCGAAATATAAATCCCATTATAACCTATTGGATTTATATTTCGGCAGACAGGATATCTGTTACCGTTGTGAGAGAGTACCCCGTCTGCCGAAATCTAAATCAGGCCATAAGTGTCTAAAAGAGAGAGAGAGAGAGAGAGAGAGAGAGAGAGAGAGAGAGACGGCAGAAGACAGTGGAGTGAAGGGGAACATATGTGATTGAGACACTCTGCAGACTACCTCCCCTTCCATAGATCTTTGCAATGTTTATTTAGTCTCAAGTTTTAGTAATGGAAAGTTTTTCAACTATAGTTATTCACAACAAAATCATTATTGTTAATCATGTATTATATGGTGCTAACAATAATTGGCAAAGCCAATAGGCCCGGCTTGCTTTGTAGGTGTAAGTCTGTGTTGTATAATATGTCTGGATGCATTAGCATTCAACTCACAAAAAGGCACCAGAAAACTGGCTGGATGGCATAGTTTGTAGAGCAAAGGATTTTAGTATTCATGTTTTAAACCGGACTCTTAATTACATAGACCTAGAAAGGATTTCTAGTTACGCTTCTTTGCCAATAACCCTTTTAGAGACTCCTACCCTTTTTTTCATGCCGCTGAAAGTAGTGATCTAATCGATGTACACTGTTGGCGCTTCAGGGCCCTCTTGGGGCTTATGTGCCTTCCTTGGACACTGGGGACATGGTGCTAAGCCAACTGAAGTCAGCTCTTAAATGATGTGCTTCGCTGCAACATTGGCTTCCCTCTATCAGAATCCCCTTGTGTATATAAGACATAGGATCAGCCTGCCAGTGATTTTATCTTTCACAGTCAACTCCTAACAAAATCTATCTTTCTTCCTTTCCCCAGGTTTAAGTCAGATCTTCAAAGCCCCCAGCACTCCACCACCCTCTTTCCAAAGGCTCGGTTTGGACCGTCACATATCTGTCTCTGCAGTGTGACAGTGAGTCGCGGGCCCATGTTCGTGGTGGCAGGGCCGGTCCTAGGCCTTCTGAGGCCCCGGGCGAAAGGGAAGATGCGAGGCCCCCCTAGTTGCATATTGCGTCACAAGAAGTGACATCACAGAAAGCGACATCGCAGTACTATTGATCTTATTTGGCATCACTGAAGCTAACTAATGTGGATATCAGTAACATGGACAAAAAGTAGAGGGGATTGAAAACAGGTGAGCAAATATCAATTTATTATAAAACGTAGATAAAATTAAATATTGCAATCAAACAAGGTTGAGAGAATGAACACAATGCTTGTTGCAAAATGCAGTGAGGTCACAAACTCCAAACCAGATCGCTTGTAACCACAAAATGTTGAACATCTGGCCCATGGCTTTTCTAGCTGACAAGTTAAAACTTTTTGATTCTGCTGGTTTTAGTTTGAAAGTGAAAATTACATAGATTGGTCCAAAGATCGCCGACCTTGCACCAGGTAGCTCAGCACCTACAACAGTGATTACTCAGGATCAGGCACGTTGCCCATTGGGCTCAAAGGGCTTCTGCATCTTTTTTAATTGAGATTTTTCAAACAAAAAGTACAGGCACAGTATATAAGAAAGAGGAGCAATCGCATAGTGGGGTATGAGGACTGTGAGACGGAACAGCATGCTTTGCTATGAAGTTGTAGAGTCAAGGTACCATCATGACGTAACATAACATAGTAACATTTAATCTTAGTATCCTAGGTCATAGGTGCTTGAGATGAGTAAGGAGCTATAAGAGGACTGGCGAGTGTTGAAGCGCAGAGAATTCTAGAGGAGGCCACCTCACCTACCGGTAGTGAACAGCAATGTAGAGCAGACTTTTTGTGCAGTGTATGTATGTATGTATGTATTTTGTTTTTATAGAGCGCACATATCACCATTCGGTCTCATAGCGCTGACAGAGGTTTAGGAGATAATGAAGAGAGGTATTACATCATTGCCTTGAATAGTAGAGTTTTGAGTTCTCTCCGGAAGATTATGTGATTCTGGTTAGATCTTAAGGCCGTAGGTAGGGCGTTCCATGCCATAGGGCCAACCTTCGAGAAACTCCTATCTCCATTTCTAACCGTTCGAACTCTTGGTATTTTTAGGAGATATTTGTTTGAGGAGCGCAATGTTCTTTCTGGGCAATATCCCTGAAGCTTATTTTTTAGATATTTGGGGCCCAGTCCGTTTATTGATTTATGCACTAGGCAGCAGATCTTGAACCTTATACGCTTTCTGACTGGGAGCCAGTGTAATTTCTTCAAACACGGGGCGGAAGGGGTGCGAGGTGGTAGGTCCAGGGTCAGTCTGGCTGCTGCATTCTGGAGTGTCTGTAACTTAGTTAATGTACCTTCATTCACATCAGCCAGAAGTGCATTGCCATAATCAAGGCGACTGGTGATTAGGCCTTGTATCAATGGTTTACGGTAGAGCAGGGGTAGCCATTTGAATATTTTCCTTAGGCTTCTCATGAGGCCTATGCAAGTGTGAACTACTTTGTCTATGTGGGGAGCCATGGTCAACTTATTGTCTAGGGTAATGCCCAGATTGCGAACGGTACTTTTGGGAGATGGGCAGGGTCCGAGTTCCTGTGGCCACCACTCATGTGACCAAATGGATTTGGCAGCGCCGAAGAGCATTATTTCGGACTTGCCCGCATTTAGCATCAAGAAGTTATTGGTCATCCATGCCTTTATCGCTAACATGCAGTTTCTGAATCTCGCTTTTGTCTCAGATGGCTCACGATCAAGGGTTATGAGGATTTGAGTGTCGTCGGCGTATGACAGTGTGTCGAAGCCGAAATCCCTAATTAATTTAGCCAAGGGTGATACATAAGCATTAAATAGGGTTGGGCTTAAAATTGAGCCCTGGGGCACTCCCTTATCGTTATCCATTTCCCCTGACAAAAAAGGTCCTGCCTTGACCCTACAACATCGCCCTGCGAGATAGCTTTGGATCCAGTCTAGGGCTAGGCCTTCGACACCCATCCCCGCTAGTCGTTTTAGTAGGACCTTGTGGGATATGGTGTCGAAGGCCGCCGAGAGGTCTAGCAGAATGAGGATGGCTGAGTGTTTGGAGTCCAATGCTAGCCGGACGTTGTCAACCACCTCTATGAGTGTGGTCTCAGTGCTGTGAGAAGCTCTGAACCCCGACTGCGACGGATCCAGGAGCGTATGTTCTTCCAGATATTTAACTAACTTTGTGTTAATAATAGATTCCATCACTTTGCCAAAAAGTGGTAACAAAGATATGGGGCGGTAATTTATGGGTTGGTTAGGGTCTGCGTTGTTTTTCTTCAAGATTGGCCTCACAGTGGCTTCTTTCCAAAGTTTAGGGAAAGTGGCACGTGTTAGAGACGCATTAAATATGGATGTTAGTGTGGGAACCAGGGCGGGAGTTAATTTTACTAAGATCTGGGCAGACGCAGGGTCTTTAGGAGATCCGGATTTAGCTTTTCTTAGTTTATCAGCCACCTCATCCTCCGAGATTGTTCCGAAGTCAGATAGGTTCTGTTTTACGAGGTTCATGGTAGATGGGTCTACGTGGCATACTTCAATTGTTAGGTCAGATTCTGTGGGGAATGAATCATGAATTATGTCTATTTTGTCTTTGAAATAAGTAGCTAATTTATCAGCCCATTCCTGGGACTCCTGTGCGATCTTTTGGCAGGCAAGGGGGTTTGAGAATTCTTTGACAATAGAGTAGAGTTCTTTCTGAGAATTTCCTGCTGCTTTGATTTTTTCCCCAAGATAGTTTTTTTTTGCCGTGGCTATGCTGCTCATGTATTTTTTATGAGCTATTTTGTATTGCAATTTATCAGTGGTGCTTCTTGATTTGCGCCATTTTCGTTCAATTTTCCTTGTAGCTAGTTTAATAGCTTTCAGTTCATCAGTGAACCAAGGCGATTTCAGTTTCGGGCAGTTTATTTGGCGTTTAGGGGCTATAAGATCCAGGGTCTTAGTAATTGCGGAGTCAAAATCTAGCGCCGATTTGTTCAGCTCTATGTCCTCGCTTACTCTAGGGGGTACAAAGGCTTTAGAAAACGCTTCTAAGTTGATCTTTTTCCATGGACGGCTCATCCTTTTTTCTTTAAGATGCTTAGAAGCAGGCTCACTGGTTATTATTGTGAATTTGATTATTACATGGTCAGACCATAGGACGGGAATTAGTTCATTTATATGCGTTTTTTGGGAGTTGGTACATACAATGTCTAGCGTGTGGCCTGCTTTATGTGTGGAATCGGTTTCAAGCAGTCTTAGGTCGAGGGACTCAATACTCTGCATTAGTTCTGTTGTGTAAGAGTCCTCGTGTTTTTCCATGTGGTAGTTAACATCACCTAACAACAGAAAATTTTTACAAGCTAATATATGGGGTGCTAGAATGCTAACTAACTGGGTAGCAAAGTTGGCTTTGGTTTCCGGGGGTCGGTAAATCAAAGCTCCTTTCCATGACTCCTTCCTTTTATCATGAGCAAGAGAGAAGATTAAATACTCTCCCCAGGAGTCTAAATGTGTGTCGATAATGGTGATTTCAATTTCCTTTTTGTAAATTATCGCAGTCCCTCCCCCTCGTTTCTTGGTTCTGTCTAGCCTGGCTATTTTGTAATCAGAGGGCAAAGCTGCCGCTATATCCGGGCCCGATGTTTCCAATAGCCATGATTCGGTTATGAAGAAAAGATCCGGGGCTTCTTGATCAAGTATGTCCCAGATTTCTAGTGCGTGTTTAGGAAGCGACCACACATTCCCGTATAAGCAAATTAACTGTTTCCGAGCTAGTGGAGGGGTAGGCTTAGTTGAAAACTCAGTGTTTGCTAGTTTAGTCGGGTTGAGGGACTGAAGCTCTGTGCGGGTATACGTGATCATTTTAAAAAGTTACAATAGTTTTTACCTGATTACTGACAGTAAGCCGCCAGAGCGTAATATAAGAAGTGGCCAGTCGTCGGCCTGGCGCGGACAGGCGCAGACAGGCAGGGCTTGACTTTGGCGCGACTTAGGCGCGCTGCCTGCGCGTCGCTGCGCGAGTCCGCTCTGTACACTCCGCTTTATGCAGGAGTGGGCGGGACCGCCTTCCGGGGGGGTCTAGAGTGCTAACCGGTGTGGCCTAGCGGAAGCGCTGTTGTGGGAGGAAGGACTCCACCGTACTACCGGCACAAACAGTGACAGATCGGAAGTCCGACAGGTAATCAGGACACCAATTCAGGGTCAGCACAATATATTTCGATACATGTGAAAGATGCAATAAAGAATGCCTTATTTAAACGCGGCGCTGCACAGTTAAAATCAAGATACAAGCTGGCTCTAAAATCAGGCAGTCTCGTTCTTTGTTAAAATTCAAAAGTGCTAGGTGCTCACGTGCAAAAAAGCGGCTTGTAAGTTTTCAGTTTTTCAAATTCATACAGATTCTTTAAAATTCATACAGTGTTAAAAATGGACGAAGCAAGAGCTGCCTTTCATTCACGCAATCTCTTAGTCATCTGTCTGGGCGAGTCCGCTCTGTACACTCCGCTTTATGCAGGAGTGGGCGGGACCGCCTTCCGGGGGGGTCTAGAGTGCTAACCGGTGTGGCCTAGCGGAAGCGCTGTTGTGGGAGGAAGGACTCCACCGTACTACCGGCACAAACAGTGACAGATCGGAAGTCCGACAGGTAATCAGGACACCAATTCAGGGTCAGCACAATATATTTCGATACATGTGAAAGATGCAATAAAGAATGCCTTATTTAAACGCGGCGCTGCACAGTTAAAATCAAGATACAAGCTGGCTCTAAAATCAGGCAGTCTCGTTCTTTGTTAAAATTCAAAAGTGCTAGGTGCTCACGTGCAAAAAAGCGGCTTGTAAGTTTTCAGTTTTTCAAATTCATACAGATTCTTTAAAATTCATACAGTGTTAAAAATGGACGAAGCAAGAGCTGCCTTTCATTCACGCAATCTCTTAGTCATCTGTCTGGGCGAGTCCGCTCTGTACACTCCGCTTTATGCAGGAGTGGGCGGGACCGCCTTCCGGGGGGGTCTAGAGTGCTAACCGGTGTGGCCTAGCGGAAGCGCTGTTGTGGGAGGAAGGACTCCACCGTACTACCGGCACAAACAGTGACAGATCGGAAGTCCGACAGGTAATCAGGACACCAATTCAGGGTCAGCACAATATATTTCGATACATGTGAAAGATGCAATAAAGAATGCCTTATTTAAACGCGGCGCTGCACAGTTAAAATCAAGATACAAGCTGGCTCTAAAATCAGGCAGTCTCGTTCTTTGTTAAAATTCAAAAGTGCTAGGTGCTCACGTGCAAAAAAGCGGCTTGTAAGTTTTCAGTTTTTCAAATTCATACAGATTCTTTAAAATTCATACAGTGTTAAAAATGGACGAAGCAAGAGCTGCCTTTCATTCACGCAATCTCTTAGTCATCTGTCTGGGCGAGTCCGCTCTGTACACTCCGCTTTATGCAGGAGTGGGCGGGACCGCCTTCCGGGGGGGTCTAGAGTGCTAACCGGTGTGGCCTAGCGGAAGCGCTGTTGTGGGAGGAAGGACTCCACCGTACTACCGGCACAAACAGTGACAGATCGGAAGTCCGACAGGTAATCAGGACACCAATTCAGGGTCAGCACAATATATTTCGATACATGTGAAAGATGCAATAAAGAATGCCTTATTTAAACGCGGCGCTGCACAGTTAAAATCAAGATACAAGCTGGCTCTAAAATCAGGCAGTCTCGTTCTTTGTTAAAATTCAAAAGTGCTAGGTGCTCACGTGCAAAAAAGCGGCTTGTAAGTTTTCAGTTTTTCAAATTCATACAGATTCTTTAAAATTCATACAGTGTTAAAAATGGACGAAGCAAGAGCTGCCTTTCATTCACGCAATCTCTTAGTCATCTGTCATGTGGCGAGCGTTACTATTACGTAATCTTTAAGGGTGTGTAATATACCGACCTTGGAAGGTTAAAAGTGTTAGCTTGCCTAGGCACGATTTACGTATAGGAACTTCAGGTCAGGAGTGAGCATCTGATTTACTGACACATCTTGCCAGTAACGCATAAAGAGCATCTTCTGGTCTATGCCCGTCTTCAGGACTAGAGGATAAAATGCGTTTTGAAGCAATATGGTTGAGATGTGATAGCATGGCCATCGAAATGATCACTGCAAGAAGTCACTCAGCACCACAACAGCACCACTCAGCACCACCACAGCATCACTCAGCGCCACCCCAGCATCACTCAGCGCCACCCCAGCATCACTCAGCACCACCACATTATCACTCAGCACCACCACATTATCACTCAGCACCACCACAGCACCACTCAGCACCACCACAGCATCACTCAGCACCACCACGGCACCACTCAGCACCACCACAGCACCACTCAGCACCACCACAGCACCACTCAGCACCACCACAGCACCACTCAGCACCACCACAGCACCACTCAGCGCCACCACAGCATCACTCAGCACCACCACAGCATCACTCAGCGCCACCCCAGCATCACTCCGCACCACCACATTATCACTCAGCACCACCACATTATCACTCAGCACCACCACATTATCACTCAGCAGCACCACTCAACACCACCACAGCACCACTCAGCACCACCACATCACCACTCAACATCACCACATCACCACTCAGCACCACCACAGCACCACTCAGCACCACCCCAGAACCACTCAGCACCACCACATTATCACTCAGCACCACCACAGCGCCACTCAGCACCACCACAGCATCACTCAGCGCCACCCCAGCATCACTCAGCGCCACCCCAGCATCACTCAGCACCACCACATTATCACTCAGCACCACCACATTATCACTCAGCACCACCACAGCACCACTCAGCACCACCACAGCATCACTCAGCACCACCACGGCACCACTCAGCACCACCACAGCACCACTCAGCACCACCACAGCACCACTCAGCGCCACCACAGCATCACTCAGCGCCACCACAGCATCACTCCGCACCACCACATTATCACTCAGCACCACCACATTATCACTCAGCACCACCACAGCACCACTCAGCACCACCACATCACCACTCAGCATCACCACATCACCACTCAGCACCACCACAGCATCACTCAGCACCACCACAGCACCACTCAGCACCACCACAGCATCACTCAGCACCACCACAGCATCACTCTGGAACACTACAGCATCACTCTGGAACACCACAGCATCACTATGCGCTACAACAGCATCATTATGCGCCACCACAGCATCACTCAGGGCCTCCACAGCATCACTCAGCACCTCCACAGCATCACTCACGACCTCCACAGCATCACTCACAGCCTCCACAGCATGACTCAGCACCACCACAGCACCACTCAGCACCACCCAGCACCACCACAGCACCACTCAGCACCACCACATTATCACTCAGCACCACCACAGCACCACTCAGCACCACCACAGCACCACTCAGCACCACCACAGCATCACTCACGGCCTCCACAGCATCACTCACGGCCACCACAGCATCACTCAGGGGCACCACAACATCACTATGCGCTACCATAGCATCACTGAAAGACACAGCATCACTCGTCGCCACCACAACATCACTCCGCGCCATCACAGCATCAATCTATGCAACCATTCAACAACAACTGGTTCAAATATATTCTCTCAATGTTTCAAGCTTTGTTACAAATGTCACAAAACTATGTTAATATTTCACTTCTGTTCTTGGATTTTCTTCACAATAAAATACACTGAACATAATCTTCACAAAAGTTATTTACAAAAGTTTAAGCTATTGCCATTATAAATTACAATCACTTTTATTTAAGTATTAATTAATTAAAAAATTAAAAGCCATTGTTATTTGTAATATCAATACATCTAAGTCACGTAAATACAAAACATGTTGCTTTACAAATGCTATAGTTGTCACATTTGCGAAAGTTATAACTATTGGCATTGTAAATGACAAAGCTATTAATTTAGCTATTTTCAAAACCAACACATAAATAATAAAATTGTCATTTACAAGACCAATAGCTCAAACTTTCCTAATGCGAGACCAATTGCATTGCAAATGCTTGTTTAAAAGGTCCACTATACTTAAACGGCAAGGTGCTGTTCTACTAGTAATTTATGAACGTGGTTTCCACTGCAACTGATTTTGCTTCACTTACTTTTTCACGTATCTGCTTCCTGCCCAATAGCCACCAATGGCTACAATACCCACATTACAAAGATGATAACAATTTTGTAGTACAGGACAGGCTCATTGGAGGCATACATTGCCACCTTCACTAACTTGCCGAATGTATCACCAATATATGAATGAGTCCTGCTTAAAATCTACACTCTTTCTGCGCTTTCTGAAACAGACACCGAAGGCTACAAGGCCCAGGGAAGGGGGCCCCCACACCATGACCTTCCAGCTCGACACAGTGCTATGAGGCCCGGGAGGGGGCCCCCTCCCCTGGGCCTTCAAACCGTAACAAGGCACTTCCCAAGACACTGCAGAGAGCTCATCAGAGAGCAAAAAAAAAAAAAAAAGTCAGCTGAAGGGGTGTGCTTCAATTGTAGCTGTACCTAGCTTAGATGGCAACAGTAAATATATTTTCGATTTGTATGTAATACTCCCCCCCCCTGTGTCAGATCAGTACAAGTCAAATATTGCTTCTGCATAAATGAAATGTGTTTAATTTATCGAGCTGTTCAATTAAGATACGAGACACTGCCCTACCAAGATTCGAAGTATAACAAAAGCCAGTTGATCTGGCTGCTCCCTCCTCCCCTCACCCACCTTCTCTTACCTGTGTCCGGCTGGTGCTCGAAAGAAACAAAGGGGCCTCTGTTGCTTGGATACAAAATGCCCAAACAGAGCCGAGAATGGTCGGTACTTAACCGAGGCGCTGCGGGGGCCCTGTAGTGAGCTGTGAAAGTGTGACCTTTCACAGGGGCGCGAGGCCCCCTGTGTTTTTCTCAGCGCGAGGCCCTGGGCGGCTGCCCACACTGCCCATGCCTAGCGCCGGCCCTGCGTGGTGGTTCCATATCTACTATCAAGTTAACAGTACAAAGATGTACACTTTACTGACAGTTCATTAGTATCCCAACAATGAGTTCTTCAAGCACTTCATGTTGTGTTATTCTGATGCATGGTAAATAATGAATGTTCTGTTAATTTGGGGCATATGCTGACACAATTACTGGAGTCACAGCTGCACATGTGACCCTAGAAGTAGAACATACGTATCAATAACATGTTACATATCATTCTGAGATGTCTCACTGCTTGGCTTCTGTTATGAGCTTCTATTAGGGCAAGCAGTGGCCAAGTCACAGTGTCATATGAAAGTCATCCTGTTTGTCCTTATAGAATTTACTATTACTGGGTGATTACGCCTAAGTGCACAGCAGTATCAGGATGCTTCATGGAATTCGGTAACAGTGATTTTCCATCACAGAGATGTATAGATGTGTTGCCCAGCAGGTGTATGCACATAACCTGCAAGATCACTAGCCCCTTTTTACATCTCAGCATGGCACAAGGGGAGCAGCTCCAAGCACAGCAACATCATGGTCATTTGCACATATCCATCAACTTATGCATCTATCTAGGCACAAGTGTACAGTCACACACAAGAACCATCCATACATACAAAGGCACACATATACCACATATGCAAAGTGACATTTAATCCACCCATTTTCACAAACTAGTCATTAAACATCCTTGTACAAACGTCCACCAACCCACAGCTTTTTTTTCTTTCATATGCCTTCTCTAGCCATATTCTCCATTCATGTACTCATCCATCTGACCACACAAATTCAGCATTCATCAAAACAAATGCATGAGCCATTGAGCCTCCCACTCACCCTATTGTCCCCCAACTAACCGCACCAACCAACTTCTCCATCCATTTACTAATATATCAATCCAGCCATTCACTCATCCACACATAGCATGACCTAACATAACACATGCATTCATAAGCAAGCATTTCACCCTCAAGACGTTTTGGTGCTGAAATTACAGATGTTTATGCAAAACTATCCACTTGTTCAACTATCCATGCACTTACCAAACCATACAACCATACAATCATACTGAAACATACTGATCAAGTTGGCATGGGGGTTTGCAGTGCTGATGCAGACTGGGCTGTGACTGTTATCCGAGAGAGGAAGCTTCACTGATAATTCCTGAGTTTGACCTGTTCAGTGACAGAAGGAAGTGTGTATTGATGCTCAAGTGTCAGTGAAGCTTCCGCTGTTGTTGCAATGCTGTACCTGTTCCACAGTTGTACTTGTATGAGGGATGCTGTGGTGTACTTCTTCAGTGAAGATGGGAAGCTTCTCAACTGATGGACAGGTGTATCTGTTTAATGGTAGAGAGAAACTTGCACTGCCAATGCCTAACTGTGCCTATTTGATGAGTGTCGCACCGCTGATGGTGGGATGTGCCTGTTCTGTGAGGGAGAGAAGCTTGTGCTCTCATGTTTCAGAAGCAATATGAACACCCACTGGATACATCCATCTGTGGGTTATAACCACTATTATGAGCATACAGTGGGTATCCCTGCCTTCTTTGCAGACACACAGGAATGGTCACCACGGTTCTCAGAGAAGAATACAAAACATTTATGCGAGGAAGGGCCAGGACTCCAGGAGATGACACATAAATAGGTGCATTAGGTCATTACACACTGCTGGGTAATCTTCAGCATCTTCTATTATTTTGTAGTATGCTGCTACCTTTTTTTCTTGCTGACATGGAACAACTGGACAAGAGTGGAAAACATAGTCTCGACTAATACACAGATGCCCTATACTGACTAGCCCTATATTTCCAAATACTCAAAACAAATGTCCTTAATCCTGCTACTAGCACCATTAGAGTGTTGTATAAATGTACACATTTGGGAGACAAATTATTTTTAAATACTAATGATTTTTATGATGAATATAGTCGCAACTGACGAACTATTAATGTTGCACTTGAAACAATTTTACTTACAGGTTAATTAATGTCATTTAGTTATGCCACATTTTCGCAGAGACACCATTTTATTAAAATGGATGCTGTTTTGGTGTTCTGTTCATCTCGCTCCTGCTCATTACCCCTCCCAATAAATGCCCCATGCATGTCTTTTCTCCTGTCAGTTTTTGCGGAGCTCAGGATTTTCCATAGGGAGAATGTATTGTGAATGGAACTTTCTTTGTGTTCCCAATGCACTATTCTGAAGAACAGTTCTGCTGGAAGTTCTGATGCAGGGCTGCTAGCACACTGGTGTATGAGTCTTTGTTTGAAAATGTTATATACTGTGTTGTACACCTCTGGACTGTGCTGCTGCTGGGGAAGCTAATGTAAGATTTCCTCTACCTTACAAATGGGGTTGTGTTATAATTAGTATTGTATTGATCTCCATTCTGATTTTTTCAATATGTGTTATCACTAGTCATGCCATGCTGGATTTCCAGTCTTTCCTTATTACCTATTCCTAAAATGTGTATTAAAAACCCTGGTTTCTGGGATGAGCCAGAGACTTTTTGTGTTCTACTAGGGATGCTGCCCCTTTGATGACTTCTCTTTCCTAACAGAGATTCTGTGTATTTTCATTGAGAGACTTTCCTTTCTTTTTTAGGTTTCGGCTACCGTCCCACTGCGTGAGCAGTGGGTGGGCGGAGCCGAAATCTTATGTCTCTACATATGGGCTTTGGTCCCGCCTTGTCTTCCATTGGCTAGCTCCATAAATGGAGGCTAGCCATTGGAAGACACGGTTGTCCATCACTCTTTCCCGGTCAGAACGCGAATCGTGGGCGTTTCTGACTCTTTTTTTAAGTTCCGCCCTCTCCTCTTCCCATTGGCTGGAATTTTACCTTCCAGCCAATGGGAAGGGGAGAGCACGAAAAACACGCCCCCCAGCTCTTCGACTGCCGCCTCGGGTGAGTGCTTGTTTAATCGGCTCATCACCTGGGTGGGTTAGCAAAACTCTCCATGTTTATAATTATCCCGAGTTTCTGAGTTAGGATGATAGATGTGCATTCCTTGCCTCGAGGCTGTGGCAATAGAGTGGCTCAAACTCAGATGAGTGATCGAGCTGCGCGTTGCTTGAGTAGCCGAGGGCGCTCCGTAGTGCTGGTGGCCAGAGTACGCCTCGCATTGCCCAAAAAGCGTTAAATCAACTGAGCGCTTTTAGAATTGTACTCCACGTACTGGGCGTTTTGTTTCCTCCCACCTGCAGATTAATTGTAAGGTCCGCTGCGTACTCACCTGAACTGTACACTTCACATTGGGTGGACTGTGCGCCTTGCAAGATACGCTGCGTACCCCTCTGAACAGTACGCTTCGTTCCTTCAGTACGTCGCGTACCCGTACTCACGCGTGATGCGTGAGAGTTGGTAAGGCCGTAGGTACGCGACTCACGCGAGATGCGTGAGATTTGGTAGGGTGCCGCGATTTCTCCCGTTTAGAGCGCACAGAAGCGCTATGAAGCACCCAGAAGGCCTAAGACTGGCCTGAAGTCCTAGAAACCGCCCCAGAAGTATTTTTAGTGGACTTCCAACCTTGCCAACAAAGAACTGGGGCATTATCCTGTCTTTTTAATCCCTGTATTTATTAGGTCCTGGCATACGCTTGCTTTTTAAAGAAAACTATAGCTATAAACTAGCTCCAGATTTTGCATGGCAAAGTTTAAAGCAGCCCTGCACACACTGCCTGACAAATTAATCCTGTTATAAACCGTTTCCGCCAGGGGTGGAAGCGCGTGCGCTGTGCCACCAGCTGCCAAGCGCTCCGCTCCCTGATTCCCAAAGTTCGCCACAACGCTGAGAAAGAGTGAGGTGGGGACGGGGGAGGGGGGCGGAGGGCTGTCTGAAAGGGGTGCCTAATGGTCGCCACTTGCTCACAGTAACAATAAGCAAGGACTTGATCTAAAGTAGGGCACCAATACTGCAAAGTTAGAAGGGCCTGTCGAATGAACACAAAGGTCACCGTTCGTCACTCGGGTGGGCGAGTGTACGGTTGGAGTTCACCAATCTCTGGGTCAGAATCACCCTCTGCCAAAGGCGCGTGGTCGGTCCCACTAAGGCAGGGCAGCACAGTGGACACCCTATGCTGACCTCCGTGACTGCGAGAGACAGAGGGGGCGGAGAGTACCCCAGTAATCTGTAGGAGGGGTGACGTCCCTTGGGGAACACTGAGCAAAACCCAAGCGACGCCAAGAAAGAGTCCGGACACTAACGCGCACTAACCAGGAAAGGAGCCTCCGAGCCATGGCCAGAGTCGGACCAGTATCTATCTACATGTCACGAAGTGCCACACCGTTCCCCCAACAGCAGCTGGCACCAACGCCCACTGCACACCAGGCGCTTCTCTCCCTAATGGCCCGCCTATCTGACACGCATATTGACTCTTGCGCCAAGGCCGGGTTATCAGCGCGCAGGCAGGGTGGGAGCCGAAGGGAAGCAGGCGGAGCCCGTTTAAGAAATAGAGTGAACTCTCCAGCCACCTCAGCTCGAGGAACCGAAGCCGCGGCGGCTGCTCTGCGCCTGGAAGACGCGGGCACCGTCCAACGCCTGCATCAGAGGCAGCTGTGAGGCAACGTCCAATCCTCGCGGTGAGTACCACCGGATTTTCAAACTAGAAATTATATAATATTTGTGCTCGGCTCGTACTGCAGATGAACACCACAGATTTGGGGCATGAATGTCGCGTGTGAAAAAGTCCTTTCACATGGCTTTAGGTGGGCCGGGTCTCACCGGTGCTGAGCACCGGCAGTTTTTTTTTAAGAGGGCCTTGAAACGGGTCCTTATCAGGCTCTGTTTTGTGCCCTGGCACAGGCGGTCCGGTTTTTTGCCAGACTGTAGTGGCATCAGGCACATCATATCGCTGCTCACACTGCTCACTTGTGTGTGTGTGTGACTGCTCCTGGGTGTGTGTGTGTGTGTGTGTATGTGACTGCTCCAGTGTGTGTGTGTGTGTGTGTGTGTGACTGCTCCTGGGTGTGTGTGTGTGTGACTGCTCCAGGGTGTGTTTGTATGTGACTGCTCCAGTGTGTGTGTGACTGCTCCAGTGTGTGTGTGTGACTGCACCTGGGTGTGTGTGTGTGTATGTGACTGCTCCAGAGTGTGTGTGTGTGTATGTGACTGCTCCAGTGTGTGTGTGTGTGTGTGTGTGTGTGTGTGTGTGTGTGTGTGTGTGTGTGTGTGACTGCTCCAGTGTGTGTGTGTGTGTGTGTGTGTGTGTGTGACTGCTCCAGTGTGTGTGTGTGTGTGTGTGTGTGTGTGTGTGTGTGTGTGACTGCTCTGGTTGTGTGTGTGGCTGGCTCTGGGTGTGTGTGGCTGGCTCTGGGTGTGTGTGGCTGGCTCTGGGTGTGTGGGTGGGTGGTAGTAATTGCTGTCTGCTGAGCTCGTCCTTAGGGTACAATAGTTCTCACATTTGCGAGAGATTAAGCTATTGGCAATGTAAAAGACAATGCCATTTATTTATCTGTTTTCAAAACCAACACATACATACACATTTTGTCATTTACAATGCCAATAGCTCTAACTTCTCCAAAGGCGAAACCGTTGCATTGTAAATGCTTGTTTTAGTTGCTTATTGGGACTTAGAATATTTTTGATTTCTATGTACTTTTTATCTGAGGCTTCATGGCATATATTTAACATTTCTCTGTACTACATATTTTGAGATTCTTGTAATAAAACCCTTTAACTTTTGATTGATCTAGAACAAAGTTATTGAGTGGTTCCAGTCATTATTTTATTATTCTGCTAAGTTGATTTATGGGCCTGATGTTGAGGAGCATGGGGACATTATCAGAAGATCAAAGGTACAGGTAACTAGCTGCCAAAGGTACATTTTGGGTGACAAAAATATTAGGGGGCAGTAAAATATTGGTGTTAGGCTCCCACAAAAATGGTAGCAAAGGACGGTTGCATAAGAGAACCTCCTCTTGGCATGGGTTCACCCAAAAATTACTTTTTTTAGTTTAATCAGCCTTATTAAGAGTAAATGTGCATAGGAATGAGTAATCAGTATAACATATGTTAACAGAAAAAACAAATGAATATTTATAATGCAAAAGAAAGGAACGCTGTGTGCATTATTATATATTTTAGTGGGAAAGAAGGATAATACAAAAGGGAGGAAGGACTAGGGGTAGAGGTAAGTATAAATCCACAATTGAAGATCGAGTAGTAGCATGCATTAGTAATTACTATATAAATAACTAGCAGCCCGTCCCGACGTTGTCCGGGTATGAAATAGAATGTGTGTAATGTGTGTATTTGGCAAGGGCAATTTATTTTAAAATCTCGCGGTAGACAACATTTTTTGTTTCATTAGAATAGGGATGGAGAAGGCCCAGCAGCAGACCTGGTTGATGTTAGCAGGCGCGTGTAATTGGTGTAGTGATCCGCTGCCTGAGCCCGGCTACAGCCCTGGTTGATGTTAGCAGGCGCGTGTAATGTCGTTGAATGAGAGCGTTATCAGCCGCGGGTAAATCCATTTAATGAGAGAGTTGTGTGACAGCGAGTAGGAGCGGCTGCAGTAATTGTCCCCGCAGACATTCTCATTTGCGTGTTCCCCCGCTTGAGGCCCAGATGCAGGCCTGTTTGATGTTAGCAGGCGCGTGTTCCCCCGCTTGAGGCCCAGCTGCAGCCCTGGTTGATGTTATCAGGCGCGTGTAATTTTGTTGAATGAGAGAGTTCAGTAACAGCGCGCAGGAGAGGCTGCAGTAACGTTACTACCCAGGCCTCCAGGTGAACGCGTTTGTCACGCCCCCAGCACACGGCCACAGCAGACGAACTTCTGATTAATGTACGACCCACATGGCATGAAGGGCGGAACATAGCACACGCCCCCAGCATTTCTCACGCCCCCAGTGTGCCCCTTGATGCGGCGCAATTGCGTTCACATGGCATGAAGGCCCGACACATGCCCCCAGCATTTCTCACGCCCTCAGCGTGCCCCTTGATGCTGCGCAGCAACGTAATTGGCGCTTGTATGTACGACTCACATGGAATGAAGGGCGGACACACGCCCCCATTGTTTGTCACGCCCCCAGTGTTTGTCACACCCCCAGCACACGCCCACAGCCCACGATGTGATGGCCGTACCACACGCCCCCAGCGTTAGTCACGACCCCAGCCCATGCCCACAGCACAACGCAGACACGCCCACAAGGGACTACTTTGCTGGCATGGTTCTTTTACCTTTTAAATGTATAAAGGAGTTGGCCTAACGGCTAAGGCGCTCGACCTCGGACCTGGGGATCTGGGTTCGAGTCTTGGTAACGACGCCAAACATCCTGTGATTCTGGACAAATCACTTATTCTCCCCGTGCCTAACAAAAATGAATGTGTGTCCTCATGTAACGTAACTGGTGCTATGTAAAGCGCTCTGATACCTGATTCAGTTCGGGTCAAGTTTGCGCTATATAAAACTGCAACAACAAAAAAATATGGTGGCCATCTGCATAGCCTATGTCCTTCTGCTGCAACTGCCCTTTCCAACGCTGTATTGGGTGTTGTGATTGGTGCTGTGGTTACTGAGATTACCCGCCTCAAAGGTTTGGGCTCTCTCTTTATAATATTAGTATGGATAAGATAATACAAAATATCTATGGAAAAGAGCAGAGAAAATTACAATTTACGAAGGTTTAAAGTTTTCAGAGCACATACAATTAACATGTTATTTAGCAACAATATTCAAGAAAATTGTTAATGACATACAATATAAATCTCTATTTACATGTGGTCTGCCCGATGAAGAAAATCTATGATGATGACAAACATTATTCCACCAAGCTGCAAATGATATATTAGTTGAACGCTTTCAGTTAATTGTGATTTGCTGAAAAGATAACGCCAACATGAGGTCAAATAAACCTTTTTTGTATGAATTTAATGTGACCCCACCTGATAAACTGCCTTATAAAAGCAATGCAGCCAACATAGGACAATGCTGATTAAAAATGATCATAAATTGGGACAAAATGTTCTTGCGAAAAGCTGCAGGCAGTGGGCATAAAAAAAGAAGATATAACAAAACACCATTAGAATATCCACATGACCAACAAGCTTTATTGTTTACATTCAAAAAATTGTATATAGATGTAGGCCTGTGGTATACCCTATGACATAAAATAGATAGGGATTAGGTGGTAGAGGCTGTTTGAAATGTAAAATGTTCTAGACGAAATTTTGTTCCACAATAGAATAGTCCAATCACATCCCAAATATATTTCCTAGTTAAGTTCTTGCTTGGTTTTAGTCCGGGTTAAAACTATGGGTTAAAAAGTATTTATAAATAGGCGAAGCTTAGGGAGTAGGTATAAGTAGATTTAGAAGCGAATCATAGGATAAGAGAGTTGTGGAAGGGGAGGGAAACGAATAAAGAATATTGGAAATGATTTTCCTAAGAATCAAAAATGTATGCCAAACTCAACGAGGGTACTTAAATGTTGCTTGGAATTGAGAGAAAGAGTGAGGATTTGGGCCATCAAATAAGTCCTGTCCCCAAGTTATCCCCGTGTTTCCAAGATTTCCAATATATGGGCTTATTATTTATAGTAATAAGACAATTATACCACAAAGGAGATTGTAATAAAGAATCTCTGGATACAATCTGTGATTGATAATGAGGCTTCAGCAAAAACACATATGTTTAAATAATGGAGATGCAATGATGTTTTTTTGAAGAAAAGGCTAGGACTTCTTTAGTGGAAAAATGTGCAAGTAAGGATTGTTCAACATTAAGCCACATAGGCATCAAAGGGAAAGAGACTGAAAAAAGTTATTTGAACCCTGTTTCAAGCAAATAGCGTATGATATGTCCAAAAGTCAGGAAAGTTTGCACCCTCATCTGTCTTAGGTTTCTTAAGATGCGCAAGGGAGATTCTAGATTTTTTCTTATTCCATAGAATTTATATAGTCTATGTATGTCTATAGAGACAGCATCTAAGGGATAGCAGGGAGAAAAAGCTTTATTTAATACATTAAAGAACAGCCTAGAGTTATCTGAGGCCAGTCGAATCCAGATTACTCTTTACCTATTAATTTGGGTAGGAGTGATTCACGTTGCAAAGCAAGCTTTTTGTCAAACATTTTATAGTCTACGTTTACAAGGGAAATAGGACGATAATTTTTACACTGAGCAGGATCCCAACCATTTTTATGAATTAGGCAAACTGTGGCTTCCTGAAAGGTACCCCCTGCTGTACTGGTAAAGTAAAAGGATTGGAAAAGTTGCCAAAGTTTAGGTAGAAGCATATTTGAAAAGTGCAAATAGAACTCCACTATAAAACCATCTGGACCAAGGGTTTTGCCTTTTTAAGTAAGTTGACGGGTTTAAATAACTCTGAGATTAATAAATCACTTTCAAGAGATGTGAAATTGAGAGTATCATGGGGGAGAGAATGCCATTGAGACACACCTCAATGAGAGAAGAATCAGTGGGGGGATTCAGGAGTGTACAGGTTTTCATTAAATTTCATTAACTCTTCCAAAATGTCTTGATCTTTGAATAAATTTCTCCTGTCAGATGATTGAATAGATTCAACAGAAGTGCGTTCTTTTCGCATCATTAAATAACTAGCCAGGACTTTACCTACTTTATAACTTCCTCCATATTAATGGCACTGCTAAGTAATAATATGGAGGAAGCATTATCAGTGGGTATTTTATTAAGGTCTAGTTTAGCATGGACGAATCCTTGTAAAGAATCACCAGAGACCACGTTAGATTGTGGTGGTAACCCAGCTACTTTCATGCTTCTTTTATACAGATATTGAATATCTGAATATCTGGGGGGATGCTTTCAGGACATATTCACAGAGACGCTCGCGGATCAGTGAGCGATACCCGATCTGAACGCAGATCTCCATGAATTTGACTAACTTTGAACTTTACAAAAAGAAGTGCATGTACCACCATTCATAGTAGATCTAAATCTGCAACAACTGTGGCACGATGAGATATAACAATAGGTTCAATAGTGGAGGAAATTAGATTTTGTGCCAGTGGTTTCTTAAGAAAATATAATCTAAACAAGTGATGGATCCATGTGGGGAGGAATAAAAAGAATATTACTTTGAGGTAGGATTGCATAATCACCATGCATCAACTAGATAATTTTGCGAATTAGTTGATTGAAATTGCTTTTGTGTTCTGTGGGGAGTAAAATGCACTTGAGAATTGTGTTCTATAACTGGATCTATAATATGGTTGCAATCACCACCTAAAATAAAAAATGAATTCCTATATTGAAGACAATTCTTAGATATGTTAGGCCAGAATAAATAATCTGGTTGGGTTGGACTATAAACATTAAGTTGAATATCATTAAGAAGCACTTTAAGTATCAGCCACCTACCCTCAGAATCAAATTGTCGAGTAATAACATTACAATCTAGCTTTTTTAACATAAAATAACTAAATCTTCCTCAGTAGATGGAGGCAAGACAAAAACCAAGCATTGGCATTGCCAATAGGTCTCGCTTGTGGGACCTTATAAGTATTTAGTTTTGCAGCACAATATCCGATTATGCAACAAGGATATTGTGCTGCAAAACTAAATACTTATAAGGTCCCACAAGCGAGACCTATTGGCAAGGCCAATGCTTGTTCTCCACAGCTGCAGATTAGCTCAGACTTTCCGGAAGAGGACAGCCGAGAGAGACGGTCAGTGTCACGACGCAGTTCAAAAATATCCACAATTCAGTGAACTTGAAGGGCCGTGTGTGTCGCTGCTTCGACAACGACGAGTAGCTTCTAGGGCCACTGTGTGTCTCTGCAATGAAAAAGGAAGCCCTGTTCAACAAAAGGGAAAGTCTGTTGTGTCCGTGTTGGAGCCTGCGCGGGTTCACGTTTCCGGTCGGGACGCCACTGCATTCGGAGCTGGTCTCTGACAAGAATGCTCCCTTTGTCTGTCGCCACTAATCTGCAAGTGATAGCATTCGCTAGCAGAGGCATGTGTATTTACATCGTGAGACGTGCTATTTGACAAAGTGCTTTGTTGTCGGCGCACCTTCCATGCAGAGCGCCACGCTGTGTTGTTTTGCTGAGAAGCTTTCATTAGCTGTAATTGGCTGTCGAAGTAAACCAGACACTTTTATTTTATGAGTTCTCTCGCTGAGTTGTAAATTGAAGTAAAACACAGGAAGAGTTACAGGAAGGGAGCATTTGACTGTGACATGTGATAGGCATGAAAAAAACACACCTTATGAATTATTAATAAACAACAAAGTATGTAAAAGTTTCTAACCCGAAGACAAGATGTTGGTAATTTAAAAACGAACAACCGCTATAGGGGGTACGAGGGAGTTTTCTCACGACTGCAACAGCCTTGAAAGAAAAAAAAAACATCCATGTGGCAAGCGCCTCGGTGGGTCATGAGGGCCGTCGGAGCGCGCTATGCTCTCCTTCTGTCATACTACGTGCGTTTATGGAGACATATGTAAAGCTAACCCTATGCGGAGCCTCTGGCGCGATAGGTCACTCAGTTGAGGGAAAACCAGGAGTTTGGAAAACTTGCAGTTCTTGCACTAATGAGGGAACACAGCCTGGGGGAAGCTGGCTGGGGAGGGGGAGGAGAAATCCAATTAGGGGAGGAGAAGCAAAGAAACCGCAGAGCGCACGCTGGGCGAAGCCCTTTGATGTGCTCTGCGGCAAGATGCAATTAGGAGGGAGGGAGGCTGATGCGCGTTCATGTTTGAACACGTGGTTCACATGAACTTCATGAAAACGCCAGCAAAAAGCTGGTGGTTTCATGAAGTTTTCGCCACTTGAATTCTCGCTCCGCTCGATGCGCATGCGCGCATCGATAGGTTGCGAGACCTAATAAACCAACTACATTTCACAGGGTTTTGTCGGAGATGACGAAAACAAGCAAGGCCTAGTCTGTGAGCACATTGGATGTTCAAACTGGTGGTTGAAAGGTAAGTCTAGATGTTTTAGCAGAAATTAGGTTAAGAAGGAGAGAGTCCTCACCCTCGATACCTTCTGGAAGACCATACAGATGTAGGGTATCGCGTCTATTTTTTACTTTCTAGGTCTTCAGAGTGTTCTTTCAGTAATAGAACATCCTTCCTCAAAGCGGGGATTTTAGTGGATGCATCCTGTATATAATTGACACGTTTCTCTACCAAAGTCATTCTTGACTCCATAGAGGACCATTTATCATTGAGGGTTTGAATACCACTGTTAGTTTCCTCAATAAATGGCTGTAAGGCACACATTTTCTGTGATACAGTGTCTAGAGATACAGAAGATGTAGATTTTTAGTCTTTATTTTTCAGTCATAAGGAGAAAGGAGTATTTGGAACTTTGCCAAATTTCCGGCATCAGAGAGTCCCAAGAAATTATTTTTTGAGCGTTCCTGATTGATTTGGAGAGTAGGTATGATTATGAATTGGGTGTACTGAAGGTTCTGGAGGTTTCCACCCCTAACGGTGCTTGGAATTTCCTGCCTTCCTTTCCTTGGGCGCAGCTTTTCCGGGGGCCCAAAACACTAGTGTGAAACCCTTTGTGAGTGTGCTGAGGCAGAACCTTTGTGGTGTTCAAGTAAGCGTGGTAGGTGACAGCTACACCCCCTACCAAGTCAGATATGGCCTATACTGTCAACACCTATTCCCCTCTGTCTCACAGTCTGGGAGCAATACACAAAGATCAACTTCCAGCTACACCCAGCCATGTGACCCAGGTTCTAGGATGTGGGCACCAATTGGTCATGACAAGGAAATGTCAACTTTCGAAAAATTGGTATTTTAAGACTTATGAACTGATTTGCATGTGGGGTATGTATTTTGGAGTATTTGTTTGAAAGGTGAACTTCCAGCCGCGTTCGGCTGTTGGAGTTCCTGCAGGGCGGTGACATGGGGATGGGGAGGGGCAGGGTGGGGGGTTGTAATGTACGGATTACGGAGTTTAGCAGGTAAGTAACCATATAAATGAATAAAACAAATTTCGTTGTGTACACTGCAACAAAATTAATGTTATTTATTTATATGTTTACTTACCTGTTAAACTCCGTAATCCATACATTACTACCCCCCACCCTGCCCCTCCCCCTCCCCACGTCACCGGCTTGCAGGAACTCCTACTGCCGACCGCGGCTGTGAACTTCTGTTTTTGTTGTGAGTTGTTTGAATTGGCAATGATGATTGTGGGTTCATTTGGTGGATTGATTACTGTCATACTGAAATGAAATGAATGAAATGGAAAAGTATTTTTAAAGTGCAATAGCTACCCCCGAGGCGTCCCAGCGCTGTAGAGAAGACGTGTGCAAGGAAAAAGGCAGAGTGTGGAGATTTAATTGAAAAGGAAGGTTTTTAAGAGTTTGCGGGAAGACACCAGGTTGGACTCCGCTCGCAGAGGGAGGGGAAGAGAGTTCCACAACTTGGCTGAATTATAGGAAAAGGAGCGACCGCCGCATCTAGCTCTCTTGACTTTAGGGACGAGGGTGAGCTGGGCTGTAGCTGCTCGGAGCTGTCTGGGAGGCTGATAGGGAGAGATCAGTGAATGGCAGATGTCCGGGCGGTATTCCAGAGGGTTCTGTGAGCAATGCATAAGGCCTTGAACTGAATTCGTTCCTTGACTGGGAGCCAGTGGAGGTTTTTCAGTCCAGGTTTGGTAGAGTGTTGACAGGGAATTTGAAGAAGGGTTCGAGCGGCACAGTTTTGAATGATCCGAAGATGTGAACAGTGGATTGAGAAGCCCCCAGGTATAAAGCATTCCCGTAGTCTAAGCGGGACATGATTTGTCTCGACTGAAAAGGGAGCAGGGGAAGGATTTTGCATAGTAGTCTGAGTAGGCCATAACAGGAGGCTGATAGCATCACTGCTTGATGGTTGAAGCTGAGTGATTGGTTCAACCAAATGCCCAAACTTTTTATTTTACTTTTTGGGGGTTGAGGAGGTCCAAGACAGGCAGGCCACAATAAGTTGGTATTGAACAAAGGAGTGTGTCCCAGGAGCATCAGCCTAGTTTTTTCTCCGTTCAGTTTTAAGCAGGAGCGGGTCATCCAATTAGCCACCTCCTCGAGACAGCCGCTCAGATTGAGTGATAAGGCGTTTGGTTGGTTGAGAGCCACCACTAACTGAGTGTTGTCGCCATAGGTGCTAATTTTTATGCCAAAGGGCCGGACGATCTCACCTAGGGGGCTCATATATACATTGAATAGAGTAGGGCTCAAGGAGGAGCCCTGGGGAACGCCACGGCTAAGCGGAGGCTGGAGGAAACAGAGTTGACCTCAAAGACCTGGAAGGAGCGATCTGCTAAAAAGGACCAACGCCAGGTGATGGCTTTTCCTGAGACACCTATGTTGGTAGGTCGGTGAAGCAATATATTGTGGTTTACAGTGTCGAACACGGCACTTAGGTCTAAGAGAATAATCGCTGCGGTACCTCCCTGGTCAAGAATTCGTCTGGCCTCCGTTACTGCGAGGAGGGCAGTCTCGGTTCCATGCTTTGGACGGAACCCTGTTTGGGAAAGATCGAGTAGATGGTTGGTCTCCAGAAATTCAACCAGTGTAGCGTTGATGTGCTCTCCAAGATCTTACTCAGCCAATGTAACAGGGAGATTGGCCTATAGTTGCTGGGATTATCTTGGTCAAGATTGGGCTTCTTTAAGATTGCCCTGACCATAGCATGCTTCCATGAGGGGGGAACAGTGCCTGATGAAATAGAGGCATTAAGCAGATCCAAGACAATTGGAAGAATGTTATCTATTGCCGGCAGCAAGGCTTGCGGTGGTGCTGGGTCCAGAGGAGAGCCGGTTTGACCTTGGGCATAAGGGAGATTAGCGTACTGGGGTCAAGAGGGGGAAAGGAATCCAGGTTGACTGCCAGTCCTGATCCTTGACTTGTGGGGGATGCCAGGGCCAGGACACACTGGGAGAGGGGGGAAGGAGGTATAGATACTTTGTATTTTATGTAAGAAAAATTCTGCCAAATTGTTGCAACATGTTTGGGCGTCTGTTGTATTAGGGGGTTTCTGAGGAAGTTTAAGCAAGATTTTGGCGATACGATAGATTTCCTTAGGGGCAGAAGCAGCGGCTTTAACTTTTTCTTCATAGAATGTTGCTTGGGATGCTTTGATTTCGTCCTTGTATATTTGTATTGCTTCCCTGTACATGGTTTTACTAAGTGGGGAGTACTCGGTTCGCCATTTCCTCTCTAACTTCTTACAGTTGCGTTTCAGTGTCCGTAGTTTGGGGGTGTACCAGGGAGAGGATGGGCTGCTACGTTTGGCATGTGAACATTGCAGAGGGAGCACAGCGTCTAGTGAGCTATATATCCACCTATTATATTCCTCGTTTGCTTTGATGGGGTCAGGGTTGATGGGTGGTCCGGAGGCTTCAAGGGCAGGAAGCCAGAGTTCCAGGGGGAGTTTGGACCAATTGCGTTCCTTACGGGTGTCTGGGATGGAGAGAGAGTGCAGGTTGGGGAAAGGGGGGTCAGAAAGTGATCTGTCCACGGGAGCCGGCGAGGAGTTCCTGCTGAGAGTTGTAAACAGTTACTGAAGACCGGGTCGAGTAGGTCACCTTTAGCATGAGTAGCTTCTAATATTAATTGTTTAAGTTGTAGGGCCGCCAAACTCGTGGTTAGTTCCCTAGCGCTGTGGTCGGAAGCGTTGTCCAGATGAATATTAAGGTCACCTAATACTGAGAAGTTTGCTGGTATGGAGGCTAGGTTAGCTGTAATAGTTGGAAGGGCGTTGAGAAACTGCCCAAGGGCCCTGGATGGCCAGTAAATGAGAATCCCAAAAAAGGTATTAGTAGGGGAAAAATCGATTGCAAAGGAGAGGCTTTCGCAGTCTGGACCTGGGTTGGAGGAACAGTGGCAGTTAGGAGAATCCTTAAGAATGATCGCTATGATGTGGTATCCCTGGGGTAGGGCTAGGATGATATCTGGTTCAGAGTCAATATTAAGCCAGTTCTCTGTTAAGAAGAGAACGTCAGGTTTAAATTCTTCAAGAAGCAGGGCAATTTCTGTAGAGTGCTTGGGAAGTGATCTACAGTTTAGAAGATGAATGCTTCATTGAATGTTTTTAAGGTAGGGGCCAAATGAAAACACTTTTGTTTGAAAGTGGAACCCGCAGTGTGGACAGGCGTTGTGCCTATCTGCTACATTCCACGAGTGTTGACAGGTAGTTGTTGGCTTTACATTAAGATTGTGAAGGGCTGAGGTGCTATACCTCCTAATTACTGGATAAGAAAGGGTAGGGGTTGTGGCCCCAGGCCCCGTCCGGTCGCGTACGGGCGCAGATGGGCTTGCCTTTGGCGCGCCCGTTGCATGCGTCCGCTGCGCAAAGTGTATGGCATGCGGGTTAAGTATGAAGTCAGCTGCTGGTCAGCTGATTAGCCTGGGCGTGCCGGAAGGGCGGGCCCTTCGTGTAGTGCCATAGGATTCCTTCCACTCAATCCGAAGAATCAGTGGTGGAACGGGGAAAAGCACACTATCAGCGGTAAGTGTTCAGCAGTCAACAAAAGGCATGCAGTCAGGCACAATTAGGCGTTATATTTGTTTTAAACAGTATACTCGATCGAAAATGCAAATGGAGGAGCCCTTTGCCAGGCGCTCCTGAACTAGTGGTGAGGCTAAAATCAAGAGTGCAACTTAGGAGCCCTTTACCAGGCGCTCCTGTTCTGAAGTACGGCTCTTTTCTCCTTACCACAGCGCTCGTCTGATGCATTATTCATATATGAAAACACTTTTGAAGTTCTATTGGTTTTATTGGTGGGTTTGGTTATCAGATTTGGCGAAATCCAAGAACTCAAGATATATTGGTTATGCTTGTCTGTAATTGTGGTGTGTAGAGTAAGGCACTGCTTACACATTCATAGGGATTCTAAATTGAGGAGTTTTTTTCTGGGTTGCTTACTTAATTGGAGTTAGTGATTCCTGCTCTTGAGTGCACGGCAGCAAGCACTCTGACTAGGGTGGATTGCCACTGGACGGTGGTCTGCCTAGTGTGAATTCTAGTATTTTGTGAATTGTTTCTGGTTTTCCATTCTTGATTTTCAACTTGTTGTTGTTTCTGAATGTTCATGGTTTTAAATTGTCTTACTTGATTTATTGATTTTCCCTTTCTTTCTAGGGTAAACAGAAAAGGATGCATTTGGTTTATTGATTTAAAAAGGTTTTGCAATTGTTTTCCTGTTCACGGTTTTGGTGACACGTCATCACAAAGCATTGCTCTGACTCATTGGTTGCTAATGAAGGTACACTGTGTAAGGTTGACCTTTCCCAGAGCTGTGTTATGATTGTTTGTTGTTCTCTAGCCTTTTTGCTGTGATTTTGAGTTTGTTTTAAGCAGAAATATTGGGAACGTAGTTAGTAAAGCCTATGGGTATTGCTGTAACTAGGGAGGGTACGAAATTACCTTCAGAAAGAATGCCAGCCTACAAGATGATGGAAGACATTGGGTACTATACATATACCTGGATTTCAGATTGGAATTGATATACTGCACATGATGAAGTTTTACAATTTTCAGTGGAGGGTACCTTTAATGTTTCAAAAAGTTAGATTTCAAGACACAAACCATATATGACATGAAGCCGATACCTAGACCTGCAAAGTTTGAGGCTTTCAATACATTGGATTGCATGGCGATACAGTAGGGGAGAAAGAAAACAATTAAGCAAGTGAAGAGCTCATTTAATCATTGACATTCCCTGCTATAATTAATCAGGATGACAAGACAAATAAAAAAGAGACCATTTTAAAGATTGAATCTGGTGAAAAAATGCAGGGAAATGTTGATTTAAATAGACTTTTGGCTCACAATGATATTTGATTAAAGAAGTAGCCAGATGTGCAAATGAAGCACATGATAAATTAGAAGAGTTAGCTGATGAATTAGAGGTTGGCATCAGAAAGATAAAGAATCTGAATTGAAATTACAAAATGGATTTCACTCGTGAAGAAATTAAAGAGTTGGGTTTAATTACATTGAGAACCCATGTTAAAGATTTTATTGAGAAAACAAGAGACTGATAGTGATTTGAAGAAATATCGAGAAAGATGGAAGAAGGGGACAGCATATGAAAAGAGAATGAAAGGAACTGAAGGTAGGGTGAGAGGTGTCACAAGAGATACCGAGTTTGGGACAAGAGCAAATTTTGAGTTTCCTTTGAGAGACATTGATTGAGAGAATGTGTGCATGTTGTATGGACTTGCGCTGATTTCTGTGCATTTACTAATAACTTTTCGAAATTGAGGGGGGTTTCAGGAAAATCGTGTGAAGAAATATATAAATAAACACATATTTCCCAGATGTTGTGGGCTGATTTGAATATGCTGTTTGAGATTGTGGTTTAGAGTGACTTGTGGGGCGAATGTAAGGCTGTTGTTGGATGGTCTGCACAAGAACCACCAAGGACTACTCCTAGTGGTGCTCCTTCTGAATAGGCAGCTACCAAATACAAGAATGTGACTGAGCATTTGAAAAAGCGAGTATATGAGAATGATGTTAGTTGGAATAAAAGTTTAAGAACTCCCAAGAGCCAAAAGGGTGAGTATTTGCCTTTTAGCATAGTCGAAGATCCTGAAAGGGATCCCGACTAATGGATTAATGCCTGCTTTCGTAAAGCTGCCAATGTAGTCTTGGCTGCTCCTAGCCAATTACGCCTTATGAAGCAATTTGATTTTGTTTGGTGCTTTACCTCTGGTGCACACAGTCCTAATAATACAAATACTAAAGTGAAAGTAATGGGGTATTCCAGAATTGTCTTCCATGCTGTTTGAATATCATTTCATAAGGGTATGAATTGAGGGCAATCCGATCAAACATGTTTGAAAACTTCAAGCTATCCGCATCCTGCCAGCATTGTGCACAAGTATGTTGGTAGAATTTATACAGTTTAGAGGGCTATAAATGCTAATCAAGTATTCCTTTAAAATATGCCTCCCACCTGTTATGCAGTAAAATCATTTTTGATATGTTTCATAGTGTTTTCCCTTGATCTTCTCCTAGTGTTTTCTGATTTTTCTGGGGGATCAGTTGGTGCTAATTTTGAGCTATGAGTCTCTATAGGGCATTGTAAAGTCTAAGAAGGCCAGGTCTCCTGTTGATCTAGGAGACCTTAATTGCTTGTGAGATAGTCTTGCTCTCCTACATGTCATGAACATTTTAATTACCATAAAATAATTCTTTCCTCACTGGACAATGGAGTGCTAGAAATAGGCATAGTTTTCATGGCAATAAATTCATTTTAGTACCATTAATTCTACCTAGCCAATAAATTGACTAACTATGACAGAGTATGTAAGTTGATGATAGTTACCTTGTAAAAAATCTTTTTACCTGCACCCCCAGGAATTTTAATAATCTGTTGTTCATTTAAATTGTGTCTTTGGTGAGAAGACAGTCACCTTAGCTTGGGGGAGTATTAAGGTTTGGGATCTCAGATTCTGCTGGGTTCACTTTCAGTCCATCTACCCTTTCAAATATGCTAAGTATTTTTGCATTTCGGTACACAGACAGCCCTTGAGGTCACGGTGAGAAGGATGCCATCTACAAATAATGTGATCTTGTGTTTCTGCTGCCCTATCCTCTTGTCCGGCCTTATTCGTGCATCATATGGTTCAATGCTAAAGGCAAAGAGAGGGGGCACTCCTGTCCCTTTGTCAGTTTCATGCGTCCAGACTGGGTATGTCTGAACTTCGGTGCCGCTCCTTGCCCACCTTGTAATTCAAGGAGGGTAGCAGGTCCTCCTAAGAACACATGGGAATGGGAATTTGGCAAAATACACATCAATGCATAGTACCCTCTTTTGAACCTGGTATGGATTTGTCTCATGTGTTAAAGTCCTAAAGAGTGTAAACAAACAGCATTAAAATGTAATCTCCTGGCCAGAACCATCTAGTATACTGTGTATGATATGCATTTTAAAGTTGGTTAGCACTCTGCAGCTACTTGTGAACACAAATGGTTCACCTGTAACATATAATGTAAAGTATTACTCTATGGTCTAACTGCTCTGAGTATACTGATACATGCATGTAGAATCGAATCCTTCTACTGCCATGAATAGCATCTAATACAATTCACAATAAGTTCAGAAAGCCAGATCAAATATGTGTTTCAAAGGCTTTAGAAGGAATGAGAGATTGTCCCGCCACTGAATTACTTAATTCCAATTGAGTCAACCACAAAATAAAACCGACTTTTCCAGGGAACTCCCCCTATCTGCTTGTCCTCCCTAATTCACACAGTAAATGGTTCAATGCTTAAGGCAAAGAGCAGCAGGGATAGGGGCACCCTTATCTCTTTGTCAGACTTACTGTCTCACTGGCAGGCTATCTGGACTTTGATGTTCCTCAGTCTCATCCACATTGTAATCCGAGGCTAAAAAACACTTCAAAGAACACAACGGGAAAGGGGGGTCGGGAAAATGCGAGTCACTGTGTAGCACCCGCTCTTCAAACTTGTACAGATTTACTTTATGCATTCAATTTCTGCAGAGTGGAAGCAAAGAAAAATACTTTTATTCGCTTGAACTGCACTATTTACCATACTATGTATGATATACATTTCAGAGATGGGTAGCACCACTCTGCAGCTATGAGTGTTTGTGAATACAAATGATTCACCTGCAGTTAGAAAATTATGGTTACACGTGTTTCTCTCATAATGTGAGTTACTTTCCCTTCTTATACTAGTGTGTTAAAAAGCTCATCTCGCTTGTGAAAGTTTTATAAAAGTTTGCAGGTTAGTCACTGATCTGGGGCTTTATGTATATTGAGTAATGTGATCGCTAGCTTAATGTCTCTTTGGAGATTGGAGACTCCAAAGTCTCATGTTAGACGCTCATTATTCGGGGAAGGTCAGTTGATTCTACATAATGTGCTTGATGTATGTCTAGCAAGGGTTCATGAGTGTATAGAGTTTGGTAGAAGTAATAGAAGGCTTCTAATTTCTCAACTCTGGTAACAACTGTCTGTCCAGAAGGATATTTAATGCCCCCTATGCAGTTCTCTCTTCGTTGTCTAAATTGTCTAGCCTGGTGTGTCTCTATCATTGCCATGGTCATATACTGTCTTTTTGAGATGTAGGTGGGCCATTTCTGCCTAATTCGTTTTCTGTGTATTCAATTTACTTCTACTGGTTATTACCTTTGTTGAAGTATCCTAGAGGGGGTTTCTTTATGTTCCCTCACACCTAGTTTAAGTTCTGACTCTAAGAGGAATTGCTCTTTCAGTTTCGGATGTCTCATATTAGCTAACATACTGATGCATTTAACTCCCAAGGTTACATTAACATCATCCCATGTACATGCCTGGCTTGTACCTTCTGGCAGTTTCGTTTAAAAATCTTCAACAATGCTTCTTCTCATTTCCTATTTCATCACCATGTCTTTCCGCAGAAGGGAGTGGAAAGTCCATCTCCACTGAGGCGACTGTGCTCCCACTTCAACACTATTTCAATGGGAGCATGCTTTGAGAAGGTTAGTGGATGTATTTTGCTGTCTGTGATTGCTGGCATGAGCTAGGATGTAGTTGATTCATGAGTAAGTTCTGTGTGAGAAAAATGTATACTCAACTTGATGGACTGTTGTTCTCTCCAGGGAACTTGCAAGCCCAAGTCTCATATGATTGCTTTAAATTTTTGGCAGTTTTTTCCTGCTGGTGGCAGACGGTTATGTGATCTGATTTTTTTTTGCCTATGAGACAGCTTTTAAATTCCATGTTACAATTATATCACCCCCTGAAATACCCCCTTGTGCATTAAAAAGGAGTTGAGAAAGTTTAGCGGTTGTTCAGAGTACATACTGTAGCCAATGTGACTCATTTACCCTGTAGTTGCCCTGACACCATAAAGTATCTGCCATCTTTGTTGGTTTTGCTATTAGCACTTTTAAAACCCAGTGATCTGTAAAACAAAAACAGTGTTGCCCCCTCGTGTTTCATGTTGACAGCGGTGCAAACATTCAGAAGGTCTAAGCAGGAGAGGGATAAAAGAATGAAAACCAAATTAAAACTCTGGCAGGAGGGGCGTGGCCAACCATCATGGCCGATCAGACGTAACTCCCTTCGGCTCTGCTCCAGGCCAGACCAAATTAGCTTGTTTTGAGGCGCTTGGCACCCCAGAAGTTGATCTCCCAGACCACCTGGGCACCCCGGCAACAGGGGCCCCTGATTGGCAGATTTGGAGCCACAGAGGATGCGAGCAGCGTCATAGAGAGCTGAAGCCAGGAGCCGTCAGGCTCGAAAAAAGATGGGCAACGAGATGCTGCACAGCGGCAACTTAAGTAGCGCCCGACGGGGCTAACGAGCAGAAACGAGGCCTGTTCCTGCGGACGAGCGAGGTACCTTCCAGCACTCCACAAAAAGCCCTGTGGACCGGTCACGACGCCCGCAGAGCACGCCCAACCCCCGCAGCGGTTCTGTGGAAAGGCAAGAGGCCAACGAGTGGACACCAAGGTGAGGAGCGGGGTTCCGCGTTCGGCAGTGACGGGCTCCGACCGGGGCCGCCTATTACATAGTGACCGAGAGGGCACCGGATGGCCCCTCCAAAACCTAGACTACCCACAGCAGAGCCCCCGGAACAAGGTCTCTGACCTCAACATGAAGCGGGTCAAGCACCTAATCATATGAAAGCAGCCCCGTGATGGGGCCTCCAGCCGGGGACCCCACACTCCCACAAAGAATTTAGCCTACTCGTGTTATCTTTAAGCCTGTGAGGGGCCCAGAGCCAGTAAAGCCCCTGCATTAAGGACACTGTGAATCTCAAGCATCACATAGCGAGGTCCTTGATGTAAAATCTCGGGACAGAAATTGCGGCGCTCTCCCAGTGGAGTCCCACGAAGCCCTCAGTCATTTTTGTCATAGGAGGGCCCCGGGCTGACGTCGCGCCCTGGTCCCTATCTCACCAAAGAAGGCACAGTCCGCCAAAGTCTCCAGCTTCTTCACCCCAGCAAACACAGGGGCAGACAAAGAGGGGACAGCCCAGCCCTGTGGAAGCATGGCACTTGCTCTGGAAGATCTGATGACTTTGCTGAGAGTGTTTGAGAAGGAGCAGCGAGATGACATCAAGGCAGATATGGGGACCACGTTCAATGCATTCAAAGCTCAGATGGGAGGAAGGCTGATTGCACTACAGGTGGATGTGGACTCGAGCGGGGCCTGCACCCTGGACCTCAAGGCAAAATGCCAGGAGGTGGTTAAACAAATGAAACTGTTAGAGGCTCAGTCTGGGGACCTGTGTAACCAACTTAGGGCCACGATACTCATGTGCGAAGACCTCGAGAACCGTTCCCGGCGAGGTAACAACCAGGTGTGAGGCCTGGAAGAAGGATGCGAGGGCCCAGACTTGGAAGCATTTATGGTGGGACTTTTCGCGACGGTACTGGGAAAAAACAGCCCAGAAGTCGAGTTGCAGAGGGTTCACAGAGTGGGGCCGCGGCTACCAGGAGACTCCAGGAAGCCTAGGGATGTGCTGACTAAATTCAGCTACTTCAAGATCAAAGAATTGATCCTTCAGAAAGCAAGGGCCCTCGATAAAGTGTTGTTCCAAAACGTGTCTTGTTCATTGTTCCAAGACGTGGCTCAGACCACACTAGCCTGTTGCAGGAAGGAAAAGTGGTCCAGAAATCCTGGGTCTGGATATGAATACCTTGAGTTTTGGAGGGGTTATGCTCGAGGCTCTGGACCTGCCCAGCCTCAAAAGAAGTAATGTGAAGAGGGTTTTTGAGCAAATGTTCATCCTTTTCAAATATATGTATTCTCCCCCATGAATGGATCAATCTTCAGTTTTATTATGTTGAAAACAGCACAGTGCAAATTCTTTGGAGTGAGGATAGTTATTTTTATTTATGTTTTGCACTTTGTTGCATCCATTTCACTCATGTATAATTTTTCCATTTAATATTTTTAATGAAATAAAGAAAGACAGCCTTTGTCATTTTCAATGTTGAGTGTTTTAATGGAACAGAGAAGAACAGCCAACACGTGTTTCGCCCTGTTCGGTAAGTAAAGCCAGGGCTTTCTCAAAGCTGTTAGAAGGAGAAAGTAGAGCAAGTTTAGGGAAAAATTCTTACCTATTGGATAGAAAACCCTAATTAAATAGAGTAAGGGACACCAGCCAGTGTAAGGTGAAAAACTGTTTTGAAAGAAGTGTTGTGTAATATTACTTAGTCCCGAAAAAATGCCAAAGAAACAGAAAGTAGAAAAAACATTTTTTTTATAAATAATTAAAAGGTCAAAGGAGGACTCATTTGAGTCTGACTTTCATTTCCATGGTTCTTTACTAGGGCCATTCTCGAGCAAAAGTGGTACAGGCATATGGCATATTTCACAAAGCTTTAAGTAAACGAGCAAGGTATAGGTTCAGTAATACTTAAAAGTCGCACTAAAAAGTGGCATGCAGGTGTGAAAGAAAAAACGGTTTTTAAGATTAGGCGATTGAACTAAGTTGATGAGTAACTTGCCCATACTAAAATCATCAAATAAAAATACACTTTGCTCATCTTCTTCTTATAAACCTGTGAGAACCCTTAATCCCCTTTAAATATAAACATGTGAATATGCAAGAAAGAGATGCTGATACACTGTACAATTGGATGATTTCAACTAGGTATCTGCTGTATTTACTGCTCTTTTTTTCAAGCATGAACTGATCGCACATGTTTTTCAGGGTCCTGTGACCTCAGTGACAGAGTCACTGTCACTGTAGGGTGTGCTGCTTCGTAGGTCTGCCCACAAGACTGGAGGTGAACTTCTGAATGAATTGTGGTCAACAGATCTTCAAGGTTAATTGCCACTTGCCACCACTAGGGCCCACCTGCTGGTGCTAAGACACCAAGGATAGCGAGCCTTCTAAGGTCTAGCATGGGAATGTGCTCCCTCAGGGGGAGTGGTCTGGTGGACTGCTCATGAAGACCCTTCTTTTCCAGTAACATGCACATTCTGACAGTTGTTTTCACCCACCCGTCCTAAGAGCTACGAGGCCTCAGGTCAGAAGTGCGCTTTATAAAACCCCATTACATTACAAGTCTGAACCTGGTTCCCCAGTTCCAAGTTCAGCAGGTCTGACCATAGTGCCACATCCTCTCCCTCACTGAACACCATACTGCCCCACTGAGAGAAACTTGCACTGCACTCACCCGCTATAAACATCTGGATGCGACTCAATTCAAATTACACACTAGACAAAAGCAATATGCTGCCTAAAAAACCATTAACAACATCCTAGAAAAATCAAACACTCGGAGGGAATGCAAAATTAAGTAAAGCATGTGAAATGTAAGCAGGAACAACATGGTTACCTTTTTCTTCTAACACTCATTATTCAGAAATTAGTGAGCGCTTTTGCTGAAAAGTTAAGGACATGACTACAGGGCCCGAAAGTGATCCGTTTCAATAGCCATTGCTTATATCCTTACAAAACGTAAGCAGTATGGTTTAAAAAGGCCACATTCGTGAACACACAGCCGCTGTACACATTTTGTTTTCCAAGTCACCCATCAAGCAGGTATTTCAGTGCCTCAGGAATAGTGCACTTTCCCACCAAGGTAAAACAATGTTGTTCAAAGAGGGATGAGAAAACAAAAGTAGTGCCTAACTGGCAAATACAGTAAAGTGGCGCTAATGTGTTTAGGTGTGAATAAATCAACCAGGCCACCTTGCAACCACTCTGTCTTCCTCTAGTTTGTTATTTTTCATATTTTTAATGTTTTTATTTCTGTCCACCCCGAGGCTGCACTTAAAATTTTTAAAATGTCAGAAAAAGACGACGTTTCCAGCAAAAGTGTTTTTCTTTTTTGGATCCATTTTACAGGGGAGCAAATAAATGAAAGAAGGAAAGACAAGTTAATACCTGTTTCTTGAAGTGTCGGTTTTCACTAAATGAGGAGAAGTGAGACAGAAAGAGAGGGAAGAAGGGGAACAAAGAGAGAGGGGACAGCTGCCAGCGGCAGGAGAATTGGACACTCTCCTTGTCTTCTCTGGGCACGAAGGAAAAGACAGAGTACTTTTCCTTCTCTGTCCGTTCCGCCCGTCCCCAAAAGCCGAGCCTTAACTATCCGCCTTGGCAATTTCTACCCTCCGGGATGCATGTTTAAAATAAGAAAGTAGGGGAATGGACTCTATGAAATTAAAGAAGTAGGGTCACGCTGTGCCCTGCCGATTCCTCCCCCTTCTACCACTGGTTCAACGAGACCTTTATAGGTATGGTACGAGCCAACTATTCCGCTCCGAGATCCTGGGTACTGGTGAATGGGCTGGCTTCGGAACCCTTTGGTCTCTCACGGGAACTAGGCAGGGATGCTCGCTGTCTCCTCTGCTCTTTGCTCTCAGCATCCTGATAGCAGCACAACGGCGAGGTGCTCGGACAATTCTTCTTTGAAGGAATCATGATTTAATCCCAACAGTAAGGGTTGACCTTGGAGCCAATACCATTGAGGCAATTGATTGTCAACGCGACTAGGTGAAAGGAAGCCATGTTCTGGCTCCTGTTGAATTGGCTATTCTAGCCACTGCCCCCACTAAGAGAGTATGGTCGTGTGACGGACATAACTGACCCATCTTAGAAACACCTGTGACGCCGGCCTGGCACCAGTAATAGGTTGCCTTCCCCGTCCTGAAGAAGACTCGCAGCAGAGGTTCTAACACACCCTTCTTGTGTTAGCCGAGTCGAAACGTCGACACTCTCCACCCACACGAGACCTGTACCTGTCACCCCGTCCTACATTTTGAAGATGCATTGATGCATGATTAATTTGAATGCATTGTTGTTTAAACATGTTCTATAGTGGACAGGCTCTTGACACTGGTCTTCATTACCAGTATATTGTTAGAATTGTTTGAATTGTTTATTTTTTATACCTGTGATCCTCACTTCAACCTTCCCCACACAAGCACGTCCTCAAATCTTTTTTCCTTTTCCTTTATGCAACCTATAATTAAAAAATGTTTAAAAATTGTGAATTGAGTACAACAAATTGAATAAATGTATTGCAGATATATTTGTTTCCCTGGCGCTTCATTGTTTTTGGTATGATAAATTCTGTGTATGCATTCATATTATAACTTTGATGGCGTATGCGTAGTTGTTTCTACTTGGGAGTTAATAGCAGTGTTGGAGTCTATACACAACACAGATTTTACAAATCTGAATCAAGTTCTCCTTGAATAGTCATGGACCATTCTTTTCATTCCTGAATTGCATCCAGGTCCGGTGACGACTTTTGGGTTACCCCATTATCTAAAATGTCTCCCAATCATAAAGCCAGTGTCCTCTCTTCCAGCCATCCATACAGAACTCGCCTCTTACGAACAAGCTTCGGGGTTTGAGGTAAACCTTTCAAAGTCCTATCTCCTTAACTTAACTTTGCCCAAGGAGACTATGCGGATCGTAGAAGCAATGTACCCTTTCCAAAGCACACACAAAGACATCACATACTTGGGTATCAGATTTACTCCGAAGATACTGCACCTCCATGGGGCTAATTACCCTCTCTTGTTACGCCAGCTTAAAGCAAACCTGGCCAGATAGATAACAGTCTACACCTCCTGGATAGGGCGTATCAACACCATCAAAATGAACATTCTCCCTAGGCTGCTTTATCTTTTCAAGGCCTGCCAATTTCAGTAGCCAGGGTTCTCTTTATTGACCTAAAACAGATTATCATTAAGTTCATTTGGCAGGATCAGAGGGCGCGGTTATCCCACTGCTGGTTAACGAAGGCACAAATGGAGGGGGGTTGGCCTTACCGGATTTCTTGGGGAACTACAGAGCGGCTCAACTCAGGGTGATCACTGACTTGTCACTCCGTGCATCTGAAAAACTATGGCTCATATGGACCGACAAATAGTGGGCAGGGCAATTTGGAATCTCCTATTGAAGCAGAAACAAAATCAACCAGTAAATGCTTATATTAGCACCCACACAGCTACCACTTTGAGGGTTTGGGACGACCTCACCAGATCCATGCCCCTAACTTCCTTCCCTTCTCCCTATACCCCCATACACTTCAACCCCGAGTTCCCTCCGGCTCTCCAGGAGGGGCCATTTGAAGGGTGGCGGGAGGGCAGTTGCCTCATGATATCTGATCTTTATAAACAGGGGAAGTTACTGACATTTGAGGACTGCGCTAAAACATTCAAGCCCCAGCCCTCTGAAAAATTCCACTGCATACAGCTTAAACACTGGGTTCAACAACCGCAGGTTCGGCTAGCCGCAACTAGAGAATTACTCCCAATCAAACAGTTCGCACAATCGGGGGCATCCACAAAAGGGACCATCTCCTTCCTTTACTCACTCAGACAGGCTCTGCGGTCACACTCAACTGCGAGGCACCAAAAGTTGTAGGATCCCATTTTAGCCTTTCCGTTGGGAGAAACACAATGGAACTCCCTATGGGGATATCCCCAAATACAACCGGTCCATGTTCCTAAGGGAGGCTCACTATAAAATGATGTACGATTGGTACCTGCACCCTCAGAAACTGCACACAATATTCCATAATACCTCAGACAGATATTGGAGGGGCTGCGGACTCCTGGGGGAGTTCAGGCATATTTGGTGGGACTGCCCCTTCATCAAGCCCTTCTGTAAGTAAATTTTAGCCCAAATCAAACTGATCCTGGGCTACACAATTCCCGCAACAATGGAACACACTCTCCTGGGGATTCAGGACTCCACCTTGAAATGGCAAACACTAGGGGACAGCTCCTTGATGTGGCTGTGCTTGGGGGTGGCCAAGATGGCATTTGCAGCAGCATGGAAGAAGGTGGAGGCCCCCTCCCCTACACAAAGGCACGCCAAGTTATGGCGAGCACTAGCGATGGAAAGAATGGAGGATATAGTGGAGGACTCAAGAAAGGGGTTTGACTATATCTGGGCCCCCCTGGTCAAAAACTTGGCGGAGGGACTACCCTTGTTTGCCTGTGGTCCCAGACTGAGGGCTCGCCACCTCTTCCATATCTCTACTCCCGGGTGGCCACTACACCTGGGTCGGGAGCCTTTGGGTATTCAGGGCGGTCCCGGACCTCATTGGATCGTCCTCACTTACGACCAAGCTTGAACTTTTTCTGCCATTATACCATAGTTTGTTTGGTTATGTTTATCTTTGAGTTATGTTGAAAGAATGGGTGGAGGTGGGAGACGCGAGTGCCAAAGAATAACATGGCCCACAATGTGAGATGTATGAGTTGTGGCACATGATCACCCCAGCAGCAGCGAGCGGGGTCATGGAGGGAGTTGTCAACGCAGATCGAGACCTAGTACACAAACTGAACATTGTATTTTAGACCCCTGTAACTCTTGATCTGTAAGCCATACTGGTGGCTCCCAACAATGTTTGTTTTGTATCGTTCTGAATCTAAAACCAATAAAAACATTTTGATATAAAACTCTTTTAGGAGTGATCTCGTTACAACTTTACTTTGTGGCCAAAAGCTAACCAATTCTCTCAGATTTTATAAGCAAGATGGTGTGCTCCAGCAGGGAGCTGGAGCTACCTGTGTGCCAAGTGAATTGGGCCGGATGATCAGTGCACTGAGGCTATTCACGTTATGTAGACACTCAGGGCCTGATCCACAAAGGGCCTCCGCATTCATGGCCGTAGTTCGGCTCTCGTGGCACAATGAGTAACAGCAGTGCGAAGGCCCTTTGTGAATCAGATCCTAGATCGCTATTGTCATGCACTGGGTGAGCATCAAGGGCTTGTTTATACTCCTAAACAGATACAAATATACTAATGCATCAATCATATAAAAAAATAATTTGGAATATTTACATTAAAGTTGCCTCCCAGATTTTCATATATTGTTTGTTATTTGTTACTCACTTTGGACCCGATTCACAGAACTAACTTAAGACAAAATCCTAAACTTACTACTTTTGGTATTCACAGAAGGCATTTAGTAGTAGTAAAGTTAGGATTTTGTCTTAAGTTTGTCTTAAGTCTGTCTTAAGTCTGTCTTAAGTTTGTCTTAAGTCTGTCTTAAGTCTGTCTTAAGTTTGTCTTAAGTTTGTCTTAAGTCTGTCCTAAGTCTGTCTTAAGTCTGTCCTACTACTTTTGGTATTCAGAGA
Source organism: Lissotriton helveticus (assembly GCF_964261635.1). Classification (NCBI taxonomy): domain Eukaryota; kingdom Metazoa; phylum Chordata; class Amphibia; order Caudata; family Salamandridae; genus Lissotriton; species Lissotriton helveticus. The sequence goes on along the minus strand of NC_136072.1, from coordinate 604,826,821 downwards.
AGGCATTTAGTAGTAGTAAAGTTAGGATTTTGTCTTAAGACAGACTTAAGACAGATTTAAGACAGTCTTAAGACAGTCTTAAGACAGTCTTAAGACAAACGTAAGACAAACTTAGTACAGACTTAACACAGACTTAACACAGTCTTAAGACAAACTTAGGACAGACTTAAGACAGACTTAGACAAAATCCTAACTTTACTTCTACTAAATGCCTTCTGTGAATAACAAAAGTAGTACGTTTAGGATTTTGTCTTAAGTTAGTTCTGTGAATCGGGCCCAAAGTCACTTTGCAGTCCAGATATTTCCTTACTAGAATATTGTTAAGTTTTCCCTATATAAAATAACAATTTATTTTTTAAATATTTATTTCATTTTTATTAAACATACCAAAATGTATAAAACATATTCAGCATGGCAAATCAGCAAGCACAAATTAGTACTGAAACAAAGAAAGAGACCAAACTTCCATTGGTAATAAGCAAAAGAGAGTACACAGTATAAATAAAAAAAAACATTAAAGACTATGGGTTATTTTCCTCAATTGATCTCGGAAGAAGTCCCAGAAGATGAATTCAGCTGGTATATACCTGAACTATACATCACTTTTGACTTATCATACAAAATAACAATTTATAAATGTAGTAAATGTGTTCCATCCATTTGTTCCCCCATTCTGAAATGGTTGAGTAAGATCGTGTGGATGTTCCCATCCCACGCCCAGCGTACCGTAATCCAAGCCCTGGTTACTTCGAGGCTGGATTACGGGAATATCCTCTACTTAGGTGTTAACAAAGAGGTAACACGTAAACTGCAGCGAGTACAAAGCTCTGCTGATAGACTGCTCTGCCGAGCACCCAAAACTGCATCAACGTCTGGGCTGCTGCTAGATCTCCACTGGCTTCCAGTGGAGAAACAGGTTAAATTCAAGGCCCTTACTTACATGTTCCGTATTAAGCATGCTAAATCCCCCCGCTATTTGCAGCATCTGGCTTGCCCTTATGTTCCCTCTCGCACTCTGAGATCCTCCACCCAAGAGAATTTCCAAGTTCCAAAAGTTAGACTTTCTCGTATGGGAGGGCGCTCATTTTCTTACCTCGGCCCCACGTTATGGAACGCTCTGCCATTGCCCCTTCGTATGCAACCAGACCTTCTCTCTTTCCGCAGATCCCTTAAAACATGGCTTTTCAGTCAATAGGTCTCTCCTCCCTTTGCTGTTTCCTTGATGGCACCGGGAAACCCTTGTGGGTAGCTGTGCGCTGGTATATGAATTTTAATAAATAAATAAATAAAATGTTTTGCATTTGATAACCCGTTTTTTTAGGCTTACTGGGAGCGAGTCTCATCATCTGAGTCTACCGCATGGTAAATTTACAGTAATTGGACTGACAGTGCTAATCATCAGTGCCCACCTTTTAAGATAAGCACACTTTTGCACAGCTAGAGTAAGATTCTCTGAACTGGTTATACATGAGCATGTGAGCACATGTGTGCACACGTGTGTGGGCTGTGTACGTTGAGACTACCATCTTGTGCAACCTGGCATCTATGCACAAGTAGCCCTTCACAGAGAGGACTGTTACGGAATTGGTATTGACCTTGGGTAGGCCTTATAATGTAAGTGGGCATTGATAGTGTAGACCTGTAGTGCTTACTGACGGTCTGTGGTGCTTATACTGATTTACACATTATGTGAATCTACCTTAAAGTACAGTTTCACCCCTCTTGGGCCTACAGGGTCCTGCAAGGTACTGCGGTAATCATGGACCCCGAGTGTACAGTTCCTCACATTATATCTACACTCCATATGACATGTTAAGATTTGTCATATTTCCCTGGCTCAGCTGAGAATCAGAATCTAGACCTTCATGTCCCCCTACTGGGCCAAAATCATTACTCTGTTCTCTAGCAGGAGGAACAAAGGCCTCCCCACGCATTAGAGGAATTAACAGTGCTGACCCAGCTCCTGGGAAAGAAAAGGGAAATCTGCATCTGTTATTTAGCTTGTCACGCTGCACCTGGGCTGGGGTCCGCCCACAGAAACAAAGGAGGAACACCAGACCTCTGGAGGCAATAAAAGAGAGGCACGCCTTTGAAGTTTTGGGGGTAAGGGTGAGGCAGCTGCGCAAAATCCCCTCCCAACAACACATTAAAACAGTTGAAATTGGAAAAAGACCTTGACTCAAGGACTGACAATACTAAAAACAAGGTCTCAATCTGGCACTTTGATTCACAAACAAATTTATAAAAGTTGTCTAAAAAGAGGTAGAACTCCTTCGAATGCACAACCCATAAAATCTGAATCCCACAGCGCCAGGATGCCCCTTCCGGAGCGACAGGTTGCGCTTTATAAATACCCACATACAAATACAAATATTGAGGTGTTTGGAAACGCAGAACAAGGCAGCTAGATCACTTCAAGTTCTTTAGCCAGAGGAGGTAATAGCTGGGACAACAAAACATTCAAAGCTGCCCCAAATGAACAGCTCCTGGGCCCAGGTTTCTTGAAGCATAATCACATCAACTGGTTATAACTTTTAGCCACTCAGGGTCCCACAGCTTCGTCCTAATACCAGCTATATTCCAACAAAGGAACCTAATAGTTAATTTCTATGTGCGAGTTACTGCTTTTAGGAAGCTGGCTCTGTATATACTATACCAAAGTAAGGTATAGTGTGCACAGAGTCCAGTGGAACCCCAAAGGTAGGCAGGGGTAAAAGTAGATAATTCCTTACTCTCTATTTGTGGTAGTGTGGGCTAACCGTAAAGCTTTATCGGAGGGTAGTGTTAAGCTTTTATTGTACACACTTAGGCAAGAAATTATGCCAGACACTCAAAGACTGAACTCAGACCAATTTTTTTTGTATAAAAATATTATTTTGTTATATTTTATGTTCTAGAACTAAGCCAGGCCTGGCACATGTAAGTTTAATGATACTTTGCAAGAATAGTTCAGGTAGATACAGTTTGCATGCAGTTGAATGTAATTGCATTGGTTATAGGTAAGTCATTTGTATGTAAAGCAGTTAAAATTACTTGTCAGTTACTTTACGGATTACTTTTCAAGTTACTTTTCAGCTTACTTTTAAAGTTACTTTTTCTACTCAGTGTGATATGTCTAGATATCGCACTGGGACATTTCCTAGAGAAAAGGTAAGTACAAACCATGTGCCACACTTAGAACAATGTTCACAAGAAAGCAGTCAACGCAATCGTATGGCAGGAAATGAGGTTATTAGTTTCATGGTAAGTACTTTGGTTTGGGAGTTGGTTTTCTGGGTTTAGAACAAGGGTTCCCCCAGGGTCAAGGGTACACTCTCAAAGCACTAGGGCAGCCGGGTAGAGAGTGCTGAGGCCCATTGTTATCCAATGGGGGAAATGGGGGCCTCCAGTTGGTGGCAGCTCACAAGCAGGCCACAAGGTTGTGGGAGCAAAGCTCCTAAACTTAGGCTCTGGCAAAGGGGGATACAGTTTAGTGCACTAGGTGCACCCACAGCCGCGCAGGAGCGTCCGGTTGCAGAGTGCTGTTTTGACGCCGGGTGCCCTGTTATTTTCAATGAGAGTTGCCTGTTTTTCCATTTTGGCTCCATGCTCGGTCCAGGAAGTGTTCCAGGAGGAACCAACAGCTGGGCAGGTAAGTTGGAGGGCTCAGGAACGTTGGTGCACCTCAGATCCTATTCTTCAGCACGTTGGGTGGCTGGATGCAGAGTTGTCTTTTGAGGTCGGATGTCACCTTACTGGGTCTCTCACAATTTTGGGGGGTCTCCGTGCAGAGGTTGCAGGCGAAGTCAGGAAGTCCTGGGGGGGTCATCTCTCAGTGGACTCGGACTCTGGAGTGCTGGGGTACCTTGCTGGGAGCACTGGGCCACTCGAAGCCGGGCCATAGGCGTCTGGTGAAGTGTGCTTCCAGGCGTTGTGTTTCTTTGTCCTCAGCAGGCTCAGAGTCTGTCTTTGGAGTTTCTTTTGAACAGAACAGATGTTCACAAGATATCCGGTCTTTATTGAAGGTAGTAATCACTAGGGGGTAACTGTTTCCTATAGAGAGGGGGCAGCTTATTCTGGTTGCTGTGCTAAAGATTCTAGAGTGTGGCCTCGTAGTGCGGTTGAGGTTGGATATCAATGAAGGTGGAGGAATTCGACTTTTAGAAAAAGTGCCCTCACACACCCCTGTGGGTGTCATGCTTTATCATCGGGCGTTTGCTCCTGGTGGGGGTGGCACTGCTGTCCCCCAAGGGCCCCGCGAGTGGGCTCTTTGTTGGAGATCTTTTCGGAGAAACGCTGCAGTTGTGCGTGTGGGTGGGTCTAAAAAGTGTGTGAGTTAGTTAAAATTACCCTCACTGTACCCATAAACAGAATTTTATATAGGGGTCTGGGTGGTAAGATTAAAATCAAAGGATAAGGAGAACCTCTTTAAACAAATGTAGTAGAGGAGTGAGTATTATCCTGCTGCTCTCTTATCTGTGAGTGTGAGTGAAAGTGAAATTTGGGTCGACATGTTTCGCTCTAGGCGTGGATCCCTAATGGATCCCGATGCTTTTCTTCAGGATCGTGATGTGGAAATAGAAATTAAAAATAGGAATCAGAGAAGACAACAGTCTATATTCCTATGGTACCTAAAGTTAGGTGTGTGTGCGTCTAAGCGCCTATTAGATTGTCCGGATGGCGTTCCTGATTCCAACCTGGTGAGGAGAAAAATAGAGACAGACAAGTAGGGATATTGTGAATAGATGGAATGCAGTAAACATTTTAGCATTCTCATAGATGGATATTCATATTAAGGCATGCTGGGGATAACGTGCCCCTTTCATCATCTTTCACCACACCTGTGCGTGGTAGATTCGCTGTACTCGATTTTGCCTGTGGAAGATTTGCTGCAATTGTTTTTACCTGTGCATAATTACATATCACAGGTGATGTGGTACCTCAACCTGGCAAGGCAAAGCCGGAGGTGACTGGAATCATGCATGCAATACCTTCCTTGTGGAACTCATGGCATAGAGGCAATGTCTTTAACGTGTGTCTGGTTAAGACATCTCTGCTATGGTGATGGTGGCAGTCCGTTATCTTTAAAAGATAAAAATGATGCTATCTCGAGTGTTTAGCCAGAGCACAAAGTGAAGTAAAAACGGTAACACGGCTCAATGTGACACATCTAACAATTACAAACATCAGTTGTATCATACCCCTCAATTAGAAGGGGTTGGCTTCTTCGGCGTAACCCTCTCTAATATGCCCTCTGAGTGCATTGTATAATAAATCCCACACTGGCATCAGGGTGGGTTTATTGTGCTGAAAAGTTTGATACCAAACTTCCCTGAATTCAGTAAAGCCATTATGGTGCTGAGGAGCTTTTAATGACAAACTCCCAGACCATAAATATCTTTATGGCTTTACTGCATTTACAATGTGTACGAATGGATGTAGTCACTGTAGGGGTACAGTTCTCATGCAACTGTACCCTAACCAGTGGTATAGTGCACACAGCTAGAGGGGTGTCTTACCTATACCATAGGCAGTGGGTTGCATACATGGCACACATCTGTTATTCAGCACCAAGATGCCTCAGGGTGAACGTGCGCTTTACAAATACACGTTATGTTATGTTTAAGTCAGACCATCCAAGGTTTCGCGATTTCGTGGTTTGCTGCGAAATCGGCACTTTTGTAAAAATGCCGTGATTTTTACAAAAGTGCCTGCAAAATCGCCACTTTTGTAGAAATCGCGGCATTTTTAGAAAAGCCGCTATATCCTGGGGGGTCTGATAGACCCCCCAGGATATAGCGGCACGGATTCGCAAATTTAGCAGCACAAATATGGAAATTTAGCGGCACAAATATGGAAATTTAGCGGCACAAATATGGAAATTTAGCTGCATTTTTGCGGCACTTTATTTTACTCATAATCATTCATTTTCAGCCTTAAATCAATGGAAACTGTTTTAGCTGAGTATTCCACTTTGAATAGGCAACCTGGAATATGGAATAGAGGAAGCAGCCCACAGGTGAAGGCTGTTACACCTTTGAATTGCAATTCTTCATCTGAAATCGTGAAATCCTGGAGGTCTGTTTATTGGCTCTTCCAGAGAGGACGAAAGTTGCTGTTGTCATTTGCAGTATACATTTTTGTTAGTTTGTCATTTCCTCTTAACTCACTTCAGAAGAAAAAAACTGCTACAGATAAATATTTTAGGTGAAAACCTTTAGATAGAAAATATCGTGTTTGTCTGGGTGCGCTTTGCAATCGATACCTCAATAAAAATAATGTAGGTGATAAAAAAAATTTGGGTTGAAATCTTATACTGGTTTTGAGTGGTTCTCTCTGCTCTACTCCAGCACAGGCCAGGCCGCTGCACGCAGAATAAGATCTTAGTTTCTACATCATGTTCTGCTCAACAGCGATCAGACAAGGAGTTGTGATGAAACTTTACTCTAGATCAGAGACCACACAAGCTCTACACTTTTTCATTTTGGAAATAACGTGTTTCCATACAAAGAAAGTGCTGCCAATGCACTCCCTCCCTGAAACACTACACTGCCGCGTGGGTGCCCAGCACTGCAGTGAAAGGTGGTGCTGGCAGGACTGGGGGAGCAGTGATGGAGGCATACCAGGGCCTCAGTACTGGAACAGCAAAGGCTGAGTCTGTACACCCTCCTATGGCTGTTCTGCCGCAGGCACTGCAGAGGCACCGTGGCCTGCACCACCCCTGCTGATACCCAAGTGATTGATTCGCAGAGGTCATTATTAATAGATATCCTCCATGAATGCCCACAGCTGTCTACTACTGTTTAATCCACTACAAGGTCCCTGGATAAAAAGCATGAAAGGTCTCTTCGAGACCGTTAGACTAATCCCCCTACCCAGTGGATTAACCACTAACATTGGGTCTGGAGTAGCGTGCTACTCACCGCAAAGCGCTTCCACGCCTCGTCAGGGGTGTTAAGCATTATATAAAGGCAGTTATAATACAATATGTTTGCGTGTCTCTGCTAGTATTAAAATAGAAGCTGTGTTCAGAGCCAGGACTGAAACACATCTGAAAAAGTACTCTAGTACTTAACAAGAGAACCTGGTAGAGTAAATACAGTCCCTGAGTTCACGTGGCACCGAACATAGTGAAATGGCACTCGTGACCATCAGACTGTATGCAAATCCTCTCTCGCCGAATAACTAAAATGCATAGCATATTCACCTTACAAATCACAAAACAAAAAAAAACGGAGAGGTGTGACTCCTAATAAACAAGAAAAGAGAATGAGCGTTGACGGCGATAGCTTTGCTTCTGTGAGAGAAATAAGATATGAAGCTGAATAAATCGAATGTATTAGATGGAAGTGAACGGGTTAAAAAAGCAGTGATCTATCGACGGCCTCACCGAAGCAGCGACCAGTGTGAAATACATTTAACCTGCTACCTGAGCTATAAACCCAGAAACTGCGAGAAACGACCTCTGTTCATCACAACACCATTGAAATCCCAGTGAGACTATAAGCTGTCCAATGGGCCCCTGAGATGGCAAGATTGACCAGTGCTCCTCAGCAATGCACCTGTAACCAGTGAGACTATAGACTGACCAATGGGCCCCTGAGATGGCAAGATTGACCAGTGCTCCTCAGCAATGCACCTGTAACCAGTGAGACTATAGACTGACCAATGGGCCCCTGAGATGGCAAGATTGACCAGTGCTCCTCAGCAATGCACCTGTAACCAGTGAGACTATAGACTGACCAATGGGCCCCTGAGATGGCAAGATTGACCAGTGCTCCTCAGCAATGCACCTGTAACCAGTGAGACTATAGACTGACCAATGGGCCCCTGAGATGGCAAGATTGACCAGTGCTCCTCAGCAATGCACCCGTAACCAGTGAGACTATAGACTGACAAATGGGCCCCTGAGATGGGAAGATTGACCAGTGCTCCTCAGCAATGCACGCATTTTCATCTAGACTATAGTCTGTCTAACGGGCCCCAAGATGGCAGAAATGATCCTCAAGAGCGGAAGACTGCTCAGCGAGCCTCAATATACAAGTGAGCACCAACATTGCCCCGAGAGCCTCCAGACTGCTAGACTGACCAAAAATTCAACATTTCCTTTCCAGCCATATGGCTCCAAGAGTAGCAAGCCAGCCTCAAGACTGCAAGATTGCTCAATAAGCCTCAATTCTGCAAGATTTACCAGTGAGCCTTGAGATTGCTCAGTGAGCCTTAAGACTGACCAAGACTGCATGAGTGACCAATAAACCTCAAGGTCAACCATGGAGTCTCAAGGTTGCTGGGCAAATCTCCTCAAAACTGTAATATTGTCCAAAGCCTGCGTGACTCATGATTGTCCCGCTCACATCGAGACTGCAAGATTGCTCAGTGAATCTCAATATTACAAGTTTAATAAGTGAGAGTTGCAAGTTCTCGCAAGGAGCCCTAACACTGAAAGAAACATTGCACGACTGACAATCATTCTTCTAGATTACAGAAAACCTCAACATTAGGAGATTAATAATCTAGCCTCATGACCACTAGACAAGCTAGACAACTGCACAATTGCCCACTAAGCCTCAAAATTATGAGATTAAGCAGCGAGCACCAAGGTTACACAATAAATCACAATATTGTCCAGCAATCCACAACACTGTATAATTGTTCAATGTGCAGCAAGACTGTACAAAGATAATAAATACTGCACATCACGCCTCGAGACTAGCTTCCACAGCACGTCTCACGCGTGCACAACCAGGCACCAGATCGTGAAGCAAACCATAAGTGTTTAAGATAGGCCAGAAAGCCTCAAGACCTACCAGCATATCCCATTTTCAGTGCAAACGACTCTCAATTTCCTGCGCATCTACTGTTTCCTTACACAGTTTTGGAGATTTGCATAGTGGCACATGCAACTAAAGTGACCTCAAATCACTGTCACGAGCTGCCGTAAATTATTATCTGCATTATTTTAGAAACCAATACGTTTCGACTACTTTCTTCGGGAATTTACAGCCCTTCCTTTTGCGTACTTACACTAGTGTGCAGTATGAAAAGAGAGAAAGTGCGCCTCAATAACATACCTCACGAAAATGTATACATTAAACTACTGGTATTCGAATAATAAGTAATTGACATGTCAACATTATATAACCTGAAGATGAAAAATTACGAAATATATATATTATAATTGCAACTGGTAAGAGCTCCATGCTTTCAAACCCAATCTTGCTTTTTATGTAAAATGCTCATGTGGAAATGGCAACAAATCAACCGCACTTCCTCCACTGATCGCTGGCATCTGTGCATCTGTCAAAGCCCAGGGGTGTTAACATTGCAGCACTCCGAAGATAAACATGCATTTCTTATCGACCGACATATGGCTGACCCTCTCAGTGACCAACAATGCTTGAAAAATATACTGCGTGCAGTCTATTGATGACAATAAGTGGTTTGAAAGTTGCAGGGCCTACTTTGCCTTACATCCTTCTGTCCAGGTCAATTCCTTTGGGGAGCTGGCCTACCTCATTAGTTTCAGGGCCTAATTCCCAATGCTCTTTTCCTAGCTCTTACATGTCTATACCCATCTTTTTAGTTTGGGTTCAGAGGTGCCTACTTCTGCAAATTCTACCGTACCTAGGGCAAACCCCAGCTTACCCACAGAGGTTGCCCACAGCTTTAGTAAACCCACCATGACTAATAGTATCAGGGGGCCTAAATTTCTATGTGGCTTGGGACTAGGCCACCATGCCAAGGACATTGCTGTCATGAAGGCTAACACCCAGCAGAGGCCACTGACAGCTCTCAGTGCCCAGAACCACACCTGCTGGCCTGTCTGCTGTTTTAGGGTAGGAGGCCACCCACTACACTCTGTAGTAAACACCCCTCTTCCACCCTCTGTTCTGCCAGCTGAGGAGCCACCAACTCAGGCTGGACAGTTGCCTGACTAGTCAGGCCTTTTTGTCTGTTAGGGAGGATTTCACCAGTGCCAACTTTGGAGTTCTCCCTTACTGGTATGGAATCTCCCTGACCCACTGTAACAGTTGTCCACCTTTCCTACACTGCCTCTTCCTTTTCTTTATCGGATTAGCTGCACTAACTGCAGGTTTTTCAGCCCCCCCCCGCCAGTTCCTTGGATGCGGGCTGGCACTGGACTAGTGCCTCTCTTTGGCTCATAGTGGTCATTCCCAATAATACAGTCAAGGGGGAGGTCTATATTGACTGCCACCTTTCTCAAACTAAGTGACCCAGCTATTCCTAGGGGCACTGCAACCACAGGCGTAACAGTGACCTCCCCTGGGATAGCCCTTACTCTTTTTGTTTCCCCTGGGACATACTGATTTGAGAGTAACAACCTGTCATGCACCACAGTGTGACTGGCACATATATCTCTCAGGGCAGTGGCTGGGATTCCATTCACCAGTAGGTGGTGGAGGTGTCTACTCCCCTCTGGAATCTCCAACCCACCTTTTGGGCCCATTTTCAGTTGAATGTTGGGAGGACTTCCTCATCTGAGGAACCACCCTCCAAAGCTACACTGCAAACCCCAGGAGCTACACAAGTGGCTTGGTTTTCAGGACTACGGTTCTTGGTGTTGTGTCCTGTCTTTTGACAGTTGTGACAACACATCTTGTTGGGATCTCAACTCTTACCTTGGTACCCAGTTTTAGCTTGTGAGGTGTCTTTGAGCCCCCCCTGCTGGAGAGGTTTTTGGGAGGCTACCTGGAACTCCTTATGTTTATCTTTAAGAGGCTCACTGCCTTTGCTCTAAGGAGGTCTTTTGGCCACCCCCAGTTGATGTCCTAGTCACACTTGTCTTGACCCAGTGGGCACCTTCTTGCCCAATTCTTGGGGGGAAACTGGACCTCAGTCTACCAGATACTGATGCAACTTTTCATCAATGCAATTACTTAATATGTGTTCTTTCATAAACAAATTATAAAGACCATCATAATCTTGCACTTTACATCCCGTCAACCAGTCACCTAGTGTTTTCATTGAGTAGTCTACAAAGTCCACTCAGGGCTGACTCTGGGTTTTCTAAGCCCCCCGGATCGAATTCTATACTCCTCAGCAGTGATTCTAAATCCCTAAATCAGAGTGCCCTTGGTGAGTTCATAGGACTCTGCTTCTCCCCCACTAAGGGCCAGAAGTCTGCCTCTGCATTTACCAGAGAACAAAGGTTGTTCTCTTCTTTGAGGCTGTCCTCAATGGACTTAGAAGCACCCGACCCACCTGTGTGGGATCTAGGTGCTGTGAGTTATATTCTTGGAGTCAGGGGCACAGGGACCCTGTTCTCCATAGGAAGCGGAGGGGGTGGAAGTTATCCTCATCCTCTTCACCCTCTTCCCCATCTTAAAGGTCTTTGCCTTGCTCAGAGGGGTGGTCCTTAGCATATCCTGCCATAAGTTCCTGGAGCTTTTGTTTGGAGGGATTGTACCCCATCGTTATGTTTTTAAGTTTACATAGAGGCCGTAACTCTCTAAATTCTAAGTGGAGATAAGGGGTGCAGTCGAGCTCCGCAACCATATTCTCTATGTCATTAGTTATATTTTCACTAATAGCTGGATTCTTGATACAAGACATTCTACAAAATGTTTCTAACCCTCTTACCCCTAACTATAGTGAGTTTTTATTTTTCTAGGATTCTAAAGGACACTTAATAAAAAGCCCTAACAAGACTTTTAGTAATTTGTCAATTCAAAAAATTCAGAATTCTAAAGACAATTTAAGAGTTCTGTCGTGTGATCAGGTGTTGGCCACGTCAGTCCGAGAAATGCAAAGTTGTAGACCCCACCACTGATCCACAATGTAGGAAGCTGACTCTGTATATACTATACCAAAGTAAGGTATAGTGTGCACAGAGTCCAGAAGAACCCCAAAGATAGGCAGAGGTAGACAATACCTTACTCTCTATTTGTGGTAGTGTGGGCGAGCAGTAATGCTTTATCAGAGGGGCGGGTACGCGTTTATTGATACACACTTGGTCAAGACATGATGTCACACACTCAAAGACTTAACTCAGACCAATTTTGTTTGTGTAAACATAATATTTAGTCATGTTTTATTTTCTAGAACCAGGCCAGGCCTGGTACAGGAAAGTATAATGACACTTTGCAAGAATAATGCAGGTAAATACAGTTTAAATACAGTTGAATGTAATTGGATTGGTTACAGGTAAGTGTAGTTTATGAATTTAAAGAGGTTTTGCAATTGTTTTCCTGTTCACGGTTTTGATGACACGTCATCACAAAGCAGTGCTCTGATTCATTGGTTGCTGATGAAGGTACGCTGTGTAAGGTTGACCTTTACCAGAGCTGCACTATGATTGTTTGTTGTTCTCTAGCCTGTTTGCTGTGATTTTGAATTGGCTTTTGAGTTTGTTTTAAGCAAAAATATTTGGAACGTAGTTAGTAAAGACTATGGTTTTTGTCGTAAGTAGGGAGGGTCAGAAATTACCTTCAGAAGGAATGCCAGCCTACGAGATGATGAAAGAGATTTGCTACTATACATATACCTGGATTTTAGATTGGAATAAATATATTACACATAATGAAGTTTTACAATTGCCAGTGGAGGGTACCTTTAATGTTTAAAAAGTTAGATTTCAAGACACATACCATGTATCACAAGAAGCCGATACCTAGACCTACAAAGTTTGAGGCTTTCAATACTTGGGATTGCATGGCGATAGAGTAGGAGAGGAAGAAAAAAATTAAGAGCTCATTTCAACATTGACATTCCCTGCTATAATTAATCAGAATGATGAGAAGACAAATGAGGAGGATAAATCTATAAATGAGCCTTTGAGTTCTAGACCTCCTCCCTACACTTCAAGTTCAGCAGCGACAATTGAGACCAGTTCAGGGCCTTATGCAGGTCCTGGAGGAGATGGGGGTACAGTTGTGCAGAGCTATACTACTGCTGCAGGGGTACTGAGTGCACCGACAGCGATAGAGATGGCGAGATGGCTGCTGTGCCTAGAACTAGTGGAGATACACACTTGAGTGTACAGACTCAAGATGCTGCACCTGTAACAACAGTTGTGGTTGAATAAGTTCCTAAACAAATTAATATTGTCATTTTGAAGATTGACTTTGGTGAAATGCTGCAGCGAAATGTTGATTTAAATAGACTTTTGGCTCACAATGCCAATGAAATGAGATATTTGATTAAAGAAGCAGCCAGAAGTGCAAATGAAGCACATGATAAATTAGAAGAGTTAGCCGATGAATTAGAGGGCGGCATCAGCAAGATGAAGAATTTGAATTGAAATTACAAAATGGATTTAACTCATGATTAAATTAAAGAGATAGGTTTAATTACATTGAGAACCCATGTTGATGATTTAATTGAGAAAACAAGAGACTGGTAGTGATTTGAAGAAATATTGAGAAAGATGGGAGAAAGGGACAGCAAATAAAGAGAGAATGAAAGGAACTGAAGGTAGGGCGAGAAGTGTCACAAGTGATACAGAGTTTGGGACTAGAGCAAATTTAAAGTTTCCTCTGAGAGACATGGATGGAGAGAATTTGTGCATGTGCCATGGACTCGAGCTGATTTGTATGCATTTACTAATAACTATCCAAAATTGAGAGGGGATCTAGGAAAACAGTATGAAGAAATATATAAATGAACACATATTTCCCAGATGTTGTGGGCTGATTTGAGTACACTGTTTGAGATTGTGGTTTAGAGTGACTTGTGGGGTGAATGTAAGGCTGTTGTTGGATGGTCTACATAAGAACCACCAAGGACTACTCGTAGCGCTGCTCCTTCTGAATTGGTAGCTACCAAATACAAGAATGTGACTGAGCATTTGAAAAAGCGACTATCTGAGAATGATATAAGTTGGAATAAAAGTTTGAGAACTTCCAAGAGCCAAAAGGGTCGAAGACCCTGAAAGGGATGGGACTAGTGGATTCATGTCTGCTTTCGTAAAGCTGCCAAGGTAGTCTTGGCTGCTCCTAGGCAATTACACATTATAAAGCAATATGATTTTGTTTGGTGCTTTACCTCTTGGGCACACAGCCCAATAATACAAAGACTAGAAAGGAAAATGGAGATCCGCAAAGAGGCTTGGAAGAAATTAACTTGGGCCGCTGAAACACATGATGCGGTCCTCTTCTGGAAAACAATTAACTATACATTTTTTAATGAGAATGCTGCACTAAAAATCGATACCATAGTCCCTCTGGAGGACTGGATATCGCATTTTGAGAGCATTTTTAATCCTGATGCTGTGAAAGTAAATAAGCATAATAATGGCAGTATTATTTTAGTGGAACCCGTAGAATCGCCGTCTATAACTCCAGAGGAAATCACATTTGCCTTACAAAGTAGTGCCAATGGGAAAGCTGCTGGCCCGGATGGGGTCCCAATTGATGTTTTTAAACATATTAATTTTTGCATCCCTATTTTATTAAAAGTTTTTACTGCTACATTAGGGGAAGTATTGCCTGCATCCTGGGTAGAAAGCGTTATTGTACCAATTTTTTAAGAAGGAGGGAAGGCCAATTGCTACCGCCCCATATCCCTTCTGGGTGCTACTTCCAAACTAATGGAGAGAATAATGTTGGGGAGGTTAGAAAAATGGGCGAACAAAAATAACATCTTAACTGAGGCCCAGTATGGATTCAGAAGGGGCATTGGGACAGTGGAACAATGTGTGAACCTGGAGCTATTGATAGGCAAATATACCTTAGCGAAGGAAGGGCTTTTACACCTCTGTTTTGTCGATCTCACTAACGCCTTCAATCTTGTTAATAATGCCAAACTATGGCAGACCTTGAGGGCGCTAGGGGCTCCCGATGACATAATTGTTTATTTATCCCAGATGTACACCCTTTTAACCTCCAGAGTTCGATTTGACCCACCTGGTGAATGCACCCCAGATTTTAAAGTAACGCGAGGTATCCGACAAGGATGCGTATTGGCTCCTTTTTTATTTTCGCTATACATTAATAATGTAGATGCCTTTTTACAAAATCAAATTGCAGATGCACCAAAAGTCGGGGTGCTTCTGACCCGTGTACTTTTATATGCAGACGATGCTGCCCTGATATCAAGGACAGCAAATGGTCTGCAAAAACTAATTGATAATTTTGCACTGTATATGTCTAAAAAGACCTACAGATAAACTTTAAAAAAACTTTTGTTATGACTTATGGGAGTATTAGGTCTAAGAACAGACAACATTATGTGGGAGGGGTAATTATAAACAGAGTTGCAACCTTCTCTTACCTGGGTTTTGCTGTTTAATAGGAATGGTACCTGGAACCCTTATATAGAATTGTGTAACTTGAAATTTTTAAGAACTATTGAGGGGATTTTTAGATTTGCTACGAAAATAGGTAATAAACCTATACGGGAAATCCTAGCTTTATATCAAAGTAAGAGTGTCACAGGAGTTTGCTATGGGGCCGCAGTATGGGGGAGACCTAACATCACCTCCCTTCAAATACAAGAAAATAAATTCCTGAAAAGGCTGTTGGCAGTGCCTAGCTCTACCATGAATTACATAGTAGCTCATAGAGAATTATTTGTTCCTTTCCGATCTAATAAATAGGCAAGCTCTCACCTTTTGGCAAAGAATATGGTGCAAAGGCGAGACCAAATTCACCAAGTATTTAATTATGGACTGTATAGCTCTTGACTACAGCAAACAAATTCCATGGTTGGAGCATATTTATAACCTTTTAAAATTTTGCAAGATAGATACTGATAGAAAGGACTGTGTAGCTATCCAGGATTTTAGTAAAAGAGATCTAAAGTTAAGATACATGAATACTATGGAATGCGTAAGGGAGGTCGAAGTTAGTCAAATGCATAGCGTTATTTCTTACTGTAAAACTATACCTGTAAGGGGTCCACAAATGTACTTAATACAGATCAGAAATATACAACACAGATTCTATCTAACACGACTTAGATTAGGCACGCTCCACTACTTAACATCCTTCCCCAAAAGGGAAAAGTGGTGCCATAAACTCCCGAATTGCCCATGTGATGGTAAAACACCCCAATCCACAATGCATTTTAATTCTCTTTTGTAATTTTTATACGGACATACGAAAATCAATTTTAAAACCTCAGTTTTTATCTATCATGCTTTTCCACTACAAACATGCTTTTAACTTTATATGTGGCTTGGGCAATGGAAAAGTTTTTAATGCTGTTATCCTGTTTATACAATTGGCAATAAAGGAGAAGAAAGGCCTATGCACTCCTGGATGCTCTGCAATATGAAAACCCCGATGATTAAATGTAACCTGTTATATACCCTGTTTTTAAAAAAAAATGTATGTCCCATAGCACCATGCACTTTATCTATCTGTATGAAACAGGTTATTTTGTTTTCATCCTGTCAAGATTCCGCACTTTGCACTTCAACATTTATCTGATATATTAGCCTTTAGCATTTTAGGTAACCATTGGTCTTTTTGTTTTATTCACTATATAAAAGTGTACTATGTTGTGTTATATTGATGCTCATGAAATATGTTTTTAGCTTTTTATTGTCTAAATTTGAGAATTAACTGCAGCTTGTATTTGCTCCCCTCAGATTAGCATGCTTTTATGGTGATATCATCTCACTGAATAAAGTTGTTTTGACTTGGTGGTAAAACTAAAAACTAAAGTGGAAGTTATGGGGTATTCTAGAATTGTCTTCCATGCTGTTAGAATATAAATGTTAAGGGTATGATTTGAGGGCAATTTGATCTAACATGTTTGAAAACTTCAAGCAATCCACATCCTGCCAACATTGTGTACAAGTGTGTCGGTAGAATTCATACAGTTTAGAGGGCTATAACTGCTAATCGAGTATTCCCTTGAACTGTGCCTCCCTACCTGCTATGCAGTGAAATAATATTTGAGTATATTTCATAGTGTTTTCCCTTGATCTTCTCCGCGTTTTTTCTGATTGCTCTGAGGGGCCAGTTGGTGCTGGCTCATTTTGAGCTATGAGTCTCTATCGGGCATTGCAAAGTCTGGGAAGGCCAGGTCTCCTGTTGATCTGGAAGACCTTATATGCTTGTGAGATAGTCTTGCTCTCCTACATGTCATATACATTTTAATTACCATAAAATAATTATTTTCTCACTGGAATCTGGAGTGCTAGATATAGGCATAGTTCCATGGCAATATATTTATTTGGTAGCATTAATTCTACCCAGCCAAGAAATTGACTAGCTATGACAGAGTATGTGAGTTGATGATAGTTACATTTGAAAAAATCTTTTTACCTGCACCCCCAGGAATTTTAATAATCTGTATGTTCATTTAAATTGTGTCTTTGTTGACAACACAGGCACCTTAGCTTGGGGGAGGATTAAGGTTTAGGCTGTCAGATTCTGCTGAGTTCGCTTTGAATCCATCTACCCTTTCGAATTCACTAAGAGTTTGTTGCATTTTGGTACCCGGACAGCCCATGAGGTCACTGTGAGCAGGATGCCATCTGTCAATAATGTGATCTTGTGTTTCAGCTGCCCTATCCTCTTGTACGGCCTTATTCGTGGGGCATATGGTTCAATGCTAAGGGCAAAGAGAGGGGGCACTCCTGCCCCTTTGTCGGTTTCATGGGTCCACTCTGGGTATGTCTGAACTTCGGTGCCGCTCCTTCTTGCCCACCTTGTAATTCAAGGAGGATAGCAGGTCCTCCTAAGAACACATGGGAATGGGAATTTGGCAAAATGCACATCAATGCATAGTACCCTCTTTTGGACCTGGTATGGATTTGTCTCATGTGTTCAAGTCCTAAAGAGTGTAAACAAACAGCATTAAAATGTAATCTCCTGGCCAGAACCATCTAGTATACTGTGTATGATATGCATTTTAAAGTTGGTTAGTACTCTGCAGCTACTTGTGAACACAAATGGTTCACCTGTAACATATAATGTAAAGTATTACTCTATGGTCTAACTGCTCTGAGTATATTGATACATGCATGTAGAATCTAATCCTTCTACTACCATCTAATACAATTCACAATAAGTTCAGAAAGCCAGATCAAATATGTGTTTCAAATGCTTTAGAAGGAATGAGAGATTGTCCCGCCACAGAATTACTTTATTCCAATTGAGTCAACCACAAAATAAAACCGACTTTTCCAGGGAACTCCCCCTATCTGCCATTGATGCTCCTCTGTCTCACCCACATTGAAATCCGAGGAAGGCAAAAAACACTGCAAAGAACAGATCAGGAAAGGGGGGTCGGGAAAATGCGAGTCACTGTGTAGCACTCCCCCTTCAAATTTGTACAGATTTACTTTATGCATTCAATTTCTGCAGAGTGGAAACAAACAACATTACTTGTATTCGCCTGAACTGCACTATGTACCATACTGTGTATGATATACATTTTAGAGTTGAATAGCACTCTGCAGCTACGTGTGTTTGTGAATATAAATGATTCACCTGCAGTTAGGATATTACGGTTACACATGATTCTCTCACATTGTGAGTTACTTTCCCTTCTTATACTAGTGTATTAAATAGCTCATCTCGCTTGTGAAAGTTTTATAAAAGTTTACAGGGTAGCCTCTAGGATCTGGGGCTTTATGTATTTTGAGAAATCTGATCGCTAGCTTAATATCTTCTTTGGAGATTGGAGTTCCCTCTTGGATGCGGGGTCCCGCAGGGGTCTGCTCTCAGCCCCACACTCTTTAACGTGTATGTCCGCCCCTGGCCACGCTAGCTCGAGAACGTAAGATCAAATTAATATCGTACGCGGATGACACGCAATTCATTTTCACCTTTTCCAACGACACTGTGGTGGACCGAGCCAAATTTCAAGCAGACATCCTGGCCATCTCAAGCTGGCTGTCTAAGAACTCTCTCCAATTGAATTCATCTAAAACCGAGATTCTTTTAATCAGCGACACACAGAAATGGGACGAGCATTGGTGGCCTCCCACACTGGGACCGTCTCCTATTCCTAAGAAGGAAGTTAAAAACCTGGGTGTGATTTTAGACAACTCACTTGCCCTAGAGTCCCATGCAAAAAGAGTGGCAGGCACTTGCTATGGCCGCCTACGTACCCTTAAGCCCATCCTTGGCTTCTTTGAGCCTACCACCCGTCATATTGTAGTCCAGGCCCTGGTCTTAATTCATCTAGACTACTGCAACGCTCTTATGCTTGGCTCTAACTTGGCAGTGATAAATAGGCTACAAAGAGCCCAGAACGCCGCTGCCCGCATCCTGTTCGCACTCCCTAAACACTGTCATACATCCCTGCTTCTCCTTTGTCTGCACACGCTGCCTGTGAAACAGCGCATTCAATTCAAAATCCTCTGCTTAACACACAAAATTTTGTATCGCGTTGGCCCCCAAACCCTGCAAGGACTCTGCACCTTTTATGCTCATACGCGCGCCCTCCGCTCGGCGGACCTTTTCCTTGCCCGTACCATCAAGATCCGGAGGAGCAGAGTCGGAGGACGCTGATTTATGTATCTGGCCCCGAAACTCTGGAACTCGATCCCCTTAAGAGCACGGGCCACCACCAACCACATGCTCTTTCGAAAACAAATCAAAACTTGGTTATTCTCCTCCATCTAAGACATTCGCACTGACTCTGATGTTTTGCCATCTGGCATGTCTGCAAGCGCTGGGACGCCCCGGTGCTGGGGTAGCCATGCGCTATACAAGACATTTTATGTAGTTTCACACTAGTTTTCCACTGTGTTACCCAATTGTGTTCACTACATGTGGTCAGCTTGATCAAACTTTAATTTAATACCAGCGCCCACCCAACCCTAGAATTGCCTGCCAATTCCCCCTTTATGTATATGTGTATATATTTTTTTTCTTTTGGTTTTCCTTCTTGTGCTATATGTACTTGATACAGGATTGTATCCCACTGTATAATTTTTCACCTTATTTTGCCAAATCAATTATATTTATTAAATCATTGTCCGGCTGGACAAGTTTTTATTATAGCACATTGTTGTCTATAATTCATTAATTGCCCTGCATGTATTTTGCTTTAGTTAAGGACCTTTGTTGCCTAGTATAACTGTTACCCCTGGTCCTTGATTACCTAGTGGGTCCCCTTGTTGCTTTAAATGGCTTGTATCTTCTGGCAGATTCATTTGAAAATCTTTCAACAATGTTTCTTCTTATTTTCCTGTTTCATCGCCATGTTTTTCCGCAGAATGAAGTCCCTGAGGGGACTGTGGTTCCACTTCAACACTATTTCTATGGGAGCATCTTTTGAGAAGGTTAGTGGATGTATTTATCTGTCTGTGATGGCTGCCATGAGAATATTGCTTACTAGGATATAGTTGATTCACGAGTATGTTCTGTGTGTGTGTGAGAAAAATGTATACTCATCTTGATTAGAATGTTGTTCTCTCCAGGGAACCTCCAAGCCCAAGTCTCATACCATTGCTTTTAATTTTTGGGAATTCTTGCTGCTAACAGTTATGTGATCTGCTTCTATTTTCCTATGAGACAGTTTTTAAATTCCATGTTACAATTATATATCCCACTGAAATATCCCCTTGTGCATTAAAAAGGAGTTGAGAAAGTTTAGCCTTTGTTCAGGGTCCATACTGTTGCCAATGTGACTCATTTCAAAATCTTTATTTCGGTTCCTTTAAACCATAAAAGATGCATAAAACACAAACAATTTTGAATACAGATACGAATAGCCCAGTAAAAACCTATGCGAGCAATTCTACATAAGAAATATAATGGAAAGGGGCCTGTATATCTCTTGCGCCCTTTTGTTAAAACATAAATACAAATATAAATATGTTAAAAAGGCATCGACAGTTAAAAAGAGGAACACTCATGGTTTTGGGCCTAGATTCTGCAACCATTAGGATGGGCTCCAATATTATTAAAATATAAGACAATTAATAGCTTTATACTACCTAATACACGGTGCAATGCAATTCCCTGTGTCTTTTCATTATAGACATCTGTAATATTTGGAAAGTTTCAGGAAAACATGGACAATACACTATAGCTTTAGTCCTGCTTTAGCTCTTAAAAAGCTAACAGCTGACAAGAATCTACTAACACCAAAAACAATAACTTGTGCAGTTTCGGTCTTTAGGATTCTTTCTGCCTCTTTGCATGATCTTATTCCTAGATTTAAACCGGTTTAATCCATTTTTTTTATGGCCTTAGCATATGCAGGACAAAAGAAAAGAATGTGCAAGTCATTTTCTTCGACTGTATCTGAACATAAAGTACACAAATCAGCAACATTTTCAGTATGTTTACTGGCCCAATTTGCTACAATTGTGTTACTATTCATTACGCCATATCTGGATTTCATGTATACCGTTTTAGCAAGTTGAGGGCGTACTTCGTCCAGGAAAGGCTTAAAATGTGCCATATTCTTGAACAAAAGGAACCTTGTCGTTAACGCCCCACTTGCTGAATCATGTAGCACACTACTTTGGATATAGGCCCAAAAGGTGGATTTTAACAGTTTCTTAGAGGCTTGAGACAATGAAGATGGATCGTCCCAAAACGGTGATAAGCCGATCTTTCTCAACCATAAACAAACGTCCCTAAGCCATGTAATACTTTTGTTCTGATCCAGTTCCATAATTTCCTCTATGCCAGCCTTATAATCTAATAATTCCGGTGTTGACCATAGTCTTACCCATAATGTAAGAGGTCTTAACATTGCATAGTGATCAGTCCGTTTTACATTCAGGTCCAAAGT
The DNA here is from genome assembly GCF_964261635.1 of Lissotriton helveticus. Classification (NCBI taxonomy): domain Eukaryota; kingdom Metazoa; phylum Chordata; class Amphibia; order Caudata; family Salamandridae; genus Lissotriton; species Lissotriton helveticus. The sequence continues at coordinate 604,805,173 of NC_136072.1, read as the reverse complement.
GATTGGTGTTAGTGGTCTGCGTACAGGAAGACTTAAAAGTGCTCTGTAAAATTTGGTTCCCCCACCTCAAAATTCTTTTTTGCAGACGGGTCCCCATATTTCAGTCCCATATAATGCTGCAGATTGGGCTTTGCATTTGAACACCTCCAACTTTTGACCATTCAAAACTATATTTTCCTGAAATGTTTTGTGAGGTTTTATGGCCATGTATTTGGTTTTACTAATATATCAAGGCCTTTAGTATTACAATATGTATAGAACGAATCTATTAAGCATTGTAGTCCCTTGGGTGTTTTTGATATTAGTATGGTGTCGTCCGCGAATAAAAGTGCTGGCACCAGTTCGCCCCTTAGTTTTGGTGCATCATTTTTACAGCCATTCGAAAAGTTTGGGATATCGTTGAGGTACGATGAGAATAATGTGGGTGCCAGTACACATCCTTGGGGAACGCCCCGTTTTATGGGGATTGGTGCTGTTAGTTCGCCCCTTGGACCCCCTCTAACCTTTGCATAGTTATTTTCCTTTAACCTAATTATCTGTTCAAATAGGTTAGCTGGCACCCCTTGAGATCTCAGTGTATCCCATAACAAAGCCCGAGGGACAGGATCAAACGCAGCCTTTAAATCTACAAAGGTAACGTAGAGATGTCCCTTTCATAGATTTACATATTTCCAGCACAAACAAGAAAATCTAAAGACCTGGTCTATTGTGCTGATTTTAAGTCTAACACCTGCCTGAAATTTAGAGAGTACAGAGTTATCCTCCATCCATATATTTATGTGATTTAAAATATGCCTTGCAAAAACTTTCTGTAAAATATCTATTAAACTGATTGGGCGATAATTTACTTGGTCGTAGCGATTTCCCTTTTTAAAAATTGTAGAAATTTCTGCCCCTTTCCAAGTTTCTGGAATTGCTGCGCCCGATACTATGGCGTTGCATAAATAGTTAATATAGGGGCCCCGGACACTGATGTCATGCTTAAATAAATCTCCTGGGATTTTATCAGGTCTTTCCCTGGTTTAACTGCACTAATCGCCAATATTGTTTCTTCTAGGTCAAAAACTAGTTTGTCATCATTTGGACTCAGTATCAAGCCATCATTAAATAGGGCCATACCCTTACCTGGTGCTGCATACAGCCTTGAGAAATGGTCAACCCAGGTGGCTGCATCAAGGTAAATGTCTTTGGCTTCCTTCCCCGTTTTGTTCCCTTTGGCTAAAAGCCTCCAAAAGCCCAGTTGGTCCTTATTTTTAGCTGCAGTAAGCAAATCAGACCAGTTATCATCATCCCATGTTTTTTTCGCTTTCTCATTTACTGTGTAGTTACCCTGACACCATAAAGTATCTGCCAACTTTGTCGGTGTTACAGTTAGTGCTTTTAAAACCCGTGGATCTGTACAACAAAAACAGTGTTACCCTCTTGTGTTTCATGTTGCCAGTGGTGCAAACATTCAGTAGATCTAAGCAGGAGTGGGGTAAGATAATGAAAACCAAATTAAAGCTCTGGCAGGAGTGATCACTTAACAGCTTTTCTTTGTGCCGAAAGGTAAACAATTCCCATGGATTTTGTAAGCAACAAGGTGTAGTCCAAGAGGGAGCTGGAGCTACCTGTGTACCAAGTGAATTGCGTCGGATGATCAGTGCACTGATGCCATTCATGTTAAGTGGACACTCAGGGCCCGATCCACAAAGGCCTCCGCTCTAGTGGTGGAGGCCCCGCAGTCATGGTGTGGAGGTCCGCACTCATGGCACAATGAGTAACTGCAGTGCTGAGGTCCTGCTGCGACTCTGGGGCCTCCGCCACGAGCAGGGGCGGCTCCTCCGCTATGGCAGAGGAGCGTCGAGCGTCAAGCAGTGAGAAACATAAAATGAAAATAACTTAAAGGTATTGTCATTTTATGTATGGTGTCCTGCTGCTTTGAGGCGGGCGGGCGGGTAGGCTCTCTGAGCAGGACAGGGAAAGAATGGTTTGCCCACTCCTAAAGTGCTCAATGACTGTTTGATCGGCCCTCTCGGCCGCCCAAAACAGTCATTGACACTTCCTTGTTCTCCAAGCAGGCTGCATTACAGCCTGCATGGAGAACAGGACCAGCCCCTGGATGAGCGGTGCTACGACCAGTCACAACGCTGCATTGCAGCATTGTGATTGGCTTAGGGGAGGGAACCTTGCTGCTTAGGGGAAGGAGCCTGGTGCCTGGTTCCTGTTCCTGTCGGAGGCAGCAGAGCAGGAGCAGAGAAGACACAGCACCCGGCTCTGAGGTATGTTTTTTAAATGGCTTTTTATTTCTGATTCCCCCGCCACGTCACACCCACCCCCACAAATCCCCCGCCCGTGCCTGTCCCGCCACTCGCTGCCCACGAGTGCAGAGGCTCTTTGTGAATCTGATCCTAGGTCCCTTTTGTCATGCACTGGGTGAGCATCATGTGCTCGTTTACACTTCTATACAGATACGAATGTACTAATGCATCAACCTTATAAAAAGACTAATTTGGACTATTTACATGAAAGTTGCCCGGAGAGTTTCATACATTGTATGTAATTTGTTACTCATAAAGTCACTTTGCAGCCCACATATATCCTTACTTGAATATTATTAAGTTTGCCCTATTTAAAATAACAATATATCTTTAAAATACTAGTAATATTAGTTTGATTTTATTGGTACAGAAATAAAACACTCAAAAATTAAAAAAACATATTCAATACGGAAAATCAGCGAGCACAAATTAGTACCAAAACAAAAGAAAGGCCCCGTAACATGCAAAAGAGAGTACACAGTATAAATCAAAAAAAGAAAAACAAATATTAATGAATTTGGGTTATTTTCCTCAATTGATCTCTGAAGAAGACCCAGAAGATGAATTCAGCTTATACATGCCTGCACTATATAACACTTTTGATATATCATAAAATAACAAGTATAGCAAATGTGTTCCACCCATTTGCTCCCTCAAGTTATTTTGCATTTGATAACCCATTTTTTGGACCTACTGGGAGCGAGTCTCACCATACGAGTCTCCCTCACAGTGAATTTACAGTAAATGGGCTGACAGTGGTAATCACCAGTGCCCTCTCTTCAGATAAGGTCACTACTGCGCAGCTAGAGTAAGAGTCTCTGGACTGGTAATACATTAGTTTGTGAGCACATGTGTGCACACATGTGTGTGGGCTGTGCAGGTTAAGACTACCATCGTGGGCAACCTGGCATCTGTGCACAAGTAGCCCATCGCAAAGAGGACTGTTCAGGAATAGGTATTGACCTTAGGTAGGCATTATAATGTAAGTGCGCATTCATAGTGTAGATCTGTAAGGCTTACTGAAGGTCTGTGGTGCTTACACTGTTTTACACGTCATATGTGAATCTACCTTAAAGTACAGTTTCACCCCTCTTAGACCTACGGAACCTTCAAGGTACCAATCTAGAGGTAATCCTGGACCCAGAGTGTAGATTAATAGTTCCTCACATCATATCTACACTCCGTATGACATGTTAAGCTTTGTCTATTTCCCTGGCTCAGCTGAGATTCAGAATCTAGACCTTCATCACCCCTACTAGGCCACATCATTTACTCTGCTCTCTAGGAGGAGGAACAGAGGCCTCCCCACACAGTAGGGGAATCAACAGTGCTGACCCAGTTCCTGAGAAAGAAAAGGGTGGGGAGGAAATTTGCATCTGTTATTTAGCTTGTCACACTGCACCTGGGCTGGGGCACAGCCCACAGAAAGTAAGCCAGACCTCTGGAGACAACAAAAGAGGGGCACACCTTTGATGTTTTGAGGGGAAGGGCCAGGTAGTTGTGCAAGGGGTGGACCTTAGGCTCTCAGGGAAGCTCTTTCCACAGAAAAGTTGAAGTCACCATTTGGATTGTCCCAGAATGCTGTGCAGAAATGCTGGGGCAGTGGTGGAGTGATGATTGTAGCACCCTAGGATTTACCAGGGATGCCTGGTTTCTACAAATTTCCACCCCACCTAAAACCCCTTCACAAGGGAGAGGCAGTGGGCGGGACCAAGCAGGGAATGAAGCGCATGGTCCTTTGCCATCCTCCCTTACAATTCCCCCAGGAAGAGAGAAGGACCAGGGGCTGGGTGTAATGTTCCTTTTTCCCCTTGTGGTTAGGGAGCATATGTGGTACCACTCCCCCATGCACAGTTTTACCCCCAGGCCCTCCATCTCCCCAGAGGCTGGTGCAGAAGTAAAGGGTCCCAAGGACTCCATCCCCTGAGACCCAAGTGAGAGTATGGCTGAGTTCATTGCCCGTCCTCAAGCCTCCATCTGTGGGCGCAGGGCACACCAGTCTCTCATCTCATCTCATGTCTGTAGGGTGAGAGCAGAAGAGAAAATGTACCAGCACGTGCACTCAGGATGCAGGCTGGGCCTATTGGGGATTTGGGCTCCCCCAGCACTTAACAAAGGATACATGTTTGTGGTTGCCCTGGGTAGGCCCAGGGCACTTGTAAAACAAATTGAGACAACGCGACAGGAAGCTGCCTTACCAGCTCCTGAAGCTGCTCATCAGTTATTCCTGCCTCAGGTGGCGAGGAGTGTCCCATAATCCCCTGCAAGAGAATTAAAATATGCATATTTTCATGGTGGCCCCAGGCTGAGCAGGGGCACTAACAGCACATTTGCAATGTGCTGTGGGGAATTGCATGGAATACAGTAGCCTTCCTCAGAACGGTGCTTAAAGAAACTAATCCTGCTTCTCCCAGAAGAATTACTCCCTGACCACAGGAGAGGTTTGCTTTGATTTTGACACTCCTGGGGCTGGAGCTTTTGTTTTTTGGCTAAAATTGAAAGACAGACTCTGAGGCACATATTTTAAATTACAATGCTTTAATGCAAATGTTGATGGTGGTAATGCAATGTTTTTTTTACTTTAGTTAATCCTCTTGAATATGGATAGTGCTCCTATTGATTTTGATGGTGTAACAAGGTTGAATATGGCATTTGGTTACTTTTACAAATGTGGTGGCAACTTGACAAAGCCAACAGGCTTGCCTTGTTTCTAAAAACACCCCTTTACATTGTGATTTTGCATTTAGCATAGGCGGGGGTATTATTGTACTCTGTACTCTAAGGGTTCAGAAGCCGCTTTGGGTATAACGTGATTAGAGGGTGTCACCAAAGGTACTTTGACCTACCTAAAGGTGTGTATTTATAAATTATTGCATAGCATGGTTTGATTGAAAATCTTTGTTCATTTATAAATATATACTCATAAAAGAATAAACATTGTGAAAGTGCAATGTTCAAGTTAAAACAATGTGAATCATAAAAATATAAAAACATCTAGTTAAGATCAGCAAAATAAATAAAGGTAAGATTTCATCGCATAACACTGGGAATCACTTTAACCCTTAGGATGAGAGACCAAGTTATATTGTAAGAATACATCACTGAGTTCCAGTACAAGGCGCTTTTCAAAAAAGAACAAAAGACCAAACCGCAATAGATACAGCATGATCACTTAATAATTATAAAAAAAAAAAGGCCGGCCTAAATTGAAAAAAACCTTGACTTGAGAATGGGCAGTAGGTATCGCCTTTAAAGGGATACCCGCAGAATAATACCAAGTGCTCTAAGTCTAGGGCAAACTGCCAGCACAAAGACAAATTTTGTTGGAACTCAGCTCATATTGCTCTGGGGGAAAGCAGAGGTTGGATTGGATTGTACCTAGATAGAACTTTTTAAGAAGCAATCTCGTCCAGGGGTTTCTAATGGAGGAGAGGTAGGGTTCAGGACCAACAATGTTTTTTTTTTTTAAATATAAGGGCTCTCAGATTTGGTTTCTCCAGGGTCATGGTCTCTCCGATCTCTCTGACACACTTTAACATTTAAAAACAGCTCCTTGACTAACTTCCTATCTCCTTTATTTAGCAGCTGAGGGCAAGAGAACAGGTCTGGTTGGCCCAAAGATATGGCACCACTTCTGATGTTGTTTAATATGGGATTTTGTGCCCATGCTCACACCAAAGACAGTCTTTGAACATATCCCTATTGAACGCAGTATGTTCACCGCTCCGCACTGCTACCCACTAAAGCAACAGGGAAAATTTGGCTAAGTCTTCAGCTTAGTCAAGGTAAATTTCATTGTGCATAAAAAAGCCCTAACTATTAGGACCCAGGCCCAACACTGTCCTACAATACCCCTAAATGGCAGCGTCATATGGCAACACTTGTAAACATTTCATTCTATAAATTTGTAGCAATGGAAGGATAAGTTTACTGCCCACCATTGACGCACAAACAACTGTTAGCGAGGCTGGGTACCCAGCTGTTCAGTGGGTCAAAAGTAACCCCTAGATACGGAAACGTGGCCACCCTTGAGATGACCTTCCGTTTGATGGAAATAGGTCTGGTTTTGAAGGTCTGTTTCCCGCAAGCCACATAGTGTGATTTTGTGGTGTAAACATCAAGGTCTAAATCATCCATGAAATTAACAAACAGATCAACCAGACCCTTTCAACCATTTGAGGTGCGGGAGAGTAGCACTGCATCATCTGCATACAAGAGGGAAGGTACAAGGATGGATTTCACTCTGGGCATGTCCTTCCCATTGACTACCAGAAAAGAGTTCAAACCGTTAATATATAGTAGGAATAGAATAGGTGCCAGGACACAGCCCTGCCTGAAATTAATCTGTGAATTCCCCTCCCATGCCATATCTGACTAATGCGTTAACATCTGTATGAAGGACATGTAAAAAGTCAATCAATGGCTGAGGTATCCCAAGACCAGCTAGGATGTTCCATAGCTTTAATCGATTGACCTGGTCAAAGGAGCTACTCAGCTCCATGAATGCTAGATATATATAGCACCCTTCTTAGCAGCCACATATTACCCAATTATTAGATTTACACTATTCCATGGTCCCCCTGCCTTCTCTAAACCCATATTGGGCTGAACAAAAAATATTGTTTGATTGTACCCAGTCCTCAATGCGTTGTAAAATAATGCGACCCACTGTTTTAAAAGCTGAATCTAATCAAGAGATTAGACTGTAGCAACCCGCGTCCTGCCTACTGCCTTACCTGCAGTTTTCCAGGATTTAGGAATTTGGCTTGAAGTGGCAGCATTTAAGGCGTTGATTATTTTTAAAGTGTGCCACCCATTGTTAAGGGGTGATGTTCATGCCTATGTCATTGGCCCACGCAGAATAAGACTGTTTTCCATTGTCTAACTGCCAGAAGCCCCCAGCATCCCCGCAGTTACAAGTATTAACTAACTGCTCCCACATTTCCTCTTTAAGGGCGACTTTTCTATTCATAATAGCTCTCTTGTAAGCTGCTCTTGCGGCCGTAACGGGCTGCTGGTTTCTTAGCCTGGCATTGAGACCTTCCCGGAAATGCTTGAAGGCCTCCCTGCATTTTTTATAGAACCAGGCAGTCTTCAGAGTTCTACAGGGTCCAGATTGATCAAGCATAATGGTTCTAATACAATGATTTAAGGACTGAAAGGCTCTAGTATAAGGGCAGGTGGAGCCTCAAGGGATAGCAGGGGACACATAATCAGACACATTTTTGAATCAACTAAAACTTTAAGCAAAGTGGGGATTGATATGTTACGCCACCTAACCCTCTGGCCCTGATCTTTTAGGGTCAAGCCGGTTAGTCCTAGGATGGAGTCTGGACAGCTGCTAACTGTTATTGTCATCCCTACCTCAATGGGGTAGGGTCACTGTAACAAGTTTCGTATACCTTCACAAAGTTACAGATCGAGCCTCCTCAAAATGAACACATAATCTATGGTTGACCCTGTGCCGCATCCTACAAATGTGGGTCGTGGTTAAAAAGATTCCTTTATACATCCATCATGTTGCAAAGACTGCCTGCCCAAGAGCATTGTTCAGCTCCCTCCCTCTGATGTCAGATGTCATTGAGCAAAATAGAATTTCTCCGAACAGAAAATGATCAGAGGCGATAGGGTTTAAGCCCAATTTGACATTAAAATCACCTCCCAACAACACATTAAATCAGTTGAAATTGGAAAAAGACCTCGACTCAAGGAGTGATAATACTAAAAACAAGGTCTCAATCTGGCACCTTGAGTCACAAACTAGTTTATAAAAGTTGACTAAAAAGAGGTGGAACTCCTTGGAATGAACAACCCATAAACTCTGAATCCCACTATGCTCCAAAGGGACAGGTATAACCCTTAGGTGTTTGGAAACGCAGAATAAGGTGGTTAGGCAACCTCATGGTCTTTGACCAGAGGCGGCAATAGCTGAGACAATAAAACCTTCAAAGCCGCCCCAAAAGAACAGCTCCTGGGCCCAGTTCTCTTGAAGCATAATTACATCAAACTGGGTAATACCTTTTAGCCACTCAGGGCCCAACAGCTTTGCCCTAATACCAGCTAAATTCCAACAAAGGAAGCCAATAGATAAGTTCTGTGAGTAAGTTAGTGCTTCAGTGAGAAGGCTAATCCTCATTGGTCTGCTTATTTTGGGGCTAGTGCTTAGAGTGTCTGGGAGTTAATCCTTGTGGTTGAGGTCTGAAAAGGGAAAAAATCTCTTCAAGGTGGAGATTCAAAGCTTCACTGCATCCTGAGTCACATGGGGATTCCCTACTGTATGTCAGGGCTGTAGGTGCCTATAAAGGAACCCTAGCGGGAATATCTAATACCCACATCCAAGGGATGCTGGTGTTTATTGCTATGGATCAATCACCTAGCCAGGAACCTGACGTACAGTTAATACCTACGCAATCCCCTTCCAGAATTTTGGCAGCCCACCCAACTCTACTTCCAAATAATATGTCCCTATACTCACTAATATGAGAATTACGGCACCGTCAGTTTGTTTTTTGTTTCTGAGATTGGTGGTGGATTCCTCTATATTGGAGCTGGAATTTGGAACCCCTGTCATGATTGCGACATATAGACAGCCCTCCTGCGGCAGGTTAAGACGTGGCAAATCTCTTACATGTTTAGGCTGAAGGTGCCCTCCTAGGCCCTATACAGGCCCTTTACCAGAAGGGTTAACCAAGGCCCCCTGAAATGGCCCTCCACTAGTCGAGGAGGGCTCACTGTCACTAATATGTAGGGGGTGGCTAAAGAATAACAGTATCATCTTGAGGTAAACCTTTGGACCAAACAGGAGGTATTTGAATAAGTGGATTGGTCAGTGCCCCAGATGTAGCAGGGAGTATAAGTTGGACCACACAGGTCCTGTAGAAGAAAGAACATTAGTGTTGGTAACATTTTGGGCAAAGCAAGGACAACAGCTTTAAGGTTATGCAGTCTCTACACCAGAGGGTGACACACTGTTCAATGACAGACTTAAACTTGTCTAGAATAAGGTCCCAGGGGCTACCTGAGCATCTTGAGGGTCCGCAAGCAAATCTCGGTTGCTAGTGACTTGAGGCGGAAGTCTGCTGTTGACTGTTTGTTTCGGTTGGGGCTTTCTTTTTGCAGAAGGGGCACCTTCGCTATTCAGGTTTCCACATGCCTCATTCCCTATAGAGGATTTATGGTCAACAGGCACCGTCCTAAGGGGAGCAGTCAAATCCACGAGATCAGGGCAGGCAAGGAGGACTGGCTTGGAATGGCAATGCAGGACTAGGGCCCTCCCCTCCATCCAAGGATAATCACCGCTCCGCAAGGTCAATTCACAATCACCCCCATTCCACGAGCTAGAGAGGGGTCAAGGTAGTACCCTGAGATGGCTTATTAACAGGGTCTTTATCCCCAGGCAGTTTGCGCTTATCCATGCTAGTCGCTTGACAATCCAGGAGCAACAAAGTTAAGATTGCAGAATTATGACAAGGATAAAACACCCAAGCAAAAAGACGCTAACTTTCAGAACGTAGCTCACAGCTTGTAGATGGAAATGCTGAAGCTAAAAGAGGGGGAGACCCAAGCCCAGTCTCCTCCGGTCAATAAAGGGCATAGAAGAGCCCGTTCTTAGCTCGTGCCAACACCAGGGTGCATCTCATGCTACGGGTCCTGGGCAGCACTTCAATAGAGGGCTCCTCCTCCCAGGTTGCAGCAAGGATTGCTGGGGGAACTTAGTCCCATGCCAGCAGGTCTGGGTAATTAGCTGGGCAGACTGGCGGCAAAGTCTCTGGAAGCGCGTCCCACGTCGCGGATCCCATGCAGCGCTTTAATAGCGTGAATTACCAGCCCCCTCCTCCTAGGTTGCAGCAAGGCCTGCTGTGGGGCATAGTCCCACCCCAGCATGTTAGGGTAATGCATAGCATGAAATAGCGTTTGTGTATAATAAAAATACTTTTCCTTTTTAAAAGAAAAGGCACTGACCGGGAAGTAATTGACTGAGTGAGGTTGTGTATCAGTTAGCAGGGGTTACTAACCCACACCACCTCCCCTGAATAGTCCTTGGACTGCTCTGATTCACTACCCTGAGAGTGCTACAATAATGTACTTAGTTCCCAGTAAAAAAGACAATTGTGGACTTATTAATTGTGAAGGAATCATATCCTTTGCGACTAATAACCCAATTGTTTACAATAAGGGCAACATTTGCTCCCAAAAATTTGACAGTGGTCAATACCAATTGTAACTCAAGAGTTGCCGATGACTTCAATAGTTCCTCAGCAGTTACACAAAATGTATTCAAATCAATGGCTAGTAATAAGCCCCTCCACCCCGGGGGCTCTTTACAAAGGGTGAAAGTTTTACATTTAGACAATCAATAACAATCTCTCTTGCAGGGTTCTTGGAGCAGCATTCCTTTATGCTTGTATAGGTCCATCCAACCTCGCCATATGGCTCTTTGGGCCAACAGTGTTCCACAACACAAAAAGCCGAATATTTGTATTTCTTGAAGATGCCTCTAAAGTGCTTCATATGCAAACATACAGCCAAATTGTCATCTTTTGGAATCTACATATTATCATTCCCATAATGCTCAAAGATGGCTGAGCATACATTGGATACCACTGCAGCCATGTCTGTGCTCTAGAACACTCACAGAAAGCATGAGGTTTGGTGTTGCTTCGGCATTCCTTCTTTGCTGGACATTACTCTCTCAAGCTGTTGTCAGCCCATAAAGCATCAGATGACGTTGTAATGACTCTTACTTGCAGGGCCATACAGAGTACTTTAATGTTTAGGAGAGATTTGATGGAAAATCAGATATTCAAAAATCGCTATTGAAAATTGGTGCAAATATACACATCTAGCCAGATCACCTAACTTAATACAAATTCTACTATCCTTTCAAGACATTTAACTTTCAAGATATCCTCACTCTTGTCACAAACCTCCCTTTATTAATAAGCCTCCTTAGGCACCCCTAGGCTTGGTGGGTAAGTTATTGGGTCAGTTATACTGCTTGCTGCTTTGGCCTTCAACCCATATAATGCAGACTGCAAAGGGATCGCACTCTGTTTTACATTATTAATTGCATTAGATTCACACACATTATGTTCATTAACACTACGTGCATTTTTAACAAATAATTTCATGATAGGGTAATTTACTGAATTGAGCAAAATTTTATTTTCCTTGCCTTTCTTTTCCCTTCTGTCCTTTTTATGTCTCGCCTCGGCTGTGCATGCGCTGTCTCTTCGAGACATGCTGTATCTATTCTATGGGCTTTCATCACACCCGACGATTTCCGCTCATTCCTTCATGTGCCTCTCTAAATTCCTTTCTTTTCATTGGTGAAACGTTGGTATTTGTCCTGCCTGTGGGTGTGTTTATCACTTTCATGGCTACTGCCTCTGCTACATGTCCCCGTACTCTTTTGTTTACTTATGGTTTGTTTGGTGCACTTGTCCCGCTGCAGATTATTGCTTGTTTTATTCTGTTTGTGGGCTTTTGTTCCTGTACGCATCTACGGCAGTTCAACCATTGCCGTAGTACAGATCGGCATTTGTAAGGCATTTGTACTTTTGCTTCTGTTCTGTATTTTGTTTTGATTTGCCATTGTTTAATTTTATTTGTTCAGATCGCATGCTTTTTATAGGCACGGGGAGAGCTGGTGCTGAGTCTCGAACCTCAGTTCCTCAGTCCAAAAGTCGGCAGCTCTATATGTTAAGCCACATCCCCTCACACCCCCTAACTTGAAAAGCAAACTTGTTTTTCCCTGTCTCTCTCTCTTTGCCTTCTCTCATTTACAGATGGGTTATTTGTTTTTCTTTTATATATTTTCTTCCTCTCACAACAGCCTCTGTTTTAAAGGCACCAGGAAAGAAGGGAAATTGTAGACAAAAAAAACAAGGTTGTTGTGTTTGAGAGGGAACATGGGAAATCTGCTCTGCCTTCAGCCAGTGGTGAAGGGGAAAAAAGCAAAAAGAGGCCAGAAGAAGAGTGCGAGTCCTTCTATGGCCTGCCAGGCCACCACTCATTGCCACCCCCTCCAGTTGCAGTGCCCTTCCTCCACCCTCAAACTTGCTAAGGATGCCACTAGCAGCCTGGCGATGGATGAATGTCTTGTGTGCAGTGCGGGTAGTACGTTGCTTGCGAGGTCCCTCTGCAGACCCCCTCGCTGGTCTTATCCAGTCCTCTATGCATGAATGGCCTGGGTCGCCCCTCTGAAATGGACGTTGTAAGATGCTGGGCCCGAATGACATTAAGGCCTCCGGGGGGTATATGGGCTAGCATGGGGGTCGTAGCACGCAGAGACCACACATAGACTACGCCAGTCATGTAGTAGGAAGTGACGCGCCCGAGCGGCCTCCCTTCATTAATTAACTCCCCGCAGGCCACGCCTGGCCTGCGGACGTGGTGGATGTGTGAGGGGTAACTACTAGACTGATAACTGTTACATCCCTATCCAACTCAGTTCTTTTGTCAAAACATTTTCTCAACATGGTCATACCAATTCAAATACACATATTCAGTCCCACACATGACTGTGGTACTTGCGTGAGTCCCAGCTTGTGAGCTTCTGTTCTTCAGCAGGCATAGTCTCTCAGCCGTTGGCTCGGGTGGGGGTTCGGCCTCAGGCTGTATCTTTGGGTGGCGGTACGCCCTCCCGTTCCGCTGCGGCCGGAGTCATCGGAACAGACTCGATATTGCGGTGAGGGGCTGAGTCCTGGGGCTTCACCGACTTTTGCCACTCGCCGAGTTGTCCACCTGTTCCTCAGGCTCGCCAGTGGCCGGAGGACTAGGGGGGTTGCTGACAGTCTCTTGGCGTGGTGCTGGAGGAACTTCCTTGAACCACAAAATGTTGCGGGACACCTCCTCCGCTCCTCTACACGCCGTTACCATGGAGCCATGGTTGGCGGTAACTGTCCAGGTGCCCAGCTCATAGGCTGTTTGGAACTTCCCTCCCTGACGCCGGCTCCGCAGGATGACAGTCCCCCCATGGCTAAGCCTCCTATGGGTGGTGCGGCGTTGGACACTTGCATCTTGGTTCTGTCGCACTCTTCTCTCTTGCGCTTCCTCGACGTCCAGTTGAGGCGGTGACGATCCAGGACAGGTGGGGCGTAGGTCCCAGCAGGGACCATGGAGCATGAGGGCCCACGGGCTTCACTGAGTGGTACAGTGAGGGGTGCTCCGGTATTCTCTCAGGAATTCATGGAACCTCTGCTCGGGGTCTACTTGTTCCACCACCGCTATGCGGAACAACTTATTCAGAGTCCGCATGAAGCGTTCAACGTCCCCGTTAGCCTGGGGCCATTGTGGGGTGATGCGGCGATGTGAAATGCCTCGTTGTTGGAGGAAGGTGGCAAACTCGGCCCCTTGGAATGGGGGACCGTTGTCACTGCGTACTTCTTGAGGAAAACCAAACATGGCGAAGACCTTTTCTAGGACTAGTCCAACGTGGTTAAAAACCGTCGACGTGACAGGTTCTACTACGGGATATTTAAAGTATGCATCTACGATGACAAAGGGTGTGTTTTCCTCCTGGGAAGCTTCCAAAATCCACACTTACTTTGGACCATGGGATGGTGCAGGCCTCTTCAGTGATAACCGGGAGAGGTTTCTCTGGGCCGCTTGTCAGTTGGCACAACGAGCACCGTCGCACATACTCCTCTACCATGTCTTCAAGTTCTGGGAACCAGACTTTCTCTCGCATCCGTGCTTTCAGCTTGGTTATCCCCTGGTGTCCTCCATGGGCTAGTTGGACGGCCCGGTGCCTGAGGCTCTGCGGGATCACTAGCCGTGGTCCTCACAGCAGGATGCCACTGCTGGTGGCCCTCAGTTCAGGACGGACCCTCCACATTTTTGTTAGGGTCTCTCGATCTTCCGGGGTCCACAAGTTTGACTGGTGGAGGTAGTTTGTCCATGCACATTGTTGCACTGCGGCCAGTGTCCTGGTATAGACGGAATCGGTGGCAGCCACCTCTCGTACCTGAAGACATGCTCTGGGGGCATGATGCCAGAGCTACCAGGTGGACGTATTCTTCGACGTCTTCATCCTCTTCTTGTCTCTCGGACTGGACTGGGTGTCTTGAAAGGAAATCAGCCGGGTTCTTGGACCCTGGGCGGTACACCACCTCCATCTCATACGGTTGTAGCTGGACGGCCCAGCGTTCAATATGCGGCGGTGGATGCGGTGCTGTGCCTTTGAAGAGGGGCAATACAAAAGGGGATGATGGACGGAGCGTTTGAGCAAATCAAACACTCACCCCCAGTCAACTGATCTGGGTTTAATCCATCACCATTCTTTAGCTCACTCAGCCACCCCAGTTCAGACATGGCCAAATGCAAATCAGTCTGACCCTGTGCCTCATGGGAACAGTCCAGCCCGAACTGCCACGCCATAGGGGCACCAGAGGTTGATAGTCCGTGACCATGGTGAATGGCTGCCCGTGGAGGTACAGATGGAAATGGCTAAAGGCCCACTTGATGGCGAGCACTTCGCGCTCGATCTGGGCGTACCTTGCTTCCGTGGAGGTGAGCGACTTGCTGGAGAATGTCAGGGCGGCCCACTGGCCTGGCTCACGCTCCTGAGCCAACACTGCTCTGAGTCCTACGGGGCTTGCATCGACCAATACTTCTGTTCGCTTTGCAGGATCGAAATATGCTAGTGTGGCTTCCCCTAGGAGGGCATCTTTTATCCCTTGGAATGCTTCCTCCTCCTTTGGGCCCCAGTGCCAGGTGGCATCGGCTTTTGTGAGTGCTCGCAGTGGCTTGCTCCGAGCGGCCAACCCAGGTATAAACCCCCCACAGTATGTGGCCATTCCCAGAAAGCTCCGCACTTCCGTCGGTGTCGTCGGTGCGTGGGCGTCCTTGATGGCTTGCGACTTTCTCGAGTCTGTCTGTATGCCTTCTTGGTTGAATATGTAACCGAAAAACTCGAGGGAGGGCTGGAAGAATTGGCACTTGTCCTTATGTAGGGTGGCTCCGTGGTCACTGAGGCTTTTAGGGTGTTGTGGAGATGTTTGTGGTGACCCGCGGCTGTTGTGGAGTGAATGAGGATATCATCGCTCACGTTCAACACTCCTTGTAAACCTGATAGTAGCTCCCGTATTGTATTTTGGAAACCCTCGGCTGCCGAGGATATTCCAAAGTTCCAACTTTTGTACCTCCTAGGTGGGTGCTGAAAGTGGTGATGAATCTGCTCTCCTCTGACAGGGGTACTTGGTGATACCCGGCATTCAAGTCGATTTTTGAAAACCAGTTCTCTTTTGATTGCTTTATTTGGTAGCCGCATATCAATGCACAGGTGTATGGCTTCTGGCTATTTGGGTTTTTCCGCGATGACCATCGGGGATACCCATTGTGTTGGCCCCGATAACTTTTCAATGACCCCTTGCAAGGCTTCCAGTTCCTTCTCGACGAGCGGTCGCAGGTAAAAATGAACTCTCCTGTGTCGCAAGGTGACTGGGGTGACCGACTTGTCAATGTGCAGCTTGATGGGGTCGTATTTGATGCACCCGTGGCCTTTGAACAGCTCGGGAAATTGCCCAAGGAGCTCTTCCACCTGGTACGCCCGGATTCGACTCACGAAGGCGATTAACTTCAGATCTTCGGCATTGTGACTGCTCAGGAGGGTATCCGCTTCTCTGTCGATTACGTGAATTGTGGCCACCACCTCAAGATCGTCTGCCTTGATAGGTACCAAGATCTTTCCCTTCAGAGGCAGGGGCGTGTCTGCCCCATGGGTGTAGATTCTAATTTGGATGGTTCCACTAGAGGACGAGGGCGTAGGCTTTGGTATTGTTGTAGGCCCATGACGTTCACCGTCGCTCCTGTGTCAATAACCGCTTTCACTTCGCGACCTGCGCTATGCACATGGGCTGTGGTCGGCAGCGTTGCTTGAGTTCCCTTGCAAAAGACACAATGTATACTGGTGGGGTGTCTGTTACCGACAGCTGTCGAACGGCTCGTGTAGGTGGCTTTTGCCCTCTGATTTCTTGGTTTCTGTTGCGCCTCCTGCAGACAGATTCAAAGTGAATGGGTATTCCGCAATTGGTGCAGGTCTTCCCTTGGGCAGGACAGTCTTTAGCCGCGTGTGGCTCATGGCCACAGTATCCGCATCTTGATCTGGAAGTGTCTCCTTTTGTTCCTTTGAACGTGTTTCCTCTGGGCCTGGTCCTTATCGCATTGGCTCGCTCTGTCTTGATGGAGTCTGGCTTCGCATGGGGCTTGGTTAAGGCTTGATCCATCTCATTCGCCCTAGCTGCGGATAGGTCATGTGATCTGGCTAGTATCAGTATGTCTTCCAGTGTAATTCTTGGTTTGCGCAGTATGAGCCCTCGTAATGTCTTATCACGGCACCCTTGGATCAGTTGTCCCCTGATTTCTTTTGGCTGATCTTCGTCGGTGCACTTGCTGGCAAGTTCTCTGAGCTGTGCGCTGAACATGTCCATGGACTCTCCTTCCCTCTGGCGGGCTTGTCCAAGTTTGAAGACTTTGAAATCTGGATTTAGTTGTGGATCAAAATGACCCTTTAGTGCTGTCACTGCCGCATCATAGTCATCTGCTGCTCCTGTGTTGGGCAGATGTTGAAAAGCTTAAAGATCTCGTCTCCAGCATAGTGTAGTAGCAACGATCTTTGTACTGCTTCGCCCGTTTCCCTGGTTGCGACAAAGTAGTTGTTGAGGCGCTCGATCCATGTTCTCCACCGAGGAGTGGCTAACGCGTGATCTTCTAGCTCGCTGAAAGGGGGCAGAACCCCTGATGCTGTGTGCTGGAATGGGATGAGGGCTGGTGCAGCAGCGTTGTTGTCGTTCGCCATGGCGCTTAGCGGCGGGTGTTCTCGAACGTTTTGGGCGGTTCAGAACAAAGATGGCGTCGGGTGTCCCAAGTGGCATTTATTCGCGCTGTTCTCCCACTCCCTGGGCACTTTAGCACTTGGTTTCCCCGCTTTCTCCTTACTTGGTGTTCAGGCTGCTTCCTTGGCCCTTCTGTGTGCTCTCTTTCCTTCTTTGCTTTTTAGGGCTCGGGCCTCCCCTACACGCAGTGTAGGAGGAGCTTGCGAGCTCTTTAGTATTGAGAAAAAAAAAGTTTCAGAAAGGACTCCGGCTGGGACATTCCTTAGATTTTTATGGCATCTGCCTAGTGATTCGTCTTCGCTGTGCTGTGTATTCAGTAGCGTTGACGTGATAGGCTGTATGCAATGTACGCGTGCCCGAGTTGGCATTTTCTGTTCGCGAACGAGCACGGGAGAGTGATTCATCTTAATTAGGAGCTGTCAGAGTGCCCGTGTAATGCAATCCAGATGATGCGAACGCGTTCACAGCGGTGAGCGCGTTCAATGTTAAATGACGAGAGGCAGCAGGCGAGGCTCACAGAAGATGACTCATACATGCTCGTCCACACTGTAGTTCTTGTGTTTCCTGAAGAGTCTCATTTCCAAAGGGCGCCATTTCCTTCTTTTCCTCGCACGCTGGCTGCACTGCACTATTTTTGTCTTGTTTAAACGCTGTTAATAGTGCATCCTACTTGGTCTCACCCCAGCTGGCTTCTCGTCACGGGTGCAAATACTGTATTGATAACAATATAAGAGGTAATCAATACAGTGATTCTTAAATTCCCAAGAGGTGAATTTCAGATAATTAGCTCGCCTGTTCGTCATGGCTCTGACCTTTGGAAATAAACCTGCAACAGTCGTTGTCCTTGGTTTTCAAAAGCAAAATCACACGCGAGGCAGGGTCACTCGTAATGATTGGGGAACATCGACCACTTTTGCGGTCTGATAAGCCGGTGAAATGTTTTAATTAATTCAGTAGGGAAGAGGCTGAACACAGCTCAATAGTGCTGAATGAGTCCATTAAAAGCCACGCAGGCAAAATTTGAGCCGGTAAACATTCCCTTCTGGTGGGTTTCCGTGCTATTAGAACATTCCCATCTGAACTGCTTTGTCAGGACATCTTGAGAGCTTCTGTACTTCTACCCCCGCCCATCACAATCCCGGCGCTTTTTCAATATGCCGTCTGAATACCTGTTCCATTGATGGTCCTATAGAATTCAGATGCCAACCAATCAGCTCCTCAGAATACCTGTCCCATTGACGAAGCTCAGTAGAAATACTTCCTAACACAGGAGCGATCATGGAATAGCCACTAACTAAGGAGGGAACATCCGAGATCCTCTGAACCTACCTGTCTGGGTGGTCATCACTCGAGCTTTGCATCGCAACAGCGCTGTTGACAACTACATATTGTGCTCGACATTCTTGTGCCGGGGACTATAATAGTCACAATTTGTATGTAAGTAAATCTAAGCATCAAAGTTACAATGTCAGCTAATTCGTCTGCTAGAATTCCTATGCCAGGAACTTGCCCATCACTGTTCCTGTTCTGGCACCCTGACCCTTGGAATTTCAAGGCAAGTTATATAAGTGGCGACCCGTCTCAGCTTTGTGAGCCTACAATAGCCAGGCATGTATAGTTCCAGTTATTGGTCACCATGGAATTAAAAAGTTTGTGATTGCGTCGAAACACGATAGGCAAAGTTAGCTCTGCAGCCATCCTCACTCAGGGGGGCACGGCACCTTGTTGGAATGTCAGTGCTCAAGTTGGATGGTCATGTCTTGTTCTCGTCTGGCCACTGACAAGTGCACGTGTTTTCTTTGAGGATGGGCATGTTCTCTGTAGAGAAATGGTCAGAATGTAGAGTGGGTTCCTATCGACTCTGCAGCGCAGTGTGGTGCATTAACGCTCCGGCTCTCTGCCCGCGGCACCCTTCGCAATCCTAGTGCCTTAACACTGTTAGTGCAAAATGTTTCAGCCCCTGCATGCTGGGCTTCGATGGTATGTCAGCAACGAGAGATGATGCCATGAACCATATGGAAATTCCTTAATGGGCTTCCTGGCAATGGAATAGTGTTAAGGAGTGTCGAAGCTTTCATTCTCAAAATGGCGACTTGGTACTTCATTCACCGAAGACATTCAGTAAAAAATAGAATTTAAGGACATTGAGAGTGGAGAGAACACTGGAAATGCTACACGTTGCTAGCAGACATCAGGAACTCGCTGCAGAAACAGGCATTGCATGAAGCCAACGTCTTTGGAAACCTTGGCAGTTTTACGATGTTGTGAATTTTTTATGCTTTTCCCTTATAAATATGGGACAATGTGTCTCAGAAGCTAAACTTGGAGAGGCAGTTGCTTAATGTGCTTTTGTGCATTAAAAAACAACTGCAAAGAAAAGCTCTGTGTACAATTTCCATCTTGGCTGTTTCGATCAGGTTGGAAATGATCTTGACCTGTGGCTCATATTTACACGGGCAAAGATGCAATTAAACTGAGGAACTTCTCCAACTTGAATGTCGGAATCCAGACACTTGGCAAAAGTAGCCTGTGTAAAAAAAAAACCAAAACTTTTTCCATACCCTTAATTCTGACCCCTCCCAGTGCAGAGGAAACGCCGAAGCTGTGCTTCACAAATATTGACAAATTCAGGTTTGCCCCCACCCCTCTGCATGCATCTTAAAGTTTACGTATAGAATTTATTTAAAATAATGTAATGTTTTTTAAAGAAATACTTACATTGACTAAAAGTTATTCACATATTTTGTAATAACAATATTTGTTTTATTTATATATACTTCTTAACATGAAATAAAATATATTTATGTTTAAAAGAAGGTTTCTACGGAGAGTGTTGCCGTACAACTGTTTGTCCGTGTGAGTGCAGAGTAGTGAGGGCAGAGTAGTGAGGGCAGAGTTGTGAGGGCAGAGTAGTGAGGGCAGAGTAGTGAGGGCAGAGTAGGGAGGGCAGAGTAGGGAGGGCAGAGTAGGGAGGGCATACTAGGGAGTGCATACTAGGGAGTGCATACTAGGGAGTGCATACTAGGGAGTGCAGAGTAGGGAGTGCAGAGTAGGGAGTGCAGAGTAGTGAGGGCAGAGTGCAGAGTAGTGAGGGCAGAGTAGTGAGGGCAGAGTAGTGAGTAGAGTAGTGAGTAGTGAGTGCAGAGTAGTGAGTAGTGAGTGCAGAGTAGTGAGTAGTGAGTAGTGAGGAGTAGAGTAGTGAGGAGTAGAGTAGTGAGTAGTGAGTAGAGTAGTGAGTAGAGTAGTGAGTAGTGAGTGCAGAGTAGTGAGTAGTGAGTAGAGTAGTGAGTAGTGAGTAGAGTAGTGAGTAGAGTAGTGAGTAGTGAGTAGTGAGTAGTGAGTAGTGAGTAGTGAGTGCAGAGTAGTGAGTAGTGAGTGCATAGTAGTGAGTAGTGAGTAGAGTAGTGAGTAGTGAGTAGAGTAGTGAGTAGTGAGTAGAGTAGTGAGTACAGAGTAATGAGTAGAGTAGTGAGTAGAGTAGTGAGTGGAGAGTAGTGAGTAGAGTAGTGAGTAGTGAGTGCAGAGTAGTGAGTAGTGAGTAGAGTAGTGAGTAGAGTAGTGAGTTGTGAGTAGAGTAGTGAGTAAAGTAGTGAGTGCAGAGTAGTGAGTAGAGTAGTGAGTAGTGAGTAGAGTAGTGAGTAAAGTAGTGAGTGCAGAGTAGTGAGTAGAGTAGTGAGTAGAAAGTAGTGAGTAGAGTAGTGAGTAGAGTAGTGAGTGGAGAGTAGTGAGTAGAGTAGTGAGTAGTGAGTGCAGAGTAGTGAGTAGTGAGTAGTGAGTAGAGAGTAGTGAGTAGTGAGTAGAGAGTAGTGAGTAGTGAGTAGTGAGGAGTAGAGTAGTGAGTAGTGAGTGGCGAGTAGTGAGTAGTGAGTAGAGTAGTGAGTAGAGTAGTGAGTGCAGAGTAGTGAGTAGAGTAGTGAGTAGTGAGTAGAGTAGTGAGTAAAGTAGTGAGTGCAGAGTAGTGAGTAGAGTAGTGAGTAGAAAGTAGTGAGTAGAGTAGTGAGTAGAGTAGTGAGTGGAGAGTAGTGAGTAGAGTAGTGAGTAGTGAGTGCAGAGTAGTGAGTAGTGAGTAGAGAGTAGTGAGTAGTGAGTAGTGAGTAGTGAGGAGTAGAGTAGTGAGTAGTGAGTGGCGAGTAGTGAGTAGTGAGTAGAGTAGTGAGTGCAGAGTAGTGAGTAGGGAAGTGAGTAGTGAGTAGTGAGTACTGAGGAGTAGAGTAGTGAGTAGTGAGTGGCGAGTAGTGAGTAGTGAGTAGAGAGTAGTGAGTAGAGTAGTGAGTAGTGAGTAGTGAGTAGTGAGTAGTGAGTGCAGAGTAGTGAGTAGTGAGTAGTGAGTAGAGTAGTGAGTAGTGAGTAGAGTAGTGAGTAAAGTGGTGAGTGCAGAGTAGTGAGTAGTGAGTAGAGTAGTGAGTAGTGAGTAGAGTAGTGAGTAGAGTAGTGAGTAAAGTAGTGAGTACAGAGTAGTGAGTAGAGTAGTGAGTAAAGTAGTGAGTGCAGAGTAGTGAGTAGAGTAGTGAGTAGTGAGTAGTGAGTAGAGTAGTGAGTAGAGTAGAGTAGAGTAGTGAGTAGAGTAGTGAGTAGAGTAGTGAGTAGTGAGTAGAGTAGTGAGTAAAGTAGTGAGTGCAGAGTAGTGAGTAGAAAGTAGTGAGTAGAAAGTAGTGAGTAGAGTAGTGAGTAGAGTAGTGAGTGGAGAGTAGTGAGTAGAGTAGTGAGTAGTGAGTGCAGAGTAGTGAGTAGTGAGTAGAGAGTAGAGAGTAGTGAGTAGTGAGTAGTGAGGAGTAGAGTAGTGAGTAGTGAGTGGCGAGTAGTGAGTAGTGAGTAGAGTAGTGAGTAGAGTAGTGAGTAGAGTAGTGAGTAGAGTAGTGAGTAGTGAGTAGTGAGTAGAGTAGTGAGTAGTGAGTAGAGTAGTGAGTAGTGAGTAGAGTAGTGAGTAGAGTAGTGAGGTGAGTAGAGTAGTGAGTAAAGTAGTGAGTGCAGAGTAGTGAGTAGAGAAGTGAGTAGTGAGTAGAGAAGTGCGTAGAGTAGTGAGTAGTGAGTGCAGAGTAGTGAGTAGTGAGTAGAGTAGTGAGTAGTAAGTAGAGTAGAGTAGTGAGTAGAGTAGTGAGTAGAGTAGTGAGTAGAGTAGTGAGTAGAGTAGTGAGTAGTGAGTGCAGAGTAGTGAGTAGTGAGTGCAGAGTAGTGAGTAGTGAGTGCAGAGTAGTGAGTAGAGTAGTGAGTAGTGAGTAGAGTAGTGAGGTGAGTAGTGAGTAGTGAGTGCAGAGTAGTGAGTAGAGTAGTCAGTAGTGAGTAGAGTAGTGAGTAGAGTAGTGAGGTGAGTAGAGTAGTGAGTAAAGTAGTGAGTAGAGAAGTGAGTAGTGAGTAGAGAAGTGAGTAGTGAGTAGTGAGTAGTGAGTAGTGAGGAGTAGAGTAGTGAGTAGTGAGTGGCGAGTAGTGAGTAGAGTAGTGAGTAGAGTAGTGAGTAGTGAGTGCAGAGTAGTGAGTAGTGAGTAGAGTAGTGAGTAGTGAGTAGAGTAGTGAGTAGAGTAGTGAGGTGAGTAGAGTAGTGAGTAAAGTAGTGAGTGCAGAGTAGTGAGTAGAGAAGTGAGTAGTGAGTAGTGAGTAGAGTAGTGAGTAGAGTAGTGAGTAGTGAGTGCAGAGTAGTGAGTAGTGAGTAGAGTAGTGAGTAGTGAGTAGAGTAGTGAGTAGTGAGTCGAGTAGTGAGTAGAGTAGTGAGGTGAGTAGAGTAGTGAGGTGAGTAGAGTAGTGAGTAAAGTAGTGAGTGCAGAGTAGTGAGTAGAGAAGTGAGTAGTGAGTAGTGAGTAGAGTAGTGAGTAGTGAGTAGAGTAGTGAGTAGTGAGTAGAGTGGAGAGTAGTGAGTAGTGAGCAGAGTAGTGAGTAGTGAGCAGAGTAGTGAGTAGAGTAGTGAGTAGAGTAGTGAGTAGTGAGCAGAGTAGTGAGTAGTGGGTGCAGAGTAGTGAGTAGAGTAGTGAGTAGAGTAGTGAGTAGTGATTAGAGTAGTGAGTAGTGAGTGCAGAGTAGTGAGTAGTGAGTAGAGTAGTGAGTAGAGTAGTGAGTGCAGAGTAGTGAGTAGAGTAGTGAGTAGTGAGTGCAGAGTAGTGAGTAGAGTAGTGAGTAGAGTAGTGAGTAGTGAGTGCAGAGTAGTGAGTAGAGTAGTGAGTAGTGAGTAGAGTAGTGAGTAGAGTAGTGAGTAGAGTAGTGAGTAGTGAGTGCAGAGTAGTGAGTAGAGTAGTGAGTAGAGTAGTGAGTAGGACATCACAGGCAGCAGCTGTGCAAGCTTCTTACACTCACAAGGAGACCACAGGCAGCTGAGGTGCAATCTTCTCCCACTCACAAGAACGACATCACAGGCAGCAGCAGTGCAAGCTTCTTACACTCACAAGGAGACCACAGGCAGCAGAGGTGCAAGCTTCTCACACTCACAAGAAGGACATCACAGGCAGTAACGGTGCAATATTCTCACACTCACAAGGAGATCACTGGCAGTACACACCACATGAACACACTCCATAACACATAGCAACAATACATTGGCATTTACAATGCCATTAGCTCAAACTCAAATAAATCCGAGCCCGATTGCATTTCTAATGCTTTTTTTTTGTAGCTGCCAATGCTTGATGGGTCCAGAGGCCAAATGGGGTTGGAGCTGCTCTACTCGGCAGAACCAGAGAGGCCTCGGGCAGTTCAGATGTGCTGCAGACCAGCGGGGGTGTGGCTTATGCAGGCAGCCCAGTCTGGGCCTAACCGACGCTGGGAGCCGGTGAATCTTCGTGCCGCGGGGGTGTGCTCCTTCCAGCGCGGCCGCCACGGAGGTAAGGGCGGCGCGCGTGCACACAGCGCACATACGAGGCAGCTTCGGTCTTCAGCGGTACACAGCTGTGCTGCCGCGCATGGGAGACGGTCGCACCACAGGGCAACGCAAGGTGCGAGCAAGGGTTGGGCCCCTTCCGCTCGTCGCCAGTGTAAGGTTCTGGGCCCTGAATGACATTAAGGCCTCCTGGGGGTATATGGGGCTAGCGCGGGTGTCGGACCGCGCAGAGACCACACATAGACTATGCCAGTCATGTAGTCGGAAGTGTCGCGCCCCGAGCGGCCGCCCTTCATTTATTAACTTCCCGCAGGCCACGCCTGGGCTGCGGATTTGGTGGATGCGTGAGGGGTAACAACTAGACTGCTAACTGTTACAGACGTGAAGGAGGTGGAGACAAGAGACTAGCTGCGGCTCTCCTCCCTCATCCACTAGCAATGGCCTCCTGTTCTGCCCTCTGCCTCCTCCAGCCAAAGTTGCTCCAGCACCTCATTTCTCAGCC
The DNA here is from genome assembly GCF_964261635.1 of Lissotriton helveticus. Classification (NCBI taxonomy): domain Eukaryota; kingdom Metazoa; phylum Chordata; class Amphibia; order Caudata; family Salamandridae; genus Lissotriton; species Lissotriton helveticus. The sequence continues at coordinate 604,780,732 of NC_136072.1, read as the reverse complement.
GCTTAGCTCCCCACCCCCACCCGGTCTCTACTCCCCAACCTGGAACCACAGGCGACGTAAACTAAACACCTATTCAAAGTACACCCAAAAATACCTCTACAAAAACACCAGCCAGGAAAGTGGACCAGCCCCTTCCCGACCCACCTGGTAAAGCCCTGACTCCGTACACCATTATATGTGCAGCCATTATTAACTGTCTAACCTTTTCCCCAGTGACTGGATGAAGCAGTCAGACATCGAGGCTCCTGGCCAGGGGCCCCCTGCAAATAGCAGAGGGGCACCATTAGTCACTCCATGGGCATGAGGCAAGTGGGAGTCCCTCAAAAATTTAGCCACGAAGGAGGGTTCCATGTGATGTCATCGGGGGTGCCGCCTACGACGCAGCATATAAGGCATCGCAGGGCTAATGATTGCCCTCTTTTCCCTCTACTTGGCACCAGAAGTCATCCTACTGCATTCACACATCTGCTTACGTCATGTATACTCATAACAAATGTCTGCTTAACTATGGTTATCATTTCACAATGAGACTATGTGAATAACGGCTAGGCCCTTGGTTAAACCACATTAATTGCATGGGTCTCTCTCCTTGGGAGTTGTTGCAGTAGGGGTACAGCGAATTGTACGTTGTGAGTGGACTATGCTATATTTTTAACAGCTTTCTCCCTGCCCTTTCCTTCTTTTCTCTGCACAAAGGTCAGATCAAATGAAGCTTAAGGAGGGATTTCTGCAGCTTATCTTGCAGCGCACTGCACGATTCCGAGAGCTCCTACTTCTATAAGACCAGCCAACGACTTAAAGGGGCTTGTTTACAAGCACCTTGCGCCGCCGGTACGTCACTTTTTACCATATTAAAAGTGACGCACCAGCGGCGCAAGGGGCTTGTAAATAAACCCCAAAGTCTTGCGCACAACTAGCCAGTGTGGAAAGGGAACAATAGTTTGTGAGGAGTAAATAGAAGATGGGAGGTGCTGCCATCTGTCCTGCTGAAAGCAAAAACGAGGTAGTCACGGTGTGTGCTTCATCCAATTGCTCAAAGCATTATTAAATGCACTACCTATTCTGTGCAGATTGTTTTGTTGCATGTGACAAGGAGGGCTTTCCGATTACACTGGCGCAAGCTGGGATGGGAGAACTCTGATAGTGTATCTTCCAGCCTTTGACATATCTCTGTCTTGCTCATTGGAGTGTGGGAGAGCTGTCACGGTGTCTCCATGCATGAGATGTCATGGTCTCACAGACCGCAGTGTAGTATGTCTCTTATGGTGAATCCCTATCTCACACAGCAGTGTAAGAGAGCTCAGACAGCATGTCTGCAATAAATGGAATGGTGATGTGACACACTGCTGTGTGAGAGCTCCGATGGCATGTCACCATTCAGCGTTCTCTCCCGTCATCAGCCCCTGCTGTTCCTTGTCTGTCTCATCTATTTGCTCGGGTCTCTGCTCCAGACATGGAGAGATTCACTTCTTATCAACTTCAGACCATTTGTAACTCTCTAACTCAATTCTGTCAATAGGCCCATCCCTGTTCCATGTCTGTTCTTGGTCGACATATTAATCACCGCCAAAGCTCTACTACTGTGGGTTTCATATAGGGTTTACACGCTCTGGCCGAACTTCCTCACTGTGCGACGCATCCGAATGTATGACATTAAAATGCAAACTATTACAACGCATACCTTTACAACGCAGTCAATACAACGCAGCTTCCATTACAACGCATGTCATTACAACGCAAGCCATTACAACGAAAATTACTATTCTAACACCGCCGGGTGCTTATCTCAGGGAAGGTGGTGGTCAGTGAGGGATATGCGTAGCAATGGCATGTGTTGTAATGGCATGTGTTGTAATGGATCCTGTGTTGTATTGACAGCATTGTAAAGGCATTGCGTTGTAATGCCTGCATTGTAATGGGTGTTTCCCGATGCATCCTGCTGATGCTCGATGTGTAGAAAGATTTTATAAAGGCTCGGGTTCCTCAGCTGCTTTCAGTGTATTACTTAACCTGCTGCTGCACTTTGGCCACCTTTTTAGTGTGACGTCCTAGCTTCTTCTCCCCAAGGTGTGTCACCATTTACGGTGTAACAAAACACAATTGATCCTTGAGGAATCATTTAACTTTGAATTAATGCTTATAGTGTCACAGTAGTGAACACAATTTGACAGAACTCAAAAGATTTTTTATCAAAAAACAACTTCTTTATGTGATAGAATCAATCAATTATCACAATCAAATAATTTTCTCCAACAAATATAGAATAATGTTCATAAATCATTATCACGCATGTCAACAAAATGACCACTGTTTAATTTCTTTTCATATGTACAGTGGTCTCAGACACCTTTTATTCAAATATGGACCATATACAGCATCAGCCATATGTAATATTCGGTATAGAGTCAAAATATCGAGTTTTTAATATCGACTAGACATAATATCGAGTAAAAAATATAGAATGGACATAATATCGACTAGACATAATATAGACTACCAAAATATCGACTAGAACATTTTAATATCGAATAGAATGGACATAATATCGAATCAAAAATATAGAATGGACATAATATCCACTAGACATAATATAGACAACAAAAATATCGAATTTAAGGTAAGTTAAAATTATTTTTTATTTTTTGTGTAATATAATTCTGTAGCGGATTGTGGGTTTATAGGGGAATAGGGTGGGAAGTAATTTAATTTTAATTAATTAAATATGTTATTTTATTTATTGTTATTTATTTTGAATTAATTGTTAATTAATTATTAATTGGTAATTAATTTTAATTGATTAATTGATAAATATGTTAATTTTAGTAATTTATTTTCTGTAGTGGGTTGTGGGTTTATAGGGGAATAGGGTGGGAAGTAATTTAATTATAATTAATTAAATATGTTATTTTATTTATTGGTATTTATTTAGAATGAATTGTTAAATAATTATTAATTGGTAATTAATTAAAATATAATTGGTAAATAATTTTAATTGATTAATTGATAGATATGTTAATTTTAGTAATTTATTTTCTGTAGTGGGTTGTGGGTTTATAGGGGAATAGGGTGGGAAGTAATTTAATTATAATTAATTAAATATGTTATTTTATTTATTGGTATTTATTTAGAATTAATTGTTAAATAATTATTAATTGGTAATTAATTAAAATATAATTGGTAAATAATTTTAATTGATTAATTGATAAATATGTTAATGTTAGTAATTTATTTTCTGTAGCGGGTTGTGGGTTTATAGGGATATAGCTTGGGAAGTAATTTAATTGTAAGTAATTATATTTTTTAAATATATTTTTGTGTCTAATTTTAATTAATTTATATTGTAAATTAATTTATTGGTAATTGGTAAATAATTAGTATTAGTAGATAATTTTTATTATTAGTTAATTTTTAATTGTAATTTTATTTGATTAATTAATATATTTTATAAAATGTTAAAATATTTTAATTATTTTGTATTAATATTTGTGTTATTTATATTTATATATGAAGTATTTACTTTCCCTACTATTGCACTCACTCGAGTGTGAATAGTAATTTTTACCCCTACGCTATCCAACGCTTTCCCTACTGAAGCACTCTCTGGAGTTGGAATAGTAATTTTTACCCCTACGCTATCCAACGCTTTCCCTACTGTTGCACTCTCTGGAGTAGGAATAGTAATTTTTACCCCTACGCTATCCAACGCTTTCCCTACTGTTGCACTGTATGTAGTAGGAATAGTAATTTTTAACCCTACGCTATCCAACACTTTCCCTACTGTTGCACTCACTGGAGTGGGAATAGTAATTTTTACCCCTACGCTATCCAACGCTTTCCCTACTGTTGCACTCCGTGGAGTTGGAATAGTAATTTTTACCCCTACGCTATCCAACGCTTTCCCTACTGTTGCACTCACTGGAGTGGGAATAGTAATTTTTATCTCTACGCTATCCAACGCTTTCCCTACTGTTGCACTCTTTGGAGTAGGAATAGTAATTTTTATCCCTACGCTATCCAACGCTTTCCCTACTGTTGCACTCACTGGAGTGGGAATAGTAATTTTTACTCCTACGCTATCCAACACTTTCCCTACTGTTGCACTCACTGGAGTGGGAATAGTAATTTTTACCCCTACGCTATCCAACGCTTTCCCTACTGATGCACTCTCTGGAGTTGGAATAGTAATTTTTACCCCTACGCTATCCAACCCTTTTCCCTACTGTTGCACTCACTGGAGTGGGAATAGTAATTTTTATCCTTACGCTATCCAACGCTTTCTCTACTGTTGCACTCACTGAAGTGGGATTAGTAATTTTTACTCCTACGCTATCCAACGCTTTCCCTACTGTTGCACTCTCTGGAGTGGGAATAGTTATTTTTACCCCTACACTATCCAATGCTTTCCCTACTGTTGCTCTCTCTGGAGTGGGAATAGTAATTTTTACCCTCTCACTATCCAACGCTTGCCCTACTGTTGCACTCTCTGGAGTTGGAATAGTAATTTTTACCCCTACGCTATCCAACGCTTTTCCTACTGTTGCACTCACTGGAGTGGGAATAGTAATTTTTACCCCTACGCTATCCAACGCTTTCCCTACTGTTGCGCTCTCTGGAGTGGGAATAGTAATTTTTATCCCTATTCTATCCAACACTTTCCCTACTGTTGCACTCTCTGGAGTGTGAATAGTAAATTTAACCCTCTCGCTATCCTACGGAAAAAATATTGTATATGTTTTGTTAATAATATGTATGTATATATATATATATATATATATATATATATATATATATATATATATGTATATGTTTTAAAAATATATATATATATTTTTTAAGTTACATTAATTATTTATTAATTTTAACTTTATTTAAGTATTTTAAGTATGTTAAAATTAATTTTAAGATATTTAAAAAATTCGATATTTTGACTATATATTTTTTCCTATCGATATTTTGGAATCGATATTTTTGTACTTACCTGTTTGTAGATAGGAAGTCGATATTCTGGCATTCTATATTTTTACCTCGATATTTTGGGAAGTCGATATTTTGACTGTCGATATTCTGTCAGTGATCCGTAATATTCAATTCTTCACTTTTCATTCAATTAAATAAACATCCATTGATAAGCATGTATACAAAAGAAGTGTCGTAGCGTCGACGTTTCGGTCTCACATCCGGTTAATCAAATCCACAAGACCATCCTCCGGACAAATGTTGCACAGTGAATCTAATAATGAAATATATACAATATTAAAAAAACACCCAATTCTATAAAAACTCTTGAGTTCTAAATATGTATCGTCTACTTATACCTCCATCAACAAATCAAGTGCCACCTTAATGTATAGTCACCAAATACACAGACTTGTGAGCTCCACACCTCAAGTGACATCTTATCCGTCTTATCCGTATCATGTGTGCAGCACTGCCACAACATCAAAGAATCAAAAAATCAAAAAACCTCCACCATGTTCATATCACCATGCAGTTAAAAGTTCACCAAATTTTACTCACAAAACGCGAAGTCTTTAGGCTAATTGTTTCAGCAGCACCTAAAAACAGTCATAGTCGTCAGTGAATCACACCTAGACTACTTCAAACAAACACCACTCTCCACCGAAAGTGAATCTGCAATAAATTGACTCTTAACGGCTGTCACCTTCACTTTAAATCTAAGGACAAAGTACATAAGGTATGTCAGTATTACAACCCTAGTGCTCCCGAACAGCTACTTAAAACCACAAGCAATGTTGCAGTACTCACGTATGAATCAGCGCTTTAATCAGCCATCTATCTAAAAAGACGAAAACAGTCTATTACCATTAATTGCTTCCACTCCTGGAAGACCGCTACAATGATTCCTACATTAAATTTCAGCAAAACAAGTTTCAACTTACTCGTTTCAAGGTTCGACTTAATCCATCCTCCACCCGACATAAAGACCGAGTGTGGGCGCCGTTTCCTCTGCAGCCTTTAACCTCGCTGACGCGACGTCAACACATCAGTCGTGTCGGCCATCTTTAAACAGGAAAACAAAGTCAGACCTCTAAAGACTCCTATCTCGTAAGATTACTCTTTATCTAGTTCTAGGACAAATCTAACACCACTAGTGTAACGATTTCTTTAGGAAAACGGCCCTGCCAGTGAAAACGCCGCCTCATATCCTGACAGTTCTTAAATCTTTGAAGTAGGGCTCTCCCACAGACCCGTGCCCTGCTCTGGTGCTTGGGGCGGTGGCTGCGACGGTCTGTAGGGAAGTTACTCAGATTGTTAATCTTTCTTTCTCTACGGCTAATGTTCCTATTGTGTGGAAGCAGGCGAAACTTCTGCCGCTCCTCAAAAAAGCCGGGTCGAATTTAGCTGCTCCGTCGAGCTATCGGCCTATATCCTTGCTACCGGCCCTGGCTAAAATTTGGGAGAAAATGGCCTTCCGCCAATTGAATAATTTTGTAGAGTCTTCTCAAGCTTTACATCCTGCCCAATCGGGCTTCCGGGCTGCCTATAGTACTGAGACGGCCTTGGTCGAGGTTTCAGAGGCAATTAAGGGGTGCTTGGACGGAGGCGGCAGAGCAGTTCTGGTTTTACTGGATCTCTCTGCCGCCTTCGATACGGTGCCCCACGGGCTTCTACTCTCCAGGCTGTCTTCTATCGGCATTTCGCGGTTGGCTCTGGACTGGCTAACGTCGTTTTTAAACGACAGGACGCAGCAATTCTGGATGCCACCATATGCTTCTCAGCCAAAGTCACTTTCCACAGGAGTCCCCCAGGGGTCTATATTGAGCCCCCTGCTTTTTAATTTGTATCTGACTCCCCTGATCTATCTAGCAGAGTTTTTTGGGGCGAAAATTATGGTCTACGCCAACGACACCCAACTTTTGTTCACCTGGCCAGATGATAATTTGGATACCTCGGTTGTGCAGGACTGTCTTACCTCAGTCTTTCGTTGGCTGGCCCTGGCACAGCTTAAATGTAATGAGGAAAAATCGGAGGTCCTCTTCTATGGAGCCTTTCCAGATAATTTTAGAACCCTTCTCTGGCCTCGTGACATCCCCTGTCCAAAATCCATGGATGGCCCAGCTAGGAATTTGGGAGTCTGGTTTGGGGATAATCTCAAATTTGAAGACCATATCAGAAGACTTACTGGTGTCTGTTTTGGAACCCTGAAAAGAGTCTTCCCTTTGCTCCCGAGAGATGCTAGAGAGACAGTATCGCGGGCGCTCATTCTCTTCAGGTTAGATTATGCGAATGCGTTGTTCATTGGCATACCTGCCTATTTGATCAAAAGGCTGCAGGTGGTGCAGAACGCGGTCGCTAGACTCCTGTTTAACATCCCTAGGAGGTCGAGCGTCCGCCCCCACCTGCATAGCCTGCATTGGCTCCCAGTGACGCAACGTATTCTGTTTAAGGCTCTTGTTCTCTCCTTTAGGGCTACCCATGAGCTTGGGCCTCAATATTTAAGAGAACGCTTTTCCCTGTACATCCCTAACCGTGCCTTGCGATCTGCTAACCAATGCAGGATGGTCATCCCCAGATTTAGATATGCCAGGCTGGGAGGTCAGTCTATATCTGTTCTGGCGGCTAGAGCTTGGAACACCCTTCCTCTTTCGCTCCGCTCTTCCCAGAATGTTGCCATCTTTAAGAAAAACCTTAAAACTCATCTATTTAAAGTAGCCTTTTAGCTTCCTCTCTCCCCCTCTGCACGCCTTATCCTCTGCCTACCGCGCCAGGATACTTCCGAGTAACAGAGCGCGTTACAAAACCCTTAAAATAATAATAATAATAATAATAATAATAATAATGATTGTACTCCACGCGCAAAAGCATTTCGGCCATCTTGGATTGTCCATAGACCCTGCATTCTGCCAAAACACCCCTTACGGTTTGCATTAAGTCCACAGGCATCGAAGTTCCATCATACCTAAAAAGCATTTAAAAAGTATTTAGTATTTAAGAACAACAATTAATGTGCGCATAATGGTTTTAGCCTGCTTATGCTCGCCAACTACTAAGCTGCAGCTGTGAGTATATCTGAGTGTGTCAACATGAGTGTCTGGGTTATTTAGCATACTCTAACTCATTTGCCTATAACAGGACATATCAGCCCTCTAGGATCGTCTAACCATCATAATTTCTACTCTGTGATCCTTTTCAAATGAATTATATATACATACTCACACACATCATAGTGGCCTGGTACCCTTGTGCAAATTATACGCACCACAGTGGTGCAAGGTTCAACTAATTAATAAATTAATGCACAAAATTGCTCACCACATAAATTCCAACCCTGGCTCAATTCAAACCACCAAGCGCCTCAAGCTGACAAGTTATACTCTGTAACCTATTCTTAATACAACCTTGCACCTTCTCACTAGCACCAGTTCAAACAAAGTGTCTATAGAGTAGCCAGCGTTTGCCACTCAACAAAAGAATTCAGCCGTTTCTCCACTGTCTTAGTTGACCAAATCCACCTATTCTCTTTAAGTATAAGCAGACGATCCACATTCTGTCTTCTTTTAGAGCTTTTTACAACCTCTAACACAAACCATTTCATGTCCAGCAGAGTATGTTGTTTCTCTAAATAATGCTCCACCAGAGGTGCAGTTACAATTTTGCATTGAATGCGAGACTGGTGTTGGATTATTCGTTCTTTACCTCCTGTGTCGTTTTGTCTATATAATACAACAAACAAGGGCATTGGATAGAGTAGATGACATTCCTAGTTAGGCAGTTAGAATGTTGGCACAATATCCATTGTTTACCATTTACATTACATGATTTCACCATTGCTGTTGTTGCACAGGCAGCACAATGCCCACAAGGATAATGACCTACAATAGGCATTAACCCCCATATACTTTTAATTGTTGTAGGAATTGGTTCTCTGTATGCTTTCACCAAGTGATCTATCAAATTCTTCACTCTTTTGAAAGCAAAATGGGGTGGGTTAAGTTGTGGTTCCACTTTCTGTATCAAGTGCCAATTCTTTGACACTATCTTTCTAATGGCATTCAATTCTGTTTCCAAGGTAGTTACGCATGTGACAGAATCTTGTTCATTCTCATTGTGACTTTTAGATTCTAATAGAACCTGTCGATCATAATACCAGGCTTGTTTTAATGAGCGTTTCACCATTCTATAAGGGTAATTTCTCATCACTAGTTTAGTCTGCAGAATTTTTGCCTCTTTAAAATAATCTTCCCTTTTGGTACAATTCCGTTTAATACGTAAAAATTGTCCAAAAGGGAGGTTATCACGCAAACTGCAAGGATTATGACTTGTTTACTTTAAAAGCGTATTTCTCGCTGTAGGTTTCGTGAAGAGACGTAGACATCATTCCAAATACATAAATCCAAAAAACTGAAGGTTACTATTCTGCTCATAAGCCATGAATGGAATTCCTGTACTTTTGAGATAGAACCTTCCCACACCATACATACATCATCAATGTATCGTAAGTACTTTTTTATATTGCATAGGAAAGGATTATTATTGTAAATTACCTTCCCCCTCAAATGATGCTACAAAAAGATTTGCTACATCTGGACACCTTTTATTTGACCCAAAAAACCTCCATTGAAAATGAAATAGTTGTCTTCTAATGCAATTTTGGCACATTTGACAATAAAACCAGTAGGAACCTGATGTGGACGTGATCTTTCTTCTAACGTCTTTCTGATGACATTGAGGGCTTAAGATTGAGGTATTCTTGTATACAAGCTTTCTTTGTCCCTCGTCATTAGAACATTGGTTAGTGTATTAAAAGGTTCACCTTCAAGTTGTGTAATAACACTTGTGCTATCTTTTGTGTATGATTTTGTGAGAGGCACATAAGGTTTGATTAAAAAATCAACATATTCAGCAAGCGGTTGTAAAATAGACTGACAACCCGCCACAATAGGTCTTCCCGGAGGGTTTTTATTGTCTTTACGAATCTTAGGAAGCTCATGAAAACACCGAAATGGAAAAATCCTTTTTATTCAGATAGTCAAATTCTTTTTGGCTTAACCATAGACCATCACGGCCTACACTGGTGAGTGTTTGAATTTCTCTCCTGATTTTCTGCATCGGGTCAATGGGTAATTTAACATAATGTGATGCATTATTCAATTGTCTTAAGGCTTCTGTGTTGTAATCAGCCTTATCCTGTACAATGATACTGCCCCCTTGTCAGCCGGTTTGATAATAATATCATCCTGACTGGCAAGGGCTTTAAGAGTCATGTGTTCTTCTTTGGAACAATTGTATTTGACCTATTTTGTATCTTGGAACATTTGTTCCACTTCAGTTAGTACCACATTCACAATTGTAATTAATTTCTTTGGCATAAGGTTGCTCTCTGGATAGAATGTAGATGCACAGCGTAACCCTGTGACATTATTCTGTGTCACTATTGGGGTCTTGTTAAAGAAATATTTCAGGCGTTTAGTTCTAAAAAATGTATACAACTCCATCTGAGTTGTGAACGTATCATTTCTATTCGTAGGAACGAATGATAGTCCATGGCTCAATAACTCAATCTCTTTTGTGCTTAGTTAATACGATGATAGATTAAAAATGGATACTACCTCCAATGTAGGATTGCTATGATTCAAGGTTAACTAACCTTGAAAAGCCGGGTACAGCAGGAGTGATGAGGATGCTAGTTAACTCCTTCCCTTTAAGCGGCAATACCTGTGAGCTGGTATAAACTCGCTCTACAGATATTACCCCAGCCGGGGAAGGGGAAAAAAGGGATAAACGAAACATTAAAGTTGCAACAGAAAGAACACTCAATGGCGTGGATGCAGGAGTTGGAGGCTTCACTCCTATGAGAGCCCAGTGTTCCCTGTATGAAAGACACAATACAACATACATGAGTTTCCTAACCTCACCCACTCTGTATGACTAAATATGTATAGATACTGTGTGTCTAAACTTACGTAATGTCTGCCACAATCATCCGAAGAACAAAAAGCACAAAAGGTAAAAATAAAGAAAAGAAATCAAAGTGTCTTTTGCCTCTAATAATCCAGGGTTTGCAACACTCAGCAGGATTAAGCTTCCAAATAAAAGAAGTCAATGTAGAAATGTACTTATCTGATATCGTAGTCTTGAACCTCATGTATCTCCTTCAAAGTTGAGATCGCCGTTGTGGTTCAAGTTACACAATGTTGAAAATCACACTGGTAACCTCCAAGATACTCAAAAACACATCTGAGCCTCGCAACTGCTCTACTGTGCCACAAAAACAAAAGGTAATCCAAAGGGTGGCATGCAACTGTACCCCTTGCTGCGTATAGCACAACCAAGGAAATCCAAATAAAAGAGCTTGTCTTCTTGCGAGCACTTAGCGCATATGACGATTGTAGAAATGCCCAGATCCTGCCAGGAAGTCCAAGGCACGTATATCGCGGTCTTGCATCAGCGCGAATGCGTGCTGGAACACTTACAGATTACCGGTCTCTGCCGGCGGGGGAAAACGGACGTTTTTGTGCTCCTGCGCGAACGCGTGAAATACACACAATGAGGCTTGCAGGATTCCGGTCTCTACCGGCGGGTGAACGGACAAACAAAGGCAGATATCTGTTAACACTCTGGACTCTTGAGTGCAATCAAACCAGGGGCAGCATCTCTTCCGATGTAGACTTCACCTAAGCATACAGGTGACAAGCACCAGGCAACAGGAAGGGTGTGCTTATAACGGAAGTAAATGGAATAAAGGATAGTAGACAGAGAAGACAGAGCTGTCCTTGAGGCTTTCTGGGATATGTAGCCCCCTAACCATTTTCATCACATTTATACATACTTGGCTGCCTATCTTCCCCCTTCATTCTGGCCTAAACATGGCAGAACCCCCTCTCAACGATCGACGTCTCGGCGGTCCACCGGGCTTAGTGGGGAACAATGTATGGAAATGCCGTAGGAGCCCAGGGCAATGAAGGTGGGTACTTCGTTCCCAGGAACGCTCCTCGGGCCATACCCGTTCCTTTCTACAAGGTAATGTACCCGTCCCTTTATACGTTTGGAATCAAGAATGGTCTAGACTTCATACTCCTCCTCTCCTTCTATTTCCACTGGCTTAGGTCTCACAGGTAGTCTAGTTCCAGGAAGAAAGGGTTTCAATAGTGAAACATGAAACATCGGGTGGATGTGCCATTTAGAAGGGAGCATTAGCTTCATGGCCACAGGATTGATTACCGTAAAGATCGAATAAGGACCCACAAACTGAGGTTGTAACCATGTGTTTCCCTTGAACTTCAAATGTTTTGTGTTAAGCCACACCTTATCTCCTACCTTATATGATGGTTCAGGGGTTCTCTTTCTGTCTGTGTGTAACGTGTCTCAGGTCAGGTTCTGGCTGCTTCTAAGTGTGTTTTGGCATTCTGTAAAACTGTTTTGAGATGTGCATGATGTTCTTGGATTGTGGGATGGTCGGACATCCCTGGTTGTTCGAATGGCAGTATGTTAGGATGATACCCATTAAGCCAAAAGAAGGGCGAACAACCCAACGAGGAATGGTGCGCATTGTTATATGCGAATTCCAAAGTCCATAGAAGCGTTCTCCATTCCTGACCATGTTGTAACGTAAAACACCTCAGGTATTGCTCCAGTGTTTGATTGAGCCTTTCTGTTTTGCCGTCTGTCTGAGGATGGTAACTAGTAGACAATCGGGCATCGATTTTCATTATGACACACAGAGCTTTCCAAAACCTTGACATAAATTGGGTCCCTCTGTCAGTGATGATAACAGCGGGGATTCCATGCAAGTGGGCTACGTGTTGCAAAAAGACAGTAGCCAATTCCCCTGATGTGGGCAACTTGTTTAGCGCTACAAAATGACCCATTTTGGTTAAATGGTCAATGACCACAAGAATGGTGTTGTTACCGAAACTGAGAGGCATTTCCAGTAGAAAGTCCATAGACACAGTATGCCATGGGGCTGGGGGTATCGGTATCGGTCTCAGTAATCCACTGGGTTGTTGATACTGGGCCTTGGTCTGCGTACAGATAGAACATTTTGAGACATAGTCTTCTGTGTCTTTCCGCAGTGTTTCCCACCAGAAGTATCTAGAGACGTTTTGTACGGTCTTCTGTTTTCCCAAATGGCCAACCAAGGTAGAATCGTGCGTCCATAGTAGGACTTGCCTTTGCAGAGGCGCATTGGGTACAAAAAAAGTTTGTTATAAAACAGCAAATGGTTCTTCATTGATCTGTGCAGTGGTTCTTTGGCCACCCAGGCCTTTTCGTCCAGTGAACCAACTTGCTTTTGTACCTCTTCCAGGAATTCCGCCATAATTTCTGTTGGAAATGAAGCCTTTTGGGGAATAACAGCTCGTGCTAGGCTGGTTTCCGGGACGGGCAGGGGTCTTGACAGCGCGTCGGCTTTGCCATTCTGTGGTCCTGGTGTATATCTGATCACAAAATCAAAGCCAGAGAAAAATAACTACCAGCGAAGCTGCTGAGGCGTCAGCGCTCTAGCGCTCTTTAGAAAGAGCAGATTCTGGTGATCAGTGTATATTTCCACTGTGTGTCTGGCTCCCATTAAATGATGTCTCCATTCTTCACACGCCCTCTTTATTGCCAATGTCTGTGATGCTGTAGTTTACCTCACAAGTCAACTGTTTCCGAGAGAAGTAGGCAACAGAATGTAACTGTCCAGTTTCGGGATGAATTTTGGGACAGAACGCCTCCGATGGCTTAATGTGAGGCCTCTGTTTCCACCACAAATGGTTGACTGACATCAGGGTGACATAGGATGGGAGCAGTGGTGAAGCAGGTCTTTAATGCTCGAATGCCTGTTCTGCCGAGACAGTCCATAAAAAGGCGGCTCCTTTTCAAAGTAGGTGTGTCAATGGTTGAATGATTTTGGAGACCTCCTTGATAAATCTCCTATAGTAGTTCGCAAAGCCCAGGAAGCTCTGCAAGGCTTTTACGCAAGAAGGAGACTCCCAATGGATGACAGCGTGTATTTACTTTTGATCCATATGAAGACCATTTGGTCCAATGACATACCCCAGGAACTCTACTTCTGTGGTGTGGACAGGCATTTCTCAAGCTTGGCATACAGAGCGTACCTCTGCAGGCGCTCTAACACGGCCGATACATGGTGGACATGTTCCTTCTGTGATGCGGAGTATATAAGGATGTTGTCTATGTAAACGATGCATGACACATCCAACAATCCTTTGAGCACTTCATCCATGAAATACTGGAATGCGGCGGGGGCATTGCAGAGGCCAAAGGGTATAACCTGATATTCAAATAGCCAAATTTTGTGCGAAAAGCCGTTTTCCACTCTTCTCCCGCCGCACTCTCACCGGATGATACGCACCCCTAAGTTCCAGTTTGGTGAAGACTTTGGCTCCTTTTAACTGGTCAAGTAGAACTGGTATAAAAGAAAGGGAGTACCTGTTCTTTTCAGTCACCCTGTTTATCGCCCTATAAGCGATGCAAGCCCTCAAGCCTCCTTCCCGTTTTGGAATAAAAAACAGGGGCGAGGAAGCAGGTGAGGATGATGGACGAATGAAACCGGAAGACAGCAGTTTCTTCAGATATTGTTGCAGATAGGTGGTCTCTGCCTCAGTGAGGGCATATATCCGACTATAGGGAATGCTGGCACCAGGTTCCAATTCTATCACACAATCATAATCCCTATGTGGGGGTAACTTGTTGGCTTCTTGTTCGCTGAACACTTCTTTATATTGTATGTAGGCCTCCAGAAGCGTTGAAACAAGGCAAATACTTGACTCACAACATCCACTGGCCAGCAAGGTAGCAGGATTTTCCGTCTGGTAGTGTGTGTGTACATGGTCCTGAGTACAGTGTTCTAGACAAAACGCGGAATTTAAAGTAACCGTGCGAGCTGCCCATTGAACTACGGGATCATGCTGCGTAAGCCACGGCATTCCCAAAATAAGTTTAAATTGTGGGGCGTCTATGAGATCGAATTGTATATGTTCATAGTGGTTCATACCGACCTGCATTATGATTTGGCAGGTATGAAAGCACACCGGCCCTGATGTTAACGCAGTTCCATCCACTGCCTTTACAGGTTCTGGAATCTTCTTCCTTATGCACGGTACTCCCAATTCCTGTGCGTATTGCTGGTCGATGAAATTACCCGTAACCCCAGAATCCAATAATGCATGCACAATCACGGGCTCCACACCTGGCCACTCTACAGTAACACACACGTTCATATGGGGCACCGACGTTTGCACTGTATTAGCCACAGCGTGAAAGACCTCTTCATGATCAGGTCTCAAACAAGGGGTCTCTTGCTTGTTTGACCATAGCCGTTTCCCGAAGTAGCTGGAGGGTATTCCACCACAGGTACAGTTCGGGCTCCTTTATTGCCTTTGTATATGGCTTTGGTCTTTGATTTACAATCCGTGATAAAATGGCCAGGCTTCCCACAATACATGCACAGTCTTTGGCTGCGTCTTCGGTTCCTTTCATCAGGACTCAGGGGTCCACGCACGCCACTTATCTGCATAGGTTCTGTTCCATCATTTGACGAAGGGTTTTCTTCTGTGAGTGCCCTTGATCGGGGAATTAGAAACTTTACTTTGGAACGCTGTTTATCCCCTTTTCTTTCCTGTAGGCGATGATTCAATTGTACAGTAAGATCTATAAGTTCATCACAAGAGGTAGGCATATGAACCACTTGGGCCAATACGTCCTTCAGTTCCCCTCTCAGCCCCTGGTAATACAAGGAGATTCTTTATTCGATAGGCCAATCAGTTTCTATAACAAGTCGGTTAAATGTGGTAATATATGTCAAAAAATCTTGTGAGCCCTATTTAAGTGTCATAAGTTCCTTGTCCCCTAACCATTTTCGTCACATTCATACATACTTGGTGTGGATCTCACAAGTCTGGGTATTTGGTGACTATACATTAAGGATATAAACAAAAGAAGAAAGGTTGAGTGTGTCTCAGAAGCCACAGAGACGGAGCGATGTAAGGAAGAAGTTACACACCCAATTTGGGTAGATAAGAAAGTCCTCACACACCGACCTAGTCAGTGTCATGCTTCATCATAGGGCCCCACCAAAGAGGCCGAGTGCCTCTTCGGTGTGCTACGACGCCAGAAGACTGCGGAGCTGGTTGTGTGAGTGGGCATGCAGTGAGGTATAAAGATAAAAGTGCCTAAAGAGTATCTCAAAACAAAAGTTTTTATTAATAGATCCCTAAGACACGGTTAAAAGGTTCCTATGTGTCTGAATTTACAGCCAAAGGTAATGGTTTGGTTTAATTCAGAGATTTAAGTCAGTCAACATGTTTCAGCCTTTTAAAGTGGTGTTAATTTACCTAGGCATTCATCAGGACTAGTGTAAACCCCGGCGGTATGGACTCTCTAATCGTCCACCCTAACCTGGGGACGTGAAAGTGAAAAAGTAAAAAGTGTGGTAAAGTGCAAAAGAAAAAGGGGGGAAGAGCTGGTAGCCCATTCCTAAAAAAACTCCTGATTTAGGAGTGTTTCTGCACCTGTAAAGGAGAAAACACAGACAAACATAAAAGACATACACACAATTACTAGTAGGTATAGGTCAAGTCGTTTGTCCAGGGTGTCCAAAACTGTGGCAAAAATAGTGTCAGCAAATAAACACTAAAGTTATCACCATCCGTATAACCCTATAGGGATGATACCACTAACTCTAGGGAGTGAAGTGGCAAATAAGTGCTTAGAACACGCCAAATAGCTAGGGGGGGTTAAAAAACACAAATTAAAAGTACTCCATAGGAAGGATCAATGGACCAAAGGTCAGTGACCCCACCAGACAGTTCGTGACCTCAAACCGTTATCTCACTTTAAGTTATGGCGCTAGCTGCACCATGGGTCTCGGGAGGGGGGTAGGAGCGTACCTGGCACACCCTGTAGGAAAAAAGGCAGAGGTTTGAATACATAGGAACAGGTTAACTTAGCTCGATCGTGTAGGTCGCGTTGGATGGAATCGTGTCAGGAACTCACGCCCTCAACGCTCGCCACCCGCTAAGCACCTAGCTTAACCTCTGAACCGGACCCTGACGATGGAGAGCGGGGCCGGTTATCGTGTTTAAGAAGCATTCCTCGTAGCCCCGTGCACTTCCGGGTGGGCGTGGTTAGGCCGAAGCGAGGCTTGGAACGCACCGGTCTATTGCCGGTGGGAGCGATCGCACTGAAAGTGAGGCTTGGTTGGCGGCCACTGGGAGCAAGGAGACAAACGTTTCTATGGTAACCGATCCGCTGGTTACTGACGATGAAAGTGATTAAAGCTTTATTTAATCAAGACGCCAGGTAGACAATGCCGTGCAGCAGCCTGGATGCCCCATGATCGAGAAAGGGGAATGCGCTGCATTGTAAGAGAACTAGGGGGCGGATTACCCTGTACTTGCTTGGTCTGATTATTGGATGACACATTGTCCAAAAACCGGTGCAAAGAAAAAGGGGGGGCTGATCAAAGTAATCATAGTCCTACCCTGTCTAATATCCACACAGCCATGCAGGGGTAAGGGGAAAGCCTCTAGGATTGCATAAGTTCCCAAGAAGAGCAATAATTTAGGATCAGCCTGCAGTATAGAGTGGAGATGCAGGAGTAGTGCGGTCCACTCTTTACCTTAGTACAGTGTTCCATGGGATATCATCGTTCAGCCCAACTAGATTGGTGCCCAAGCGATATATCCAACGCTGTTCTTTCTCAAACAGTCTGCTTGTGATGTTGGTGGTACCAGTGATTACTTCTATAATAGTCCATCTCATGTCATTGGTCGTGTGATTGCTTGACAGGAAATGACGGCTCAACTTTGTTGTTGTTTTCTTGCATCTAATGTTACTGTGATGTTCACAAATGCGCTGTTTTATTTTGCAAGTGGTCATGCCTACATAACGCAAGGCGCAAGGACAAGTGATTAGATACACAACATTGGTTGAGTTGCAGTTTGTGTGTGCAACCTGTGTCCAGGTCTTCCCTTGCTCTAGATTGAGTGTTTTAGATGCGTCCCTCAGATGGCACACACTGCAATCTGTGCAGGGGTAATTCCCTGTGACTTGAGGTAAACCCCATGCCTCCGTGACTGAAGGGATTCGTGGGGGGATTCTTTCTTTGGGGCGAGTGTGGACCAGTGCGTCTTTAAGACTACGGCCCTTCTTCTTGAAGGAGAAAAGAGGCTTCTCCCAGTCTTTTTTTTGTAGATTTAATGATCTTCCAATGCTTGTTTATGGTCTTTTTCATGACGTTGGACAGGCTGTTAAAGGTGGTCACACATGTGAGTGGGATTTCATCTTGAGTGTTAGTTTTCTCTTCCAACAGTGCATCTCTAGGCTGGTTCCGAGCTCTCTTGTAACCCTTATTCAGAGTTGAAGCTGGGTAACCTCTATCTTTCAATTTTTCAGTTAGTCCAGAGGACTGTTCTTTGAAATCTTTTAGAGTACTACAGTTCCTTCTCAGTCTAAGTATTGCCCGTATGGTAAATTCTCCTTCAAAGGGCGGGGGTGGAAACTGGTAAACTCTAGTAGGTTGTTCTTAGCTGTGGGTTTGTGATGGGTTTTCGTGGTTAGACTCGTACCGGAAACAGAGATCACTACATCGAGAAAGACAATTTCAGTTTTACTGGTGGTATATGTGAACCTGAGGTTGTGGTCAAGGGTATTAATCCATGTCAGGAATGACTGAAGGTCACTGTCATTGCCTGTCCACAGTAGCAAAATATCATCAATATAACGCTTCCATAAAAGTATGGAAGCCGAGAATTCTGCGGATGGAGGTAAGACGTGTTTTGCCTCAAAATCTGCCACATAGAGTCCAGCTACACTCGGGGCAAATGTACTGCCCATAGATGTACCTGAGCATTGAAGGAACAGCTGGTTCTTGAAGGAAAAATAATTCTCTTTAAGGGCTATTGTGGCGCACTGGATTATGAACGATTTTGGTGTTTGGTATTTCCAGTCAATTGAGTTTAGTGACTCCTCCAGGACTCTGATGGTATCGTCCTGGGGGATGCTCGTGTAGAGACTCTCAACATCCAACGTCACCAGTGTGATTGAGTTTTCTACAAAGGTGATGTCTAGAAGGAGCTGTAATAAGCTTTTGGTGTCTCTCAGGTAGGTTGGGGTTGACTGCACAAGAGGTTTGAGAAATTGATCACAAAATCGGGATAACGGCTCCAGGAGAGAACCTATTCCTGATACTATAGGTCGTCCAGGGGGAGGCAGCCTATTCTTACGCATCTTGGGCAGTGTGTAAAAATATGGAATCACATCACTCCTACTGTCCAGAAAGTCTGCTTCATTTTTGGACAAGTGACCTCTTTCCTCCACTTGTCTCACTAGAGCGGTGATCTTCTTGGTTAAATCCACGGTGGGATCTATAGTCAGAGGGGTGTAGTTCCTGTTATCTCGTAGCAGATCCTCACAGACTTTGTCATAGTCTTTGGTATTCTGTATCACAATGCCACCACCTTTGTCCGCCGGTTTTATAGTTATTGCAGTGTCATTCTGTAATTGTTGTAAGGCCTGGTATTCTGCGCTGGTAAAATTGCCAAATGTTCTTGGATTCTGGCAGGACTCCAGATCTTTAAACACCGCCTCTTCAAAGGCGGTGATGGCCACCAGCACAGTGTGTGGAGGGGGGGTGAAAGTGGAGTTCAGTCTCGGGCCGGTGTCACCTTTCCAAATGGACTCATTAGGATCTGTTTTGCCTTCGAAAAAAGCTTTCAGCTTCAGCTTGCGGAAGAAAGCAGCAAGTTCACAATGCAGCTTAAATTTGTCCGGTCTGGCTGTAGGGACAAACCTCAAGCCTTTTTCTAGAACCTGTGCCTCAATAGGTGTTAGTATCCTTTCTGAAAGATTGGTCACTAAGCTTACACTCCGCTCGTTCCTGGTTGTGGATTGTTGCTGCGGGTGTGATTTGCTACAGAGTCTTCCTCCTCCCAGGACACTCAGTTGTTGCCCCTCCTTCTCCCTCTCCCTCTCCGGCCGCTCTCTAAAAAAGGCAGTCGGTACTGGTTCTGGAAGTTAATGGGAGGCATAAATCCCGTGTTCCAAATTTGATTTTGAGAAGGATTACCCTTACTCTGCAGTATCTTATGCCCCTCCAACTAAGAATGCGAGCAAATCCGATTATTCGGATGATGATTCTTCAAACAGCAGCTGGTCGAGCAACGGCTCCTTCAAACAAACTAAAAGAAGAGCCAATAGTGGTAATAGGAACAATAGAAGCAGGTCAGGCCATCAGAACCAACATCAACAATGGCAGGCACCACCTCAGATGGGGATGGACCCCCACTCCTACCCATACCAACAACCACTGTACCCATTCATGGGTTGGAACCCGGGATTTATGCCTCCCATGAACTTCCAAAACCAGTACCGCCTTTTTTAGAGAGCGGCCGCAGAGGGAGAGGGAGAAGGAGGGGCAACAACCGGGTGTCCTGGGAGGAGGAAGACTCTGTAGCAAATCACACCCGCAGCAACAATCCACAACCAGGAAAGAGCGGAGTGTAAGCTTAGTGACCAATCTTTCAGAAAGGATACTAACACCTATTGAGGCACAGGTTCTAGAAAAAGGCTTGGGGTTTGTCCCTACAGCCAGACCGGACAAATTTAAGCTGCATTGTGAACTTGCTGCTTTCTTCCGCAAGCTGAAGCTGAAAGCTTTTTTCGAAGGCAAAACAGATCCTAATGAGCCCATTCGGAAAGGTGACACCGGCCTAAGACTGAACTCCACTTTCACCCCCCCCTCCACACACTGTGCTGGCGGCCATCACCGCCTTTGAAGAGGCGGTGTTTAAAGACCTGGAGTCCTGCCAGAATCCAAGAACATTTGGCAATTTTACCAGCGCAGAATACCAGGCCTTACAACAATTACAGAATGACACTGCAATAACTATAAAACCGGCGGACAAAGGTGGTGGCATTGTGATACAGAATACCAAAGACTATGACAAAGTCTGTGAGGATCTGCTACGAGATAACAGGAACTACACCCCTCTGACTATAGATCCCACCGTGGATTTAACCAAGAAGATCACCGCTCTAGTGAGACAAGCGGAGGAAAGAGGTCACTTGTCCAAAAATGAAGCAGACTTTCTGGACAGTAGCAGTGATGTGATTCCATATTTTTACACACTGCCCAAGATGCGTAAGAATAGGCTGCCTCCCCCTGGATGACCTATAGTATCAGGAATAGGTTCTCTCCTGGAGCCGTTATCCCGATTTTGTGATCAATTTCTCAAACCTCTTGTGCAGTCAACCCCAACCTACCTGAGAGACACCAAAAGCTTATTACAGCTCCTTCTAGACATCACCTTTGTAGAAAACTCAATCACACTGGTGACGTTGGATGTTGAGAGTCTCTACACAAGCATCCCCCAGGACGATACCATCAGAGTCCTGGAGGAGTCACTAAACTCAATTGACTGGAAATACCAAACACCAAAATCGTTCATAATCCAGTGCGCCACAATAGCCCTGAAAGAGAATTATTTTTCCTTCAAGAACCAGCTGTTCCTTCAATGCTCAGGTACATCTATGGGCAGTACATTTGCCCCGAGTGTAGCTGGACTCTATGTGGCAGATTGTGAGGCAAAACACGTCTTACCTCCATCCGCAGAATTCTCTGCTTCCATACTTTTATGGAAGCGTTATATTGATTATATTTTGCTACTGTGGACAGGCAATGGCAGTGACCTTCAGTCATTCCTGACATGGATTAATACCCTTGACCACAACCTCAGGTTCACATATACCACCAGTAAAACTGAAATTGTCTTTCTCGATGTAGTGATCTCTGTTTCCGGTACGAGTCTAACCACGAAAACCCATCACAAACCCACAGCTAAGAACAACCTACTAGAGTTTACCAGTTTCCACCCCCGCCCTTTGAAGGAGAATTTACCATAAGGGCAATACTTGAGACTGAGAAGGAACTGTAGTACTCTAAAAGATTTCAAAGAACAGTCCTCTGGACTAACTGAAAAATTGAAAGATAGAGGTTACCCAGCTTCAACTCTGAATAAGGGTTTCAAGAGAGCTCAGAACCAGCCTAGAGATGCACTGTTGGAAGAGAAAACTAACACTCAAGATGAAATCCCACTCACATGTGTGACCACCTTTAACAGCCTGTCCATCGTCATGAAAAAGACCATAAACAAGCATTGGAACATCATTAAATCTACCAAAAAAGACTGGGAGAAGCCTCTTTTCTCCTTCAAGAAGGGCCGTAGTCTTAAAGACGCACTGGTCCACACTCGCCCCAAAGAAAGGATCCCCCCACGAATCCCTTCAGTCACGGAGGCATGGGGTTTACCTCAAGTCACAGGGCATTATCCCTGCACAGATTGCAGTGTGTGCCATCTGACGGACACATCTAAAACACTCAATCTAGAGCAAGGGAAGACCTGGACACAGGTTGCACACACGAACTGCAACTCAACCAATGTTGTGTATCTAATCACTTGTCCTTGCGCCTTGCGTTATGTAGGCATGACCACTCGCAAAATAAAACAGCGCATTTGTGAACATCGGAGTAACATTAGATGCAAGAAAACAACAACAAAGTTGAGCCGTCATTTCCTGTCAAGCAATCACACGACCAATGACATGAGATGGACTATTATAGAAGTAATCACTGGTACCACCAACATCACAAGCAGACTGTTTGAGAAAGAACAGCGTTGGATATATCGCTTGGGCACCAATCTAGTTGGGCTGAACGATGATATCCCATGGAACACTGTACTAAGGTAAAGAGTGGACCGCACTACTCCTGCATCTCCACTCTATACTGCAGGCTGATCCTAAATTATTGCTCTTCTTGAGAACTTATGCAATCCTAGAGGCTTTCCCCTCACCCCTGCATGGCTGTGTGGATATTAGACAGGGTAGGACTATGATTACTTTGATCAGCCCCCCGCCCCCATTTTCTTTGTACCAGTTTTTGGACTATGTGTCATCCAATAATCAGACCAAGCAAGTACAGGGTAATCCGCCCCCTAGTTCTCTTACGATGCAGCGCATTCCCCTTTCTTCATCATGGGGCATCCAGGCTGCTGCACGGCATTGTCTACCTGGCGTCTTGATTAAATAAAGCTTGAATCACTTTCATCGTCAGTAACCAGCGGATCGGTTACCATAGAAACGTTTGTCTCCTTGCTCCCAGTGGCCGCCAACCAAGCCTCACTTTCAGTGCGATCGCTCCCACTGGCAATAGACCGGTGCGTTCCAAGCCTCGCTTCGGCCTAACCACGCCCACCCGGAAGTGCACGGGGCAACGAGGAATGCTTTTTAAACACGATAACCGGCCCCGCTCTCCATCGTCGGGGTCCGGTTCAGAGGTTAAGCTAGGTGCTTAGCGGGTGGCGAGCGTTGAGGGCGTGAGTTCCTGACACGATTCCATCCAACGCGACCTACACGATCGAGCTAAGTTAACCTGTTCTTATGTATTCAAACCTCTGCCTTTTTTCCTACAGGGTGTGCCAGGTACGCTCCTACCCCCCTCCCGAGACCCATGGTGCAGCTAGCGCCATAACTTAAAGTGAGATAACGGTTTGAGGTCACGAACTGTCCGGTGGGGTCACTGACCTTTGGTCCATTGATCCTTCCTATGGAGTACTTTAAATTCGTGTTTTTTAACCCCCCCTAGCTATTTAGCGTGTTCTAAGCACTTATTTGCCACTTCACTCCCTAGAGTTAGTGGTATCATCCCTATAGGGTTATACGGATGGTGATAACTTTAGTGTTTATTTGCTGACACTATTTTTGCCACAGTTTTGGAGCACCCTGGACAAACGACTTGACCTATACCTACTAGTAATTGTGTGTATGTCTTTTATGTTTGTCTGTGTTTTCTCTTTTACAGGTGCAGAAACACTCCTAAATCAGGAGTTTTTTAGGAACGGGCTACCAGCTCTTCCCCCCTTTTTCTTTTGCACTTTACCACACTTTTTACTTTTTCATTTTCAGGTCCCCAGGTTAGGGTGGACGATTAGAGAGTCCATACCGCCGGGGTTTACACTAGTCCTGATGAATGCCTAGGTAAATTAACACCACTTTAAAAGGCTGAAACATGTTGACTGACTTAAATCTCTGAATTAAACCAAACCATTACATTTGGCTGTAAATTCAGACACATAGGAACCTTTTAACCGTGTCTTGGGGATCTACTAATAAAAAATTTTGTTTTGAGATACTCTTTAGGCACTTTTATCTTTATACCTCATTGCACGCCCACTCACACAACCAGCTCCGCAGTCTTCTGGCGTCGTAGCACACCGAAGAGGCACTCGGCCTCTTCGGTGGGGCCCTATGATGAAGCATGACACTGACTAGGTCGGTGTGTGAGGGCTTTCTTATCTACCCAAATTGGGTGTGTTACTTCTTCCTTACATCGCTCCGTCTCTGTGGCTTCTGAGACACACTCAACCTCTCTTCTTTTGTTTATATACGATAACCGGGGACTAAGAGAGTGTTCCTTAATCTCACTGCCTCTCCTTTTGTTGTTTTATACATTAAGGATGGCACATGATTTGTTGATGGAGGTATAAGCAGACGATACATATTAGGAACTCAAGAGTTTTTATAGAATTGGGTGTTTTTTTAATATTGTATATATTTCATTATTAGATTCACTGTGCAACATTTGTTCGGAGGATGGTCTTGTGGATTTGATTAACTGGATGTGAGACCGAAACGTCGACGCTACGACACTTCTTCTGTATACATGCTCATCAATGGATGTTTATTTAATTGAATGAAAAGTGAAGAATTGAATATTACATATGGCTGATGTTGTATATGGTCCATATTTGAACAAAAGGTATCTGAGACCACTGTAAATATGAGAAGAAATTAAACAGTGGTCATTTTGTTGCCATGCATGATAATGATTTATGAACATTGTTTTATATTCGTTGTAGAAAATGATTTGATTGTGATAATTGATTGATTCGATCACATAAAGAAGTTGTTTTTTGATAAAAATCTTTTGAGTTCTGTCAAATTGTATTCCCTACTGTGACATTATAAGCATTAATTCAAAGTTAAATGATTCCTCAAGGATCAATTGTGTTTTGTTATTGATGATACCCAGTTCCTTGGGGAATATTGGGTTGCCCTATTGATGTATTAGACCATTTACGGTGTGTCACCAGTAGAGCTCTTGAACTCCACTGCATGTGCCACTTGTTGTAGTGTACTGGTACAGATTCTGCCAACACACACCTCCCGCTACTTTCTGTGGCATGCAGTACAATTTGCAGTGTGTTGGCACTTTTCACACCACCCCCTCTCTTTTGTAATGTGCAGGTACAGTTTCTGCTTCCCATTGATTACCATTCGCTGGCATCGTTGTTGCTCTTCTTTGCGGCCTTCTCCATAGTTCTTTTTAAAAAAAATATTTAACTAATGCCCATAATCCCTTGTTTTTTCTCGCCTCCCATGCCTGTTTCTTTTTTCCCTTCCGCCACCCGTGTTTCTGTCTCTGTGACTACAGTTCACACTATGCAAGATGCCGTTTTCAATGATTGCACAGTGCAGGATGCTTGTCCGCACTGTGCAATCATTGACATCATTGCCGGCTGTCCGAATATTCTCCTGTGAGTGTTACTACTGTCTTCAAAATATCAGGTGCTCTTGTCTTCTTAGTGTAATTGTCTTACTTCTGATCCCTCTTTTATATTAGATTATTGTAAAGAATTAATCACATTTTTTTAATAGGGCTGTGTTTTACCTAAATGAGTAGAAACCGACCAGAAGCTATTACTGAGAAGCGCTGCTTAGCGTGGTGAATGCACCTATTTTTTCGGTCCAGGGCAATCTTTTGCTGAACAAGGATAGTTTGGTCCAACTTTCATAAATAAAATGCTCTGCATCATCGTGGCAACCTAGTCTTGTGAAAGTTAAAGCATACGCAGGACTTGCAACCAGTTTTCACTGGGGTTGGAATAATTATTCCCCGCAGCTATGCACTATAAAGAAAAGAAACACAGTCTCCAAACAATGTGTGCTTTCAGAGTCTGAAAGCATATATCCTGCTTTAGATTTGTGTCATTCCTTTTGCTAAAAGTGCACAGCTGGGGGGCTGATTGAGGGCCTTTGTGAAAGTATTCGTGTTAATCGCAGCACTGTCATGTGCTGCAGTTTACATGAATACTATTTCAAAGGCCCACATCAGCCCCGCATCTGTGCACTATTAATAAAAGAAATGCAGCCTCCAACACGACATGTGATTTCAGAGTCTGAAAGCACACGCCTTGCTTTAGAATTGCATCATTCCTTTGCTTAATAGTGCGAAGCTACGGGCTGATTGAGGGTCTTTGAGATAGTATTCATGTTAATTGCAGCACATACCAATTCCACTTTCTGGTGAACGGGAGCCCTCCCGAACCCCACAGACACTTGCTTCCCCCGGGATGTGCTGTGGGCGTGCAAAATATTGGACACTGCGCTCGGGTGACTTGTTTCTCAGTCAGTTTTCACTTTCTCCCCTTCACACCTTTGCTTTTTCTCCCTGGTTCCCAGGTATTTTCTTCTCATTTTCCCTTTCCTGTATATTCATTTCTCTCCCTTCTGCACTTCCTCTGTTGCCCTTTCTCTTCTTCCTCTTTCTCTCCTTTGTTTATCTCTTGCCACGCTTCCTCTCACCCTTTCCCCTCTCCTCTTTTTCTTTTCCTCTGTGCAGTTCTTTTTTCTCTCTGTTTATAGTCTTCTGCCTTCCCTCTTTCTCTGTCTGACCATCACCCAGGCACTCATCCTCTATTTCTTTTAATCTCTCTTTTGGTCACTCTAATTTCTGACACGCACTATCTGTCCCTCTCTCTGTTTCACACATTCTCTCTGTCGCTGCCTCTATCTCTCTCCCAAGCACATACACATACACATACGCAATTTCTTGCTCTTTCTCTCTCTTTTGTTTCTATTTCTCTGTCACCCTTTGTCTTTCCTGTGGATATAATTTTTCCTCTTCTGTTGCTCTCCTCAGTCTCACATGTTTAATTCTCCCCTCCCCACCCATCCCCAACCCCCCCACCCCCAGAAACCCCCTTACCTAAGTGTTTTATTCTCTATCTCTACATCAAGGACACTATTATCTGTTTGGGTACATTAGGATAAAAAAAAAAAAATATTCTAACAGCTAATTGATTTTTAGTTCACGTCTACAGATCGGTTTAGCTGGCTGATTGAGCTTATGTCACCACACAACAAACAACACACCGCTTACAAATACACATGAACAGAGTTGAAATAAGGTTGGATGTCTCCTTTCAGCTACTGTGGTTCAGCTGGAATTAGACATTGACATTAATGTTTGTTTTGCCCCTGTGCTCGATGTGCTTATTTATTTATTTATTTTTATTTAGAAGTTTTCTATAGCGCTAACAAGACCCGAAGGTAGCAGAGCGCTTTACAGTAACAGGCGTGACAGGGTGAACAACAAGACATGTAACAAGTAGAGGCAGTCCAATATTGGGGGAGGGAAAGTGCGTAACAGTGGGACTTTTGGTGTAAGGATACATAGCTAACACATAGTTCAGTGGGAGATCCTGGTTATCTGGGACCTAGGGAGCGGAAGAGGAACAAGGATTTGAGTTGGTTCTTGAATTCCGCATAGGACGGTAGAGTTCTGATATGTGGAGGGATAGAGTTCCATATTTTGGGGGCATTTCCAGTGAAGGAGCAGTCCGCAGTTTTCTTCTTTCTGGTTTTTTGAAGGATGAGCAGCAGGGAGTTGGAGCTTCTCAAATATCTGCTTTGGCCTGCTTTTTTGAGCTTGGTTGCCAGGTATTCAGGTTTACCGGTGTGGAGGGCTTTGTGGGTTAGGCAGGCCGTTCTGAAGGAGCTACGCATTTCCACCGGAAGCCATTCAAGTTCTTTGAGTGCTGGGGAGATGTGGTCGAATTTTTTGCATCCTGTGATCATTCTTGCTGCCGCATGTAGTGTTGTTTTTAGCGGCGCCAAGTGTGATTTGGGGATACCTGTAAGGATTGAATTCCCATAGTCCAGTCTAGATAGGACTAGAGATTGTGTAGCTAGTTTAAGATCCTTGTTAGGAATGAAAGGTTTGATTTTGTTCAGCAGTCTGAGGTTGAAGAAAGCACTTTTTGCCGAGTTCTTGATGTGGTTTGTCAAGGTGAGTTTGGGGTCTAGGGTGAAGCCCAGAGATTTGACGGAGTCCGTTGGCGTGAGAGAACCTTTAAGAGCATCGATCGACTTCAGCCACTCCATGACTTGGGGGTTGTCTTCTTTGTTTGATATGAGAAGGGTTTCGGTCTTGTCGGGATTGAGTTTCAGGTGGTTTTTTGTCAGCCAATCTTGAACATCTTTTAAGACAGCATTTAGTCTATGGATGTCGTTGGGTGAAGAGGTTTCCAGGTAGATCTGCGTGTCATCCGCGTAGAGGTGGAAGAGGATGTTGGCATTCCTGAGTAGTTTGGCGAGCGGTTCCATATAGATGTTGAAGAGCTGAGGAGAAAGTACTGATCCTTGGGGGACACCCTTATTGACTTGCTGTGTTTCGGAGGTGAAGTTCTTCAGTTTTATTATTTGCGAGCGGTTGTGGAGAAAGGAAGAAAACCAGTCAAGAACTACCTCGCCGAGGCCGGCTCTTACTTGCAGAGTTTTGATGAGGAGCTTATGGTCTACCGTGTCGAACGCTGCGGATAGATCGAGGAGTATGAGAAGGCAGCACTTGTCAGCGTCAAGAGAACCGTGAATGTCGTCTATGATGTTCAGCATTGCGGTTTCTGTGCTACGACCTTGTCTGAAGCCAGATTGGAGGGGGTCCAGGAGATTGATGTTATCCAGGTGATGAGTTAGTTGCAGGAGCACGCAGCGTTCCAGTGTTTTGGCGAGTAGAGGGAGGTTGGATATCGGTCTGAAATTGTTCAAGTCTGCAGAGTCAAGGCCGGGTTTTTTCAGCAAAGGAGTGACTTGTCCCATTTTTAGACAGTCGGGGACCACTCCGCTTTGTAGGGAGCTGTTTATGATTTTGCCCCATATTGGTGCTAAGGTGAGCTTCATTTTTTTGACAAGTGAGGGGGGAATGGGGTCTGAGATGTGAGCTGATGGTTTGGAGGTCGAGATTAGCGAGATTATCTCCGTTTCCTGCACGTGGCGAAAGCTTAGCCAAGGTAGGGGAGGGGGGTCGGAAGGGAGGGCCTGAGGGATGGTCGTGTTGCTGATGTCTAGAGATAGTTCGATTTTTAGGACCTTGTCGTTGAAGAAGCTGGCGAAGTTGTCGCATAGTTCTTTGGACGCCTGCAGGGGTGAGGGCAGAGGCTTGGATGTTTGGTGTCTGATTATGTTGTAGAGTTCCTTAGGTCTGTTTTTGGAGTTGGCAAGTGCCTCTCGGAAGAAGTTGGATTTCTTGTTTTTGATATGGTTGTTATACTTCTTTCGGGCTGTTTTTAGTTGTAGGCGAAGGAAGGTTGTTGGGTTGTTTCTCCACTTTCTTTCTTTGGCTCTCAATGTTCTTCTTTCTGCGTTGAGGTCCGAATTGAACCAGGTTCTGGACGGGGTGGTACGGCTTCTTTTGAGCTTAGGAGGAGCTAGATTATCGAGAATGGAGACTAGCTCAGAGTTGTACTGGTCAATGAGATCGTTGGTCGAAAGGTGTGGAGAGTTGTCTGGGAGAAGTGAGCTTAGCTGCCCTTCTAGAATGTCTAGGGGGACTTGAGAGAGGTTTCTTGACCATTTGGGTGGGTCTTGGGGAGGTTTGAACGGGATGATAGGGTGATTAATGTGAAATAGGATCATATGATGATCTGACCAGTCAACGGGGAGTATGTGGTTGATCGTGATTGAATTCTTTTGTGCAATGATGGCGTCCAGTGTGGCTCCTTTGTAGTGTGTCTCCTCGGTGCAATGTTGAGTGAGGTTGTTATCTGCGAGGAGGTTGGATAGCGATCTAATTAGAGGGTTGCGGGTTTCATTCCATCGGAGATTTAGGTCACCAAGAATTAGGTTTTTGGAATCGCCGAGAGCGTCTTGAGCGATCAGGTTGGATAGTTGGTCTCCAAACTCATTGTTTCTGCCCGGGGGGTGATAGAGTAGATGGCAAAATAGAGAATCATTGTCTTTGGTTTTGATGGAAACGGATAGACATTCAAATGAGTTGTATTCAAAGGGGGAGGTTTCTGTGATGATCCAGCTGTCCTTGTGGATGATAGCAACTCCACCTCCTCATTGTTCTATCCTGTCTTTGGAGATGAGGGAGAATCCCGGAGGAACCAGCATGTCTAGGCAGGGGGGAGATGACTTATTTAGCCAGGTCTCAGTGAGGAACGCAACATCTATGTCGTGTGTAAGGATGGCTTCAGCTATGTCCGTTGCATGTAGTGAGGCCGATCTGCAGTTGATTAGGAGGCAGTTGGTGATTCTCTCCTGCATGCTGGATGGTTTGTCTTTAGCTTCTCTGGGTATGGCGGTGAGGACTGGTAATCTTTGTCGTTTGAGGGTGAGTTGATCTTTCCGATAACCAGTGATTACTTGGATTTTAGATTTAGGTGAGACTGAGATGGGAGAGTCGTAGGACGTGGCTAGTAATGTTGCTTCTCTGTCTGACATAGGCGCTTCTGATCTGAGTGGTCTAGTGGTCAGGTGTTTAGAGCAAGGTGGGATGTGAGATGAGGTAGTGGTCGGGGGCCTAGTCCATGGGGCTCTGGAGAGTTCAGGTTTTTTGGGACTGGAAGCCAGGCTCTTGGGATAGGGATCGATCGGGTGAGCGTTGAGGGCTCCTGTGGGCCCCTGGGTGATGCTGTCGTTGGCGAGGAGGGGCGATTGGGGAGGGGTATTGGGATGTTTGGAGGGATTATATTGTGCATTGTGGGGTACTGTGGGTCCCTGGGTGTTGTTGTCGTTGGCGAGGAGAGGCGTTCGGGGAGGGAATTTTGGGGGAATACAGGCTATACCGAGGTTGAGGAGTATTTCAATTAGGCCTTGGGTGATGGAGTCGACCTGTTTTTCCAAGGCTGTGAGCCGCTTAGTAGTGGAATCAATGGGGGGGTTGTGGGCAACTGCAGTGGGGCCGAGCGTGTTGTAGTGCGGGGGAGTGGGTTGGGAGATAGGGATCGGGGTGGAGGGCGGGGGTTGTGTGGGAAGAGGGCTGGGTAAGATATTGGACATGGGCGGGAAGGGGGGAGGGTCAGGAGGAGGATAAGACGGGGGACGTTTGAGAGTAGGGGGGATATTCGAGGGGAGGCTCGTTGGCTGTGAGCTGCCAGTTGACCGGGGGGTGATTGTCCTCGGAGGTGGGAGAGTGGGGGGGATATTCGAGGGGAGGCTCGTTGGCTGTGAGCTGCCAGTTGACCGGGGGGTGATTGTCCTCAGAGGTGGGAGGTAGCTATGGGGGAGAGGTGGTAAGGGAGGGTGGAAGAGGGTGAGAGTTGGCTTTCCTGTAGGTTGTGGATGGGTGGGCGTGGGGGGTGGGATGTGGCGGGTGGGGAGGGAGCCTGACGGGCTGTATGTGGATCGAGGGGGGTCATGTCGCGGTCTTCTCTGTCTGTAGAGGGAGTGGACGGTGAGGGTGTAGATGCGAGGTGCGGCGGGGAAGGGAGGGCTGACTTGAGAGAGGGGAATAAGGAGTCAAAAGCTTCCAGGTTATCATTGTTGGCTTGTATGAGGACTGTGCCATTGGTGAAGATAGTCACGGTTGTATAGCCCTTGCCAACTGATCTGAATGGAAGAATCGTAGTTAGTTTGCAGCTGTGAGCAGTGGAGGTGGTTTTGGCGATGAACATCCGCGTTCTAATTGTGGAGACCCAATATTCGGGTCTTTCTGTGTGGAATATTAGGTCCATCTTCATCGGTCCTACGGAGGTCGAGTGGTAGATGTCAGTGATTAGGGTTTCTTCGTGTTTGCGGAGGAGTTTTTGCTTGAAAGTGCGTCGAAGCTTTGTAGAGAGGAGGGGGGGGAAGATGATGGTGTAGGAGTTCCGACTGTGAGGTTTGAGGTGGGCAAGTGTTACTGGCGGAGGAGGGGGAGGTTGGTCCCGGGCCATGGTGAGGATAGAAGAGGGGGGAGAGTCTGGTGAATTGAGATGTGCAGCTAGGAGCTTAGGAGGCCCAGAGTGACGAGCCGAGGTGTTCCCGTAGAGTGTTGAGGTTGACGTTCCAGGCCGATGGAGAGGGTCTTAAAGCCCGTGTGGTACTGCTAAGGAGTTTGCGGTGATCGGTTCCAGTTGGTAGTTAGACTTTTGTAGGCTAGCGTCTTGAGAATGGTGTGAGATGGGGGCTCTGATCAGGAGAGGACATGCAGAAAGCCTCCCAGACGTACA
Organism: Lissotriton helveticus; assembly: GCF_964261635.1. Classification (NCBI taxonomy): domain Eukaryota; kingdom Metazoa; phylum Chordata; class Amphibia; order Caudata; family Salamandridae; genus Lissotriton; species Lissotriton helveticus. The sequence continues at coordinate 604,748,495 of NC_136072.1, read as the reverse complement.
CACCAACAGCCAGCTCCGTGAGGGATCTGATCTAACGCAGTTCTAGGTTGCTTGTTAATAAGCTCTAACAGCCATGATCATTCTGATAGAATTGTACCCTGTCTGGCGTGAGGTAAGGATTTTAGGTCTGCAGGACCTCCTTGGTCATTTTTGAAGGAGTGGTTGAGGGTAGAGGGAGAGGGCGTTCCGTTGACCCCCTGTTAAATGCCCCTCATGAGTTTCACAGTCATAACTCACTGTGAAGTCAGGCGATGTCTTCTTTGGCCGCCATTTTAGGGTCAGGCACAGGGTCGGTGGCGATGGGCAGCAAAGGGAGTCTATGGAAGACTATTTGTTGCACTAGGGGTGGATAGGGCTGTAGCATGGCGCCCCCGCCATGGTCGTTACCTTTTTGTATGTCTCGGGTGGCTCCGGGGTATGTTCAAGTCAGGCGGCGTCTACTATGGCCGCCATCTTGGAGACAGGCGTGGCGTCTGAGGCGAGGATGAGCTTGCTGCTGCGTTGATGGCGCTGGTAATTTGGTCTAAGGGTCGAGGCTATGGCTTGGAGCTCGTTTGGCCATCCATGCGCTTACAGGCTAAAACACAGCGGCTCCGTAGGAGGCTCCGGTCAGGCGATGTCTTTGTTGGCCGCCATTTTGGGGACAGGCGCCGGGAAATTGCCGGAGGCAGGAGTCACAGGGCTCCGATCGTGAATTAAAGTCCTGGATTGATGGGCGGGTTTGCGGAGTTCTTCAATCCGGTGGCGCTGGTGCTGGGAAGCTGGGTTCAGCGCTGCTCTGCAACAAGAGGGTGAGTGTCCTGGGGTCGCAAAGGAAGGCAGAGGGGCGCCGATCACTGCAGAGCGAGATCGGGCGGCTGGACTCTGCTTTCCTTAGGCGGGACAGGCTTCACTTATCCCTTAATGTGCTTCGGTCATCGAATTCTGGTGTTGGGCAGCGCTAGTGGGGGGCTCTGTTTAAGATGTTTTTTTGCGGAGCCGGGAGCTCGGTTTCAGAGCTTACTACCCCTGCGGCCATCTTGGAACATCTTAACATCTTGGAACATGCTTAAACCGGAAACTCCCACTTTCGATCTCCACAGCCAGCTTGTCAGTTTCTTCCTAGTACTTCCTCTCCCATCCTGAATCTACACCCCATGTTTACCATTTTTATTTTATTTTGTTTGGCCGAGCAGCTGCAAAGTGCTTCTGAGTCTCTCCCTCTCCTTTTTGCACTCCTGCACACTTTATTTATGTATTTATTTTTATATTTACCGCTCTGACAAGGTTATTGGCCGTGCTGGTATGGAAGAGTAAAAACTGCCAAAATGGCTGCTGCTGCATCACGTCACCTAAGTGACACCATTCTGTGATGGACGTCGTGTGCACACGTACGTGAACATGCATCACGAGTCAGCAGTACCTATTTTGGCTTTTTTTTTTACTTTACCATTCCAACGTAGCTATATCATGAAGGTTTTCCTCCACCCCAAGCAACAGATGGCGAAAAGTCAGATCTGGAACAAGGGCTTGCTCTTCCTCCATGGGGGTAAGTTCCACAACCCTGTAAATTCTTTCTTTGGATAGGGTTATGCAAAGGTTGTTGGGACTTATAGTAACGTACTAAGGGCTACGAAGGCCAATCCACTTCGCTTTTCATTGTCACCGCGTTAATTTGGACGTGAATGACAGAGTCGATCTTGCTTGTCGCTAACAGGGTGTGAAGAAATAAGAATCCAAGTAAAGTGGTCTATGTGTTTCAGCCAATGAATGAGGTGTGTTCCCAGCATGTAAACAGCCAGCATCCTTGAAACTGATTTCACAAACCTCCTCCTCTTCCACTATGTCCTATCCAACCCATCAAGCCTACTGTTTGACATGTCTCCTGAGCTTGGCCAGTGACTTGAGCTTCATGCGAGTAACAGGGGACTATTCTTACCTATATGGATCCCTGCCCGTGCTCAGACAAGTGTTTGTTAGTATTCCTGGCTTTTTCTTGGTCCTGCTTGCCTCATGTTGGAATTGACCTAGACCCACCTTTGTAGAGAAGTTCCGGTCACCGGGAGAATTTGTGGTTATCATGACACTGGAGAGATGTTTGAGGAACATCTCAGCAAGAAAAAGGGATGGAAAATCATTCTAGGTTAGCTGATGCATCTTGGTTTTGAACATTGTATTTGTGAAGTCCTGATCTTCCAGTACAAATGCTTATTCAGCAGTGTGACCGTGACATCCAAGTGGTTCTTTAAGGGGTCTGGATGAATGAATCCTATTTCCGACGACTTGGGTGAAAGGGTTTGGAACTGCTTGTTTTCCTACTTCTATTTCTGACCTTTATCTAATGTTTGAGTGAGTGGTCAACAAAGTAGAATTGAAATGTGGGAATTGTCCTATTTCCAATATTTCTTTTAATGGAGTGTTTTGGAAAAGGGAATTTTAGGAATCGCAAGGAAGTACACACTTCCTTTTCTTAAATACAGTGCTGAGAGCAAGTAGGACACAGCATACTGGAGATCACAAGCAAATAAGGGGGACATTCATTGGTATTGATTTGGTTCAGATATGTCCCTGTTCAGCAGGGTCCCTTTCAATCAAATGATTAAAATGATCTCATGCTGGGCCTATGCGCACCACAGACTAATATGTCATGAGAATCCCAGTTATTAAAGTGAATCAAATTAGATCATGAATTCAGGCATTTTCTCACAATTTCTCAGCTGGTCTTGATTTTTCATGAGCTATCAGTTTATTGAAATCTGTATGGAATTTAGGGATTGATGTACATATTATTTGTGCAGTTGCAACTGGCCCGATTTGCAGAATCGGGCCGTTTCCAACAGAAAAAATGCATTTTGGTATGTATTATTCCCAAATTGTGATTCTGTAACATGTTATAGAGTCACAATTTGCAATTGTGAATACCCACCAGTTCAGTATTTGGAAGGGGCATGTTCAGGGTGTCTCTTCAAATACTGAATCAGAATGGGATGTATGAATGTTTTACAACCGAAATGTTGTGGCAAAAGATTCGCATTTTACCGCCAACTCAAAGTTGTTGGTAACCCATTCACAAATGGGAAAGGATCCGTTCGGGACCCCTTCCCATTTGAGAATGTTTAAAAAGCATTTTAATAGCAAACAGTGTTCCCACGGACCACTGCCTACTCTCAAAAATAGAAAGAATTAATTGTTTTTATTTTTAAACGTATCCCCTTTTTATTTAAGGAAAACGGGATGCATTTAACAAAAAATATTGCTTTATTAGAAAGCAATCACAGACATGGTGTTCAGCTGAATCCTAGTGAATCACAAATAGAGAATTACCTCATTAACATCATGAAGTAGGTCTATTTGTGACTGTAGCAAAGTGCCCTTTTTGTATGATCACCTCCCATACTTGTTTCTCCAATGCTGATGGTTATGACTCTGAAAGTTCACTGGAATCTGCTAATCAGGCTCAAGTGCCATTGCTCTCTCCCTAAGTATGATGTATGTGAAGTGGTAACCCCAGTTGGCAAGGACGTTAACCCACTTATAATTCCCTCGTAAGGGGTACAAGTGGTACCCAAGACAATGGTTTTAAAGGGGTCACCAGGGCATGTGTCACCCTAAGTGACCCAAGTAAATAGGTGACAGCAGCCCTGCCATTCCAGACTGCATGAGCAGAGCAACTGCTCAAACTCCCCATAAGTGGCAAGGTTGCAGCACTATTTTTAATATGTCAGTCACCTCTCAGGTAGGCCTCCTGTGCCCAGGAGGCAGAGTGCATTATATAAAGGTGTAGACATCTAAGTGCATGCTTATATGTCCCTAAAGTAGCCCCCTTCCATTAGTGGATAAAATCAGTGACCAGGGGCCACAGGATAACATTGGCTGGCACCGGGGGCACTTCCGATATTGCCAGCTCCAATATGGTCCCACTGAAAAGTGTCATGTTTGGTATCAAACAACATGTCTCATCAAATCTGACTGCGTCCAAAAGTTGGATTTAATGTGACATTCACCCAGGTGGCTACCTTATATTGCCCACCTGGTTGCCCCAGCCTTTCCCGTGCTCTGGCTGACACGCTGTAGCTGCTGCCCCCAAGACAGGAATCTGACCCCCTGCCAGGTGATGTAAACACTCCCAGGAGTCAGAAACAAAGGCCTACCTGGAAAAGAAGTGTCACCTCTCTCCCTGACAGGATGGCTAGTGAAGTGGCACATCAAGGCGGTGAGCTTCATAGCTTCCACTGCCTCTGATATGCAACCAGGCTGCCTCCCAAAGGAGGAAACAGCCAATCCCCTGCCCCCAGGCACATGTTCTCCTGGGTATTTGAGAAAATTAGATAGTCAGGAGGTATACACCCCCAAAAGGCTATCTGCACCCCTAGGGTGGGCTACCTGGTCTGTACAGCCAAGGAAGGTTTCTGCCATTTTCAAAAGTGGCAGAATAGAGGCTTCTGGATAGAAAAGGTGCCCCACTCTCCAGGAAGTGGTCATCTCAGGGGCAGATTAGCTGCTAGGGCTAGTAGCCCATTGGCTACCAGCACCCACACCTCTAATGCCCCTAAATCTAGGATTTAAGGGGCTACCTCAGCACCAGAGCCTTAGATCTGAATTGACTTGCAACCAAGGATAAAGAAGAGACCTGAGTCTGCAACTTCAGGACCTGCACAAAGCAAAGGTGTGATAACCTGCACCGGTGGCAACCAACCTGCAACAAACAAAGAGAACAAGCTCAAAGCTAAGCATTAGTTGACCCAGACACCAGAGTCATCAGAAAAGCCTCCCTTGCAAGGAACCCATTTGCTTTGTAGAAGAACTCTCACCCACCAACCTAGTTGGTGGCATGCTTCATAAGGTGTGCTTCATCGCCCAATTATAGCTGTGCTGTTTTTTTTGTTGTGTTTCGTTTTTAATGCATAGTGAATACTGTAAGAGTCAAAAAATTTGAAGTTAAAACTACCTCCAGGGTGCCAAATTCTTTATTATGTGGTCCCTGGGGTAGGGTTAAAAACAGGTTATTGGACATGAATGAGAGAGTTGATCTTGCATGTCTCTAACAGGGTGTGTAGAAATAATAATCCAAGTGAATTGCTCTACATGTTTCAGCTAATGAGTTTCCAATTGATTGGCTTTCTTCAGGACCTGTGGTTCAGAGTAGGATCACCCAGAAAGCCCTTGAACTATGCACACATGCTAAGGTGTGCATAGGTGTATAACTTACGGGTTTCACCGTCAGATTTGGTAATTTCTGCAAGAGAAAAGAAGGCATAACAAAATTACGAGCGATAAAATGGTCCCCCCTTGTCGGGACCTTGGATTTGCAGCCCAGTGCAGTTATTCAGCTGGGGGCCACACATGAAGGTCAAGAGGGCTGTTTTGAGTACCATGGCTCTAATGCATTGTGGAAAATGCAGTCCGGACCTCCAGCAAGTTCCAGGACTTCAGGACATTGAATAAACACAAGGCTGAACATGCTGCTACCAAGGCTTTTTGGTGGTCAGCCTGGCTACCACTGCCTTTGTATGTCGATGTGCCGCAAAGAAATCCTGCAGCATCTTCAACCCGCCACCTTAGAGGCTCCATTTTTTAGTTTCCTCACCAGCACATGTAAAAGATAAAACCAGCAAACCCCCGGGTCCTGCTTCAGCACCAAGGACAGCCCAAGATGACTCTACAGTCTGCAACCGGGCCCTACAAGCCAGGTAAAATTCAACTGATGGTTGTGGCCTGGTCCTGGGGCCCCACATCACCCCCGTCCCCCAGTGGTTTCCACTGAACTCGACCTGCAAGTGACTGTTTGTCACTAAAAAAAATTTCCCATTGACTGCAACGTTAATGTTTTTTAATACTGAAATGCACTGATTTATCTTTGCTTTAAAAATCCATAACTCCAGTTATACTCATTTAATTGTCTTCATTCTGGTGTCTACATTTATATATAAATATGCTTTACTTTTATAAATAGTTTTTTTTTTTTTTTTTGTTGTGTCAATTACTTATCATCCATGTTGGTACTCTGAAATGCTTACCACATGTTCCTCTAGTAAAGCCTGACTGCTCTGTGCTACACTGCCAGGACCCAGCTTGGGACTTATTAGTCTAAATCCAAAGGACCTTTTTAGGTGTATTGTGAGAGTATTGCCTGTTGAGGCCTAACCACCCTCACTACATAATACTCCACTTCCCTACAGCGACCCACTATGAATCACTAATGAACCAGATATTACTTTTGTACATTGGTAATAGCAATAACCAATTAGCAAATTCGCACAAAATCGCTCTTTGGTCATTGCTATTACTATTCTTTGTACATCTAGGGCCAGATGTAGGAGCCAAAATACCGGTCGGTAACGGCCGATATCGGCCGTTACCGACCGGTATTTAAGAATTGGCATGTAGGGGCCCTATTTTACCGATTCGGTAAATTTACCGAATCGGTAGATTTACCGAATCAGTAAAATACCGAATTGGTATTTTTACCGATTCGGTAACTGCAAGATGTAGGTGGGACTCTTCTGAGTCCCACAGGCCTTACAGATTCGGTATTTTACCACCCAATCCAATTGGGTGGTAAAATAACGAATCCAGGTGTGCATGCACATGTGTGCATGCACACCTATGCCATGTGACAGACAGACATGCCCTTAGGGCATGTCTGTGTGCCACATGGCACACATGCCTGTATTCGGGGTGCTAGAGGGTGTCAAAGTGACACCCCCTGCACCCTTGCAAAAATTGGTATTTACCGAATCGGTAAATACCGATTCGGTATTGCCCATTGATTCCTATGGGCTTCAAGGCCCATAGGAATTAATGGGCAATACCGAATCGGTATTTACCGATTCGGTAAATACCGATTTTTACAGATTCGGTAATTCAATTACCGAATCTTCCTAAATCTCCTACCTTCATATTTACCGATTCATAAATACCGAATGTCTTTCATCAGGGACTGGATGAATCATAATCATCTCAAACTGAACCCGGACAAGACCGAGTTAGTCTTGACGGGGGGTTCATCCAGTCCCTGGAATTCTTTGTTTTGGCCCCCTTCTTTAGGTTCCCCTCCTTCTCCTTCTTCCTCAGTTAAAACTCTGGGCATTAAACTTAATGACCAGCTCACCCTCCATTCTCAGATCGGGTCTGTCGTTTCCGCCTCTTTTTTAACTCTTCGTACTATTCGCACTGTTTCTCGTTTCTTTTCCTTTTCTGCACGTAAACTTATCCTGTCCGCCCTGGTTATCTCTCGTTTAGACTACGGGAATGCCTTATACAATGGCATCCCGGCTTATAGTCTACGGAGATTGCAATTGGTACAAAACCAGGCGGCCCGCTTAGTTTACTCTCTCCCTAGATTTCACCATGTCACTCCCCTCCTAAAGGAACTCCATTGGCTCCCGGTTCGTGAGCGTGCACTCTTCAAATTGCGATGCATGACTTTCTTGGCCCGTTTGGGCCTTGCTCCCGCCTTCATCTCCTCGGCGGTACAGCCCTACGTGCCCTGTAGAGAATTGCGATCATCCTCTCTTTGCTTACTCACTGTGCCACGTTTTAAGCTTAAGAAATGGGGTGGAGCTAAATTCTCTTACTTGGCCCCGGTGTTTTGGAACTCCCTCCCCACTCACCTTAGATCTTCTACCCAGTATCTTTCTTTTCGTAAGTTACTTAAAACTTTTCTTTTTTCCCAAGCTTTTCATTTGTAATTCCCTTCCCATTTCAGCTTAGCAGTCCTTTTTGTCTCCAACTATGCCTGTACTTATAAGCGCCAAGAAACCGCATGGGGTACGCTGCGCTATATAAATACTTTAAATTCAAATCGGTAAATACGCTTTTCCTACATCTGGCCCCTAGTCCTTAGATGCATTATTTTCATGTCATCCAGCCACACAGGCTTTCAGAGAATGTCCAAAGAGGAGATATTTTATGGCCCATGTTTCAAGAAACCTCCTTAACCTAATTATAGAAATGTTTGCAGAAATGGTAGAACAAGACACTACCAGTAAACTATAACCCCGGAGACTGCAGGTCTGACAAAGAAAGTCACAATGTTTAAGGGACAGCACCCAGACGTGACCTGAAAGTTCACTAGTAAATCACAATTTCTCCAATAAATGTCCATTTAAATAGTTTCTAATAAGCAATAGGCTTTAGAGAACTTCTGAACTGAAATATCCCAATACTTCAGGCCCTGACACATCAACCAAGAGCAGAACTTTCAATAATTTTGAAGCTGTCCCTGCTGAATATCGAAACAACAATATCGATGGGGCACAATATCGAGGACAGAATATGGAAAATATCGACTGGTAAGTAAGTCTAGATTTTCTAACCGAACTCCACAGGTATGTACCTAAGGAGTACATATATCTTTAAGGTGCATAGATGCTGAGTTAGAAATAGTAAATCTATTCTTCCCAATATGGCACTTTCTTTTTGATATTTTGTCCCTCGATGTTCTATCCTTGATGTACTTGTAACAGGATATTGTTGGTATCAACATTCAGATTTGCAAGCATTTTGAAGACCCTAGACCCCTGTGCCTGCAATAACTCCTTACCTGCAAGGTGAGCCGGTGTTCATTTATACAATGACTGTCCTGGCAGCATCCTGGTGATTTGTGGTTGCAGCCACTGTGACAAGGTGATCAAATTATTGCAAATACGCAATGCTACAGAGCGAGTAAGCTCCCTCTGCAGCAGCGTTGACCCCTCTGAAAGCCGGCATGAGCTCTTTTCCCATGCATAGGGGGCTGAGAGACTCTGGCGAAGTGTCAAGCACCTAGAGCTTTTCTTATGGAGAAATACTAATTTCCCCTGTTCAAACCTGATTGTTGCCATGTGCACTGTAGGGCAGGGGCGGCTCCTCCGTTGGAGTGGAGGAGCGTCACCCCACTTAAATTACCCCCAAAGCCGCAGAGATGGAAAATAACATCGTATTTTATTACCAATTTATTTTTCATCCCCCGTCCCGAACAGAGTGTCAGGATGGAGCGGGCCTGCTGAGCGACAGCTGCAGAGAGGAGGGTGGGCTGTTGGTGCACTGTTTAAAGTACACATCTTTTTTTGGCCACATGTCTTGTGACGGCCAGCCACACATGCGCACTTTATAAGATTTCTACAACAGCTGTCTTAAAACAGACTTAGAGTAAGTACAGGCTTTCAGAGCGCTGTGGAGCGCCGAGTGAGGCCGCTCCCTCCAATCAGGGCACTGCTCTCTTGCTGCATGAGAGCAGTGCTTGGATTGGTCAAGGGAGTTTCCTGTTGGCCAGGCTGCAGTTGAAGAAAGAAGAGGTCTAGTGCGGAGGTAAGTGTTTAAATGTATTTATTTATTTTTATTTTATTTGCGCTAATGTAGAGGTGACCCCAAGTTCTCCTGGGATACATTTCACCTAAACTTCTTAGTAGCCCGTTTCCGTGATGTGTGGGGTTCTTTCTAGCCTTTTCAACCATTGGTTACGGACATTATTTATATGGCGCATGCAACTGGGATAATATTGAGTGCAGATCGCTTAGGCTTCTTTCTAGGCTAGCTGAGCTAAGAGTCGCCCAGCCTCATATTGAACACCTGTCCTCCAGCCTACTGGGAGTCTTTCCCAAAACCCGATATACCCATTTACAAGCAAGGTCTGGAAAGTACGGATTATACAAAAGACACAAGCCTTAAAACGACCCGCGTGCCTACAGTGGTTTCTATGGAGACAGTTCCCCAGTCACTTTCAGGCCCATCATCACGAGGTCACATACCACTCAGCAATACAGACATTGCACCAGCTGCTTATCGGGCGTCGCCATATTGACTCAACAAACTTTGCATAGGGTGGGCCGTGATTTATACGTGGGAAATAGTGTTTTTTTCCGTCTCGCTAACAGTCTTAGAATGACAAGCGGGCTTTTGAGCGCATCCCCGTGGCACCTCTCAGTGCAGTCATGTATTCTTCCTTCCTCCTCAAAGGCCGTATTATTGGTAGGATCGATAATTATGACGTCACTCGTGACGGGTGAGAGCTTTTTATTGCACAGTCTATTGTGGCAGATGTCTCTTGCCCAGTGAAGTAGCCAGCGTGTTATGGACCTTAATGGAAGGCAGTAAATGCCCCCTGAACGCTGTCTGACCAGTGAAATACAACAATAACCAGGGTTTAGTGGTCCCCTCAGGCCTCTGGGCCCTGGTGCGCTGCACCTGCCACGAAAATGGAAGCTACTACCTTGCCTCACATTACCAGCTGATTGTACCTTCTTAATGCAAAAACATCTGCCGAGGGAGTGCTATTTAAAATACTGACGTTTCACTTTCTATACCTAAGTTTAGTTATTCGTGAGAATAACCACTGCCTGCCACCCCCTCCAATGTCTTCCCAAACGAGAAACATTTTTGGCATCACCTGTTCCCTTAATGAACACCAGCTGTTGAAAAAAAACAGTCATGTTTAGGAATACAATCGAAAGTATGGTGGTCTCCTGTTCCTTGCAGGCCACCGTCAAAGTATTGGTAGCCAATCACAGGGGTTTCACATAGCGACCTGTCTAATTAATATTCATTCGGCAACTGGAGATTTTGCGACAGGGCATTTTGGTGCATAATTGGCATCACAAAATCAGACAGGCTGCAAATAGCCTCCGCACAAATTGCACCCACTGTTTGTGAGCTCTTTCTTTGTACATTTGGCACTGAACGCTATCAGGAACTGTTGCCATTATTATTCAGTGTTTTGGTTCTCAGTATATCAACTTGGGAATGATGAAAAGCCACGTTTGCGTCCCTGGAATTCAAACTCATGACTTGGAAGTCGCTGCAATAAATGTGCTGCAGTAATTGCACTATTAGGACAATTGACATTTGCACATTTGTGCAGCCACGGCCGGCAGTGGGAGTACCTGCAGGGCGGTGACGTGGGAACATTCAAATAAATAAAACGAATTTCGTTGCGCGCACTGCATCGTATTTGGGGATGCAGTGCACTCAACGAAATTCGTTTTATTTGTTTAAATGTTTACTTACCTGGGAAGCTCCGTAATCCATACATTACTACCACCCACCCTGCCCCTCCCCCTCCCCACATCACCGCCCTGCAGGTACTCCCACTGCTGGACGCGGCTGCATTTGTGATCCTTCTGTTGCTTTCTGGTATACTAGAATGTGCTGCAGATGTTTGGTATTACTCTTCTGCATTGCCCATTGCATTAGTGCAAAGTTGGGTCTGGGCAATAAATAGACAGAGTGTATTTCCAAATTTGTAAGCGGGCAAAGCCCCATGCAAATGAGGAAGGCCTTTGACCCTGCGCTTTAACGTAGATACAGGCCCATGAGCAGGGCCGGACCGGCTACCGGGCAGTTTGGAAAGCTGCTGAGCTGGGGGCTGATCAGGGGCGTAACACAGGCCCACGCATCCCCCGCAGTGCAGGGGGGCCCTCAAGCTCAAGGGGGCCCCCTCGGCACTGCACTTCGGCCTGAGAGCTCCTAATAGAGTCCGGAGGGGGCCCCTCCACGTACCTGGCAGGGGGGCCCCCTCAATTATCGTTACGCCACTGGGGCTGATTTCGTTCATGGAAACCTGTGTGTGCTAAACGAAATTCGTTTCACTTTAATTATTTTGCAGCACACGCAGTTCTCCATGAACGAAATCAGCCCCCACTGCAGTGAAATCAGCCCCCAACTCGGCAGGATTCCAAACTGCCCGGTAGTCAGTCCGGCCTTGCCCATGAGTAAAAAATGCCCTGGATGGATGTTCTACATGCACAAATAAGGAGGGGCCACACAACACAGCACAGCCTCCCAACTTTTGAACTTGAACTCCTCACTAAGGGACCTTGAGGTGTCCTACACAGACACTGCCGTTGTAGCTAGGCCACCTTTTCAGCATTTACTCAATGGCATTCTGTACTTTGGCCCTTTTAGAGCCCACATCAAGGGCCACTGCTTACCAAAACAGAAATAGAGTGGTGGGTGAATTACTGCCCTTTATTCCTATTCTGTGCTGTCTTCAGCCATTGTGTCAATTCATGAGTTGGTGCTTGTATTGGAAAAAACACCTTTTATGTTTGATCTTGAATATAGGCAGCTGTAATAATGTTAAATATTATGAAGTTATTTTCCCTAGAGCACTCCTGGCCAACCAAACAGCTGTTGCAGTTTATTGCCATTGTAAACCCTCCTGCACCCACCCCTCACCATACCGGCACCCAATGCAACCAACTCTAGTCTCACACTCAACCACACACAGCAGACACCCACTACACAGCACTCTTCCCTACCCTGCATGCTCCTCAGCACCTGCTCTCTCACCAGTCTACCAAAATATGGGACCTGCTTTACAACCACTCACCGGACCTGCTCTTCCTGACGGAAACCTTGGCACCTGGTACTGGCAGAACTCAGGATGACCAACCATCACTGCAAAATATTGGAGAATAGATAGAGACTGAACCAAACCTACAAATCGACCCTCATACGCTACCACCAGCAGATCAGAACCACCAAACACTCCACGCTCGCAGACCACATTGAGAACAGCACTAATATTGTCAGAGATCTTCATTATCATGAACGATTTCACCTCCCAGCAACCAGTTACACTAGCATTACCCCCTCACAGGACCACTGCACCAAGCTGTCCCTCTTCGTCTGCAACAAGTTTACCAACACCTATCACAACTTCGAACCCTAATCTGACCCCTCCACCATTGCAGCTCTTCTACCCACCTCAAACCACACATGAGGAAGCATACTGGTTGCCATCACCGCAGAAGAATCTGCAGCCACCATGCAATCGATCCATTCTGGAGCCCCCCCCTGGCTGTGCCCCTACCACGTCTTCATAAAAAGACTGGACCCCATAAGATCAGCGATCACCCTGCTATTAAATGCTCCCATCACCAGTGCCACCTAACCAAACACCTGAAAGCAAGTAATTGATCTGCTCCTTCTCAAGAAGCCCTTTGCAGACCTGATAGCACTAGACAACTACTGACCCATCTCACTGCTACCCTACCCGCTCAAAGTCCCAAAAAAGTGATCAACAAGCAGTTCCTTCATGGCACTTAAACTGGATTCAGGCTGAACCACAGCATGGAAAACAGCTCTCATCGGTGCAACAGGCAATATTCGTATGATCATGGACCTAGACGAGACTGCAGGCCTCTTCCTCCTCGACCTCTGTGCAGCTTCCAACACTGTCTCCCATCCCATCCTCATCCAACAACTGCACAAAGCTGGTATCCAAGGACACACCCTCTGCTGGATATGCCCCACGTGTTAGGCGAATCTCAGTCAGTCAGCCTGGTCCTCAAATCCTTGGAGGCCTTCAACTACTTCTATGGAATACCTCAAGGTTCATCCCTCAACCAGACCCTCTTCAACACCTACACAACCCTGCTCTCCAGCATTATTCATGCCCAAGTAATCAACATCTTATTGTATGGCAAAGGCACACAGCTGATACTTTCCATCTGCACAAAACAAGCAACACCTGGAACAAGTTCTCCACCTGCATGACAAAAGTCACTAAGTGCATGAAAACCAACTGCCTCAAACTGAACACCAACAAGAGAGAAGTCAAGATCTTCTGTAGACACTCTTTGCCTAGGGACTCCACCAGGGGGACAAATTAACTCGGACCCATACCCACCTCCACCACCCATGCCAAGAATCTAGGGATAATCCTCAACAATCAACTCCCATGACAGCTCAAGTAAACGGCATCCCCACGTCCTTCTTCAAATTGCTCCCGATCAGCTTCCACAGAAACGGTCAACCAAGCCCTCATCAGCAGCAAACTGGACTACGGTAAAGCCCTCTACATTAGAATCAACACACAACTGACCAGACAGCCCCAAATCGTACAGAACGCAAAAGTCAGGCGCACACTTAGCCTACCATGCTACACACACATCTCCTCCATCTCAGGGAGCTCCACTGGCTTCCCATCCACAAAAGAGTCTTTTTCAAACTCGTCATGCACACCAGCCGCGGCCGGCAGTGGGAGTACCTGTAGGGCAGTGACGTGGGAGGGGGAGGGGCAGGGCAGGGGGTAGTAATGTATGGATTACGTAGCTTCCCAGGTAAGTAAACATTTAAATAAATAAAACGAATTTCGTTGAGTGGACTGCATCCCCAAATGCGATGCAGTGCGCGCAACAAAATTCATTTATTTATTTGAATGTTTACTTACCTGTAAAACTCCAAAATCCATACATTACTACCCCCCACCCTGCCCCTCCCCCTCCCCACGTCACCGCCCTGCAGGTACTCCCACTGCCGAGCGTGGCTGATGCACACCTCCAAAGCACTACACAACACAGGCCAGCTCTCGGCGCAACCCAAAATGCTCCTGTATCAGTGCCAGTAGCCCTCTGGGTGATAACATGCTCTACAAATACACATAATGTAACATAACATGGCATAACATAACATAACAAGACATAACATAACATATAACATAACCAAAGTACCCTTACCAGGCATGGGGAATGAAAAAACTCTTCTGTTGGCATTGTATGCAGTGAAAAGTACCCCTGCTCCCGCAGTGCAGCGTGGAAGAAAAGAAAAACCTCTATTAGTGTCTTGTTAAGGGAAGCTGCCAGCATAATTGGACACTCAATGGAGCAAACCTATGAGCCACAAGAACACCCCAGAGCATCCACAGACTTCCAGCTTTTATGGTTTCCTCTAAAGAAATCGAATAAAGCTTATTTGACTTGACTTGACTGCCTGCCAGCACATGGACCCGCAAAGCACTGTTCACATTTGGCCACAGAGTGCCCACCATATTACACCAAGCCACACATGTGCCCCACCCCTGCATTAAAAGAAGACCCTCTCACAAAGTATGATTCACATTCTAACATTCTGCATCAGTATTCCTACAATGCATTATGGTAGATGTATTTCATTGTACTCACAAGTCAGTTATTTTCAGTCAAATACTTGCTGTATTATGCTGAAAACCTGCTGACACGTTCTTTACGGTTTGCCACTCTTCAGTGGAGAATTCTCCTTTCATGCAGTGGTGCTTTTGTGCTGCTTATTTAATAGTGAATGCCACTGGTCAGAGAACCAATAAAGGGATTCATTTCTATTCAGAAGGAGCCCTTTCAAACATCTTACAGGTTGTCTTTCACAGTCCCCCAGGTTGCAGCAGTCATCATTCAGTGTATCATGGCAAAATAAGTTCAGTTGACACACATTTTAGTTTTTTTACAGTCAAATCCTTTGTTCAGACATACTGAAAATCTCCTAACAGGTGTTTTAGGCCATTTTCAGAGAGAATATTCCTACCGCTCCGGGATGCTTTCATGGTGCTTACATATCACTGCAGTGACATATCATTGTCCCATGTGAATCCCCAAATGCACTTCGATTAAACTTACATAATATGTAAAGCGCTCTGATACCTTCAGGTCTAGCCAGCTCTATATAAAACTCAAATAGATACATACAAATTAAATAAATAATGAAGGGTGATTGTCACCGGCTCAGCCACTAAATTACTTCCTTCCTGCTCCAAAGGAGCCCTATTAAATATCCCATACTGTGTAATTTCTGGTATCCCTGCATTGTATTAAGGTGGACGCAATTCAGTTTGCTCACATTTCACTTTCTAGACTAAATTCACAATTTCACGTAGTGACTAAAGCTCAGCTTTCATGTAGTTTATATTTTTTTCTAAAATCAGCATTGGTTCTAATTTTCTGATTTGCTTAAAGACTATACAACTATGCGTGCTGGAGCAGAAGTTGTAACCTTTTGTATGTAAATTTGTATTCAACATTTGATGTTTCTAAATGTCGAGTAAATATATTTTTATGAATAGCCAAAGGCATGTTGACATTTTCATACAGTTGTTTTGTTAGTCGGTCATTAAAGAATGTTGCCAACTACCTAGTCTCATAAAAGACAAACCATGACCTCAGAGCGCCACATTTCTCAAAATCTCCATGAGCTTCAGAATATTTACTATGTTTACATGTGTTTCAGTTGGGTAGGCACTTTAATGCGTCTCTTAACTACAATGCATTCAAATTATTATCGAAAGTGCCATTTAAAGCTGTTGCTCTTTGTTACATCTATTTTCCCAAATTGAATAATGACAAAAACTGGTGATTTTAATTGCAAATTACAATATAAGACACTTTTATCCTTTTTTCATTACAAAATACATTTCAGAATTTGAGGGTAGCAGACAGACTAACCAGGGCTTACATGTGTTAACAGTTCAAATCCGTTTGCAGTGTGTTGGAGTTATTGTAGTCTTGCTGGGTACATTTTTTTGTAACATCCTTGAGAAGAAACACTCCTAGAAACTGGGCATAACGAGCTGGTATAATTATTTGTTCTACTGTTGTGCCTCTATTTCCCCACAACCAATTGTGACTAGTGTACTAGTGCAGTGTTACATTACAATAATTCTGAAGCAATCCCGTGCTGAATAGAATGTCTGCAGCGTTGAAGTTTTACTGTACACTGTTAAATATTGCACAGTTTTGTTGGTTAAATGTACAGGGACACTTAGGTCTGTAAAGGTGCATATTGAGTAATTTTCCTAAGATTATTTTTTCATCAGAGCTGCAGTTGTGCTACTCCTTAACATTGTGTAATACGGCATCAATCTGTAAACCCCTCCCCCCAAAAAAACAAAACCCCCATCTGTGCGAGCATCCCACGGGCCCTCTCGCCATTCAATTCTCAAATCAATTATGGACACCAAGACCTTTATGGTGTTAGAATGGCTGCAGTTTATCACATTGTCAGATGGTACATACATTCTCATGATTTCATTGGTCTTTAATATGTCAGCTCTGTACAGCCTACAGTTCACAATTGGTCCACAGTATAATCTTATTTTTATTGCATATCAAAACATAACACACATAATCCGCAATGCATTACCCCTGTAAATCAAAAAGTCTCTTGACTGGGTGTCATAAAGCACTGTTTTTCAGCTGCTGCGACAGCTCACCTACCATCATTATTTTAGCATAGTGGGCCGCTGCTTCAAGGATTCCTTTGCTACCGAATGTTTGGCGTTTGTGGCCCCCGTGGCCAAGCCTGTGCTGCAAGTGATGTGTTTATTGAGTAATTTGCTTAATATTTGTTTTTTATCAGAGTTGCAGTTGTGCCACTCTTTACATTGATTGATATGGTATCAATCCATATTTAAAGTGTAGGTTTATAAAATATTTGGCTTGCCCTTCTTCGCTCTCCTCAATTCCCATCTATCTCTCCCCCTCGCTCTCCAACTCCTCAGGGCTTTGCTCTACTTTCTGTCTCATCCCCTGTCAACTTCCTTCTTTGCCATTCTCTCACCAACTATCCCCTCTTTAACCTTAAAGCAGCTCTATGGGCCTCATTTATGAAAAGTGACGCATCGCTGCGTGAAAACAGCGATGCGTCACTTTTCATTGCGCCCTCCTTGCGACACCAATGATGCGTCATATTTACAGTATGAAGCATCATGTCGCAAGGAGTTACAGATACGTCAGTATTTCTGACGTATCTGTAAGCGCAAAAGTGACCCATTGCTGGAGTGTGTCACAAAAGTGACGCAACTCCAGCAATGCGTCCTTTCACATGGGGCAAGCCCCATGTGAAAAGGCCTGTGTCAGTCTTACGCCTGCTGTAAGGGAAGGCGCAAGATTTTGACGCAACGGCGTCCTAGAAGTGACGCAGTGAAATCTCATAGATTTCACTGCGTCACTTCTACGACCCTTTCTTGCGTCACTACGCCCCCCTTGCATACATTATATCTGGCGCAGGTATAATGTGGCGCAGGGGTTTACAAAGTGACGCGTCTACCTAGATGCATCACTTTGTAAATATGGCGCAACAAGGTGCATTTTTTACGCCACTGGTGCGTCACAAAAAGTGGCGCACCGCGGCGTAAAAGTGACGCAAGCGCTCATAAATGAGGCCCTATGTTCCCCCCTCTCAGGCCTTTCTCGCTCTCCTCATGCTCCTCACCCCCCTCCCCGTTACAGACAAAGAGCCTCTCTGCCTCCGCCCTTCCATCCCACCTGCTGATCACTCTTAGCTCCACCCCACTATCAGCCATGCTTGCACTTGCCCGAGTCCCTTCTCCATCCACCATCGCTTCTCTCATTTCCTAAACTATTATCTCGTTCTTATATCATGTTCAATGTTGACCCTCGAGTGCTTCTTAGTTATTTGACCTTCACGTCTCTGATGTTTTCTGTGATTATTATAGTGACAAACTGGGCCTTATTTACTGCTTTTTCACAAATTTGCTGCTTTTTCGCAAAACAGCAGGAGTCAATACAATGGTAGAAACCTACAGCAGCAGCTTGTCTTCCACAGCATGGGAAGTTCTCCACCCAGATCACAAACTTTTCAAATGAACCAGCAGGGATTTGATCGTTGATCAGACTGCGTTTGTGACATATCCTAAATATAATGTCCCCGCCTTGTCAGTTGAATGATCCGGCTATAATTGCTCTGGGAGGTGCACCAGGGTTCGATTGTAGGCTTGGCCCTCTGTGCACCCAGTCAGGGAAAATACATTTCTGAGGGTTTTAGGTTGATTAACTGTAGTTTACCAGTGCTCTACCAAGTTTGACATTTGGACCGCCCGCCGTTTCGGCCCAACCGAATATTGTTCAGACCTTTCTTCAGCATCATCCAGGCATGCATGCTAAGAGTACTGTCATCTGCAGTTTCTCAACTGCCTTTCACAGAGATTTTACCTCTGAGGAGGTTCCCAGCAGTAGTTTTCCATGTGTTCCACCTTGTCGCATAGTTTAAGGAAGTCGGTTCACATCCATAACCATTGAGTCAATTTTGTTCTTCAAAGTGGTTTTACTATCTTTCACTGCCAATAGAACCTCTGTTAATTTTGGGCACTGCGCTTTATAGTGCTATCTGCTGGGGACTCTTATCACCGTTTTGGTCCTTCGGCTTTTGTTTTGCTTTGTAGGAAGGCGTATTTATCAAATCTATGTTGCTGGGGAATCCTACCATTTTTGCGCTGACCGATGTTCTTACATGCATCACCTTCTGTATCTAGGAACCTAGGGATCTAGTAGGACTTTCAAGAAGCATTGGGCTTGTGGCCGTCAGGTGGCTCCCAATGCACCATATCCTCTGCCACAGTATCAGTGTCCCAGTGAGGCCCAGTTCTTAGGGTAATACGTTTTCATGAATGGAGAGTGTGTGGTACTCGATGAAACTTGCCCAAGGGGAGCCTCCCCACCTACGGTGGTACCTCTCCTAAGCCCCCACAGTGCCTAGTTGGGCTTCCGCCTCTCTTTGTCAGTAATTGTCCATATGGCTGATAATGTTCCGGAGGGTGCACCCTGTCCCTTGACAACCAGGGCTTGCCTCATTATGGGTCAACCATCAAGTCAGCGAGGCCGAGGTACAGGCCTGCCCTGTCTGTCATTCAGGTCTTCTGTGAGACATCACTGCGTCTTCTTCACAAATCGTCCACCAAGGCCCATCTCTTTTTTCCGCTTCCCACTTAACCCCCAGAAGGATTGGATAACAGCTGTCTCTGCTACCACCATCCCACCCTGTTTTCAGATCACCACTCCTCTGCCATTTTTACTCCATCCTCCAGAGCACTCCGATTGCCCTCCAATCTAGCCTCAGTGGGCCAAGGAGGAAGAGGCCACCCAGGTCCCAAGTTCAGCTAGAAGGGATTGAGCCACTGGCATTTCAGTGTCGTTCCTTGCCAACAGTGGAGGGGCACAGGAGGCTCTCCAGACTACCACAGATATGTGTGTCTCATATCAGCGGGATCTCTTGGGCAAAGCGTGGAACTCCACTAGGCCATGGCCATCTTGTGTGGTCGCTGACTATGCAGTTCATTTAATCAAAGTTGAAAGTTCCTTCTGTTACACCCACTCCGTATCAGCCACAGCTCCAGAGCTGGTGGTAGGCACCTAGGTATACTGGATGTGATGCACTAATGTCTTTCCCTCACTGGGACCTTTTACAATGATATATTACTTTACTCAGCTCAGAGTAGAGAGTTAGGACAAACTAGCTCTCATCTCAGCCACTACACAGAGGTAAACATAACCCACCTACAAACGTTTTGCATCCACAACGTGGCCTACAGCTCCATTATCAAGGTAAGTGTATATCTACCGCTCTTAACTCTACATCTACCGGCCATCACAATGTTGTGGTATTTGATAAAAGGGGCCCAAAATTTTTGTCATGCCATATATTACAGGCGATATAGGGATCTTCCAGCCCCATCTCGCAATCCAGACTTGTAGCTGTGGCCGTGTTTCACTTGAGCAGGACAAGAAGTGCTACATTGAGGGAGTGGGCTCAAAACAGACCATTGAAGATTGCAGTGTGAAAAAGGATGATATAGTGAAGCAACTCTAGCCAACATCGCCGTAAAAATCATAAGCACCTCACTAAACATTGATGTTCACCTACCCCCTTGCCTAGCTCCCACCCCTAAGACCCACCCGCAAACTCTCCCAACTCACAGGCTGTCACTGCACCTATTCCTTACATCGAAAATGTATGTGCTTCATATCACTGTGAATCTTCAACTTCCTTCCTTGTGCTAGTGTCAGCTTACTCAGTCCCGCCTCCATTCAAACTGCTTCGCCCAACCGAACATGCAATAAAGTTAGTTTCAAACCATGAAAATATCCCAGCAAGCCACTATCCAACCAACAGCATCATCAGCGACAAGAAGCCCTTACATACAACCCATTCCCTGTGCACCTGACCCATCAAAACTATCCTCCACGCAACACCCCCACAGCTGTTAGTAAAGGGGAGGGTGGGTTGAACTTCACACTGACCCTGCCTCAGTGGCGGCCGGCATGCCTCGCTGGTGGGGAGGACCGGGAGCGGGGGGTCACAGGAGGAGGGGAGACTGCAAGGGAGGGGGGTAGCGGGGGTCATAAGAATATATATTTTTTAAATTACCTTTATTTGGGTCCCGCGTCTTCTCTGCTCCTGCTCTCCTGCCTCCGACAGGAACAGGAAGCAGGCAGCCAGGCTCCCTCCCCTAAGCTAATCACAATGCTGCAGTGCAGCGTTGTGTGGCGCTCAGTCAGGGGCTGGAGGGTTGGGCATGTTCTCCATGCAGCCTGCAATGCAGCCTGCATGGAGAAGAAGGAAGTGTGCATGACTGGTATGGGTGGCCTGAGCGGGACGACCAAACAGTCATTGCGCATTCAGGAGTGAGTAAACCACTCCTCCCCTGCCCTGCTCCATATGCAGAGCAGAGAAGCCCTGCCCGCACGACTGCCTCCCTCCCGCAAAAGAAACATAAATGGTAATAACTAAAAGTTATTACCATTTTATGTGTTTGCGTCTTACACTGTGAGGTGATGCTCCTCTGCCATAGCGAAGGAGCCGCCACTACGGCTTGCCTATACTAACAACCGCCATGTCACCTTTCAAAAAAAAAATTCGTGTATCTCAGACGACCAAGGGACCAAGATGTCGCCCGCCCCACCAACAAAAGAGCCAATCCCGGCCTGCAGTCTCCTGGACTGCACCACCCACCTAAATCACCTGGGGGGCATACCATCCCAGGTCAACTGCCCCCCAAACCCCTATTTTAAGCTCTGCTCCAATTCAGCAGCTTCAGATCACTTGGGGTCAGTGGCCACTGTGTGTGCTTCTAAATTAAACAATTTTTGTTACTTTGTTTACTAGAAAAATATGATGAATTGTATCGCTGGTCACATGCCGCCATTCTTTAATAGACAAGCCATGGGTGTTGCCTGCTATTTTTAGGGTAGAGGGTGTTGTGATGCATTCTGCTACTCCTAAAGCTGGTGGTAATTGTTCGCTGAAATGAAATTCGTATCCCTTGTGCTTTTAGGAGAAACGCGATAAGAATACTTTTAGTTCCCAAAGGCTTTGTCATTTTAAAAGTGCCACTGTCAGCCTAAATGACTGTAATGAATCTAAATGAACATGAACAGAGCTGGACAAGGCAAACGATGCTGGATATGTCACTTGTCAGAGCGAGTTCGCACATTTGCTGTACAGCCTGGTTCGCATCGTAGGTGTGATGTGATATGATGTTATGAGATGATATTACAGGAAATGGGATCCGTTGCTTTGCAAATTGCTTTACCCAAAGCAGATCTGAGCGAGAACAACGAGGCGACGGCGCACAGATGTGGTTTACAGATGTGACTGACTCTGCTTAATGTGCAAGGTCCCCGCATGCATCTTTTCATCAAAACAGGACATTGTAACTCCATGCAGACCACAGAACTATATCATTATCATAAATAATAATATTGTTGTTATTATTAATGTTATAGTAATATTTATGGTTATTTATGCTACAGTATTTATTAGTATTATTGTTTTTGAGAATTTTCTAACATTATGATTTTTTTATAATAATAACTATAATATGCAATTTCATTCTTGTGCCTGATAATATATAAAATAGTAAAATATTATACTGCCAATGGCAATGATAACTCGATCATAAATGCTACTACTACTACTTGTACTACTACTACTACTACACGCACTAATAATAGTAATAATATTAATACATTATCCAAACACAATTCCACAAATTGTTGCAGCCATGCATTATGAGTTCACATCCGTTCAGATACAAATGTACCTGAATTCTGCTCCATCAGCGCCAAGTTAATGATGCGGGCCGTGAGTAAGGGAGGAGTCTCCCAGATTTATCATATCTTGATTACAAATGCCCCTGAGACACTTCACACCCTCAGACCCTGCTGGGAGACGTGGCTGGGGCATTTGGAGGATGAGAATTGGCAAGATGCCTTAATGGCCCCCAGAGTCCTTACAATCTCTTCCACGCTCCGATTGGTACAGACATACGGCCTTATTTTCAAGATGTTGCTGTAGAGCAGTGACTCAGGCCTTCCTGCTGCGCTGGCCTATGGCAAAAGAAAAGGGCAGGAATGCGGCTTATCTATTGAATACAGCACATTCCTGTCCTTTTCCCCTGCGCTGTCGCACAATGGGCTGCCCTGCTCCAACGCAGGCACCTTTGCGCCATGGATTGATTATTTTTGTGCAGGAATGGAAACCTTCATGCACAAAACAATCACAAGAGGCTTTTTTCTCTTTCTAGGTGTACTGCAGAATGCAACACACATAGATAAAGGAACAAGCATTTACAATGCAATGGTTTTGCCTTTGTTAAAGTTAGAGCTATTGGCATTGCTCTTGACACTCTGCAGCTCCACTCTGAAGCTCCACTCTGAAGCTCCACTCTGAAGCTCCACTCTGAAGCTCCACTCTGAAGCTCCACTCTGAAGCTCCACTCTGCACTCTGAAGCTGCACTCTGAAGCTCCACTCTGCACTCTGAAGCTCCACTCTGAAGCTCCACTCTGCACTCTGAAGCTCCACTCTGAAGCTCCACTCTGAAGCTCCACTCTGAAGCTCCACTCTGAAGCTCCACTCTGCACTCTGAAGCTCCACTCTGCACTCTGAAGCTCCACTCTGCACTCTGAAGCTCCACTCTGCACTCTGAAGCTCCACTCTGCACTCTGAAGCTCCACTCTGCACTCTGAAGCTCCACTCTGAAGCTCCACTCTGCACTCTGAAGCTCCACTCTGAAGCTCCACTCTGCACTCTGAAGCTCCACTCTGAAGCTCCACTCTGCACTCTGAAGCTCCACTCTGAAGCTCCACTCTGCACTCTGAAGCTCCACTCTGAAGCTCCACTCTGCACTCTGAAGCTCCACTCTGAAGCTCCACTCTGCACTCTGAAGCTCCACTCTGAAGCTCCACTCTGAAGCTCCACTCTGAAGCTCCACTCTGAAGCTCCACTCTGAAGCTCCACTCTGAAGCTCCACTCTGAAGCTCCACTCTGAAGCGCCACTCTGAAGCTCCACTCTGAAGCTCCACTCTGAAGCTCCACTCTGCAGCTCCACTCTGCAGCTCCACTCTGCAGCTCCACTCTGCAGCTCCACTCTGAATCTGAAGCTCCACTCTGAAGCTCCACTCTGAAGCTCCACTCTGAAGCTCCACTCTGAAGCTCCACTCTGAAGCTCCACTCTGAAGCTCCACTCTGAAGCTCCACTCTGAAGCTCCACTCTGCACTCTGAAGCTCCACTCTGCACTCTGAAGCTCCACTCTGCACTCTGAAGCTCCACTCTGCACTCTGAAGCTCCACTCTGCACTCTGAAGCTCCACTCTGAAGCTCCACTCTGCACTCTGAAGCTCCACTCTGAAGCTCCACTCTGCACTCTGAAGCTCCACTCTGAAGCTCCACTCTGCACTCTGAAGCTCCACTCTGAAGCTCCACTCTGCACTCTGAAGCTCCACTCTGAAGCTCCACTCTGAAGCTCCACTCTGAAGCTCCACTCTGCACTCTGAAGCTCCACTCTGAAGCTCCACTCTGCACTCTGAAGCTCCACTCTGAAGCTCCACTCTGCACTCTGAAGCTGCACTCTGAAGCTCCACTCTGCACTCTGAAGCTCCACTCTGCACTCTGAAGCTCCACTCTGAAGCTCCACTCTGCACTCTGAAGCTGCACTCTGAAGCTCCACTCTGCACTCTGAAGCTCCACTCTGCACTCTGAAGCTCCACTCTGCACTCTGAAGCTCCACTCTGCACTCTGAAGCTCCACTCTGAAGCTCCACTCTGCACTCTGAAGCTCCACTCTGAAGCTCCACTCTGCACTCTGAAGCTCCACTCTGAAGCTCCACTCTGCACTCTGAAGCTCCACTCTGCACTCTGAAGCTCCACTCTGAAGCTCCACTCTGCACTCTGAAGCTCCACTCTGAAGCTCCACTCTGAAGCTCCACTCTGAAGCTCCACTCTGAAGCTCCACTCTGAAGCGCCACTCTGAAGCTCCACTCTGAAGCTCCACTCTGCAGCTCCACTCTGCAGCTCCACTCTGCAGCTCCACTCTGAATCTGCAGCTCCACTCTGAATCTGCAGCTCCACTCTGCAGCTCCACTCTGCAGCTCCACTCTGCAGCTCCACTCTGAAGCTCCACTCTGAAGCTCCACTCTGAAGCTCCACTCTGAAGCTCCACTCTGCACTCTGAAGCTCCACTCTGCACTCTGAAGCTCCACTCTGCACTCTGAAGCTCCACTCTGCACTCTGAAGCTCCACTCTGCACTCTGAAGCTCCACTCTGAAGCTCCACTCTGCACTCTGAAGCTCCACTCTGAAGCTCCACTCTGCACTCTGAAGCTCCACTCTGAAGCTCCACTCTGCACTCTGAAGCTCCACTCTGAAGCTCCACTCTGCACTCTGAAGCTCCACTCTGAAGCTCCACTCTGCACTCTGAAGCTCCACTCTGAAGCTCCACTCTGAAGCTCCACTCTGAAGCTCCACTCTGAAGCTCCACTCTGAAGCTCCACTCTGCACTCTGAAGCTCCACTCTGCACTCTGAAGCTCCACTCTGCACTCTGAAGCTCCACTCTGCACTCTGAAGCTCCACTCTGAAGCTCCACTCTGCACTCTGAAGCTCCACTCTGCACTCTGAAGCTCCACTCTGAAGCTCCACTCTGCACTCTGAAGCTCCACTCTGAAGCTCCACTCTGCA
Organism: Lissotriton helveticus; assembly: GCF_964261635.1. Lineage (NCBI taxonomy): Eukaryota > Metazoa > Chordata > Amphibia > Caudata > Salamandridae > Lissotriton > Lissotriton helveticus. Next base: position 604,723,034 of record NC_136072.1, on the reverse strand, counting down.
CTCTGAAGCTCCACTCTGAAGCTCCACTCTGCACTCTGAAGCTCCACTCTGAAGCTCCACTCTGCACTCTGAAGCTGCACTCTGAAGCTCCACTCTGCACTCTGAAGCTGCACTCTGAAGCTCCACTCTGCACTCTGAAGCTCCACTCTGCACTCTGAAGCTCCACTCTGCACTCTGAAGCTCCACTCTGCACTCTGAAGCTCCACTCTGAAGCTCCACTCTGCACTCTGAAGCTCCACTCTGAAGCTCCACTCTGCACTCTGAAGCTCCACTCTGAACCTCCACTCTGCACTCTGAAGCTCCACTCTGAAGCTCCACTCTGCACTCTGAAGCTCCACTCTGAAGCTCCACTCTGCACTCTGAAGCTCCACTCTGAAGCTCCACTCTGCACTCTGAAGCTCCACTCTGAAGCTCCACTCTGCACTCTGAAGCTCCACTCTGAAGCTCCACTCTGCAGCTCCACTCTGCAGCTCCACTCTGCAGCTCCACTCTGCAGCTCCACTCTGAATCTGCAGCTCCACTCTGAATCTGCAGCTCCACTCTGAATCTGCAGCTCCACTCTGAATCTGCAGCTCCACTCTGAATCTGCAGCTCCACTCTGCACTCTGAAGCTCCACTCTGAAGCTCCACTCTGCACTCTGAAGCTCCACTCTGCACTCTGAAGCTCCACTCTGAAGCTCCACTCTGCACTCTGAAGCTCCACTCTGAAGCTCCACTCTGCACTCTGAAGCTCCACTCTGAAGCTCCACTCTGCACTCTGAAGCTCCACTCTGAAGCTCCACTCTGCACTCTGAAGCTCCACTCTGCACTCTGAAGCTCCACTCTGAAGCTCCACTCTGCACTCTGAAGCTCCACTCTGAAGCTCCACTCTGCACTCTGAAGCTCCACTCTGAAACTCCACTCTGCACTCTGAAGCTCCACTCTGAAGCTCCACTCTGCACTCTGAAGCTCCACTCTGAAGCTCCACTCTGCACTCTGAAGCTGCACTCTGAAGCTCCACTCTGCACTCTGAAGCTCCACTCTGCACTCTGAAGCTCCACTCTGAAGCTCCACTCTGCACTCTGAAGCTCCACTCTGAAGCTCCACTCTGCACTCTGAAGCTCCACTCTGAAGCTCCACTCTGCACTCTGAAGCTCCACTCTGAAGCTCCACTCTGCACTCTGAAGCTCCACTCTGAAGCTCCACTCTGCACTCTGAAGCTCCACTCTGAAGCTCCACTCTGAAGCTCCACTCTGAAGCTCCACTCTGAAGCTCCACTCTGAAGCTCCACTCTGAATCTGCAGCTCCACTCTGCACTCTGAAGCTCCACTCTGAAGCTCCACTCTGAAGCTCCACTCTGAAGCTCCACTCTGAAGCTCCACTCTGAAGTTCCACTCTGCACTCTGAAGCTCCACTCTGCACTCTGAAGCTCCACTCTGCACTCTGAAGCTCCACTCTGCACTCTGAAGCTCCACTCTGAAGCTCCACTCTGCACTCTGAAGCTCCACTCTGAAGCTCCACTCTGCACTCTGAAGCTCCACTCTGAAGCTCCACTCTGCACTCTGAAGCTCCACTCTGAAGCTCCACTCTGCACTCTGAAGCTCCACTCTGAAGCTCCACTCTGAAGCTCCACTCTGAAGCTCCACTCTGAAGCTCCACTCTGCACTCTGAAGCTCCACTCTGCACTCTGAAGCTCCACTCTGCACTCTGAAGCTCCACTCTGAAGCTCCACTCTGCACTCTGAAGCTCCACTCTGAAGCTCCACTCTGCACTCTGAAGCTCCACTCTGAAGCTCCACTCTGCACTCTGAAGCTCCACTCTGAAGCTCCACTCTGCACTCTGAAGCTCCACTCTGAAGCTCCACTCTGCACTCTGAAGCTCCACTCTGAAGCTCCACTCTGCACTCTGAAGCTGCACTCTGAAGCTCCACTCTGCACTCTGAAGCTGCACTCTGAAGCTCCACTCTGCACTCTGAAGCTCCACTCTGCACTCTGAAGCTCCACTCTGCACTCTGAAGCTCCACTCTGCACTCTGAAGCTCCACTCTGAAGCTCCACTCTGCACTCTGAAGCTCCACTCTGAAGCTCCACTCTGCACTCTGAAGCTCCACTCTGAAGCTCCACTCTGCACTCTGAAGCTCCACTCTGAAGCTCCACTCTGCACTCTGAAGCTCCACTCTGAAGCTCCACTCTGAAGCTCCACTCTGAAGCGCCACTCTGAAGCTCCACTCTGAAGCTCCACTCTGCAGCTCCACTCTGAATCTGCAGCTCCACTCTGAATCATCACAGTGTCTCACCGGAAGGCGGGCATCAGAGAGAAGCGGGAGGGGGCGGGAAAGGGGGAGGAGAGAGCTGACGACGGCCGGCCGGAGCACGAAGGCGGGCACCAGGAAACAAGCGGGAGGGGGAGCAAGGGAGGTGCCGGCAATGCCGGACCAGACTCGGGGGCGTTCCCGGCGTCGCGTGACGTCGGCAAAAGCCAAAGAATGTCGGGAACGCCCCCGTGTCTGGTCCGGCATTGACGGACAGGCCCCTCGTCCAATGGCAAGGCTCCATTTACGGAGCCAGCCAATGAATGAGGAGGGCCGACCCAAAGCACACTACAATTCTCATCAGGTTTTCGCCTGCGCGAAAAAGATGCGCAGAGCGCATCTTTTTGGCGAGGCAAAACCTAAAAACTAGGAGAATTAAGGTATTTCTCCTCGTTGTGCCTCCCTTACGCCTCATGAGGCGTACATTTTTCTCTCTGACTCAAGAATGACAATTTCTCGTAAATCTGGAGCAGTGTCAAAAAGCCATGGGTATTACTGGAAATGCCCACAGCAACACCCATTGCACTCCCCTTTACCGCAGAAAACTGTCTTAAAGGGAACAATATTTACAAGGCTACATTAAGCCATGCAAAGTGGCTTAGTGCTGCCTGGTAATTCTGGAGCAGACCACTGCGCCACCGGAGCATCGCAAAAAGTGAATCTCCGGTGGCGCAGCCTCATTGTAAAGGAGGCCCATACTACCTGCAGTGTGCTTACCTCACAGCTGACAGGCTGTTTCGAATGAGCCATGGGGCAAGTCCTGGGTGTGGACGCTGCTCTCACACCCCAGCAGATTTCTTTCACATGGTATGGTCTTTCCCCATAATAACGTGCTACTGGGAGTCGGTGCTGGCCAAGCTTTCATGTGTTTTAGACCTGACATTGGAACTCTCTCCCCTCTTTGTCGGTTGGGGGTGGATCATGGGTGGAAGGCTCCCAGGCTGACAGAACTCCACGTGACACCACCCTGGTGGTAGCTAAAAGAGACATTGCAACTCACTGGAAGGCAACCAAAGCACCAAAGCTGTCAATGTGGAGACGAATAGTAGTTTGGTGCGCTCAACAGGAAAAGCCAGTTTATGAGGCCTGGGGTTGTCCTGCTATACACGCCAACGTTTGACGTAAATGGCTTGGGGACTCCGGTGTGGACACTGGGTTGCTGTAACTTGAATGTTATGCAATTACGTGATGCTCTACATATTGCACTGGCTCTACTCTTGACTGTAAGTGATGTGGGCTGGTGCTTTTCCAGGACCGTAAATGTGACTTAAGAAAAAAAGAAATATATCTTTATTAGCATTTGAAAAAGAAATATATCTTTATTAGCATTTGAAACAAACATGACAAAAACTGCATGGACATTCTCAGAAGTATACAATAAGAATCATAGGATACTCATGATTACAAATTTGAGTGGAGCAGGTATATTCTATATGTATGCATTGTACTAAGCATTGAGAACCATGGGGCATATTATCAAGGACCGGTGTTAAAATTATCGTGGTTTTATCGGCAGGAAATTGCCGATAAAATGGCGATAATGGGCTTGATTATACGCCCTTGTTAATTCCCGTAGAAGCCCATATTTTGGTGTTAACATGGGCTTCTATGGGAATTAACAAAGGCGTATTATCAAGCCCATTATCGCCGTTTTATCGGCAGTTTCCTGCCGATAAAACGGCGATCATTTTAACACCGGTTCTTGATAATATGCCCCCGAGTGCCATCACCCTGAATGTGACTTGTTCTTCTGTAATAAAAACAATACAAATATGTTTATCAAAAAATAACCGTGATAATTATGTTGGTGGGGTTTTTCTACTAGGAAGAGTTTATGTGATATGATGCACATCTAGGCAAGTACGCTTTGATTAGAAGTGTCTGGTAACGTTGAGCAGTTTGTTCTGAAAGGTATTTGTGATAATAAAGCAAATGTGTTTTTTTTCCATCTGCAAATCCTTGGCTTTCTAAGTCACGGACATCTGTTGTTTCTGCAGGATCCTGGTTAAGCAGTGAGCGGAAGTAGCAAACAGAGCATGCGCGGTCTGCTAATCTCTCCGAGCCCCAGACAAGCACCGCAGCGCCAGCAGCAGCGGGAGCGGGGCGTGAGATACACCCTGGAGAGACTATTAATATCGCCTCCGAGTTTCTAAGAAAGTTCACTCTCCCGAGGCCTCGGCTGCAGAAGGATGTGCGTGGACTGATGGCCACAGGTTCGAATCCCCGAGCACCCTTTCACATGCCCTCCATTTGAGGTTCACAAAGTAAACAACTACACCTTGTGTAATAATAGCAGCTACTAGAATGGTAATAATGACAATGATTAAGATAATATTAATAACATAACTATTATTGTAAATGTTATTATTATTGTTTTTTTCCTTTTTCTCTTGCGTTTTATACAGGGTGAACTTGACCCAAAGGTATCAGGTATCAGAACGCTTTACGGGGCATATTTACTAGGAAGTTGCGGAGCGCGGAATTAGCCACCTTTGCTTAACGCTGCTCTCCGCCACATGCAAAACACATTGCTGCACCATAATTACAAGGATACGGTGCAGCCCTGCATTTAGCCCTGCACTGGTGCTAATTTTAGCTGCCTAGCGCCAACGTAGACACGCTTGCACCATAGTGCAAGTTTGCCTGCATTGTAGGGGAAGATTGTTTATGTGCGGGAAGATGTCCCTTCCTGCACATAAACAATCTGAAATGGCATTTTGAAACGTCTATGTGTGCTGCTTAATGTAGCACACATAGAAGTTGCAAAAGCTAATTTTTTTAATTGATTGTTTATGTGCAGGAAGGGACACCTTCCTGCACATACACAATCAATGGAGTTTTGCAGATTCTATGTGTGCTGCACAATGCAGCACACATAGAAACAGCAAAAACGTGGAGAAATTAAACATTTCTTCTTGTTGCGCCTGTTTAAGACCAGGTTTTCCCCGCACTTAATTTCGGTTCTGCCCCATATTTACGCCACCCTTGTACATAGCGGGCAGTGTCAAAATCAATGGGTGTTGTGGTGAAACGACCACCACAACACCAATTGCTGACCTCTTTCACGCTAAGCATAGTGTGAAAGTGGGTCTTATTTACAAGGCAGCATAAGCCACGTTAAGTGGCTTAACTCTGCCTTGTAAATAAGGCGAGCTCATATCGCCACAGGAACATCACTAAAAGTGACATAACTCTGGTAATATGAGCTTGTAAATATGCCCCTATATGAGGGCCAGTTGCATTACACAAGGTCACATTCATTTTTGTTAGGCACGGTGAGATTAAGGGATTTGCCCTGAATCATATGATGTTGAGCATCAGTGCTGAGACTTGAACCCTGTTCCTCAGATTTGAGTTCCACCGCCCTAGCCGTTAGGCCACAACCTCTCCCTATGTTACTAATAATAGTGGTTGTTATTATTATTACTATTCGTAGTGGTAGTAGTATTGGTAACATCAAAACTACAATAAACATAACATTAATAATGATAATAATAAATTAGCTGACTAACTCATAGGGATAATTTTCGTAGCAGCAAGAAAACTATTATTTTTTTAAATTTATATAATGCCTAGCATTTTAGTCTTTAAAAACTGCTTCAATAGAGAAGCAAATAAAATAGAGGGCTAAATTGTATTACATTTTATTGTAACATTTATATAGAGTTTCATATCCCAGAGCAGGGCTCCAAAATGCATTTTCGGACAGGTAGCACAGTACACAAAGAGGAGTATTTGGTTGGTTGAATGCTGCCTTTGTTGTGCACCTATCTGCAAAGCATTTTGATGTTGTGCATGAGTTACTAAAAAGGTGCTCTTATCTCCTCTTGGAACACAGCGCTAAGGGCCTCATGAACTGACGGTTTCAGCGTTCGCTAATCCTCTGGATCAGCAAATCACAGTGTTTGCGAATTCTTAAACCCTCTTTCAAATGTGCTATGCCCACTTAACAATTTCGAAATCGTTAAATGGGTTTAGGAAACCATACCAAATCAGTATTTGGAAGGGGCGGGCTAAGGGTATCCCTTCCACATACGGTTTCCTTATGGTATGTATTGATGTTACGCAATCTAAATCTGGTCGCAAAATATTAATATGCTATCAACCTCAAAAGAGCTGACAACCCATTTACGAACGGGAATGAGCTGCATTTAAAAAAAAAAAAAAGGTTCCTTTATTTAACAGCAATCACAGACATGGTGGTCTGCTGACCCCAGTAGGCCACTATCCATGTAAGGGCAGCAAATCCTAGTGGGTCAAAGTTTGCGTACTAACACATAAAGGTTTAATGAGGTAGGTTGAATTCCGACTTATTTCGATTCAGTATTTTGAGAACAGACCTATTATGTCGGTTTGCAAAATACCAATGCATTCGTTGAATGTTACAACGCAACTTGCTACCACTTCAGTCAAATGCATTGTTTGTAGATGAGGCCCTAAGACGTGATCAAGGAGGAAGCGTTAGCGATTGATTCACAAGTCACAATTGTATTTAGCTGGCAGCTAGGGATAGCTGTTCAGATCCCTTTTTTATGAATATGGGTTTCTTTACATTATAAATCTTCTTTCTGAGCAGATAACAGTAGATTGGGCAACCCCTCTGACCTATTATGTGTCAGCATGACTAGCAGGCTGAGCATCAGTGTACAGGATAAATCAAGGACTGCCTATTTTGTCTGTTTCACAGTCTTCTTCTTCAGCCATTGACTGGCTATGTATTTTGGCATTGTGTAGTTGGCCCAGGTGGGTTGATGTATGGTTACATGAGTTGATTCTGTAACACAGGATGGCTTACCAGGAGTGCCGTAATGTATATGTACATTTATTTTAAGTTTATTATTTTCGATCTGTGAAGGTAAACAATAAAACAAAAACATGGCATTCTCCAGCCAGCGCACAATATAGCACAAGCAAGTAATGATAGTATAGTTGCATGAGCCAAGGCATGACCAAGTAGTGGAAACGTCCTATCCAAAGTAAGGTGAGCAGAGGGCTCAGGTCTAACGTCATGGTAGGGACTCCTCGAGCCAGTGTCTCCGGGTGTTGATCCAGTGGCTGGTCAATTCGAATAGTCTCATGCAGAGTCTCTAAATTTTCCCATTACCCTGAGATCTTAGAGCATTTTTGGGGGCAGCTAGTGCCTGTTAGATTTTTTCTTCCGCGTGCATACATCAGTCCATATTGTGTGCCCAGCAGTTCACCCCGGGGGCGTCCCACTACCCCAGAGATGGACAAAGTCTCTTTTAGCCACCATCAGTGCAATATTGCCGAATATTCGAGCATATTTGGTAAGTGCTCAATTTTTCCATATCCCCAGGATTACTAGCGTGGATTGAGTCTCAATGACTCTCCTAGGGTTCTGGATCCCTGTTGTTGGACTCCAGACCAAAAACCCCAGAACTTTGGATATTCCCAGAGGGTGTGGACCAGAGACCCGGGCAAATGATAGCCTCGCACCTAGGTGAGGTTTTAGTGGCCACCTCTCCATTTATGTACAGTCTCATTCTGGTAAAATAGGCTCTGTGAAGTATTTTTAGTTGTATGAGTCAGAAACCCGCTCTAATTTCTACATCCCTGGGGTACCTACAGGCCTCTTCCCAGTCCCCATCATCTAGCGTTCCGAGATATACTTCCCACTTGCTTTTAAGAGTCATTAAGGAGTCATTGATATTTGTGATCAACCTCATGCATATTTGACATATAGCACATTGGTGCAGTGGTGTCGCCAAGAGCCTGCCCTCCAAAGGGAATTAATCTACAACTCGGTCCAGTAGGGACCTGTACTTAGTCACAGCATGTTTAAGTAGTAAGTAATGGGAGTGCTGGGTCTCTGCCAACTCGTATTGTTGGAGCTCATCAAATGTTAATTGCCGCTCTGGGCCCCACGCATCCCCTTGTTTGGAAGTGCCCAAAGGATCCAATTTTGAAAGCCCGCCAGTGTCATTAGGTCTGCCATCAGGGCCGAGTCCCAGGGGACATTTTCATTGTGATGTTATCCTGCCACCATACTGTCCGAGTAGCCTCCCTCCAGATCTTGATGACTGCGGCAGTTGGAGTTGGTCTGCAACCCAGCACCGACCCACTGTATTGTTCCCTAGGATAGCGCCTGGGTGTCATGGCTGTCCTATCAGCTTGAACAGCATGTTCCTACAAGTCTGTGAATGCCCAATCTTTAATAATCAGGAGATGAGAGGACCAGTAATATAGTTTAAAATCCGGTAATGCAATGGCTCCATTGAATGGGAATCTTGTATGGGCACAGTGACCTTGTGACACTATTGACCTTTTGGAAAAATTAGCTTGGGACCTCATAGGGCATATCCTGCAACATATAGAAGAATTTGAGTAGAAAGAACATTTTATATATGGTGGCTTGACCCATTACAGACAGTCGGAGTTTCCTCCAGTGATGTACCTCTATTTTATATTCCTAAATTCTAACGCATTAACAGCCTGATTCAAGAAAAAGGAAATCTGCGATTCTCAAATAGCGATTTACAGCGAATCGCATTTTGAAAAGCGCAGATCGGCATTCATCATAGTTAGCGAGAAAAAAAAGCGATTCGCACACGGCCGCAAAAAGCGTTAGCGAATTACTAAAATCGCAGAAAAATCGCATTTACCCTCAAAATCCGTGTCGATTTAGCGATATCGCTATTAGCGAGATCGCTAATTGCGAGATCGAAAAATACGATCTCGCAAGTAGCGAGATCGCAAAAACGGGAAGTCGCATTTCGAGCACAGTGATGATGTCACAACCAGGAAGCAGGCAGTTCCCACCCCCATTCAGAACTGTGAGGCTGATCTCGAGGCTGCAGCTGAACAGAGCTCCTTCCAGGACACCTCCAAACTTGCAAATCCAACCCATTTGTGACTGCAGCAATGGCAGAGGAGCCAGCACCAGGGCCCAGTGACACCGGGCGCAAGAGGAAGCTCAAGTTCTCTGAGCAGGAGTTGGAGCACCTCATTGAGGGAGTGGTTGATAACCACTCCAAACTATTTGGGAAGGACTCCAGGAGGGTGCCGGAGGTGGAGAGCTAAAGTGAACGCTGTGGGCGTGACACACAGGTCACTGGATGAGCTGAAAAAGCGGTGGTACGACCTCCGAGGTCGTGCCAAGGAGAGGGTGGCAGAGAGGCTGGGCGAGACCCAGGCTACTGGGGGCGGAGATCCAACAGTCCCTCTCAACACCCCCATGGAGGACCGCGTGGAGGACACTCTGAAGCCAGAGGCGTGCATAGGGGTCATCAATCTGGACTCATCCCGACCCAGCCAAGACAGCCAAGGTAAGTGGCATGCGACTGCGACCCTGTCCCCTAACAATGGCCATGGCCCTATAGCCTCCCATAATCATCCCAAGTCATGCAAACCATGCACATTAGGTCATGCCCAAAAGCATTGTGGGACATGTAGTCTGCCCACAATGTACAAGAACCCCAATGCAGCCTCACATGTCCCAAAGTACGCAATGCCAAAGCCAGGCAGGGAATGTCATCCAGCATGCATGTAGCAACTGCACGTGTGACAGATACATGCAATTAATGTACGTCCAATTCCCCCCACAGGTGGCGCTGACAACAGCAGCGACAGGCTGTTCATTGACGATGCACGAGAGGATGCCGAGGAGGTGCCAACACCGACACTTCCTGCACCATCAGGCGCAGCACCTCTCCCTGCGGCCAGGGCAACACCAACTGCGCCAGCACCATCAGGCGCAGCACCTATCCCGGCAGCCAGGGCAACACCAACTGCGCCAGCACCATCAGGCGCAGCACCTATCCCCGCAGCCAGGGCAACAACAACTGCGCCAGCACCATCAGGCGCAGCACCTATCCCCGCAGCCAGGGCAAGACCAACTGCACCAGCACCATCAGGCGCAGCACCTATCCCCGCAGCCAGGGCAAGACCAACTGCGCCAGCACCATCCGGCGCTGCACCTTTGACAACCACAACTCCACCACCAGCTGGACCATCTACATCTGGTGCAGCTACTGTGGTGACAGTGCGCACACCCACTGTGGGCAGCCAGCAGAGCAGGCATGGCAGGGATCGCCAGCAGAACACAGCACGCAGCGGCAGGAGGGGGATGGCTGTGCGCGTGCCAGGCCTGAGCATTCAGCGCCAGATGCTACGCATACACCAACTGCAGGCACGACGGCAAGGGGCTATTCAACTGCAGCTAAACAACATTGGCCGCAATGTGGCCAATGTGGGCGAGAGGATTGAGCGCATGACGACAGCCATGGAGGCCAACACTGCTGCGCTCATATCGCAGCGCAACTCCGCCCGCCGCCGCCACCGGCAGCTTCTTACGCGGCTGTCAGCCTACACCCGCTCTAACTATATAATCGGGAATGCCACCTCCCAGCTCTCACGACGGTCCCTGGCGCAGCAGCAGCAGTTGATCCAATGCGTTGAGGATGTTGGACGAGTGTTGGAGCAGGTCACCACTGCCGTGCTGGCACTCCATCCTACTGGGCCAGGCAATGGGGGGGGACGACACCAGTGAGGGCACCTCCAGTGTCAGCAGCCTGTCTGCCTCACTGGTTGGCGTGTTACGCCGCAGCACCAGGCCCACTGCAGGGACACGTGCCATCCACGAGAGGAAGAGCCCGAGAGGCGTTTGGGTGCTGCGCGCCGGAGGCGCAATTGAGTTTCATGTACATTGGCTGGGACATGCTGCTGATACAAGCATGTCCAGTGTTTTGTTAGGAGCAGTATGGTGCAATACTGCTAGCATTTGATGAATGGAGACATAACATTATTATTGTGCATTTAACAATAATATTTATTCCTGCATCATACATCGGCCTCCTGTCATTATTTCCATTGGCATGCAATTGTGATTTGTTGGGTGAGGGGAGTGGGTGCACTAGAAACTGTTCATTGTGATGTGGTTGCGGCGTCTGTGTCCTTCAGCTGGGTTCTCCCCGCGTGCATGACGCACATGTGCAGGTGGCCGGTTGTCCCCTTCCGACTCACTGCCAGAGATCTATACAGGTATCCGGTGCTTGGTAGCAATGTTGTGTAGTATTGCACACACAGCCACAATGCGGCAGCACACATCAGGACTGTAGTACATGGCCCCACCAGTCTTGTGCAGTATGCGGAATCTGCTTTTCAGTAGCCCAAATGTCCGCTCAATGCAATTCCTTGTGCGTATGTGTGCTACATTGTAACGCCGTTGCTGTGGTGTCGCAGGGTTGAGGTATGGGGTGAGGAGGTATTCACGGAGGACGTAGCCACTGTCACCTGCATGAGAGGAGGAGAGGGTGAGTGCCTGTGCAGCGCAGATACTACATCACAGTGTGACATTGTGGGGCAAGTGTACTTACCAAGTAGGTGTCCTTCACCAAAGTCTCCCCTGGCCAGTCGTGTGTGGAGGCCGCTGTGCCGGAATATGAAGGAGTCATGTGTACTCCCCGGGTACTATGCCACAATGTCCGTGATGTATGTCTTAGCATTGCAGACCATCTGGATGTTGAGGCAGTGGTAGGACTTGCGATTGCGGTACATGTACTCCGTTGCAGCTGGTGGGCAGATGTGGATGTGAGTACAGTCAATGCATCCTATCACATGTGGGAACTGCGCAACATTGTAGAATTGCTGCTTGGTCACATCCAAATCCTGTTGGCTGGTGGGAAATTTGATGTGCTGGTGTAGCTGGGTCAGCATTGCGTCAAGGAAACTCCGTAGGCAGCGGGACATGGTGGGCTGGGATATCCCCCCAGCAGCCGCAACTATCCCCTGGAAGCTCCCGGAGGCCAGGAGGTGCAGGCTACACAATACCTGGACATGTGTAGGCACGGCATTGGTCCGCCTTGTTGGGTGCTGCATCAGGGGGTCAAGGTCCTGTATTAGCTTGATATTCATTGCCCCATTCAGGAGGTACTTTGCATATATTTGCTCTCTGGTTTGGCCCAGCAGGGTGACCAGCTGGCAGAATATCCTCTCCTGGATTCTGCGTCTCCTCCGTGCTGCTCGCTGTAGCCTTCGCCGCCTGACCACCATGTAGAGTCCTGGCATTGTGAGACTCCTAATGCTGCTGCAGCATCTCCTTAAGTGTGTTTGGTCAGGCCATCACCTGTTCCTGATTGGGTAGCGTTTTTTCAAAAAAAAATTTAAGGGGCTTTTATGGTTACCACCTGCTTTGGGTTGTCCTTAAAATGCGCCTCGCTAATTGCGATTTACGGGATTTTCGGTATTAGCGATTTTTCTTGAATAGATATTGCGATTATATTGCGGTTTCGCAATTTTTTTCGCAATTTCCGTGGTTCCTCGCTATTTCCGAATCGCAATTGGGCAACTGCTGGGAATCTCCGAAAATATTTGCGTATTCGTTATTCTGGCTTAGCGAATTCGCTATTTCCTTCATGAATAGCGATTTTGACTATTGCGCTCGCAATAGCTTTTTCGCAGCTATTGCGAGCGCAATTTCGGTTCATGAATCAGGCTGATAGACTGCTTGGCTTTTCTCAACTTATACCCCACGATATGTAAACCCTTCTGTTTCCATTATAGGTGCTTCCCCCAGAGGCAGGGAGTGAACAGAAGTGCCAACAATTTGTGCCCGTTTGTGTGGACCCCGCATATTCTCGGAAGATGTTGAGCATTTACAACCGCCAAGGGATGGAGTGAATTGGATCTGTCACATAGAGAAGAATATCATCAGTAAACAGGGAGATGATGTTCCTCCAGTCCCCTTCCCATTTGATACCTTGCATTTGGGCATATCATCCCACCCAGCTGGCCAGGGTTTCAGAAACTAGGGCATATAGCAAGAGGGAATGAGGACATCCCTGTCTAGTCCCTTGCTTCAAACAGAACTCTCGCAAAACCATTCCATTCACTCTCACCTATGCCATTTGGGCTGAGTAGGGTAATTTGATCCAGGCCCGGAATTCTGCACCAATCCCCATTTTACGCAGGACAGCCAAAAGGTATGGCCATTTCAACAAGTTGAAGACCTTTTCCGCATTAAGGGCCAGAACTACTGCTGGATCTCAAATGGCCTCTGCCCTTGCCAGGACACCCGTACAGATACCTGAGATTCTGTCTTGCTGATCTGTTGGGCATAATTCCCGATTTCTCTGCATGAATAAGCTTGTCTATAAGTTGATACGGGCGGTTGGTCAGTCCTTTGGCCAATATTTTAGTCTCCATATTCATACGGGATATAGAACCAAAGGAGGAACAGTCCCTTGGAGGCTTTCCTCTTTTATGAATAAGGGTGATGGTGGTCACTCTGATATTTGGGCAGGGAGCCCTCATTCCTAGCCTCAAGGAACATCTGTAGGACCGGTTCCCATCTCATGTTCCCCATGCACTTGAAGGATTTGCGGTGTACCGGTTAGGTCCCGGAATTTTCCCTGAGTGCATTTGTTTGATGGCCTCCTGGATTTCTACTACCGCCTTTTTTATCTAACAGGGCTTTAACTTCTGGGTAGAGGATTGGGGTTGAAAGGTGTTTCATGAAAGCCTCTTTTTCTGTCTGGGCATCACTCTCTTTGCACCAATAGAGGCACTCTAAATGAGAGGTGAAAGCTTCGGCAATGTCTGGTCCTGACTCAAGGAGGCAGCCCTCTGTCGTCTGTATATTTCTGACTCACCATTGCCCCTCTTCCCTTTGGGCATGACAGACCAGCAACTTGCACACCTTGTTACCCACTTCATATAGGTTCTGTTGTTTTGCGCGAAAGAGCACTTTTGCTTACTCCTCTACTGCCTGCCTGTACTCTCTCAGGAGTTCTGTGCGGTGTGACTTATCCTCTTGCTGGTTTTAGATATAATCCACATCAACACCCAGGCAGTGTTCCGGGTCCCTCATCCTCCCCTTTTTCTGCCATCTACCAGATCAAATGGCAATAAGTTGCACCCATGATACCACTTCATAGGTTTCCCACAGGGTCACTCCCAACGTCACTGACCCCAAGTTCTCTTTTATGTAGCATTCAGTGGTTTGTTTAATTTGTGATGATAATGATGATGAAGTATTTATAAAGCGCACAATACCCTAGGGTGTCTAGGCGCTGTCCATGAAAGCAGATGGATTCGGCTCAGATGGATTAAGTGTTGTACCCAAACAGCCAGGTTTGTTTACCCTTTCTAAATTTTAGCAGCTCTGTTTCTTTTTTGAGTGATGTTGGTAAGGAATTCAACAGTTTGATTGTTGTATTGGTGAAGCTCTTACCAACCCACCTGGCCCTTTTTATTCTTGGGACATCAAGATTCCCATGCTCAGCTGATCTGAGGGATCTTGCTGGGATGTAGGGTTTAAAGTGGTTAGTCATTTTCATTGGTCCTAAATTGTTCAATGATTTGAATGCAATGAAGAGGGATTTGTACTGGATCCGCTTTGCTACTGGCAGCCAGTGGAGATGAGGTAGGGCATTGGTCACAGAGCTAAATTTAGAGATTCCTAAAAGTACTCTTGGTGTAGCATTTTGAACAGTCTTTAACTTCTGCATACTGCATTTAGAAGTGCTGGTAAACAGAGCATTGCAATAGTCCAGCCTTGATGATATCAGTACAGATACCACGTTTTTTCTTAACTTCCAAGGAATCATGGGGAGTATTTTCCTGATAGTTTTAAGAATGAAGAAACAGACCAAAGTGGTGGAATTGATCTGTGCTTCAAAAGAGAGCTTGATATCTACGATGACTCTGAGATTTTTTGCTTTAGGTACTGGCATATGTAAGGAGCCAAGTTGGGCAGGCCACCAGCACCAGCTGTCAGTCCAGATTGAGGGGTTATTGCCAAATATGAGGACCTCGGTTTTCTAGGAATAAAGATCAAAACGTTTTGGGCTCAGGGAAGATCCCTGAGGGACACCACATTGCAATGTGAGTGGGGAAGACTGATAGCTGCCCAACTCAACCTGCTGAGACCGCTCAGACAGAAAGGAGTGCAGCAGGGAGAGTGCTTTATCCCTAATTCCAATGGAGGCCAGACGGTCCAGCAGTAGCTCATGATTGACCGTATCAAAAGCTGCTGATAAGTCCAGGAGGATCAGGGCAGGACTGATACCTCCATCTAGCGTCCGCCTGAGATCCTCAGTGTCCGAGATAAGCGCCAGTTCTGTACTATAGTGGCCCCGAAAGCCAAATTGGGTGGGGTCCAAGATTACATTCAGATTAACATAGGAGGGCAATTCAGTGTTAATGGCCTTTTCAATCACTTTCGGAGGGAAGGAAAGTCTAGATATGGGTCTGTAATTCAGGGTGTCCTTAGCGTCCAGACTTGGTTTTTTTAGTAGAGGGAGTATAGAAGCTTTCTTCCACTCTACCGAAAAGCGCCCAGCTGAAAACATAGCGTTAAAAATGGCTGTGAGGGGAAAGGCTACAGTTTCGAGCGACAAATGCAGAATTTTAGGGGGACAGGGATCTGAGTGGGAGCCAGATTTTAGTGCAACAATTATTTTGGTTGTCTGTTCAGTGGTCAAGGCAGTAAAGGTGGAAAGAGTTCTAGCAGTCCAGTCCCATGGTATCCAAGGGTCTTGCCGCCATTCGGACTTCCCCAGTGGTTCACAATGTGCATTATGGCCAGGATCAGGGAATGATCGGATATTCCATGAGGTAGAAAGTGTGCATTCCCATATCCTCCACCCTATGCGACTGGAGTTAAAAAGTAGTCAAGTCTAGAGGGGGAGAACCTGTTGGTGGCTTCATACTAGTATTCTTGTGTGGGGTGGGTGTCTCTACAGAGATCCAGGAGACCAAAAGCAATGAAAAAGTGTTGCAAGCTTTTATCATCTCATCCTGGGGGGCCACTTATTGTGAATCGATCCATGTTCTGATTCAATGTGAGTTGCACGTCACCCCCATAATCAGGAGATGCATTTTGGGCTGGCATCATCCACTTTCCTATTCAGTCTAATATGCAATACCGATTGTAAACTTGGTGGCAAATATTTGGACACAACCACCATCCTCTCTCCATTCCATTCCTCTAGAATTGCTGCATAGCAATCCTCTCTGCCTGTCCAAACTCTATCTATTGAGAGTGAGAGCATTGTACGTATTAGGACACCTACGCCTTGTGAGCCAGAGGTGAACCCAGAATGGGCCTCGACTTTATACCTATCCCTACCTATAAATCCACAATTGCTACTCACTAGATGGTTCTCTTATAATAGCATTAGGTAAGGAATCTGCCCACCCTTACCCTCTTTAATTTATGGCCTACCCCGTTAGCATTCCATATTAGAATCTTAAGACACTGGAAGTACTGTGCAGCCATCTCAGTGCCGCTTTGCATATACAAATGCCCCCTGGTCCGCCTGCCGCCTTATGCTGTGCTTGTTTACATGCTTTTATGGAGGTGCCAACAATAAGTCCCAATCCCCCCAACCGTTACCCTACTGCCTCATGCGTAGGTTCAGAACTGCCTGACTCCCCAATTCACAAGACACCTGTTGCTCTCCCCAGTATAACATGTTAACCTGTCAAACCAAAATAGTTTTAAGAAAATAGTACAGCTTCAGTCCCGTGAGTCCTCCCAGGATCCAGAAGAGAGAGATAGAGAAAAAAAACAAGAGTAAACACTGGCTGGGGGGGATACATCTGGTTTGTGGCTCCACTATACCTGCTGTCCACCACCTCTGGAGTGTCCTGGCTATGTAGGCTCTGCCACAAAATGTTCTGCTGTTCGTGTATCAAGGATACTCTGTGACTATCAGTGCATCCTCCTCCTGGTGTCCGTGTTTCATCTGTTCATCTCTCATACGTAATTTTTCTGGGGATTCTTGTCTCAATATGTTGCCTCAGGTAGGGTCCTCCTCGTTGCCTCTTGTTTTTCACCGGTTGCTAGCCCTCCAACCAATCCCAGACCTCCTCCGGAGCTGTAAAGACCCAGAACTTGCCCTTTGAAAGGATCTTTAATTTTTCTAGGAATGGTATCATGTATTGGATGTTTATTGTTTCACAGTTCCTGTTTTGCTCTATCAAAGGATCCGTGTTTCACCTGAACTGTTAGTGTGCTGTCTGGGACTAGCACGATTGTGCTATATTTGTACTGTAGAAGTCCATTGAGACATGCTACTCTAAGGATTGCATCCTGATCCCCAGGGTTAAGGATCCTAGAAACGATCAGCTGGACCAGGCGCGGTTTCTTCGCTAAGGCGGCAGAGCTTCGCCCCACTGCTCTCAGAGCAGGAAAAATAAAATGATAATAGCATAGTTATTATCATTTTATTATTCTTTGCTATGGGACTAGGCATGGGCAGGGCGGGGCTGGGCTGGGTTCACAGGGGGAGGAGTGGTGGGCACACCAAGGGGCCGATTAGGATGGCGGTGAATCCGCATCCTCAGGGCCGGCGGAAGCCACCGCCGGCATGGAGGATGCGGATTCACCGCTGATGGAGCAAGGATTCGCACGTAAAGCGACTTGCTTGTATTCAAGAACCTCAAATAACGTTAATGAACTAAATCAATCTGTTTGTCTCACTAATTTCCTCTTTATTCTGACATATGGGGTGTCCCAGAGAAGCTTGCATATGTGTTTATTAACCGTAATACGCTTGCCACTAAAATGTCCGCTGCTTAGCGGGAAATTTCTTCTGCGCATGCGTTGGTCACACTCACGTGACGTGACGTACTCACAGTTCTGGTGGGAATCTTTGCACTCGTGCACCAGCTACAAAAATGGCCGCTTTGTGTTCTCACATGCCGACGCTTGCCCTGCAGCTTTCTGCACTGCTGTTCGTCTTGCACTAACATTAATGGTATAATTAATATAAAGTAAGGGGAGTCATATAGGGATTCCTGGTATACAGTGTATTCATTTATTTTTATGTTCTAAATTGTTTTCCTTTACTTTTCATGTGGCGAGTCTTATGGGCCGGGGAGGTGTACAAAACCCCATCTTAGAAGTCCCTACTGCGCATGTCACCCTGGCAGAGGGAAGAAAAGCTTGTACCTGTGGAACCCAGCCAGCTGGCAGCCACAGTCAAGATGCTCATGAGAACCGACCTGTGACCCAGCAGGACGAAGCTGAACTGCACTGCATTTGTAACAATTGTATATTAAATTGTATGCACCATCGTTAGGTAGAGCACATATCCTGGGAACCTCAAATGCAATAGGCGGTCCCAAAAGATGTAAATTGGGGCTTGTAAAAGTCTAATCCTGGTTGGTGTGTTGACCTGTCCTACTTGAGGACCAATCGAAATTGGGGATTCTTACACTTGCAACATTTGGGGAGTGGTACACTGACCTGAAAACAGTATAACTAGCCTAGGTTTAGCTAGAGAAATTGTCCGACTTGTCCGAATAGCTGACCTGTCACTGACCCAACGCACTCAATAGGTGACTGATACAGAGAGCTGCGGAGCACTCTGTCCGTGATTTCCATAGACCCAAGCGGGGTTTTTAGAACCTTAAGTGCTGGCGGAGCACTTTGCTGGGAAATTCGATAACCCAATCGGGCTTCTGACTGATAGCTGCAGAGAGGGTGTAGCGCAGGCGTTGCTACCGAACTGTGGGTGCTGGTCTTTCCTTGATGGTCCTGTCCTGATCCTAATCTGGTCTTCCTGTCCTGTCCTGGGGTGTCCATTCTGCAACTGTTGGCCTACTGGCGACTATCCTTCCTTGGGGTTTCTCCTGTCCTTAAACTGACCCGTGGCCAGGGTTGGTCTTCACACCGATCTAGGTAAATATAGTATTGGGGAACCTATTCTGCATCCTTCATTCTTTTTCCTTGCTTTAATAAAGACGTACTCTTGCATATTGATTTTCCATGCTTTTCCTTTTTGCACTGATAAATGATAAAATCATACATTATCGTTGTTATACTAGCATGTTCCAATTTTTCTCCATCCTATAAGCACTATCCTACGTACAGTTCATGAATTATAGATGTTCCTTTTCTTTACCCTCCTTTAGCTAAATGAAATGATTGCTCTGAAATATTAGTGTGTTCCACTTTTACCTTCCCATAGTTACATGTTACCTTTCAAGTTTCCGTAGACTGATTAAATTCTTGTGCTTTGCCCACTTTTGCCAGGATATATAAACTGTGTTATACTAGCATGTTCCTTATTTTTCCCCGTCCTTTAGTCACTCCACGTCTAGTCTAAATTCCTGAAAATTCTTACTAGCATGTTCCCTGTTCTTACCTTCCTTTAGAGTCCTAATGGTTGGTCTTATTTACTTCCTATATGGATATGTGCTCTTTATAATTTTAGTTATTGACAGTCTACTTGCTGAAACCTTATGCTTTCTGAATCGGATGAATTTTAGATAAAGGTTTTAAAACTTTCCGAGTCTGTGGTTATTATATGAGTGCAAACATAGAAAAGGTATTTTGTATTTTGGTGTCTGCCTTTCTTTTACAGCTAGCTCCCTGATCCATTGTGGTCATAGGTACCCGTAACGGTGGATTGGTAAGTCGGGTACATTGGAAATACATTAGGAAGGAACAGGGTTACTGATAGTAGAGTGTAAGGTTACCCGATTAATAAATATGGTAAATTGGAATATATGGGCCCAATGTGCATATGGTAAAATTATAGTCAGGTGACCTGCGCGCTCTATCACCGCCGTGGCCACAGAAAACACCCACCGGCAGATTAGGATGGTGGTGGGATTGCGGTGGGACCAGCGGCGGACTGCAGGTCCGTCCGCCGCTGATCCGCGATGTGTGTAGGGCTATTTGGTGACGGTGTCTGCAAGACACCGTCAGCCAAATTAGGATGTGTGGTGTAACATGCTTTTCCACGGCGGCTTTTCCGCCGTGGAAAAGCATGTGGTCTTTGGTGTTTGGGGGCCCGTTGCGGGCCCCCAGGGTGTCGGGGGTTGGGCGGTGCACATGGGGGGTACCTATGGTACCCCCAGCATTTAAATGCACAAAGTGGCAGGCACCGCGCGGTGCCTGCCGCTTTGTGCATGTAAATGCAAAACATGCGTTTTTAACCTTGCGGCGGGTGCTGCTTCAAGCAGCACCCGCCGCAAGGTTAAAGATACAGGATGTGACCGCCAGGGTGGCGGTCACATCCAAATTGTACCGGAGGGACCGCCGCTGCCCCTGCGGACGGTCCCTCCACCTCGGGGTGGGGGACGGACGCAGGTCTGTCCGCCATCCTAATAGGCCCCTAAGTGTGCATGACTGTTTGGCCGGCTGTCTTGGGCCAGCGAAACAGTCATGTGCACTTTGCATGTTCCCCCACCAGGCTGTAATACTCAATGGGGAAGATGCATAGGCTTCGAGTCCTCATCTGAGCGCCAAACCACAGCGCTCAGACCAATTACAAGGCTGCATTGCAGCATTGTGATTGGCGTAGGGTAGCCTATGTGCTTCCGGGACCGTAGCTGAGGAGAGACTGAGGAGCGACAGTGGCCATGTCAAGGTAAGTGGTTTTTTTTGTTTCCGCCCCGCCATCCCTCTTCCCTGCCAGCCCCTACTGAGCTGGACCCTGGCTCCAGAGTATGTGGTTGAGGGGCCCTGGCATCCTGGGCACCTCCTCAATCAAGAATTGACTAGAGTGGGTGGTGAATGGACCACCGTTCTGACAAATTACTTTAAAAAGCGCTTATGTTCTTTTCCTTTGCATTGTTTGGAGAGGCCCACCACTCGCATAGTATTACGCCTGGACCTCCCCTCTGCATCCTCTGCTCAGACATGCAGTTGCTGAGTAGTCTCCCAGATATGTGGGACCTCCCGCTACAGTGTTGCTATGGAATTCAAGTGTTCTCTCAGTGCCTGCTCCACCATGGAGACCCTGGTCGAGATTTTTGCAGTGCGAGGGCAATATCAATTGCCACTGTGTCTATTTTGTTTTCTAGTGTGAAACTGGTGTCTTAGAATGCTCGGACTAGGTCCTTTTAAGTGACAGATCTGGGCCTCCACTTGCTTCCTGCCCATCTTTTGAATCTGCGGTCACGCCAGATGCCTCATACATGAGAACTAATTTCTCCAGCTTGTTGGACTGTATGGATTTGTGTCCCTTCTCTTGCCACATATTTATTCCGCTTCAGGATCCAGTAGTCTCTCCTGCAATAGGGTATGACGCTTGTGACCAATAGAGACCCAACATTCCCACACAGTGAGTTACTGGTCCTGGTCTAGGGCCCACTGGGCAATGTCAGTATGCACCTAACAGGTTTCCAGGCATGAGACACCACTTGCATAGTCCTTCGCTCCACAGGCAGTAAGGAGATTTGTGTCACCACACCACATGCAGGGGACCTGTACTCTTTGGTCAGTGGGGACCCACACACCTCTCACCAATAGGGGACGGGCTCTCCCTTCAACAGAAGGTAGCTGGGCCCTGCAGTCCACCGGTACTCACGCAAGAGGGCCCGCTGCTTTCCCTTGGGCAGGCCCCTATCTTCACACCAAGGGCTACCAACACCTAATGCACTTAGGTGACTGGTGGCAGCGCAGCACGCCGTCTCTGACGTGTCTTCAAAGACCTGAATGCAGGTGTATGCCGTACAATTTGTGCAGGTCTCATGGGCCATCAGTACACAGCCAGTAAATGGCCACCAGTCTCTCCTGGGTGGGGGCCTGACCTAATTGACAGGGCCCACACTCCAGCAAACACCCCTCGGTGCCTGGGGCAGGTATTCACTCCGTCTCTGCCGCCAACTTGTCCACCCGCTCGTCGCCAACCTCTGCTGCTCGGCCTGCAATTTGTGCCACAAACTCCCTACAGGGTCCTAACACGAGCAGAGGCAGGCCCCCAAGTCAACCCCCCCCCCCACACACACACACACACACACACACACAGGGACATTATTGTGACTGATGACGGATTGGTGCCATGTTCTCCCTTTTCCTCGATGGGAAGGCGGTTAGGGCACCATCTTGATTTGGCGCCAAGCCACATCTACCGTTAAATTGTACATTTATTTGCATGGCTCTGGCAACCAACAACGGTAAAGGTCCTTCGACCTACTGTGTGTAAATAATATGAGATCAGTCTTGATTACAATTGGTTGCATTGGCTTTCAAGGTTCAGCAGTTCCCAATTAATGTCAATGACCCTGTTGCTTGACCTGCACTTAGTGCTGTGCGCTCGGAGAGGATTTAGCTGTGGGTGTCAGGGACATTCAGCTGTTCTTACACGGAGTGTACTAGTCGTCTAAATACAAGTAAAAATGGCAACATATTAGACGGTGAACATTGAGTGAAATCGTATTCCCTCCCTATCAAGCTTCTAGCCTATACTTATATTAGCACTAAATGTGCCATATAAATGAGTTCTCTTAATAGCCTCATTACACACACACCTTTCACTCATAGTTTGTCAATGTTTGTTATGTTATGCTATGTTACTGATATTTGATATAGCGCTCGTACACTGATGGTTTCTTGACACTGTTCAACATATCTGTGGCTCTAAGCACAAGTATGCTCACCTGATTTGCCAGGTCTTAAAGGAGCTTCTAAAAGACAAAAGTTCAGATTCCAACCTCAGTGGCAATGGAAGTGAATTCCACAACACAGTCGCTTGTACCAAAAAGCAGCGGCCTCTCATTGTAGATTTCACATATCTTGGTGCAGCAAGAAGGTGAGCGTGACAGAGCACAATCTGAACATCAGTCAGTGCATATCTAGTAATCTACCTTGTGATACAGGTGGGAGCTAGGTAATGAAGGACTCTAAAAACAATGCTAAGATCTCAAATTGAATTCCGAATTTATCAAGTAGCCAGTAAGTTGTTTTAACAATGGACTGCCGTGAAAGCTTATAGGGCTGCCATATTTTGAACAATTTGCCTCTGATTAAGAGCCTTGGTCAGAAGGCCTAACTGAAAAGAATGGGCATAGTAGAGCGTTGAGCAAATTAGTGCGCAACTACAGATTTGAGGGCATCTGCTGATAACTAGGGAACTAGCATCTTGATCTGTCTTAGCTAGAAGAATCATTTTGATATTGAAATTTGAGCTATCATGGAGAGCTTACAATCGACAATCCTTCTTAAGCTCTTAGAGGCATCTTTAGGAATAGGCAGAACTTCCATCTTGGCTTACCCATACATATTTTTACATATATAATCTTTATTGTTAATGACAAGCACCACATTTTGCTCTGCATTGAGCTTCACACCCTTCCAGTTCGTAGTACAATACATTACATTTTGGGATGCCCGCTGAGAAAAGGGGTTATTGTCCAGTCACAATAAGATCCGTGAGTAATGGGTATGTATGTATATTTTACAAACTTTAGCTGTGAATCCCGTAACTAGCTGTCACACATATATGTTAGGAAGATGTGGAGACAGGGAACATCCTTTTGGAACACTCTGGGGTGAATGCTGCCAATTGGCCATTAGTGAGGAGAATTGTACTGCCTTTGAGCGGTCTGTCAGGAAAGATTGCAATCAAGATAGAGCCTGCCCCGTGACACGGTTCAGCGGGATATTATGGTCAACCATGTTAAAGGTGGGTGATAAGGCCAGAAGTACCAGACTTAAAGTCACACTCCTGTCTGAGATCATCCCATAGTCAACAAAACAGACTGTGTATTGTGTCTAGGTCGGAAGCTTGTCTGTAAAGGATCCAAAAAGTCAGTTGCTTGGAGGTGAGTACACAAAGTATTGGCGACATGGACTTCTAGACTTGTAGCACAATACGGTAATAAAGGTACTGGTCTGTTGTTTTTCAGGAGAGCTGGTTTGTCATGTGGCCTTTTCAAAAGAGGTAATATCACAGCACGTTTAAGCGCTTGAGGAACAGCGCCCGACTGCCGATGAGGTAATAAGCAATGCGTGTAAGGGGTCACACAGCACCAGCCCTAATGGTTTCAAACTGGGCAGAGAACAAGCATCTAGAGGAGATCCTAATTTTATCTTTCTGGGCAGTTTGTGTAAAGTTACAGAGACCCCTTGGGGTATTTCAAATAGGCCTGTCTCATTTGTTTTGGCCTGCATCTGAGCTGGGTGGAAGGCTTCGTTAACTATCTCCTTTCTTATCCAGAAAGAAAGAGTTCAATTGTTTGCAAAATGCTTGGGTGAGAATAATTCCAGGTGCGAGTTTGGCTACAGTGGATAATTCCTATGCAGTCCTTGTGTATATTAGAAGCATTCAAGATCCTATTTATATAAAATGCCATTTTGTAACATACATTAGATGTCTATGGCCTGGATGTACGAAGATTAGGAATAGCGATTTCCTAATTGTGATTTTTTTGTGAATCACAATTAGGAAATCGCAATTCCTAATGTATGAAACTCATTTAGTTTGGTTTAGGGATTCACAGTAGGTCACTAATAGACCTAACTCATGAATAATAATGAGGTAGGTCACAATTTGTGACCCACTACCATTCCCTGCCATCACATTGATGGTGGCCTACTGGGGTCAAAAGACCACGGTGTCTGTGATTGCTTTTGGATAAAGCAATCTTTTTTTTTTAAACACAGCCCCTTTTCCTTAAAGGAAAATAGGATGCATTTAAAAAGAAAAAAATGACACATTTAAGTTTCATTTTTTAAAAGGAGGCAGTATTCCCTTGAGCCACTGCTTGCTCTTAGAAATATGTTTTCATCCATTCCCAAAGGAGACTGGGTTACCACCAAAGTGCAAATGTTTTGTGCCTGCATTTCGGTCGCAAAACATTCATACATACCAATGTTGATCGGTATTTAGAAGGGACGCCCTAAACACACCCCTTCCAAATACTGATTCGTAAACCCAAATTGCCATTCAGTAACAGCTTACACAATCGCAATTTGGGGTTTGTTCATTTGGAAATGCGTTTTTGCGTTTGCAAACAGTCTGATTCTGCGAATCGAGCCATGTGCGACCTCAAAAAGGCTTTGTACATCTAGCCCAATATTCTGTCATTCCTGATTTAAATTTTGCTCTTGCATTGCTCCTATAGTTCTTGCACTGTTGGTGCTCTAACGATAGTTTGGTTTTCACAGCCACTAATTGAAATGAAATTAAATGAAATGAAATGACGAATTTCCAAAGCGCGACTTGACCCGAAGGTATCTAGGCGCTAAAACACTAGAAAAGAGTTTTTCCCAGAAAAGGGGTTACTGGTAGAGCCATGTTTTTAGACGCTTCCTGTAGTGTTGCAAGTTATGTTAGTTTTTCAGGGAAGTGGGCAAGGAGTTCCAGAGCTTAGTGGTAGTATAGGTAAAACTTTTGCCTCCCCATTTTACTCTTGAGATGGCGAGATTGCCACTCTTGGCCGATCTTAATGGTCTTCCTGGGATGTAGGGTTTAAGGGGTTGTGATAGCTGTAGTGGGCCTTTGCCGTGTATTGCCTTGAATGTGATCAGCAAGGCTTTAAACTGAATGCGCTTGTCAATAGGCAGCCAGTGTAGTTCTGCGAGATCCTTAGAGGCTGAGGCAAGACGAGGAAGCCCAAGCAGAACTTTATCGGTGCCATTTTGGGTAATTCTGGAGTGAACCATAGCACAGGCTTCTCTCTGATACTAAAATGATACTAAAATGACAAAAAATAGGCTACATATTCCCTGTAGGCCTCTTTCAACCAGTTAGTTAAGGCTGAGTTAGTAGTTTCAGCAGACTTAGGCATTTGAAATGCTGAATCCTGTAACATTTTTACAATCAATTCCTTTTCAATTTTACATCATTGGTTTGTAATTTTGGGCTGAGCATTACTTGGATTCAATGACTGAGAACAGTAAGGAAAAATGGATGAGCGAGTGGTCGGATGAAGTATTGGGATGAACTATCTGCTGTGTTACTTCGGTGTTAAAAGCCCAAGATAAATCTAGGATGTTTCTGTTTTTTTGCGTAGGTTAATGATTTTGTTGTATAAAATCAAGAAAGGTCATCAAATCAATCAATTCAATATCCTTTAATAAAAAAATCTTTGTTATTGAATAAACAAACAAAAAAGAAAAATACAGTGCAATAACAATGATGTCAATTGAGCACAGTGCATTTGTACCGTAGTGAGCATTTTGTTACCTGAGACCAGTTTCTTTACATCGTGACTCATAGTCTCCACCGCGTTTTGGGCTTCAGTCTCCCAAGTGTTCTCTTTCGTTTGGGATAGTATCATTAAACGGTGTACATATCTTCCCTCTACTTTTGTTCCAAGCTCCCCAGATCTTGGATCACTTTTGCAGGCATCCTCTCCCTTCATATATCACCTTCTCCGCCTGCACGCACCAGTCCATGCCTGTCTCCCAATCCCTGAATTTAAGCCCGGTAACTCCCTTCCAAGTTCTTGCTATATTACCCTTCGCTACAACACATCTGAGGGAGACCCACATTCTCTCAGCTACTGACAGGTCAGTTGCATCCCATTTATTGAGAAGGCACCATCGGGGCGACCTCCATTTCTTTTTGACAGGTTGCTAACAGTGTAGTTGTTATTTTCCCCCAATATGTCTGGGGAGGTTCACTGACAAAATATCGACCCCCAAGATATCTCCATACAAAATATCAATTTTAATACTAATATATATATATATATATATATATATATATATATATATATATATATATATAGATATATATATATATATATATAGATATATAGATATAGATATATAGTAGAGCAAATTGTGCAAGCGCTTCGGGAGGGCTCACCGCTTCATCCGTCTGTATTTGGCTCCTCTGTAATGTTCACAGGTTCCTTTGAATTAAAATTGGGTCCGACGCGTTTCGGGGCCACAAACGCCCCTTCCTCATGGACTATGCGCAGTTCAACATCAAGTTCTCTTCACGCTGGTCAAACGCGTTTTAGTTTGAACAGCTGGCGTCGTCCTCCCTGAGTGGGTGGAGTCTGGCAACACCGGGACTCTTGGTCAACGTAGTCCTGTGAAGTGAAATAAAATAGTAACCTTAAGTAGGCTGGCGTGTCTGCACTTTTATTACTGTCATTTAAGATCCTTAAGTAGGATGGGAGGGAAGCTGCGGGCATCATGTTTTATTCAAATGGATGTTGCGCTGACAGGCGAGTGTGCTCGGTCTCGCCTCAGTCTCTTAGGACAGGATACAAGTTCCGCCATCAGAGTGGAGCTCCTTCCGCGACCAAGGCTGGCCGCCTGAATATAGTAGAGCAAACTGCGCAAGCGCTTCGGGAGGGCTCACCGCTTCATCCGACCCTCCGGTCTGTATTTGGCTCCTCTGTAATGTTCACTGGTTCCCTTGAATTAAAATTGGGTCCGACGCGTTTCGGGGCCACAAACGCCCCTTCCTCATGGACTATACGCAGTTCAACATCAAGTTCTCTTCACGCTGGTCAAACGCGTTTTAGTTTGAACAGCTGGCGTCGTCCTCCCTGAGTGGGTGGAGTCTGGCAACACCGGGACTCTTGGTCAACGTAGTCTTGTGAAGTGAAATAAAATAGTAACCTTAAGTAGGCTGGCGTGTCTGCACTTTTATTACTGTCATTTAAGATCCTTAAGTAGGATGGGAGGGAAGCTGCGGGCATCACGTTTTATTCAAATGGATGTTGCGCTGACAGGCGAGTGTGCTCGGTCTCGCCTCAGTCTCTTAGGACAGGATACATGTTCCGCCATCAGAGTGGAGCTCCTTCCGCGACCAAGGCTGGCTGCCTGAATATAGTAGAGCAAATTGCGCAAGCGCTTTGGGAGGGTTCACCGCTTCATCCGACCCTCCGGTCTGTATTTGGCTCCTCTGTAATGTTCACAGGTTCCCTTGAATTAAAATTGGGTCCGACGCGTTTCGGGGCCACAAACGCCCCTTCCTCATGGACTATGCGCAGTTCAACATCAAGTTCTCTTCACGCTGGTCAAACGCGTTTTAGTTTGAACAGCTGGCGTCGTCCTCCCTGAGTGGGTGGAGTCTGGCAACACCGGGACTCTTGGTCAACGTAGTCCTGTGAAGTGAAATAAAATAGTAACCTTAAGTAGGCTGGCGTGTCTGCAATTTTATTACTGTCATTTAAGATTCTTAAGTAGGATGGGAGGGAAGCTGCGGGCATCACGTTTTATTCAAATGGATGTTGCGCTGACAGGCGAGTGTGCTCGGTCTCACCTCAGTCTCTTAGGACAGGATACATGTTCCGCCATCAGAGTGGAGCTCCTTCCGCGACCAAGGCTGGCCGCCTGAATATAGTAGAGCAAATTGCGCAAGCGCTTCGGGAGGGCTCACCGCTTCATCCGACCCTCCGGTCTGTATTTGGCTCCTCTGTAATGTTCACTGGTTCCCTTGAATTAAAATTGGCTCCGACGCGTTTCGGGGCCACAAACGCCCCTTCCTCATGGACTATGCGCAGTTCAACATCAAGTTCTCTTCACGCTGGTCAAACACGTTTTAGTTTGAACAGCTGGCGTCGTCCTCCCTGAGTGGGTGGAGTCTGGCAACACCGGGACTCTTGGTCAACGTAGTCCTGTGAAGTGAAATAAAATAGTAACCTTAAGTAGGCTGGCGTGTCTGCACTTTTATTACTGTCATTTAAGATCCTTAAGTAGGATGGGAGGGAAGCTGCGGGCATCACGTTTTATTCAAATGGATGTTGTGCTGACAGGCGAGTGTGCTCGGTCTCGCCTCAGTCTCTTAGGACAGGATACATGTTCCGCCATCAGAGTGGAGCTCCTTCCGCGACCAAGGCTGGCCGCCTGAATATAGTAGAGCAAATTGCGCAAGCGCTTCGGGAGGGCTCACCGCTTCATCCGACCCTCCGGTCTGTATTTGGCTCCTCTGTAATGTTCACAGGTTACCTTGAATTAAAATTGGGTCCGACGCGTTTCGGGGCCACAAACGCCCCTTCCTCATGGACTAAGCGCAGGATGAAGGGGCGTTTGTGGCCCCGAAACAAATACAGACCGGAGGGTCGGATGAAGCGGTGAGCCCTCCCGAAGCGCTTGCGCAATTTGCTCTACTATATATATATATATATATATATTTATATATATATAAATATACACATATATATATATATAACAATATAACAATATTAAATATATCCACCTTATCTTCAGAAAACTACTGAAGAACTGGCTCTTCCCTGAATAAGCACCATACGCAAACAGATATATACAGCATATCCCTCTGTATATAAGCATTTATTTGTACTATATGTGTATTGCTTTGTATAAACATATAGAATTGTTTTTTCAGCAAAACACTTGAAAACCAGAGTTTATCGAATGCATCTTTAATCTACTTATACTTCCTTTTTGCATCTATATACCTTCCATGTACTTGGATCTATATATTAGTGGGCACATCGTGTGCGATTCACCCCTCCATAGCATCTCCCCCTACCTTCCATTACCATCCCCCTTTACAAAGTAACACCAGACAAGTATATCGTCTTCACTGCGTAGTCTTTATTAATTTCAAGTAAACGCAATCCTTACTTGGTTGATGCTCTATCAACCCTTGACCTTTATAAGCTTATTTTTTTAAATTCAACACACATGGTTATAAGGTCATAGGCTTCTACAATATATATACCATACAGCCAACACTTGATACATTTTGTATTTACAGTAGAACTCTCCAGAAAGGCACACTTGATGCGGGTTGCGCCAGCAGGTCACAACCAATTCTTTGTGGGGTTGCGCCAGCAGGCCACAACCAATTCTTCTCAGCTTTCCAGTGGAATAACTACCCGCTGTCTATCTCTTAGACATGGCCACCAATTTCTCACCACAAGCGCCACTGGCATCTCGGGAAGAGCTGGAGAGCCCAGGACCACCAGTAGGTCAGCACCCTCTCCCGCCAGCCCGGTGCCCCATCGAACGTCCGCCCTGTTGTTCCAAGATTAGATCGTTCCCGCTAAACCTGATTCCCCACCATTTTCCTTGCCAGGGACCCCACCACAGGGTGAAAAGCTCCCTGGTGCTCTCGCCCTCCCCCCACCAGCCACTAACCCTTCTTCCTTCAAAGCTATGGCACCTAAGATGGTTTGTATGAACAATTCCAAACCTGCTTCTGACAGATTCACACCATCCGCCAATTATAAATCCCTATGTGCTACCTGTATCAGGTTATACCTGATGGCTCCTCTGGGTGAGACTCTCAAAAGTTTTGCCACCTCCTGGTTTAATTTCTTCACTGGCCTGTTCACTGCCCCTGCTGGTGCATTATTGGGCCAGACCCTACGTGGGATCATTTCTGACCAAAATATTGTGGCCCTTGGAAAAGCCTTCTGAACCTTCGACAGCGTGTAAAAAAGCTCATCCTTCACCCCTCTCCGGCCAGCTGGGATCATGTCATTCCCTGCTGAGTGTATCACCAGCACATCTGGAATGGGTATGCCCTTATCCAGGGCACTTCCCAGCTGCCCTATGACCTCCTTCAAACGCTGCCCCTCTGTCCCTACCCAGTGGTTATCCATACCTTTCCCCCGCTTTGCCCATTTCTCTCTGGCGTTCACCCAAAAATAACCTGCTCTTCATATATGAGAATGGCCGCACCAGCATACCTGCGTCCGCCGCCCTGAGACCTCTGCAGTTAAATAAAATAAATTGAGAGAAAAGAAAAGATGTCTTCATTAGCCGACTGCCCCATATCAGGCGCTGTCCCCCACCCCTAACATAAGTTAGCTGCGGTCTCACGTATCTCTCAAAACAGGACAACTTCCATCTGCCTAACCGCTTGATGGTATCCGTGGGGAGGCCTAATGCGACCGCAGTTGTCGCAGCCCCAATACGGAAGGAATGCGACATGAAATGTGCCGTATCCTCACTGAACGATCACTTGCATAGGGTAGTAAACTGAAATCTTGTGAGGGGAGAACCATCCTTGTGAACCAGCAGTCTACCGTCACCCTCACTCGGATGTACCTGCATGAACTCCTGCCACAGTGTTATGGGACAATAGACCGTCCCTGGTGCTGCTCGCATTCGGACCCAGACCCCTTTTCCCAAGGGATCTGTCTTTGATCTCCTCACTCTCACCTGCAGAACTCCTCCCATGATTAGCACATCCGTCCATCTGATCCCTCCCTTTTGATCAACTTTGGAGGCCGGAACCAGCTCCGATATACGTAAAGCCCCACTGAAGGCCAAGGTGTACGCCAGTCGCAGCAGCCACATCTCATAGGCGGAGCTGCATACTTGCTGCAATACTTCCAAAGTCCTCATCAATCTATTGGCGTCCATAAACCTCCTGTCATTCGCCGCCACCGAGGCCAACCGCTCCCATCCTTTCACAGCCCGTCTCACTCTAATGTCTTTCGTGGGATCCCCAACCCCTTCCAAACTGGCATAGAAGGCAAAATGCAGACAACTGCCTCCTGACCAAAGACAATGCTTTTCCATTCTTCCTCTGTCTGAACCATAAACCGGAGCACCTCCCGCGGGGTAAACTGCTCTGCTATCCCGGCTCCCCTCAGGATTAATAAATACGCCTGCCATGCCCTGGCATACATACTCTGGGTCTTGGGGGCGATGGATGTCACTATCAGCTCATGGGCACTGAGGCACCAAGTTTCCACAGCTGTTCCGGGAAGAACGCCTTCTGTCTGTCCTCTTGGGGCCAACGGGCTCTGAATTCAGTCAACTTAAAGCGAGACAGGGCGTCAGCTACTGTGTTATCGACCCCTGGCACATGTTTTGCAGTTAAGTAAACATTATGCAGCAAGCAACCACGCACCAATTCCTTCAGTAAACGTAGCACCCACGGACATCTAGCCCTCTGGTTATTAATGCCCATAACTGCTGACATGCTGTCCGACCAGAATGTAATGCGCTTATTGGCCAAGCAGGGGCCTTAAAGATGCAGCGCCACCACGATAGGGAACAGCTCCAAAAATGTGATATTGCGAGTCAACTCTGTTTTTACCCAATCTGCTGGCGAATGCTTCATGCACCACTTTGACCCTAGGACTGCCTCAAAACCCACGCTGCCAGCCGCATCTGTGTAAAGTTCCAACTCTACGCTGGACTGAGTTGGTTGCTGCCAGATCACCGTGCAATTAAAACCTGCCAGAAATGGTTTCCATGTGCCCAAGTCGCTTTTTACATCCGGTGAAAACCTAGTATGGTGATGTTTTGCCCAAAATCCCGACATTGCCCTGGCGATGCTACATGAGAAGGCCCTACCCATGGGGATCACTTGGAGCACAAAATTCAATTGCCCCACCAAGATTTGCAGCTGATGCAGGGTGAGCTTGCGTGCTGCTAAACACTCATCAATGGATGCCTCAAAAGCTCTCACCTTCCCCTGCGGGAGGCGACACACTCCCTCCACAGTGTCAATTTTGTATACCAAGGAAGGTTAAGCAGGTGGCCGGACCTTCCGTTTTGTCCCCTGCCAATGGGGGGTATTAGGATGCGCCCACCACAGTGGTGGGCGCATCATGCATGTTTAACATTGCGGCGGGCGGTGTTTACACTAGCACCCGCCGCAATGTTAGAAATACATGATTTGCATTTGCATACACAAAGCGGCAGGTGCCTGCCGCATTGTGTATACAAATGCAGGGGGGTACCACAGGTACCCCCATGTGCATCCGCCACCTCGCCTTCACCACGGGGGCCTGCAACAGTCCCCCAAAGTAAAGACCGCATGCCTTTCCGTGGCGGCATTGCTGCCACGGAAAGGCATTGCTAAATGCCCGTCCTGATATGGCTGGCGGTGTCTGATAGACACTGCCACCATATAAACCCTTTTCCGGGGTGGAAAAGCGGCGGACGGCCTTTCCGTCCGCCGCGGACCCCCCAGCCATGTTAATATGGCGGGGGGGGGTCATTGCAGCAAGGATGGCGGGCGGATCGCCATCCTAATGGGCCGCCATGTCTTGCACCACCCACTCCAGGAAGCAACTGAAGGTTTCAAACACTGCGCATGCGATGGAACACCCCATTGGCATACATAGGTCCATGTAGAACTGCCCTTCAAACCTGAAACCTAATAGCCTAGTATCCCATGGGTGCACCAGCAGGAGGTGAAAGGCTGCCTCCACATCCGCTTTGGCCATTAGCGCACCCACCCCAAAATTCTGCATCTTCTGAATAGCCGTGTCGAATGTGGTGTAACGCACTGCACAAAGTTCTGGATCCAACTTGTCATTAACTGACAAACCAGGAGGACTAGACAGGTTATGAATTAGTCTATATTTCCCCACTTCTTTCTTTAGCACTAAGCCCAAAGGAGAGCACACCAAATCCTACCTTGGTGGGTGCTGGAAAGGTCCTGCCACTCTCCCCAAAGTTAGTTCCTTCAGGATCTTTTCCCTCGTCACCTCTGGATTCCTCAAAACTTAGCGCTGGTTAGGTAGGATGACTGACGAAGGTGGGGCAGTGGAAGCAATGTGGAAACCAAATTTAAACCTGTGATATAGCATCTGTGCCTCTTCCCTTTTTTCAATGACTCAGCAAGTGCGCCAGAACATGCAAGCGTATGGGTGTGGGCAAAGCATTATGATGATTGGGCAGGGCGTCCTTTGGCCTGCACCTGGACTGGAGCGCGCTGCTCTTTGGGTTTCCCCAATTTTTTGAAACACCTGATCTCGGGGTGACCTTGCGTTCCGCAGAAGGGGCATATGTGCTTGAACTTGCACGCCAATCCCCTATTGCACTCATTCTTGTTGAACTGCCAGCAAGCTTGTCTCTTATCGCCCGCCCCTTTGTCCCCCGAAAGGACTGCGAGGGTTTGGTAACCGGCGTTGATTAGTGAAACTCAGCGTACCATATAT
Source organism: Lissotriton helveticus (assembly GCF_964261635.1). Classification (NCBI taxonomy): domain Eukaryota; kingdom Metazoa; phylum Chordata; class Amphibia; order Caudata; family Salamandridae; genus Lissotriton; species Lissotriton helveticus. The sequence goes on along the minus strand of NC_136072.1, from coordinate 604,689,203 downwards.
TGATCTCCCTCTGGTCCCATGCCACCTCTGGTCTTCCCGCCTTCATTTGCCTAAATGTGTTGTCGTATTGCAGCCAAGCCAAGCACTGAAATTCTGACGCCGCCCATGAATCATTGACATGTAGCATATCAACTGCGCCGCTAAACCTGGGAAGCGCTCGACCATGATTGCTGCATATATCGCGAAACCTGTAATCCAATTCTTAATTGACCATTCCACCCAAACTTTTTTCTGCTTAACCTCCCCCTCCTTGCCTACCCTGTACCTCCCGGGTACCACACCCGCATTGATCAATTCGAACACATCTATGAATTCTCCCCTAAAAATCTTCTCTCTGGTTTTGGCCGGCACATGCCACGTAATCCCCACTGACGGTGACAGAGCCAAAGACGATGAACCATATATCACTGGGCTTTGCGTTAAGGGATGTTGTACTGTTACCACCGCTCCTTGGAAGACCGGTGCTAACGTTGGGATTGGCCCTGGCACTCCTGTATTGTTAACTGGACTCTGTGATGCTGCGGCCACCACCATGGGAGATTGTGCCACCCCGCCTGACTGAACCCAGACTTGTGCCACCCCACTGCCTTGGTGTGCTGCCACCGGAACGGTGATTGGGTGTGCCAGGGGCTGGCATCACCAACACTGATGGCGTTGCTTTGGGGAGTACAGAGCTGTGTTGTTGCCCTTCTACCAGCGCAGGTTCCGCAGACCCCTGATCCTTCTGCGCAGCAGCGCCAGAAGCGTTATTTTTGTCCACGTTTGCCAGAGGCTGGCCAGCTGCCACCACCTCACCTGCAGTGCTGGCCGGTGTTTCAGCAACATTCTCCACCTTCTCCTCTTGCGCCTCCCGGAAACGTTCAGGCGCCCGCCTTATGCGTTTGGGTGGTGGGACCTCCTGCTGCAGGATCCCCTGGACCCCTTGCGTCAGCGTGCCCACAGCATTCTTCCCCTTTGCCCTCTTGATGGGCCTCGCTTGCCACACCTGCCTTACTCCGCTCTGTCCGCTGACACTCCCTCCACGCTTGCGCAACTCCCCATTGCACCTACCACCTTCCTTGTTTACTGCGCAGGCGCCTCTTGGCCCTCACTCCACAAGCAGCAGGGGTCCGACAACCCTAGGCCAGCATTACAACTATGCCCCCCTTAATCCTGCAGACTGTGGATCGTGCCAAATAGCAGGGTCCTGCATCTGGGGAAAGCACTGGCCGAACCCACTAGTGAAGCAGAACAAAGTTTAGCAATTAACATGCCCAACAGCCTTGTCTGCTGGTGAGAATACAAAGCACCCTCGGCGCAGAGCGCAGCTGACATGTTCTGAAAGGGAGCGACCCGGCTTTCCTCCAATTAGCTTGCTCGCCTACAGTGCATTTCCCCGCAGCCAGTGATACCTTGCCCTCGGTCATCACACTTCCTCCCACGCAACATGTCGGGCTGCCTTCACTGCCATCCATCTCAGCCCCGAAGCCTCTTCACCGCTCCTCGCCATGCTTGCTTTATTATTTGCCGGGCCTCCGGTACCGCTGCTCCTCCACCTCCGCAATCTGGCCATCATACGAGCGCGAATGCGCAACTAACCCGGCCAAGCACGGGCCCCATTATTGCTCTACCTAACTGCCAATGTTTAAAAGTGATCAGCCACCTGTTTTCAAGCCAAATGGCTCAACCTTTAAAAACGGGGATCTCATTTCCCACCCGCTGTACCCTATGCCGTACTTCCCCGACTCGTGCTCTCGCGCCACTCACACATTCCGCCACTGCCACTGGGCTCGTATCTTTGCTCATAAACTTTTTAAAAAGGGGCTCTCATTTCCCGGCAGTTCCACCATATGCCGCGCTTCGAACACCACTTCACCCGGACTCGCGCGCCGCCCACATATTCCACCACTGCCACTAGGCTTTTGCACATACGCCTCATCACGCTTCCTCCCGCAAAGCACCACAATCAGCGCGCCCATTGCGAGCTACCGCTACCATTAGAGCAATCCCCCCCATCCGTACACTTCACTCCACACCGTGCGAAAAACACCACGCGCGCCCCCGGTCACCAAACACACACTCACCAAAACACACTCTCCTAACACACACGCATTACTACACAGTTACTAGGCCACCTCACCTGGGTGATCCGCTAGACCGGAATCCGACACCGCAATTTTCACGTCTCCGATCCACCGGATCCCGCGGTGAAGAGACAAAGAGGGCTTCCCCCTCGAGGCCAGAGCCCTTTATCTCCTTCGTTCAAGGAGGGTCGCTAGCCCCTTAGAGACGCCCCTCCAGCATTCCTGAATTCTATTAACGCCCCTCTTCCACTTCTACTGCTACCTACGACCCGGATGTCGTCTCCTGCCCGGGGTGCCACTAAGGGCCCCCCATCCCTAGGCGTGGGTGGGCCCTGCTATTATAACTTTCTTCCAAAAACACCAAAACATATTCAATGCACTACCATATTTCTCACCCTATATCTCTATCAATTTCTTTAATCTACATATAGTTACTTCCTTTATGCATCTATAAACTTTCCATGTACTTATGGATCTATATATGTATTACTTTCTTATAATTCAGCATATCCAATGCACTACCCTATTTCTCACCCTATACCTCTCTCAATATATCTTCTACCTCAACTCACTGACTCATCTCAAACCTCCTACTACTACTCTTTCCAATGCACTACCCTATTTCTCACCCCATACCCCTATCAATATATCAAATACATCCACTCTCTCATTCATCTCAAACCCCTTACCACTACTATGATCCCCAAAATAACCCTTTCTAGAATCTCCCCTACTCTACCCCTCCTTGCACCATCTGACACCTCTTTTACTATACTGAAACCCAAAAACAAGCCTTTCTAGACTCTTCCCTCTGACTCTTCCCCTCCACATCCCTTTTTACTATCCCAAGCTTCACACTACTGCTATGACCTCCCAACAAAAAAAGTCTAAATCCTTCACTCTTCTATCCCTCCACTATCCTTTTCAATCAAAATAACAGACTAACATATCCACTTCTCAAATTTCATATCTCACTATACTAATTCACCACTAATCTTTTATGGGTTCCAGAGTAGCGTGCTTCAATACCTCATTAGGGGTTGCAAGCACTATATAAATGCACTCCTTTTCCCCTCTTCTATCAATCCGCTATCCTTCTGAATCCAAATAAATGACTAACCTAACCACCACTCAAATTACTTTCATATTTCACTACACTAATTCAACACTAATCCTTTATGGGTTCCGGAGTAGGGTGCTACTCGCCGAAAAAGCACTTTGACGCCTCATGTGGGGTAGTACGCACTATATAAAAGCAATTACAATACAATACAATAAAAAAATACATTTAATATTATTAAATTACTTCCCCCTATTCCCCTATAAACCCACAACCTGCTACGGAACTAACAGTGCAAAGTTAAAATATATATTTTTTTATAACTACTAAAAATGTAACACATATATTAAAAATGTATTAATTATGAAGATACACTTTCCTAAATCCACACATGGAGATAACCTTTGACTTTCAGGTTACGTAAATATATAAACAAATTCCTGGTATCTTTAATGTTTTAAAGTAGGCATGTGTTCTCAATATTTTGGTGTGAACAGGTTGTGTTTTAGGTAGCAGCACTGGCCCACCAGCCAATCAATGCAGAGAAAGTAGAGCAGCAAGGTTAGTGTGTGAAATACTCCAATAACTCCAAAAACAGGGGCACGCTTTCCACATTTCAGCATACAAATAACCAGAGAATGCTGCAAAACTAAAGAGCTCCGATAATCTACCCCACAGGCAGTGGAGAGCAGAACGTGCTAGGATTCTACGGCGGTATTGCTCTATAGCGCAGAGAGGCTACTTTGAAGTGCGATGGCGAAAGCGCTATAATGAAAAATTGTATAAAAAGTATGGGAAAGAAAGCTAAAGTTTACCAAAAAAAGGCATTTAAAGCTTCTTCATATTTTCTACGGGGTCGGATCCGTACTCGAGAATATAAATTTGCAAAATTAGAAATTTGTATTGTTCCTGTAAATGAATTTATGTCGTGGCTCTGCTTGCCACTTCTCATTTGAAAATTAAAAAATTCCATTATGGCATTCGTATTTAAACGTGGGCGCGACTAGGTAAATAAACCCGTAATTTGCAGCAGGCCTTGATGGGAGGGCGCCCAAAAGATGAACCTTGGATAAGCAGAAGCATCAGCCAATGCGGGAGCCGAGAGGTCACAGGAAGGCGCCACCAAACCGAAGTCCATTTGTCGCACGTGAGACTTCACCATGAGCACTACGTTCAAACTCAGAAGCCATAGCTCCTGGCGTGCAAGGGGCGACTTGAGTCAGCTCGCAATATGGCCCAGGGTTCACACTGCAGTTCTCTAAGCCGGAAACTCTGAGAATCGCTCCTTGTGTTCAATTAACTACAAAAAATCATCTTCCATATTTATCCTTCCAAAGATGACTCCACTGATATCTGGACGTTTCCAAAGGAGTGTTGCTGGATTTTACTAGAGGTGAGGGGCAGGGCAGACATATAGATGTGGCCTTAAGAGAATCCCCTAATGTATACATCGGAGGCCTTCTAAGTAGATTGTGACAGGTTGTGAAAAGGAGCCTTATGTTGAAAATATCATTTATTTAAAACGACGAATGAAAAAAACACCCTCTAAAATTCACCTAAACGCGTCTGTCCTTTCCCAGCAGCACTTGGAGCAGAACCATGTGGATGGAACATCTGTCACGTCACAGGCCCTGCCATGTGATGTCACGAGGCCCAGATGTCATGCAGGTGGAGAGATCTGCGCTGCAGCAGAGATAAAATGAGAGCTCACCGTTAAGGATGAACGTCAGGCAGGATGGGGTCTTCTTTCGGGTTCAACGCAGAATCATTTTGAGTGATTTAGAGGGATTAGCCTCATGAAATGGGATAATAATATGTGCCTTCCCTGCTCCCCCTGTTAACTTGAAACACTTGGTACGTGCTACTACAAAGTGGTGACGTATGATGACACCTGGAAAGGTCTCCATTGTGACGTTCCCTTGGTATAAAAGGCTGGTAACCAGGCAGCTGCAGCATTACACACAAGGACGGCGGATGAGGACTGCTGCTGGCGCGGTGGACCCGAGGAGGCCGAAGCTGCAGGGGCTGAGCAGACGACGGGGACAGGGTTGGGCCGGGGGCAAGGGAACCAAGGTGAGTTATTAATCCAAACGAAAACTGAACTGAAAACAAAACAACTGAAAACCATTATGAAAACTGAACTTTACACCAAACTGAAAAACGAACTTGAAACTGACGTGAAATTCACATTTCCTAATCTTCCACTTCTCTTTACTTTCCATCATTCACCTTGTTTCTACTGCCCCCCAGATCTACCAATTCACTATTTGGCTCCAACCTCCTCACTACCACTTCCCTCTACACGCCTCCCATTTGCTTTACCTTCCCTTATGTTCCTCTTCCCTTCTCTCCTCTTCTTTCCTCTTCTCTCCCATTAATTCACTTCCTTGCCCCTTTTCTCCTTTAACCTTCCCTGCTCATTCTTTACTTTCCAAAATCCCCTCTCCCTGCCCTCCCACTCCTTTACCTTCACCTTACCTACCCTTCCCCTCCAGTCCTTTCCCTTCCTTGAACTTCCCTCCCCTTCCCCTTCTGCTCACCTTACCTTCCCGTCATTTCCTTTCTTTGCCTCTCTCCTCTCATCTCCTTTCCACTCCACTCTTCTGCTCTCCTCCCCTTAGCCTCATTACCCTTTCATTTCTTCTCTTCCATTCCCTACTTTCCTTCCATCCTTTTCTCTTTCTCTTCCCTTCACATTTACTTTATCTTACAGTTCCTTCACCTTCCCTAACCTATCCTAGCTTCTACTCACCTCTCCTCTCTTCTCCTCTCCTCTCCTCACCTGTCCTCTCCTCACCTTTCCCTTCTCTTCCCTTCCCCAATCCTCTCCACCCCTCTCCTCTCATCTCCCCTCCTCTCCTCTCCCGGCCTCTCATCCCCTCGCCCCTTTCTCTACCTCTGGCCTACTCTTCACTTTCCGTTCTCTGCTCTTCTCATTGCATTCTCTTCCCTTCCTTGCCCCAATCCTGTTCCCTTCCCTTCCCTTCCCCTCTTCTCTTGCCTCCCCTTCCTTGCCCCAATCCTCTTCTTCCCTCCACTCCCATTCCGTTCCCTTCCATACTCTTCCCTCTCTTTCCCTAAACCTCTCATCTCCCCTTCCTTTATCACCCTCTCCTTTCCACTCTCCTTCCCTGGCCTTTCCTTCCTCATCTCATCTCTTCCATCCCTCCTCTGCTCCCTCTTCCTTCCCTCCTCTGCTCCCCTTCCATCCCTCCTCTGCTCCATCCTTTTCTCTCATCTCCTCTCTCCTTTTCTTTCCATTATTTTCCTCAATTCTCTCCATCCTCTCCTCTCCTCCTTTCCTTTCCATTCTTTTCCCCAATTCTCTCCATCCTCTCCTCTCCTCTTTCCAATCCATTATTTACCCCAATTCTCTCCATCCCCTCCTCTCCCCTTCTCTCCTCTCCTCTCTCCTTTCCATTCTTTTCCCCGATTCTCTCCATCCTATCCTCTCTTCTTTCCATTTGTTTCCTCAATTCTCTCCATCCACCCCTCCCCTCTCACCTTTCCGTTCCATTCTTTTCCCCAATTCTCTCCATGCTCCTCTTTTCTTTCCTTTCCTCTCCTCTCTCCTTTCCTCTCTTCTTTCTTCTCCTCTCCTCTCTCCTTTCCTTTCCATTCTTTTCTTCTCTCTTCTCCATTCTTTTCCTCTCCACTCTCTTTACCTCTCCTCTCTCCTTTCCCCACCTATCTCCTTTGCTTTCCATTCTTTTCCCCAATTGTCTCCATCCTCTTCTCTCTCCTTTTCTTTCCATTCTTTTCCCCATTTCTCTCCATCCTCTCCTCTCTTCTTTCCTCTCCTCTCCTCTCTCCTATCCTTTCCATTCTTTTCCCCAATTCTCAACATCCTCTCCACTCCCTTTCTTTCCCCTCCCTTCTTTTCCCTTTCGTCTCCTTCACCCTCCCTGCCATTCCCTTCTTTCCCTCTTCTCACCTCTCCTTTCCCCTTACCTCCTTCTCTCCTCTCCTCTCTTCCCCCTCCCCTCTGCCTTCTACTTCACTCCCTTCAACTCCCGTTCCCAGCTTTCTTCTCTCTTCACCTTCCCCCTCATTTCCATTTATGTTTCAATCCTTTCCATTCCTAATCTTCAACCTTTCCATCCATTCTCGTCTTCTCTCCTCTCACCTTCCTTTCTAGCCTCCTCCTCTTCCTCATTTTCCTCCTCTTCCTATTTCTCTTCCCTCTTCTTCCTCTTTTTCTTTTCTTTTCTCTTTCCCCTTCCCTTTCCATTCTTCCTTTCCTTCCCTTTCTTTTTCCTTCCATTTCCTTTCTCTTCATTATTTGCTTCACCTTCCCTTCCTTTCCCCAACCCTCTCCTCTCTAATATATATCTCCTCTCCACTCATCCCCCCTCCCACTCTCTTCTTCACCTTCCATGTGGTTCCCTTCTTACTCCTCTTCTCTCCTCATTTTAGGCCTGTTTCTTCCTTATGCCTCTCCCCTGAACTCTCCTCTCCTCTTCTTCATTCTGTTCATCCTCTTCCTCCTTTTCTTCTCCTCCCACTGTGAGATGTTGGCCTGGTATATGATGTCCACTATTTTAGTGGGCACCTTGTACCAGTCCAAAAGACCTTTATTGATGGTAGGTTGTAAAGTTAACCTTAGAGAAAGCTATCCTAGTGGTAGCTGTGGAGAGCGGCCTTCAGGCTAAGACTTAGAGGCGAGTTAAGCTAGTTGTTTTACCAATTATAATCTCTTGAACGATCAAATGAAAGCACACCACACAAGTTATATATCAAATATATATGTGTTTATTCTAAACACAACCCCTTTGGACTCTTTATGATAACAGAGGTAAAAGTACAATATAAGAAACTTAGGGGCCCATTAGGAAAGTCCGCCCGCCATCCTGTCGTGGGAAGGGACAGTCCGCCATAAGGGCGGTGTCCCGTGCGTGGAATTAGGATGCACCCGCCACAGTGGCGGGTGCATCCCGCATTATTAACATTCCGGCGGGCGGTGCTGACAGCAGCGCCCGCCGCAATGCTAAAAACACATGTTGTGCGTTTCAAAGCACAACATGACATGCACCGCGCGGTGCCTGCCATGTTGTACTTTGAAGCACTCCCCCTTCACCCTGGGGGCCCGCAACGGGCCCCCAAAGCAAAGACTGTATGCGCCGTGGAAAGGCATAGGACCGCAGGCATTGTAATATGGTTGGCGGTGTCTCGCAGACACCGCCACCATAGGAAAGCACTTTCCGTCCGCCGCGGACCCCCCAGCCATCTTAATGTGGTGGGGGGTCATTTTGTTGAGGATGGCGGGCGGATTGCCCCCACCGGGCCGGCGGTAGCTACCGCCGACCCGGCGGGGGCACTCCGCCCACCATCCTAATGGGCCCCTTAATTAGCATACGATAAGTTGCACAGTATACGTTATGCCCTAGGGGCCTCACAAACCATATGCTAAAATAGTCGTATAAGCACCACGTGAGAGTTAGAAAGCAGGCCTAGGGCCTGTGGAATTGCTGGGGCTGCCTAGAACCACCAGAGGTTAGGATGTAGGAGGGCCACGGGAGACGCATGCAGTGTCTAAACACAGCAGCGGGTTGCCATTGACTTTTTATGGAGAACAAACAAGTTACAAATTTACAGTTTAAGGGCACTTCTAGGTGAACTACGATGGAACCCTTTTAGACTAGGATACTTCAAGAGTCAAGACCCACAGGAGCACCTGAGTACTCGTGCTACCTCACCCAGGGAAGCCGGGTGCATAGGTGTCTTTTGGTGTCGGGTTTCGTCGTCGATTCCAATGGAGAGCTGCGAAGAAGTGCTACTGGCGACCAGAGGAAAAGTGTCCGGGGGATCCAAGGGTGGATCGGAGATGTGAAGAACCTGAAAGCAGAGGAGACAGAGTCTGGGTCACTAGCCAGTGACCAGGATGGCGATAGGAAGATGCCAGCCGATGTTAGGCGATTTCAGGTGAGAAGGTGAAGCTTGTCTCTTCAGCCACGAATGACCAGGAGGTGTTAACGATGACCAGGAGCTGGATTCGAGCTGTCCCACAAAGGATCTAGTTGACTGCGGTGTTGGTATCCGGATTGGACCCAACAAGCCTTGGCAAACGCACTCCATGCAAGACGTCGAGATTGGCTTCGGTGCAGACCAGCAAGGTCTGAGGAACTCCTCCTTCGGAGAGAAGTAGGAGCAAGCCTGGAGCAACCAGGAAAGCAAAGTAAATCAAGGATTGGTCTTCGTGGGGGCTCACTAGCCAACGGACTAGGAACCGCGAAGATGCATCAAGCTGAAATGCACAAAGCGGGTCCACGGGATACTCATGGAGTGTGGGCCTCTGAGCTTTGGTGCAAAAGTTGCTCGGGCTGGGGCTTCAAATACCCCAATGCACAACTTCCGGATACCTCGAAGTAGGTGCAGTAGCAAGGATGCAGGATGTCCAGGAGTTTCGATCCCACGTCTCTCATGTCCGCCACAGGTCTCAGCTTTGCTGGGAGCACAGGTCAGCGGCAGAGATGTCTGGAAGTCCATGTCCTGTGTCGCAGATACTTCGGGATCTGGCGGGAGCCTCGAAAATGCAGACGGCAAAGATGCTGTTGGTGCCTGTTTGGACAGGGTGGTCACTCCTTGACCACAAGGGAGATTTCTTCCGTCTTCCAGTCGAAATGGAATGTCGAAGGTCCAGGATATATGTTGCAGAGTTTCATCCAGGGTAATCTAAAGTTCTAGGGACTGGGGTTCTATACTTATAGCAAGTTTAGGGGTTCGACTAACTCTAAGGTCCCTCCTATGGGTGGACCTGGGGAGGGGGTGGTTACACCCCTTCCCCTTTTTCCAGTTTCGTGCCAAAGCTGAGGCTGAGCACCCCATCAACCGTTTGAACTGGGAAATGCATGGAGCACATTGTGTGCCCCAGGCAGTGTCTGAAAAGCATTCACTGAATGCAACCCTCCCTGCCCCAATACATTAAAGCCTGTCTGGGGAGGTGCTAGCCCCTCTCTGGACAGGAAACCTATTGTCCAGGCCTCCCCTGCCGGATTTGCGTCCAGCAGCAGGAGGGCAGACTCGTATCTGTGGCAGCAGCATCCATTTTGTGATGCTGGGGCTCTGTTTAACTATAATCGGGTTTACCAGTAACTACATGTCTTTTCCGTCTAGAAGGGTGGAATGCTACCCCCACTGCCAGAATTGGCAGGGGGGTAGTATTCCAAAGTGTTTGACACCTTACACAACATGTTTTGATAAAGCGAAACCATTAACCGCGAGGATTATAATGCACTTAAGAGTATATGGTATGGCTATATCATAGAACAGCTATAAGGAGATGATTCCTAAAGCTGCAGAGGGGCTGAGCTCATGCTAGGGCACCCTCTCACACAAAACCAAGCACTCTGCCTCCAGGATTGTCAAGGCCTGCCATAGGAGTGACTTATAGGTTACTGTGTGTCTATATATAAGGTAGATATAGATATACTACATCTAAGTAAGGGGTGATTACACCACCTTACCCAGGCTGTAAGTACAGACCTGTGGTGTCAGTTTGGAAGGCTAACCAGGGGTTGCACAATACATGCTGCAGCCCCTGGAAGGCCTAGGGTGACACAGTAACCAATCTGGTATGTACCTAAAGTACATGGTATCAATTTAGAGAGAGAACAGCCAGGATGTGGGCTTGATTAGCAGGGCCCAACCACACTAAATTCGAAAAACCAGTGAAACACAGTAAAAAGTGGGGGTAACCATAGGAAGCAGATCCGACTCTACTACACCCACTTCCCCTTCCTCCGCCTCCTTTTCCTTTCCCTTCCTTTTTATTCCCTTTACCCATAATCTTTTCCTTCACCTTCCCTTTAACTTTCTTTCCCCTCCCTGACTGTCCGCAATTCTCGGCCAGGCACAGTGGCCAACCCCCGCATGCATCCAATCCCTACAGTCAATCCTCTGCATGCAGCCAATCCCTACGGCCAACCTCCCGCATGCAGGCAATCCCACGCTGTGCACAGCCTTTAGCCATGATCAGCAGGGGGTTGGCCACAGGCCTCCAGCCCGTCCCTGTGGCCAAATCCCAAAGGTATCCAAGCCTTGGGTCCCCACCCCGGGTCGCTTTAGGCTCCAGGAACCCCATCCCACGGGGCCAGGCACATTTTGTGGGGGGCAATTTTGGTCTTGAGGGGCCAGTGCAGGGGAGGGGGTACGTGGCCTCCCTCCTCAGTCCGTTTTTAGCTCTAGGGACCCCATCCCCTGAGGCCCACCATTACATTTATGGAGGGGCATGCAGCCCCTCTCCAGGTCAATTTTGGCCCTGGGGACTCCATCCCCCAAGGCCCGGCCTTATTAAAACATGGGAGGGGGAGATGCAGCCCCTTCTCCCGGGTTGATTTCAGCCCCTGGAACCCCATCCCCTAAGGGCCCACCAACAGGGGAGGGTCACGCAGACCCACTCTCTGGGCCAATATCATCCCTGGTGACCCCATCCCCAGGGGCCCAGCCTGTTACTAAAGGGGGTAGGAGGGATGTGTGTTCAGTGACAGTGGTGCTATATTTGCACACTTTACAAGAAGTGCAGGGGAAAAAACCTTTTACAATAGTTCCCCTGTTGACCTTGGTACTCACATCACTCTTTCTTTGCCCATGAATCTGACAGGAGGTCCGGCCATATTTGCAGATCCTTGTTTGACTTCTAATCATACCTGGACAGTTTAACATATTTTTCTTCTGCAGTGGCCCATTCCATTAAGTCTCTATGCCACAGATGTAGCCGGGGGCTCCTATTAATTATCCCACATATCGCAATTCTTCTACATGCTAGCACTAGTGCAAGATTTAGGAATTTATGGTACATCTTATTTCCTTTTTTCGGGGGGACTCCCTCCAAATATGTTCTATAGTGGACCATGTTCTAGTGAAATACCACATGGGGGCAGCTGATGAAATGGGTCTCTTTTTTCTGGCATTTGGGGCAGGCAGTTAATTTAGGACTACCAGTGTAAGGTATGTCTGGTGTAAGAGATTAAATTGTATCAATTTAAATCAATCATTACCAGACACTGCCCTCATCTGTGCATACACCTTGCCCAATGTCTCCTCTGTGAATCTCCCCTATACCAACAGCCCAGTCAGATTTTCCTTTTGGCTATATAAATGAATTGTCGCTTTTTAGTGCTCTAAACGTGTGTTATGGTGTGTCAAGAAGTGCCTTATTGTAGGACGGCCTCTAGTGTCCACGTGGGGTTGGGGAGTGCAAGCAGGAAACTGGCCCAGATCTTCCTGACAGTTCTTGCCAGTTTTGCGTAGTGGAGAAATTGGCTGGGCCCACCCTGAACATATTCTGGGCTTCCTGGAATGAGAGGAAGGTGTCTTCTGGCGATATGCCACCCAGCTTCTCACAGTCCCTCTCCCTCACCGGTTCCTTGCCCTATCTCTGTTATGAGTTTAAATGGTTGCAGTAGCCATAGAGATAAGTCTCTAGCAACTGGCGGTCTCTGGAGAACTCACTGTATGATTTTCTACAAGATGGCACCATAAGCGTGACAATGTAATGGTATTTTGCCAGGATGTGGGCACCCTTCAGTAGTAGCTCCATAAGGAGTCATCCCCATGTGAACCCCTTAGTAGTCTGTTTCAAATGTCCTCTACTGTTGCCCATCTGGCTGCGTACTGAATGTGGGATGTGTAGTAGTAGGCTTCTAAGTTTGGGAGACCCAGGTCCCCTCCTCCATATCCTGACTGAGTAAGGCCATGGATACCCTGCTTCTCGTTCCTGCCCAGATCAGTCTAATCAGTAGGCTTTCCAATGTTTTAAACATGGACAGTCCAGGGAGCGGATATAATTCTTCAGCTTATAGAGGCATTGCAGCAGAACCATCATTTTCATCACCGCCACCCTTCCCATTACCGAGAGTTGCAGCGATGACCAAAAGGCAATCAATGCCTGGAGTCCTGGGATCACTCTCTCCATAATGTATTCACATTGTTTTTCTGATGTGTGGGCTATTACTATCCCCAAGTATCGACATTTTTCAGTCTCCTTGGGGAAGAGGAGGGTTTTCTGGTTATGTGTTTGGAGGCCCGACACCTCCTTGAACCATTCTAAGCAGCTCAGTAATAAAGGAACCAACAATTGCAGGAGCTGCAAGTAAATAACACGCCATTGGCATACAGGAACACGAGTGAGTGACCTCCATTATCTTGAGTCCCACTCTGACAGCTCTAATAAAATCCGAAGCACCAATGGCTTCATAGGCACCACAAATATCAATGGGTACAATGGGCATCTCTGGTGTGTTCCCCTCTGTGTACTCCATGCATTTGAAACTATTCTGCCAGTTCTCAGTCGGAGTGTGGGTTGTTCATAAAGTAATTTTACCGATTTACTGAACCCCGGGCCTATTCCCATATGTCATACCACCTCCCACATGTAATCCGTACTGAGAGTATAGGAGGCCTTTTCACATCTATTCCTACTAGGGTCATTTCCTCATCTCTGTCTTGTACCGGGTCGAATATATGCGATAGTCGCCGTATGTTCATGGCTGTATTCTATTGTGGTACAAAACCACTTTGATCTTCCTGTACCAGCCCCCCTACTCCTGGCTCAGTCTGGTCGCTAAAACCTTACATTGTATTTTAGTATCGGAATGAGTATCAGAAATAATCATGGTGTTTTAAAGAAAGGAAAAACTCCCAGCCTGGATGGTTTTTCAGTTGAATTTTATTTTCATTTTTCTAACTTACTACTCCTTAAACTCTTAGATCTTTTTTATTCATTCTTTCTCTCCGGTAAGACAGACAGCACTTTTCAGAAGGCCAAAATGTGCCTCATTCATTAAGAAATAAGAGGAAGGGGTTCCAGCTTAATGAGACAATTTGTAAAAAGAATTTCAATTACTGATTTACACAAACACTGGATGCGTCCACATTGTTTTAATCACAATGGGGACAAATGATGCACATCATACATTAGACAATCAATCAATATATTGAACAGTGCCCCGGTTAGGGAGGGTGGGGGAGTGAGTGATAGCAAGTGAGGAAAAAGTGATAGGAAGTGAATATCGTGACAGAATAATCAATGAATAGAGAGTAAGCTGTAGAACTGTTACATATTCTGTACATAAAAGACTTAAAAGTTCAAAATCATTGTATTTACACATAACATACTCCACATAGATTCAAATAAATGAAAAGTTAGGACATGGAGTTGTCATAAAGAACAGGCGGGTTGTCGACGTTTCGACCCCTCAGGAAATGCAGGTAATTGTTATTGTCCTTGCCGTGGGGTCTTCATCAGGACGGGTGGTGGGGCAGGTACCTATTTGATATATGCGTTCAGTTAGTTAACTAACAAAGGATGTGTGTAATAACATCATCTGTAAGGAATAGCGACACAATTAATTAGCGTATATGGACCGTGGAAAGCAAGGGAGTATTAAAGTATCCGACCAAATTACAATTGACTCAGGCCAATTCGTGGCAATGACTAGGAATATATTAAGTATCGCAGAGTCGAATATCATAGGTTATTTATGGATATATACATATAATCAAAATTAATATTTAAGGAGTCTGGAAACAGGGAGTGGCGCGAAGAAACTGGCAGCAAGTTGGACTGGGTGGGCAGGGCAACTATAAACAAGAACCCATTACCTGTATCGTGAATAGATACGGTATCTTTGTATGGAACTTCCTTGTTCTGGTATCTAAAAGGAGCATACTATAATAAAATCATCAATGCACCGTGACATGATTCTACACGTATTATCCACATATTCATGTGGCAGCATGTTGTAAAAGTAGCGAGAAACAATCGTTTGGGAGCGAAACTCACCGTGATCAGGCGTTCGAGACGCCTACCTCGGAGGTAATTGGGTTGGTAGAATAACGTACCGCAGTATGCGTCAAGTACTGAAATAATAAAAAGAAAAGATAGCACGTGAGTGCTTAGCTGGACGCATAAACTAAATCTGCATCTACACATCATTTTGACCGGCACTGGAGGTGCCTGTGTTTCAAAAAAGGCGGGGGTGTGTGCCTCGCATCTACACGCCAGTGGTAGTTGCATTGGTACTAAATTCACCGGGTGCCGAATCAATCGTGCATCTTGACGGTCGACTCCGCAATAGCAATGGCGAGTCGGACTTCCTGGTTGATTTAATCTCCAAGGAGATAGGATCACGTGGTGGGGCTAGAGGGGGAAACTATCCACTAAACTTTATCGAAAACCGGCCGAGAGGAATTCGCTCCTTCACTATCAGAGCCACCATCCCAGAGCCCTCCGGGACAATCTGCCGTTCGGGCAGTTCCTGCGGATCCGCAGGAACTGCTCTAACAAGGATGATTACTTCACTGAATCTGAAGAACTTTCCAACCGCCTGACACAAAGAGGCTACCCCAGACGCCTAATCAAGCGATCACGAAAAAGAGCTTGGTTTTACCCACGTGAGGAACTTTTGACTCCAAAAAGCAACAAGGATCCATCCGACAACAGGATCGTATGTGTTACCACGTTTAACACAAAAAGCAACAAAATCAGAAAGATAATTAATCATCATTGGGACTTAATATCTGATGACATTGAACAACCATCCAAACCTTTACACGCATTCAGAAAAGCGAAAAGTGTTAAAGATCAGGTGGTGCGCTCCTTCCTAACCACCCCGGAGGACCCCACTGTAACGACTTTATGGAATCTACCACCCGTAGTTGGACATTTCAGATGTGGCAGCTGCAAGGCTTGCGAATCAACAATCCAAACTAAAGTATTCTCTTTCCACAACAAGCAAATACATCTGAAAACACATACAAACTGTAATTCAACCAATGTTGTGTACGCCATAGTCTGTCCCTGTCAACTCATTTACATAGGACAGACCCAACAAAAAATCAAAACACGAATGTTGCAACATATGAGTAGAATCAGGTGTCAAGTACAAGGGGCTCCCCTGGTTGAGCACTTCATTACAGCATCTCACTTGCCAGACAGTTTCAAATGGGTTGTGATTGAGAGAATAGTCCTAGGTCCACGTGGAGGGAACATTTTGAACATCCTCAACATCCGCGAGTTAAAATGGATGTTTTTCTTTAACTCCATTGAAAGGGGACTTAATGAGTACGACAGTTCCTTCTCGCAACTGGCCACCTTGCATTGAGTAGCCTTCCACGTAATTTAGACTGATATGACCCATACACTTACGTGAGAGGTACGTCTCATTTAATCAGATGTCAATAGCTCAATTCCAATTCAATGTACATACATGCTCGTTTACTGTATCCCCCTCTGGTAGCCATAATTCCAAAACTTGTGCAATGTGTGGACCCGAGTGCTGTCCAACTACATAGGGGTCCTACGTGAGAGGCCTATACCCTCATGAGAGAGGTACGCCCCCACTCACTTCCATCTCCATGCGGTTGAAATTAGCGATGTATTTTATTTTGCCTTGATCATTGCAATCATGCTGGATATCACAGGCCTATACCCTCTTGTGAGAGGTACGCCTCCACCCGATTCCGCAATTTCTTTAAATGATTGTAATCTTTCTAAACTCATGATACCTATTCATGTAATATGTGTATGCTTCTGCCCTTTTTCCAATGATCACACTTTTCTAGGTGTTTGGACGCCAATATGTGGAATAATGTACTGGGCTCATATATTGTTACTAAAATGATTGTACTTTACTAGGTGGTTGGAACAATGTCCTGGGCAATTTGATAATATATTTTTGCTTGAAAGTTCGTATTTTCCTTTCATGCATCGATAATGAAGAGTGTGAATATGTCTCTTGCTAATTGACAAAATATATATAGAATTCTCTATTGCCAATTGAAAATCAAGCCATCACATAAAGTTTTTTCAGAGTCCATATGTTACTCTACTCTTCCGGTAACAATTGCGTGAATAACCGCTCTGCTACGTGCGTTTCAGTCACCCTGACGACGCTGAAACGCATGGTCAGTTAGTCCCTCATCTAGCTCTAGCCCCACCACGTGATCCTATCTCCTTGGAGATTAAATCAACCAGGAAGTCCGACTCGCCATTGCTATTGCGGAGTCGACCGTCAAGATGCACGATTGATTCGGCACCCGGTGAGTTTAGTACCAATGCAACTACCACTGGCGTGTAGATGCGAGGCACACACCCCCGCCTTTTTTGAAACACAGGCACCTCCAGTGCCGGTTAAAATGATGTGTAGATGCAGATTTAGTTTATGCGTCCAGCTAAGCACTCACGTGCTATCTTTTCTTTTTATTATTTCAGTACTTGACGCATACTGCGGTACGTTATTCTACCAACCCAATTACCTCCGAGGTAGGCGTCTCGAACGCCTGATCACGGTGAGTTTCGCTCCCAAACGATTGTTTCTCGCTACTTTTACAACATGCTGCCACATGAATATGTGGATAATACGTGTAGAATCATGTCACGGTGCATTGATGATTTTATTATATTATGCTCCTTTTAGATACCAGAACAAGGAAGTTCCATACAAAGATACCGTATCTATTCACGATACAGGTAATGGGTTCTTGTTTATAGTTGCCCTGCCCACCCAGTCCAACTTGCTGCCAGTTTCTTCGCGCCGCTCCCTGTTTCCAGACTCCTTAAATATTAATTTTGATTATATGTATATATCCATAAATAACCTATGATATTCGACTCTGCGATACTTAATATATTCCTAGTCATTGCCACGAATTGGCCTGAGTCAATTGTAATTTGGTCGGATACTTTAATACTCCCTTGCTTTCCACGGTCCATATACGCTAATTAATTGTGTCGCTATTCCTTACAGATGATGTTATTACACACATCCTTTGTTAGTTAACTAACTGAACGCATATATCAAATAGGTACCTGCCCCACCACCCGTCCTGATGAAGACCCCACGGCAAGGACAATAACAATTACCTGCATTTCCTGAGGGGTCGAAACGTCGACAACCCGCCTGTTCTTTATGACAACTCCATGTCCTAACTTTTCATTTATTTGAATCTATGTGGAGTATGTTATGTGTAAATACAATGATTTTGAACTTTTAAGTCTTTTATGTACAGAATATGTAACAGTTCTACAGCTTACTCTCTATTCATTGATTATTCTGTCACGATATTCACTTCCTATCACTTTTTCCTCACTTGCTATCACTCACTCCCCCACCCTCCCTAACCGGGGCACTGTTCAATATATTGATTGATTGTCTAATGTATGATGTGCATCATTTTTCCCCATTGTGATTAAAACAATGTGGACGCATCCAGTGTTTGTGTAAATCAGTAATTGAAATTCTTTTTACAAATTGTCTCATTAAGCTGGAACCTCTTCCTCTTATCGCTTAGTCTACCCAGGTTCCAGTAACTATTGTTGGGTATAACCCGTACATCCATACACCTCATTCATTAAGAAGGCCGGGATCCTATGTTTTGTAAAAATTATCGCCCAATTTCCCTCGTCAATGTAGACTATAAACTATTTACCAAAACACTTGCTTTACGTCTAGACTCTCTTATGCCTCATTTGGTTGGTAAGGAGCAGTGTGGCTTCGTCAAGGGCAGATTAACTTCGGACAACTCTCGCCTCTTTCTTAACGTCTTGAACAAAATCCCTTCCCTTTCCACATCCTTATTGGCCATTTCTGTCGATGCTGAAAAAGCTTTTGATAGTTTTGATTGGTCCTTTTTATTTGCATCTTTGAAGTGGCATGGGTTTGCTTCCAAGTTGATTTCACTTATTTCTTTATTATATTCTGCCCCCAGAGCCTCGGTGTTAGTTAATGTCTGTGTATCTTCCTTTTTTGCCCCTTCAACGTGGGGTCTGTCAAGGCTGCCCTCTCTCCCCCCTTCTCTGTATCTTAGCTCTCGAACCCTTCTTATCCTCAATCCACAATTATAATTCTATATCTGGTTTCTCTTATGGCGAACAACATTTAAAACTTTCCACTTACGCGGATGACATCCTACTTTTTATTTCTGCTCCCGAAGTTTCTATTCCTCCTTTATTACATGAATTCACTTCATTCTCCCTTGTCTCTGGTTATAAAAACAATTCAGATAAAACAGAAATTCTCCCTCTCACAAAATGATGTCTTCCACATTCCTTCTCTTCCACTGGCGTTGCATGGAATGGTTCTAAAATCAAGTATTTAGGTATGTGGTTCTCCAACTTCATCGACTCTTCTGTTAAAATAAATATGACTGAGGCCCTATCTTGGATTGACAAACTACTCTCCTCCTGGAATCCTCTCTTTCTTTCACGGTGGGGTCTGTTAGACTCAATTAAGATGATGATTACTCCTATTTTGATTTATGCTCTTTCCATGCTTCCTGTCCATATTCCTGCCTGTTATTTTAAAAGGATTGATTCTCGCCTCTCTAAATTTCTTTGGAAAAATAAAAAAGCCAGGATTTCCTTATCCTTTCTTCACAAGACAAAATCCAATGGGGGTGTGAATTTTCCTGATTTTCGCATTCATCATAAATCCTTCTGCCTCCATCAGGCCTCGAAATGGCTCATTTCTGAACCTTCCCCTTTTACCCACCTATGGTTTTCCATTGAACGAGCCTTGCTATTACCCTTCTCTTTAAAGGAAGTTCTAGTCTTTTCTGCCAAAACCCCTCAAACCGCTCTCATATTGTTTAAATACACTTGTTCCCTGTTGAAGCCTTAGACCCAACCAAAAGTTGTTTCTAGGGAATCCTTTTTAGATTCTCCAATTTGGCACAACTCCCTTACTATTAATAATAGAACCATCTTTTGGAAATCCTGGAGATTAAAGGAGATAATGTAATTTAAGAACCTATTGGATGGCTTGTCTCCAGGTTCCTTTCCCCAATTTCAAGCTACCTTTCATTGTCCCCGCTCCTTCCTACAGAAATTCGCTATTCTAATGGTGGTTATTCTTGATACCTTCTACTCTCTTCCCTCTTCCTTTCTTCTCTCTGATCAAAACTCTTTTCTCAAGATTCTTCTCTCTCTACCCAATGCTTCTCTCATTTATAAACACTCCTTATCTCCTGATCCAGATCGTATCCAAACAAAATAGAGCGTGCATGGGAATGAGACCTGGGATGCGAATGGACCATTAACTTCTGGGACAAACTCTGGTCCCGTTCTCTAAAATCTCTCGATTTGCTTCTCTCACTCAATCTATGGTTTTCCTCTAACATAGACTTTATTTCATCCCTACTTCCATAGCTAAATGTTTCCACTCTACTGATACAAATTGCTGGAACTGTGGCTCTTCTAATGCTGATTTCCTGCACCTTCTCTTCCTTTACCCTTCGGTTTCTCACTTTTGGAGGAGAATCTGGTCCTACATTTCTCGTTGTTTAATATTCTCATTCCTTATTCTATTCCTCTTCTTTTCTCTGGGCGTCTGTTTGATTTCTTAGATCTTCCCACCCACAAACATGTTCTTTTTGACCTTATGTTAGCTTTAGCTTTTCAACACATAGGGTCATATGTATGAAGCTGTTTTGTGATCGCAAGCACAGCGAATCACAAAAAAATTGTATTTGCGATCGGAAAACAGAGTGTTCCTATGCAGGAAAGGGTAGAAAACGGCAATTGTAAATTTAGCAATTTCCAATTTTGCAAGGAATGGAATCTTCTAATAAATTTGCTAACTCGCAATCAGCGACACGTCATTTGCGATATTCACTAATAACATACTCGCAAATTGCGAAATCACAAAATAAGATGCAGGAAAAAATCGCAAATTGCGATTTTGCAAAATTTGCAATTTAGCACATCGCAATTACCACCAACTCTGAGCAGGTGGTAACCAGGTGCAACCTATTTCAACAGGCCCACAATGCTACAGGGGTTTATCACAATGTCTGGGCTGTTTGTGATAGCCAGGAGGCTGTGAATCAGAGCTGTTGCACAGAGGAGACGCCAGGAAAGGATCTTCAGAGCTTGTATCACCCTATTTCAGCGGACTGTGGAGGAAATCAATGTGAACTACAGGCTGGACCCAGACATAATAGAGGAGCTCAAACCCATACTAGAACACCCCACACGCAGGACACACACCATTCCCACCCATGTACAGGTGCTGTGCTCCCTGCACTTACTGGCATCAGGGGGTGATAGCCACAGCAGGAGGGGTCTCTCACTGTTGTGCTTCTTCCATGCTTTCCTTGATGCAGGGGTGCAGAGGCTGCATCACCACATGCTATTCCCCAGCACACAACAGGCACTAGATCAGACCAAGCAGGAGTTTGACCAGATAGCCCAATTCCCCCACGTAATTGGCTGCATAGATGGGACCCATGTCGTTTTCTCCCCCTCACAGAATTAGTATGTGTTCCAGAACCGCAAGTCCTATCATTCCCTGAACATACAGGTAGTATGCAATGCCAAACATGTCATCACTGATATTGTTGCTAAATACCCGGGCAGCACACACAACTGATTCATTTTTCGCCACAGTGGACTTAACCAATGACTCACAGTTGGGGAGTTTGGCGAGGGCTACCTGCTAGGTAAATGCATGGCTTTCAAACACACAATCAGTAAAGGTCAGAAGTGGAAGGACAGTGTGTAACCTGATTCTTGTCACCCTGCAGGTGACAGTCCGTATGCTGTACGTGACTACGTCCTGACTCCGTACCTGAATCCAGCACTGTGACAAAATGTCAGAGAGTGACGACAAAAGGGAGAGAGCTGCAGCAGCAGCTCAGGCAGTTTTAGACGACACAAGTCTCCAACAAAATGACCCGGATGCTATACTCAACTCCAACAAAATTTTGAACTATCCTAAGCCGTCCAAGGTCGTGTGCTGCATTGAGATGGTGGGAGTTTGACTCCTGACCCCCGTGCTGCCTTTTGGACCCCCGCCGTGGCGTCTTCCTCCGGGAAATTGTCCGGACTGTGCGGTGCTCCGGCGGGGAATTGGCAGACCCAAGGTGCGGCCTGTGAGGAGAGACGCGTTTGGAGCGTGACGGTGATCCTGCCCCCAGAGTTCTGCTGCCTGCAGTGGGGTGCGGCGATTGATGGCGGAGGTGGGAGACCTGAGCTGGTGGGTCCACGGCACCTTACTCGGCATGGAAGAAGAGATGGTGCAGATCCGGCGGATGCCCTGGAAATAGAGGCCTCGGCTTTGCGGCCTATGTGGTGAGAAGGGCCGGGTGGCAGGCGGCGGACCGGTGGGGGAGCCCTGCGGCATCCCAGGGAGTTGGAAGAGGTTCAAGAGTGGTGGCAGCGGTGAGCCTCAGCGGGCACATTGGCCCTATTGCTTCCGTAGGTGGGCGGAGAGGGCCTGAGAGTGCAGGAAATGGTGGAACTCGGCGGCCGGAAGATGGGCTGATCTACGGCTGTTGTGGCCTTTGACCTGCGGCCCTCCACAACATGTGCCTGGAGGTGGTGCAACGACAATTGAATCCGGAGGCAGGATGGGCAACTGTGTTCGGCCTGGTTGGGTCCCCTCTGGATAACTGGAAGTAAGTGGGGCACTGCGGACAGGAGCCTGGTGAGACAGATGTGCAGGCGCTGTCCTGCTTAGCTATCCTGTTGGTGAATGCAGGGGAGACCAGGCGTGCGGATCTCTGATGTGAGCGGTGCTCTGAGATTGTGACATTGCTCTTGAGGGCCCCTGTCCTCGTGCCTGAACTGCCATAGTGGGTGTCGGGCCTCCCTGATGCGCCCTGAGGAGCGGGAGCACTGGTACTGACGAGCACTGCAGAGAGTGTTTGCCTGTGGACTGTGACAAGGAGGCGAAGGAGTCCTTACCTGGTCGCGGGGGCAGCTAGCCCCTGACTCCTGGGGTCAACCATTGTGAGCGAAGGCCTTCTTGGAGTGTCGGACCCCGGAAAGAGGCACTTCACAGTGCTGAGTTCTGTCTTGGTTGTTTCCTTCACTTGGCTGCGACTGTGTCCACTGGGCTGCCCTCTGCATTTGTCTGAAGATTCAGGGCTCTGCAATCATGGCTACAGGAGGGAAGGGTCCAAAGGCTAACGCCCAGAAACAGGAGGCGAAGTTCGCATGGACTAAAACGAGGGGAAAAAGTGATTAACCACGATCAGAGAGAGATGGGGCGGCAGTGGCCCCTGCACCGGGACCGCAGCCGACTCTTCATGATGTTATGGCGGCAATTGGTGGAGTACGTACCTCAGTGGACTCGGTCACTGTTGAGGTCTCGCTGCTTAGAGCGGACTTTAGGAAAATGGATGAGAAGGTTAAGGAACTTAAGATAGTGACGAGCGCCCTGCAGATGGACACATCGGAACTCCAGAGACAGATGCTCGACTTGCAGCAAAAGCAGGCAAGAATGTCGCAACAGCTGGATGACTATGAAGGTCGAGCCCGCCACAATAACATTAGAATTTTAGGGGGTTCCGGAACGGACAGAAGGGCCGGCTGCGGATCTGTACGTGGAGGAGCTAATTACGAAACACCTAAAGCCCAAGACGTTGTCCAGCTACTTCTCTATAGAAAGAGCCCACATGGTACCGGGTGGTAGGCCTAAGCCGGGTGCACGTCCGAGACCCCTGATTGCCTGGGTGTTCAACTATCATGATAGGGACATAATAATACAGACTTCACGGTCCAGCCCGCCCTTGAAGATAGATAACTATGAGGTGGCGTTCTTCCCGGATTTCACGGCCATGGTTCAGGCGCAACGCAGAAGCTTTCAAGCGGAGAAGAAGGAGCTGAGAGATCGAGAGGTGAAATATGCGCTGTTCTTCCTGGCACGGCTGCGAGTAGAGTTGGATGGCAAGTCGTGGTACTTTGACTCACCAGAGGCGGTCTGAGACTGGATGGAGGGCTGGAGCATAGTGGGGGGCCGCAGGAGGGACCACCCTAGTAGATCTGGCACACAAAGAGGATTCCGGATGGAGACGGCGAGCACTGATCCCACTGCGGAGACTAGTCGGCTGGAGGAGCAGGACTGATAACTCTAGCGTTGGGTCTGAGGAGTCGGGAACTGGCAGTATGCGCAAGTAGAGGGGCATGTGTGGGGAGGTGGAAAAACTCACTGATGCGAGACTGTTTATGTACTCGGTGATCTATGACATGGTGCTTATTTGCTGGATATATTGATTTTTTTTTGTATTTTTTATTTATAAAGTTTTATATAGCGCAAACCTGACCCAAGAGGATATCAGAGCGCTTTACATGTAGGATCGGAGCGTTACAAGTTACATCAGATACAAGAGCATAGTGAGGTACAGTACACATAAACAATGTTTCAATAATTCGTAGGAGGGAGGGGAGGAAGGACAAGTAGCAGGGAGACGAGGAGGAACAATGCCCAATGTCCGGCTGGGTAGGTGACGGTCAAGGGGGAAAACCAGGGCCAATCTCCTCATTAGCTGTCAAGCAGCTCCGCCGGTCATCGGCCATGATGTTCAGGTCTCAACGTTCAGGAAAAATCAGTTTTTAGTTTACTTGATTTGCGAAGGTTATATAGCGCTATCTGGGCCAGGAGGTATCAGAGCGCATAACCAGGGGAACGTTGTTTTAGAAGGTACATCAAACGGATTATAGAGCGCTGGCTAGACCCGTAGGTATCAGAGCGCTATAACAGAGGAACATTGCGTTACAAATTAGATCAGTTACAATAGCGTAGTAAGGTACAGTAAACAAACAACGAGGTTGAGAGAATTTATAGGAAAGGAGGGGAGGAAGGAGCCATAGCAGAAAGACGAGGAGGAACTGTGTCCAATGTCCAGAGAGACAAATAGAGAGGGAAAGGGGAGAGGTGGAGTGAGAAGGGAGAGGATGAGGGGGAGGACGGAAAAAAGATAAAGGGAAAGTCAACCCAAGGACCGAGTGGGTAGGTAACGGCCAAGGAGATAATCCAAAGCCACTCTCTATAGCTCTCTAGGAAGCTCCAACGGGCATCGGACCAAAAGCTGGAAAGAAAGGTGAGGAGGAGAAAGCAGAGTGCCAGAAATACGATGGGGGGTGGGCGAGACAGGGAGAAGGGGAGAAACTGTCCCAAGGTCTGGCTGGGCAGGTGACTGTCAGGAGATGAGCCAAGGCTGATCTCATTAGCTGAACAGAGCAGCTCCACCGGACGTCGACAAAATGCTCAGATACAGCTGTCAGGGTAGAGATCATGTGTACTCCGGGCAAGACAAGTAGAGAGGGTAAAGAGAGAGGGGAGTGAGAAGGGGTTTGACGAGGGGGAAGATGGAATAAGAGATAAAGGGAAAGTCAGCCCAAAGACCGGAAGGGTAAGTGATGGCCAGGGAGGAAAGCCAAAGCCAGTCTCACCTATAGCTATCTGGTAAGCTCCCATGGGCATCAGTCAGAAAAGTGGAAAGAAAGGAGACAAGCAAAAGGCAGAACGGCAGGGGGGAGAAGGGGAGAAACTGTGTCCAGTGTCCGGCTGGGCAGGTGACGGTCAGGCCGATCTCCTCAATTAGCTGAACAGAGCAGCTCCACTGGGCATCGGACAAAATGCTCAAACTCCGCTGTCCGGGTAGGGGTCAAGTGTACTCAGGGGAATGTCAGAATAGTGCGGGGGGAACCATGGTCCGAGAAAATTCCAGAAGTCTTCATGAGGTCGGGCACAGTCCTGGCAGGGTTTTGTAAGTAAGAGTAAAAGATTGCTTTGTTACTGTTACTAGAGGATGGCTGCGAAATACGATAACTGTGATGTGTATCTGGGGGAGGGGGGTTTGGTTCCCTCTGCATTTTCAGCATTTCAGGGGGCTGAGAGGCACTCTGCCGTGTTTGGGGGTGGGTAGTTCTAAATCCACAGGAAGGGAGGGGGGTGGAAATGAGGGTAAGGGGTGGAGGGAGTTGTTTTGTAGCTTTTTGCTGTTTTCAAAGGTGTGACTGTACTGTGTTGCAATGTTCTGTTTTTTTTGTTCTTATTCAATGCGACAGACTTAGATGTGATAGTGCTGCCTTTATTTGCGAGTTGCGTACAGAAGTGATTGCTGTATTATTGACCTATTGGGCTATGAATATCACCGTACTGGGGGATGGGGGCTGAACGGGACTCAGTGCTCTCTGTCTTTTCTTGGAATGTCAATGGCTTAGGTGATAAAATAAAGAGAGGTGTCGTCCAGCAGTGTTGTATATGAATTTAGGACACTCGTGTAATTTTCCTGATCCATGCCCATATATAGGTATAAATCACCCTTTCCTTATAGGCATAGAAATCATAACCATATTTAGACTTAGCCTATGCAGTCCAAATACGGCATGGCTACTTCCACTAGTTCCGAAAATCCACAACAATTTCTTGGAAAAACGCGCCTTCAGCAGTCAGGGACTTCCCCTTGCATGAATATTGATTAAACCAAGAACTCATGGAGATTTCAAAAAACGGAGTCTTTGATGACGTTATTATGTCCAACCTTACGTCAAACTCGGCACCTTCAAGGTATAAATATGCGCACACTTGCCCAGGCAAACACACGGTGGTTTGGAGCAGTTCGACTATCTACACGACACAGCTCGCCGAAGCAAGTGCCGAAGGAAGCCGACCCTCAAGCAGACGCACTGAGAGAAACTCTGTCTTTTCTCTTGCCGAGAAATCCAGCTCCAGTGTTTCCAAGCTACCCTTGCGGGTTGCTGGGAACGGAGCAGATTAGACCCGTAGAGAATTCTTGGATAGGTTCTTGGCAAAATAATATTGAAACTAAGCTACACCTCACTTACTTCTTTCCTTGTACTAGACCTAGGTTAGGTACACCGGGGTAGGCGTATATTTTAGAAGCACCAGTTGAGTACTTTTAGTCTTTATTTATTAATGTATGTATTCCATGTATTTAATGGCTTAGAAAACATATCATGCTTTTACAGTATTATTTTATAATACTCTTCGTACTGTACGCATTGTACTTTGCAACCAATATTACGATTGTAGCAGTTCATTTCCTCCGCATGAGAAAGAAGACTGTTCAATAAATAATTTTTATTGAAAACGCCCGTCTCTCTATTTCTCTGCACCTCTGGTGAAATGAAGCATGCACGATTGACTGAGTGAAATATCTATCTTTTGTTTCCGCGACTCTAGTGATACATTTCTTATTCTTGGGAAACAAAGTTGTCATGTTTATGCGGTTGTCAGAAACGAATCCCTTCTTGTTCATTCGAGAAAGTTTCTAGTGGCATCTGAGCTAACTGGCACTCACAATTTAGTCTGATATATTCGATAGCGACCTAGTAGACCTCAGTCCTAAATCAAATCTATAGTATATATTATTCCAATGCGCAGAGCCTATTGGGAATAGGAACTACACTACATGGCGCCCAACGTTTGGTAAGGCGATAATTTAATGCTAGATACTATAGATTTAATCAGTCATGCTTTTCACACAGACCCCTTTTTCCCCGTAAAATACTCCACTAGACGTCTGGAGTGGGTAAAAGGATATAATATCCACCATAACTGAGTAGGACGAAAATCCTATGTATTAGTTTTTTGGTTTGTTCAACGTTAAAGGATACAGTGTTCCAAAAATATTGTGCACCTTATCTTTGTTTCCTTGAAACTTGCTCTGCAAACTTTCGGTCAACAAAATGTCAGAGAGTGACGACAAAAGGGAGAGAGCTGCAGCAGCAGCTCAGGCAGTTTTAGACGACACAAGTCTCCAACAAAATGACCCGGATGCTATACTCAACTCCAACAAAATGACCCGGATACTATACTCATCCCGGTAAATATAAGGAAAACAATCACTATAAAGCTTATAAATAATGGAGTATCATCGAGAGGTGGTAAAGTAATATTTGTTATAGAGGCACATGAATATCGGCAGACAGAGGTATTCTATTCATGGATTCTGTTTCCTGCAGCAAATCCAGTAACACACGAGCTCCACTACTACAAAGTAGAGGAACCTCCAGTGGAATATGTTCCTTTCGAGGACATTGAAATTCGACTAACTTACCAAGAGCATCAGCTCTGGTTTAAAGGCGCCCTACAACATCAAAATCACATTACCAGGCTCGGTCCACTAGGTAGACCAGGAGCAACATGGCCGGTATTAACCAGCTATACACCACATCCTGCCATTGGTCCAGAACTATTAGCTCAGCTAAAACAATTAATTAAAATACATAGACAGTTGGTTCAATATGTCATGCGGACTTTAACAGTCAAACCTGCTATAAGGATTCCACAGCACACCCCTCATCAGGGGAACACAAACAAAATTGCACCGCAGACTATACAATCAGTCATTGGTATATTGCCCGCAAAAAGGGAAAAAATTCCGTTTTGGTTAGCTAAAAAATCACTCAAATAGAGGAAGTATTTCCCGACAGTACACCTCATGAGAAACACAGGATTCTAACAATCTGTTTACCAATGAGGATTGCACCACACGTAGAGGACTGCGACACTTGGGGTAGAGTCTTTGCTTCAATCTACACAAAAACACATGGTGTTCCGTCTATGGCAGTAATACCAGACGTCCTAAGACAGATTCAAAATGAATACGGACCAGAACCGACCTTAAATCTTGGTGTGAAGTTACTAAAAGATTTCAAACAGGTCTCGGCTATACTATTAGCTAACATCAAAGGTGAAGCAGCATCCGTGGCAATCCACCAAAAACGAAAAGGACCTGATATAACAGAACAACCATATGAACTTGCAAGAATTATTGAAAAATCCTATGAAGAACTAGGAAGAGATAGTTTTGGGGGGGAAACCAGTAAAACCCACACTAACAGAAAATCCTGAAAAGGTTTTTATTAAAAATAATCCCACTACTCCTAAAAAGAAGTGGGAAAATAGTAAACAGACGCTTCCTAAAGAGAAGCGCTCCCAGTCCAGAGGCAGGTCTCCTCAAAAGGAGCCCTCTGAAAAGAGGTATAACCTCAGAAATAGGGATAATTTGAGAAAACCTGATAGATATGAAGATATTGATACACATTCCTCTCGTACCTTTCAGACTTTCTCGCAGAAATCCGAAAGAAGAGGACGATCAGAACAAAAGGAAGAACGTGTGAAGTCCAAAGACGAACAGCACGTTCTGAAAAATAAGAAGACCCAATTCACCAAAAAGAAGGTAGCAAGTCTAAAGATTAGACATGCCGAGGATCTTGAGGACACAACTCAAGAATGGGGAGTGGGCCCAGACAATGCTAGACAGCGCAGCAGAAGTCACCATAGCTCACAAGATCTTGAAGGATCATCTGGAGAAAGTGGAGTGGAGAAGTGTGGCTCAATGGTTAGAGCAGGCAGACCTTGATGCAGAGCTCTGGCCAGGGACCAGGGTCCGATTCCCGCCTCGGCGGGTCTCCGGCTCATTAATTCCCCTGACTGGATATTCTCGCCTCAGTGCCTGTTCTGATCATGGGTCCCACGCTGCAACTCTGGGCAATAGCTTGCTTAGTCTCCACAACGGCCCCAAAAGCGCTGGGATGCCTGGCTGCACCTGGGGGGTGCCCAGGAGTGGACATTTCCCAGGAAAGCCAGGAAGGGTTCCTAAGCGGTATACGGACAGCGCCGGGACACCTCCGGTGGAGGTAGCTGTGCGCTTTACAAATTCCGACATTTACATTTACTTGAATGAATGCATTCAAGTTGAAACTGCCGACACCAGGGTTAGTGTACCCCATAAGTGATATGAAGTAAAACTCCGGATGGAGGGGGACATAACGAGTAAAATAAAAGCACTCTTTTGGGAGAAGCTATCTAAGAGTTATGACATTCTTCTAGCTGAGCAAGACTGGCCACCTGAATTTGTCAGGGAGTGCCCACATGGTGAAGAGATAATTATGCCAGCCTTCTCTAATCACATTCCAATTCATAAAAAATACACTTATGCCAGAAAATGGGCTGTAGCCCAGGCTCCAGCATTATACAAAAATCACATAGGATTGGATGAGGACTCTCCTCACCATAAAATCCAGTTAAAAATCAACCTACTGCACAGAGGCAGTATCCTGTTAAGCAAGAAGCTAAAAAACAGGTCAGGGAGATCTTAGATCAACTTGAATACCAAGGGGTGATTGAAACATGCACCTCATCTATGAGCAATTCTTTGTTTCCTGTCTCCAAACCAGACAATTCATATCATCTAGTTTTGGACTATAGACATTTAAATACTTGTTGCAAAACTTTTGCAGTACAAAATGCGCACAGTGCAGCACTGATGAATAACATTGTGCGGAAAAAATATAAAACCACATTAGATATTTCTAACGGTTTCTTCTGTCAGAACATTGCACCAGAAAGTAGGTACTTGACCGCTTTCTCAATAATGGGGACACAGCGAGAATTTTGCCGTCTCCCCCAGGGATTCAAGAATAGTCCAGGTTTATTTTCAGCCAGAGTAACAGAGTTACTACAAACGTATGATGATGAGGCAATATCTTATGTCGACGACATCTATCTTACAGATGATTATTTGGACATACACTTGAAAAGAGTGAACACCATAATACTTGGGTTTGCTTCTGAAGGGTATAAATCCAATTTCAAGAAATCACGAATTGCCCACCTATTCTTAGGCTATGAGTTATCAAGTGAAGGCAAAAGCCTGGCTGCCAACTTTCTAGAGAAATGTGCACTGCTCCATCCTCCAAAAACGCTGAAAAACTTACAGTCCATTCTAGGTTTCCTGAAATTTGGAAGAACTTATGTTCTAAATTACGCAGAAAGGGTTAAACCTCTCTACAAACTAATAAAACCTGATTTCAAATCAACTAATTGGACTCAAAAACACACAGACATTTTGTGTTCAGTGCAAACAGACATGTTAGCAAAAACACAATTACAGACACGCGACAACGTACGTAACCTTGTGTTTCGGATCATCCCAGGGATATGCGGATTCACATACCTAACCTTTAATAAAGGTGAAAAGGTGCCAATAGCTTACAAATCACACTTGTACACACAGGCTGAAATGAAATTCACTTCAACAGAAAAGATTCTGACAGCGGTTCAAACTGCTGTAGCAAAAGAGAGAGCTCTTGCGCAGGGTAAATGCATAATGATAGTTACACCTGTACCTGCCTTAGAGGCAGTAACAAAAGCGAGCATTCCAAATGCTAAGGCTCTACATCCGAGATGGATATAATGGGTTAATTCTCTTGCTGCAAAAGACGTTGAATACGTTTTTGACCCCTACTTAAAGACACAAGAATTTCTACAATACGAACACGAATGTCCTCTGCCAACCGAGATTCTGCCTCTAGAACATTACGGTTGTATAATTTATACAGACGGATCAGCACAGCCCGCAATTGGGGGTAAACAAGCTTATAGTGCTGCGTGCGATTGTTAAAGTTCGCTGGCGCGGAGGTAAATTTAGACCAATGGTCACTAAAACTCAATCACTCGGAGACTGTACAGCTCAGCGAGCTGAACTACAGGCTTTTAAGATGGCGCTTGAAAATACCGATCGCGAATTCTCCACGCACATATAGTGTGCGATTCGTATTACTGCGTCCAGTCTTACAATGAATGTCTGCAGAACTGGGTTCAAAACGGTTTCAAAGACGCAAGAGGTGGCACAATCAAGCATAAAATGCTGTGGGAACAGGTAGTTCTATTACAGAAAGAACTACAAAAGACTCATGTGATCCATACACTGAGTCATCAGCGTGATGGCGTTCACGTTGCACGGAATTCATTGGCTGATGAAGCCGCGAAGGCAGCTGTGCAGACGGCTTCGTAGCTGCAATCACTCGTTCAAAAACAAAAATAGACGGTGAAACAATGCTAGCGGTCAATGCCTCAATGAAAGGCAGTGTGAGAAAGTGGCTCTATATATACTGGATGAGAATGAAGTACAGTGTGTATAGTCCACCAACCCCAGAGGTATAACAGAGGTTAAAGTCAGAACTGACCTTACTCTCCAAAGTTGGTAGCTTGGTCGAGCAGTAAGGCAGTACCAGAGGACAGTGTAAAGCATTTGTTGTACACACTCAGTCAGCAAAAGGTTTCACACACTCAAGGACTGAACTCCAGGCCAATTGTTTTTATATCCACAGATATAGGTGTTTTATTTTTAGAACCAACAGTTATAAAAATGGACTCTTCTTGTTATGAGTTATCTCATGTAATTTCTTTGCAAAGGAGCAATAAAGTTTGGGTACACAATGAATACAATATTGACAGTAAGCAACACAAACCTAAAACACACTATAGCATTGAGCTCAATGGGTTTTCCACATGTAAGTACAGTTGATTACTATATAGATTACTTTAGTAGTCCCAGGACTAGATCTTAGATTCAGTCCTAGGGTCTAAGCTGAAACCAGATTAGCAAAAACGTTTTAGTTACTGTAGTGAATTTTCATGAATATAAAGCTGTTTTAAAAGTTCACACTGAGAAACTTTTCAATGGAAATCTGACAATGTTGTTCAATTGGAGAAAATTCAGGTTGCAGGTAAAGTACGATCGCGTTACTTTTGTAATCCAGTACTTGTCTCCTAGGGCCAACACTGGGGTCTTAACTCAAAACAGGTAGGTAATTGCGTTTCAGTATTTCGTGTGATTTTTAAAAAATATTTCACGTTTTCAAAAGTAGACAGAAGAAATTTCATAGAAAAGCAGACAATGGGTTCCTATGGAGAAAATACAGATTACTATTTACTAGTAACCCTGCTAGGGATTACTTTTGCGGTTCAGTACTGGGCTGAAAGGTACAGTACTGGCTTCTCCCCTGATCACAGGTGAGTACTTCGGAATTCGGACTTTGGCTGATTTTATGTGAATATTTTCAGTTTTCAAAACTTCACACTTAGAAAATTTTCGAGTCAAAATGGGTCAATGTTATCCAATGGCAGGTAAGTAAATTACCGGTTTCCAGGTGAGTACTTGGTTGGTGAAGTTAAGGTTCTGGGCAGAGACTCAGGGGTCCCCCAGGGTCAGGTAAGTACAGATAGTTCAATCCCAGCAACACAGGGGCGGCCGGGCGCAGAGGTAGGTAGGCCCAATGATATCCAATGAGGGAAGGGGGGCCTTCGGTTGGTGGCTGCTGGCTAGCAGGCCACGCGGCTGTGGGAGTTGGGCTCCTGGTCACTTGCTCAGGGCAAGGGGGGAAGTAGGATAGGACACAGGGATCACAGCCAGTGACACTCGGGCGGCTGGGTGCAGGGTGCTTTTGAGCCATCGGGCGCTCAATATTATCCAATGGGAAAGGTCAAAAAGGAACAAAGGCTGCAGGCTCGGGGACAGAGACTCTCCAGGGGCGACCAGCACTTCGAGAGGTAAGTTGGGATCTTGGAGCACAGGTAGGTACCCCAAAAGGAGGCACAGGGGGCTGTAGGGCGCCGGGTGCAGGGGTGTCTTTGGGTGTCGGAAAAGCTTACCCTCTGCTGATCGTGGTTGGGGTGGCCCCTGGTTTTGAGTCTGCAGGCGTCGGCTGGTTCGTCGAGGAGGGTCTTTGGGCACTGGACTTCGGGTCCCAGTCGCCGGGGGTATGTCCCCGTGGTCTTGGTGCAGGTTGACCCGGCTCGGGCCCAGCTGGTGCAGAGTGGGCTGGTCCGGAGCTTCCTGGTGGGCACCAGGTGGGTTGTTGTAGCAGAGCCTCTGCTGATGGGAGTCCCAATCTTCAAGAGGGTCAAGGCAGGCAGGTCCTCTGGGTGTCCCAAGGTTGCTGTCCGCGGGGGTCGCCGGGTTTAGGCAGGAGCAGGTTCCAGGGTCAACAGGTCGATAGGGCTGGGGACAAGTCAGTTGTTGTTGTCCTGTTGTTAGCAGCTGCACGGCGGGTCTCCTTCTTCTTGATCTTCTTTCTTCTTTTTGGTATCGGGATCTGAGGAAGGAAGGTTCAGGGAGGCCCTAAATACTAAATTTAGGGGCGTTACAGGTAGGGCAGGGGCACGGACCAATGGGTCCCTGTCCTAGGGTGAGTACACCCCCTAGCCTGCTCCTCTCCTGTGGGAAGGGGGCAGGAGCCTAGCTGGAATTGGTCAGGGCTCCCCATAACAGGATGGCCGGAGCCCAGGGTCGTGCTTCACCTCGTCTCCTCCACCTGAGGGGTGGAGTTGGCAACGGTTGGCACCCCCCCTTCCTGTCGTAGTTTTTCCCACCAGTCTTCCTGCCAGTGTGGGGGTAGAACTGGTGGGGGCCAGTTGCTGGGTACAGCAAATGGTCTGGAGAAGCTCTCAGAGGCGACATGCCTTTGAAGCTTCCCCCTGTCCATCCTGGGGGAGGAGATGTAGCACCTCACCCAGGATGTGCATTGTTGCAGGCCCAGGAGAGTGGGGGGCTCTCCACCCAGGGGCCCAGCAACATGTCTGCTGTATGGCAGCCTCTGCAGCCACTCAGCCCAGACGTGGATTGTAGGTTCGGGTTTTGGAGGGCATCTCTAAGATGCCCTCTGGTGCATTTTATATTAAATCCCACACTGGCATCAGTGCGGGTTTAATGTGCTGAGAAGTTTGGTACCAAACTTGTCAGTCTTCAGTGTAGCCATTATGGTGCTGTGGAGTTCGTAATGACAACCTCCCAGCACCATATACTCTTAATGGCATCACTGCACTTACAGTGCCCAGGAATGGCCCTGGGTACTGTAGGGGCATAGGGCTCATGCACCTGTGCCCTCACCTCTGGCATAGGGCTCCCAGCTAGAGGGGTGCCTGAAGTATGCCAGGGCAGTGGGTTCTGTGGGCATGGCACACAGGGATGTGTGCCATGTCGACTCTTGTTTTAGTTCTGTACTTAGGCACTCAGCCTGCAAAGGCTGCCAGGGTACAGGGGCCCTGTGGGTGGCACAATAAGTGCTGCAGCCCTCAGGGGTCTTCTCTGGTCACCATGCCCTGGGTACCTAGGGTACCATTTACTAGGGGCTGACAGGTGGCTAGAGATGCCAATTGGGTCTTTGGTTTCAGTACAGTTTTAGGGAAGGAACCCATGCCTGGGTACCTGGTTGGCAGGAGCCCAGGGTACACTCAGTCAAAGCACATTAGCAATTCAGAAAAACGTGGGGGTATACCAATGCAAGAAAGATGGCACTTTCTCACAGGCAGCTATACAGCGTTACCTCTAAATTATCCACTCGGATATACATATATAATTGATGCAAACTCCATTCCTTTTGCTCAAATCCCTGGAGTGGGGGATAGAGTAATTCCAAACAGGAACCGGAGAGGTGCTTTGGTTCACAAAGCACATTTGGGAGAGGGTCTGACACATCAAAGAATCTTAAAATCTCTAATAGAGTTAGAAGAGATGTACTGGTGGCCGTGAATGAGCGTCCAAGTTTACGAATTCGGAATTAATTGCGATGTCTGTTACAGATTTCATAGCTTTGAAAACCACCATATACCTGACTACAGTGTAGCCAGCCCAGTTCAGACACCATTGTTAGACAGCATTAGACTATTTACACGCAAACGTCACCATGGACGAATGCGGTCCCACAACTATTAGGACAAGATTCATTTGGATGTGGCTCAGCGCTCGGCTGATGCCCGAACTGGTATAAAAGATTTGCGAGTCTTTATCGGCACATACGCAATCGGCATGCTACATTCTGACCAGGGTCCTGCGTTTAACTCTAGAGCTTACAAAGAGGCCATGGCTAGTTTGGGCGTTGCATTGCGGTACTCAAGTCCATTCCATCCTGAGGGAAATGCGGTAGTGGAAAGAAAAAACCGTGACACAAAGCAACCTATAACAGCTAGGGTATTAGGTTCGGGTGACGGGTGGGTCAAACATCTAATAAGTCTTAATAATCTGCCAAGAAATTCTCTGGGAGGAATCACTCCATATGAATTACTATTTGGTACTAGAATGATCATCCAGGATCTTGATCGTCAAACTTCAGTGGTGGAACAAGAACCCTTTGATATCAAAGACCGTTTGACTGTTTTACAGGACTTAAATGAAACAAGAAGAAGTCTGAGCAACACAGCACGAAGGCCAACGACCACTGAAGAAAAACCACCTGTCCCAGCAAGGCCTGTCTGGATTCCAAAGTTTGGGGATCTAGTCAGAGAAAAGATCGTGGATAAGAAGGAATTTGGCCCTTCTTACAGAAAATCAGTACCTGTATTAGCAATCCACGGATCAAGAACAGTGTTACTGCCGCCCCTTGCTGGAAGAAAGGAGAACAGGTCAGTATCCATTGACCTGGGAAAACCACATCATGTGGCCAATAATAAGTAGTAGGCCCAGTGGACTCCTGAGATGTAGCAGACGACCAAATCTTGCTACAATACAAGAGGTTTAAACTGAAAGACTCATCACCTTTGATAAGCCTGCAGTAAGAAAAGAAGGGCTCTGCAACAAATCCATGGAACTTGTGCCTCTTGAGACCCAAATAACATTTCGTCAAGAAAATCCCGTCTACAATGATATAGCCTCTGACTATACAAATATGACAAAGGAAGAAGCAGCTCCAACGATTCCAAAGAATCCTGAAGCAATTCCAACAATTGACAGAACTGACTCTGGCTATTTATTTCATCAACTTTGATACATTTTCTGAGGATCCCAGTGAACCTGAAACTATGCCAGCAAATAAAACTTTCAAAGAAAAAATCACAGAGCTCATTCATCAGCTTGAAAATACATATATGGTTTCACCATGGGTTGAATTTTGGATTGTGTTAGGTGTACCTTTTCTCCTACTTTGGCTCATTCTTGTTTTAAGTTTGGGAAAGATGATAGAGGGAAAATACAGTACAATGGACACAGCAAGTAAGAACATCAACTTGCTCCTGAAACCTCACAAGTCATCTCATCGTGGGTGAAGAGGCCTGTCATCAGTGAACATCACAGCCGTTCCAATACCTGGTGGTATAGCATGGGACACAACTGATTATGACATATATGGCCCAGTGGAACTGTTAAAGATTCCACTGTTAATAATATGACAGATTTAGAAATGTCAGCTAAATTCACTAAACATGAATACTTAGAAGGTTCGTCAGATTATGAACAAATGTATTTTTTTAATCATTATGGTCACCATTATTTGCACAAATCTGCAAACCCTAGAATTTTTTTTACTTATAATCAATGGGAACATTGTCCAATACCGCCAAAGGGCAGCTCTAAAACATTTTAGGAAAAGTTTCCATACTTCTCAGGTTTTAATGTCACAAACCCAGAAACGTTGTATTTCAAAAATATGAATAAGACAGGAATGAAAAACATGTTGACCAATACTAAACAAATTTATTCTGCGAACTTTTATGCTCAACTGTCTACATTAGGGTTTAACTTTTGGAAAGACAACATTGAGACAAAAACTGTCTGGGGCACAAAAGACTGGCAGGTACAAGGTTTAGAAGCCTTATTCAGAGCCTGCAATATCCCAGAACAAATAATGTTTTTAAATGATACTTTTCAACAAACATCTTGTCTTGGCTTGGCTAAGATAAAAGAGTTAAACAAACAGTCCATACCTAAGTCCACAACTGACAGTAATAGCAATGCAGATGAGGAGGTAGACGTAAAACAGATTTTACAACAGAACAGACCTAATCCTGATTGGAAAAAATGGTTAATCTGGCCCACAGACACGAATAACTGTCAAGATAAATTCCTGAACATAACACAAGGGTTCACAGTAACTAGGTCAGATCCAAGATATTCACAGAGACAACATCCAGGGATAGTTACAACATACAGTGTAGGAAAACTATGCCTTGAGTGGCTACAGAAATCCACACTTCCAGAAATTAAACAACACTTAACTTTACTTAAAGAAGGCGTGTATTTACGAGACTTCCTACTTGGACCTCGTAAACCACGTCAAAAACGTTTCATATACGCCGGTATATACTCTGCTTAACATGAAGCATGGAAAGTCACGCAAATGGAAACTGCAGAAAGAATACGAGAAATTGATCGTATTAATTTAGAGAAAGCTCTCTCTGTAGTGGACAATGGGTTAACGACTCTGTCCTCCAGAATATATTCTTTGGACAGCATTGTATCCTCTGCCATCGACATAATAGAGCAGGACTTGTTAATGTTACAACATGGCCAGTCTCAATTACGTTCTATAATGCTGCTAGGCTGGACATTACAAAATCTCCGTTCAGGCTACGTGCCATGGCGTCTAATCAACACCACTTCGTTGTTTTCTGTATTTAACCTTACAGATAAACAAATCTCTTTGGCACAAAGAGGAGCAGATTATACGGTGCTGAGCATAGAAAATCTGGAAAGATTACCATTAACTGTTTCTGAGAAACCAGTTGTGGAATGGATAATACATGGCACCATCATGATACCAGTAACAATTTTTCAGTTTCAGTATTGCTTAAAACACATACCAGCGGGCCTGTATGAAAGGTTGGGTAAAGAATACATTAAGTCGACCTGGAATTTACCATACACACACAAATGTTGGAGTGGGGGAAAGGAGGTATTTCTTAGTGGAAAAAATTGTAAGAACTCGCTAAGCAGTACACTTTTGTGTCAAGGTATTAATTTACAGGGAGCCTGCGAGGGTTCTTCTAATAACCTTTCTTGCCACCTGCACGGTTCTCCAGCAGCAGTGATAGACCCAGTTTTTAGGCAGCTATCCAATGGTAGCTACATAATGTTGAGTGATCACAGCTGTTGTGGAATGATGCCAGGCATGGCCTATCTAGTTAGTGTGTCAGCCAGGGTCACTTGTTGTATGCAAGTATTGTTTCCTAAAAGCAAGACAGACGGGGAGTCGCTGTTATGGCCTTCACTGAATATCTCTTCTATACGAATAGATACTTTAAGCAGAATGAAAGCCATTCTTTTGCAAAAAACTGTGCCACTGACCTCGTCCAGAGAAACGTATGATCTGCAAGTCGCAAGGA
The DNA here is from genome assembly GCF_964261635.1 of Lissotriton helveticus. Lineage (NCBI taxonomy): Eukaryota > Metazoa > Chordata > Amphibia > Caudata > Salamandridae > Lissotriton > Lissotriton helveticus. The sequence goes on along the minus strand of NC_136072.1, from coordinate 604,650,447 downwards.
CTTCTGCGGAGATTCATACCCTATTATCAACGAACTGTCCAATACATTTCGCAGAAATGTTAGGTCGTATCTCAAACATGTCTGATACCAGTGGTATTGTACATGTATTTAAGGCAGTTTTATCGGGACTGTTAGCACCATTTGAAGCAGTCCTAGGGATTTTTCTAAAATGTTGTGCACTCTGTGTTCGGCGGCCTGCCTCTTATTTTGGGACTCATAGCAGGAATTCTATTTTTGTTTCTTCTGCTCCGATATGGCAAGTCCAGTCGCCAACGTTACCCAGACTACCATGGAGAATGCTCTCCTAGCCATAAGGTTCCGTGACAGAATTACACAGATTCTTGGCTTGGCTCGTTTAAGAGATCTGAATACCACATGGTTTCTTTCGTTCAGACCAATCTGGCAAGATTGCATCTTACTTGTTCTACGATGCCTGCTTTGCGGAGAAGAATGCGTGTTGGACGTTTGTCTTACACTTCCATCACCACTGCCAACGGATGTTGATGCTTTGCTAGGTCCGGTAACGGTTCTTGCATCGTGTTGCCTCCAACGGCTGCCAATCCTGATGACGGCATCCGTGGAGATCTCACCAGCAACTACAGCTAATGGTGAGGTACGTGGAACAACTGGCACACAGGTACCATCTGCTGCGAACATTGCTAATGCGAATGACGCTGACGGCGATGCTTCTCATCTGTGCACAATTGATCTACTTAATGAAGTAGTTCCACTTTCACCTACTGTGGTAGACGATTTCTTTGCCAGCCTAGACGATTTGATGTTTTCTCCTGACACCGAGAATAACTTTTGAAATCTGCACACAGCGTTTTATGAACTCTGAATTCGGCCTTCGTTTTTCAAAAACAAAGCTTCTAACTTTGGAACTCTATTTTTTCTACTATTTTGATTTGACTTTTTCCAAAATTGCATTTTTTATTTTTGGCACAAAGTAATCTGCTTAGAGTAGAACTATTCTTCGAGAACAGGAAATTCTTTTCGAACACTTCCTAGAGACACTATTTTACCTTGTCCTTAAAAAAAAAACAACTCATGATTCATTCAGTTAGCATTGCCAATATCATACTATATGCTTAGGATGAAGTCATTCCTTTCATATGTACAAATGCTCATTTTTCGTGTGCAACCATGTTGAAATGCATTTTTGTGTATTGTGGGTGGGATTGTAAACACATGCTTTAGATATGTTTTAGTGCTTATAATTTAGTAGTGTTAAACATAATAAAGTGGAGTGGGTGTTGTATATGAATTTAGGACACTAGTGTAATTTTCCAGATTCATGCCCATATATAGGTATAAATCACCCTATCCTTATATAGGCATGGAAATCACAACCATATTTAGACTTAGTCCAAATACGGCATGGCTACTTCCACTAGTTTCGAAAATCCCCAACGATTTCTTGGAAAAACCCACCTTCAGCAGTCAGGGACTTCCCCTTGCTTGAATATTGATTTAACCAAGAACTCATGGAGTTTTCAAAGAACTGAGGGCCATATTATCAAGGAAGCTGCGGTAGTTTATCGCCGCTTTACCGGCAGGAAACTGCTGATAAAGCGGCGATAATGGGCTTGATAATATGCGATTCGAATTTCAATCGAAGCCCAGGTTAGATGTTCACACATTTCGAATCACATATTATCAAGCCCATTATCGCCGCTTTATCGGCAGTTTCCTGCCGGTAAAGCGGCGATAAACTAACGCAGCTTCCTTGATAATATGGCCCTGAGTCTTTAATGACGTTATTATGTCCAACCTTACGTCAAACTCGGCACCTTCAAGGTATAAATATGCCCACACTTGCCCAGGCAAATACACGGTGGTTTGGAGCAGTTCGACTATCTACCTACACGACACAGCTCGCCGAAGCAAGTGCCGAAGGAAGCCGACCCTCCAGCAGACGCACTGAGAGAGCCGCTGTCTTTTCTCTTGCTGAGAAATCCAGCTCCAGTGTGCCCAAGCTACCCTTGCGGGTTGTTGGGAAATCGAGTCCTGAGAGAGAGATACCAGACCTCCTTCATTCTAAGCCAAGGTACGGAGCTGATTAGACCCTTATAGAATTATTGGATAGGTTCTTGGCAAAAGAATACTGAAACTAAGCTACACCTCACTTACTTCTTCCCTTGTACTAGACCTAGGTTAGGTACACCGGGGTAAGAGTAATTTAGAAGCACCAGTTGAGTACTTTTTGTCTTTATTTATTATTGTATGTATTCCATGTATTTTATGGCTTAGAAACCATATCATGCTTTTACAGTATTATTTTATAATACTCTTCCTACTGTACACATTGTACTTTGCAACCAGTATTACGATTGTAGGAGTTCATTTCCTCTGCATGAGAAAGAAGACTGTTCAATAAATATTTTTTACTGAAAACGCCCGTCTCTCTATTTCTCTGCACCTCTGGTGAAACGAAGCATGCACGATTAACTGAGTGAAATATCTATCTATTGTTTCCGCGACTCTAGAGATACATTTCTTATTCTTGGGAAACAAAGTTGTCATGTTTATGCGGTTGTCAGAAACTAATTCCTTCTTGTTCATTCGAGAAAGTTTCTAGTGACCTCAAAGCTAGCTGGCTCTCACAATTAAGTCTAATATATTCGATAGAAACCTAGTAGACCTCAGTCCTACGTCAAATCTATAGGATATATATTATTCCAATGCGCAGAGCCTATTGGGAATATAGGAACTACACCACAGCAGTACCTGAAGAGACAGTCCCCAGATCTTGTCCTACTGCAGGAAACCCACTTGGTTGGCAATAAAAGTAGGGCTCTTAATAGAGGGGGGTACAGGCTCCTAGTGCATGCTGACTATACCACCGGATCTAGAGGCATGTGTAGCCTGGTTAGGAAAAACATACCATTGATTGTACATAAGACGTGGGCAGATCCGGGGGCGGTTTGCGGTAGCTGAGGCCCAGTGGGAGGGGAGGGCACTGAATGTAGTTTCTGTTTATCTGCCACCAGCGTTGGGTAGCGATGCCTTAATAGAACTAGGCCGGGTATTGACCAAACTTCCTGATGGTACTTTGCTAATGGGCGGGGACTATAACACGACAATAGACGATACAGTTGATAGGTACCCACAGAGGCAGGGGGCCAGGCCGAATGAGCTTGTGGCGGAATTTACCACGGCATTGGGCATATCGGATGTGGGACGGGAGCTGCAGACCGTAGACTCTAACTTTACGTATTTTTCTAGTGTGCATGGCAGTCTCTCCCGAATAGACTACTTTTTAACGTACACGGCCTCAGTGGGTAATTTTAGACATCCCTGGATGTATCCCCGAGGCATTTCAGATCACTCCCCAGTGGGAGTGGAGTTCACTCATGAGGAAAGGCAGCAGCGTTGCACCATTGTCAGCAACCCGTGGCTGTTAAAAATTCCGGATATCAAGGAGGAGCTTGGGGTGCAAACTCGGTACTTCCTGGAAGAAAGTTTAGGGTCGGTGGAATCGGTGCAAAAGCTATGGGAGGCATATAAAGTGGTTCTGAAGGGGTATGCCCTGTTGTTGAAAGTGAAATATATTGCTAAAAGGCGTGAGATCCTGGTACAGCTGGAGGAAGCCCTTCGAGGGCTTGAGGCGGCTCACGTGTTAAATCCTTCAGAGGAGCCACTGCATTGCTTGACATTAAAGCAGGAGGAGTATAAGCTCAAAGCACGTGAACACATGTTGGCTAAACAGGCACTACCCAACACAGGCTCTATGAGCTTGGAGACAGGGCAGGAAGGACGTTAGCATGGCTGGAGAGGAAGGAACAGGGTGCGCGGTGGGTGCCCGGATTAACGCTGCCCAGTGGTGAGGTTCTGCAACGCCCCGGTGATATAGCGGAGGCGTTTGCAGATTACTTTGAGAAGGTGTATTCACCCTCTACGACGTATACAGTGGAAGACTCGCGTTAGCTGCTGGCGGATAGTAACGTGCCTCTTTTGGATATGGATAGGGGTATGTTAGATGCGGATCTATCAAATTAGGAGATCCTAAAGGCTATTGGCCAAATTAAGTCTGGGAAGGCGATGGGGCCAAACTGTACCCCGGTGGAGTTCCTTAAGGCTGTAGCCTCTCAAGTGGTCCCGCACCTGCAATGTATCAGGAAAGCTGGGAGAAGGGAGTTCTGCCGCCTGACCAGCGTCTAGCCAGTATAGTTGTTATCCATAAGGCCGGAAAGCCGGTGGACGACTGTCGCTCATATAGGCCGATCTCACTGATCAACGTTGAGGCAAAGGTCTTGGCAAAAGACCTCGCCACGCGGCTGGGAATGGTGATCTCCTCTCTGGTGCACCCGGACCAGTCCGGCTTCATGCCTGGGAGAAACACTGCTCTTAACATCCGGCGGCTCCATAATGTGATGGCACGTCGGGAGTATCTGGAGGAGGATGCAGTCATATTGTCACTTGATGCATCCATGGCCTTCGATTCAATCGAATTTTTGAGGATCTGGTGAGAGCTGGGTTGGGCCCTAAGTTTATACAGTGGGTTAGGCTGCTGTATACTGACATCCAGGCGCAGGTTAGAGTCAACAACTATACGTCCCAAAAGTTCACCCTAAGGAGAGGCACCAGGCAGGGGTGCCCTCTGTCACCGTTGTTGTTTTCCCTCATGCTGGAGCCCTTGGCAGCCTAGATTCGTCATGACGTAATGGTACGGGGTTTTAGATGGTCACCAGAGTGTGAAGATAGAATATCTCTCTATGCCGATGACATATTACTCTATCTTGCTTCTCCATACAAATCAATCCATACTGTTCTTAACATCTTCACGAACGTCGGGAAGTGTTCGGGGCACGCAATTTACTGGAGTAAGTCTGTGTTGTATGTGCTACATGGGCAGACCACCCATCTCCCTAAAGACTGTGCGCTGGTGGTCTCAACGGATGGATTTAAGTACCTTGGAGTCTTCATCACACCGGATCCGGCTCTCTTTGGCCAGGCTGCGCTCGGATGTTAAGCATTGGAGGTCGCTGCCTCTGTCGCTGGTTGGCAGCACTGCTCTTTTTAAAATGCTGGCCCTCCCACGATTTTTGTACATTCTCCAGAACTACCCGCACAGGATTCCAGATACATTTTTTGTGGCGGTGGAGGGGGAGATACGCACATTGCTATGGGATGGTAAAGCCCTGAGGATTGCGCTTCAGAAATTGATGAAAGGATGGTATGATGGGGGCATTGCGCTGCCCGATGTAAGGTTGTATTACTGGGCCTCGCAATTGGTGGCTGTGAATAGATGGCGATACGCCCCACCGGATGACCCGGCATGTGCCCTTGAAAGGTATCAGATGGATCGTTCGGGCTATCTCGGGGCACTGTATTCCCGCACTAAGAAGCAACAATATATTGGCCCCACTCTGCATACGGTACAGATCTGGTGGTTAGCTAACTCACGTCTGGGCTGGGCAGGTGTGCTCACCAAGGCAACACCATTGTGGTCTTCACAGAAACTCTGCATGATTTGCTATCACCCGGGGTTTGTCATTGGTATTTTGACAGTTAAGGACCTGGTAAAAAGAGAAGTGATTCTCAGATTTGAGGTGTTACAAAAGGCCTACCAATTGGCCCCGGGAGAGGTTTTTAGGTATCTACAAATCAGGCATGCTTTGCAGGCGGCCCTCCCCAGTTGCCAGGACATACCGGAATCATCACCCCTTGAAGATCCCCTGTTGGATGGGCAGTTGCAGTCCAAGGCAATCTCCTTGACCTATAAAAAACTTAGTAATAATTTTCCTGATTCCTTTGGAAAGCTTAAGGAGCGCTGGGAGGGAGACCTTGGGCTGATTGATGAGGAAGATTGTCGACTAGAGAGGCTGCTATCATGCTCAGATTTAGGCTAATCCAGCTTCGTATCCTACACCGCTCCTATTTGTCGGGAATAACACTAGTACAAATTGGGTCTCAACAAGATGACCTGTGTTTTAAGGGTTGCCGACAGCCGGCTACCTTTTATCATATGGTGTGGGACTGCCCGTTAGTGCGGAAATGATGGGACAGGGCCACAACTCATGTGCAATCTGCATTGGGGAAGACGCTCAGCCTGATGTCCTGCTTAATGTATGGGAAGATACAGACCTACCTGAGACGGAGCAGCAGTTGGTGATGCTGGGCTTTACGCTAATCAAGAGGGAGATAGCGAGAGGGTGGGGCGGAGTGGCACCGCCGACAGTGGCAATATGGCTGAAAGAATTCGACAGATGTATGGTAGCTGAGAAAGAAGTGTTTATAGCTAGGGGGTGCTCGAAGAAGTGGGATAGGAAATGGTCAAAGTGGAATTCCTATAGGGGGGAGATATGTGTATCACCTGTGGTGGAATTGGAAATGCAGAGAAGTAGAGACAGGGCAGCAACTGTTTAATACATATGTTTTTCCGGCCTTTGTCCCAAGTGCGGTGCTAAATGTAACTTGCAAGTATTGTATGTAATTTCTGCCTATTTGTCTGTCATGCAATTTATCAATAAAAATATTTAAAAAAAAGAAATTTTAATTCCATTTTAAAATGAACTCTAAACAAAACTTGTAGTAATTCTTAATATATATTAAATAAAAGTAAACATTTTTCTGTAGGTGACATTTTTGAAAAAATACTTTGGAGATACTAGGGCTGTCACTATTTATTTATTTGTTCTAGGCCTTAAAAAATATATACCATTAATCCACATTGATATTTAGCATTAAAATAGTGTTATTAAATGATTTCAAAGTTTAAGAACCTTTTAACTTTTCCCTACACATTACCAAAGGGAAATCTCTGTTCCGGTGGTGGAGACTTCTGCTAACATGTAAAAAGTTACTAGTAACTTTACACTTATAAATTTGGCTCCACCCCGGTTTTAGTAACTATGCACTCAGAAATGGTAAGCACCCAAAAGTAGTAAAGGCCACTTTGCACATAAGTAAATGTACACATGCAACTCAACCTTTGTGAATAAGGCCGTATGCATTACTAGATAAATAAGATGTGGGTTTGGGTATTGCATGCTAAATGTAATTAAAAAAAGTCACACAATAAGGATGGCATGCATTTAAATATTACCACTTTCAAATATGGTGAACTATGTTATCTGGTTCATACAAACAAAGGACTAAAAGGCTTTAACCATATTTGCCCTTCAACAAGTGCCAGTCATTAACCAAAAATGCACAGAATATCAAGCAATACAGTTCATTGAAACTTTCTCCATCACCATTTGAGTAAAGGAATGCTTTTGCTGACAATAAAAAAGAATCTATTATAAATTAATAAATATTTTCTAATCTGTTCGGCAGCAAAAAATACACAGCAGAAGATATCTTCCGTCTGAGAACACTGCTCACAAAACAATGTAGTGAGAAATTGAGTTGTGTGAGGGGGTGAAACCCTTTTCAACCAGCAGCCACTATCCTTGTCAGGGTGAACCACAAAAAGTCACTAAATTAACCTTAGCCCTCTGATAGCTTGGCACAAAAGCACTCTCGCTTAACTTAGAGGCAATATGTAAAGTGTTTATGCTGCACACAAACAGTAATAAAGTGAAAACACAACACAAGCACCTCTCACACCAATTTAGAACAAAATAATTAAATGTAATACATTATTTGACATCAAGACAACAAAAATCAAATCAGTATAACTGGAGATATGCAGTTTTAAAGATTTAAGATAAGTACAATGTCTAAAAGCATAAAACGCCACTCATGCCTATGTGGTCCTTCACGTTGATGGTCGGCGTAGGTGGCAAGATCTTGTTGTGAATGGGCCTGTTTGCTGTTGCAAAAAGCCCGAAACTTCAGCATTACTTCCTTTCTTCAAGGAGGAGCTCAATTGATGCACACCAAGAGTCCATTACATGAGGGGTACCTTTTGGTGATCAGGAGCTCGCTCCAGCTGAAGCAAGCAGGACTCAGAATGTTCTAGCTGAAGGTACATTCATTTGCAGGTCCAGGCATGAGGTCAATTGAGTAGATGTAGAGAGGCCTCTGGAGTTTATGTCCCTGTAGCTCAGAACAGGAGGTCAGTCAGCTGAACCTTGGAATCACTTCAGCCTGAGATGAAGGGTGCAGATCCAGTCTTCTTTATCAGCAAGCAGGGCAGACCTAAAGCAGGAGTGCAGCAGGGTATCTTTCTACTGTAGTATTCACAGTGCACTGAAGCGTGGGTCTGCAGGTCCCCTTTTATACTTGGTACCCACTTTGATGTGGGAGAAGCTTCTGGAGTTTCCTCCCTACAGATGTGTCTAGTATTTCCTGGCTCCCTGTCATGGTCCCATTCTGTCTGGGGGCACAATAAGCTAGTGTGAAGTCCTTTGCGTGTGACCTGAGCCATTGCCTTTAAAGTATAAGTGTGGTAGGTGACAGCTCGGCCCCATCCCATCCTGCCAGCTTCCAGGCCATCTATTGTGGTGCTGTCTGGGAGGAATACACAAAGGCCAACTGCCAACTACACATAGTCATGTAACAGGCTGCAGGCACTAAATAGTTGGGGTAAGAAAATACCAACTGTTTAAAAGTGGCTTTTTCAGAATTATGACTTACGGCCTAATTTAGATCCCGGCGGACCGATTACTCCATCACAATAGTGATGGAAATCCCGTCCGCCGAAATATAAATCCCATAGGATATAATGGGATTTATATTTCGGCGGACGGGATATCTATCGCCATTGTGTCGGAGTAATTCATCCACCATGATCTAAATCAGGCCCTTAAAATCCGACTTTACCAGTAAAGAGGATTTTAACGTACTATTCGTCAGTTACCAAACATGACTTTCCTATATGCTCCCAATCAAAAGTTATCATTATTAACTGTGATAAGGTAACCCAATGTTATCCTATGGAAGAGGTATGTTTTGCAGTAGTGAGAAACACATTTTGGATTTTGTTGCTACCAGGACATGTAAAACCTAAATTTACCCTAGTGGGCTGCTTAGGGCTTACCATAGGGGTGACATGTATTAAAAAGAAAGGTTTAGGCCTGGCAAAAGGTTCTTTTTTTATTTTTATTTTTTATTATATATCAAGAAGAGCGAGAGGAATGGAGGACTAGTCCAGATCCCCTAGGGTAATCTTATTAATCGGCAAGAACTAGTCTATCTAGATATGTGGGGAAGTCACAAGGGTGTATGTAGTATGATGTATGTAAAGGGGTAGGGTTTACCATTTTTGAAAGCCCTCACCCATCAACCTAGTTGGTGGCATGCTTCATCATCGGGCCCACCCAATGACACCAAGTGTGTCCTGGGTGTGCTTCTACGCTTGATTACAGCGGAGCAGGTATATTGCTGAGTGTGCAGTGTGAGTGACGTGAAAAGTGAAAGGTTAAAAGCTGTCCAGTGATCTCAAGAAAGGCTACTTTATTATTTGGGCCTCTGGCAGCGTTAAAAGCAAGGCGTTGGATGTGGGTGGAGTTGTATTTATAGTACTCCTACATCCGTTGTGTGGTCTACATGTTTCAGCCAAATCTTGAATTGTGACTGGCTTTCCTCAGGACCTATGTGAATGGTGGTAAGGTGAGGTATGCTACAATTAGTGACACAGAGCATAAACTATGTGTTGCACGCGCTAAGGTGCATTATATGTAAGAGGGGATTTCCCTCTCAGGACAATAACAAACGATTTGTTGTTAGAGCCCAATGAGTATCCTGGCAGGGGTACTGGTGCAATTGTGTCCATGACCCTCCCGTCAACTTGTTGCTGCTGCCATGGATCTCCGGTGATAAAAAAAAAAAAAAAAAAAAGGTTAATTTTGCCTGGACGAAATGGCAATTTAAAACTGCACTAACAGGCTGCAATGACAGGCCTGAGACATGTTTAAAAAGGCTACTTAAGTAGGTTGAATTCACACAAGGGGGCTAAGGGAGTTTTAAGGACCAGCGTGAGCTACCTCCCCATTCTTAAATCATATCACTGAAAAAAGCCACAGGTCGTAAATGCTCTGAGAGGTCAGAATTATAGCTTCGTCCACTTAACCAAGCATAGGGGGATCCCTTTTCAGGCCGGGTACCCTCACACACCAAAGGTGCCTAGGGATGCCTCCTTGTGTGAGAGACCTAGGCCCCCATTAGGATGACGGGCGGACTTTGACCGCCCGTCATCCTACCGGTGAATAGGACCACCCGCCATAAGGGCGGGGGTCCCGTTGTACATATTAGGATGCGCCCGCCACAGTGGCGGGCGCTTCCCGCATTTTTAGCATTGCGGTGAGCGGTGCTAAAAGCACCGCCCACCGCAATGTTAAAAATGTTAAAAATGCACAACATGACATGTCATGTTTTGCATTGAAATGTGCACCCCCCGGAGTCCGTGGGGCCCGCAATGGGCCCCCGCAGGGGGACTCCGCATGCCTTTCGGTGGTGGCATTGCCGCCACGGAAAGGCATTCACAAATGCCTATCCTAATATGGCTGGCGGTGTCTAATAGACACCGCCACCATATAAACCCTTTTCCGCCCGGCCGCAAGGTGACCGGGGCTGAAAAGCGTTGGACGGTCTTTCCGTCCGCCGCGGTACCCCCCGCCATGCTAATATGGCGGGGGGTCATTCAGGGTAGGATGGCGGGCGGATCGCCACCGCCAGGCCGGCGGTGGCTACTACCAGCCTTGCGGGGGCGATCCGCCCGCCATCCTAATGGGTCCCCTAGTCTCTATGTGGGCTATAACCCCCTCTCTATGAGGGAGGAGCACAGGGATGATTTAATTGTAGTATGGCGGGTGTACTAAAACCCTAAGTGAGCTTGGTGTGGTAAAAAGGTGCAGTGCTGATGTGTGTGTGATTTAAAACTGGCTACGGGTTAGCTATGCAGCAACTTTATTCCGCTACCCACTGTCAGGATTAAAAACAAATCAAATAGCTTGTAACACACGTGCTGCTATTAGGAGCGACTGTGTTAGTATAAGACCAACATGTTTCGGCCTAGGGACCTGTTCAAGTGTCGCAGCCTTCTTCAGGGTCGGTTGTTCAGCTACTGAGATTTAAATAAAGTGTGTTGTGCACACACATGTGAAGAAAAAATTTGCAATAATGTAAAAGTGTTATACTGAACCAGTAGTGTAGCTGTTCAGTATGTTCACTGCATAACCTGTGGTGGAAACAAGAAACAACATATAATATGTGCATACGTATTCCATGCAAACAGGTTTAGTGGACTAGGGGTGTAGTTGATCCTCTCATTCAGAAAAATAAAAGACAACATTTAAACATTTAGTTAAAATGTATTGATGTATGACTCACCGCTGTTGGTTACAGTGCTCTACATCAGTCCTGGCATACTAGCCAATTGGTATGTGCGCCAACCCTATCAGAGAAGGTTCATTACGTTTAAAATGGGATCAAGAAAGAGGAAGAAATTAAATACTAGGTAGAATGCAATGGCAAAGCTCGGGATACAGGGAAGTTAGTGTTCTGGCTGTAAGTCTGGGTGCCTGATGGATAAACCGTCTCAATGATTCCAGTGTGGCTACTAGCCTCCCAACCGAACAGTGAGGGTGGACAGCTAGGGTCACGCACTAGTGGTGAGAGGTGGGAGTGGAAATGCTGGAATACCGCCTCCAGTCTAAAATGGATGCTGGGGGGGCGTGGTGTGCGGTCCCGAGCCGGTGTAATTAACAGGGATATGCATGGGGTCAAAGGCGGCGCTGGTAAAATGGTTGGGCAAGTGCCTGCTGCAAAGGTTTGCAGATAGCATGGGTTGCTGATCCTAAGTCGGGTAAAGCTGGGGGACGGATGGCATCCTCGAGGGAGGAAGATGTGCAGGGGGTCAAAGTGTGAACTGAGCACAGTAGCGGGTCCGCTAACACATGTGGTAGGATAGCAAAAGCTGCTGATCCTAAGCGATGACAAGACAGCAGGGCAATCGGCCTGCACAAGGGAGTCAGACGCGCAGGGGGAGTGCGAGGCACGCCTGGCACTGAAGATTGGCTACAGGAAGAGCTGGTGACTGGCAATGTGCCAGGTACATACCGCGAGTGTGCGGCACCTGGTCCGGGAAGGCGCGCATCCGTAGGACTGGAGGACTTGCCTCTGGAACGGACCATGTTAAATAATGCCAGATAAATTGAAAGCGGATGTGGAGTTGTCGGCGACCGGAAGTCCACCAGAAGTGGTGTGTGCATGGGAAATGTAGTCCATGCGGCCGAAGGGGGACTGTGATTGGTTCGGAGACGAACCATCAGTGAGCATGGAGCCAATCTTAAACTATGAGACAGGAAGGGACAGCCTAAACAAAAGAAGGGGGTACACACGTGGGTGCCCTTTCAGACAAAAATGTAAAGCGGCCCAGCGCCAAGGATCCATGTAATCGGCGGTGTGGTCTCAGTGGACCACCTATAGGGTTACCAATGGAGACATGTGGAGGAGATAAAGGGTGATCCAGGATAACGTGAAACAGAGTATACTCGGGGGTGTGGTCGAAGCGGACCACCTATAGGGTTGCCAAAGGGGCCCTATGGAAGATTGTGATGGCCCAGACAAGTAAGTAAATATGCTCTAGGGCAGTATACAATCCTAACTCCCAGTGTATAAACTGGGTAAGAGGTAGGATTGCAGTTGCAATGGCAAGCAGCGTGCCCAGGCTACGTGGAGCTTAGGAGAGGGCCAACCAGGGGATGTCGTCGTTGAGACCAACATTGGCAGTACCCGACCTGTACACCCACCTCTGCTCGAGTCGGAGAAGTTTTGTCGTCAAAACTGGGGTAGCTGAATTGAGATTCGGTTTATCCAGAACTGTCCAATTGAGTGAGTCAGCTCCATGTTGCATGTCAAAAAAGTGTTTGGTGAGTCTAGTCATTTGTTTTCCACACCTAATCGTACAATGAGATCTAAACTCCCATTGGGCACAGCACCTGGGGAACCTGTCAGATTGTGTCCAGACTTTGGAGGAGACTGCAAACGGATTTCAGTGGTGGCCGCTGGACTGCAAAGGGATCAGTGTCAGACCCCTCTTCTTCAACCCAGACTTGACAGTGGTGAAGGATGCATCATTCCTAGGTTGGGAAGGCCATCTGGGAGAGGTGGTGGTGAGAGAACTTTCGTCTCCTGCAGAGACTCCGCTCCTTATCAATCTGTTAGAGTTGCAGGTGGTTCACTTGGCGCTGAAGGCCTTCCTGCCCATAATCAGAGGAAGGCTGGTGATGGGGCTCACAGACAATGCCAACGTCATGTGGTACTGCAACAAGCAGGGTAGGGTGGGGTCTTTGGTTTGTGCCAGAAGGCTCTAGGACTCTAGAAGTGGCAGGACTGTCAGGGGATTCTCTGGTGGAGTCTCTAAATTGAAGACCAGAGAAACTCAGCACTGATGCCCAGCAGACCACAAATGGTATTTACACCCAGATGTGGCAAGGGCATCTTCCAAGAATGGGGAGAACCCTGACTTGATCTTTTGCCACCACAGAGAATGCACAATGTCAGCTCTTTTGCACTTTGGAGTTACAAAGAAGTCTCTCTCTCGGGGATGCATTCCATTTTAAAGTGAAGGTTATTGCTTCTGAATACTTTCCTGCTGCTATCTCTCCTATCTGATGGGCCCAAGTCCTTTTAGTTGCAGCAGATGAGGCTAGGAGACTGTGGTACCCAGAACTCCTGTACATTAATATATGTCCTCCGATCAAGCTGCTGCTCCAGGAGGATCTTCTATTGCAGTAGATGAGCAGGGTCCTGCACCCGGGCCTGCACAATCTTCATCTCCGTGTGTGGAGATTGAGAGACAACATTTGATTGCATTTGACAGTCCTCCTGAGGTTATTAATATCATCTTGATGGCTAAGCAGCCCTCTACAAAATTGGTGTGTGCCAGTCATTCGGACAAGTCTGTGGCTTGGTGCAGCACCGCCCACAGTGACCCACTACTACCCAAATTGTCTGCAGTGTTGCTGATTGTTTTGTCCCTGGTCAAGCAAGGTTTCATTTTGGGACAGTTTAAAGGATATTTGTCAGCTCTTTTTATGTTTTTGCGGTTGCCCAATCAGCCTTCTTTACTTAAATCAGATAACCTGGTCTAAAGGACCCAAGCTGCCTTTCTACCTAAAATGGTCATACCTTCCCACGTCTGGGGTGTTATCCCCCTTTCGGCATTCTTTGCCTTGCCTCACCCCTCCAAGGTGGAAGAGTTAGTCCATCGACTGCACACCAAGAGAGCACTCAGTTTTAATATTGATCGCCCCAAAGAACATCGGGTTGATGATCAGATCTTTGTGGGTTTTTCTGACACAAAGAAGGGCAAGGCACTGCAAAAACTTACCAAGTCTAAATTAATTTTTCTCTGCAACAAAATCTGCTATGCATTAGCTAAAAAGCAACCTCCACAAGGTCTACAGGTCTCATTCAACCAGACCAAAAGCTTACTTCCACTACATTGAGATGTGGAGTGCCTGTATTGGGTATTTGTCAGGCAGCTAAGTGGGCACTACTGCTTCCACAGCCAGGCCCCTTCGAGAGGGGTATTTTGCCTGCTTAGTCCTGCAATCATTTTGATTTGAGAAAGTTTACAGACCCACCACTTATGGAGGTTTTGTTATGGTATCTTTTTAAAAGGTGAGGAATTGACATTTGGAAGTATCCATCATAAGAATAAGTTACTTACCTCCGGTAGCACTCTTTTCCGTCTAAAAAGGTCCCAGTCTAGAGATCTGTACACAGGTTCTGCCAATCTGCAGTTGGGCTGTGCGTCTGTGAGCGCAGACAGCCTAAAACAGGCACTGGCGTTAGCAGGCATGTGTGGTTCTTATATGCAGCTCCGTTTGTCACTTCTGTGATGGAAGGATGTTAGCATGGACACACAGGATCCCATCTACCAGTGTGCAGGAGTACTTCTTAATAGTTTCTGGATGCAGTCTGATGCCTTGGGACTTTTCACATTATCAGGTATCTGCCGTTAGATTATACACCAGAACGAGCATTACAAAAGGTACATAGCATGGACAAAAACTAAAAACCTTTTCAATATTTTAAGCAAAGGTCCGAAAAATATTTCCACTATCCATTATAACATTAGATATATAAAATAAATTCAGTTGGCACTGATGCAAAATCAATTTTTCATTGTAGAGGTGCATTATAATCACACTTGTAGACTGCATCTACATATAATCTTTTGTCATGTTAACCTAAGTGTTAGGATCTTGTAATGTGATAACATAAACGAGATGTGTTTAGGCCACAATGTAGAATACGTGCGGAGATAACGGAAAATGAATGTAACTAGCTGAAACCATTAACTGAAATGCTCGATTTGCACAACTGACAAATATTTCACTATTGAATATCCTTATTAATCGTGTCATTTTATATGTAGGTGAAATTATTAACTGTATATGACTCAATTTCTATATAACTTTGTAAAGTTCATGTTCCATTTCTCTTATGTTAGCTGAATTTTGTAGGCCTGAATTGCATTTTCCCTGGAAGCTCTCGCATTAGAATGACTAATTGAATATCATGTGTACGCTGGGCTTATTCTTTCTCACACTTATGTTGCAGGTGGAAAAAGCATCCTTGTTAGCTAGAATAATGTCGATGTTTAAGGAGTTAGGCAAGGAGAGAAGGGGATACATAGAACGTTGATACTGATATGGAGAACTGTTGTACTTTCTCACCGGAGAGAATCTGGGAATCAAGGTCACCTCGCCACCGCTCTGGAGCATTGCTGTCCAGTGGAAAATTGCCTATGAGGATGTGGCCTGACTAGATGTCTTGACTCGAAGAGGATTTTGGGAAGTCACCTGTAATATTGATGTATGGTAACTAGGGAAAGAGCCCCAACACTTCTTCTCTGCCTCGAGAGAGCGAGAGCATCTTAGAATGAGCCCTGTCTTAGTAGCTTCATGTTGCTTGACCAAACTGATGTGGGGAGATTTCTGAGGAAGATTCCACATGCTGACACCTTAACCGATCCTGCCCCACAATAAGCTTAACTAGAGATGCCATGCTAGTGTTAGTGTTGGGATAGATTGTATTTTTTCCATGAAATCTGCGATACAGGGGAACTTGGATTCTTGTGCTCTGCTCTTTTGTATTCTGATTCTTGAATTATTTATCTTGTGCATGTTACACCGCCTTCATTTCATTCATAGGTTTTGCTTTGTATTAGTCCCAATGTATTTCTACACCCTCATCTTGAGGTGCCTGTACGTTCAGTTATTGTTGGCTTTGTAATAAATCAACTAACTCCATTTAGTAGTCTGTGATTCTTAAGGGTCCTATCATATCGAAATTGGAATGAGTGACTCGCTAACTATTTCTCTTTCCCCCATGCTCTCATGCTGAGAAAAGTACCATTGACTTGAGGTTCTGGAGCAGATCTAGAATGTGGAGATCTGGCTACATTAGTACATTATTATAAAGTCTTTGAAATAGCATGACTTGGGACCCAAATTTTTAAATTAATTTTTTTTCTCTATACTTGTTCCAAATTTCTGATAAGAGTACCACTTCTCTTATTTTACAGTTGATAGGAGCAAAAGCCACTGATACCCCTTACATCCCTTTTGACATATTTTATAATTACATCTCTTTCTTAATAAAATTTAAGAGAAAATGATAATATCAGTAATTCAAATATATATATATATGGCTAATCAAAGTAAAGCCTCTGTTTGTTCTGATGAAATTGTACTTCATGGGGCCCATTCACAAACTGTATTTTGTAGTACGTCAAGTAGTATTACTCGTACTACAAAATGGTACTCCCAAGCCTACTTGCAGTGACCTCCGCCTCTCATATTTTAACTGGAGATCTCCACCATAATCGTGAAGAAGTTTGCACACTTAGGAACTGCTAGACTCTCAGGACTACCCCTCTTGCATTCAATAACAGTGATATATAGAACAGGGCATACACATCTTGTAAAGCAATAAGCAAATGCTAAGTTCCAAGGAACAAAGAGAGTGCACTGATAAGATGTCAATGCTCTAGTGAGTTTATCTCATGCCTGGAAGGACCACTAATGTGAAATCGTTCCTGGAATCCGAGTGGTGGTTTACAGGAAAAAATAAACTAGCATGAAAGACTTACAAGATGAAGAAAACATACAGCAAGAAGATAGGCCACCTGATGATGATAAGTGAGTTACGAAGAGGTTCATGAAAAAACTCCTCTTGGACATTAAGATAGGAATGGGAGCAATGAAAGAGGAGTTGAAACAAAGCCTGAACGATGTTAACAAAGACATTGCTGACCTGTGCAACAGAGTCCATTCTCCAAAAGACACACTTGATGAGTGAACGCTTGACCAGGAGTGGGAGGGCCTGACTACTATTATTAGAAGAGCAAATTGTCTAAGGGCAATAAAAGCAGGAAGACCTAGAGAGACGCTCACAGCATAACAGCTTGTGAATCCGCGAGGTGCCTCAAGAAGTGAAGGCAAACTCATCAAAATGTTTGTGCAGAACATCTTTTATGCTCAGCTGGAAAGATCAGGGGGGTCCCAGATGCAAAAAGACAGGGTCCACCAAATGTCTTTGAAATGCACTAAAGAGCCAGCTGTACCTGGCATCTTGGTGTCTCTAACGTTTTGAAGACAAAGAATAAATTATGCAAACTGTTCACAGCAACTCGTTTTTTAAAGAGTGGCTTTGATGTGCAAATACTCCAAGACTTATCTCTAATGACACTTTTAGCAAAGAACTAGATACAGGTGGGAAAACTATTTGGGATCATCCTAAAATGGTGAAGTCCCTTCGAGAAGATGTGGCATTTTAGGACTTGAGGTGTCAGCAAAGGCACTGGTAGGGGTGGAGTCGAGATGCGCACACAACATGCAGGAATCCCACATGACCAATGGTGACTAGGAAGCAATGAGGTAGTTGTGGACTGAACTTTGGTGAGACCAGCCTGGAGGACTGTTCTGCAGGTCACCAGTCCATCATACCTCCCGTAGAGTCTTCCTTTCAGTGTGCAGTCTATCATACATCATTTGTTGTCTATCTCTCAGCATTTCCATCCATACAGGTAGCACAGAATGATAAATTCCAAAGTCTAGGATGTCCACTCTATTCTCATGATGCTTCAAAGCACATTAGTTATGGCTCAGTTGTACTCGCCTCCCTTGCCAGATAAACTCATGCATCTGCTCTGATGTATGTCACTTGAGAAACAGATGACATGACCACATAATGGAGCACCCAAACAAGCTTACTGCAAAGAAGATCAGCCAAACACGTTGAGAGTGAAGTTGCTGAGATATATTCCTCTACCAGTGTCACAGTCTGTAGTCATGGAAAAAAGGAGAGGCTGCATCTTCACAGCTTTTCTGCAGCGTGCTTGAGAAGATAGGAGTTCTGCAGACAGATGCTCTGTTTTCTTCTGGTTCTCTAGTTCACTTGCAATGAGAAGCGTGGATCCAAGGGGTCTGTCCTGTGCACTTTACGACTGTACTGATGTACAACAATATATGTTAGGGGCCTCACCACCCTGGCTGAAGTGACAACTTTTTTTGGGGGGGGGGATTTCAAATGGATCTAGCTGCCAGGCTGCAGGTCCTGGTATGCCTCAAATGGGTTTATGGGTAGCACTTCCTGAACATGACAACAGAAGCTTGTAAAACAGCAGTTAAGTGAGAAGATGGAACTTGCCAGCCTGGAGTGAAGAGTTCAATTGGTGGTACCAGGGGAACCTGCATTACCCTAGAGATATATCCAGATCTAACCCTAAAGGTCGGGTACATGCTCCTGAACCCATAGGGTGAGGTATGGGTTAGGCGATATGCTCAGCAAAAAGCACAACTAACCATAGAACTCCTGAGCTGAATATGTTTAAAGCGTGAAATGTCCAGTGGCTATCTTGAAGGGGCATGTCTAGACCAGTGCAAACAGCGGCTGGAGATAAACCATGGACTTTGGAATTGCATTCCTCAGCCGACATAAATCAAGGGCATGAATGGAGGCCTACCTGCTGACACCAGTGACTTGATCATGGATTCATTAGCGATGTCAGTGGCTCCTGTGTGAGCTGGACCACACCAGTAGGATAGACCCTACTGAGCAGGATCCTGCGGTACTACAATGAGACAGGGATGGGATCACATCATCACTCCCATCCATGAGTCTTTGGTAGTGAGTGCTGACAACAAGATGTGACTGCAGGAAGCAGCCCGATTGATAGCAAGCCCTGTATTACAGCCTGTACTTGAACCGTCCTTTGCTTCTATGTACCCTGCCGGGGGTGGGATAAAAGTGAATTGAGATGTGATGTAATAATCTCGTGTGTAAAAGAGGACACACTTTCAAGCAATCCTGAATTACACAAAGGATTACACTGACACTAGTCCGCTAACGTAAACAATCTCAGCGATATTTCAAATGAACACTGTGTAGAGTCAGAGGGCCCGTCTCCACTTCGCCCCCCAACCTTTCCCTTCATATACAGAGGCCATGAGTTTCTTGGTGAATAGAATAAAGAGAGACTGAGGAACTAAGAAGAGCTTCCCAGATGAACTAAGAAGAGCTTCCCACTGGTCTCTTCCAAAAAGTGGGATGGTGCATGAGTACCTGGCGAGCGATTGGGTGAGAACAAAGGCTTCCAGAAAAAACTGGTAAGACGTGAGTTACTATTGGAGAGAGCACCTCTTCTTTACTTCATCCTCTGTGATTCGTTATTGAACAGTGATCCTCACTTAATTCTGCAGTACATCCGAATATTGTTGTGACCCTGCTCACTGGCAGGGACACAAACAGCTTCCTGCATAAAAATGGGTTAGCCAAGAACCGTCAAGACCCACACTACTTTGTCAATATTGAAACTGCCTTGTTTCCACACACTGTGTTCCAAAGGGGAGGCTCATTATACCTATATACCTGTCATCGCAGCCCTCTGACGTAGATAACAGCAAGTTTCATTAAACTTTTCAGGTCATATAAGACACTAAAATGGCAATGGAAAATAAAATAGATGCTGTGTCTGTGGACGTTCAATATTCCGAGGCCAGAGCAGTGTGAACTTTACAACAGGGAAACAAGCATTGGTTGCAACACTTGCACCGTAAGTAACAATGATGGGCAAACAGCTAAAGGACATAAATGTCCTCATATACATGTCTGAAGAAGCTGAAAATGTATCCAGGAGCTATGACATAATAAAAGTGTGACTACTAAAAAAGCGGAGGTCACAACTGTTGAGCTCTTCATGGAACATTGGCTTACTAGTACTGTAGACCCAAAAGTCATCTTCATATTTTTCTCCATTGAATTGACATGTAGGGCTGTAGTTCCCTGCCTCCCCCTAGGGGGACGCTGTAAGGATAGGCCTCCTTTTGCATGTTCACCCTCTCATTTTTTGGACTGGTGCTGCTGTTTTTTTTACTCGGATAGTGCACAGAGACGTGCTAACCAGACCTCAGTGCCAGTG
The DNA here is from genome assembly GCF_964261635.1 of Lissotriton helveticus. Lineage (NCBI taxonomy): Eukaryota > Metazoa > Chordata > Amphibia > Caudata > Salamandridae > Lissotriton > Lissotriton helveticus. The sequence continues at coordinate 604,630,118 of NC_136072.1, read as the reverse complement.
TTCAAACCCCTCACAAAGTGCATGTTGAATTGGCTATCCCCAATTGGCAAGTATTGAATTACTAATAGGTCCTTAGAATATGGTACCCAGGGTACCAAGGACATGTAAGGTATAGTGTCGACCCAGTTCTGCAGCACTGATTGGGCCACCCTGTGTGTGACAAGGTACACAATGGCTCCCAGCTGGCCACTGCATACTGGAAGGGCATTTGTAACACTGTCAGTTCGACTTTGCCTTTACCATTAAGGGCTAAGCCACCCCTTCCCTTATATGTAAGTCTCCCCTAATGAAGGCCTATATGGCCTTAAGGCAGGGAGTTGTATATTATCAGGTAAGACTTGTAATTGTTTGTCCCTTAACAACAAAACCCCTAAAGTTATTGTTTTCCTGAGAAAAGGTTAGTAGCCCTATTGGCTAACACAGGATTACCGGCTGGTACCTCAGCCTGACTAACTTCTAAATGGAACTACCTAATTGGGTACTGTAAGGTATCAAATTAATCGTGATACCCAGGTCGAATTTAATGTCACTATTAAAGTAAAGCAACTTTTAGAAAGTTTCCACTCCATGACCCAGCTGGTTCAGTGGCCTCACACGGGCCCTGGCCCACATACAGCTTTCTGCTTGCCTGGGGAGTCATGTGAACAACTACTAGGCTTGAAAAAAAAATAGCAGCCTGCTTCAGGGAGAGGTGTTACCGCCTCCTTCCAGAAAGCCACTCAAGGAGTTAGCCCAAAAGGCGAACTTCAAAGGTAAAGCTGCCTTTGTGGGGAAATGGTGATCACACTACAGAGGAGCTGCCCTTTGTTCAGATAGACAGGCTGGAGACAGGGCCTGAGAGAGAATAACAGTGCCCAAACCAGTGTTCCCATGGGCGTGTAGCTCCCTGATAGTCAAACCATCAGGGTGGGCTACCTGTCTCCTCACAGTCAAGGGAAGCTTCAGACATCTTGGGAGTGGCTAAAAGAGTGCACTCTCAGATCGTCAGATGACACACAATGCAGGAAATGTGTCACCAAGTAGGAGGGGACCCAGTAGACCATTGGCTAGTGCCTGTGTTGTCCCCCCAGGGCTCTTTCCCAGGATAAATATGGCATCCCTTACACCCTGAACCTCGGATCACATCAGAACTGGAACAAGGACTGAAGAAGGGCTGTCTTGCTTCCCCTTGGACTGCTCAAAGGGAGGCTGCACCATCTGCTGGACTGCTCCTACTGCACTATGGGCTAGCAAACTTAGGACTGTGCCTGTGACTCCTGGCTCTGGGGAAAGTCACTCCCCAGCTGCAGACTGAAGCAGTGACTCCAAAGGCAAGTTGGCATGCCCCCTGGAATAGCACCATGGATATTAAAGTTGAAGACGCCAAAACTGGCAAAGTGCCAGCCACTGGAGAAGATTTGCTGCTAACTGCTGCTGGAAGCTTCAAGAAACCTACCCTCGATGGCCAAAAGTAGCACCTGAGTTAGCCAGACCCAGGAGTGCTGTCAGAGTCCAGATTGGTCGCCTAAGAGAGACACTAGCCCCCACTAAAGTATTTAGCTGAGACCGCTGTGAAAGGAGACTGGTAGCCCAGCCGCAGCTGGTCTTCTAAACCCTTCAAAAGGACTTTTGAGGGACCCCAACTATGTGGCTGAAGTTGCCCCACATGGCCTGTGGATGGCGGAATCACCACAAATGCACCCTTCAACCGCACAGCAACTGGAGCATCCTTGAGCATCTTTTCATCCAGTATCCCCAGCATCAGGACCACTCCATAGTCATCTATGGAAGTTGCACTGCAAAGGCTGGAACTGGACTGGAAAATGCTCTGGTGGCCAGGTGCCTGTACAGATCTACCCCATTGGCACCCCAGACATACTCCCTGTTGGATTTGGCTGCCCAAGTCGAGCCAGTGTAGCCAAACTAACTATTCCAAACGTTTGAAATGTTTGCAATCTTTTTGTTGATCAATGCTTATTTCCGGTTGAATTAAAAGTGATAAAACAGCAAACCTCTGTATCTCCAGAACCCTCCAGTGGAGTTTGCTCATTAAGGACTCTAAAAAAGAATATACTCTATTTTAATAAATTTGCGTTGTGTTTCTTTCGTGTTATGTGTGGCTTTCTTATTTTTTTGTTTGGTACTGTTAAATGCTTTACACTTAGTTCCTTTCTGCAAGCCTTGCTGCTTGAAGTCATTGTTAACCAGGGTTGAGCTTAAGGTTGTTCTAAAGAGCTTGACTGGACCCAAGACAGTGGTTGCGAGTGGGAAACTGAAGATATGGCTTTTTAAGCAGGATTAATGGTTATCTCTTTCAGTCAATTATGACCGAAGTTCAGAGTGCCAGGACACTACTTGGAGTAACAGATCACTATAGAAATGCCCTTTACATTACATTACATTATTCCACGGTACGGCCACCCAGCCATACCATATAATGCACCCAAATCCTTACATTGGTTGCAGCGGTGGGACCAGAACATGCGTTTAGATGTACCAGACAATTAATAAGCTAGCAACAACTGAAAGGACCTGCTAGGTTGACATTGAGCAAAACGTTTTTAAAGTTGCCAAGTTCTGTAGATCCAAAAGCCTGTCTTTCTAAGGCTTAGAAGTTGACAACCAGTCTTCGTAGTAGTGGCAAAATGTTTTGCAAAGCCTTAAAGGATGGAGAACATGGACTTTGACTTGGTCACCCTGCCAATACTAAGGATCAATGAGTTGAGGGTGCTGTGTAGAAGCAGGAAAATTGGTCCGGAGATGTAAGAAAACAGGCTTTTTCACAGATGTCCCCCCACTTGTTGTCCCCATTTGACTACTAAATGCTGGTTTTCGACTCAAACAGTGCATTGAAGCTTGTTAACCAGGCCTCAGTGCCAGTATTCTCTCCCTAAATCTGATACATGTGAATTGGCAACCCCAATTGGCAAGTTTGTAATTCCCATATATGTCCCTTGCATATGCTACCAGTTGTACCCAGGGCATGAGTATTAAAGGGGTCACCAGGGCCTGAAGCACTGTTTATACCACCCTGAGTGACCCAAGTAAACTAATGACAGCAGGCCTGCCATTGCAGACTGCAGGAGCTGTGCAAACTGCTCGAACACGACTTTGCCCTCACCATGTGTGATGAAGCCGATATACTGTTTTTAATATATGCCAGTCACCCCTAAGGAAGACCTCCTGACCGGGCCCAAGTTGAAGGTGCATTATATTAGTTGTTAACATGTCAATGGACATGCCAGTGGAAACTTATATGTTCCTTTAGTGGCCTTTTCTATTAAAGGCTACTATACAAGATAGGTGGCTCATAGGATAACATGGGCTGGCACCCGGGCAAATCCGAGGTTGGCAGCTCCATTATGGTACTGCCAAAATATGTCATGTTTGGTATCAAACAACATGCCTCATCACCCCCTGACATTGTTCTTGTGTGTGGATAATGTGGCATGCACCCAAGTGGCTACCTTAGAGGTTGCCCGGCCTTTTCTGTGCTCTGGCTGCTAGCCTGCAGCTGTTGCGGACTAGACAGCAATCTGACTCCCTACCAGGAAGTGTGAAGTGTCCCAGAAACAATAGCCTGGATGGGAAGGAGGCTACACCTCCCTCCTTTACAGGATGGCTAGTTAAGTAGCACATCAAGGCAGTGACCTTCAAAGCCAAAGCCTTCCATGCCTCCGATATGCCACTAGGCTGCGTCCCAAAGGATAAAACAGCCTTTCCCCACCCACAGACACATTTGAACCCGGGCAGGTGTGAAAATTATGGGGCAGATGTACAAGCCCCTTGCGCCACTTTTGCGTCATTTTTAACATGAGAAAAGTGACGCAAAAGTGGCGCAAGGGGCTTGTAAATCTGCCCCTATGAATTTAGGAGGTGTACACCTCCAGAAGGTGAACCATACCTCTCAGATGGGCTACCTGGTCTGTACAGCTGAGGAAGACTTCTGCCATTTCTAAAAAGAAGTAGAATAGAGGGTGGCACACCCACCCGGATGTGGTCACCTCAGGGGCGAATTTGCCGCTGGTGCTAGTAACCCATTGGCTGCTTGCATCCACATCCCTAATGCCCCTAAATCTAGGATTTATGGGCTACCCTTTACACCAGAACCTCAGTTATGATCTAACTTGCAACAAAGCTCACAAGAAAAGACCTGGGTCTGCGACAGCAGGACCTACGCAAACCAAAGGAGTGATACTCTGCACCAGTGGCAACTTTCCTGGAACTGCATAACAGCGATTCACCCTGGACCAAAGCTCGGTTCCATCAGATACAGGGTCCCCTTTGAGAGCCAAAGGCAACTCCAGACTCCCCTGGATTAGTGGTACTAGTCTCCTGCACTCCACAGGTAAAAACAACATACCAGAACTGAAGAATCGCTGGCCATCAGGCCCTTCGAGGGATCACCCAAAAGTACATTACATTGTGGGAAATTTAGTCCTGCACTCCAGCAAGTTTCAGGAGGCTACTATTTTCCCGCGGACCTCCGGACGTCAAAATAACTGTCTGCTGACCACACTGCTGCCAAGGGTATAATCCCCCAGGGGCAATAGTAATAGACTCCTGTTGATACACCCTCCTCTTGCTCTCACGGCTGATTGCTTTCCTTTGAACCTTTCTCTCAGCGCCAGGATGCCCACAGGGTTACAGTGCGCTCTACAAATGACATAAATAAAATAAATAAGGCTTGTTGGTCGTCAGTCCCGCAACCACCACATTTACTCGACGCTTCACCTCGAGGGAACTAAGCAAAACCTTCAACCGATGTCACTAGTGGCTTCATTGTTGACTTTTGTACCCAGTTCCCCACCAACACAGTGTAAGCAGTAAAACCAGCTCCCCCACGGCTCCAGCGTCAGCATCAAGGATAGACAGGACAACTCAGTCTGGAAAAAATAGGGGCGCCTAGTCAAAATTGGATAAAACCCATAACAGGGAAAAGGGAAGGTGGGGAAAGAAGACCAAGCACTGGGTTAAGGTGCTGCTAATGATTCTGTGCTACAATTGTATCACAACAACACTGTTAATTTAATATACACCACACATGTTTATAGTCAAAAATATATCTTTATTTTGTCTATTATGTATTTTTAATTTCATAAGAAATTGATGATATATATTTATATATTTTTCTTTTTTCCCCCTTTTTTTATTACACACAATTAATAAAACAGTGTTTAAAAAAGCTTTTTTGTATCAAGACATGATCAAATAACAATGAATCAAATCCAATCTCTTTCTGAATGGAAACAAATTAATTCCTAGACACCTAAAGCCACTTAGAAAAAAATATATGAATCAACAAATTAATTGTGATACTTTTTAAAGATGAATTTGTCCAATATATAAGCACTAATTGATCAATGAATAATATACAGAAAACACTGGTATCAAACAGACATTTGCACCAACGCGTTTCAGTGTTCAACCTTCCTCAGGGTGAATTTACCAGTGGCATACTATAAAGTAAAAAAGGAAAAAAACAAAGAAGAATAAATGTGTATATGATACAACTGTGACCCACTTACAATAATAAAACAAGAAGCAAAGTTTCTACCCCCACCATCCCACATTTAATAAAGTCTCTGATATCATTAGGCACACGCAATCCGACCATTACAAAATACCAACACTCAACTGCAAGAAGAGAGTCTGCTAGACTAGTTGGACCAGAATTTAAAAAATGCTAAATTTACTCTAGATGCTTGTTGAAATGGAATGGGCCTATTTACCTATATCCATGGTACATCCAAAAAGTAATAACTAAAGATTACTAACAGAATTAATTTATGACCAATTCTGTCTATAATCATAAATAGAAGAAAAGAAAAGAAGCAACTGAAGAGGCGCTGTGAGTGTATCTATGACCCATTATAATTTTAAAAGAAAAAAGTTATATGTAGAGGGCCATGTAGCTATTTATAAGGTACTACCCAAGCTAGCAATTCTTCACAATATAATTGTGAATTTGAATTTACCAATCTCTTCTGACATGGTTGTAACTAGGTTTTAATGGATCTAAGGACCAAACAATTAAAATTTAATGATCTCTAGACCCCAAACACTGTTCTCTATTATCAGCTAATCATACATGAGAGTTAACTGCTTAAGTCACTAGCCTGATAAGATTTGTGTTCAGTTAAACACTTACCTAATTTACTATGAAGTATGGAATGAAATATGCTGATATCTGGCTCTGACTTCTACACCAGAGTGCTTAAGGATATCTTTATATCTGTGAAGAATTGTAGGGTATAAGCCAGGGCTAAATATCTATATTTTCCTGGCAATTGAATTAAAAATATTTATTCTAAAGCAAAAACAAACTTACCTAAAAAACTGATCTGGCTGTAATTATTTCGGAAACACCAATATTAGTAAAGTCGTGTGGCACCTGTTTCTATTTCCTATATGTATGAAGTTGAAATAGTTGTAGAATCTGTTCTAATAAAATCAGCAAAGCATATCCTGAAAAGACAACAAAACCATAATTTGGAATAATGAATAAATGTGCCTAATGTGTGTAAGGGTCCTGCTAAACAGACACAACCTGGCTATTACCTTATTGATTGTAGCCGATAAACTTGTCTGCTAAAATAAAAGTACTGTCCGATAATCGTGACGAGATGACTGGTTACTGTGATACTACGTCTCCAAACGATAAGACTGAAGGATGAAGATCTGCAATAAGGGCATAAAACAAATACTAATCTAGAGCAATTACAAAGACAAATTAGGCAATAATAGTAAGCTCTGACCCGCTATTTACCTTGAGTGAGACTTGTTAGGGATCCTAAATGTGAAGCACCTTATAACGCTGGCTGATGTAACGGATATAGGGTAATTTCTTGATAAGGCCCACGTGACGAATTGATCACTTCTTTATCATGGACAGGGTTCTTCCCTTTTACAAGCCTGTAATGCCAAACATAAATAAACGGAGGTCGTAAACTTATTATATAAACTCTAAGTATTAAGGGACCCTATGCGATAGCCCAATATATATGCACGAAAGGATAAGATTCTTTTCTTCCTAAAATGTCAAGGCATTAGTTCCTTACTGGGAAAGCTATTTAAGCAAAAAGACCCTCAATATTATGATATTCCCAAAAATTAATTTGTGGCTGTACTATATTACAAACGTGCTAATTGAGATAGAATTATATACGTACAGGACTAACAAACATGAGCCCCTTACTCAAAATGTTCTCGATGCACGAAACCATCAAAATTACTTATGGACATGAAGAGAGCGCCCTGAAAAATCGATATGGATTACTCGTGTGTCGATAGTGGCAGAAGCGAACCATAATTTCACGCGGCTGCCCGCCCTAAGCCCTTAACAAATAATGTTATGAAAAAACGATATCCCTAAGGTTTCAGTTAACCAATATAAGGGCGTTCAGGGGACTCAATATAAGCTGCTTATATGAACAAAGAAGGACCCGAGCGCTTCTAATATGCCTGTCTCTTACCTAGGTTAACTGAAACCTTAGGGATATTGTTTTTTTATAACAGTATTTGTTAAGGGCTTAGGGCGGGCAGCCGCGTGAAATTATGGTTCGCTTCTGCCACTATCGACACACGAGTAATCCATATCGATTTTTCAGGGCGCTCTCTTCATGTCCATAAGTAATTTTGATGGCTTCGTGCATCGAGCACATTTTGAGTAAGGGGCTCATGTTTACTAGTCCTGTTCGTATATAATTCTATCTCAATTAGCACGTTTGTAATACAGTACAGCCAACAAATTTATTTTTGGGAATATCATAATATTGAGGGTCTTTTTGCTTAAATAGCTTTCCCAGTAAGGAACTAATGCCGTGACATTTTAGGAAGAAAAGAATATTATCCTTTCGTGCATATATATGGGGCTCTCGCATAGGGTCCCTTAATACTTAGAGTTTATATAATAAGTTTTCGACCTCCGTTTATTTATGTTTGGCATTACAGGCTTGTAAAAGGGAAGAACCCTGTCCATGATAAAGAGGTGACCAATTCGTCACGTGGGCCTTATCAAGAAATTACCCTATATCTGTTACATCAGCCAGCGTTATAACGTGCTTCACATTTAGGATCCCTAACAAGTCTCACACAAGGTAAATAGCGGGTCAGAGCGTACTATTATTGCCTAATTTGTCTTTGTAATTGCTCTAGATTAGTGTTTGTTTTATGCCCTTATTGCAGATCTTCATCCTTCAGTCTTATCGTTTGGAGACGTAGTATTACAGTAACCAGTCATCTCGTCACGATTATAGGACAGTACTTTTATTTTAGCAGACAAGTTTATCGGCTACAATCAATAAGGTAATAGCCAGGTTGTGTCTGTTTAGCAGGACCCTAACACACATTAGGCACAATTATTCATTATTCCAAATTATGGTTTTGTTGTCTTTTCAGGATATGCTTTGCTGATTTTATTAGAACAGATTCTACAACTATTTCAACTTCATACATATAGGAAATAGAAACAGGTGCCACACGACTTTACTAATATTGGTGTTTCCGAAATAATTACAGCAAGATCAGTTTTTTAGGTAAGTTTGTTTTTGCTTTAGAATAAATATTTTTAATTCAATTGCCAGGAAAATATAGATATTTAGCCCTGGCTTATACCCTACAATTCTTCACAGATATAAAGATATCCTTAAGCACTTTGGTGTAGAAGTCAGAGCCAGATATCAGCATATTTCATTCCATACTTCATAGTAAATTAGGTAAGTGTTTAACTGAACACAATTCTTATCAGGCTAGCGACTTAAGCAGTTAACTCTCATGTATGATTAGCTGATAATAGAGAACAGTGTTTGGGGTCTAGAGAACATTATATTTTAATTGTTTGGTCCTTAGATCCATTAAAACCTAGTTACAACCATGTCAGAAGAGATTGGTAATTTCAAATTCACAATTATATTGTGAAGAACTGCTAGCTTGGGTAGTACCTCTTAATAGCTACATGGCCCTATACATATAACTTTTTTCTTTTAAAATTATAATGGGTCATAGGTACACTCACAGCGCCTCTTCAGTTGTTTCTTTTCTTTTCTTCTATTTATGATTATAGACAGAATTGGTCAAAAATTAATTCTGTTAGTAATCTTTAGTTATTACTTTTTGGTTGTACCATGGATATAGGTAAATAGGTCCATTCCATTTCAACAAGCATCTAGAGTAAATTTAGCATTTTTTTTTATTCTGGTCCAACTAGTCTAGCAGACTCTCTTCTTGCAGTTGAGTGTTGGTATTTTGCAATGGTCGGATTGCGTGTGCCTAATGATATCAGAGACCAGATTCCACGCACCCAGTCAGCCAGACCCGGACTAAGAAGTCTACATTGGTTACCAGTAAGGCAGAGAGTGACATTTAAGGCACTATGTATTGCCCATCGGGCCTTCTGGAAGACAGGCCCAGCAATCAATGACAATCTAGTCATTCCTTACCACCCAAATAGAAACCTTCGCTCCACGGAGGCTTTCCTGGCGGTGGTACCCAGAGTAAGGAGAGCTAGGGCCGGAGGCAGAATGTTCTCCCTGAACACCTCGAAGTTGTGGAACGCACTTCCTCTACAACTCCGGTCCAACTCGAACCTGCTCTCATTCCGCAAACAGCTGAAAACCTTACTGTTTGCTAAATCCACCGAGTTCTAATCTCTCTGCACTGCCCAGCTCCGCCTACTTACTCAGCGCTTGGACGCCCTTGGGCAGCAATCGCGCTTAACAAATCCATATACAATACAATACAATACAATACTACAATACTTTATTAAATGTGGGTTGGTGGGGGTAGAAACTTTGCTTCATGTTTTATTATTGTAAGTGCGGTCACAGTTGTATCATACACACATGTTTATTCTTCTTTGTTTTTTTCATTTTTCACTTTATAGTATGCCACTGGTAAATTCACCCTGAGGAAGTTTGAACACCGAAACGCGTTGGTGCAAATGTCTGTTTGATACCAGTGTTTTCTGTATATTATTCATAGATCAATTAGTGCTTATATATTAGACAAATTCCTCTTTAAAAAGTATCACAATTAATTTGTTGATTCATATATTTTTTTCTGAGTGGCTTTAGGTGTCTAGGAATTAATTTGTTTCCGTTCAGAAAGAGATTGGATTTTGATTCATTGTTATTTGATCATGTCTTGATACAAAAAAGCTTTTTAAACACTGTTTTATCACTTTTCCTTAATTGTGTGTGTTGGACCTAGGTTTTCCAAGTCTACATAAGGTAGCTTGGCACAGTAGTGGCTACAGCTAACTCAAGGCGTTGGTTAAGTGCTTACAAGTCTCACTCACAGTATCACAGTTATGAACCACTAAAATAAAAGACACAACACCAATGTTTGGAAAAATACCGTTACCTTTTATAAAAATAATATGCTTTTCCCGTAATACCTTTTAGTCAGAGATAAAAGACAATCAAATTACACCTTGTACATGAAATTCAGATCACACTTCAATATTTTTCCTGGTCAGAATTTGAGAATCAAGGGTACATTTAAGGTCTGTAGTTATTCAGGTCACAATACACTTCACTACTATATGTTTACAGAAGGGAAAATGCAGTCTGACAGTTCAGTACATTTTTAGATAACTCATAGGCAAGTACATTACCCCACAGCTCTTAATTAACTGCTCAACTCACAGAGTGTCCTGGTTGTAGATCTTCACAGCATAACCCACCAGTTATGTAACTAAAAGGAAGACACAATAGTATTAGCAAGGCTCCCCTCTAGTTAATTTACAGGCACACCTATCTGGTAGAGGATCTACTCCCTCAGTTACCAAAATTCTGTAAGGGCTTTTACCCAGGAACCCTGTGGTTCCCTGCACAGCTTCCTCCTCTCTCCTCTGAGCCAATTATTGGGTACTTTAATCTGGTTTAGGCAGTTCACTAGCCCGCTTCCTTAAGTCAGGCTTCCCTGGACTGTTCAGTCAATTGCTTAGGTCGTAGCCCCACTGTCTTGCTTCCTCGGCACTCGGTGCTGCCGCCTCCCGCTCCCACACTACCCGGCTTACTTGGAGATTTGTAGGCGTGTCGCGGGTGTGTCCTCTTCGCGCGATGGAGCCTGGCAGCAGTCGGCTGATGGGGGAAGACAGGGAAGGCTTTCCCGGCCCCAAGGCTCCCTACCGCAACGTCCGCTGTGGCGCTTCTGCCTCCTCCGAGGGGATCGTTCACCTGGAGGTCCGACGCGGCGCTCCTCTATTGACGCGACCGGCTTTCCTCAGGCGGCACTACTCCACCGGGCATGCGCGGAAGCGCTCGCTCTTCTCCCGCCTCTGCACGGCCGCTCTCAGGAAGGACGCTGTTCTTCTGGGCCTGCCCGACCCTAGGCCCCTCCTGCCTCCACAGAAGCGTTCGCACTCAAGACATGCGCGGAAGCGCTTCCTTCTCCGATTGACGCGGCCGATGCCCCCGGGGTCCCACAGCCGATCGTATCAGCGCCGCTGCTCCTCCTCAGTCACTTCCCACACCGGCTCCTCAGGAAGGATGTGCACACACGGCGCCCTCGCGCTTCAGGTCGCTATGGTGCCACAGACACCCGCCTTCACCACAGCTGCTCCACAACACCGGTAAGCGCAGCGCTGAGTATGGGAAGTCAGGGATACCCTCAGTTAAGGGTGTCCTGAGAGAATTCACTGGGGCTCCAATATAGAAGGGTCTTCTTCCTCAAGTAGCTTAATGTTCTTATCAGCAATTGTTGGATTGAGAGGGATCGGTCAAAGGTTGAAGGGGGAACAACCCTCTGAAGAAACTGTCAGCCTCAGAGACAAACTAGCTGCTCTCAGTGTGTCCACCTCCTCTCACCACTGCCTCACTCCTCTACTCTGGGGTCAGCACAAAATGGCTGCTGGTCACTGGCCTTATATAGGGTGGCCTGAGACCTGCAGAAGTCTCTGGTTGATTCTAGAAAGTTCCCTATGTTAGCCTATGGGCCTGTCCTCCAGTAGTGTCCGTTATGGCAGTTGGTGGACACCATTTTAGGTTTCTGGAGATCCCTAGATTTTCAAGGGGCCTGACTAGGCCTCACAGGTTATGAGGGAAAAATGGCGTCATAGCCAAGAAACATCTAGCCCCCTGACAGCATTGAAAAATCCTGATGGACATATGTAAAAAAAATAAAAATAGAAACTCTGGGAGGCTAAGGGGGACAAAAATAAATAATAATGGTTAGAGTATCCCCAGAAGCAGACAGGTCTAACACGCGTCCCCCCAGCTGAAAGTAGGGAGAACTACCCAACCCCTTGGGAGTCCTCATCACTAAGGCGGAAGTACCTGGATAGACCGTCTGCATTGGCATGGTCCGTCCCAGGTCGATGTTCCACCCTAAAGTCCATTCCCTGTAGGGAGATGGACCACCTCAGCAACTTGGGATTCTCCCCCTTCATTTGCATCAGCCAATGAAGGGGGCGGTGGTCAGTCTGAACTAGGAAGTGCGAGCCAAACAAGTATGGCCGCAACTTCTTCAGAGCCCAAACCACCGCAAAGGCTTCTCTCTCAATTGTACTCCATCTCCTTTCCCTGGGGAGTAGCCTCATGGACAGGAAGACCACTGGTTGATCCAAGCCCTCATCATTTAGCTGCGATAACACTGCCCCAATGCCATGTTCTGACGCATCTGTTTGGACAATGAATTCTCTAGCAAAATCAGGGGCCTTGAGAATGGGAGCGGAACACAATGCTTGTTTCAAGGTCATGAAGGCTCGCTGGCAAGCCTCCGTCCAGACTACCCGTCGGGGTTGCTTCTTGGAAGTAAGTTCAGTGAGGGGTGCCACAATAGTGCCATACCCCTTCACGAAGCGACTGTAGTATCCAGTGAGGCCCAGGAAGGCTCGGACCTCTGTTTGAGTCTTGGGGGGCTCCCAGGCGATGATGGTCTCAATCTTTGCCTGGAGGGGCTGCACCGTCCCTCTGCCCACCAAGTGACCTAGGTACACCACCGACCCCTGTCCGATCTGACACTTGCTGGCCTTGATGGTCAAGCCAGCCTGTTGCAGGGCATGAAGAACAGCTTGCAGGTGCTGCAAATGGTCCTCCCAGCTGCTACTGAAGACAGCAATGTCGTCCAGGTATGCAGCAGAAAAAGCTTCCATTCCCGAAAGGACCCTGTTCACCAGCCGCTGAAAAGTGGCAGGGGCATTCTTGAGCCCAAAGGGCATCACACGAAATTGGTAGTGTCCCTGAGGTGTAGAGAAGGCTGACCTTTCCTTCGCCTCCTCAGTAAGGGAAATCTGCCAGTACCCTGAAGTTAGGTCAAAGGTACTTAAGTATTGAGCAGCTCCCAGCCGGTCAATAAGCTCATCCGCCCGTGGGATGGGATGTGCGTCAGTTTTGGTTACTGAATTCAAGCCTCGGTAGTCCACACAGAATCTCAATTCAGGTGTGGTGCCTGGTGGGGCAGCTTTTGGTACCAAAACCACCGGGCTAGACCAAGGGCTACCAGAAGGTTCAATCACCCCTAGCTCCAGCATCTTGGCGACTTCACTTTTGATGTTGGCCTTCACCTTGTCCGACAGCCGGTAGATTTTAGATTTCACAGGTGGGCTGTCTCCTGTGTCCACGTCATGGGTACACAGGTGGGTCCTACCTGGGACAAGGGAGAACAGAGGAGAAAATTGCTCCAGGATCTGGCGGCAATCACTTTGCTGTTCAGGAGTCAGGGATGGCGAGAAAATCACTCCCTCCACTGACCCATCTTTTTCTTGGGACGAGAGAAGATCAGGGAGAGGTTCACTTTCTTCTTCCTCTGCTGCATCGGTTACCAGCATTAAGACAACCTCGGGCCTCTCATGATGTGGCTTGAGGCGATTGGCATGCAGCACCCTGTGGGGCTGCCTCGGGGTCTTAAGATCCACCAAATAGGTGGACTTCCCCTTTTTCTCCAAAACCTCAAAGGGGCCTGTCCAACGGTCCTGGAGGGCATTTAGCTCTCCAGGTTCCATTACCCACACTTTCTGTCCAGGCTCCAGTTCCACTGGGTGAGCGTTGTGGTCATACCACTCTTTCATAACTGCTTGGCTGGCCTCCAAGTTGTCTGAAGCCTGCTTCCACAACTTAGCCATTTGGCTCCGGAAGGCCAGCATGTAGCTCACCACGTCCTGGGGAAGCTTCCTGGGAGTCTGTTCCCATCCGTCTTTCACCAGGCTGAGAGGTCCCCTTACAGGGTGCCCGTACAAAAGTTCGAAGGGGCTGAAGCCCACTCCCTTCTGTGGCACTTCCCTGTAGGAAAACAAGAGACAGGGTAGGAGGATGTCCCATTTCCTCCGCAGGCTCTCAGGTAGACTCCGTATCATACCTTTCAAGGTTTTGTTAAACCTTTCCACAAGACCATTGGTTTGTGGGTGATAAGGAGTGGTAAACCGATAGGTAACGCCGCACTCCTTCCACATAGCCCGCATGTATGCTGAAAGGAAGTTAGTCCCCCTGTCGGACACAACCTCCTTGGGGAAACCCACTCGGGTGAAGATCCCCATCAGGGCCCTTGCCACTGCAGGTGCAGTGATGGTCCTCAGAGGTATTGCCTCTGGGTACCGTGTGGCATGATCCACCAAAACCAGTATGAACCGGTGTCCAGCTGAAGTTGGTGGATCCAATGGCCCTACAATGTCGATGCCCACCCTCTCAAAGGGGGTGCTAACGACAGGTAGTGGTTCCAGGGGAGCTTTTAGCTTCACCCCAGTTTTCCCACTGGCTTGGCAAGACACACACGTCCGACAATATGTATCCGACGCCACTTTCATTCGAGGCCAGTAGAAATGGGGGACAAGCCGGGCAAAGGTCTTGTCCTGTCCTAGGTGTCCTGCCAATGGTATCTCATGAGCCAGTTCCAGTAAAAAGGCTCTAAAGCATTGAGGGACCACTAAGGCCCTGGTTGAACCATGTCCAGGTGTCTTGGGCTCACTGTAGAGGAGTCCATCCTCCCAGTAAATCTGGTAGCTCCCTACAATGTTCCCTGCTGCCTGGGCTTTGGCCTGTTGCCGCAGCCCCTCGAGAGTAGGACACTCCTTCTGAGCTTTGCAGAACTCTTCCCGGGAAGGACCTCCCTCCACATGCCATTCAGTAGGGATGGGTAGGTTCTCCAGGGAAGCAACATTCTCCCCTGTGGACTCCAGATCCACCTCCGCAGGTGGCCCGGCGGTCTCACGAGGTGGAGATGTCGAGGCAGGGTCCTCCGGCCTCCTGTCCTTCTCCTCTCTGGCAGCCGGCTGGGCCATTGTTCCAGGCTCCAGCGTCAGTGAACTCCCCCTTCGGGCAGTCGCGGACCTTGTGCTGACACAAGTCCAGTCAGGGGGTCCCAGCATCTCAGAGTGAGTCTGGTACTCCACCCTCCTCCAAGCATTGTGCTCCATATCATTCCCTAACAGGCAGTCAACAGGCACGGCAGGGCTTACGGCAACTCGAAGTGGACCTGCAACCCCTCCCCACTCAAAGGGAACCTCAGCCACAGGGTAGTGGCCCAATCTGCCGTCAGCCATTACGGCGGGATGGAGTACATCTGGGATGACCTGCTCTGGAGACACCAGCTGACTCCTTACCATAGTCATGCTGGCTCCTGTATCCCTCAGAGCCTCCCCTCTACGGCCATTGATGGTGACCCACTGCTCATACTTAGTAGTATTAGAGGGCAGTTGGGTCTTTGGAACCATCTCCTTATCTCCCAGGGACACTAAAGTGACACCCGCCCGCTCCCCTCCGTTACCCAAAGGCATCTCCTCCCCGAGCACTACACTAGTTATTCCCGGGGCTTTTCCTCCAGTGGGAGGGGGTGGTCTTTTTGGGCATCTCACATCTCCTTTATAGTGTCCCACACCACCACACTCAAAACAATGAACAACCCTTGGCTGCTGGCTTTGGCCAGGGGTAGGGTTGCGAGGGGGGTTATTCCTAGGGATGAATCCTCTGCCCCTTCCTTGCGAAGTGTTTTGTGGCCCTTTAGAGAACTCCCTCTTAGTTTCCCCTCCCTCTTTCTTCTGGGGGGCGCCCTGTCCATGCTTCTGGGAATCCCCTCCAGTCCCCTTAGTCGACACCCGGGTACTAACCCAGATGTCCGCCTCCTCAGCAAGCTTCCTGGGGCTGGCCAGCTTGCTGTCCACCAGAGGCTGTCGTAGTTCGGGAATACATTTCTCGAGTAGGTGTTCCTTGAGTATGAGGTCATATAAACCCTCATAGTCCCCTACCTCGCTGCCTCTCACCCAACCCTCCAGGGCCTTCCTGGCGTAATCCAAAAAATCTACCCAGTTCTGCGTGCCTAGTTTGTGGCTGCCCCGGAACTTTTGCCTATACTTCTCAGGGGTCAACCCAAACTTTCTTAACAGCGCTGACTTCATAGCCGGGTAGTAGGTCTGTTCACTACGTTCTAGGGCCAACAAGGTATCCCTGCCAGTGGGGGGCATGTATTTATATAACCCACCCCCCCAGTGGACTTCCAAGATCCCATGGGCCCTCAGTGAGACCTCGTAGGCGGCTAGCCATTTGGCAATGTCATCACTGGGTACATAGCATGCCATAATATCTTTTGGTAGGTAAGGTCTAGGTTCTTTGATGTTGGTCTGGGTATCGCTGCCACCATTCTCTGATTTGGGGGATCCTCGGTTTAGGGCTTGTAAATCCATCTCTTTGATGGTCCGCTCATGCGCCAACCTCTTATCCTCCCTTTCCATGTCCATCCTGGCTAGTTCTATTTTCAACCTCCTCTCCTCCCTCCTATCTTCCAGCTCGGCTTCGGTTAAGCCCCTGTCTGAAACGCTGCTGCTTGCCCTTGAAGGTATCCTGGGACCTGTCAGAAGATTCCCTCTCCCCATTTGGTTCAGCAATGCAGCCTCAGTAACAGTGTCCCCATCACCCACTTCCGTTTCTGGTTCCTCCCTTAGACGAGCTTCTAACCATGCCCTTATGCTTGTCAGCAACTCTCCTTTCTTGGCACCTTTATTAAAAAATACCCCGTTCTGCTGACACCAATCCCTGAGTTGGGCCACAGTATTGGCTTCCAGCTCTTTAAGATTCACCTCCAGCTTTGCCATGGTATAAAATTACTCACAGGAGAAAACCACGAAGTGACCTGAGGTTAACCTCCACCCACCACCAGAAATAAATTTAGAAAAAACTAAAATTAGATTAGGAGGGCCGCAGGGAGAAAACTCCAGGTGGGGTCCCGTGGTTGGCACTGCGTTACTACTAAGTGAGTGTAAGCACAAATCCGTGATCCCACCGCTGAAACACCAATTATGTTGGACCTAGGTTTTCCAAGTCTACATAAGGTAGCTTGGCACAGTAGTGGCTACAGCTAACTCAAGGCGTTGGTTAAGTGCTTACAAGTCTCACTCACAGTATCACAGTTATGAACCACTAAAATAAAAGACACAACACCAATGTTTGGAAAAATACCGTTACCTTTTATAAAAATAATATGCTTTTCCCGTAATACCTTTTAGTCAGAGATAAAAGACAATCAAATTACACCTTGTACATGAAATTCAGATCACACTTCAATATTTTTCCTGGTCAGAATTTGAGAATCAAGGGTACATTTAAGGTCTGTAGTTATTCAGGTCACAATACACTTCACTACTATATGTTTACAGAAGGGAAAATGCAGTCTGACAGTTCAGTACATTTTTAGATAACTCATAGGCAAGTACATTACCCCACAGCTCTTAATTAACTGCTCAACTCACAGAGTGTCCTGGTTGTAGATCTTCACAGCATAACCCACCAGTTATGTAACTAAAAGGAAGACACAATAGTATTAGCAAGGCTCCCCTCTAGTTAATTTACAGGCACACCTATCTGGTAGAGGATCTACTCCCTCAGTTACCAAAATTCTGTAAGGGCTTTTACACAGGAACCCTGTGGTTCCCTGCACAGCTTCCTCCTCTCTCCTCTGAGCCAATTATTGGGTACTTTAATCTGGTTTAGGCAGTTCACTAGCCCGCTTCCTTAAGTCAGGCTTCCCTGGACTGTTCAGTCAATTGCTTAGGTCGTAGCCCCACTGTCTTGCTTCCTCGGCACTCGGTGCTGCCGCCTCCCGCTCCCACACTACCCGGCTTACTTGGAGATTTGTAGGCGTGTCGCGGGTGTGTCCTCTTCGCGCGATGGAGCCTGGCAGCAGTCGGCTGATGGGGGAAGACAGGGAAGGCTTTCCCGGCCCCAAGGCTCCCTACCGCAACGTCCGCTGTGGCGCTTCTGCCTCCTCCGAGGGGATCGTTCACCTGGAGCTCCGACGCGGCGCTCCTCTATTGACGCGACCGGCTTTCCTCAGGCGGCACTACTCCACCGGGCATGCGCGGAAGCGCTCGCTCTTCTCCCGCCTCTGCACGGCCTCTCTCAGGAAGGACGCTGTTCTTCTGGGCCTGCCCGACCCTAGGCCCCTCCTGCCTCCACAGAAGCGTTCGCACTCAAGACATGCGCGGAAGCGCTTCCTTCTCCGATTGACGCGGCCGATGCCCCCGGGGTCCCACAGCCGATCGTATCAGCGCCGCTGCTCTTCCTCAGTCACTTCCCACACCGGCTCCTCAGGAAGGATGTGCACACACGGCGCCCTCGCGCTTCAGGTCGCTATGGTGCCACAGACACCCGCCTTCACCACAGCTGCTCCACAACACCGGTAAGCGCAGCGCTGAGTATGGGAAGTCAGGGATACCCTCAGTTAAGGGTGTCCTGAGAGAATTCACTGGGGCTCCAATATAGAAGGGTCTTCTTCCTCAAGTAGCTTAATGTTCTTATCAGCAATTGTTGGATTGAGAGGGATCGGTCAAAGGTTGAAGGGGGAACAACCCTCTGAAGAAACTGTCAGCCTCAGAGACAAACTAGCTGCTCTCAGTGTGTCCACCTCCTCTCACCACTGCCTCACTCCTCTACTCTGGGGTCAGCACAAAATGGCTGCTGGTCACTGGCCTTATATAGGGTGGCCTGAGACCTGCAGAAGTCTCTGGTTGATTCTAGAAAGTTCCCTATGTTAGCCTATGGGCCTGTCCTCCAGTAGTGTCCGTTATGGCAGTTGGTGGACACCATTTTAGGTTTCTGGAGATCCCTAGATTTTCAAGGGGCCTGACTAGGCCTCACAGGTTATGAGGGAAAAATGGCGTCATAGCCAAGGAACATCTAGCCCCCTGACAGCATTGAAAAATCCTGATGGACATATGTAAAAAAAAAAAAAATAGAAACTCTGGGAGGCTAAGGGGGACAAAAATAAATAATAATGGTTAGAGTATCCCCAGAAGCAGACAGGTCTAACAGTGTGTAATAAAAAAAAATTAAAAAAGGGGAGAAAAAGAAAAATATATAAATATATATCATCATTTTCTTATGAAATTAAAAATACATAATAGGCAAAATAAAGATATATTTTTGACTATAAACATGTGTGGTGTATATTAGATTAACAGTGTTGTTGTGATACAATTGTAGCACGGAATCATTAGCAGCACACCTCAACCAGGTGCTTGGTCTTCTTTCCCCACCTAGACAGGACAACTCTGCACCCGGGCTTATCAAGCCAGGTAAAATCAAACTGACTCTCATGACTTGGTCTTGGAACCCACCTCACTTTTATCCTCCTTGGGTTCCATGCAACTCGACCTGTAAGTGTTGATTATCACTAGTGCTTTTTCCCATTGACTGCAATGATAAAATGTTGCAGTACTATTTTGCACTGATTTAAGTTTGATTCTAAAATCCATAACTCCAGTTATATTTATCCAATTGACTTCATTTTGATGCCTAAATTTATATAAAAATCTGCTTTGTTTTTATAAATTGGTGTTGGATTTCTTTCGAGTGCTGTCAAATACTTATCATCCATGTTGGTACTCTGAAATGTTTAAAATATGTTCCCTTTAGTAAAGCCTGACTGCTCTTAGCTACTCCAGGAGTGAGTTAAGGATTTATTATTGTGAATCCAAGAACCATCTTTGAGGTATTGTGAGAGTATTGCATGGTGAAACCTAACCATCATCACCACATGATACTCCCCTTCCTACAAGGGATCACGTCCAGAAAATAGGATCTTGTGAAAGCCCTCAGAGTTTTGGAAAAAGCTAGGAGAGCCCAGGTCCAACTGGCACATGAAATCCCCCCTAACATGACGATAAAGAAGATGGCAGATATCTCTTTGAAACAGAGGGGGACAATGAGAGTGTGGTCCCCACAATTCGACCAGTGCATTGCTCGATACCTAGGAGTGAGAGGAGCTTCAATTCTGGTGGTAGTAAGCACTTCGACTCCCTTAAGGTGAATGGGGTCCCCAGCACTGCCCTGAGAGACACAGGTGTCAGTTACCCAGACAAGTATTTGCCAGGAGGAGTTAAGAGAGTAAGGGCACCCTGGGGGAGTTTACTAACAGACCTGTGGCTTTCGTCACCCCAGAAGTAGGGGGTACCCTCAGCTGTCATAGGGTGTTTGTCAGCCATGACCTCCCCCTAGATTGCACCCTATTCAATGCCTTCCCAGACGTTGGTCTGAACCCAGAAGTGGCAGCTGCCCAGGGATCCGCTCAATCCAAGGATTCTGGAGGTCCTGCCCCCAAGGTAAGGTGACTTAGGCCCCAGAAGAAAGGTAAAGGTAGGAAAGAAAGGCCACTCTTAACTAGAGATTCAGGGAGCCAAGGGAAATCTACCCCGGTATAACAGCAATCCAAAGTTGGCACTGGCAAGACCTCTCCTGAACCTCAAAAGATCCTGGAGAGTCAGGCAACTGCTTAGAAATGGGTGCCACCCCTGAACTGACAGAAGAAGGATGTCTGCCACATGAGGTGGTAACTCCCCACCCTGAAAAGTTAGAGCATCTCCAAGAAACCATAGTGGCCCCTAAAGTAGCCCATTCACCTTCCAGTGGAAAGCTCAGGATGGGGTTCTGGACACTGACAGCTGTCAGTAGTCTCTATTTGGTGCTTGCCTTTATGGCAGCACTGTCCTTGGTATGGGAGGCAGACCCTGTGACAAGAAGTTAAGTAGGCCCCCCTGACCCAGGTGGCCATGATGGAGTTACTCAAGTGTTGGGTGATCGCTTTGGGTCAGGTAGGTGTTGCCCTAGCTAAGGTGGGGTTAGAAGAAGTAGGTACCCCCAACCCAAGGCAAGAGATAAGGATGGTAAAAACACAATTTCAGCTAAGGACGAGCTTAGGTTGGGTCCTGTCATGGTTGAGGTGGGTCAGCGTCGCCTAGGGAATGAACCTGACAAAAAAATGTGAGGCAGAGTAGACCCTGTAATAGGTCAGCCATTTTACCTACATCCTTCCTCGCTGAACAGTCAGAAAAACTCACCAACAGTGGGGTGGAGTTCTACTGGGCGTGTTAGCTGGGGGGGGGGAGTGTAAGGAAACATATTTTTTTCAGGTTTCCCTCCTCTTTTTACTCCTTTGTGACTACTAGCTCCTGGTTTTTAACTCTGAGGCCTGGGGCGGGACAAGAGAGAAGAGCTGGGAAAGGGAAGAGAATGGAATGGAATGAGGAAAGGGAATGGAGGATAAGGATAGGAAGAATTGGGAAGGAAAGAGAAGTGAATGGTGAATGGAAGGGAGAGGAGAGGAGAAGAGCAGGGAGAAATTGGAAAGGGGATGAAAGGGAAGCTAATAGAAGGGAGATACGAGGAGAAATGGGGAAAGGAAGGAAATGGATCTAGATGTAAGGGAGAGGAGAGATGGGGAGGGAAAGTAAATGCAAGGGAAGAGGAGGATAAATGGAGAAGGGAGAGAAAGGGAAGCAAAAGGAGAGGAGAGAAATATGAAAGAGAGGGAAGGGGAGAGAAGAGCATAGGTGGGATAGCAAATGGAAAGGGAGGAGAGGAGGATAGGGAGGGGAGAGGAGAAATAGGGAAGGGAGAAGAGGGGATGAGAGAAGAGGGGATAAGGAGTGAGGAGGAAAGCCCAGGAGAAGGGGGAAGGGGAACAGAATAGAGAAGAAAGCAGAGGATGTGAGGGGAGAGGAAAATGGAGAAAGGGAGGGGAGAAGGAAAAGGAAAGGAGAAGAGAAAGGAGGAGTGGGGAGGGAGGGGAGCAGAGGAGAGGAAATGGGGCTAGGGGAGCAGAGGAGAGTGGAGGAGAGGAAAGGATGGTAAGGGATGAAAGGGGAGGGGAGAAGAGAATGGGAAAGGGAGGGAGAAGATGAGAGGAAACTGGAGACAGGAAAGGAAGTGTAATGATGAAAAGGAGGTTGGGAAGGGAAGGAAATGAATGACCGGAAGGAAGAGATAAAATGAGGAAGGAAAAGAGAAATAGGGAATGGAATGAAATATATGTGAATGTAAGGGGATGAGAGAAGTTGGGAAGGGGAGGAGACGAGATTAGGAACGGGCGAGATGAGGAAAGGAGACATCGGGAGGGGAGAAGACGAAAAGGGGTAGAGGAAGGATAAGGAGGAGAGCCGGAGAGAGGAAGGGGAGAGGGGAGAAAAGGAGAAGAGAGGAGGTGATGGGATAGGGATGGGAGAGAAGGAACAGGGAAGAGAGGGGAGGAGAGGAGAGGGAAAGGAAAGGAAAAAGATTGCGAGGAGAGGGAAATTAAGGGAAAGGAAGTTTAATGAGGAGAAGAGGTTGTGAAGAGAAGGGAGTGGAAGACTAGAAGGGAAATGAGGGGAGAGGAGATATGGGGAAGGAAAGAAAAAAAGCAAATGGTTGGGAGAGGAGAAGCTTGGAAGGGAAACGAGTAGGGAGAAATGCGGAAGCGTGATGGAAAGGGAAAGGAAGGTAAGGGGAGGGAGGGAAGAAGACAGTAGACATGGGGAAAGGAAGGGGAGCAGAGGGGAGGTAGGGCTGGGGTGAGAGCAATAAATGGGAGAGCTGGGAGAGGAAATAGGTCAGGGAGAGGAGGAGAAGGAAAAGTAAGGGAGGTACGTAGAGGAGAGAAAAGTGGAAATGTCAAACAGAAGAGAAGAGAGGATAGGATGGCAGATGAGAGGAGAAATGGGTACGGGATGTGGCAGTTGAGAGAGAATAAAAAGAAATGGATTTGAAGGAAATGAGAGGAGAGGAGGTCAGATAAGTGAGAGAAAGTGAACAAGTAAAAGAGGGTTGTGAAGGGAGGGAAAGGGATTGCAGCCTGGAGAGGAGAGATGGGGAAGGGACGGGAAGTAGGGAGGAGGGGAGTGGAAGGGTGACGGGGAGGGGAGGGGAGGGGAGGGGAAGGATGACGTGAGGAGAGGAGAAGAGATTGGAGAAGGGAAAGGAAAGTAAAGCAAGTGTTCCAAGGACAATGGGGTTATGAAGAGAAGGGAGGGGAGAGGAGTTGAGGTGTAGTGAAGATAAGAGGTTGGGAGGGGGAAATTAAGGAGAAGATAGGAAACAAAAAGAGAAGGAGTGGAATTGGGTAAAGGAAGGGATGGCAGCTGTAAAGAATCAAAGGGGGGTTGAGAATGGAAGACAGGGGAAAGGAAGCCAAGGGACAGAAGACGAAGCTGTTTGAAAGAAAAAGACAAGGGAAGCCAGAGGATGGAAGGAAAGGGACTGGAAGGAAAGTGGTATTGGAAAGAGAAGGAAAGTGGGTTGAGAAGGAACAAAAAGAAAGATTAGAATTATGGAAGGACGAAGAGGAAAGGGAATGGACAAAGGAAGGGACAGGAATGGAGAACTGAAGGTAAGGAAGGGTTGTTGGAAATGGAACACAAGGAAATGGAAGGGAATGAAAAGATGAGAATGGAATTGGGGAATGGAAGAGAAGGGCATGAGAGAAAACGAAGAGGAGAAAATTGGGAAAGGATAGAAAGTGAATGCAGTCGCGGCCAGTATGACTCGCGGGTGGGAGGGGTGGGGGGTTGCGCAGGGACGGGGTTGTGGGGGGGGGTAATTTAAAATAAAAATTATTTTTAAAAAGTTAACTTACCTTCACCGGCTTGTCCTGCTTCGACTCTGCTCCTCTCCTGCTCTCCTACCTCCAGCATGAACAAGATGGGAGCCTCCCTCCCTTCCCCTAAACCAATCACAATGCTGCAATGGCAGCGTTGTGATTGGTCGGGATGCCGACCAGCCAGGCATCAATGGGGAGGACATTTTCTCCATGTAGAGAAAAGGCAGAGTGCACATGACCGGTTTGGTTGGCCCCAGAGGGCCGACCAAACAGTCAGCTCCCTCAGCAGTGGGCAAGCCACTCCTACCCTGCCCTAGCCTAGAGCAGTCATGCCCACCTGCCCGCCCCCCAACCAAACACTTCTGCTTTCTCGCAATGCGAGAAGCAGAAACATAAAATGGTAGTTTCACCATTTTATGTTTCTGCTTCTCACACTGCGAGAAAGCATTGGGGCGACACTCCTCCGCCCTTGTGGAGGACCCGCCCCAGAGTGAAGAGACAGGAAGGATAGACAGGGGAAGGGAATTCAAGTAAGGGAAGGGTCAGGAGAGGAGAAGATGGGGAGGGAGAATGGAGTGGGTATAGTATAGAAGGAAAAGGGGGAAGGAAGAAAGGGAAGGGTGCTGGGAGTGCAGGTACCAGAAAGGGAAAGAAAAAGGGTATGTATGGTTGGCGAGGAATGAAAAGTGTAGGGAAAGGGTATGGACGGGAGAGGGGGAAGAAATGGAATATTAGATAGAAGGGGTGGGGGTGATAAAGAAGGTTTTTTGGCAGAAGGAAGTAGAGCGCAAGAAAGGATGTCACTGTAAGGGAAGGGAAGTGGATTAAAGGGATAGGAAAGGAAGTGGAAAGGATGGGGAAGATGACAAAAATATTGCCTGCAGTAGGTAAGGTATGGAGAGCCTCAGAATGGAAGGGAAAGGACAGAATGGGGATTGAAAGATGGAATGTGCATGGGTTGGGCATGAAAGAGATGGGAAGGGAAATATGACAGGGCAGGAAAAGGAGAGAGAATGGAATGCGAAGTGAAGGAAAAATGGAAGAAAAATTAAACAAATGTCAGAGAGGCGAAGGAAAAGAGGGGAAGAGTATGGGATGAGCTATAAAGAGAAGCGAAGAAAGAATGGATGGAAGGGTTTCAAGAAAAGGATGAATTAAGTTGGAAAGGGAAGTGTTCAGTTGAAGGAGCTGTGAGTTAGAAGAATGTGGGGTGAAAAAATAAGGGTTAAGGAAAATGGGGATTTCAAGTCAGTTTTCAGTTCGGTTTGGTTTTCAGTTCCGTTTTCGTTTGGTGTATTAACTCACCTTGTTTCCCTTGTCCACAACCCTGCCCCCTTCCTTATTGAATCCTGCTCAGCCCCTGCAGCTCCGGCCTCTCCGTGGCCCCAGCTCCAACCCTCAGCGGCTGTCCTCTCTGTCCGGTGTCCTCGTATACAATGCTGTATTTCCCTGGTTACCTGCCTGTTATAGTAGGCCACGTCACAATGGAGTCTTTTCCACGTGTCATCATGCATTTCACAACTTTATGGATGATACCATGTGCTTCAAGCTACTAGGGGGAGCAGACAAGGCACTGGAATTATCCAATTCCTTGAAGAGATCCCACTATTAAGTCACTAAAATGATCCTGCGATGAACCAGAAAGAAGACACTGTCGTGCCCGACATTCTTATCAAATTCTTTTCCATGTTCGCCCTGCTGCAGTGGACTCCTCCTCTCTACAGGTACCGTGGCTTGCTGACTTCACGTTGCAGGGCCTGTGATATTCAAGAATTCCAGCAGCAGGGCTCGGCTTCATGTGGTGCTGGGATTAAACGTATTGCTAGAATTTGTGTTGTAGGAATTGTTTAAAAAAATCATACATTCAGCATACTCCCATCCCCACAACCTGTCTTCACACAGCCAGTCTGATTCTTACTGCACCACATCTATAGCTCTGTGTCTTCCCTCCCCCTCTCCTCTAGAAATGTCCAGTAATCCCTCTCACTCCTTTCAGGAAGTGTGAATATCAATGGAGTCTACTTAGAAAGATGAAAATAAAAGTTCACCAACTCTAATTATTTCATCCTGGGAATAGAAAGTGCGAGTCATGGATTCACACCTCTTGAGACCTAGGGGCATATTTATGAGAATGTGGCGCAGCGTAGTGCAGCAAGTCACTTTGCAGCGCTGAGTCGCAGGAAAGGGGCAGGAAAGCGTTGTATTTAAAAATAATACAGCACATTCCTGTCCTGGTCCCTGTGCTGGTGCCGTTTTGGCTGCCGAGAGCCAATGCAGGCTCCTTTGCACCATGCTGCAGGGGTGCTTGCGTTGCATGCACGATTGTTTTTATGCAAGAAGGGACACCTTCCTGCACAAAAACAATCCTGAGAGGCATGTTCCTCAATCTGTGTGTGCTGCAGAATGCACCACACATAGAAAGAGGAAGTAGCAAGGAGAAATAAAGATATTTCTCCTTGTTACGCCTCACCTCAGGAGGCGTATCTTTTTGGCGCATTCTAAGGTTTACCAGTTCTGTTCTGTTCTGTTATGTTATGTTACTATAGTTTTGTATAGCGCAAATCACCACTGGTCTCTAAGCGCTTTCAAAGAAAAAGGAACACAACACGCTGCCACCGATGTACCGCCCGCGACCGCACAGATGGTTTAGGGTATAGATGTTATCTTTTTAAACAAGTGGGTCTTTAACGCCTTTCTGAAGGACAGTAGCACTGGCTCCCCTTGCAAGGTTGCCGGTAGCTCGTTCCAGATTTGCAGAAGGAGGACCCACAAAGCTCTACCACCCTTTGATTTAGGATTAAATCTCAGTGGAGTTAGTTTGCATGCTTTGGATGAGCGCAAGGCTCTGCCCGGGATGTACTTTCTCAGCCGGTCTTTAATGTATTTGGGGGCTTCTCCATAGATGGCTTTATGGGCTATGCAGAGGCACTTGAACTGCACTCGATTTTGTTCGATGGGCAGCCAGTGCAGGTTCTGTAGCAGGGGCGTCGCTCGTGTTCTCCTCGGTAGAGAGAACTGGTAAATCTCGGAATGTGTCAAAAATCATGGGAGTTGCGTGGGAACACTCATGCGTATCAGGGCAGAGTATGACAAAGCCGCGATTTGCACTGTGTTGCTTACTTCCGGATTTATGAAGCCACTCAGGGCCACTCAAGGTGGCCTTGTGTGGCTTCATAAATCTCATTTTGGACTTGCATCACGCTTTCACCATGTTGTGTGGTGCAAAAGTAATGCACCTCCTCTTATAAATATGCTTCATATTGTTCGAATAAATCGAACCCGGCACCATGTTGGTAGCTGCTTTAAGTCATCCCTTGTGCTTCGTGAGATGTGGCTCTATCTGGTGCTTCTGACGAGGTCCGCCCTGAGACTAGCACACGTTTTGCTTACTATAGTGTTGCCCCCATGATCACGTCCCTTCCCCCGAGACCATGTCACCCCCTCTCTCATGAGCTATAGATGCCGGATTATTTTTCCTTGTTCCCATCGACATGTCTACGGAAAAAGGTTTAAGGAGGCCTACCTTAAAAGTGTACTGAACCATACATAAATATATTTAGGAGAGCAACTAACCCACTCAAATAGATCAAAGCTGTTTGCTCAAGTACAGGCCTGAATTTTTTTTTTATTTTTAAATTAGCAGAATCGCACATCAGTATACTCACAAATGTGATTAATACAATACAAGTGACATTAGATACTTATTAAAATAGAAAAAAGAGTCCCTTCAGGACAGCTTATCCGAAAAACAAATCTCCAAAAACCCAAGATTATAGAAAAGTACACTGATTATCATAATAGTTGAGGTGAGTCAATACATTAACTATTACAAAAATCAAATGCATAATAGCGAGTGATAAAGTGCCGCTGTACCTGATTAAATCCCTACTTATATAATTACTTAATTCCCTCAATGGTTAGAATTACATGCAGTACACATGTGATAGCAAATAACATAGCATCAAGCTACTCAAACCACCTCAATCATGAATGGCAGTAATAAGGACAAAGCATCCTAACACCTCCTAGCTCTCAGTAAACAGATAAAGAAAATATAATACCATGTAACAGGATGTTAAAATACAAACATGCCATGTCTCCCTATCCATGTTTTAAAAACTCGCCGACAGCATGCATCTTCAGCGTTGCCCTCAAGTAATCACAGGTTGCATTACCACCTGGTCATGCCCGTCTTTTTGATTACATCCGAAAACTACCAAGAAGCATTAAACTCTTTAAGCCCCGCACCCATTTGGCAAACGTTTCTTTGTTCTGTTACGCCAATATTGGTATGTTGGAACCCTACATGTTCTACACTTTTGTAAAATCAATGAGTGAGCAAGTAAAGAAGCTATTGATATAAACCCCTGTCCCAATTTGTCAATGTTAGAACCCTGGCTCTTTTTAAAAAACCCAGAGTACCAAACAAGCTTCCGGATCTATTTTATCCTGGAGAACGAGAATAATAGCTGAGAAGACCTTTTCCCAAAACTGTCCCAACAAGTGGCAAGTAAAAAAAATATGAAGCCCAGCCCCATCCCCTACTGCTGACCTGTAGGGCTGCAGGAGTATAATAGGCCATCTACCAGGATAGAAAAGACATCCTCCTAAATCTGCCCAACGTAATGCCTTATGGCCTATTACTGAAATAGTCTGGCATCCTCCTCAGAGAGGCTACATTGTGTAGACAGCCTAATTATTTTTAAAAAGCTTATCACATTATGCCTAACCCCCTGATTCCGCAATAACCTATACCAATTTCCACTTTCCTGAAGCGTAGACCTTAAATGTGAGCATATAGCGGGTGAGTATCTTGACTAGATTCCTGGCAATGTTTCCTGAAAAAGAGGATGATCTGCTGGAAGCGCAAGAAGAAAAACTTACAGCGATCACCACAGCGAGCATGCAGTTCTTGCCTGTAATGCATTTACCCCTTAACAAAACATGCCCCAACTCCTTAAAAGCACAAGCATTCCAGATTCTTATATGAGTAAATGGTATTTTCAGGCCAACATACTGGCACTCTTGTAATGCAAGATACATGTAACCTAATGGAATATGTTTAGATAGATAAAATGATTGGAGTTAACTACCTAGCTCCTCCAAGACCCTGTATCTGGTTTTCTTTGGAAGCTTTGATGTCTTACTAAAAACTGCCAACTGAGTTTCAGCTTCATGCATCATTTCATCTATAAAAAAAGATCGCCCATCCTCTTTCTATCTAATGATTTTGCCAAAGCATGCAAACAAGATGCTTCGTAATATGTCTGTGCATGGGGTAATGCCAGCCCGCCCTGGCTAACATCTAATCGAAGTGCGGAGAGCTTTATCCTAGGTACCTTCCTGTTCCAGACAAATGGTCTAAAAAGTGTGTTCAGATCTCTAGAATAACTCTTATTAACTTTTATGGGAACATTAAAAAAATTAGAAGCAAAGGTAAACTAGACATTTTAATAAGAGCTACTCTACCGACTAATGTGAAGGAAAGGAGTGCCCATCTATCCAATAGCCAGTTAATTTCCTTCAATGTTACTACATAGTTCAATTGAAAAAGCTAGGAGTAGTTACTCATTACAAAGATCCCCAAATAGTGTATCAGGCTTTGGGAACAGGCTTGCTGCTGGAAGGAAATGCGGAGATTGATAACTGTAGAATTGAAAAGGAGCAGTTCAGTTTTACTCTGATTAATTATATAACGCCCAGTCAATTTAAACTGCTCGAACTCATCCAGCACCGTTACTGTCATCAATAAACATTTTTTATTTTGCCATACCCGACACAGGAGCCTCAATCCCCTCATTACCTCGATTCTTGGCAGTCAAAGGCTCTATAAAAAAAAGTCAACAAAATTGGGGACAGAGGACACCCCTGACGCGTACCCCTATTTACATCTACTCTACCTGCAAGGTTGGAATACACAAAATACTCACTTGTGCCCCTTTTATTGAATTTCTTTATTTATGATTTTCAAACACATAAAGCAATATGTCTATTGGTTGCAGAAGCAGCTGTACTTCGAACTTTTTGCATTGCCCGATGATTCCATAAACATACCCTTTGCAGTCTGGTTTTTCCCTTAAGAGAGATACAGTCATGGCCTAGTAGAACATTGGTTAATCTATAATTCCATTTTGCAGAGCATTTTACACTTGCATTATACTACTTTTCAGTCTGACATGGTACAACATCTGGCACAGTCACTACCTCTCATGTCACATCCCCATTGTTTCCATCTTGTGGAGTAGCGCTTCCCGAGCCCTCCCCACCTTGGCCTGCCTAGTAAGTCCGAAATAGCCCAATATTTCTTTATGGCGACTCTGCAGTGGGAGGTGCTCCCGGTATGTGTCTGATTAGGTGTTGCAATAAGTCATGTCTTTGTGCCAGTTCTCTATTGTCGGTGGTAGGCCCGACCCCCATCGCATAGCGACTCTATGTTTCGCTAGTAACAGTCCTGTAGCCACTAGTCGTCTCATGCCGCATTGTATCTCTTTGTCTTACCCCATCAACTCTTCTAGCAGAGATTGTTTCAGTGATATCCTGGTGATAGTCTCCAAATCCCTAATGACAGCTCGCCAGAAAGCTCCAACTTCCATACAATACCAGGCCAGATGCGCAAAGTCAGTGTCTGCCGCTCTACAGCCCTGGTAGTTAGGCGTGTTTCGCATCTGAAACCTAAATAGTCAGGCAGGGGTGTAATACACTCTGTTAATGTATTTAAAGTGTATTAGTCTGAGCCTGGTGTTTAAAGATACTGTTTTTGTTACACCGCAACAATATTGCTATTGCTATTCACTTACAGTTACCCCAGATCATTTTTTCCATGCACGTAGGGCTTTAGTTGTTATTGATGTGCAAGCTTCCTGTGCATGTGTGTAGAGTCTAGTCACCAAGTGGCCAGGTGAGGAAATTTGAATTAGAGTCCTAAGTGCTAGAATTTCCGGAGATTGTAGGATACCCTAGTGGGGTATTTGCAGAGTATAACAAGCATTGGCATAGCCAATAGGTCTCGCCTTTGGGACCTTATAAGTGTTTAGCCATGCAACAGTTAATGGTGTTGCAGTAAGGATATTGTGCTGCATAACTAAGTACTTATAAGGTCCCAAAGGCGAGACCTATTGACTATGCTAATGCTTGTTTATTGAGTTTGCAAAAGAGCGTAGCGGCACTTTTCAGCAGGAGCAAAAAACACTTTGTTACTGAAAAGTGTGGATAATTCCATATTTAAACAAAGTGGGTGCGAGCACATGCTCTTTCAGACACGCAGCCACACACATCTGGTTTCTAGTAATTTGGGTTCAACACCCACATAATCCCGGGGCCAAGTTTGAGAGGCTCCTGCTATTGTAGGAATGTGCCCTTTAAAATATTTAGTAGGTTCTTGGTGGTATGGTGACATAATTACCTTCAGCTTTGTTCATATTGTTGTCCCATGCACCACTAATATTTAATTTCAACTGCAGATATCAGAGGGCACTGCTACACAGGCCTCTTTTCAGTATCGCACACTGTACACAGCACAGAATTGGGTATTGTATGCATGCTCTCTAATGCTAAGACTCCTATTTTACAATTAAAATATGTATACATGTAATCCTTTTCTCCAGCTATCCCCCTTAAATTATCCCAATTTCAAACTTAAACGCATAATTCCCCTTTGATGCTGCCAAATGTTGGTATTTATAGTTGTATCACTCGTGGTGGCCTGACGGTGTGCCTGCCCTCGTCTTTTTAGACTACTCGACTGAGCCCTCTCACAGACGATCTACTGCCTGGTAAACTTATTTTTCGTCAACGAACCCCTCGCCGGCACTTACTGCTAGCCAAGCTCCACGGTACCTGGGACACAAAGCCTCAAAAACCTTATTGGAAGCCGCCATCTTTGACATGACACAATTCGTGTGGCTATGACCTTCCGCAAAAAGATAGAAAAGAGACTACACTTGAAACGGTCGGCAACCATCTTCGAATCTTCTCTAATTCTTCACAGTCTCCACATGGGAAAACATATTTAAATACAATAAAAGCGCTGTTATGTAGGCCATATACAGTGTACTTTACGGAAACTTAAGCAAGACTTGCAAAGCAGCAAAATTATAGTGTAATACTGTGAATCGAATCTTACGCGTGTAAACATTCTTGTCATACCATCCATGGCAAAACAAATCTAAGGGATCAAATGGGAGGAGTTCATCGTCTTCAACAAAGGTAAGGAAATAGCATCACATTTGAAATGTTTCCCAGTTAACAATATCTTGCAACAACTTCTGTCCCAACGACCTGTGTCATCTCCTCTGGTCTGTCTTTTGTTTCCATCCTACTCAGCGTGTCACATTCTTTCACTGCTGTTCTATGCGGCATAGACTACGAGTCACGTATAACAAACACATCAATCATTGACAGTTGATGCAATTTAGGGTGTCGACTGCGATTGGTTCGCGAATCGCGACCCTGAGGTTGGACTATTTTAATTAAATATGGCAACCGGATTGTTAGCCCGTGAGTCGGGGGAGGATGCTTTCAGTAACCTTTTCAAGTTTTACCGGCACCGAAATCCAGCACCAGACTTTTCTGCAGTCACCAACTTCTCACCTAATAGAGGTACTGACAGCAAGGTAAGAACCTGATCATCTGTGCCTTAACGTAAACAAGCACAAGCTCGCGCTGCAGCAGGGGGAGGAGCGCGCGCGCCTCGCACGGGAGGAGGGGGGCCTGCGTGATTCATTTGCGGGAGCGATAAGAGCCACCATATGGCGGCGCTCGCTCCCGCAAATGAATCTCACACATGCACGCGCTGCCATTGAAGGCAATGGAACGCGTGCACGGTTGTGGGTAAAAAAGGGGACCGATGGCTGAAATTCTCCTCCTATGCAGCGCATGCGCGCTGCATAGGCGAGACCTAAAAAGGATCCTGCTTGTTTTTCAATCAATCTCTGCCAGGTGTTAGTCATCATGTTTACCCGATTGATAATTCTGTGTCTACGGGTCGACTTTCCAAGCAGTAGTTGTGATAGGGTCATTGAGCCCGCTGCATCACGTTCCAGCTACACATGTGGGAGATCTTGTGGGCCATGTACCCAAGAGTGGGCATGGGCACATTGGGCGACCCTATAATATGCTTCTAGGTCAGTGCCATTAGTCCTCACTGGACTATGATAAGATAAGTGTTTCCCAGCTCACTCTCGGATGTTTGCCATATGTGTCAGAAGTGTTTGGAGTCGCTGAAACAATGACCCAGGCAAGAGTATCGGAAAGTTCATAAATAAAAACAGAAAACGGGACAAGACCACCATCTTCATCATGGCTTTGTGGCCGTTGAGCGACAGCAGCAATCTAATCCAGCGATCTATGTCATCTGTTAGATTCTGCGTGGCTTTGTCATAGTTTTCCTATATCACAACTACTGGGTTTGTGTGTGTCTGAATTCTAAGTATCGGACAGGGTCTGACATTCATTGGAGAGGAAACTCCAGTGGAACTGGCTCCATAGCTGGAGTAAGCGGGAAAATAGTAGAATTGCTCAAGTTGACTGGTAGTCCGGAGCGGATTTCCAAATTGATCCATTTTATTTAACACTGCTGTGAGGTTATGCTCTGGATTTCTTATTTACAGGAGCATGTTGTCTGCATATGCAGAGATTTTGAGTCTATAGTTTGGGGATCTCAGTCTTCTATGGGCATGGTATTCCCGTAAGGCACATCCCAGTGGCTCTGCGGCCAAGGCATAAAGTAGGGAAGACATAGGTCATCCCTGTCTGGTGCCTCTTTCAATATGGATGGGGTTTGAAGTCATATTATTGATCCTCAATCTCGCTGCTGGTAAAGTGTACTGGACTGAGGCCAGTCTGTAAAACACATCTCCAACGCCTACATGCCATAGCACTTTAAGCATAAAGTTCCATTCTACTGAATCAAACGCCTCTTGCACCTCCTGAGTAAAGTCCAGGTGCAGTGCTATTTCAAAGTCCTCATACCTGAGCACCTTTAATTCTCCTGCCTTTTCTCAGTGCCTCATCTTGATCTCTGTAATTCAGAAGTCGAGCGATGATCGACCAGAGCTGCGCTCCCGGCACCGGCAGCGGGGCAAAAGATCTGTGTGCGCATTCAACTATGAAGAAATCAGAGAAAGTCCCTCGTCCCAAAAACTCTGTTAGAAGCTGCTCCACGATGCATTCCATATTGATAATGTCCGTTGTCTCCGTGTCTCCTATGATTCGTAGATTGTTTAGTCTCGAGCATGCTTCTAAGTCCTCCGCCTTTGACTGCAACACTGTAAGTAGGTTATCTGCCTTCTTTTGCTTGGTGGACAGTAAGGTTTGTGCATCCTCAGTCTCTGATACTTGTTGTTCTACTGTGTCCAGCCTCTGTGTGTGGTTATCAAGGCGTTCCAACACTTGGCCCATCCTGAACGTTAAGACGTCTATTTTGACATCTATCTTCATGAGACTCCGCTGCATTGTCATCAGGATTTGTTTTAAGTCTGTGTTTTCATCTGTTTCTGGTTCAACCAACGCCTTTTCTTGGATGGTGTCAATCACCCCATACTTTTTGGGCATCTTCCTCAGCTCAAATTGTAGCAGTCTCAGTTCTAGTGCCTCCAGCTCCTGTCGGCAAAGCCCTCCGCTCCCCGCAGCTGGTTCCAACCAGAAACCACCAGAGGCCGCAGGGCGCCTGGCCATGTTACAGGTCCACCATGCAGCCAGTGCCCATCGAGAGGCGGATGCCGGTCGGCCACAGCGCGAGGACCCACAGCACAGGTGACCAATGCCACCGCGCTGCCACTGGCACCTGGGGTAGCCTCCTGCTTCACGTGGATAATGCAAGCCTCCGAGCCTGTACAGGCTGTCATCAGTCCAACGGGGCAGGGGATCGCTGATCTGTCCTCTACACGAGTTGAGGTCTTACTTGCACCTCACTCATTCCGTTTCGCCTGGGCTGCCCTTCTGCCAGCACAGTTTTCCATTGCCACTGCTCCCTATCTCCCCGAGTGGCACTGTTGGTGTCTATGCAGCGCACAGGCCCGGGGACGGCCCGGTAGTCCTGCACCAGGACTCTTCTTCGGTTGCCAGCAAGCCCTGTCCAACTGCTAGGTCCAGCCAGCCACCACCAAGGGTCCTGGGATGCCCAGTTGGGTTGCTGGCACCAGTGCCAGGTACTCGCCAGTGCCCGTTCTGGGTCAGCCACTTGCCGACCACAGCCCAACGCCTCCGATGTTCCTCCTGGGTGCCGCAGTCCACAGGTGAGTGGCGCATGCAATCACCACCACATCATTTCAGTGGGCATTCGGGCGGCCGGACTAGGCCCCAGGGCCCACGGAGGCCACAGCAGGTCAAACATAGTGAGGTGGGTGCTCTGATTTTACATTGATGGGGTCCCTCAAGTACCCCGCCACACCTGGTTACTTTAAAAATTGAGTGGCATGCACCATGTACACCAGGATTGTGTCGGATGGTTCGGCGGCAGTCAGAGCTCGGTTATTGCACATCCATCTTGGAGCTAGGCACACTCCTCCCCTCTTCACTTGTGCCCCTTGATATAAATTCAGGAAAACCAAACTTCTCAATACCATGAAAGAGCGTATCCCAGTTAACCAGATCAAATGCTTTCTCTGCATCAACCAATATTACAGCGGCTCAAGTCTGGTTAACAGAAAAATAGTCCAACATGTGTTTTAAGAAACATGTATCTGCAGATATCACATGATTTTCCACAAACCCCGGCTGATCTATATGTATTAATGTCTAGGCTGCCGGAGTAATACGTATAGCCCATATTTTCATTAAGAGCTTATAATCATCATTCAATAAGATGATAGGTTGATAAGAATTGGCATTACTTGGATTCTTATCTTTCTTAAAAAAAACGAACAATTGTGGATTCCTTGAAGGAAGAGGGAACCTACCCACCCTCTTAAACAAAATTTAACAAATCAGTCAAAAAGGGTATAAGTTCACGTGCATAGGTTTGAAAAAACTCAGACGGATCCCATCATTGCCGCATGCCTTCCCACTAGGCATTGTGGCAAGAGCTTCCTGCACCTCTGCCGCTGAATGTTAGAGGTCTTTTTTTCTGTCTGAGAATTTGTCAACTGATGGACCAATTTCTTATATAAATTTTCTTCACTTTTGTCTTTATCTTTATTTAAACGTACTTGTTTTCGCCATTTACTCTCATTTTCTCTTCAATTCATTATATTTGAATGAAGGTGTCTCACAGAATCTCAGGAGTCAGAAGTGGGTTCCACAAGCCGTGATATTTACTGAAAATTGCCCAATGCATCTCGGGAAGCTGATTCCCTTCTTCAGGGGCATCTAAAATGATCATAAATAAAATAATTTAGCTAACTTTATCATCATTAATAAAACACTTCATTTGGATTACAAGAACAAGATATTTGCAGTTATAAACCAACAACTTGATAACCACATGATTTACACCATACTTTTCACCATGTTCAAGCCCTATTGGCTTACTCCTATCCTTCGTATGCCCTGGTTTCTTCACAATATTTCCCACAAAGTTCACCTGCCTTTTACGCTACGCAGTCTTTGTTATTATTAAAATATCTGTACGTGTGCGCTGTTTTACTCTTACCCGAGCTTGTAGTTTACCCCATATTATGTAAAACGAGTCCACCCGTCTTGCCTTTCGGCGCGTTAAATGTAAATGTAGTTGAGCTTATATAGCGCACAGCTACCCGCAGTGGGTTTCCCGGCGCTTGCTTAGGGAACCCTTCCTGATATTCCCCTGTGAGATAGCAGGGTATCCACAAGGTGAAAGTCAGGCATCCTGCCGCGAGGGGCCGTTGTGGAGATTAAGCAAGTTGTTGCCCAGAGTCGCAGAGTGTGAACCCGTGAGTCGAGGAGGCACCGGGGCGAGAATTATCGAGTCTGTGGAATTTTTAGCCCAAGACCCGCCGGGGTGGGGAATTGAACCCTGGTCCAGGACCGATCTCAGATTCCGGGTCTGCCGCCTCTAACCCCTGAGCCACACTTCTCCATTCATTAGAGCGCTCCTGGTGTTGGTTAAACCAATGTTACAACAGAATTCTCTTTTAAATTGCCACCACGTCTTCTGCGTCAGCCGAAAATTCAATACACGTGTTCGCCTCGCATCTATGCAGTGACATTAACGAAGACTACATAAACTTGGAAAAATAGATTATTACAACTCCCAGAAACCTTCCTACAAGTTTTGATTTATCATGCGATGCTCGTATAAATGTTGCTTTTATCCTCGTTCTATTCCGTAAAACAGTTCAAGGCCGATTTATACAAAATCATATGTTTCTTTGTAGCAATTACTGAGTGACTTAAACGAAGTGCTAACTGTTCAAATGTTCGACATAGGTGAGAACCCCACTCCTGGGTTTTTTACCTTCTGTAACCTTCCTGTAATCATGTTCTTTCGTCACAAATGTATTCATGCTTAATCCTGTGTGTGCAATCTCCTTTTGAGAAGAAGAAATCATACTAATGCAGTTCAAGGGAAAGAGATGCCCTCAGAGTAATCCATGTTGTAATCCTTTTTTTTAAATCAATTGTACTTATGGTGGCGTGCCGAACCTGCATCGCGCTTCGTCTCTGTAGCGCTGTAGCGTAATAACTTCACAATAAGAATCATCCGTAAGATTCCATCAGGCTGCACTGCCTTAATACACCATGGGTTTAAATCCAATGGACCAATTTCTTATATAAATTTTCTTCATTTTTGTCTTTACCTTTATTTAAACGTACTTGTTTTCACCATTTACTCTCATTTTCTCTTCAATTCATTATATTTAACCGAAGGTGTCTCACAAAATTTCAGGAGTCAGAAGTGGGTTCCACAAGCCGTGATATTTATTGAAAATCGCCCAATGCATTTCGGGAAGCTGATTCCCTTCTTCAGGGGCATCTATAATGATCATAAATAAAATAATTTAGCTAACTTTATCATCATTAATAAAACACTTCATTTGGATTACAAGAACAAGATATTTGCAGTTATAAACCAACAACTTGATAACCACATGATTTACACCATACTTTTCACCATGTTCAAGCCCTATTGGCTTACTACTATCCTTCGTATGCCCTGGTTTCTTCACAATATTTCCGACAAAGTTCACCAGCCTTTTATGCTACGCAGT
Organism: Lissotriton helveticus; assembly: GCF_964261635.1. NCBI lineage: Eukaryota > Metazoa > Chordata > Amphibia > Caudata > Salamandridae > Lissotriton > Lissotriton helveticus. The sequence continues at coordinate 604,592,235 of NC_136072.1, read as the reverse complement.
CTTTGTTATTATTAAAATATCTATACGTGTGCGCTGTTTTGCTCTTACCCGAGAAGTCCAAGAAGATTACCAAGATAGAACATGGAAATTTCGAGTTTGGAGAGCGTTGTGCCGGAACCCCATAAGCTTGTGTAATGTTTAAATCAACTGAATGTCCCCGCAGGACATGAGACTTAATGAATGAGTCCACCCATTGAGGAATATGTGTGCCCTCACACCCCTCTGGGACCCCAACTATGCACAGGTTAGAGGGCAGTGAATGGTTATCGAGCTCCTCATTTTTGTACTCCAGAAAAGATTTTTGCTTTCCGAACTGGCTAACTTCTTCCTACATTGACGTCACTTGATCTTCCAGTTCCGATATTCTGGACTCTGCTTCCTGCAACCTTTCTGGAAGTTGAGTCATAGTTTTTCCAATTTTAGGCTCTGATGCAAGGTTGCTATTTTAATCGCCTGTGAGGCCTTAAGATCCCTAATTTTATCCAGAAAGTTATTCAGCATAGTTTTTATGTCGTATAACTTTTTCCCGCATGTTTTATCATGTTTCTCTGTAGTGTTTTCAATCTGCACTCTAATGTAGCTTGTAGGCTCTACAGAGCACAGCTGTACCAAGTTAAATATCTCCTTCTTAGGATTCTAACATGCAGATGGATTGGACGCCTCTATCGTCCGCTGCCTTAGAGGTTCATAGCCCAGAGCTTGCACTACAACCTGGGATACCCAGACATTTGCAAGGTGACAACAAGCTCTCAGGAGCAGTGACATGATTTCATCCCAAGAATTTCTTTCATTGCAGTCTGTTTGACCTATTGCTTGGTGGGTGGGTGGGTGTTTGGGGGTGTTTGTGTGTGTTTGTGTTGGAGACTGGTAAATATGTACAGGACTGTAATTGTGGAAATTGACAAAGGGTACTACATGGCATCATACAGATTTAGCAGTAATGTGATGATATATAAATGTTACTTTTTTCATACTGGCTAGTATGTGTTTTAGTTACATGCACTAAAAGCTTGTAGCTGTATGCATTAGTAGTTCGAAAGACTTTATTTATTTATTTAGTTATGCTTAGCATTGTAGCAAGAGCCTTTCAGCAACAGGTTTTGCCGGGCATAGTTTAACAATAGGCAGTTTGTGGATTAACATAAAAAAGAATGGTGTTTCTTGAGTTGGTAAGTGAGTGGAGGAAGAAACACAGGAGAAAATGTGTGATGTGGAATTAGTCAAATGTTCCTTTTGGAAAGAGATGTATTCCTTTAGAGCAATCATTAATGTCATGAGAGAGGAGAGGGGAGCGCATGTCTGTGATGAGTGAATTCTAGTGATGAAATCCAAGGAAGTTAAAAGGCCAGAACCATGAGGTCACACAGGGAGGTTTAGGTGAGACTAGAACATTATGGGTAGATCAGCAAAGACTGATGGGGAGTTAAGTACCTAATGAGGATGTTGGATAGGTAGTGAGCCATAGTTTTAAAGACCAGGACAAGTCATTTATACAAGGACTTGTATTGCAGATAGCCATCCAACCTGATGAAGATAGTGGCAAATAGTATCTGTCTGGAATGGTTACAGAGAGTCCTGGTGGTGAAATGGATCACCATATCCGGTTGAGAAAAACTCAACGTTGTTGGAAACACACTAACAAGCAACTATAGGATATGCTGACATTTGGATCTGTGAAAATGGGATATATGACGTTACAACGCAGGCTATTACAACGCCTGCCTTTACAACGCGGTTTTTATATCGCAAACCTTTACAACGCATAGCGCTTAGAGGTGCTGGATAGTGGTAAGTTTAATTTTCTATTCCAACTCCAGTCCCCATGGACACTAGGGAAGGTGTTGGATAGAAAATTAAACTTATACCCTATCCTAGAGCGCCCCCCAGCGCAATGCGTTGTAATGGTTTGTGTTGTAATGACCGCGTTGTAATGGCAGTGCGTTGTAAAAGTTTTGTTGTAAAGGTTGTTCACCGTGAAGATGATATGGGGTAATTACATGTTGAAATTGTTCCTGTGAATGTAGCATCCTTGTGCAGACTTTCGATATTATGCAGGTAAGGGACAATGTGCTTCATTTAGGGGCAGTGCCAGTCATTTCAACTCTCACCAGAGGACTGGCAAAAAATGTCCACTAGGGATAAAGGATAGGGATACAGGTGCTCACTAGCATTGACTGTACAGTTCTCTTGCAGGAGATGATTCCAGTGTGCACCAATTCCAAACAATACTTGCTTACCAAGGTTAAGCATCCTTATTGGCATTTTATATTCAACATTATCGTTTACACAATTCCAGCTATTCTTCAAACACAATTATCTTGTACAGTACTGTGTTACATCAAATTATGCACTTTCAAGTTCACAGGATGCATGTCGAATTTCATGTGTACTTGGATTTTGGAGCCAGAATACAGCTTTTAATAAACAGATATCTATTCTCGGTGGGCGGTTGTCAGCACCATTCTAGTACATAACAACATCCTTTGAGAATAAACAATAGCTTCTAACTATTAACTAAAACTTGTGCAGGTGGGTGGCATTTGTATAGTCATAAACGTGTCTTAAAGAGCTCATCAGTGGGGACTAAATGGACTAGGAGGGTGTCTCATAACATACTAGTGTCCGTGGCTTCGCATCTCTTTCTTGGTTATAAACATCGCTGGTGTCCAATAATAGAATCTACCCCCATATCTCATTGTAGGGACGAGGTTGCTGTATTGTTATGTCTCCGCCTATTCCTGCCCGCCACCTCTCTCTCCTCTCTCACTGTCTGACTGTGTCGCGTTTCCCATGACACCAAAGCTTCCTTCCAGAGATCAGCTTTGGAGTGTTTCCACACTCCCCTGGATTCTTCCCAGCTCAGCGCTCGGCTTTGAGCCCCAGCCCAGTTAATAACATCGCATTTCCAAGCATCAAACTGGGGTCCAATCACAGATTTTCATTCTAACACAATTCTTCGCCTAGTTAACCCCATGGCCAAGTCTATCAGTCTATTCCCAACCTTGCATTTATGTGGTCAGGAAAAAAGTCCCAACAGGCATACCTGCACTGTAAGGGCTAACTCTCATCCTAAAACATCTTTAATCTTAGCTAAAATTGCTTTCCAGAATATACATGTGTTCTGACATTCCCATATCACATGTATAAAATCTGCATCTATGTGGGAACATCTTGGGCACTTCCGTACTTCCCCTCCGTAAGTGACGTTGAGGAGGTGAGGTGTCATGTAGGTCATGTGTATAAATTAAATTGTATATATTTCAAGCAGGTATTTCGGGAGACCTTCTTAGGGGATTGCAGGATTTTGCCCCATTCTACATCTGAGAGTTCCCCATCTACAATCCTCTCCCATCTCCCTCGCAGTTCGTGCAATGGGGTATGGGATGTGGTGAGCAAGGTGGCATAAAACCATTTTACTTGGTGCCCCGCAGATCATCACTGAGTGTAACACTGGGTGAATCTCAGGCTCCTCCCTTCCCCCTCCCCACAACTGTCCAAAGGTGCGAGTCAGGGCCTCGTACAGTAGGCATTGTCCCAGGGAGAGCCACAGCTCTCCACCATTTCCTCAAATGGGATCAGTGATTTATCCAGATAGCAATACCCACATTCTCCAGCCCTGCTGTTGTCCAGTGTGCTAACTGTTCAGGTGAGAAGATCTTCCTAGGTTCCCCATGGGGCAGGCCCACTAGAGGCAGCATAGTGGTATACTTCAGGTCCTTGGCATTTTGGTCTGACATCTTTTCCAGGTCTGTAAGGCTGTATTTTGCAATATCGAGCGATATGGGACCGCAATTGTTGGATCCAGCAGCTTTGCCAGCAGAAAGTTAGGGTAGGCGCCGGGTTCCATTAAACAGGTGTGTGGGGTTCTCCTTTCATATTTAGCTTCTCGTTGCTTATGTCATATTGGAATTCTATGCATTTCATGGTGTTCTATGTTAAATATGATATCACCTGGTGAGAGTGTCAGTTGATGCTCCTGCCTCCTTCCTGTTGAATGGGATCTTCTTATATGAATAAATCTACAAGAAACAGCCTTCCTGTGTTTTGACTTTTACTTCAGGAATGCTTCACTGGCGTAGTCGGCAGGATACAGGAAGAGATCTCAACACAAGAACTTGGTGAGAGATAATTTTAAAGACTTATAAAAAAAAACTTCATGTACACTGGGTGACTAACTTTGCTTCTCATCAATTTTAACTGGGCATTACTTAACAATCAAACTTAGTTACTAAGTCTTGGGGATTGGGAGCTTCGCCGCATACTCGCATCAAACTTAGTTACAAAGACTTGGGGATTGGAAGCTTTGCCGCATACTCGCCCCTTAAATATGTGTTGGGGTTGGGAGGTGTTAATTTCGATTTGGGATCATCCTTTTTATCTCTTTAAATTTCCTCGTGTTTAACATTGGACAAGTGATTACTTCTACAAACTGCCAGTGGGTGTTCGTTCCTTCTTCTGGCTTTAAAGAAAGTTGCATTGCTGTCATTGGCAGCACAAATTGTTGATCGTAGCTTTGCGGCAGTGTATTACATTGTGCTTAAGTTGCCAGCGCCATCGGAGGTGTAGATTAACAGACTTTGAAATTGTCTGCGCACATCTCAGATTTCAGACTGTGGCCGTGTATGTACATCTCTGATTTCACTCATTGACAGTGATTATATGGTGTTTTAAGTGAGAGAGGTGTGTGGAGTTCTCCTTTAATGCTTAGCTTCCCTGTGCCTATGTCATATTGGAATTCTATGTATGTCATGGTGTTCTATGTTGAATATGATGTAACCTGGTGAGAGTGTCAGTTGATGCTCCTGCCTCCTTGCTGTTGGATGGGATCTTCTTATATGAATAAATCTACAAGAAACAGCCTTCCTGTGTTTTGACATTCACTCCTTCCAGCCATTGTGCCAGCCATTGCATTTGGGCAGCTAACATATAAAGTTTGTAATTCGGTATCCCAAACCCACCTTCAGTCATAGAGCGTTGTAATGTCTTCAATGACACTCTCCGTCGCCCATCTCCCCACATCAGATTTTGTAGTAGGGAGTTCAACGGGCGGAACCACCCTGGGGGCATCAGGATTGGGAGGTTGAAGAAGAAAGTCGGGGCAGCATAACTATTTTAGATAAGGAAATCCTAGCCATTATTTGCAGTTGCAGGGTGCTCCAAAAAAGAACACAGGTTAGAATGGACCACATTGCTCTATTCAGATTTCCCACTTTCAGATCCTCCAGAGAGTGGAAGATATGAATGCCCAGATATTTGAATGACTGAGGGGTCCAATTAATATCAGCTGTCCGGGTCAAAGTCCTAGGCATAGGACCCGCCACTGGGAATAAATACTTCTTTGCTTTATTAACTCGGAGGCCCGGTATGCGTTCAAACCTCTCCAGGACCTGCATTATTGAGGCCACACCCTTCACTGCTTCCCGCAGGTAAATCAGCAGGTCATCGGCGTAAAGAGAGATAGTATGAACCCGCTCCCCAATCCTGAGGTCCATCCCTTCACCACCCTGTTGGACCCTCTCAGTCAACAGTTCAATTGCTAGGGCAAACAGGACGGGAGAGAGTGGACATCCTTGCCGAGTTTCCTGGGATATCTTATATTGACTAGATATTGTTTTGCCCGCCCTGGATCTCACAGTGGGAGATGCATAGAGGAGCTGTACCCACTTCCTCCAGCCACTCCCAAGGCCCATACGCAGCATTGTTTAGGACAAGTATTCCCAGCAGACCGTGTCAAAGGCCTTTTCCAGTTCAATTGAGAGTTCTGCAGCCTGCTGCATGAGTGGCACTACCGAGTGATAAAGGACAGAATAGAGTCTGCGAAGACTGTGGGAGGTACTATGGGAGGGAATAAAGCCATTCTGGTCAGGGTGGAGAAGAGATTTCATGTGAGGGAGCAGCCTGCTCGCTAGTACCTTATGAAAATTTTTAAAATGTAAATTAAGCATAGAGAGGGGGCTAAAATCTACCACCGGGCACATAGCTCCTTAGTTTTAGGGAGGGGAATCACAAGCACACCCTGGGTAGTTTCGGGAAGGTTGCCAAGTCTGAGAGACTCTGTGTATGAAGTCACTAGTCGCGGCGCTAGGCTGGCCGCGTATCTCTTGTAAAATTCAGCCGGAAGGCCATCAGGTCCTGGTGTTTTACCAGGTGCCATAGCTACAATAGCCACACACACTTGCTCCGAAGTCACCGGGCCCACCAATTCTTCCTGTGTCTGTCTGTATACTGTACGAAGTGGCTGGGGGTCTAGGACGTCCCAGATAAGTGTCTGAGGGACTGCTACAGGTGCGGGATACAGTCTCTCTTAATATTCTTGGAATAAAGTATTAATTTCCTCAGGATTATAAACCAAGTCATCCGTTTCTGCCTGCAGTTGTGTGATCAGTGGCCCACGGGTCTCCGATTTGATCATCCATGCCAAGAGACGACCAGCCCTCCCCTCCTCTTTCTGCATTCTGTCCAGATGTTCCTTATAATAGTGGCATCTCAATCTTTCTAGCACTTCATTGTAGCTCGCTCACGTTTCCTGTAATCTCAACAAAGCAGTGGGGCCAATGCCCTGAACATTATCCCGTTGACATAGCTTCCCCTCAAGGTCTAGTATTTCTTGGCGGAATTCTCTCTGTACCCCAGTTGACTAACCCATACAGTGACACCTCACCATCACTTTAAATGCCTCCCATTCCTCTAAGGCAGAAGATGCTGTGTGGGCGTCAGTGGGAAAGAAAGTTTTGATAGGTGTACTCAGAGATAACCTGAATGAGGCATCCTCCAGCATCAGGGGGTTAAGCCTCTATGAGGGGATCGGAGGGCACCCTTCCAGAGGCCGATGGGTCATCAATAGTGGACTATGATCAAATAGAGTGCATCCTGAATACTCAGTGTTGGTGATGGTGCTGCTGAAAGCTGGTGTGTACAGGAAGGTGTCAAGTCTGGTGTGTACTTGATTGACCTGGGAGAAAATGGAGAATTCCCTGTCTGTTTCGTGCTCTACCCTCCAGGTGTCTTCCAGTCCCCAGTGGATTATCCAATCCCGGAACACTAATGCTGTGCGGTCGGTCTCTGCATCTGGGAGAGGGGGGTGCGAGCCTTCAGCCGCAGTGTCCGCAACACAGTTGAAGTCCCCACGTAGCACCACTTGGACTCTCATGTGTTCGGCCACTTTAGCTGAGAGGGAGGTGAGGAAGGCAACCTGATCCAGCTTAGGTGCATAAATGTTGCCCAGCATTATCTCCCGACCCAACAACCTCCCTGTCAGGAGGACATATCTGCCTTCTCTATCTATTAAGGCATGTGTAAGATCAAAGTGAACTCTGGGTCTAATCCAGATTCATACTCCTCGAGTATAGGCTGGGAAGGTGGTTGAAAAAACCTACCCTCTCCACCGTCTGCACAGTTTCACAGCTTCATCCTTGATTAGATGGGTCTCCTGGAGAAAGGCTATAAGTATCTCTCTATGCCTCAAATAGGAATATATATTAGGTTGCTTAGCCGTAGACCCCATCCCCCTTATGTTCCATGCTATGAACTTCAGTGAGTTATGTGCAGGAGACATGGTTGTGGTGTGTCCCTCAGCGACCCCTCCATGTGGCCCTCCCATTTACTAAGACCCCCGAGCATACATATCCACCCTGGTCTGCAATCTGTGAAACCTAAACCAATAACAAAATCCCCATACTGAACAACTCTCAAATCCCAGGGCAGTTGAGCATCGGCCAGCCGCCCAAACCTTATATGCAACATCAAGCACTAAATAAGGCCCAAACCCAGCAAGGTAAGGATCTAAAGGGGGGGGGGGTGCGTCAGAATCAAACACATGGCAATGGACGTGAAATCCACTTGCAGCGCATCGGCCACCGACTGTCCTCCCATGAGCCCACAAAGGCCAGGGACCAAACCCAATATCAAATAATCTCATCTGCTGTCTTCGGGGTTACCACTTCCGGCAATACGCCGTCTCTGTGGGAAGAGTCTAATTCGATCCCCTCAGTCTCCCTCGAGGAGCGGGTCTCAGCCTCTGAGGGTCTTTCTGTCCTGCATAATTGCTGCTACCACCTGCAGTGCCTCTGCCCTCTCTTTTTCAGTTTGCGATGTACTCAGCTTTTTTGGGGCACCACGCCCTGGTCGCCTCCTGGGTCTTTTCCTGCGTTCCTGAACCCGTGGTGATACCACATTGTTTTGCACTTCCTGGGGACCCTTGGTCCTGTAAGCTTCAATCCACTCCCACGCAGACCTCTGGTCATCGCAGAAATTAGCTTTCCTATCAAGGAGTATACGCAAATGTGCTAGAAATATGAGGGAGTACTGAAGTCCATCTTCTCTCAGCACTTCCTTGGCCTCAAGAAAGGAGGCCCTTTGTTTTTGGACATCCAACGTATAGTCTGGGGAAATGGAAACTCTGTTGTTGTCCACCTCATACAGCCTTTTGCCAGAGGGTGTCTCTATCCCTGAAGTGGAGGTGCCTAGCCACCACTGGGCATGGGCCGCGTCCCGGTGTCGGGGGCCTAGCTGGGACAAGGTGCACTCTCCCTAGGGTTTAAAAGGTTGATAGCCCCACAGGTGCAACCACCGTCCAGAGCCACTGCTCCAGGAAGGTCACCATGTCGCTGCCTTCCACTCCTTCCTGGAGGCCCAAGACCCTGATGTTGTTCCTCCTGTTCCTACCTTCAGTATCCTTAGCTGTTTTCTCCAGCAAACGAACCCTATCTGCTAGGTATCCCACCCGCGTGGTCAGTTCTTTTTGGGCTGGCTCCGGTTCTGCAAGTGTAGTTTCCATCTGTTTCACCCTCTCAGCCACTTTCTTATGTTCGGTTCGAAGGAGACCCATCCCTATCAATACCGTGCTTATAACCTGGTGCAAGGTGGCCTTCGTGTCAGAGTTGCCTCCACTATTTTAGTCAATTGCTGTTGCACTGGGTCTTCAGGGTCTCTCTGCGTTCTGTCGCGTAAAGTCTCTTCTTGCTCCTGGGTGGGCCCAGTTTGTCTCACTCTAGGTTTGCCCAATGTATTGGGAGGACCCCCCTCAGTGCTATCGTAACGAAGGTGCGTTGTGGGGTAATGCCTTGGCTCGAGTCCCTGGGTCTCCTTGGACTTGGCCTGTTACCAGCACCACACACACCACCACCATCAGGTAAGTCCCGTGTGTAGTGGGGTGTGAGCACCCTTACCCCGTTGGCTGCACCACTCTTAACTCTAATCAACAAAATGTATTTCCAATATGTCTTGGCTGGGGCTAAAACCCTCCAGATGGTTGCTACGCCTACTGGATACTCTCTCAGGCCAGGTGTGGTATGAGCCCTACTTAGTCCGTCCCCCTCTAAGCAGGCTCCCGAGTTGTAGTACACTGGGTACAGGCTCTGGGCTGTACTCAGTGCTCTCCCCTGGCTCCTGCCTCTAGGTCACGGTGAGCCACTCCGATTTCAAGGCCTCACTTGTGCAGTATCCCAGACAAATCAGGGCCCTCACTCACCTCAGCCTCCCAGAGTCAGCAGTCTCTGGCAGCACTAGTCTTCTCCATTTATTGTTTACCCCAGGCCCGAGCCAAGCCTTAAAGGGTCGCAGCAACGCCTCACCTCTTCACACCGGCATTCCGGTTGTTTTGCATGTCAGCTGCTCCACCGCAAGGGTACCGCTCTGCTGCTCTCCGTTGCCCTGCGCACAGTCAGACCTCCAGAACTCCACCCTCTCCTCCCGATGGCACAGATCCTCTCCGTCACTGAAGCCGCAATCGGCCTCCAGGGCTCCGCTTGCGATCTGGCTAGCCGACTCTCTTGCCTCCCCCCAATCCACCAGGGGGTCACAGCCGATGCTGTTAGCTGCTTTGGACTAGCATTTCCAACCTTCTCAGCCCTGGGTTTTACCCGGTTCGCTGCATTTCTCTGGAGCCTATGCCGCCATCTTGAGCCTGCGCCATCCGGAGCATCCCCTTCTGGGCTCAGCTATTCACACTTCCCCAGGCAGCGGCCAACCCAAAACCAGCTCCGGAGTTCTTCCGGGTCCTCGGGGGATCCTCCACCAAGCGCCTGGGACCTGGCTGCAGGCTCACACGACCGCCATCTCAGGCTCCCAAGCCAAACAACCCATCCTTTATAATTTTAAATCAATTTTATCTACTTGAAATGAAGTAGATAAAAATACTTAATTTGGAATAGCAATCTCTTCTGTGCTGCTGTAATTAATTAATAATGAATGTTTCCTATATTACCTCGTTGTATTTTAAATTGCACATTTTAGAAAAATGTTAATGATTTGTAGGAGAGCCACCAGTTACTGGATTAACATGTCTTCATGAATCTTATGAGTTTAAACCAATTCTTATTTCCGAGGTTCCTTTAGCATTTGTCATTTGGCACGAATGTGCAAAACATTTCTTGAGAGAGGAACCCCCTATTCAAATTGTCTGTAAATCCCTTTCAATCTTCACCAAGGGTTTGGACAAAATTCTTCACAATGCTTTTTTTCCCCTAATAATGTGTTGGTAGAGCACACAAGTGTTCCTGAAAAGCTGCCTTCAAAATGTGTCACTACAGATTGTCCATATCTAAAATGTGTTTTGAACGAGGTTTTGAATTTCTCAAGCTCTAGTTATTAGAAATGATGCCCTGAGCTGGCGCCCCTTGGTCTCCTGAAAGAAAGGGGACCTGGCTAGATCGACTGCTGCCGTCTTTAAACTTCACCTCCAGAGTGGGAGGGAAACCGCTTGGCAGTTGTGTAACGAAAGTTTAAGGGGCCCCCCTGCAATGTACACGGAGGGGCAACTGCTCCTGATTTAATCCGGAGCGCTCAAGCCTGAGTAGTGTGTGAGGGTGCCCACTGCTGCTTGGGGGCCCCCGCACCGCGGGGGATGCGGGGGCCTGTGTTACACCCCTGCCGTTTGGGGCCCTCAAATGTACTGCAAAGGTCACTTATGGGAGCGAGATATGGGGTCACACTGGGTATGAGGCATTGCAAATCGTCGAAAACACGTTTTTGAGACGGGTGCTGTCTCTACCGCAGAGCTCCCTGTCGTATCTTGTGCATGAAGAGTTGGGGATGGCTTTTTTTCAGGTGAGTTGGCCTTTCGTCCCTTAGCCTTGTGGATGAAGATCTCGACCAAGAAAGTAAACTTCCTCAGCAGGCCATTCTAACGGATTGCCTCTTTCTTGACAATGTTACTTGTATCCTTTGGTTATAGTACATTAGAGAACATCTTTGCGGTCTAGGAAGGGTAGATCTATTTGATAATCCAGAAAGGATATGTAGAAGGGACTTCCTTTGGCTGAAAGAGCGCTTTCTAGAAAGGCGGCTTTGGGATAGAGAGGAAATAGAGTTTAGAAAGCCCAGTGTACGCAGGTTCATTTCCCTGAAAACTGTGCCCACTGTTGAACCATACCTTCTAGGAATTCAAATTAATCATGATCGCTTCCCATTGACTAGATTTTGGCTTGATCTTTTTCATTATCTTCTGCCCAACTGCGTGGCGCACATAGAGGACAGTGTCTCATACCCTGTGGCTGCGACTGTATGTCTCCACAGTATATGATGCACTTTTTAATCCTTTGTAACTTTTATAAGGGTCCTAGAAAGTCTTATATCAATCCTATTCTTAAAAAGCTGGTTTCAAGAGGGCTAGGCCCACTTTTATGTTTTTACAACTTCTGTCAAGTGATTCTGTACTCCGCACGCTTAGCTTTTTAAGGGCTTCCATTTGGCGTAGGTCCAGCTGTGATTAAATCTGACAGTGGGACCTATTTCTCCTTACTTCTGTAATTAAGGCTTAGAACGAATTTTACTGTATCGTTTTCTTTTTGTATGCATGTTGGAGTTCTATTATGTATGTATGTTTTTTATGGTTTTATAAAGTATAAATTTAATTGATTGATGTGGGTCAAGGAAAGCTTAATAACAATGGGACATGTGACTGTTTCTATGTAAAATTAACCCAGTAACCATTTATAAAAAAGCAAAAGGAAAACTGATTTTTGGCCTTCATCCTAAATGTTTGCACCACTCAAGGAAATCGTTTTAATCAATCTTTAAAATAACGAAAGACTAAGATAAAACCTAAAAAGGTTCAAACTTCTCACTTTCAGTTTACATGCAGTTGTTTGCAGCCGTCGCAAAAAGTAATTGAGCCATTTTACCTGGATTGTAACTAACCCGTAGAAATCCAAGATCTCTGCAATAAAAGCATTAACCTAGTGATCAACATTACATTAAATTCACACCGTGACCTACGTGTTCCACACAATACCATGCAGCACGCTTTTTTAAACCCTTAAGATAGTTTATGATGATTCAAAACAGTGATCACTCCAGCAGATGCATTAATCACCAGAAATTCCCGGTGTTATACTGTGATACTTGCTAGATACGCACAGATCTAGGTAGTTTGTGCCTTAACACCCTAAACCCAATTAAAATTCAGTCTGTAGGTGGCAGCTAAGTAAATCGAATTCGATTTACTATCACATTGTTCCACGTTGCCAATTTCTTTAGTGAAAAATTATGTATGTAAGTGTATTATATATTTACATTTTAGCAAATTAAAATGTCTTGGCTAAAGCCAGACCTAAAAAGAGCAACTACTCTAAACATGTTGGGCCTCATTTAGGAAAAGTGACGCATCGCTGCGTGGAAACAGCGGTGCGTCACTTTTCATTGCGCCCTCCTTGCAACACCAATGATGCGTCATATTTACAGTATGACGTATGATTGTGCAAGGAGTTACAGATACGTCTAACGTATCTGTATGGCGCAAAAGTGACGCATTGCTGGAGTGTGTCACAAAAGTGGCGCAACTCCAGCAATGTGTCCTTTCACATGGGGCAAGCCCCATGTGAAAGGGCCTGCGTCAGTCTTACGCCTGCTATGAGGCAGGCGTAAGAAATTGACGCATTTGCGTCCTAGAAGTGGCGCAGTGAAATCTTATAGATTTCACTGCGACACTTCTGTGACCTTTTCCTGCGTCAGAACGCCCCCTGCATACATTATACCTGGCGCAGGTATAATGTAGCGCAGGGGTTTACATCTACCTAGATGCATCACTTTGTAAATATGGTGCAACAAGGCACATTTTTTACGCTGCTGGTGCGTCACAAAAAGTGACGCACTGGCGGCGTAAAAGTGACCCACGGCCTCATAAATGAGGCCCGTTGAGGGGGCGGTACCTAAATATAATCTACGGGACAATCATTTCGGCATTTTCTCACCGGGCAATCGTGAAACACCGTCAGTATAAGTGTAATACCCCCCTTATCGTGAAAAGGTTTCACTGCATCTGCCCGGATCGGTCATTTAGTTTTGGGCAATCATGCTTTGACTGTAAACTGGCCAAAACAGTTTTTCCACAAGGGGGCAGCAGACAACCTCTTTGGAGAGAAACGAATTTGTAGCATTTGCTGCCAGCTTTAGTGATTATATTTCAAGCTTGCTTCTGTTTGGTCGCCAAGTTCCTCGCATATTTGTGTGTAGCATTCAGTGATATTGGACAGAAGAGTCTCATAATTCTGTAAACCTGTCTATTGCGTTCACCAGTTTGAGCCCTGGGTTGTTCAAGTGAATATCTTAAACTCTTTGCGTGTGAATTTTATCTTCAAGTTACTTAAAGTTCCATATGTATGTAAAATATGAAATAAAAAATTTGTAAAAAAAAATAAATAGCTGGAGGTCAGGAAAACGCTGTATCTGTAGCGTTCCCTAAATAGGGGGAAAAAATAGCGCTGCATCGTATTTACAAAGAGGCTTATTTACAAGCCCCGCCGGTAGGTCACTTTTTCCCATATTAAAAGTGACGCACCAGCGGCGCATGATGCTTGCAAATAAGCCACAAAGGGGCATATTTACAAGGAATTAACACCACCAGAACTTCACTTTTTCCAACGTTCTAGTGGCCAGAACTCCTTCGCCTTATTTTCAAGGTGGCGCTAAGTGGCTTAACGCCGCCTTGTAAATAATGCCTCTATTCATGCAGCATTCACGCAGCACTTAGAGTGAAAGGGGCTTGCAATGGGTGTTGCAGTGGGCGTTCCACTGCAACACCGATTATTTAGCACCAAAAATATCGCCAGGGAATACCTGGTCTTAAGCAAACAATGCGAGGAGAAATGTTACATTTCTCCTCGTAATTTGCTCTTTCCATGTGTGCTGCACTCTGCAGCACACATAGAAACAGCAAATCGCCTGTAAAGATTGTTCATGTGCAGGAATGTGTCCCTTCATGCACATAATCAATCATCCCTGCAGCGTAGGCACCCTTGCAACATGGCACAAGGCAGCTTCTTTAGCACCAGTGGTAGGAAAAACACAGGGGTGCGCTGCATTCTTGTAAATATAGTGCATCCCTGCGTTTTGAAACTGACGGAGCGTGGCGTTACCAATTTTGATGTACCACCATGCCCTGCCAGTTTCTAGTAAATATGCCCCAAAGTGTTTTGATCCAATGATGGCATTGTGGCCACAAATTCAAACGGCATGGTGCATGCACAATGCTAAACCCAGTTCCCGCTGGATACTTCGTGTTAGAAGTTCCGTCCCCGCTGCCGTTTCCGACTGATACATGCCGCCGTTTCCATGTAGCAGTCGGAAACGGCAGCGGGGACGGAACTTCTAACACGAAGTATCCAGCGATAAGCTGTCTGAACAAACAACCGAAACTCCGGTTACAAGAGCAAAAGATTGTGCAATATACGTACTGAGTCCCCGTAAAGAACCCCTCTGAGGGTTGGAAATATCACCTCAGATAACAAAGAAAAACATCTCGGAGAATAGCCTAGAGGAAGTCGTGGGTTACAATCCCTTAATGACGAACACGTGTCGGCTGTGACGTCTCCTGAAATAAACAACATCAACCACAACCCTGATTAAGAGGAAATGCAAAAAAATGTCATGACTGAATGAATGATGAATGGTGGAATCACTTGTACACTGTGGAAACTTTAATTGTAATACGAGTATTTATCTATTTTAATGCTCAGCCGTACTAGAAGAGGGAAGTGGTTCTCTTCTCCTTATAGCACCGTAACTTGGTATAAAAGACTTATCAAAAATCCTATAGAGGTGAACTTTCCCTTGTGGCGCCAGAACCTAGTTTAATACCACTAGCCTAATTGACATTCCATTCACATATTCATAGAACTTAGGTGTGATCCTTGGTAGAGGTATGTGAGTTCACGCAGATGGTTGGTGGGATTTGTAAATGAGTTAGAGGGGATGTAGGAGCATTAGTTACTGTGAGAAAGTGCCATCTTTCTTGCATGGTATGCCCCCACTTTTTGCTGAATTGCTGATGTGCTTTGACTGAGTGTGCCCTCGGTTCCTGCCAATCAAGGGCCCAGGGCCTGTGTTCCTTCCCTAAAACTGTGTTGGAACTAAAACCCAATTGGCATCTCTGGCCCCATGTCAGTCCTTGGTAAATGGTACCCTAGGTACCCAGGGAATTGTGACCAGAGAAGACCCCTAAGGGCTGTAGCACTTATTGTGCCATCCGTAGGGGGCCTGTATCCTGACACTCACCCACTGCCTTTGCAGGCTGAGTGTCCTGGTACAGAACTAAACAAAGAGTCGACATGGCACACATCCCTGTGTGCCATGCCCACAAACACACTGCCCTTGCATACATCAGTCACCCCTCTAGCTGGGTGCACTATGGCAGTGGTGTGGGCACAGGTGCATGAGCTCTGTGCCCCTACAGTACCCAGGGCCATTCCTGGGCACTGTAAGTGCAGTGATGCCATTAATAGTATATGGTGCTGGGAGGTTGTCATTATGAACTCCACAGCACCATGATGGCTACACTGAAGACTGAGAAGTTTGGTATCAAACTTCTCAGCACATTAAACCCCTACTGATGCCAGTGTGGGATTTAATGCCAAATGCACGACAGAGGGCAACTTAGAGTTGCCCCCTAAACCTAACCTACATTCCACGTCTTGTCTGAGAGGCTGCCTAGGCTGCCACACAGCAGCCATGTTGCTGGACCCCTGGGTAGAGAGCCATCCGCTCTCCTGTGCTTGCAACAATGCACGTCCTGGGCGAGTGCTAGGTCTCCTCTCCCAGGATGGGCAGGGGAAGCTTCAAAGGCATGCCGCCTTTGTGAGCTTCTCCAGGCCGCTTGCTGTACTCAGCAACTGGCCCCCACCAGTTCTGACCCCCACTCTGGCGGGAAGACTGGCGAGAAACCCTAAGTGAGGAAAGGGGGTGCGTCAGCCTGTGCCAACTCAACCCCTCAGGTGGAAGAGGCGAGGTGAAGCATGACTCCGGGCTACCGCCAACTTGAAGATGGGGAGCCCTATCCAATCAGAGCTAGGCCCCTGCCCCCCTCCCACAGGAGAGGAGCAGGATAGGGGGTGTACTCACCCCAGGACAGGGACCCATTGGTCCCTGCCCTTGCCCTACCTGTTACGCCCCTAAATTTAGTATTTAGGGGCACTCTGAACCTTCCTTCCTCAGATCCCGATTTCGAAACAAAAAGAAGGATGACCTGACGTGCAACTGACTTGGCCCCAGCCCTCCCAGCCTGTTGATCCTTGAACCTGCTCCTGCTAAATCCCGGCCTATCCTGCGGACAGCAACCTTGTAAACCCCGGAGGACCGGCCTGCCTTGCTCATCTACAGACTGGGACTCCAATGAGCAGTGGTTCTGCTCAAACAAGCAACACCCCTGGTGCCAGCCAGGGACCGCTAATCCAGCACACTCTGCACCCGCCGAGCCCGGCCTGTGCCTGAGTGTACAAAGACCCTGAGGACGTCCCCCCGGTGAATGTGACCTGAAATCCAGTGCCCAAGGACCCTCCTCGACAACCCAGATGACGCCTGCAGCCTCACAACCGCGACCAGCAGAGGGTAAGATTTCCCGATGTCAAAAGACACCCCTGCACCCGGCGCCCCACGGCCCTCTGTGCCCAACTCCGGGGTGCCTACCTATCCTCCAAGATCCCAACTTACCCCTCAAAGTGTTGTCGCTCCTAAAGAATCTCCGTTCCCGAACCTGCAGCCTTTGTTCATCTTCCAAGTTCTCCTTTGAATAACATTGAGCAACCGACGGCTCAAAAGCATCCTGCACCTAGCCGCCCAAGTGCCCCTGGCAGTGCAACCTTGGTCCTAACCTACTTCCCCATTTGCCCTGAGCAAGTGGCCAGGAGCCCAACTCCCACAGCTGTGTGGCCTGCTTGCCAGCCGCCACCAACCAAAGGCCCCCTGCCGCCCATAGGCTATCATTGGGCCTAACTCTCTCTGCACCCGGCTACCCCTGTGCCGCTGAGGGTGTACCATCTGTACCTACCTGGCCCTGAGAGACCCCTGAGTCTATGCCCAGAACCTTAACTCTGCCAGTCGAGTACTTACCCATAAACTGATAACTCACTTTTCTTCCATAGGGTAACAATGACTGGTTTCACTTGAAAACTCTTCCAAGTGTGGAGTTTTGAAACTTTAAAATATTCATCTAAAATCAGCTGAACAACGAATTCCGCTTTACTCACCTTTTATCAGGAGAGAACCCAGTGCTACATCTGTTAGCCTAGCACTGACCCTGAAAAGAAATGTAATTTTAACCGTACTTACCAGTAACTTGAATTTCCTTCCATAGGAATCCATTGTCTGGTTTTAACCAGAAAAGTTTCTAAGTGTCGATTTTCAAAAACTACAAATATTCCTTAAAAATCACCTGTATGACTTAAACGCATTCTTTCAATTGTTTACAGGAGATGCACCAGGACTGGATCCAGGATCCAACCCTGAGTAAGAAAAAGTAACGATAACACTACTTACCTGCTAAGTGAATTTCCTCCCTTAGGATAACATTGGTGATTCTATGTGAAAAAGTTTCTGTCAACTTTTAAAATACAATAATATTCCTTAAAAATCATTACTGTAACCAAAACACTTTTACTTAACTGTTTACAAGAGATGTCCCAGGACTGAATCTAGGATCCAGTCTTGTGGTTAGAAAAGTAATCCGTAAAGTAACTAATTGCATTTATCTAAAAATTCCCATTCAGCTCAATGTTGAATTGTATTTGAAATTGTGTTGCCTATTGCAACAACTGTAACTATTGTAATCAAAAAGTCTATTGCCTATTTGAAAAGTATTTAACTAAAGTAACTCATTCTGAGAAAGTAGATTTTGATACCTTGTTGGTTCAAAAATAAAACTATATATTTTGATGCAAAACAACTGGCCTAAAGTTCAGTTCTTGAGTGTGTGAGACCGTTTGCTGACTGAGTGTGTACAACAAATGCTTTACACTGTGCTCTGATACTGCCTTACTGCTTGACCAAGCTACCACTTTAGAGAGTAAGGTTATATCTAACTTTAGCCTCTGCCAAACCTCTGGGGACGGTGGACTCTGTACACACTGTACCTTACTTTGGACCAGTATATATAGAGCCACTTTCTTACAGTTACAAAGAAGGTTGTTAAGATCTTTGGAAGGATGAGTGGGCAATTTTCAGAAATGCAATAATAGAAATGAAGGCAAACACATGTGACAAAGAAGGCTGTGTTCAGAGAAAAAGGTGTGCAGGGCTGTAAAGTAGGAATGTGTCATGGAAGGAAAAAACGAGGGGTGACAATCCAACGTTTTAAGTCAAGGGTGGATTTCATGCAAGGTTTTAGGAATATAGAGGAGTCTTTTTCACATGGCATGCAATCTGAGGATGCAACACTGTGGAAAGAAACATTATTTGCTTGAGTAGTTGTGCTGACTGACTGTTAGAAGTCTATAATGAGGCCTATGGGAGGGGTCTGCTACCTGAATCTATAAGGGAGGTGCTCTTTGTCATGTTGCTTAAACTAGACAAGGAGGCTACAGAGCTGACTTCATATCGTCCCCTCTCAATGCTCAATGTAGATTTAAAAATCTTCAGTTAAATCTTGGCATCCAGATTGCTGGAGGCTGGAGCACCTCCTGCAGCTGGTGCATGAGGACCAGTGTGGCTTTGTACCACACAGGAACACTCTATGAAACTTGCAGAGGCTATCGGTGGTCGTGCACGCCCCGTATTGGAGGATGACCACTACGTTCTGGTGCTGCTTGATATAGAACAAGCGTATGACTCTCTGTCATGGAAATTTCTGTGTCAGGTCCTACATAAGTTAAGCATAGGGGAGCGATACATCACATGGGTCCAGTTGTTATACAGTGCCCTGTGGCGAGAATGCAAGTGTGGGGGACGGTGTCACAGCGCTTTTCATTGTATCAGGGGACCAGACAGGGATACCCATTGTCAACCTTGCTTTTCGAGCTGGGGATGTAGCCCCAGGCCTGCCAGTTGTGCTCTGTGATGCAGAGGTAGGGAATTCCGTTTGGGGGGACCACGCACATGGTCTCCTTATATGCCGATGATGCTGTGGCATATTTGCGCCAGCTGACATACTCATGCTGGCTGTCCTATCTGAATTTGGTGAAATGTCTGGGTTGTGTGTCAACCGTACCAAATCAAAACTATTCCCATTGGGGAAGTTGACTGGGAGACCGGTGCAGGATCTGCCTCATCTGGGCCTTCCTTGGGAGACGACGTGGGTCCTATATCTCGGGATCAGAATTGCAAATAGGGCAGCGGCATTTGAGGCTTTGAATATAGGTAGGGTGCTATAGGTGCTAAAACCCACAGTGAAGTTCTGGAACACTCTCCGGTTGTCCTTGATGGGTAAGCTGGAGTTAATGAAAGTTATTATTCTGCGGCGCTCCCTGTATGTTTTTCACAGGGCCATGTTCGAGATCCCTAGGAAATACCTTATTGAACTGAATAAACTGATTGTTTATCTACTATGGGCCTCGGGGAGCAAGGGGGTTAGTCTGGCCACTCTCATGCGGCCTTGGAGGAGTGGGGGACTTGAATTACCGTGCTTGGATCTTTATTACCTGGCAGCTCAGCTGCAATATGCAGTGCATTGGTTTGATGAAGGAGAGAATTGGGAGCAAAAATTGTTGCGTGGTACTTGTGATAGTGTCCCTTTGCCTGAGCTATTGATGATGGGAGGAGGGGCTACAGCCTCGATGCCATATGTGGGAGAGGGTGGTCAAACTCGTATTACGTAGGGCTCCGTATGCACCAGATTTGAGTATTAGGACATTGCTCCTGTTTGCGCGTATTCAGCGGACAATGTCAATAGATAGGTGGCGTGCTGGAGGGTGAGACTCCTTGCGCGACTTAAACTCTAATGACAGGTTTATCACTCTGGCAGATGCCGTAGAGTCGTTTACCATGGGGACTGGCCAGTTTTTACATTTTGCTAAGATTGCAGCAACAGCCTAAAGGATATGGCCATCCTTCCTTGAAGTCCCTCAGGAATCTCAGACTTTAGGAAAACTACTGAAAATGGCTGGGGGATGGAGACTGATCTGGCATATCTGTAGGGCGTTGTGGGAGCGAGTTGCCAATGCACAAGTGGCATGATATTCTGGTTAGGATAGGTACATTACCCCTACGGTGGTTCACAAGCAAATGGAATTCTGCAAGTAGCGATAAGTGCGTATTTTGCCATGATCTTAGTGAATGCAAAAAACAACAAGTGATGGACTGAATGTGGATCAATGTCACACACTCCCCCAGTCAAAAGATCTGGGCCCAAATCCATCGTTTTTTTGCACTCCACACCACCCTGGGTCAGATAATGGCTTTATGCAAATCAGCTCTGACCCTGTTGCCCCATGGGAACAGTCCAGTCCGAACTACAACAGCCATATCTTTCCCAGACCGGAATCAAGCATCCGAGGACCGGACCGGTTTCGAGGTAACACCTCTCTTCAGCCCGGCTAGCTTGACTCCAAGTGGTGTGGAGTGCCTGGGACCCACGTCTGGGCATCCCCAGCGCACTTAGGGCGGCAATTGCAAAAAACAACAAGTGATGGACTGAATGTGGATCAATGTCACACACTCCCCCAGTCAAAAGATCTGGGCCCAAATCCATCGTTTTTTTGCACTCCACACCACCCTGGGTCAGATAATGGCTTTATGCAAATCAGCTCTGACCCTGTTGCCCCATGGGAACAGTCCAGTCCGAACTACAACAGCCATATCTTTCCCAGACCGGAATCAAGCATCCGAGGACCGGACCGGTTTCGAGGTAACACCTCTCTTCAGCCCGGCTAGCTTGACTCCAAGTGGTGTGGAGTGCCTGGGACCCACGTCTGGGCATCCCCAGCGCACTTAGGGCGGCAATTGCAAAAAACAACAAGTGATGGACTGAATGTGGATCAATGTCACACACTCCCCCAGTCAAAAGATCTGGGCCCAAATCCATCGTTTTTTTGCACTCCACACCACCCTGGGTCAGATAATGGCTTTATGCAAATCAGCTCTGACCCTGTTGCCCCATGGGAACAGTCCAGTCCGAACTACAACAGCCATATCTTTCCCAGACCGGAATCAAGCATCCGAGGACCGGACCGGTTTTGAGGTAACACCTCTCTTCAGCCCGGCTAGCTTGACTCCAAGTGGTGTAGAGTGCCTGGGACCCACGTCTGGGCATCCCCAGCGCACTTAGGGCGGCAATTGCAAAAAACAACAAGTGATGGACTGAATGTGGATCAATGTCACACACTCCCCCAGTCAAAAGATCTGGGCCCAAATCCATCGTTTTTTTGCACTCCACACCACCCTGGGTCAGATAATGGCTTTATGCAAATCAGCTCTGACCCTGTTGCCCCATGGGAACAGTCCAGTCCGAACTACAACAGCCATATCTTTCCCAGACCGGAATCAAGCATCCGAGGACCGGACCGGTTTCGAGGTAACACCTCTCTTCAGCCCGGCTAGCTTGACTCCAAGTGGTGTGGAGTGCCTGGGACCCACGTCTGGGCATCCCCAGCGCACTTAGGGCGGCAATTGCAAAAAACAACAAGTGATGGACTGAATGTGGATCAATGTCACACACTCCCCCAGTCAAAAGATCTGGGCCCAAATCCATCGTTTTTTTGCACTCCACACCACCCTGGGTCAGATAATGGCTTTATGCAAATCAGCTCTGACCCTGTTGCCCCATGGGAACAGTCCAGTCCGAACTACAACAGCCATATCTTTCCCAGACCGGAATCAAGCATCCGAGGACCGGACCGGTTTCGAGGTAACACCTCTCTTCAGCCCGGCTAGCTTGACACTTGTTGTTTTTTGCAATTGCCGCCCTAAGTGCGCTGGGGATGCCCAGACGTGGGTCCCAGGCACTCCACACCACTTGGAGTCAGGCTAGCCGGGCTGAAGAGAGGTGTTACCTCGAAACCGGTCCGGTCCTCGGATGCTTGATTCCGGTCTGGGAAAGATATGGCTGTTGTAGTTCGGACTGGACTGTTCCCATGGGGCAACAGGGTCAGAGCTGATTTGCATAAAGCCATTATCTGACCCAGGGTGGTGTGGAGTGCAAAAAAACGATGGATTTGGGCCCAGATCTTTTGACTGGGGGAGTGTGTGACATTGATCCACATTCAGTCCATCACTTGTTGTTTTTTGCAATTGCCGCCCTAAGTGCGCTGGGGATGCCCAGACGTGGGTCCCAGGCACTCCACACCACTTGGAGTCAGGCTAGCCGGGCTGAAGAGAGGTGTTACCTCGAAACCGGTCCGGTCCTCGGATGCTTGATTCCGGTCTGGGAAAGATATGGCTGTTGTAGTTCGGACTGGACTGTTCCCATGGGGCAACAGGGTCAGAGCTGATTTGCATAAAGCCATTATCTGACCCAGGGTGGTGTGGAGTGCAAAAAAACGATGGATTTGGGCCCAGATCTTTTGACTGGGGGAGTGTGTGACATTGATCCACATTCAGTCCATCACTTGTTGTTTTTTGCAATTGCCGCCCTAAGTGCGCTGGGGATGCCCAGACGTGGGTCCCAGGCACTCCACACCACTTGGAGTCAGGCTAGCCGGGCTGAAGAGAGGTGTTACCTCGAAACCGGTCCGGTCCTCGGATGCTTGATTCCGGTCTGGGAAAGATATGGCTGTTGTAGTTCGGACTGGACTGTTCCCATGGGGCAACAGGGTCAGAGCTGATTTGCATAAAGCCATTATCTGACCCAGGGTGGTGTGGAGTGCAAAAAAACGATGGATTTGGGCCCAGATCTTTTGACTGGGGGAGTGTGTGACATTGATCCACATTCAGTCCATCACTTGTTGTTTTTTGCAATTGCCGCCCTAAGTGCGCTGGGGATGCCCAGACGTGGGTCCCAGGCACTCCACACCACTTGGAGTCAGGCTAGCCGGGCTGAAGAGAGGTGTTACCTCGAAACCGGTCCGGTCCTCGGATGCTTGATTCCGGTCTGGGAAAGATATGGCTGTTGTAGTTCGGACTGGACTGTTCCCATGGGGCAACAGGGTCAGAGCTGATTTGCATAAAGCCATTATCTGACCCAGGGTGGTGTGGAGTGCAAAAAAACGATGGATTTGGGCCCAGATCTTTTGACTGGGGGAGTGTGTGACATTGATCCACATTCAGTCCATCACTTGTTGTTTTTTGCAATTGCCGCCCTAAGTGCGCTGGGGATGCCCAGACGTGGGTCCCAGGCACTCCACACCACTTGGAGTCAGGCTAGCCGGGCTGAAGAGAGGTGTTACCTCGAAACCGGTCCGGTCCTCGGATGCTTGATTCCGGTCTGGGAAAGATATGGCTGTTGTAGTTCGGACTGGACTGTTCCCATGGGGCAACAGGGTCAGAGCTGATTTGCATAAAGCCATTATCTGACCCAGGGTGGTGTGGAGTGCAAAAAAACGATGGATTTGGGCCCAGATCTTTTGACTGGGGGAGTGTGTGACATTGATCCACATTCAGTCCATCACTTGTTGTTTTTTGCAATTGCCGCCCTAAGTGCGCTGGGGATGCCCAGACGTGGGTCCCAGGCACTCCACACCACTTGGAGTCAGGCTAGCCGGGCTGAAGAGAGGTGTTACCTCGAAACCGGTCCGGTCCTCGGATGCTTGATTCCGGTCTGGGAAAGATATGGCTGTTGTAGTTCGGACTGGACTGTTCCCATGGGGCAACAGGGTCAGAGCTGATTTGCATAAAGCCATTATCTGACCCAGGGTGGTGTGGAGTGCAAAAAAACGATGGATTTGGGCCCAGATCTTTTGACTGGGGGAGTGTGTGACATTGATCCACATTCAGTCCATCACTTGTTGTTTTTTGCAATTGCCGCCCTAAGTGCGCTGGGGATGCCCAGACGTGGGTCCCAGGCACTCCACACCACTTGGAGTCAGGCTAGCCGGGCTGAAGAGAGGTGTTACCTCGAAACCGGTCCGGTCCTCGGATGCTTGATTCCGGTCTGGGAAAGATATGGCTGTTGTAGTTCGGACTGGACTGTTCCCATGGGGCAACAGGGTCAGAGCTGATTTGCATAAAGCCATTATCTGACCCAGGGTGGTGTGGAGTGCAAAAAAACGATGGATTTGGGCCCAGATCTTTTGACTGGGGGAGTGTGTGACATTGATCCACATTCAGTCCATCACTTGTTGTTTTTTGCATGATCTTAGTGAAAGCATTAACCATTTTTTATTTGTATGCCCTGTTTATCACCAGCCGAGGAGTATTTGGTTGAAACCAGTATGCTTGACTTTGAATACATGATCGGCAATGGTTGCTAAGAGAATACTGATATCAGACACTACAAACCTTGTAAAAAAGTTCTTGAGCTGGGCCTGGGCCTTATGCAATAAAATGAGGGGGGCAAAATAGCTGGTCAATGATGAAATATGGGACCTTTTAGCAGCGGATGGAGTTTGAATATAAATGTATTGTAAGATTTACACGTTGATTAACTTTTGTAAATTAACTGATGAAGATTAAGCCTTTTGGCTGAGAAATATATTTAATCCTTTTTTAAGAACTTTTTAACATGTATTTATATATATATTAACTTATCAATTATTGTTGTTGTGGTATAGTTTAAGTTTTAGATTTAGAGTATGATGGTGTATTTTATAAATGAATTAAATCTGTTTTATCTTTGGAAACTTTTGTCTTTTATGATGAAAAATCGCAATAAAGACTTAATGAATGGAATGGATATTCTGGTGGCTCCTCTTTCTGCTAGGGAATGGGAGAGAGTTCATGAAGGGGTGAAGGAGACCTCTACAAATGATAGATTCAAACTGCTCCAGTATAATGTAGTGCATCAGGTGTACATCACCAACTCCAATACATGCATTTTACCCGCACGACCTTCCTCCTGTCCCCGTTGTGTCAGGCAGGGAGCAGACTTTCTACATATGTTTTGGCGGTGTCCCGAATTAGACATTTTAGAATTTTGGAGTCCTTTAATGCAGTCACAGAGTGGTCCATCCACAGGGATGTTGGTCAGTGCCTACTGGGAATGTTCCCAGCTCAAAAGAAAATAAAGCTCAGTAGAAAGTTTCTCCTCTTGGGTTTGGTACTCTCTAAGTAGAGAATAACCATCATGTGGTTGTCTCTTGTAGCCCTGAAGGTGTATGAGTGGCTGCTAGATATAGCTGAAAGGGTGGTGGCTGAGGAAAGTCATATGTGAAAAACATACAGAGATAATAAACTTACGGACGATCTGCAGGCCAGGGCGGCAATGTTTGCCGAGCTTCTGGAGCGCCAGGATGCCCTACCCCGTAAGCTGTGGGTTAGTAGTGAAGGGGGGGGGATAAGTAGTTTGACTGAAGGACTGTGATTGGAAAGCGCTAATGCTGTATGTGATCATATGGAACCATGACATTTAATTGATTTTTGTATTGAACCATTTGCTTTGTACACCATGTGCTAGTAGAGCATGAAGCGGAGGGAATGGGTGTTATTATTTTTATATTTAACAATTTTATTTTGATATGATGAGATTGTCATGATAAAATGCCAATACAAATATCTACTTAAAAAAACATTATTTGCATGTGATAAAGTGTTCTACTTGATTCTTTTGTGACAGGCACCAGATTTAGATCAACAATGTGTCCAATTCTCAGTACCACTAGACCACAGCTCCAGCAAGATGTATATTGCTGAGCAAAATGTGTGTGGCTACACTATGCTGTTAGAGTATTAACTGATTGAAATGTCTTTGTTACTATTTCAGAGGATTACTTAATCTGGAATTTTTTTACAATTGACCACAAGCCAGACACAGTTTTTCTTATGGAAACTTGTTTGAATGTTGTTTCTATTCCCTACATTGTATTTTCTTTACCAGCTGAGTACTGTATTGTGAGGTGCGACTGTACGGATAAAATGGGAGGCAGTGTGGTGAAAATTTTTAAGGCAAAGTACCAGTACAAAATTGAAAATTTGGTGATTTCAGGTTGTGAGCGTGTTCTTTTTTCACTTGGTTTAACATAGAATTTCACTCTGGTTCACTGTCTACCTTCCTCCTGGTTCAGCAGGAAGATGGTGCTCGTTGCTGGCGGAGACTCTTTACCCTTTTATTCTTAAATGCTCTAATTTAAATATTTTGGGCGATTTTAATGTTCATTTTGACAGTCCTAACTGCAGCTTTGCTTCTGCTGCTATGAGTGAATTTAAGGTTTAGTCTTACAACTATCCGTAATTTACTAACACATAGAAATGGGCATATGCTAGACCCTTTCTAATCTCAGGTTGGTTTTAGTAGACACTCCTCTCCCACTCACTTTCTTTTTGCTGTACCTATTCAAATTTTAGTTGATTCTAATTGGGAGCGTCTTCTGGCCTCGTTGACCTTTTCTGGACCCTGGTCTAAATGTAATCCAGTGCTATTCTGCTCCCTTCTTCAAAAGAGTTTGCCTGAGCTGGGTGGGGACAGTGGACAATGTCTCCAATGTTATTGATAACTGGTGGCGGGGTTCTCTTGACCTAGTGGTTCAACTTAAATCAAATCCAAATTCTAAATCTTTTCTTCCAGTCCCATGGTTCATTGATTCCTTAAATGGGCAAAATAAACTTGTAAACGCCTAAAGTAGATTTTGCAACAAGCACTACCTCTCTGAGGATAAAATCTAGTTTAAATTTGCATTGAGGGATTATCATGGAGCGTGCCATTCTGCCCGGGGCACGTACTTTTTTGGTAAAATCATCCATGCCCAGAATAATCCTATGGTGCTTTTTCAGATTGTGAAATTATTAACCAATGCTGCTGCCGTTTCTATGGCCTGCTCCCTCTCAATATCAGTGGGATGATTTAGCAGCCTATTTTTGCAAAACAGTTACTGATATTCATGCTTCTTTTTCTCCCACTCAATGTGGGGAAGATGGCGTTACTCCTCCTTCTCCCTCTGCATGTCCTTCAGAAACTTTGTTTGTCCCCTATTGATAGCCTTAGGTTCTTGTCTCTTTTGGACACTACAAAGTCAGGCCTCCTGTCATTTAGAGAGAAATATGTCCTTTGCTCTCTCCAATTGTATTAAAACTTCTCAATTCTTCTCTATAGAGTTCCTGAGCCATGCGATGGTGGTACCATTGCTTAAGAAATCCAATTCGGATATCACAAATTTGGCTAATTACCGTTCCATTTCATTGTTGCTACTGTTCAACAAAATTCTTGAAAAACCTGTTAATCGTCAATTGGCTTATTTTGAAACCAGTCGCCTTCTAGATCCTTCTCAATCAGGATATAGGGCTGAATATAGCGCTAAACAACACTGGTAGGCAATACTGAACACCTCAGATCTCTTTTTAATAGGGGTGGTGCTGCTGCTCTCATGCTTTTGGACTTGAGTGCTGCTTTTGATACTGTTTCTCACCAGGTACTAATTGGCAGATATGGGGAGGTGCATTTTCAAAGCCTGGCTCTGGCCTGGTCTCTCTCTTTTCTGCAAGACCACTCCTTCCAAATCTGCATAAAACTACATGCTCTAAAAGATATGTGCTACCTTTTGGGGTGCCTCAGGGCTCTGCCCTAAACCCCACTCTGTTTAACGCTTACATGTGGCCACTGAACGACTTGGTTGAATGGTTTGGCCTCATGCTTTAATCACATGTAGATGAAACACAGATTATTGTATCCCTAGCGCATAATGAAAGCCGCTGTCCATCTGACCTTAATTCTTGTCTTGCTAGTGTGGCAACTTGGATGATTAACAACTCTTTAAAGCTAAATGGGAACAAGTCCAAAGTTCTGTTGATCGACAACCAGCCTCAACTATGGGGCCCTCACCATTGGGCCATCGAATTGGGGCATGGCTCTACCCCCTGTCAGGTGGTTAATTACCTTGGCTTCTGGCTTGATGACAAGCTTATCATGGGCCAGCAAATCACCAAGGTAGCTGCGTCACTTCAGCATCATTAGGTGACTGAAGAAAATACTTTGTCTCATTCCAGTTCCACCCCAAAGGATGTTTGTACAAGCCTTGATTATCTCATAGCTACATTATGGAAGCATCCTCTATTTGGGTGTAACAAAAAACGTAATCAGTAGACTACAAGTCATTCAGAATGCGGCGACTCTACTGCCTTACCACCTAGCTAATTAGTCCTCTATTTTACACCATCTCCAGGACCTTCTTTGGTTCCCAATTGTCAAGTATATCCAGTTTAAGGCATCCAGCTATGTGTGCAAAGCCATGACTAAGTCTGGACAACTACATCTTAGGGCTTTGGTGTTGCCATACCTTCCTAACCGGGCCCTACGATCCAGAAATCATTCCAAAACTTTGGAATTCCCTTCCTGCCATGCTTCAGTTTTGTAATTATTTCCCTAAGTTACATAAGTCCACCAACGGCAGCAAACACCAAAGGTCGTGATTGTCTATCTAATGTACAAGTGACCAATCATGTCAACGATACGCCTACTGTAACCTCAACGGCGTATAACGATACCACTATTGCCTTCACTATATCTGTACTGTATATAACATTTTTCTAATAAAATCTTTTGAAAAAAAAAAAATCATGAAGACCTTATTTTTCTAATCTCTATCTCTGAGCTCTTTTTTATTATGTTTTAGCTCTGGGGAGCCTCTTTGGGGTAGCCATGCGCTGTACAAATCCAAATAATAATAATGTAACTTGTCCGATTCAATGGTACCATTTATTGTTATTAACAGAAAGGCATATGCTTTTAACAGACCCACCAGAACAGAAAGAGAAAACTAAGAAAAAGGGGTCAAAAGCCCTATTACAAACACACAAGTTCAGATTTCACATATATATATGAATTGCCATAGGCAACATAAAGCAAGGAGAAAGTTCACTTAAGACAGGTCAAGACTAGATGTTTCGCCTACAAAATATCATGCTATGTGGCTTTGTTAGCAATACACAAAGCACACCTAACTCATATTAGATGCTCACAATAAAGAAGAATAGTTGTCCCTTCACTTAGTAGAATTCTGAGGAGTCCATCTCTATTTACATTTGAGGATCTGATGCTAAGGCAATGCACAATTGAGAAGAGATTAACCGCTAAGTTGCTGAGGCTTTTCCAACACCCAGTGCTAATCCATTTTTTTTTAATGTTTGAGGCTTTCACAACATGTGTTCCCCAAAAGGTAACCAGGGCAAATGTTCATCCTTTTATCCACCCACATCTTGAGGATTCTATAGATGGCCACTATTAGTGGATTCCCACACAGGAAACTGGAAAATAGCCTAAATATTGCAAACGTTTGTTTTTTGCTGGAAAATTGGGGAAAAGTGAAATCTAAGAAAGCATATGCTTTTCCCTAAAAAGTGCATCGACAAAAGATTTGCTGTGCTAAGAACACTGTCTTTCCAGGTTTAAGGAACAAGCAGAGACAAAACATTTTTAATCCAGTTTTTGCTTTTTTCTGACTGGCTGTTCGTTTTTACATTTTTTTGTGGTTTCTACCTCCTTGTAGTTTGTGGTGGAAACATGTGTGAAACACAGGAGTGAACCCAGACATCTATACATTTCTGAAAACTGTTCAAAGTTCTGAGCTCAGCAGGACTCATTTGTGTAGATTGCTCACGTTTTTCTGAAACAAGCCAATCAATGAACCGAAACAATCTAAAAATAAGTAGCAAGAATATTGCAATTGGTGACCATATTTTCATCCATAATTTTCTGTCCTAATGGTCCATTTACAAAAGTAACATACATTTGAGTCTGTCAGCCAACAACTGAGACGCCGCTTGTAATGATTTTTCATTTTGTACAAACCTTGGAACAATTCATATTGTACATCTAATGATGCTGACGCGGGATTTCTGGTCTATTGCTATCCTACCAGATCCCAGCTCAGGTCGACTGAATCGTTGGTACCTGTCATTGAGTAAAAGGCAATCCACTACTAGGTTAATCAAGAAAGAACTTACACCACTCTAAAGAACCACTTACCACTGGAAAAGGTTTAAAAGTTTATTATAAAACCAAAGCTATCTGGAGATACAAGCATCTCAGAATGAGGTTCAAAAGATAAACAGGTGTCAAGATAAACATAAAATCTCTAAATGCTCGTAGTCGACAGAATAGAATTACCAAGATCAGCTCAAAGGTCATTAAAGTTGCGAGAATAGCTACGAGTTGCAACTTGAGTCATTTACAGAAAGGAAAATACAAGTTAGGCTGTCCCTACACTAGACTAAGTGACATCCCTACTTAACAAGATCTATACCTAAAAAGGTGTCAGCAGTGGTGACTTCCAAAGAAGCTCACGCACTTCCCTTAGTCTTTGTCTCAAAGTCGAATTCTTGCAGTTCTCTATCTGCCTACCCATCCGCTCTCTTAGGTTCCTCAGATCATCTGCTCTAGCTCCACCCGGGGTGCTGTCCCTAATACAAAATCACATTTCCAATAGGAACGCCCCTTGAGACGCCCCTCACGTGGTGCAGTTTTGAGCGGCAAATTCCGTGCTGGTGCTCCTCGGGACTCTTCATTAAAGTTGACCTTGCTTCCCAGGCTTCTCTCCGACCAGGCGGTACCCCCTAAAATTCCTGAAGACTCCTACAGGCCTGTGCCTAGCGCCTCTGAACAAGGGCCTATTCATTATTTCTGATTTAAGTCCCCCTTGCACCTGCAAACAGACACTCTCTCGGTAGGCCCCAAATTCCGGCCTCTACCATATCTAGAAGTCATAAAACATCTTGAACAGACCTATCGTTCGTGCTCTGTGCGACCTCTCCTTAACGAGCTCATGCAGATCAAAGTAGCGACTTTATCTATTCAGGCCTACTAGAATTACATGAAACAGGCCTCTGCAATATGCACATTAAATTTCTTTGTTTAAACAGTATTCTAACTAACACACATTACTAAAATATAACACATCTATATAAAACATATACTTCAGTTCTATGCCTAGTAATACATTTGCAGTAAAATGACATTAGAATCCAAGTCACTTAAAAGTGTAGCAGCATCTTTCGTTTCTTGTGAAATGCCATGTGGCCTACACATTTTCATGGTTTGCAGAATTACATTTCGTTTCACTTAGCCGTCTAACGTGTGACTCCAACATCATTTTAACATTTCTACAACCTCTACATTAGTTTTTCACACTTACATATGCATCTCTATTCTAATTAAACACTCATGTATATATTTTCTCTATATAAGTTGACACTCTTGTATATTCCACACTAAACTAATACTACGTGCTTGTAAATATGATGCACTTCTACATTTTCAGATTTGTGCTCTCTCAATCCCCCCTTTGATGACTTACAGTAGTCATCATCATCACAACACCCTCTCTAAGGTATAGAGTATCAAACTGAAGTCGTTGCAATCTTCCCTCGTTTCATCTCCTCTAGAGCCCTCAGACTCCGGTACTGATTCTCCTGCATCGCAGCTAGTTTCCTTCCCTGCTCTCGCATAGATCTTTGCAACCTGTTTGCTCTATACCATTTGTACAGTTTCACCAATCCCCACAAAGTGATTATACAAATCACTATTATGATGATAGGTTTCAATATGTACCAAATGATATTCTTTCCCAGATTGGCAAACCAACCTCCAACTTTACCCATTCCTTGACCTACCTTTTCCCACACTGTTACCTTAGTCAAATCTTCTATCTCATTATGTATTTCAGTAATGTTTCGAATGTACTTTTCAAGAGGTTTTGAATTGTCTGGAATGTAAGTGCAACATTCCTGGACCTTCAAAGCCTTACAGACTCCGCCCTCTTTGGCCAACAGAACGTCTAGAGCAAGTCGGTTCTGAAGAACCATTGCCCTTATCGATTGCATCTCTCCCTCCACCAGCATTAAAGATCGAGCAGTACTGGCGGACAACCTATCTACAACCGTTGCCAACCTTCTAATCTTGACATCATTTAGTGCTATCCCTAAAATAGGAAACATAGCACCAAACACATCTCCAACTACCTCCTCAGCGCTTACATCCCTTCTTCCTCTAGCTGATGTTTCTCTCTTTTTGGTTTCTAAGTTCTCAGCATGGTATATTTTGGGGAAGACAATTGCTAAGTAACATGATCCATACCAATTATCTGGTAGTTTCACATATGCATTTCTTCCACAGACAAAATATACATTTGGGATCACCTGCCTTTCCTTCAGGAAATCCTTAGAATAGTACTCTAATTGGAAAGCATGTTCACAATGAACTTCTCCTACAAACACATTCTCATAATATGTTCGACTTCTGTGTATACATAGCTCTCCCCTTTTCTCCCGATCTAAAGCTATTGGACCACTGCTACCCTTTCTTTGGTGTTCTCTTTCTTCCCGGGTCCAATCTGTTTTCCATTGTCCCGAAGCTTTTAGGATCTTTTGTCTCCTATATCGATCATCCACCTGCCCTATAAACTTTTTCTCAATTTCTGACACTTTACAAGTCAAATTATTTCTTCGGGCATGCGAAGTATCTAATGTTCTCCGTGGAATGAAAAACTTCTGTAACCTGTCTTCACACTTATAATAATCCCACTTGTTGAGATGTTTATAATTTGGCACCTCTGGCAATACTGAGTCAAAGTTCGAGAAGTAATACTCGAACCCCTCTCGTTCATAAAATATGCTCAGCAACAAACTACATGAGATTCCATAGGTCAATGGAAGATGATGGTATCTGATGCCTTCATCTACAGAAGCTGGCAACTGCATACAGACGTAGCAGTTCTTCGCCTCCATGACATCAATATATTCATAAAGCAATTTGGCATAAGCATTCGTTTTAAAATTCCCCTGTGACTCATCTGCATGTAATCTTTTTATTTCAGCATCTAACAAATCTTTCTCTTTCGCTGTATTTTCCCCCTGTTTACCAATCGTAGAAGGCTTCTGTGTTGGTACACTTTTTGCTTCTTTTTCTGCTTTCACATCATTTTCATGTCCCACTATATATGATACAGTAACTACTAAAACTATAAGAGAAATCACTACCCCTAAAAGTGTGCCTATTATGCATTTTGCCCTGCGGTTCGGGTTGCCAGCCTCCATGGTCTCAAAACAGTGTAGTTCTGGTTTTCTTTCACAGCACAAGTCTCTTTTCTTTGCTTCTCAAATCTTTCGAACCACACCTCCTGGAAACTGAAGAATCCACTCCGCAAAAACAGTCTCTGAGTTCTGTACCAATAGGCAACCTTAGTCCTTCTCCATCCTCTAAAATGGAAATCCCTAATTTCTCCTTCTTCTTCTTGGCACCAGGTTATCTCTCAATCTGTATTTACAAAGTTCTTTGCAAAGTCTTTAGTAATCCGAAACTATGCGTGTTCCAAGAAGTTCCACCACTTGCTCGAATATTTCCATACGAAGAAGGATTCCCTCAAGTATTGGACACCTCGAACAACAACATGGAAATTCAACTGTCTCTAGGATCAACTTTCTTATTCCACTCAGAAGAGGAGGATAGACAATGTTGAGTGTCAGCAATCTTTCAACCTCCGCTCCTTGTATCAAGAACCTTACTTCCACTGTGATGATCGGGTCAGTTCTGGTCAGGGTCACTTCCCTCACCCTCCCAGTTCTGCGTCCCGCTGAGGACATCTGTAGAGAGGTAGGTCCACTCAGGAGTAGCGTATCTTCTGCAAGGCACTTCCACCCTCCTTGATCTTCTCGGACGTTCCTGCTCTTGTCCTTGTGCACGTTCTTCTGGATCTGAGTCTTCGGATATAGGAGCAAGAGTTTCCTCTCGAGCTGGCTTCAAGCTTGGCCTCCTTTTTCTTTCAGGCCAGGTAGCCACTCCACGCCTTGTTCTCCTATTTCTTGTCCGTTCACTCAGTTCTTGATCACTCTGAACTTGCTCTGTCTCTGAGTTGGTTTCACAACAGCTTTCTCCTTCAGTGGCAACCTCAGTTTCACTGCCGTTCTGTTTTCCTTCTTCTTCTGGATCTGTGACACTCCCAACTTCTTCAGACACCCCCACAGCTTGACTGATCCCCTCTTGTGATTCTTCCTCCACCACTGGATTTTCGTCTGTGAGAGGAGCTGTTTCTTCCAGGGGTGCTGGAACTCTTCGAGTATGGGAAGCGTGGATCCAATTTGGCAGTCCTCCGCACTTCACGGCAGTGTTCGTGATTAGGACTATCTGGTAAGGCCCCTTCCAGCGCACGTCCAAGCAGTTCTTCCGGACGTGCTTCTTCACCAGCACCCAGTCTCCTGGGCACAGGTCGTGGCACTGATTTCTTGAAGCTGGAACTTCTGCAGCCTGTACCTGAAGAGACACAGAATGAATGGCGTCAGATAACCCCTTGCAGTAATCCAGGATCAGGTCATCTGTAATGTTCAGTAATGCAGTTGTGGGGATAGTTGGAAGTCTCATTGCCCTCCCCATCAACACCTCATGTGGAGAGAGACCTGTCCTCCTGTCGGGTGTGCTACGCATGCTCATAAGGACCAAAGGAAGAGCATCAGGCCAACTTAGGGAAGTCGATGAACACACTTTAGCAATTCGACATTTCAACGTCCCATTTATCTGTTCCACGATACCTGAAGCCTCTGGTCGATAGCTACAATGCAATTTCTGATCAATGTTCAATGCAGAGCAAAGCATCTTCACAACTTCGCTGTTAAAATGTGTCCCTCTGTCCGATTCCAGAGGGCAGGCACCCCGAAGCGCGGTATCAATTCTCTAAGCAACAACTTTGCTACTGTGAGTGTATCGCACCTACGTGTAGGGTACGCTTCAACCCATCTGGAAAATATGCATACTACCACCAAAACATACCTAAGGCGGTTGACCCTTGGCATTTCAATAAAATCTAATTGCATTCTGTTGAAAGGCCCCCCAGACCTCCCAATGTGACTCAGTGTAACTGGTGTTCTTTTCCCTATGTTCAACTGCTGACAAGTGACACATCGCTTACACACTGCTTCTGCTGCAATCCTAAACTTTGGGCAATACCAAGTCTGCCTGAACACCCTCAGCATGGCATCCCTTCCCAAATGCACTGGACCATGTATCTGTCGTGCCATTGGGCTCGCTAACTCCTCAGGTAACACGGCCCTTCCATCTGCTGAAATCCAAAAATCCATTTCGCTTCTCACACACCCTGCTGTTTCCCACGCCTGCTTCTAAGATTCTGGTGCATTGTCTTGCATTTGTTTCAAATCTTCCCAAGTATCGACTGTTTCTAACATCATGCTCAATTCTGTCCTTTCCTGAGCCCCACTTACTTCCACCTCCGTGAAAGAGTAATCATGCTCCGCACAATAGCGGGCAACTTCATCTGCATATCTGTTTCCCTGTGACACGAAATCTGAATTTTTCGTATGAGCTACACACTTTACAACTGCTATTTCAGCTGGACCCTGTAATGCTTCTAACCGCACAAATTCTCCATTTCTGATTGGCGAACCAGAGGAGGTCATGTAACCCCTCTGAGACAACAATTGCCCGAAATCATGAACTACACCGAAACCATATTGGCTATCCGTATAGATGGTGACTCTAATTTTGCTACCTGCTATACAGGCACGTGTCAATGCAACAATTTCTGCTACCTGAGCGGAGTGTACTCCTTCCAGGCAAGCGGCTTCCACAACTCCAGTAATGGTGCAAACAGCATAAGCTGCTCTCAACCGACCAGTATCGTCTCTTAAACATGAACCATCGACAAAGTAAATCTCATCGGGGTCGATCAATGGTTCATCTACAATATCTGGTCTGGGCTTCGTGCATAGTTAAGTCACATCAAGGCAATCGTGATCTTCACAGTCTTCGCTTTCTATGTCATTAGGAAGTGGCATCAGAGTAGCAGGATTCAAGACAGAGCACCTCTTAAGGGTCACGTTCTCTGCAGCAAGAATAACTTGCTCATAGCGCGTGAGCCTACTGTTGGTCAAGTGCTGGGTCTTGGTCCTGGTCATTAACAGTTCCACAGAATGAGGTACATACACCACTAACTGGTGTCCCATCACTATGCTTTCACAACGCTCAATGCTGACACCTGTTGCAGCAACGGATTTGAGACATCCGGGCAACGCTGCGGCTACTGGATCTAAGGTAGCCGAAAAGTATGCAACTGGTCTACGGGCATTCCCATGTACTTGCACTAAGACTGACAAAGCACAGCCCTCCCTTTCGCAGCAATAGAGGGAAAATGGCTTTTCATAATCCGGCATCCCCAGAGCCGGAGCACGACACAAGTCATCTCTCAGCTGTAGGAACGCCATCAAGCACTCGTTGTCCCATGGTACCGGATCACTCACCTCCTTGTGCGTCAGTTTCTGTAAGGGTTTTGCTTTCAGTGAAAAGTTAGCTATCCACTGTCGGCAATAACCAACCATTCCTAGAAACATCCTGACTTCTCTCTGTGTTGTAGGCGAGTTCATCTTCATGATTGCCTCTATTCTATCTGGTGACACCTTACGCTTTCCCTTTTCTATCCGATGACCCAAGTACTGTACTTCTGTCAGACAGTACTGCAAGTTACTCGGAGATACCTTGTGTCCATTTTCAGCTAAATGGTTCAGCAAGGCAATGGTGTCTTCCTTGCAAGCTTCTTCTGTTCCTGACGCAACAAGTAGGTCGTCTATGTACTGGACCAGATCCGAATTCTGGGGCAGTACCAGACTTTCAAGATTCTTTTTCAGTAACTGATTCAAGATTGATGGGCTATCTGTGAACCCTTGTGGGATTCTACACCATGTTAAGACGCGATTCTCCATTTTAAACGCGAAAAGGTACTGGCTCTCTTCGTCTAATGGGATTGAAAAGAAAGCCTGACAAAGATCTATCACTGTGAACCACTCAGCTTGGAATGGTATCTGAAACAATATCACTGATGGATTCGGTACCACTGGACAACATGAAACAACAATGTTATTAATTTTTCGTAGGTCTTGTACTATTCTAAATTTCCCACTAGGTTTCTGCAAACCCATAATCGGGGAGTTGCATGGACTTCCCACGATTTCTTTCAGTATTCCCTGTTTAATCATAGAGTCGATCACGGGTTTTATTCCTGCAATCGTCTCTTGGGACAGCTTGTATTGTGGCGTTCTTGGATAATCGACATTTGGTTTCACTATGATCTTCACTGGCTCTACCCCTTTGACCAATCCTATCTCTTCTCCTGTAAAATCCCATACTTCTGATGATACTGCCTCTCGTAAGTCCCAAGGAAGATCCTCCACAGTTAGAGTAGGATACAGTTCTATGCATGTTCTGGAGTTCACAATTTTGAAGGTAGCATCATCATCTGTCGTTTCTACCTCTACTCCCTGAGGCGTGCAGTATATGGTACAATTCAGTTTGCACAATAAGTCCCTTCCTAACAAACACACAGGACTTGAATCACATACTACAAACTGATGTTCATTCATGTAATTTCCGATTTTTACTGACACTGGTTCCGTCAAAGGGCTAGTCATTCTCTTGTTTGCGACTCCTACCACCTGAATTGTTTCCCCCGACATTGGTAGATCCGGAACCACTGCTGATCTCAAAGTTGATCGAGTAGCTCCAGTATCCACCAAGAATGTCGTAGGACACCCTGCCACTTCAGCCTCAACAAAAGGTCCCCTTTGATCCACTTCCAGAACTGCCCCGAGGGTACAGTCCTCTTCTTTGCTTACACGTTGGCCAGTCAATGGATCAATGTAATAACCTTTTTCCTCATCTATGAAAAGAGGCATTTGTCTAAAAACCTTTCCCCCGGTCGAAATTTTTGGTGGCTGCGGAAACTGAGCTCGTGGAGCCGAAGTCCCCCCTTTGGCCACCTTGATTCTCGGCACTGGTACCCCTTGAACTGGAACCTCTGGAACCTCCTCCTCTACCTCTAATCTAATTCTCCGTTCTCAGGGTTATAGGGACACTCGCGTCTCCAATGCCCCACCTGATGACACTGGTGGCACTTTGTCGTTCTTTTCAATGTAGCAATGTCAATTCTAGGTCCCACTTTTTCCTCACTGTCCTTGTTCTGATTGCTTGATTTCCGTCTCATTGTCCCTGTACCCTGCTGCTGCTGTCCACTCTTTCCAGCTGACTGCATCTGTACTACCATCAGCTTCTCTTTTAGCTTCTTTGCTTTGGAATCTATTTCATCACTGCAGTACCTGGCATACCTCAAAATCTCATCTAATGGTCTGTTTTGCCAACAAATCAAATGTTGCTGAATCATCAAACAAATATCAGGTCTCAACCCCAATACAAACTGACACAAACTGTCCTATATCCTTGGGGTCCATTACATCGAGTCCACTGTATTGTTTGAATGTTTTCAGCAATCTCTCATAAAATTCATGAACTGTCTCCTTGGGTTCCTGTCTTGTTCGGTCTATTTTGACCCAATCTATGTCTTGGGGTGGGACCTTTTCCTTCAGCCAAGTTATTACCCTTTCATATTTCAACATTACAGTTTCAGACGGTCCATTTGTGGCAGCATCCCTTTCGGGTTCTACCATTGGCCACTCGACACTAGTCTTGCATGCTGTCCACAAATCTCCTGGCACCACAATGTCAAACAAGGTGTTTAAATCAATCCACAATACCTTCGATATTTTCACAAACCTTTCTACCTGCTTATACCACTCAACAGGATTGTCCCTTAACTTCGGAAATGAGTAGGTAAATGCAGCCAAATCTCCTCTACTCCAGGGCACATGTACACAGTTCCCATTCGATATTTCCCTCAAAGGAAATGCCTCCATCTGCATTACCCTTCCTTCCGGAGACATCACACTCGTGCTCCTCCTGACAGTACCCCGTTTGGACCACCTCTCTTCCCACTTGTCCAGATCTCTCCACACTCTTATTCCTGCTATCAGTTCCCTTATGTGTGTCTTTAACCCTGTAGTTCTCTTCTCATCCAAGTCTTGATCTGAATACTGCAACCTATGGTTACTCTATAATGTCCTCGTTCTGGACAAGTCTACCATATACTTGTCTGCCAGTCCAGACAGTTTCTCATGAATTGCTCTTGCCTTTCGGGTAATATCTTTTGCTATAAACAGTAACTCATCTTGTTCATACAGGTCAATCCTTTCTAAAGGCAACGTCCCATCTATTATCTCATCCAGGTCAGATTTTAAGCTAGTGACATTGAGTCGTTTGGCCTTTACTGCAGCTCTCAGTATGCTAGTTCTAGGGGGTCCATTCACATCTCTCCCATCCCAGCTCCGAGTCCTACGTCTAGGCTCAGGCGAGTTATGAGGAGTCCTCCCTTGTTCCCATCTCTCCAGGTCCCATGCAGTTCCGTCCTCTCTGGGTGTATGGTGAAACACTTTCCCATTTCTCATAATCCCACCTGTCCCATCCTGCATGATTTCCCTAGATGCATGGTATGACATTCCGTTATTCCCCCTTTCCTCGTCATTTGCCGGTGGTCCCTGATCTCTCGACCCATGGCAAGATCCTTCACTGTTCCCCATGCTCCCACGACTCCAGTGCTGTACATTCTCATTAGGTGCATGGTGAGTACATCTAAACCTCTCTCTGTATTCTTGGGTCCGCTGGTCTCCCTCGCTTTGAATGAGACAAGACGTCTCCCCACATCTTGTACTTCTCTCACGTCTCTCCTGCTCATTCCCACCGTCAGTATGACGTATAACTCCTCTACTCTCCGGTCTGTTACCATCCCACTCTTGACTACTTGCACTAGCCCCGCAGTGAGACAATGTTCCGTTGCCTCGGCTTCCCCATTCTGCTTCTGTTCTTGGCCTGCTGGTTGGTGCTTCTGTGGACCCCTCCCATTCTCTCAAATCGGCCCTCAACTCCTTAAAGGATTTCGGCCGTGGTCCCCTCAGGTCCATCGGTCCTCTCTGACCCCCCTGTTCTGCTGCGGGACCCACTGCTGGATCAAATGGGGTGCTCCACGTCACTGGTCCTGGCAATTGTCTCCAGGCATTTGTCGTGTTATTTCTCCTTTCCATTTCTGCTCTCTCTCTATCTAACCTCATCTGTTCTTCCTCTCTGTCTCTCTCGGGGTTGTAAATCGATACTATAGGACCTATGGTAACGGGTACTTGTAGAGCGTCTGGCAACCCATAGGACTCAACCCTCTCTGTTTCCGGTACCTTCTGCACCACAAACCTTCCGACTACCTTCGGTACTGTACTAGGCTGAGGTGTCTCCTCTCCTTTGGGCGGTGTCCACTCTGATATAGGGAGTGGTACATATCCCTCTATGGCAGGCCCATCATCCCTTGCGAGTCCCCTATCCTCCATTCTCCCAACGTTCGGAGGCGGTCTATCTATTAGCAACCTATTTATCAAGTTGTCCTCCGACTCGCTCTCCTCATCCTCTTCCATGAGCCTCTGTTCTCCTGTCACCTCTCTCACTGGGTATAATTTATCCACCTCAATAGCCTGTACCCTCCAGCTCTTGGCGTCCGCATCCCATTTGGCATCTCGCACTGCCCTTACTGATCGCTTCAACCTTTCTTGGCGCCTGTTCAGATTTCTGTCGTGTGCCGCCCTAAGCCACGCATTAAGGGCCTCAAACTGGGTTGGTCTAGGCGGAGGATTCAATGAGGACATAATTGATTTCAACCGATGTAACGCCTCTAACTTGAACGTTCCATACTTAGGAAACGTCAGTTCTTCATTCCCTTCCGAAATCTTATTCCATTCACTAATCCATAGTATCGTATGCAAGCCAACATTCGCTGCCATATAGTAAGCTGGTGTACCCTCTGGCGGTGCCTCTTCCCCGTAATAAGAGTTCCTTCTTTTTCTCTTAAAAATCTCTCTCAAACATTTAAAACACTTCATGTTCAAAACCTACAATATTTCTATTTTCTCCGCGTTTGTTTACTTCCCGATGACAATCCACCAATCTCAGCTCGGTTCTCGCTAACTGGCCTATCAGAACGCGACTTCTCACTGACGTCACCCCAGCCGCCCAATCTCAGTGCGGCTCTTGCCGGCGTCACACCAACCGTCCTATCACGTCGCGGCTTCTCACTAGCCGGCCTATCTCAGCGCGACTCTCGCTGACGTCACTCGTCCCCCTTCGCAGCGGTACCCCTCCTTTCTCAGCTCGTCTCCGCGGTTATGCATTCGTCCCATTCATACTCTGAAAAATGATTACTTCCGTCCAAGCGATCACCTTTATTTGACTGTACGCCCACAGTCTATCTGTAATTGTCACCTTAACTGGCGAAATGTCTTTCCGTTTACGTCCAGACAATCGCCTTCTCTGATAGGTTACTTACACACAGTAACTTTCGACCAGCGTCCGTTACTCACACACTCACTCTTACACTCCCCCTATCTCGGTCCTGCGGCGGTCAATGGTACCTCATGACCCCCTTACTCTGGTCGACAATTACTCTGGATGTTCGATACACCCGAACCACTTAAGCTCTACCCCGAACTTAAGATTTTACCAGGTTGCGCGCGCTCACAACCTTCTCACAATCACGCTACAGGCATTCAACTCCGCATGCCATTACAATACAAATACAACACAAAACACCGCAATCTGTCCACGCATGACCCTTGTTATACTCACTCTCGTCCGATACTGCTGCTTTTCTCTCTCCGTCAGCGCCTTCTTCGGCAGGCCACCTCTCGAACTCTAGGGACCTTGGGGTAAACTAACCTAGTCTAGATTACCTTCCTCAAGAAGATAACCATCCTCTGCTACCAACTGCTGACGCGGGATTTCTGGTCTATTGCTATCCACCAGATCCCAGCTCAGGTCGACTGAATCGTTGGTACCTGTCATTGAGTAAAAGGCAATCCACTACTAGGTTAATCAAGAAAGAACTTACACCACTCTAAAGAACCACTTACCACTGGAAAAGGTTTAAAAGTTTATTATAAAACCAAAGCTATCTGGAGATACAAGCATCTCAGAATGAGGTTCAAAAGATAAACAGGTGTCAAGATAAACATAAAATCTCTAAATGCTCGTAGTCGACAGAATAGAATTACCAAGATCAGCTCAAAGGTCATTAAAGTTGCGAGAATAGCTACGAGTTGCAACTTGAGAGTCATTTACAGAAAGGAAAATACAAGTTAGGCTGTCCCTACACTAGACTAAGTGACATCCCTACTTAACAAGATCTATACCTAAAAAGGTGTCAGCAGTGGTGACTTCCAAAGAAGCTCACGCACTTCCCTTAGTCTTTGTCTCAAAGTCGAATTCTTGCAGTTCTCTATCTGCCTACCCATCCGCTCTCTTAGGTTCCTCAGATCATCTGCTCTAGCTCCACCCCGGGGTGCTGTCCCTAATACAAAATCACATTTCCAATAGGAACGCCCCTTGAGACGCCCCTCACGTGGTGCAGTTTTGAGCGGCAAATTCCGTGCTGGTGCTCCTCGGGACTCTTCATTAAAGTTGACCTTGCTTCCCAGGCTTCTCTCCGACCAGGCGGTACCCCCTAAAATTCCTGAAGACTCCTACAGGCCTGTGCCTGGCGCCTCTGAACAAGGGCCTATTCATTATTTCTGATTTAAGTCCCCCTTGCACCTGCAAACAGACACTCTCTCGGTAGGCCCCAAATTCCGACCTCTACCATATCTAGAAGTCATAAAACATCTTGAACAGACCTATCGTTCGTGCTCTGTGCGACCTCTCCTTAACGAGCTCATGCAGATCAAAGTAGCGACTTTATCTATTCAGGCCTACTAGCATTACATGAAACAGGCCTCTGCAATATGCACATTAAATTTCTTTGTTTAAACAGTATTCTAACTAACACACATTACTAAAATATAACACATCTATATAAAACATATACTTCAGTTCTATGCCTAGTAATACATTTGCAGTAAAATGACATTAGAATCCAAGTCACTTAAAAGTGTAGCAGCATCTTTCGTTTCTTGTGAAATGCCATGTGGCCTACACATTTTCATGGTTTGCAGAATTACATTTCGTTTCACTTAGCCGTCTAACGTGTGACTCCAACATCATTTTAACATTTCTACAACCTCTACATTAGTTTTTCACACTTACATATGCATCTCTATTCTAATTAAACACTCATGTATATATTTTCTCTATATAAGTTGACACTCTTGTATATTCCACACTAAACTAATACTACGTGCTTGTAAATATGGTGCACTTCTACATTTTCAGATTTGTGCTCTCTCAATGAAAACTGGATTTGAAGGAAACCTATGTATT
The DNA here is from genome assembly GCF_964261635.1 of Lissotriton helveticus. Classification (NCBI taxonomy): domain Eukaryota; kingdom Metazoa; phylum Chordata; class Amphibia; order Caudata; family Salamandridae; genus Lissotriton; species Lissotriton helveticus. The sequence continues at coordinate 604,548,899 of NC_136072.1, read as the reverse complement.
TTTGAATTTGTGCCTAGATACTGAGTTTAGGACTAGTGGCTATTCGTACAAGTCTGAATCTGGGGTTTGCTTGAAGCCCAGAAATATAGATAAATTCAACTAATAATTCAATTAATAATATCAAATGTTATAATTTTCTGTTTTCCCACACTTCATCCAATAAAACACTTCTGTGGCTGGGCCTAGCACCGGTGAAAAGACCCCAAAAACACATTCAGCATTTCCTCTCACAAATGACCTGCTTTGACGATGGGGGTAGATGCAGCATTTGGGCCCAGGTCAACCCAGGAAAACCTTCTACACCCAGACATTTTTTAAAGCTACACACCTAGGGGAGTGCTGGATGGTGTTCCTTGCAAGGAACACACCACTTTTTTTTACCCACAAAACCTAGCCTAAAAACCTTGACTAAAAACATGCCTTTTCATCAATTTTTTGTGACGGAAACTTCCAGACTCTGCATGAATCCATTCAATTCCTGTGTGGTTGTGCTCCCTGGTTCTGACCAACACAAGCACGAAAATGTGTACCCTTTGCAGCAATAACACCTGTAAGGAACGGAGAGAGACGACATTTTCATTGTTTACCTGTTTTCATGTGGCAGTAGGTTTGGGGAAGTGCTGTTGATTAGCACAAAATGCTATGGGTGTTGTAGCTGTTCCCACACCATAACTCCCACTTTGTGTGCTTTGCGATTCAGTGCTATTTTGTGCTGTGTTCATAGCTACTTTGGATGCTACAGTCCTTTACCGTGTAAAAGCTGATGGAGCAGGGGCGTAGCTTTCTTATTGCAGCAGGTGCAGTAGTACGGGGTCAGTGGCCTAAGCCCTAAGGGGTCCTCTGAAGCCTGATTATTGCTGTAATTTATCATTTAAACAGCAGCTAGGCGTAGCAATTCTCTTCCTTCCTCTAGGGCCCATGACACACTGGCTGCTCTACTGTGACGCTGTTTTGCATCTAATGAGCATTCATGTTAAAAAACATGAGTAAATCTGGGCGCTGCTCCCTGTTTGCATCCTTGCTCAACCGTCCACCAAACACTGTTGAGGCGAGCATCGCAGAACCCAGAAAAATTGGCACTAATTCAAATTAACCAACTTTTGTGGCCCTAAAATGTATAGGGCCAATTCACAAAAGGATTTATGCATATGGAATGCAACAGTACAGGAGTAATATTTTACCTACTCTTACATGCCTTTGTAAAAACGCCCCAAAACGTTCCTCTTCCTATTGATATAAAGAAAGAGAAGGCACAGTAATGTTTGTGTGTATTAACTGTGTCTGAATCTTTCTATTTGATTCCCATTTTGAGACACTCACGGGTGAGTAGCCATGCCTCACAAGCCCTGACTGATTGACTGATCATTTTAGATGTTTTTCACTAATTCACAAAGGTTCGCAATAGTACATAAAAGAGTTCTACTTTACGTATTCCAAAATGCCTTCGTCAGAAACCCCCTGTACACACAGACTTCAGAACAAGTACTTATTTTGCCTATTCAGAGTTCATACCTAGCTACAGTTTAATACCTGAAGATGAAATGAGTAGGGAGTATTAAAAATGAAACCATTAAGTAGAAATGACTTTGAACAATAAAATTATGCTAAAGCCTGTGAAATAAAATCAGATGGGTTGCCTGGCACAACAATCAGGCAAATTAAGTTATTCGAAATAATCCCTTGAATGGAGGATGTGGTGGACTGTGAGTTCCTATTACAGTCACACTAATGTGCTTATGTGACCCGCAGGAGTGAGATGTCACTCAGCCTGTGCAGGTCTGCATACAGACAGACCGCCATGTTATGAATTCCTTGGAAGTGGAGGAAGGCACTGTTTGCCATTCCATAGGAGCTGCTGTAGATATAATCCAGCTTCAAAGAGATCAGAAAAGTAAAATAGTTGTGCCATCCTTAGTGCAGAGAAAATGAGGAATGTCACTTTGGAGGGCGAATGTGCAATACACATGCATTTTGAAGAGAGTCTCCTGTGGTTCTAATGAAGCCTACTCTCACACTCTGCTCTTAAGTGAGGATGTATGACGTTACAACGCATACTTTTACCACGCCTACCATTACCACGCATTTTTTACAACGCAGGATCCATTACAACGCATACCATTACAACGCATGTATTTACAACGCAGGTACCTTTACAACGCATACCATTACAACGTAAGTATTGGTAAGTATATAATATTTTTTAAAATGTAATTTAATTAAAATTAATATAATGTAATTTAATGTAATTAATTTAATTTAATTTAATTAATGTAATTTAATTTAATTTAATCAATTTAATTTAATGTAATTTAAATTTAATTATATTTACTTTTTACCCTGTACCCCTTTACCCAAAAACCCAAAACTGACCCTGAACCCTAAAAATACCCCTTTACCCAAAAACCCAAAACTGACCCTAAACCCTAAAAATACCCCTTTACCCAAAAACCCAAAACTGACCCTGAACCCTAAAAATACCCCTTTACCCAAAAACCCAAAACTGACCCTAAACCCTAAAAATACCCCTTTACCCAAAAACCCAAAACTGACCCTGAACCCTAAAAATACCCCTTTACCCAAAAACTGAAAACTGACCCTGAACCCTAAAAATACCCCTTTACCCAAAAACTGAAAACTGACCCTAAACCCTAAAAATACCCCTTTACCCAAAAACTGAAAACTGACCCTGAACCCTAAAAATACCCCTTTACCCAAAAACCCAAACTTATAATATTTTTAATAAAATGATATACTTACCAATACATACGTTGTAATGGTATGCGTTGTAAAGGTACCTGCGTTGTAAATACATGCGTTGTAATGGTATGCGTTGTAATGGATCCTGCGTTGTAAAAAATGTGTGGTAATGGTAGGTCGTTGTAAAAGTTGCGTTGTAAAGGTTGTATACCTTAAGTGAGGATGCTGACCAAAGAGTCCCATGAAAGTATTCAGACGCCACACAAAGAACATTGACTTCACCATGGATGTCGATTGACCACCATGGCAAGAATAGCGGAAGTGACCTCATGCTCCCTTTGACCTCGATTACATCCAGTGATTCGCCCACCCTTGCAGCTCCCTGTTTGCCACTGAAGGAGTGAAAGAACAGCAAAGAGTAACAAGCATCAATAAAGCCAATAGGTCTCCACTTTAAAAGATTAAGCTAATGAGCTTGCTTGCTTGTACTTTTATGGGAACGCAAGCATCCAAATGAATGTGCATGTATTTCCAGCTATTAAAAAGGGGTTGTCTAATAAAAGAAACCCATTCCAAGATGTCTGCCAATGTTTTGATTCATTTGTATGTGTGCATCATGAAGCTTGCACATGCGTGTGTTGTGACTCTTGTGTAGGTATGTGCCATGATACACGGTGGCCATTTTTTATTACTTTTCTAAGATGGCCGTCCTAAAGTGTAAAAAAAAAAAAAAACAGAAGTGTGTTCATAGAGTAAAAAAGGAAGAGAATAGACTGGTAGCACTTTCAAGCTGGCTGGCTCTTGTGGGAAAAAAATATAATAATGGGAACCAGCATGGGAAGTGGGGTGGGGATCATCAGGGACAGGGTTGGAGGGGGAAATGAAAATAGAGCCAGTAGAAAAGAAGTGCATTATAAGCGTAAAACAGGAGCGAATAGGGGAGTAAAAAGAGACTGTGTGATATGGAGGGAATAAAATGCAGGGGAGCAAGGAAACATCCGTACTTCCATGGAATATTCATTATTAAAGGAAAAAAGTGGTCCCCTCAAGCATGCCGTGGAAGGATAGGGCTCATTCAGTCAGAACACAGTAAGACTGTAGCGCTCCCCAGCAGGACAAACACAAGACTAGAGAGGAAAGCCAATGAATCAAGAACAGACAATTGAAATAGAAAACAAAGACATCCAGGCACAAAGCTGTCTGTCGCTGAGATCTAAAAACACTAATGTAACATGTCTCTTTGGACTCCATTACCCTGATGTTCCTGCCACTGCTATCAAGGATCCTGAGGCCTGTGGTAGCAGGTCAGTGCAGAGGAACCGAAGGGCAAGCAAGGATTGGAAGGTGCTAAGTCCAAATGCCCCTTACTGAGAGCTAGGTTTTCTCTCTCTTGACTGACCTTTTTCATTAAAATCGCCCTAGGACATTTTTCTTAATGCTCTCTTCTGTACATAATTTTGAACAAACAAACAGCAGTGTTAATAGTAGTGCTAGTGATGTGTTAGCATTTGCTGACCTGGAAATGTAGTGGCATATTATCAAGAACGGCGTTAAAATTATCGCCGTTTTAGCGTCAGGAAACTGCAGCTAAAGCGGCGATAAAGGGCTTGATAATATGCCCTTGTGAATTCTCATAGAAGCCCATGTTCTGGTGTGAACATGGGCTTCTATGGGAATTCTCATAGGAATATTATGAAGCCCATTATTGCCGCTTTAGCAGCAGTTTCCTGCCTCTAAAGCGGCGATAATTTTAACACAGTTCTTGATAATATGCCCCGTAGTTCTGGAGGGTAATGCGTTTGTTTGAGAAGTTCAAACAAAGTTTACAACTTCTTTTGCAACACTCTGCCCTGTTCATTTTTCAACCATCCTGGCAGTCTAGAGCACACTGTGAAAGTGCTTTAAAGAGAGGATTGCCATAGCTGCAGCAGAAGGTCCACTTGTTACTAGCTACTCCAGTCCAGGTTGTATCCTTGAGTTTGAATTCTGGCACTTGTTGTCCTGGTTTTATAATGGGCTAAACAAAACTACAAGTCTCAAAATGTAAAGAAAAAACATGTACTGGAATCGATAGTCACACATGGACCTAAGAAATTTGGCAGGGCTTGGTTACCACCTGTACCAGGAATATCCCCAAGTTCTACTCCCTTTTGTGAGGATGGTGGTTATTCCCCATTCACTTTAGGCAACATTAGGGGTTGGCTATGTTAGTTGGTAACAGTCTTAAGAGTTCCACCATGGCTACTCAAAAGTCAAAGTGTCCCAGTGCCATAGCAATTTTAGTCAGATCAAGTTCCCCTGGAGGCTCGATGACACACAAGCAGATTTATCTGCTGACACTGGAGCTGCATTTCAGCAGGTCGAGGTGCAAGTCAGTGGCCTGGTGGTATGCAGAAGTCTGGATGCTGCAGGCGAAGTGTCCACAATGGCCCTCCTTTAGTGTGATAAGGTTTCTTCATTACCAGCAGCTGGTCTTGTGTGCTTCGTGGTTTAGATGGCTGAATTGATGCTCTACTTTCATAGGTCGCAACCCACTACTCTTCACTGCCACATGCTGCTTCAAGGCTCTCTCGCTTCACCTTGGCCGCCACCGGACATACTGGGGTCATACATGCAAGGTGACAGTTTTTCGTGTTCAAGCACTGCATGGGCGACAGCCCACATCTTGCCACAGTGCAGCACCAGGGTTACAACCCTTATCTTCACTCCTGCCCTCACCTGCCATAAAGGGGTCATGAAAGGCACTCCAGGGTGTAAGCCCACTTCTCATCACAGCTCTACACCAAGTAACGGCCTTTATCTTCACCGTAGGCCTGACCTAGCATGCTGTGGGCGCGAATGGCACTCTTGGGTGGATGGCCTGATCGGTGCCTTGGTCCTGAATGGAGACCCAAATCTCACAGTCCCCATCCAGGATCCACTGGACCTCGCTTCCTCTAGTCCCTCTCCTTCTCCTCACAAAGTCCTCTGATATTGATAGGCAAGCAGATGCTGGTGCTCCAGGTTCCAGGGTGAGTGGTCTTGATTGTCCTCTCTGCTTGTCATTGCTTGCCCTACCCCTTCTGACTTTTTTTTTATTTTTTAATACATTTTTTGCCCCTGTCTCAAGCTTCTCCATTGCTCCCCCACACTCCATCTACCCCTGTTGCTTCCTCCCTCCCTGAATTGACTTCTTCCCCATGCATTCCTAGATTGCTACTTCACCCTACCTGCCTAAGTCTTTAAATCCTTAAAAAAAAAAATCTTAACGTTTTTGGAGGGCCTGGCAGCCTACTGCTTTTTAGGTCGACCCTAGGCGGCGTGCATGCGCTGTCTGCAAGACCTGTTGTTATCTCCTCTATTGGCTTTTGGCATGCCCATGAATTACCATTTGTTTGTTGCTCTGCCATTTAGAAATACTGTGTTTTTATTGGTGCATTGGGTATGATTCTCCCACCTTTGCGTACTTCGGTCACCTGGGTCGCCCAGGCGAATTCACTCATTATTTGCTCTCGTTGGCCACCCCAATACGTCCAAGGTTCCTCCTGGTCATCCTGATCTGCCTTTTTATTTTGTAGGCTATCAACATCGGTTTAGGCTTTCACACCTTTTCACGGAGCAATGCTCTGTTCGGCACCTGCAAAGTTGCAATATATGTCCGGTAGCTGTTGAGGTATGCCAATAGCCCTAACTCAAAAAAATGCAAGACCTATTGCATTTCTAATGCTTGTTCAAAATGTGCTGTTGATGTCTGTTTAGATTATAATTTTTATTTACTGCTGAAAAGTTGGAGTTCACCATCTTGGAATAGTAAAAAAAAAAGAAAACTATTAGCATCTGTCCTTTGCCATATGTGCATATAGGCATGGTGATGTATGTGCAGGACAACATTATCATGCTTGCATGCCATAGCCTCATAGTGCACACATGTGCAAGGGTGCTGATTGCAGGTGATCCAGAACTGGGCAAACCCTATTACCATTTGTTATCTGATAGACCTTTTTCATTTCACCAACTGAGAGGTAAAGGGAGTTAGCATTTAATCAAACAATCTCATTAACAGTGCAGCCCTTTTGGCTACACAACAAGGACCAGGAATCAATGACTATAGTAACAAGGATTATTACAAGTTTGCAGTTAAGATAAATGAATCTCAATACAATGATAAGGATAACCCAACCTCCTAAAGAAGGACAGGCGTACCACAATAAGGCAGACAACAAGTTCAGTTAAGCAATACAGAACATTAATAACAGAATCTGAAGCTCCCAGAAGAACTTCTGATTTTCTCTTCTATGCATGAGTATAGTCTAAAATCATCTAATTTAAAGTTTAAACCAAGAGGATGGTTTAAACCTAAAAAGATCGAAAACATCAGGGAAATGCAGAAAAATATGAAAATGCGGTAAAGTGTGGGAAGGTGTCAGCATTTCAGAAGCTCAGTCAAGAATTTTCCTGGGATTGCAGTATCAGCTTCCCCAACATTTGATGGAGGCCGCACCATGAACCCACGGCAGACACACACAGCAAACCTGCCAAAAGCAAGCCCGCCTGCTTTTCTCAGAGGCTGGTATATCCTTTTGATGAACTCCTTGCTCTTAGAACTTACCCTCAGCCATGTTGTGAGCACAAGAGGGCCTCAGTTGAGTTGCCTTGATGATGCAAGACTTGTAGCTTTGCCCTCAGTTCACCTACACCTATTGTTGTTAGGAAGACCTCCCAGACTTTGTCTGATTCTATGGAGTACAGGCTTTAAAGCATTAACTGCCGCTCCCTGGTCAAACACCATCCTGATGTCTTCTACTTTAGTCAGGACAGTGCCCTTGATGTCCTGTTTCTTACCAAAACCTGGCTTAGCTGATTTACGGTTGCAGAACCTGCCTCAGCGCTCCCTCCGCGACTACCAGATGACGAACATTAACAGGATTAGTGGCAGAGAGGGTGGCATTGCCATGATTTATCGAGATAGATATGTATGCAACCTATCCCAGACGACAAAAGCGCTTTCTTTAAAATTTCCTTGAATTGCAATTTCACTCTCTAAGAGCTTCTCATCTAACATCCACCCGGCCCCTCCAAAGCTATTAGTGAGGCAGTGAGGAATTTTATTGCCCCACAGATTTTAAATCAGCCAACTTTAAGAAACTGGGTGATCTTAATCTTCACTTAGACACTACTTATAAATTTGTGAGATTGTCAATTTTGTAGATGATTTCGCCACTCTGCAGTTAGCCCAGTTGGTGTCTGGTGCAACGCACTTTGCTGGTACTTCTTAGATCAAATTTTCACTAACTCTCGGGGCTGCAACCCCTCTTTCTATGCTATGGGCCAATCATTTTAGGATCCCCTGACTCTCCACTTGCCCTGTCAAACTCTGACAATCGCCTCGGACTGGATTAAGAAACGCCCTTGGCATAAACTCAACCCACAGAAATTTGGAGATTTCATTCAGGCTAACGGGCCTGAGCGTGTCTCGAATGCAGAGGCAGCTAATAATACTCTGCATTCTTGGCTTTCCTCAGCCTTGGATGTTTGTATTCCTTCCAGCTAGACTGCCAACAGAAAGAAACACGCTGCACCCTGATTTACTGAGGCTCCCACTGCGACAGAAAAGCACTACAAGGTCCTAGAACGATCCTGGAGGAAAGCCTACGATCCTTTGCAAAGAATTCCGTACAGATCCACTATCAAATCCTATTATAAGCTGATTCGGTAAGCAAAGGCTGATTATTTTGTTAGCAAAATCAGGAATAATAAGAATCATGCCAAGGAAGTTTTCAGCCTAATGAATAGCCTTGTTACACCAACTCTTTCCTTCGACCCCATTGATACCTCTAGTGCGCATTGCGAGAAGTTAGCAGAATACTTCACTGACAAAATAGAGGATATCTATCAGCACCTCACCTTAGGTGTTACTACAGCGACACCAGTTACCACAGCACTGCCAGTTGTTAGCAGCCCAATGCCGGCACTCAATTAATTTCCCCTTCTGTGCTCACCTGAACGGCTCACCCTTTGTAGGCAAGTAAAATATGCGCTCAAACCTGATCTGTTCCTCAAATCCAATTACCCTCTCCTCCCATTTTGCTTTGAAGTGATTAATCTCTCCCTATCACCAGCTCTCGTGTCTGGTCCGTAGAAGCACGCCAAGGTTATCCCTCTCTTTATGAAACCCTCCTTGGACTCCTCCAAATCTGAACATTTCTGGCCTATTTATCTTCTCCCTTTCCTTCAGAAGGTAACAAAGAGACATGTAATGGGATTTTGACCAAATTCCTGAATGACAATCACATCTTGGATACTTCCCAAAATGGTTTCCGGATAGGGCATTGTACTGAATCTGCGTTTCTCACAGTCGCCAAGCAACTCTGCATTGCCCTGGTGGAAGGTTAGTCGTCGGCCCTGATCCTATTGGATTTGAGCACTGCATTTGACACGGTGTCTCACAAAATCTTATTGCAGCGCTTACAAAGCAATGGTATAGGTGAGGTGGCATTGTCTTGGTTTGCGTCCTTACAGGGATTGCAATGATATCTTACACTGATGATACTCAGCTTGTGCTCTCTTTTACAGATAAACCAATGCTGGACTGGTCAAATTTCCAAAGAGGACTGCTAGCATTTGCAGAGTAGCTGAATGCCAACTGCCTCCACCTGAATGTGAAGAAAACTGAAGTCATTCTATTGTGAAGAGACACCCCTTCCTGAGGCTACCACTCGTGGCCTCTTTCCCTTGTGCCTCATCCTAAACCCATGTCCTCCATTAAAGATTCTAGGAGTTGTCATGGACAGCACCCTGGCCTTGGAGGCCCAAGCTAAATCCATAGCAGGCCCTTGTTTCTGGCTTTTGAGAAGCCTCAAACTCATTCTTAGCCTTTTTGATTTGAGCATCTGACAAACTGTCATTCTGGCAGTAATATTGTCTTGACTTGACTATTGTAACATCTTGAACCTAGGCACCAACAAGTCAGTCATCCGTAGACTCCAGCTTGTCCAAAACGTGGCAGCTAAGCCGCTTTTTTCTCTACCAAAGTGCTGCTCTGTTTCTGTTCTCACCACAAATGACATTGACTGACCGTGGAAAAGGGCATCCACCTTAAGACTCTGTATGTGGCTCACAAGATCATATATTTCCAAAAGGCGCCTATCCTGTCCAACCTCTTATCTTGCTACAGACCCTCCTGCCTTCTACGCTCCTTGGTCGATCTTAATTTGGCCACTGTCACTTGAGTCACGAGTCACAGAGCTGGAGGCCACTTCTTTTGTGCTAAGGCTCCTGTTCTTTGGAATTTACTACCTCTTTCCATAAGGGACACTGAAAACCATCTGTACTTCAGGAAGTCTTTGAAGACATGACTTTTCTCAATTTAATTGCCTGTCTTTTTTTCCGATCGGCCTATAACTACAGCTTTTCCATCTTCAAACTCCAATGCTGGGAAGCCCCAGTCTTGGGGCAGCTATGCACTTTATAAATCCCCTTAACATGACATAACATACCATAACATAACATAACATAACATAACATGACATAACAGTCTTTCATGCTATTGCTTCCTGCTTCTTAAATAGACTCCTCACTTTATCACATATCTCCTTACACTCTGACCCCTTTCAGTAAGGAAATGCCTCTTTTTGCATGGTCACCCTCCAGGGATTTGGCCTGATGCTGCTGGTTTGTGGACTCTGACAGTGCACTGAGGCCTTCTAACCAGACCTCAGTGCCAGTGTTCTAACCCCTTACAAAATGTATGTTGAATTGGCTAACACCAATTGCCATGTGCTGGCTTACTGATAAGTCCTTAATATATGGTGGCAAGGTTAACCAGGGCATGTAAGACAGAGTGTCCCACAGGGCTGCAGCACTGGTTGTGCCACCCTGTGTGTGACAAAGCACAAAATATGTTGCAGCCTGGAAGAGCTGGTCCGGCATTGCCATTTGAACCAATGGCAAAGCCCTCACTTCCCTTAACAATATATATGTCTCCCCTAAGCTAGGCCTATCAAGCCCTAAGGCAGGGAGCTGTATATTATTAGGTAGGATATATACTTTTAACAGCAAAATTTCCAATTTGCGTTTTGCTGTGGAAAAGTTAGTAGCCCCATTGGCTAACACAGAGTTACCGGCTAACCTCTCAGTCCGGCTAACTTCTGAATGGGACTATTAGAATGGATACTTGGTGGTATCAAAATAATTGTGGTATTAAACCCAACTTTATGCCCAAGTTGAATTTAACATCACTTTTAAGGAAGGGCAACTTTTAGAAAGTTGCCACTCTGCTGCCCAGTTTACCTAGTGGCCTTGCACTATTGCTGGACACCAGACACCCTCTGCCCTCATGGGGAGTTGTGTGTAGGACTTCCAGGTTCAGGAAAAATAGAAGTCTACTACAAGGAGAAAATGTTACCTCCCCCTTGCAGGAAGCCACTCAGGGTGTTGGCACCAGAATGCGAGGTTCAACGGCGAAGCCTCCTTCGGTGGGCGGTTGACAATCACAATCATGAAGGGTTGCCCCTTTGTTCCGGTAGACAGGCTGGCGTCAGGAACAGAGAGGGGAAAGCAGTGGCCAAATCAGTTTTCCAATGGGCATGTAGCCCACAGGTAGTTACACCTCCAGGGTAGGCTACGAAGCACCTACCGTCCAAGGAAAATTTCAGACATCTTGCGAGTGGGAAGAATAGTGCACTCTGGGACTGCTAGATGCCACAAATAGCCGGAAGTCATCACAGGGCAAGAGGGATCCTGCTAGCCAATTGGCTAGTGACCACATCATCTTTCAGGGCACTTTCAAAGCATAAATATTGCACCATGAATCTCAGATCACAACAGACCTGGAGAAAGGACTGAAGAATGACTGCCCTGCTGATCCTTGGACATGGCAAGAGAGGCTGCACCAACTGCTGGGCTGCACCTATCGTATCTTGAGGTAGCAAGGAGAGCACTATGCATGTGTCTCCTGGCTTGTGGAAAAGTCACTCTCAAGCCCCAGACCAAAGAAGTGACTCCAAGGGTCAGTCGGCTGACCCCCAGGAACCAACACCACTACCATCAAAGCTGAAGTAGCACATTCTGGCTGGTCAGTAACCCCATTCTTTGAATCACCCGACTGCCACTGGGCAACCCAACAGGCTAATCCTCAACAGCCAAACGTTGCAACTGAGTATGCTGGACCGAGGAGTGTTGTTTGAGTCCAGATTTAGCCATCACTAAAGGATACTGCTGGATCAGCTGTTTATGGAGAGTGGTAGCCCAGTCACAGGTGCCTTCCACTGGCTCAAAGAGGACTTTGAGGAAACCGACCCAAGTGGTCAAAGTCATCCCACCTTGCCCATGGACCGAGGAATAACCATAAGGACAACTCCATCAACTGCACAGCACCCAGAGCAACTTTCAGTATCATCAGCATCCTGCATCCCCAGCATTAGGACCACTCCATAATGTAAAGTGTGGAACTAGACTTCAGACTGCTTTGGTGACCAGGTAACTGTTCAAATACTCCTTTTTGGCCCCCATGACCATCTTCCAGTGGGAACTGGTTGCCCCACTCAGCCAAATACAACTCTCTCAAACTTTTCAAAAGTTTCTAAACTTTACGGTTACTAATGCTTGTTTGTGCTTTCGGCTAAAAAGCGGAGCTTTATGCTTTACTTAAAAATCTACATCTCCGTAACCCTCTGGTGGATTGTGCTCATCATGGTGTCTAAAAATTAATTAAAATATGATCTATTTGTAGAAATTGGTGTCGAATTTCATTCAGGTGCGACTTTCTTATTTCGTTGTTTGATGCTTCTAAATGCTTTACACTACTTCCTTTGTTTATGCCATGTTGCTAAAGGTTTTACGAATGAGCCTGACTGGACGCAAGACAGTTTTGATAGTGTATTACCAGGTAAGGTCGCACAACCCTATCATATAATACACCACAAACCTCACACTTTTCCTCAACAGCTGGAGTTCCTCAAGAATCTGCCATTGCTCCCTTCCACTGTAACCTCTATCACAACCCACTACAACAGCTCATCTCATATTGATAACACACAAATGATATGTAAAGCATAAGAATTCATCTGATCTTAGTTTCAGCATGATCAGGCAATCCCTACTAACAAATCAGCTCTAGCCAAACACATAAAAAATGGAGCTACTAGCCTATGGTAAAAGAAGCTGGCTCACCTCCTCCAAATCAATACATCAAGTAGGAATCTAGGCTTGGTTACAGTGGCTGCTGATTCCAATATACAGTGGTGGGGCAGTATGGGGGGAAATACTCTTTTAAAAAAGGACTTACCTGCCAGGGCCCAGCTTCTTCCACGAGCGCAGTTCTTGGCCGCACTGCACAGGGCTTCAGACTCCTCACCGAATCAGGATGCTGCTCTCATGCTATTACCCAGCATGACAAAAAGTGCCAGGATTGGCTTTAGTTGGCTGGTTTGATACTTGCTCAGGGACAGGGAGCATGTGCCTCTTCTCCAGCCCAGCTGTGCAACACAGCAAGGTTAGAGAAATGTAAGTGCACATGTCAGTTTGGCTGTCCTAAGTCAGCCGGCCAAATCTACATGTGCACTTACAGTGCCCAACTCTCCTCCCTGCTGCTGTCCCTTAGACTCGGCTCAGCCAGGGAAAAATGAAATGATAAATTGTTTTATTATAATTTTATTTTATTATCTGCTGGCTCTGAACAGTGGAGTGATACTCCTTCGCCATAATGGAGGAGCCGCCACTGCTTAGTTATGAATTTTAACCTCTCTTTAGTTCCTCCAGAGAACTAGGTTATCTGTGAATTCTTTTATATGATTAGATGTATGATTAGATAAATGAAATTGAAAGTTAAATAAAAAGCAATGCAAGGTGGACGTTCCAGTGCAAAATCTGCTGCTAACCCCACTTCGCGATATTTACAAGGTATTCCTTGTAAGGTGCAAAACCCAAAAAACTGCCTCTAACTCCATTTAGAAGCAGTTTTTCAAGACTAGGAAATAGATGGTCTTAAAATTGGTGCAAACACTTTGGGCCTCATTTCAGAAGGTTTTGGCGCTGGACAGCGCTGCATGGAATGTTGCTGCGCTGCCCGAGACAAAACAAAAGGGCAGGAATGCACACTATCAATAAGATAGGGCGCATTCCTGGACCTCATCCATGAAAAGTGTTGCAGCGCTGCGACAAAATAGGATTGCAACACTTCTCACTGCATTTTCTTCCGACATCATGATGCGCTGTATTCAGTGTACGGTGCTCCATGTCACATTTAATGACAGATACGTCTGGAATCCTGATGTATCAGTCAGCGCTAAAGCCACACATTGCTGCAGTTGTGTCACAAGCATCTTGAAACTCCAGCAATGCCGGGGGCCAGCCTATCCCTGTGGCACTGAGTCACCCTTACGCCTGCCGTGAGGCAGACATACGGTTCTGACGCAGTGGCGTCCTAGGATTGTTGCAGTGAAATCTGATGGATTACACTGTGCCACTCCTATGAGGCTTGGTTGCGAGGGAATGCCCACCCTGCATACATCATGCCTGATACAGGTATAATATTGCACAGGGCATCATAAGATCACGCATATGCCTAGATGCGTCACTTTGTAAATACGGCACAACGTGGTGCAAAATTAATGCTGCAAGTAAGTCAAGAAAATAACACACCAGCATCTTTAAACTGTCGGAAGGGGCTCATGAATGAGCCCCCCTGTATTTTTGCCATACATTGACGCACAATGGCCGCCATGCACCAGTGCAGGCACCCTTGCATCATGGTGTTGCAGAGTTGATAGATGATGTGCAGGAAGGGACACCTATCTGCACAAAACCTGTCAATCCAGGGGATTTCCTCTACCTTTGTGTGGGGTGCGTTGATGGTGGATTTGAAGGTTGTGTGAGTTTCGGGGCTATTGTTGTGGCTCCATCTCTTCTCGAGATGTCTGCAGGTGTGTCTGGATTAGTGGAGGGCGGGAGTTAACCAGTTGGCCTTCTTGGAGTGTTGTGTGCCTGGTCTGTACTTGAGGGATGCCAGGGTGTTGGCGAAGTTGGGGATCCATCAGTGGATGTTGCGCTGTGTGGTGTTGTCGTCTGTAAGCGTTGGGTGAGTGGTGGTGCCGAGGGAGTTGACGAGAAGTACTTTGGTGGCCTTCATCCAGTTGCGATGGGTGGGGGAGTGATGATGGCAGTGGTGTATGGTGAGCATGGTGAAGGCGTGATGTATACAATGATGGTCGGTCTAGGAGAGTTTGTGGTGTGACTGTAGTTGAAGTTCCCGCAGGCGGAGAAGATGGGCTTGAACGTGTATACGGCTATGTGGGTTAGTGCGGTGACTATCTGCTTGAGTCCGATGTTGGCGAGGTTCCCCAGGAGGGAGGTGGTATTCTGGTCACTGTGGTTGTCCAGGTGGAACTTGAGGTCTCTGAGTAGGATGTAGTTGGTAGATGGGAGAGCCTGGGGTGCAATGAGGTCTACAATGGCATTGTTGAATGTGGGTTATGGCCCGGGTGAGTCTGTAGACGAAGTTGTCACGGAGGGTGGTGTTGGTCCGGGTCTGGAAGTGGAGGTGTTCCATGGTCACCGTTGGGTCATTAGAGTGTGTGATCAGTTGGAGTGAGCTTTTGTAGACAATGGCAATGCCTCCTCCTGGACGGTCGGGTGGTCCTTGCGTCTGATTTTGTAGCCGTCAGGGATGGCGATGGCAACGTCCAGTCCAAGGCAGAGGTTGCTCCAGGTTTCCGTGAAGAAGGCGATGTCTGAAGAGGTGGCATTGAGGAGGTCCCAGATGTCTGGCGTATTTGTGGAGGTAGCGCACATTGCGGAGAATGCAGTTGAGACGGTCAGGTGCGCTGTTGGTCGGCTGGGTGGCAAGAGGCGCTGCTGTGCTGATGTGGCAGCAGGTGGGTTTGCAGTTTTGGCAGGCCCAGGGTGCAAGGGTATTCTTCGGTGATGCTAGACTGCAGGTGGTGTCCATATTTGAGGGCGATGGGGATGCTGTCATCGTAGAGGTGGAGTGTCCGAAAGGCAGGGTCCCTGGTGCTGGGCACGGTACAAGGGTGGACGAACGAAGAGGGCTTGTCTTTGGTTTCCCTTCAGATCACCATTGGCACGCCCGCTGCACATGGTCACACAGCATCTACCATTAAGTACTGCTGCAGGGGGGCTGGACAGCTAGGAGGCGGGAAATGCGGGAAAGGACACTGGAGGGGCGGGGATGCAGCGGATAGCAGCGGCAACGAGGGAGAGGATAGGGAAACAGAACCTGCAAACAAGCACAGGGAAACAAAGCTAAACACTGCAAACATATAAAAAAAATAAGAAGGTAGGAAAGCAACGGAGAAAAGGAGAAATATGAACAGGAACAGCAGGAGAGAGGGACAGGAGAACAGTCAAGCTGCAGAGCAGTGACGCTCTACCACTGGACCACGAGGGATGAGGCACAGGCACAAGCCTGCGGTAGAGGGGGGACTTGAACACATAACCTTCGTGTCAGAGAAACCAGCAACAGCAGATGGGGACAGATGCAGCAGCACCCCCGATGGTGCAGCACTGTGGGAAGAGGATGTCCACTAAGGGTTAGTCCCCCCGTACACCCAAAAGCAAACTAACAGGGGGCAAGGAAAGGTAGCACCACATGGGTGCCTCTCCTGAGCTGGCAGTGGCCACCAGATTCCATGTTCCCCAGTCCCCCAGAGAGTAACGGTGGATCAAGCTACATACCCAAGGGCCTGGGCCAGAACTGGCACCCAAGCCTTTGGCACCCTCTGCCACCAATGGCCGATATCAGCGATTTGAGCGAGTTAGGGGAGTACCCCACAAGTCTTGTGCGGTGCCCTCTGTGATGTAGGTCAGCCGCAGTGCAGGGATTGCTCAGGGCACGGTGTGCGTCACCCACAAGTGCTAGGCCTGTTCCCGACTTGCCTCCGAGCCTCCTCCGCTACGCGTCCAACCTTCTCCTCACTTGGACATTGACACCGGGGTCAATGCGGTGCACTCTCTCTAAATCTGTGACCCAGCCAGCAGGAACCTAAGCCAGGTGATATTTCACAAGCCTGGGCACAGGAGTCGCTGCCAAGGCTGCTTGGGAACCTCCCAATGCAGGTGATGCAACAGGTCCCCATTAGGCATGGAGTTGCAGCGCTCTTGCCTCACAAGTTCGGCGCAGCTCAGGGGCATCACCCTCCACAGCACCAGGGCAGCACCAGATCCTCTGGCCTGTGATGCAGAGATGCGTGACCCACCATTGGGAATCTCCTTCGTGCACCTCGGTGTAGTGGTGGCGCGTGGTATGCAAAGCAGACCTCCCTAAGTTGGTGCGCAGGAGACCCTCTACCGTTCACAGCTCCAAGGGGCGCCAGGCGGTCTTCTCACACATCAGCAACATGTCTCCATGCAACCTGCCAGAATTTACCGCCAGGTAAGGGCGATCGCCGATGCCTGAAAGTCTACCGCCACAGCCCAGCAACTCCACAGCACCGCTGCCTCCTACTCCGAGTCCCAGACACAGGTCCAGCGAGGCCTTCTGGGCCCCGGGGGACTGTCTGCACTTTCAAGGTTTTGGATGCCATGGTGTTGCACGGAGTGCGCAATGAATAGTGATGTATCACTGCGTTTGACCAGCGATGCGCCTCTTTTCATAAATGTAGCCCTGATTTTCCTCTTCCCCTGGGACTCTGGCTGAACTCTGGCTGCTCATTCTCGCTATTGGGGGGGGTTTGGGGGTTGTTTACTTGTCCTGGACTTGGCCCTTGCTGCTCCATTCTGCATTGCATTGGTTTTATTTCCTATTTTTCATTGGAGGTGGACTTATAGGCTATTTTGCCTCTAGAGGCAAAAAAAGTTACGTAGGGCTGACTAACGTACGTTTTTGGCCCACAAATTGGCCTTTTGTCAGTTTTCGCCCGCTATCTTCAGAATTTTTATGGCCTTCACGCTACTGTTAGCGGCAGTATTCACCATGGCTACCTTAGATTACCGCCATGTAGCGGCGTATTGTAAATACATCACCAAAAATAGTTTTTGGGTGATAGGCCGTGTTAAGAAAACTGCTGCTAACTAACGCTAGCGCTAGTTAGTGGCAGTTCTTGTAAATATACCCCTGTGCTTCCCTTTATTGAAGCTTACCTGGCACGGCACAAGAAACTGTAAATCTAGAACATTCCTGTCTAGACTATGTCAAAGTGCTCTGCATACACTAACTGGTTCATACAATCAAAATCTCGACTGAAAGAAAAGGGAATAGCATAGCACGTTCTCACAATCCCTTAAAGCCAAACAGCTTTTAACGGCATGCATTTGTATAACAGTCATATCGTGGTACAATTTAAAACATGCTCTAAACTCCTTCATGAACCTAACAATGGTGTCTCTATTGCACCCCCTTATTGTCCTCTGTATGCACTCCATTGGCCCTAAAGTTTTTCCAACTTTCTCGGGTATCCTCAACTCTGATAGATCACCTCCTGAGCTCTTTGGCATCAGTCCAGGTCTGCCTCCCAGTGTGCCACTCTCTAAGGTCCGTCCTGTCCCCAGATCCTTGCTATGTTATTTTTTGCCACTCCAGCCACCAACATCAGCCATATCGTTTGGTATTTGGGCCACACGTCTACCCCCGTTATACACCGGCATGTCACTGCAACTCCAACGATACATCAAGGCCCTGGACCACCCCCCTCCTCTATTGTTGGACTTTGGAACAGATCCATAGTATGTGGAAGAAAGAGCCTACTTTGATGCATCCCCTAGTGCACAGGCCTTTGGTGCATCTCCCAAGATGGTGCATGTGTGATCTGCGGGAATAGGATCTATGCAGTATTCTCGGCTGTATTAAAAGGAAGAGGGCGTGAATCGCTACTTCTCTGAGACTCTGGATTGCTTCCACCCACTCCTCACCTTCTATTAGCCCAAATTCTTCCTCCCAGGCCATCCTCAGGGTCCTCAATGGGTCAGCAGAGTTGTTCATTATTTTCCAATAGGTTAGTGAGGTTGCTTTGTCTATCATAGGGTCCAGCAAAAGCTGATCCTCTAAGAGTGTATATTCTGGCAGAGATTCCCCATCCTAGATATGTCTCCTCAGTGTGTGCCCCACCTGCAGGTATCAAAACTTCTCAGTCTCTGTCATCTCATATTCTGCCCGAAGCTCCTCGAAGGTAATCAAAGTCCGGCCCCTCCAGATATTTCCCAAGTTGGCAATGCCCAATAACCCCTATTTGTGGAATCCCTTCAGGTTTCCTACTTCCAGCAGCAGATCACTGCACCATGGCATGGTACTTTCCGTTAGCCTGCCTTCCTATCTATAAAGTCTTGTGGCTTCTTGCCACACCCAAGCCACCGTCTGCATATGGGTTGGCTTCCTTTCATGCCCCTTTCGATACAACTGTGGTGGATAGCCACCACTACCCATTGCCTGTCGATCTACTCGGTATGTGGGTTTGTCTCTCTCCGTAAACACCCATTAAGTAATTAAGTGGACTGCCCAGTAATATTTTTGTATATCTAGAACTGGGAGGCCCCCCTCAATTATTCCCCTCTGGAGCTTATGCAGTACAATTCTGGAGCCCCCTCCATCATTCCATAGGAGTTTGTGCAGTTCACTGTCAACCTCATCTACAGGCCACCAGGACCACGCACACAATTCAGCGAAGACATCACTGACTTCATCAGCCCACACGCCCTCCCCTCCAAGGACTACATTCTACTGGGAGACCTCAACTTCCACCTTGAAAAGAAAAACGACAGCAACACCACCGCCCTCCTGGACAACGGGAAACATCATTTACTACGAAGGAATTACCCCGCATAACATTTACCACGCGTCACTCACCACGCAAAGGTCTTTTCCACGCGTATGCCTTCAACGTCCGTCTTTACCACGCGAGTGGTATTCCTTCCTGTCGTTCTGCCTGTACGATCTGCGTGGGCTTGGGGGGGGGATTTAGGGGCTGGGGGGGGCTAGGGGGAGTTGGGGGGCAGGGGCTAGGGGGGGTTGGGGGGGTCTCCCCCCCACAAAAAAAAACAAGCGGATAATAATAAATAAATAAGAAGAAAACTTTTTAAAAAAACGCTCTACAATGCCTCAAAACGAACAAGGAAATAGCCTCACCAACAAGGAGACGTGTACGTCATAATTGAAGTCCTTTATCAATTTTGATAGACGTGTTTTGACGCTTGTTTCCGTGGTCGGTGGAAGAAAGGGCTGATGGGGAAAGACGTACAGGGGTCAGATAAGAATCTAAACTTTGTTAATTAAGGTATTATTTAAGCGCATTATGAAAAAAAGAAGAATAAAATGTAAGGGAATCTGTTGTTTTTAATTGTTTAAAACATCGATCTTTTCCTTCGTACTGCATGTAGCCTATCAGCATCGTTATGTAAATTTAAATGGGACGTGAGATGTTTCGTAACGTTATTTTTGCGGAGTAAAAACATGCGTTGTCAAATGCTGCGTGGTAAAGACACATGCGAACTAAAGTTCGCGTGGTAATGCCATGCGTGGAACTTGTCTTCGTGGAAAAATCATATATTCCTGGACAACCTGGACAACCTCGGACTCAAACAACTTGTTGATACCCCCACCCACTATGCCGGACACACGCTCAACCCAATCTTCACCTCCAGCAAGCACATCTCCTTCAACCACACCACAGCTCTCCATTGGACAGACCACAGCTGCGTTCACTTCAACTACAAAAAGTCCACATCCCACAACCTCCCACAACCAGTTCCCCGAAGAAACTGGAACAAAATTACCACGACCAGCTCTTCACATCGCTCCACCAAAACCCTCCTGCCAAATCACTGGACCCAAACCAAGCTGCCACCAACCTCACACAATGGATCACCCTCAGCGCCGACGAACTAGCACCCCTGAAAAACCATCAATTCAAGCAAGGTAGCAAAAAAGCCCCCTGGTTCAACGATGACCTTAAGAAATCCAAGAAGTTCTGTCGCACTCTCGAGAAAGCCTGGAGAAAAAACCCAACCACTGACAACCTGACCACCTTCAAGAACGCCACCCGCAAATACCACCAACTGATCCGATCCACCAAGAAATCAGCATTCCAGGATCGACTTGACAACAACGCCCACAACAGCAAGGAACTATTCAACATCGTCAAAGAATTTACCAACCCCACCGCCGGCACCAATAACATCACTCCTTCCCAAGACCTCTGCGACTCCCTAGCCTCATTCTTCCACAACAAAATCGCCGACATACATAACAGCTTTGAAAACCAGCCCGGAGACCAGTCCGCTCCACCCACCTCCGAACCAAAACCCCCCTCTAACAACCTTTGCGCTTGGAACCCAATCACCACTGAAGACACCATCCGCCTGATGAACTCCATCCACTCAGGATCGCCAACCGACCCATGTCCCCACCACATCTTCAACAAATCAGATTCCATCATCGCACCCCATCTCCGAGACGTCATCAACTGCTCCCTCAACTCCGCCACCTTCCCGGAAAGCTGGAAACATGCCGAACTCAGCGCCCTTCTGAAGAAACCCACAGCAGACCCCACTGAACTTAAGAACTACCGCCCCATCTCGCTCCTCCCATTCCCTGCCAAAGTCATTGAGAAAGCCGTCAACAGTCAGATCGCCGCCTTCCTCGAATCCAACAAATCCCTCGACCCCTCACAGTCGGGCTTCCGAGCCAAACACAGCACCGAAACCGCCCTCATCGCAGCAACAGACGACATTCGAACACTACTGGACAACGGAGAAACAGTTGCCCTCATCCTACTTGACCTCTCCGCAGCCTTCGACACAGTCTGTCATAGCACCCTCATACAACGCCTCAGCAAAGTCGGAATACAAGGAAAAGCATTGGACTGGATCATCTCGTTCCGCGCCGGAAGAACCCAGAGAGTCCGCCTCCCCCTTTTAGATCAGAGGCCACCGAAGTCATCTGCGGCGTACCACAAGGATCATCACTCAGTCCCACCCTCTTCAACGTATACATGAGTCCCCTCAATCCATCGCGCGCCAACACAACCTCAACATCATCTCCTACGCTGAGGACACCCAGCTGATCCTCTCCCTCACCAAAGACCCAAACACCGCCAAAACCAACTTACACGAAGGAATGAAAGATGTAGCCGAGTGGATGAAGAACAGCCGTTTAAAACTGAACTCGGACAAAACGGAAGTCCTCATCTTAGGCTCATCCCCCTCTGCTTGGGACGACTCATGGTGGCCACCGGCCCTGGGAACCGCACCCATACCAATGGACCACGCACGTAACCTGGGCTTCATCCTGGACTCCTCCCTCTCGATGACCAGACAAGTCAACGCCGTCTCATCATCATGCTTCAACATCCTATGCATGCTCAAAAAAAACTTCCGTTGGATCCCCACCGAAACAAGAAAAACGGTCACCCACGCACTGGTCACTAGCCGACTGGATTACGGAAACACCCTTTACGCCGGAACCACAGCTAAACTACAGAAAAAACTCCAACGCATCCAAAACGCCTCAGCCAGACTCATACTAGACATCCCCCGCCAAGATCACATTTCCGATCACCTGAAAGACCTCCACTGGCTCCCCGTCAACAAGAGAATAACGTTCCGTCTCCTCACCCACACACACAAAGCCCTCTACGACCTAGGACCCGAATGCCTCAACACGCGCGTGTCCTTTTACACCCCCACCCGACAACTGCGATCGTCCAATCAAGCCCTCGCCGCAATTCCGCGCATCCATAGATCCACCATGGGAGGTAGATCCTTCTCCTTCTTAGCGGCCAAGACTTGGAATTCTCTCCTCACCCACCTCCGCCTTACACAGAACCACCTCTCCTTCAGAAAGCAACTAAAAACTTGGATATTCGATAAGTAAAATACCCCCCCATCCCTCAAGCGCCTTGAGACCCTCTGGGTGAGTAGTGCGCTATCCCAATTCTTGAACTTGAACTTGAACTTGTGAAAGAAATCTAGTGGTATTTTGCAGGGGCTGTTTTGCAGGATATAGAGCAAGCGCAGGAGAGCCATCATCTTAAAGAGGACAGGCCTCCCCATCAGGGACACAGGGAATATCCTCCAGTGGGCCACATAGTTCCGCAATGTTTCCAGTTGAGGGAGCAGGTTTTTAGGCAAGAATTTGTCAGCGTCTTGCGTTATATGGATGCCTAAATATTTGAACTCATCTCTTATTGTCAGGGATGCGCACCTTGATGACAGGTGGGAATGCCCCCAGCAAGGGGAAAGATTAGGGACTTATCCTAGTTGGTCAAATGTAGCATCACATTCAAGCGCCATAGATTTAATTAGGTGCTTCTGTGAGGCATGAATCCTGATTGGTCAGGATGTAATACCGAAGGTATTACTGTCTTTAATCTATTTGCGTAAGCCTTCACCAGCACCTTGGCCTCCAGATTTAAAAGTGATATGGGCCTTTAGGAGCAGCCGGTCTCTGCGGTTTACCTATTTTGGGATAACCACGATGATTGCCAACCTCTGATCTTCCAGCAAGTAGTCCAGTCTTGCTCCAATTGTCAGGTTGGCACTCTGCAGGATCCGTTCGCAGTTAAAAAGCTCCACCTCCGGACCTCCCAAACACCCTGAATATATAAACACAGGGTGTTCAAGCGATAAGTAAGGGAAAAAACCGGGAAGGGAAGGAAAGGGACAGCAGGGAAGGGAAGCTGTAAGACAAAATACACAGCAGGTTAGTACACTTCCTTAATCCTACTCTCATTAATTTCTCGCTAAAGGATGGGGTGTCACCTGTGCTGTCTACGATTCTTAGCATCCATGCAGCGGTATTCCCTTTGCACCTTCCTTCCCTAAACAACACAAGGACCTCAGTTAGTATATACTGCATACATCTGCAACACTGCTCTATATATGTAATGCTAATGCAAAGTACATACCCCAGAAGTGTTAGGAACTCAGATATAAAACAACCTTTAAAGTCAATCAAATCTTGACTAATATCCAGCTTCCTTGTTAAATAAAAAATAAGGTAATGAAAACAAAAAGAGATATCCTAAAGTAGTTCCTAGGCAACCGGTACTGATTCCTTCACCTACACCGATTACAACAACGAGCAATTCTCCAAGTTCATAGTTAAACCAAACACGGTAGGGCGTAGTTCCTATACCACCGCCGTCCGCTTTGGTATTTGTATTCCACAAGATATTAATCAAAACGTCATTTCTTCATGACGGCAATGCGGAGGGGCTCCCCCTACACTCCGCCACTTGGATCACAAGACTCGACCCACAAAACAAACGAACAACCAAGTTCACCCTCTCCTAAGTGAGAGATTCAAAAGATGTAGCACCAAACAAGCGAGACACAAGAAATGCTCGCAAACGGCTCAAGAGCGACCCGCTCTTCTTAATGCAAGGGCGCGCCAAAGTAAGGACGCGATAACGATACCATTCAGGACGCCTTTTCTCAGCAGACGCCTGTTCTCTTCTGATACCACCACCAGGAAAACTCCGTAATGAGAGCTAGCCGCTCCCGCAAGAATCCAAACAAAATCACGTACACTCACCTCCCGGCCAGACCGCGCTATATCCACCCAGCAAGCAGAGGCTCATGGGAGATGTAGTCAAAAGCCTAATACTCATGGGAATTGTAGTTCAGGTAGGCGCGCAGTCCAAACCCTGACACCAATTCCCCCCTGTCTTCAGTAGAGAGAGTAGAAAGGGAGAGACCCTTAAAAATATATGCACAGTCATCCCCGATCAGTCAGTAATAGACAAGTATGCAGCCTCAGGCTGCAAAGGCCTTAGCTATGTTCATCTCCGTAGTGTGGATGGACCTACTTGGATGTTGGATTTCTGAGACCTAAATTGGTCCACTGTCTCTTTTCTTCAGAAAGACTATTAGTTTGTCAATTTTGTCGCCATATCATACAGTCTGTGTTAGGTCGCTAGCGCGTGTCCTCAGGTTTATTTTCAGCTAGGTCCCTCAACTCCTGTTGCTTAAGGAGGGGTTGGTGACGCAGTTTCAAACTGGGCGTTGCCTCCTGTAGCACCTGAGCTTCTAGTAATACAGTCTCCCTCTCCAGCTCGTCACACCCTGGTTGTTGTTCCTTCTTTGCTCCACCTATCAGAGCTGAGCATGGCCCTGAATTACCGTTTTAAAGGCTTCCCACAGGACGTAGGCAGAGTCAACCATCCCCTCATTCTCCTGAAAATATTGATCTGTTCATATCCTTATCTTGTCTATGAACTTTTTGTCTTTGAGGTGCCAATGACCTTTTCTGGGAGGGAACCTGGCATCTTTGGTTGGACCCAGTAACCTTACCACCAGGGAGGAGTCTGAGATGCCCCACACCCAATGTATTGTGTTGCGAAGCAGGCTTGTGTATACGAGGTGGATGAAAATATGGTCTAAGCTGGAGTAGCTGCCATGCACAGCAGAGATATATGTAAATTGTCATGCCTTGAGGTTATGTTTGCGCCACAAATATGCCCGCCTAACCACATCCACAAAGGCCCTAAGCTGACTAGGGTCAGCCCAGCAGGGACATCTAGGTGACCTGTACAATTCTGGGTCCATTATTGGATTCATGGATTTTATTGCCTTGGCCATTTATGTTCCAAGTCATGACCTTCAAAGCTGAGCATGTGTGGGTCTCCATGTGGTGTCTAAGTGAGATGTACCCCCCCCCACAGGTAGGTGCCAAGATCCTTTTCCATGCAGTCAAGTGCCCCTCCTCCCTGTTCCCTGTTGTCTAATGCGGCTGAGCTATGATAAAGTAAGACATGCAATCTCAATATTGTGTAATAACAAAACTGTCTCTACATGATGAGCAACCCCCACCCTGCTACCCTGCACTGTGGGCCTGTAACTGCCCACTTACCCAATTTGCAGATTGACTGTTACCCAAACAAAAGCTTTTAAACTGTCTAGGGTTGGCCAGCACTACCATGTCCTGTATTTGGGCACAAAGCCCTCAAGCCTGTCTCAAACCTCTTCTGGTGTGGTGAAGTGCCAGGATATTCCCTCCTCCACTATTAGCACCCTTTCAGGATGTAGCACCAAGAACTTAAAGTCTTTAGATCAGAGTACTTTTTTGAATTGGTCAAAGCTACGATGCAGAAGTTGCACCTGCAGTGTTAAATCCAGAAAGAAGCAAACCTTTCCATTTTCATATGTTAGGTCCCCCTGGGAGAGAGCAGCCTAAAGGATCGCATCCCGGTCACGATGATTAAAGATCCAGGCTATGATTGTTCATGGTGGAGCGCCCGGGTGATGCAGCAGTATAGGTGCCCTATGTGCCTGTTCAGCAGAAAAGAAATTCAAGAGGCGCTTGGGTCTCAGGGTTTTGACGATGAGGTCCTCAAGAAAGAGATCAACACTGGGTCCCTCCGCCCCTTCAGGGACACCCACCACCCTGATGTTGTTTCTCTGAGCTCTACCCTCTTGGTCTACGAGTTTTGCTGCCATGACTGTGCGTTGTTTCATCAGGTATGGACTTTCTCCTCCATCTTTTTGGAGGTGGGCTGTAGCTGGTTGTTGTAAGACTCTGCTGCAGGGACCTCATCCGTAATCTTCATAAAATCTGCCCTGAGGAGAGTTACGTCCACTGTCACCGCATCTTTTTTGGGTTCTATGGTGCTCTTCAGGTCACGTATTGCCTCTAATATGTCCCCAAGGTCTGCACCAGGCCCAGCCATTTCCATGGACTGTTTGTGCACCGCGTATTTGTACATCTTTTTGGACTGTGTGTGTGGCATCCTTTGGTATCTGAACTGGGGTGGCGAAGTGGGCTAAAGAACGAAGAGGGATTCAACCCAGATCTGTGACTGGGGTGAGTGTCTGAAAAGTTTCAGCGCTCCGTCCATTATCTCCTTGTGTTTGCTTCCTTTGGGCCTTACCATACCCACGGAGGAAAGGTGATTGGGGTGGGCCCTTCCTCTCCATCTGGTATATACTGCTTGCTCAACTGGTTGTAGCACCTCAGATAGCCAGTTGCTGATGGGTACCCCATGGACTGTTATTCGTTCTCCCCGTTTGTATTGAGCACTGGGATCCTAGTCTGTAGTCCCATGACCACTTGGTCCAGGCCTCTCATACAACCACGTTTAGCCGTTCTGGTGGCACTCCGCATGGATCCCTGGTCCCAGCATGAGTCATGTTGAGTTCTTGGGGCCTCCGTTACCCCCTCTGTGAATTAGGAGCCCTAACCTCAATCCCCTTGGGTGCACAGCACTCCACTCTTTAGCCCCTCAATGAACCACTCTGTCCACAAAGCGATCTAGCCCTGCACTGCCATGCTTGCCTCCTGTGCATCGGGCCCTCAGCCTCCACTCCTAAAACGCGACCCCAGCTAAATGGGGTGCCCTTTATGTGTTCAAGCGGGAGCCTGCAGGCTCTAATCCGCAGACAGTCAAACCCCCAGTCCCAGCCTTCAGGACAGCATCAAGTCTTCAAGCAAGTGTCCCCCATTCCCCTGGGATGGCAGTTCAAATACCTGTATGCAGGAACCTCCGGTTAGTGTTGTAGCTGCTGGGGTAAGTTCTTTCTTGGCACAGGGACCCCAGTCTCCATAGCACTGCCTAGCCTGCTGCAGCTCCCCGCCGCCGCTCCGTTTTACCACTATGCAATTGCTCCCCCTGTAGTCCGGGCCAGGAGGAGCACTTGTAAGGGGCCCTCAAGCCCACCGTTCCGGCAATCGTGTCCGCAGCCCTCAAGCAATCAATCAGCACTTCCAGGATACCAACTCCTGGCGCCCTCTGTCTTCCACTAGTTGGTTTCTGATGTTTGTCGCCTTTCCCGTGTCAAATAGGTGTGGGCTTCTACTGGAAGAGCCAGAGCCCACGTTACGTTTACAGGCTTTACAAGCAGACTTCTATGTCTAGGCCAGACGGGCGGAGGTCAGATGGAGTCCGCCCGCAGCGGGAGCAAGGATGTCTCAAAGGGTTGGAGTTGGCACACCCACCTTGGCTGCCTCGAGGTTCCCGCAAGGAAGGTTGCTCCTCCTCTATCTGCCACAAGGCCTCTACTGCAAGGCAATCACCCAGTGTCTGGGCCTTCTGCACCTCACCTGGGTGCCACCCTCGATTACCCTGTGGTACACTTTACTGCAGTCCTGAGCAGAGATTAGGGTGGGTGATAGGTTTAGGTCAACAGTCAGTGCAGAGCTCTTTCAATGTGTGGCAAACTCGGCTGGTGCCAAGCCATGCCCCCATATAATAATTTCTTAACCTGAAAGTCTGGACTCATATCTCACCAGTTCTCCTCACTGACTGGCTGTGGCCAAGTGTGTCACTTTCAAATCAATGCACAAAGCTCATGGTGCCATTACTTGCTCTGCTTCTCTCTTCTTTCAGCATAAAATCAATACCGAAAATCAAACAAGAACTTCTAGAACGCATTCAGTTTCACCCTTGACTATCCCTTCCTCCAGACTATCTTGACCTGGACGAAAGTCCTTCTCAGTTAAAAAGTGAAAACTCAGAACTTTCCTTGCCAGAAGAATAATAATTTACAAACATCTCTGTTGGACTTTGCCCTTTCTGCAGGGTTACCCCCAAACTGTTTGCCTTCACCCATCCTGTTTTCTAAACCCGTTTCTGTTGGCCTTTATGACTGTGCAGTTTACCACTGCTAAGCATTGCTAAAAAGCTTATGCGTTCCCCTCTAAACATGGTAAAATTGTCTCACACCCAATTGGCACATTTAATTTGCTTACAAGTCCCTGGAGGACTGGTACAACAACAGGTACTCCGGGCTTGTAAATTAAATGCTATGAGTGGGTCCACAGTACGTATTGTGTCACCCACTTAAGTAGCCCTTTAAAATGTGTCTCTGCTTGACTTTGCAGACTGTCTGCAGTTTTAAACTACCAAGTTGTCTTGGCAAAATAACCATTTTCCGAAGCCTAAAACTCCCTTTCTAATACTTAGAAGTAACCCATAGGACGGGCCCATAAGGCAGGATGCATTGTACTTAAACATTGGGCATGAATATGTAAGTTTTTTCTTGTCCTGGTAGTGAAATACTCACAAAGTTGATGATCACTGCTGTGAAGCCTTGATTTCCCATAAGATAACATTGGGCTACCTTATTATATTTAATAAGTGATAATGAAGTGAACATGTCCTGTTTGGGCTCTAATTAATTGTAATGTAAAACCCTCTTTAAAGGGAAAGTCAGATTGTAATTCACAATTCTTAAAATGCCACTTTTAGAAAGTTGCCATTTTCTTGTGCTAACCATTGATTCCTGCAGCCTGTATCCTGGGCCACATGACATGGGGTAGGTGGCAATTGGCCTTTGTGTATTCCTCCCAGACAGTAACACAAAGGGGGACTAGTTGTTGTCAAGATGGGCCATCTTTTCAGGATGGGAGTGGCAGAGCTGTCACCTATAACACTTGTCTTTAAAAGGGCTCCTCAACACACTTGTATAGGACTTCACAGTAGTCTATTGTCTCCCCAAACCCTCGGAGCAAGGCAGTCGGAAGGAAGGATATTCTGAAAGCAGATGTGGGGGAGGGGAGAGTCTAGAAGTTCCTCCCACTTCAAATCTTGCACCAGGTATACATATTGGACCCTCAACCAAATCTTCAGTACACTTATCTCGCCAGTACATCTGTGGATATTACTGAAAAAGAACTGCCCTGCTGTCTGAGGCCTGCCCTACTGTCTGAGAAGGGTGAGTGATCCTGGTCCCTTTATCCCAGTCTACCTGAAGAGACTGCAAGGGTCCGCTTACTGGCATCCTGTTCAGAGTTACAGAGACATACCAGCTCCATAGACCTCCCTCCAACTGGTTAGCTAGCTTAAAGCAACTGGACCTGCTGGCCTCTGCAAGAGTGAGTTCCTGAACCCCAGGAGTCACATCCCCAGGTCCTGGGCCCTTGGCTGGCATCAGAATGTACTCCTATGAACACAAAAGAGAAATTCAGAAGTTTTGGGCTCCTCGTGATTGCGAACAGGCCAGTTCACGCAGAGATTTTGCCTCCCTCCAATTCGAAGCTCTGGTGAATCCGACTCTTTGCACTACAGTGACAACTGGCAATGCAAGATCTGCACTTCGCTCTACAGCATCGATCGCCCACGATGATCGTCTACTTGAAGCTCCTGCAATAACCGTCCACAACACCCGATAGGATCTTCGCGCTACAGCAACAACCACCTGCAATGCCATCCTGCTCTTTGTTCTACAGCAACAACCATCCACGATACTCTCCCTGCTTCTCACGGCCTCCTCCACCACTAACTGAACTCCTCACGCTGGACTTTGAGAAGGTAACTTTTTCAGTAAGACTAACCGAGTCCTTGTATCTAGCCCATGCTGGACAAGCCACATGGTGCAATATTTGTATAATAAAATTAAAATTATCCAGGATGCCTACTCCAATTCAGACAAGACTCTTCTGGAGTTCCCCTCTATTCCCCTGACCACATCTCTTAAAATAATGCAAGCGCTGAAATCTGGCTCTTCCTTGGACCCTTGCCCAGCCAAAGTACCAGCCTCTATTGCTGAAGTGATCAATCCAGCAGTCAACTCAGTCCTGAATCTCTCTTTAGCTGAGGGATTGATGCCAGAGTGCTGGAAACACGGTCAAATCTTACCACTCCTCAAAAAGCCTTCAGCAGATCCCTCTATAGCCAGCAATTACAGGCTAATCACGCTACTGCCATACCCCTCCAAGGCTTTGGAGAAGTACGTGAACATTGTGTTCACTGATTTTATAGAGACAACCCATGCACTGCACTCCTGTCAGTCTGGGTTTAGAGCTAATTTTAGTACGGAGACGGCGCTATTGGAGGTCTCTGACACAATTAAAACCACTCTTGACAGTGGCCGATACGCGGTACTGATACTGCTGGACCTCTCGGCGGCCTTTATACATTGCCCCATGATTTACTTCTGCACAGACTTCAGGGCTGCGGTATCGGGGGCACGGTCCTTAAATGGTTCGCCTTCTTTTTGGAAAGCCGCCAGCAAACCGTATGGTCCCCCCCCCTTTCTCCTCCCTTATTCCGCCCATGAGGGTCGGAGTGCCTCAGGGCTCAGTGCTGAGCCCAACTTTGTTCAATCTATATATGGCTCCCTTGGCACTCCTGGCTGAGCATTACAGAGCAAAGGTCATATCCTACACCGATGACACGCAGCTGATGTTTACTTGCGAGGAAAACACTGCGCTAAGAGGAGATTAAATTAACAACTGCCTGACCGAGGCGTTCTCCTGGTTCAGGCAAAACCAATTGTTATACAACTCCGATAAGACTGACTGACTGACTGACTAACTCCGATAAGTCCGAAATACATTTTTTCGGACATAGTCCCGGCGTGGAATGGCGTAATTGATGGCTTCAGGACATGTCCCCCCCATTTGTCCAGTTACCACCGTCAAAAATCTGGGTTTAAAAATGGATGCAGACATGTCCATTAAGTCCCGAGTTCAGTCTGTGGCCGCCACATGTTTTGGACTACTGAAAATGATGAGGAATTTTCTCCCTCTCCTCTCAATTTCACATAGGAATACAGTGGTCCAAGCCTTGATAACATCTAGGCCTGACTACGCCAATGTTCTGTATTTAGGCCTCCCGGATAACCTACTAGACCACTTACAGGTGGTACAAAATGTGGCAGCAAGGGCCATCCTGGGGTTGACCTTAGGGCTCATATGACGCCTCTTTTGATGTCCTTGCATTGGCTCCCGGTGCGAAAGAGGGTGAACTTCAAGACTCTGGTACTGGTCTTCAAAGCCTTTCATAATGTCGGAGCCCCCTATATTACGAGCAGAATCCAGGCCTATGCTCCAATCAGAACCTTGCGATCCTCAACGCAGAGGCTGTCGATTGTCCCAAAGTTCGCCCGTTGGCATAGGGCTGACGCTCATTCCTGGTGACCGCTACTAGGCTTTGGAATTGCTTGCCGCCTCACCTAAGACAGGAACAGGTTCTCCTTAGCTTTAGGAGAAAGCAAAAAACCTGGTTGTTTCAACAACAGCAACCCCACCCGTAGCCGCTTCCAATTGCTCTGTCAATAGGGTTAAGTCAGCCCCGGGACACTCTTAGGAGTATCCAGGTGCTTTACAAATCCCATATAAAATAACATAACATGCTCTCTAACGTGGTCAGCTTGAACTCGTGACTTTCCCCCAGACTAGCACAACCCGATGACCATGACTTGCGCTTTGTGCTTGTAGGCCCTCTACTTATCAAAAATCTTTGAAATTGCATATCTCCGGTTCAACTGGGTGGATTATTGTTGTTTTGGTGTTAAATAATTTATTGAATTGTAGTCTGTTTGTCTAAATTGGTGGGGAATTTTCTTGTATTGTGTTTTAATTTCATTACTGTTTGTGTGCTGCATAAATACTTTACACATTGCCTCTAAGTTAAGCTTGACTGATTTTGTGCCAAGCTGTCAGAGTTAAGCACAGGTTAATTTAGTGAATTTTGTGGTTCACCATGATAAAAATGTTGTTTGATTCTTGAGAAGGGTTAATACCCCCCCCCTCCGCCCCCCCCCCTAACCAATAACCCAATTTCCCACAATGTCAAATGCTGGACAGCATTGCATTTCCCATGCACATAGTACAGTTAACTCATTTAAAAGACAGGTAACTAACTACTTGCGCAACAGCATCTAATCACACACTATTCTTCAGCTCTTCATAATTAGGCCTAACTACATCTTGATATACAGTTTAGAGCATGTCTCCAAGTCTATATAAAAGCTACAGTACAATACATGTCTATACAAAGAGCGTCTGCATGCTCCAGGAGCGAAAGACCTGTGGCTTACCTGTTGTTTGTTGATGTTTTAAAGGTGTGCTTTAAAAGAAAATCCCCTATTCACAGCTGTGAGATACAACAAGTCAAAATATAACCCCCCCCAGTTGCTGCAGTTGGTTGCCTTTAATTAGAAGACATCTTGTGCCAGCTAAAAAACGGTGATGGATCAAGCCCTGATCTTTTTGACTGGGTATGAGTGTTCTGTTTAATTCAGATGCTCTGTCCATCACCACCCCCTTTTCTGAATAGTTTTGGCCACTATAGGAGTGGCAGGGTATGCTCAGATGTGAATCCCTTGCTCACTGCACCATCAGGATTCAAGCAAGCCGGGCCGAAGACGGCTGCAATGCCAGAAACCGGTACCCGGAAGCTTGTTTCCTTTCCAGTAAAGAATTGGCTTGGTAGTTTGGTCTGCCCTGTTCCCATGATGCACTTGGCCAGGGACAGACTAATTTGCATGTAGCCAGGTTCTGAACTGGGATGGTGTAGTGAGCTAAAAAACGGTGATGGATCAAGCCCTGAACTTTTTGACTGGGTATGAGTGTTCTGTTTAATTCAGATGCTCTGTCCATCACCACCCCCTTTTCTGAATCATCTTGTGCCAGCAGCAAGGAAAGATGTCACCTTAGCCTGTTGTGTGTTTCTTGTATGGCCCATGGTCTATTTCCGTGTGTTAGCCTAACTGCGCAGGTTTTAGGCCGCTTTTATTATGCACACATTATTACATAACACGCTTGCCTTTGTGCCACATTATATTTTAACACAGAACTTGCACGTTTTCGTATTTTGTTTCTTTCCTGGGATTTGGTCTGAACACAGACTAGGTCAAACAACAATGGTTCACTGATAGAATATCGATGAAGGAAACATCGATGTAAAAAATATCGAAAAAAATATAGAACACAAAAATATCAACTCTCATACCCACACAGGTAAGTACAAAAATATTGAAGTAAAAAATATAGATGTAAAAAATATCAATTTAAATATATATATATATAAAATAAAATAATATATATTAATAATAATTTTAACAAAACAAATTGCAATTAATATTCATTTTAACAAAATATAACAAATAAACGTCATTTAAAAAAATCAACACAAACATAATTATTTTTTTTTAAAAACCTTATGTTTCAATACAAGATACCCCCCCCCTCCAAGGCATCAATAAAAACATTTGTACACAGATCGACGGACTCATTATGGCACATTTCGGAGTCTGACAACATCTGAGAGCAATTATCACGAAGGAGGGGAGAGGGTCAACAAATGAACTCCACCACCCCGAACCCCCTAGTCAATAATGTAAACACACAGAGGGGTGGGGAGAAAGGAACACAAAACAGACAGAGACGCAGGCGTTTTGGACGGCAGGCACTATTGGTGTTGGAACCTTCTATCAACAGTTGTGTTCTCTGGAATTCCATCTGCCTGACGCCATTTCGAGCCTTAAGAAACAATAGACTCGTAATAACAATCCACGGTTGTGGAAGTACCCTCCACGTGGTTTACCTCTGACAAATTACCAGATTAGGGTAAGAGGTGAAGAAGGACTGGGACAGATAGACTGTCCTGAAGAAGACCGACGTGACCCATGTAATTGCGGGCACTTTTATACGGTCGAAACATGTTGACCACCACAGTATAAGGAGAAGTGTTTTTGGATCTTGACCTCCTGCCTAAACACTTAGCCATCCTTCACATTTTTTAATTCTGACCGTGGAACCTAAGAATAAAGTACTAACAGGTATCTATGAGCCAGTTTTAATGAGCACTATCCAACTGCACTTTAGTCTGTCACTCACCCTGTCCTTAGGGACAACACTTATTGTTGTGATCAGTGTTTGTCACTTTTCTGTTGTCTTGTGTTTGTTTTGAGTTTTGTGTTTTCTTCCCCCCTCCCTATGCTCCGCCCCCTGCGTGGCTACACGGGGGTGTATTGTAAGCAGACCCGATGATGAAGCATGTCACACACATTGTGTGTGAGTGAGGGCAGTTTTTTCAAATAATTTTGATTTTTTTACAGCCCTGCGTCTCTGTCTGTTTTGTATTCCTTTCTCCCCACCCCACTGTGTGTTTACAACATCTGAGAGCACACAAGGCTATGCAGTATAGCAGTGGAACCAGCAATTTACATATGACATTGTGAGGAAAGCAGGTCAGTCTCAGCTCCATGCACAGTTCGAGGAATCCCTCAGTTGGCCCCTCCCGCTCAGAGTCGTGCGCAGAGAACAACTCTCCACTTCTCCCTTCAGAGTCACTGGTCGACGAGTGCCCCTCTGCCGCCAGTCCTGTCATGCACATTGCTCTCCACGCCAGCAAAATCCCCCTGCAATTTCACGTCCCTCCTAGTGTGTTGCATGTGTGTTTCCTCTGCGAGTGTCCATTCCCTCACATCCCTGAGCCATGTATCTACGTCTGGGGCCCGCTGTCCCATCCATGTAATGGCGACCCTGCGCCTAGCCAGGAACATAATCATTTTTACATATATATATTTACTTTAAAATAATTAATAAACGAAAATTCAATTGCCGGGAGCAAGATGGCGGTCGAGTGAGACCGGTGTGCGCACGCACCAGTGCTTAAGATGCAGAAATATGGGTTATGCAGCCTACATGGATAGCACAGATGTGGAAACTATCGCAATCTGCACAGAAAAAGTATCCTATTAGGCTTTAAGGTCGCTTCTACATTTTTTACAGTTTGTGCTGTTCGCAGTATAAAACAAACAGAGAAGCGGCGCTGGTGGAGGAAAAGACCAGCTTCGATGTGAAGGTGCCGATCAGAAATCAACTGGTGACATTAGGCTCGCTGATTGGCTTTGTA
The DNA here is from genome assembly GCF_964261635.1 of Lissotriton helveticus. Taxonomy (NCBI): domain Eukaryota; kingdom Metazoa; phylum Chordata; class Amphibia; order Caudata; family Salamandridae; genus Lissotriton; species Lissotriton helveticus. The sequence goes on along the minus strand of NC_136072.1, from coordinate 604,513,695 downwards.
GTGATCCGCTATTTATGCCGCGTTAGTGCCAAGGATCCTAAAGGGGCCATACAAGCCAAAACCATAAAGAAAGCATACCTCCTTGGGGGTCCTGAGCAGGGATCCGACGGAGACGCCGACGCAGGCATCGACGAACAATTATGGCCCCAAAGAATACGGCGGCGGCAGCCGCTGCCAAACCAAGGGCGGCGAGATTGGCCCAACGTGAAGGAGGGGAACCGGACAAACAGGCCAGCGGTACCGCGGCAAATGCCGTCTCTGGAACTAGGACTCCGAAGCAGGGAGCCGCTGCGGCAAGGAAGGGGAGCGCGACCGGCCCATCGGTGGCTGACCTCCTCCTCCGTAGATCACCGGCAATACTCCTTCTGGGTCAAAGTGGGAAGAGTAAGCCGGCAGAGTTACTCGTGCAAGCTCCAGCTGCGACGGCTGCTGGGGAGCATTCTGCTGCTGCCGAAGTCAGCCACCTGGATGCTCCTGAACCCGCCAGCCCTGATACAGTAAGTTCTGATCCCGCCAGCATGGAAATTGGTGGGGAACTAAGTTCCAGTAAAATGGCTCAGAACGACACGGTGGAGAATATATCCCCCCCCACTCTCTCCACTGCTGGTAGTCACCAATAGCAGTACTGTCCCAGCGTCTCTGCTGGATATGGAGGTCAATGTGATTCTTGAAGGGGGAGTGCAACTCTGAATAAAATATCTAGTTTGTGCAATCAGGCAGGAGCTGATGGTGGAACAAATGCGCCAAATGAACACCAGATAGTAACGGGTGCTGCAAAATCTAAGACAACAGAGTTTGATAACGCAGGAATTGCTGATGCAGATCAAGACAAAGATAAAGACCCGAGTGATTTTTATTCATTTTTGGACAAACTCGAGTGGTCTGATGAGACCGGCTCTATTTCAACCGATGGAAGCGAAGATGGCGTAAAACTGGGGGGAAAAGAGAAAAAAAAGCCATCACGACGCAGTTGATTTAGCTTGGGACTAAACTCCATCAACCCAGCTCACTGCTCCACCCGGCCTGATGAGCGCTTCACAACAGCCGGATTGCCCAGTATATTCAAATACAACTACTCCTACACTTGATACTGTGCTTCAGGCCATAGCAGCGCATCGGGAAGAGACATCTCAAGATGGGCGTAAGGCCCAAGCAGCTCTTCGCAAGGTGCAAGGGGTGGTACGCAAGTTGAGGAGAACAGTAGGCACTTTTGGTGATCGAATGGTGGAACTGGAGTCTCGAATTGTCTCCAACGAGTCTGAGATTGCTGCAAATCATGAGCAGGTTGAATTACACGAGGCAGAATTGTCGGACGTTAGGTGGAAGTTGGAGGACTTCGAAAACCACCTACGAAGAAACAACCTTCGCGTACTGGGCGTACCAGAGGCAACGGAGGGAGAAGATGCTCGCTCCTTTGTGGTACAACTATTTCGTGACTGTCTGCCTGAACTATCCAGCTGGAATTGGGATATAGAAATCCAGCGTGCCCATCGCGTCCCTCTCACCCTAAGGCATCCAGCGAAACCTGGGGGTACCCACGTGCTATTCTTGTCTATTTTGGAAATTTCCTTCTTAGACAAGCAATTTCTGAGAAAGCTAGACCTGAAGCAAAGCGTGTATGTGGCGCGATTTCTTATTTCGTGCGCCCTGATTTCTGCCACGCAACTGTGGAAAGGAGGTGGCGGCTCCGCCAGCTGATCAAACCTTTCCAAGAAAAGAAGGCGCAGGCATACCTAAACAATCCTGCTCGTCTAAAAGTAATAAGTGGGGGGCTAACAACATTTTTTATTTACTTCAGAAATCAAAGCAAAAGAGTATCTAGATGGCCTTAACTAAGCTACGAGCAGGAACAGGATGTTATTTAATAAAACGGGGCTAATAATTATAATTACACCATGTAGTATGAATTTATCATGTGGAACATAGATAGTAATGCTGAAAGTAATTCATTTGGGAAACTAGGTTTAATCTGTTCAATCTGTATGTATGTATAATTGGAAAAAGAAATAAAAAGGGTGAAAAGGTAAAAGGGTTTAAAAACAAAAACAAAAAAACAAGGTTGCTTAATCTGTAAGATTATTATGATAGGTATATTTAATTTAGCACTGGCTAGGAGACGCACTTTCATAAGGTTGCTTAATCTGTAAGATTATTATGATAGGTATATTTAATTTAGCACTGGCTAGGAGACGCACTTTCATCAAATAGACTCCTATGGAGTCTACACGCCTCACTTTGGGTTTTGGGGTGGGGGAAGGGGGAGGGTGGAAGGGCGGGGGTTTGGGGCTGGGGACACAGGGGGAAAATGCAGTTAAAAAAGCAACTCCATATGTACAGTGAATATGCAAATGATAGGAAAGTGTTTGCTAATGGCTAAGACGAGAAGAACATATATCATACATCTGTCATCTAATCAAAACATACCATGGGGAGGTTGACATTATGCTCCTGGAATGTGGCAGGACTCAATGATAGGTGTAAGAGGGCTCGCTTACTCGAAATAATTAGACAAGGCTCTTACTATATACTTTGTTTCCAAGAGACCCATATACCTTGGGATGAAAGAGAGCTATTAAGGGTTCCCGGGTATAATCTACTTGCAGCTATAACACAGACATCTAGAACCCGTGGGGTAGCTATTTTAGCCAGAGCCTTTCTGGGGCAGGCCATACGTAAGACAGTCAATACCCTTGGAAGGTGGGCTATTATAGAACTAAAATTCGGTATTACAATTTGCACAGTGTATGCTTCTAATCAGGATGACCCACATATATTCGAAGAACTAGGATTAGAATTAGCGTCCTGGCCCAAAACATTAATATTCTGCAGGGATTTTAATATCTCTCTGGGGCCTATGGGGATAAGACAAAAACAAGGCACCTATATATATACTGAACGAAAACCGAAAGTGTTCAGAGCTATTTCTCAGCTTAGAGAGAGATTGGATCTAATAGATATCTGGGACTCTAAACACCAATCGGATCCCGGTTACACCTATTTTTCATTTCACCACAATAAATATGTACGGATTGATTATATATGGACAATAAGAGATTACTCTGCTGAAGCAAAAATTCATAAATGTCCAAAGACAATTTCAGATCATAACTTGTTAGTCCTTATAATCAATATAGCCAATCTCAATAGGCCTTGCTCTACTTGGTTGTTTGATAGAAAACTTCTGGCAAATAAAGACTATATAAAATATATTAAGACCTGGACTCAAGGATTTTTTGATTGTAATCGTTATAGCTCGTCCAGGGGTATAGTATGGGACTCCTTTAAAGCTGCCTTTAGGGGGGAGACTATCAGTTTTGTGGCCAAACGCAAGAAAGAACTGGATAAAGTCAACCATCAACAGATGCTAGAACTGGCTAATGCTGAAGAAGAGCATACCACTCTAATAATGCGGGGTGAAGGTGGGGGAATCACTTTACGTAAAATGCTAATTCTTAAAACTGAACTTAATAACAGGCTTACTCAGAAAGCAGCAGAGACCTTTCAATCAAATCGAAATAAAATCTATGAAGACGGGTAAAGAGTGGGGAAACAGCTAGCCTTATGCACTCGCCAGAAACAGTCTCTTAATACGATTGCTACTATTGAAGTGGAGGGTCGGGTGCACTCAACACCGGGAGACATTTTGGAAGTTTTTAGACAATACTATCCAAAACTATATCAAAATGAAGATATGACTGATCAGGATGAAACCAAAGAGGCCCTAAGGTCATGGTTAAATAAGACCGGATCAAACAGAACCATTGATGATGTTACCAGAGAAGATCTAGAAAAAGATATTACGCTCATTGAACTACAACTGCCTCTGTCTGACTTGGCCTCAGGGAAAGCCGTGGGCCCTGATAAACTCCCACTTGAACTGTATAAAATCCTTGTAGAACATATAACACCCTATTTGCTAGATCTATTTGTAGGGATTCAAGGGAGCGGTACCCCACCGGAATCCTGGAAGGATATAAATATAATCATATTCCCTAAAAAGGGAAAGCCCCCAGAACTACCATTTACCTACCGCCTAATTTCTTTAATAAACTCAGATTCAAATCTATATGCAAAGATCTTGGCCAATCGGCTCGGGAGGGTCATTGAACATCTGGTTTCTCCTTGGCAGCACAGATTTATTCCTGGCAAGGGCACCACGGATCACACCCGCAGGGTCATATCGCTTTTTGATATCATGAGTGTCACGGGGGGCCAGATGTCGATGATCCTCCTCGATGCCGAGAAGGCTTTTGATCGAGTTTCTTAAAAATTTTAAGGGGCGGTGCTCGATCAAAATAATTGTGGGCCCTGCTTTGCTGAATCTATTCAGGCAATGTATCAGGAGCCAAAGGATAAAGTACAAGTGATGGGCCTTGAATCTAGATCATTTCATATTTTAAGAGGTACAAGGCAGGGATGTCCATGCTCTCCGATATTGTTGGCCATGTACATAAATCCCCTGATCCTTAAATTAATATCAAGTGACGTAATAAAACCCATCACTGTTGGTATCCATGAAACTAAGATACTCGCATATGCCGATGACGTGGCGGTAGTAACACCTAACCCCTCCGAGGCAATCGCAAAAATAGAATGCATTACTCAGGCCTTTGGTCAATTTTCTGGGTATTCACTTAACCGAGATAAAACAATGGTTATCTGCCACGATAATATTTAGTTTGATGATCCAAGGAAGGCAGATAATGCCGTATATCTTGGAATATGTATATCCCCTAGGGTAGAAAATATTAATAAATTGAACTATGAACCCCTAATAAAGGCTATAAAGAAAGATTTAACGAGGGTTAATAGTCTTCACCTCTCAATTATTGGTAGAGGGAATTTTTTAAAAATGAACATCCTTCCAAGGCTTTTATACCTATTCCATGCAATTCCCCTAATAGGGGAGGACAACGTTATTAAGGCTATAGAATCGCAAATGTCTAGGTTTATCTGGAATTATGGGAAAGTAAGGAGGGCCATGAATTATCTTTCTCTACCGCAGCACAGAGGTGGGTTGGCGATTCCCAATATAATGCTTTATCTGTGGGCCGCTCTCCTCCAGCAAATGTCACCCTTATTTAACGTAAATCCATCAAGTGCAAATACTGAGGACAACGAGATTCCATCGATATATGAACTAGCAGTAGGGGACAAAGCAAAAGGTCTTCTGTTCAGACAGGTAGAACCGTCTTATTATAAGAAGGTCAAGTTCAAGGTCATAAATAGTGCTTGGAGAGTATGGAAGAAAGCCTCCAGACACTTTGCAATTCCAAAGACTAACAAATATACACCACTATGGCACTCTTCTGTATTATCTAGACAAGTTAACGATGACATCGCCAAGAGATGGGAAAACCTGGGGGTTGTAACTGTGGGGAATTTTCTATTCCAAATACCGATTTTTTTAAGTTTATCCAAGTTAATACCATCGTCTGTTTAAAAACCCCAAGTATTTCACTAACAAATATTCCCTTACTAGATCATATAGGGAAACGATCTACCAGGATAGGTACGTTATATGAGATACTAATGGAAAAACAGAAGGACGATTTAGAACAGACAGAGACTGCATGGGCGAGTAAACTTAATAATCCCAATGTTGACATTGATATGGCTCTTCTGCTTACATCTAAGTTATTTATTTTATATCAACTAATCTAAAGGCTCAATTATATAAAACCATGAATAACTTATATTATACACCCGCCAAGTTATATACTTGGGGAAAAAGGGTCAACGATGAATGTCCTAGATGTGGAGCAGGCCCCGCGCACTTGATTCATATGTTTTACGAATGCGCCAAGCTAACATCCATCAGACAAATGATATCTGAATTTTGGGAGGAAGTATTTGGTCACAAAGTAGCAGAATCACCCACCCTTTATCTATTAGGTTATGATAACACTCTTAGGCATAGTAAGGAAGAGGAAACACGTCTGTTCTTGGGCACTGCAGTTTATAGAATAATTCTGGCAGCTCGCTGGAAGGAGGCTGATCCCCCGAATTTTCAAATATGGTTAACCCGCTTCTTGGGGATCCATAATCAGGAAAAAGCAATTTATGCAGCTAGAGGGAAAAAGGCCAGAATACATGGTAGCCAAATTTGGCTGCCAAATACTGCTTGGAACAATGGTATAAGAAATGTGTAATATTGAATTGTTTTTCCCTCTGTCCCAAGCCTTATTATTCTACATCGATTTTAAAATCTTTTGATGTATGACATTTTATCTGATAGTATGATCTTTTAGCTTTTTAAACCATTACTATGAATTACCTATGCCTATTTTTATTACTACTGATATATGTGCTATATGCAAACACTTTTTTATCTTTTGTACAATTTTTGGAGTTGCTTAATAAAAAAAATAAAAAAAATAATAAACTATTTTCTTTGATTTATTATAAAACTTTAAAATTATATAAAAAATAATATATATATATATATATATCTCAATAATGTAAAATATAAAAAATCTACCAAAATTTAAGATATTTTAATCTATTAAAAAATATTTAAACTTACATTTTCCAATACAATCAGTGCAACAGTAGGGAAAATGTTGGATAGCAAAATAATTACATTTACTATTCCAACTTCAGCCAACTCCAGTGAGTGCAACAGTAAAGGAAGTGTTGGATAGCGGAGGAGTAAAAATTACTATTCCCACTCCAGTGAGAGCAACAGTAGGGAAAGTGTTGGATAGCAGAGGAAAAAAATTACTATTCCCACTCCAAAGAAAGCAACAATAGGGAAAGTATTGGATAGTGGAGGAGTAAAAATTACTATTCCCACTCCAAAGAGTGCAACGGTAAGGACAGTGTTGAATAGTGGAGGGGTAAAAATTACTATTCCCACTCCAAGCTGTACAACAGTAGAGAAGGTGTTGGATAGCGGAAGGGTAAAAACTACTATTCCCACTCCAGTGAAAGCAACGGTAGGGAAAGTGGTGGATAGGGGAGGGGGAAAAATTACTATTCCCAAACCAAAGAATGCAACAGGAGGAAAAGTATTGGATAGCGGAGGAGTAAAAATTACTATTCCCACTCCAGTGACTGCAACGGTAGTGAAAGTATTGGATCGCAAAGTGGTAAAATGTTCTATTCCCACTCCAAACAGTGCAACAGTAGGGAAAGTGTGGGATAGCAGAGGGGTAAAAATTACTATTCCCACTCCAGTGAGAGCAACAGTAGGGAAAGTGTTGCATAGCGGAGGGGAAAAATTACCATTCCCACTCCAAAGAAAGCAACAGTAGGGAAAGTATTGGATAGCGGAGGAGTAAAAATTACTATTTCCACTCCAGTGACAGCAATGGTAGGGAAACTTTTGGATAGCACAGGGGTACAAATTACTATTCCTACTCCAGTGAGTGCCGCAGTAAGGAAAGTGTTGGATAGCAGAGGGGTAAAAATTACTATTCCCAGACCAGTGAGAGCAACAGTAGGGAAAGTGTTGGATAGCGGAGGGTAAAATGTACTATTCCCACTCCAAAAAATGCAACAGTAGGGAAAGTGTTGGATTGCGGAGGGGTAAAAATTACTATTCCCACTCATGTTAGAGCAACAGTAGGGAAAGTGTTGAACAGCGGAGGGGAAAAAAGTACTATTCCCACTCCAAAGAGTGCAACAGTAGGGAAAGTGTTGCATAGCAAAGAAACAAAAATTACTATTCAAACTAAAATGGGTAAAACAAAAACTAAAAAACAGTAAAAAGTATTTAAAAAAATCTTTAGAAAAAATAAACAATATTTTGAAATGAAAATTCAAATATAGTAAATATATAAAAAATGGAAATATTATAATATTAATTATGTATAAAGACCTACAAATAATGTATAATATAAAATAAGAAGTACATTTATAAAATACAATGATTTTAAACTAGAAAATATTTACAAACAAATAAATTAATGTATACAAAAATGTATTTATTATATTTACTACCCTATAACACCACACTAATACCAATAACACTTCAACATTTCTAATCACTGTTTTTCCAAAATTAACATAAGTAATAATCAATTTTAAAAATATTATTAATAAAAAAAATAATAACTATTTATTGACTACACACACTTTAACACTATGAAATCCACAACACACACCTAAATTAAACTCTAAAATAATAAAACACAATTAAAACTTATTTATATATTAAAAACTATTACTATTAACAACTAATAATAAAGTACATAAAATGTATTTAATACCTACCCTTTACCCATTTAAAAGTAAAAACAACAGGCAAAAAAAATAAACAATTACCCAAAATACATATCAAATAATTAACATTAATTAACAACTATATATTAATTAATTAAATACAAATTACTTCCTACTCTTTACTCCTATAAACACCAAAACACCTTAAATTAATTAAACAATTACCATAATTAATTACCAATTAATTATTTAAAATATTTAACATCCAATTATTAATTCATCAATTAAAAATAAATTACTTCCCACCCTTAACACCCATAAACACCACAGCACGCACCTAAAATTATTTACACAATTTTCATAATTAATTACCAATTAATTAATTAAAATTAACAGCCAATTATTAATTCATCAATTACAAGTAAATTGCTTCCCACCCTTAACACCTATAAACATCACAACACACACCTAAAATTACATATTTACCATAATTAATAATCAATTAATTAATTAAAATAAATTACCAACCAATTAAATTACTTTACACATTTAAAACTAGAACATCTCAATTAAACAAATATTAATAAATAAAAAAGAATCAATAAATGTAATATAATTAAAGTTTATAATTATAATTCAAGCGCGGAGATACCCCTACGGGGGTCGAGTCCTGCGCTATACAAGCATATAAATAAATAAATATACAAGCATATAAATAAATTAAATAAATTACTTCCCACCCTATTCCCATATAAACCCACAACTAGCTATGGAACTAAAACCGCAAAATTCAAATTAAAAAAAATTGTAACTGCTAAAAATGTAACACATATATTAGAAATACAAACAATTTTTATACAAAAAAATACAACACATACATAAAAAGTAAATACTAAAATACATAACTTTATTAAACAAACGATATTTTTAACAACTATATTTTTGCAAACGATATTAAACACTTCGATATTTTTAACATTGATATTACTTACCTAAAATCGAAATTCTTGACCATGAGAATCTGTATGTCGAAATTTCTGACCTACGATATTTGCAACTCGATATTTGTGCAAGTCGGTATTTTTGCATCGATATTCTGTCCCTGCACCTGAATACACATATCTTGTCACATGACTGAGGACAGAGGCTCTGAACAAACGCACACTTAGGGGTCGATTCCGATTCGGGGAAAAAACGTTGGTACGATTTGTATCCGGAGCACTCTCCGTACGAATCGTACACGTCCGTCCGAGTCGCGAAGTACGATCCGTATTCCGTGAATTCGTCCGAATCGTTGCGATCCGTACATATTGCAAGGCTGAAACCGTGAACCGTACGACTCATACACATACCGTACGACTCGTACACATGCCGTACGACCCGACGAGTACGATCCGGACCGGGGTATGAGGACGCGATTCGTACGGTCCACGTCAGGTAAGGGCGAGTCGTACGGAAAAGCACACAAACACATACACACCGTACGGTCCGTACCTCCCATGATCGCAGGGGTACGCACCGTACCCCTGCGATCATGGGGTGTACGAGCCGTACCCCCATTGTACGATGGGTGTACGAGCCGTACCCCCATTGTACGATCGGTGTACGAGCCGTACCCCCATTGTACGATGGGTGTACGAGCCGTACCCCATGTACGATGGGTGTACGAGCCGTACCCCCATTGTACGATGGGTGTACGAGCCGTACCCCATGTACGATGGGTGTACGAGCCGTACCCCCATTGTACGATGGGTGTACGAGCCGTACCCCATGTACGATGGGTGTACGAGCCGTACCCCCATTGTACGATGGGTGTACGAGCCGTACCCCATGTACGATGGGTGTACGAGCCGTACCCCCATCGTACAATGGGGGTACGGCTCTTGTTTTGTCTCTTGTTTATCTTATTGTGGATAAGTACGAGTGAGAGAGCAAAAGGGTGTGTACTGTTACCGGGATCCCTGAGAGGATCGAGAGTGTTGTGTTCTGGGGTACTAACTCACTTGTTTCTCTGGAAAGGTTTGGAAAGCAAGTGAGGAACTATAGCTGGTCAGACTCAGGCTCATAGATACTGAGGTGATATGGAGACTCAGTCCCTACATGCTGATGTTCTATGGTCCCAAGCATAGTTCTGCTTCTGAGAAGAATACCTACAACCGGCTTAGTGACCAGTGTAGTTTCATGAGTTCTGGCCAGTTACATCACCCACCCTGTAGAATCCTTTTTCCTCCAGACAGCAAAGGTACACTTGTTGAGTGGCTCAAGAGGCAAATTAAAGCATAATAGAATGGAGAGAATTGCAAACACTTGTGGAAATGAACGGATATCTAAATGGAAAGAGGTGAGCATAACTCAAAGGATAAAAGGCAAAGACAGAGAGACAAAGATGGTGTTTGTAAGGTAGCGCTCCCCACTGAGCCATACGATGCACCACCTTACTGCAGCCCCCATTCAGATTAACATACACCCAACAGTGAGTGATTGCTGGCAATAGGCAAGTGATGGAGCCACTAGAACTCACCTTTGTTATTTATTTTAATAGTTATTTTACCCATTTTAAGGCATGTATTCAGGCTTCATGGTGTTAGGAAAAGTAAGGCGAGATCAACGAAAGACAAGAAGCTACTCAGTGAAAAGCCAAGTTTTCAATAGCCTTCGCAATGCTCAATGGTTAGAGGTTTTCGAAATGAAGAGGAGGAAATAATTCCTATGTTTGCCCATTAGTTAATACTGAGAGTGGTTGCACCAGTAGACTACGTGAATCTTTTGGCCCAAAAGGTGAAGATCAACAATGATTGGACATAAAAATAAGATCAGGTCGACCCTACCTTGCTCATAAAGGGAAAGAGTGCTATATAGTGTGATCAGATAGAACGCAATATTGCAAACTGTTTGGATGGGATAAAGAGATCGGCCCAGGTTAAAGATCAAATAGAAACCCAATCTAGCAAAGTGTCAGGACAGTAAGGAAATCGGCCGCAGCTGGGTGGCCTCCAAGAATCAGGACCTCAATCTATTAACAATTAGGCTTTAAATGATTCCTTTTTATCCAGTTCACAGCCACAGACAGCTAGCTCCTGGACATTGGCTTGAGCTAATTTCAAATTGCCATCAAATCTCAGGATTATCATTAGTCTGTGACATAAAAGGGAGACCAAATGATTTGATGAGAGAGGTGAAAGGGGCTATATAAAGGTTTAATTTGGATTCACAGAGAGCCTTCGGGAACACCATAGGCCAAGATCTAAAAGGGGATTGGAAAGAGACTAGAGTAGAGTAACAGACAAGGAGGTGAGAGGAGGGATGGAGTAAGACTGGGACAAAAAAATAAAGAAGGTCGCAAAGAAGAATGATGGCAAGCTGGTATCCACACCTCAGTCTCTTGGTAAAATCATCAAATATATTTCCCCATTGGTCATATAGACATGTTAGTTGACTTGAAGCGGTGTGAGGAAGCAAACGTCAGAAATGTATTTCCAATTTGTGAAGCCAATGTGACTGCACAATAAGGACCAAGAACCAATGGGCTTATTAATCCATCCAGTATGTATGCAAAGTAAAAATAAGTTCATAAGATACAGCAATATAGTTTATAGCCTGAAATGTTCCAGCAAGTTAAATTGTAATAACATGAGATACAGAATAGTAACGGCCACAACACAAATAAAGCAGATTGTTGCAGCAAGGTATTCCATAAAGAAACTTCCTTTTTCTAATCTAAACATTGGTTAAGTACAAAATGAATTAATGAGGATTTATTTTTATTTAATTTTTATTGATTTAATAGGAGAAACTTAGATTTGACATTTCATACAATATTTAATTAAAATATGAGACAATACCTTACATTGTACATAATATTAAAGTGTATGGTTATATTTGTAGTCAAAATTACTCTCATTTATATAGGTCACATAAGAAGGTAAGAGGACAAAAGCAATTTCCTACCCTGAGGGTGTAAAAAAAAGAGAGCTTCAATCCCCTGCATTTCGAATTTCATGAAATATTAGCAGCAGGTTCATAAAGTGCATCATATCAAATAACATATTTCATGTGGTTTTAGCAGTCATTTTACAAATTATGATACATATAGTAAGAAAGTGCATTATCTAAGTTGATATGAAAATACATGATATAAAACAGTACATTATGACACACTCAAAAGTAATCCGGTTTGTTCATGATGATAAAGTGCATAATCACAGTCATTACCATGATTACCAAATTAAGATGATATAAAAGAATAGAAACCACTTTCAACCTAAAAGAAGAGCGAGAAGGAGATACATTCAATCCCCTGTATCTTATATTTCAAATAATTCTAGCAGCAGATTGATATAGTAAAGTTCTTATTCTTAGTTAATACCATAATAGGTAATGTAAAAAAACTTTTTTTCCATTAGATCCCATGTACCTTACATTTCCCATTACAATTGCAGCAGTTATTTACTGCGCAATACTTAAAGTTTGACATAATGATAAAGTGCAAGGGTTTAATTATAACCCTAATAGCCAATTTGAGTAGCTCAACAGATGTAGTTTGTTGCAAAACAAGAAACAAATATTACAGATGAGAGAATGTAAAGCAAAAGAAGAAAACAAAAGAGGAGCTCCTGTTTTTCTTTCTGCGCCCCCAAAACCTGGAATGCTTTCCCGCCTGCCATCCGTCACTGCTCTACCTATGGCTCTTTTCGTAAATTGTTAAAAACTTAGCTTTTCCAGTCTGCCTCTGAGTAAAACACACGTCCCTGCCTCCCCGCATTTGTCATGAGCGCCATGAAACTGTACGGTGGCCGAGCGCGGTACATAACTTTTTACCATACCATCCAGGTTCACAGGTCAAATCTGTGGGGGTAGAAAAAAAGTCATTCCAATCTTTGCCAACCGATTGTCCCCATGCACTGTGCTCTGAATCCACTCAGACAATGGAGACCATATCAAAACTCAACGTTTCAGAGGCTTTCGGCTATTACATTCGAATAGGCTGAATATAAACGCACCTCAAGACGAGAGTGTAAAAATACATCGGAATTAGCATAAACCAAACCTGCGTATCCAATTGAGACCATGTAGCATAAACATTACAATTAATTCAAGAAGCAGAATGCAGAGGATCAGAAAGCATGAGTCCAAATTTCCCTGCATCGAAGGTTGATGAATAAAGAGCATTAAACTATCCCTACACTAACACTAAAGTGACACCCCTATCTAAGCATCTTCAGGAAGGAAGATAAAAGGTGTCAGCATGTGGAGTCTTCCTAAGACGTCTCTCCACAGTCAATCGGTCATGTAGCATAAAGCTACTGAGACAGAGTTTGCTCTCAAGTGCTCTCTCTCCGAAGGCAGAAAAAGAAGTGGGCACTTTCCCTACTCCCATCATCAAATTATTTGTTGATAACTTTCAAAAGATTATTTGTGGATCACGCCATCTGCTCTGGATACAATCCTAAAGGTGTTTTCCCACGGGACAACAGTGTTCTTTAATGCAACACTTTGTCCTTGGTTACCAGGCCTTCTCCTGTGTGAAGCACAACAACCTTCCTTTATCAACTCAAGCCATGCCACACGATTACAACTTCTTCTCTTATTGCCTAACTAATAAAACAAAGACATTATTCTAGCTCACAGGAACGCTTATTTCACCTGCAACACAAAACGGACGAAATTCCACAATCCACATGAAATTCAAACTTATCAAACTTATCAATAACCGCATATTCTGCAGCATGCAGGACCAATCTTAAAAAGTTAAATTGGTGAATGCCCATCCCCCCTGCTCCTGGGAACTATAATTTACTTAGATGCACTCCTTGTTTTTTTTCAACTGCCACAGAAAACTAAAACAGACACTTTGAGAGCCAGTGCTTATTCAAATTCAGAGGAATTGCTCTAACATGTATACAATTTTGGGTAATATTAGCATTTTAATACATTACACTTCCCCACCAATGAGAGGTGTACATTTTGTATTCTACTTAGATCCTGCATTTTCTTAATAAGTATTGGGATTAAATTCAAATCAACCATCAGGTCCAGCTTAGATGTGAACCTGGACCCTAGATAGACTGCATTGTCAACCATATGTTTATCCCTCATAGCAACATCCCCAATGCAAACTACCTGGATTTTGCCCTCATTTAGATGATATCGTGCCAGTGCCCTGATGATTTTAGTCTCATTCTCGACTTCCATCCGAGCTTTAACTGGGTCTGATGTTACAATGGCGAAATTATCTTCTTAAGCCGAGACTTTGTAGTTGACATTATTTACCAATACTGGCCTAATTATAGAATTCGTCTCCTATCAGGTGATAAATGGATAGATATAAAGTGAGAAGAGAAGAGGTAAGCATTGGCACCCCAACCTTGTCCACCTAGTTATTGATCATACCAGGACCAAGATCCGTCCACTTTAAGATCTCCTATAGGTAGCCCCAGGAGACCCGGTCAAAGACCTTTTCAGTGACTAATAGGATTAGGCCCATAGCTGTTTTTGAGGCTTCGGCTATGTCAAATAGAATAATTACTCTTTTGACATGACCTACAGTGCCACGGGGTTTGCAGGACTCTCACTGCGTTCCTCTCCGAGTTTGCTTTTTGCACATGCTGGGCTAAATTGTACTTTTTTATGTGTTACATTGATCTTACACCGATCTTAAACTCAGCACAGGTTTCATTTCCGTCATATCTTTTTAAACTGTTAAATTGCGTGTCTAGCGCTGACTGTTCTGACGTGCTTGAATTCACACTACCGCACTACTGTATAAATTTGACGGGGTCGGTGGATAGTGATTTCCGCCTTCTCCAGCACGCCACTTAGAGCCGCCATCTTGGGGAAGGGCGCGCTCTAGTCTCTGTGGCTGCTGAGTTGTTAAAAATGCACGCTGCACATTCAGTCGTGCCTCAAGGTGTTTGCAGGACTTTCCCTGCATTCCTCTCCGAGTTTGCTTTTTGCACATGCTGGGCTAAATTGTACTTTTTTACGTGTTACATTGATTTTACACCAATCTTAAACTCGGCACAGTTTTTATTTCTGTCATATCTTTTTAAACTGTTAAATTACGTGTCTAGCTCTGAACTGATCTGACGTGCTTGAAGTCACACTACCGCACTAATGTATGAATTTGATGGGGTCGGTGGGTAGTGATTTCCGGGTTCTCCAGCACACCACTTAAAGCCGCCATCTAGTCTCTGTGACTGCTGAGTTGTTAAAAATCCACGCAGCGTGCCGAAGGAGTGCCAAAGGCAAGCCTGTCTGCATCCCGGAAGCGGACAGAGCCAGCCTCACTGTCGGTCGGGAAACTGGTCCTGAGGGCAGATTATGTAATACTGGGGATGCCCTATGGGACATTGACGCCCACCTCTGTCCCTCTGAGGGTAACTGGGATGTTCTGGACAGCAGCAACAAGGTGTGTCTGACCTGTGGCTTTAGTCTGGCACTAGGTCCCGCTACGCCTGCCCATGTCAGCGCTCCCTCCCCAGAGTCCTTGAAGGTCCCCCACATTACTGCAGCCATGATCAATGTTAGATCCCTCAGGAAACATCACACTGAGGTCTTTGATCTCCTCAACGATAGTTCTCTTGATCTTTTGTTTATTACAGAGTCTTGGCTTGATGCCAATGCTGACCCCATTGTTACTCTTGCTACTCCTGTAGGATACAAGATTACTAGAGCTGACCGCCCAGAAGGGAGGGGGGGTGGCCATCTTTTACAAAGATAAGTGGGAGTTGCGGAGGGGAGACGTCACCTCATGGGGGTCCTGCAAAGCACTTGACTTTAGC
Source organism: Lissotriton helveticus (assembly GCF_964261635.1). NCBI lineage: Eukaryota > Metazoa > Chordata > Amphibia > Caudata > Salamandridae > Lissotriton > Lissotriton helveticus. The sequence goes on along the minus strand of NC_136072.1, from coordinate 604,497,748 downwards.
ATTCGCTTCTCGGATCACTTCACGCTGGGGGGGGGGTCACTCATCTACAGGCCCCCGGGGCATGCGGTCAGTTTTTACAGGCCTTTTGTGATGCCATTGCAACTAGGGCATTGAGATTTTCCAACTATGTTGTCCTTGGGGACCTTAATATCCATCTTGACCAGGTAGAGGCTATGGACATGTCTAACTTTCTGGATATCTTACACCTGGCCCAATTGGTCCAGCGGATCTGTCTCCCTACCCATTAGGCGGGTCACATCTCGGACCCAATCTGTACCAATTTCCCCCATCTTGATGAGGGACCCATGTCAGGTCTCTAGGTTCAACCACTTCCTTACATATTTTTCATCGGAATTGTGCAATGCTAAGCCCTCAGTGTGTCCCTTCCGCAAACCGGCCTTTGGCAAAATTGCCCCTGGTGCTCTCATCCATACTTCTAGACCCATTCTCTCGAGTGACCAAGAGAGTAGACTAGGTGATTTTACCAGCTGGGTAGCTAAGGCTGTTGATACTCTTGCCCCGCTGCGCTTTACTAGGCCATCTAGGGGATCTCCCTTTAAACTCTGGTACAGCCCAGAACTCAAAGAATTAAAACACAAATGCAAGATTCCACAGCGAGCATGGCGCCACAGTGACTACTGCCCTGCGGCCAAGCTGAAGCTCAGAACCAAGCAAAAAATCTATTATGAGGCTATAGCTCTGTCTAAAAGAGAATTTTACACTACACATATCGACTCTGCTAAAAACAACGCTAAATACATTTTTGCGATAGTGCAGAGCTTTACGTCTCCGTCAGCCCAAGCTAGCGAATCCCCATCTTCAGTTGCCTGGTGCGAGACTCTTTCTACATTTTAATGGAGAAAATCCACACAATTCCGGTGGCTCTTCTACCGGGTGTCAGTGAGATCGAGGTAATGACATCGCCCTCACTGGTGGGCACCACACACTGTCTGGATGCTTTTATGCCGGTGGATTTGGCAGACTCGCTTAAAATCCTGAAGAGCTTAAGGTATGGCTCTCCCTCTGACCCCAGGTTGCTAGCAGCAGCAGCTGAGACGATTAACTCAGAAGTGAATAGCGTTGTTAATATGTCCCTCCATACAGCTAGCATCCCATTGTCCTGGAAACAGGCCAAGATTTTGCCACTTATAAAAAAGCTGTCATTAAACACTCGCAGTTCAGGGAACTATAGGCCAATCTCTCTATTAACTGGTTTGGCCAAGGTGTGTGAGAAGGTTGTCACCAAACAACTCACTGAGTTTGTTGAAAGAGAGGGTCTGCTGCATCCCACTCAGTCAGGGTTCCAAGCCACTCACAGCATGGAATTGGTGCTGGTGGAGGTTGTGGAGGCCTTCCGGGAGTGCTTGGACGCCGGCAGGAGGGCAGCATTGATTTTGATTGATCTCTCGTCGGCGTTTGACACAGTCCCACACTCTCGTCTCCTCTTGCTACTGGCTGGGATAGGTGTGTCGGGGATGGCTTGTAACTGGCTCATGTCTTTTCTGGAGGGTCAGGCCCAGCAGATCTCGTTGCCTCCGTCTTCCTCTCTTCCACAGGCTGTGACTACGGGAATTCCTCAGGGGTCCTTCCTCAGCCCCCTTCTTTTTAACATCTATCTTACCCCCTTGGTCTATTTGGCTGAGAGCCTGGGAGCTAAGGTGATGCCCTCCGCCGATGATACCCAGCTGCTCTTTACTTGGGACAATGATGACAATTCGGTCGCTTCTGCTCATCACTGTCTCTCTTCCATTTTTAAGTGGCTTGCGGCTGCACAACTAAAATGTAACGAGGAGAAGTCAGGGATTCTCCTGTTTGGAAAATTCACTCCCAGGTTCCGGGAAGCTCTGTGGCCACCTGATTTTCCCCATCCCTCCTCAGAAGGGAGGCCGGCGAAGAACCTGGGGGTATGGTTTGATGAGAGCCTTTCCTTCTCATATCATGTTAAGAAGGTGGCCGGTATCTGTTTTGGTCTTCTCAAGACTTTAAGAAAGTTCTTTCCTCTTCTGCCCCAAGCAGCAAGAGAACGGTCACCTGTGCTCTCATCCTGTCCCAGCTGGATTATGCCAATGCGCTTTACATTAGAATTCCTGGCTACCTGATAAAAAAAGCTCCAGGTAGTCCAGAATTCTGCAGCCAGACTTCTGATGGGCATCTCCACCAGACACAGTGTGCGTCATCACTTGCATTCCCTTCACTGGCTTCCCGTAGCGGAACCGGTGAAGTTCAAATCGCTGGTCCTAGCCCATCGCGCCTTGCATGGTGTTGGCCCTTCCTATCTGCAAAAGCAGTTTACCTTCTATATGCCTTCGAGACAGTTGTGATCGGCTTCTCACCGACTCGCACCGATTCCCCGATTTAAGTAAGAGAGGTTGGGTGGCAGGTCTCAACCCGGAGGGCTGCGGCAGCGCGGAATGAACTTACCCTGGCATTACGCAATATTGAAGACCTGACAGCATTCAAGAAAAATTCTAAAATGCATCTTTTCGGTTCCTTGTCACCTTGTTGGAGTGACAAGGAACCGAAAGTTCCTTGTCACTCCAACAGTGGTGTGGTGTGGCTCACTGGTTAGAGGCGGCAGACACCGAAGCAGAGAACGGCCCGGGACCAGGGTTCAATTCCCGACGCGGCAGGGTCGTGGACCAGGGTCAGCGGACTCGATAATTCTCGCCTCGGTGCCTACTCTAACCAGGGATCACACTCGGCAACTCTGGGCATTAGCTTGCCTCATCTCTACAACGGCCCCCCACATTCGCCGGGGATGCCTGGTTTCACCTTGGAGATACCCAGTAGGGACCATCTCACAGGGATAGCCAGGACGGGTTCCCCAGCGGTCTACAGCGCCACGACGCCTCAGGGCAGCAGTGCGCTTTACAAGACACATACATTTACATTTACATTTGTTCCCCTTAAGACATTGTACCGGGACACTCATGAGTAGCTGTGCACGTTAAAAATCCAAGTAACATAACAGTAACATAACATTACAGACAGGAATGAAGCTGTGCTGCCTGGGGGATACCAAGCTAGAAATTACCTTCCCTAGCTGTGTTGCCAGTATTTTTGCATACATTTTTGCATTGCTATTTATTAAAGATATTGGGTGATATAACCCTGGATTTAAAGGGGGCTTCCGTTTTTTTATTAAAGCTGACGATATGGGCCAAACGACAGAGCTAAGAGAGGGAGAGTGGTATTAGGCCTTAGATCCATGAGACCGGACATCTGTATACAGGAGACACATGTTGCATGGGATAAGTAGAATCTGTTGGGGGAAAGGGGTATATGTTCCTTGGTTGAACAGCCCAAGGCTTGGTCTTTAGGGGAGGAGGAGGGTGAAAATAATTGCTAACAAGAATAGCTGCTTGGTAACACGGAAATCTACAGATAAACTTGGGAGATAGGTCGTCTTGGAAAACCAGATAGGGAGAGGAAACTTTACCCTATGCTAATTCTCCAATTTAAATGAGGCTGATATGATGGACTATTTAGACCTAGAGCTCTCATCTTGGCCAACACACCATGTTTTATGTAGTGACTTTAACATCCACAATAAAGTCAGCGGTGGTACCGGGTGATAAAAGCTGTATACGTGTAAGAAACCATTGGTGTATGAGGCAGTTCGGCGGTTGATAAAAGACCACAGATTAATAGATGTTTGGGATCGAATTAAAACACCAGACCCTGGGTATATGTTCTTCTCCTCCCCTCACAAAAACTGGGTCAGTTTGGATTATTATTTCATGATATCAGCAGCTGATCAAGAGATATCCCACGGTTCTATCAAACCATAATCCACAGATCCAAGGGCTATCCAATGAACTTTGACTCGTGGATACACAACAGATCAAATAGTAGCAGAGAGAGGGGACGATAAGGAGATTCAACAGAAGAAAGCTGTGCTCAAAGCCCAATTAAATCTGCATTATAGTAAGAAAGTAGCTGCAAAGTTTCAAAAGTCACAAGACAAGACGTTATGAATATGGGGAAAATACTGAAAGACTTCTCGCACTTCACATTAGACAAAAGGAGACAGAAAGAGGGATAGAGGCTATATTGAATAGAGATGGCCACAAGTATGATACCCCGGAATATATCATTAGGATCTATAAGGAGTTTTACATAGAGCTATACACTGAGGATATATTCTGCCCATCAGATAGCTATTCAATCTTCTTGGGTACAATAGATGTAGGCGTGTTAAAGGAAAAAGTATGGGCCTCATTGGAACTACTACTATCCATCGAAGAGGTAGCAAAGGCCGTAGATCTCTGGCACAGGGGAAAGCCACGGGCAAGTTAGAATACCTCTGACATTTTATATGATCTTCTACCCAGATTAGAGATGGATATGACTTCAACTTTTTTAGGGGTACAGCTGGGGGACAGGTTTCACCCTCTTGGGAAGCAACCAATATTGTCGTCTTTAGGGGGATTGCTATCCGGGAAGCATAGAAGGTGTCAGTATAGAATAGAACTTCTGTAGAAGTTCAGAAAAATAAGAAATGTTTTCAGCATGAAGCTTAACACCCAGAGGAGAGATTGATGTTTCTTCAGTGAAGAGAAAGTCTGCCTAACTAGCTACAGAAACACCAATTAAATATAAAAGTATCTTCAAAAACATTCACATCTCTTTCTCACCATCAAGAACCAACCATACAGAGGAGCTTGGCGGGCATCCGAGATGGCCGCGTGAGCACAGCGCTCCCCGGACCCCCGCCGCTCCCGGCTTAATATCCTGATTTAATCCTGATTTTTGCGAGGATTCATATAGAGGACGTTGGGCTGATCTACCTGGACTTTTCGTAATCGAATTTGGACATTGGGTGTCTGAATTATGATCACTTGAACTTTTGGGCTCCGCCCTCGAAGTGCGCCCGGGACTGGGTGAGGTTCGGTGGCCGTCTTGGAGTTGAACAACAACGGCAGGGGGATTGGACGTGTGAGACCCCCTCTTAAGTTTCGGTTTCGTTTCTGCCTCGGACTGGGACATTGGTGAGAGGGCTGGGCCAGAGCTGCGTCCGCTCTCCACGTAGGTTGTTTGGCCCTTGGCTGCACTGTTTCTGGAGTGGGCTGCATCTATCCTGGTGCTACATCTCTTGTTCCTACGGTACAGGGGCCTCTGTTTCTGGTGCTCGGCCTGTCGACCCTGGTGACATTGCTTGTGACGCATCTTCAAAATGGCGGGCAGAGGGGACCGAGAGACGCGCAAGACGAAGGCACCTCTGCGCGGGGGTCCGGTTCAATCTAATGTCATGGATCGTTATACCCACTCTAAGGGGTACCCCGGAGCTGCCCTGCCCGGTCCCACTGCGTCGGACCAAGTACTAGATGCGTCGCCGGAGCCCTCCTTGCAAGACATCATGGGCGCCATTTCTGGCATGCGGGAATCCATAGGCCACCAGTATGAAACTTTGGCCCATAAGCTGGACACTGTGGCGATTGAGGTCAATTTGATTCGAGCCGATCTCTCCAAGACGAACGAAAAGGTGAAATCGTTGGATATCAAATCTTCCAGCCTCACGACGGACGTTTCTGATATTCAGACGGAGATTGGCAATCTCCGCAGGGTGAACGATTTCATGACCCGGCGCTTGGAGGATTTTGAGAACAGGGCGCGTCGCTGTAATGTTCACGTGGTTGGTGTGCCGGAGAATCCAGAACCCCACTCGGTTGATCTCCTGGTTGAAGATCTTATCCAGAATCACCTTTCACCGTCTGGCCTTAGTAAATTTTTTGCAGTGGAGCGCGCACATCGTGTTCCGGGGGGCCAGGGCAAGCCTGGCGCCCCGCCGAGACCTATTGTTGCCAAGCTTTTCCACTACAGAGATCGGGACGCTATCCTGCAGGCCTCGCGGGCGAAGGGCCCAGTAGCCTTTGAAAATGCCACGGTGAACTTTTATCCGGACTTTTCCCAACAGGTCCAGAAGCAGCGGATGGGATTTCGTGGTGCCAAGAAACGTCTTAGGGACTTGGGGATGCGTTACGCAATGCTCTTTCCGACCAGGCTGCGGGTGGAGCATGATGATCGAACTTTCTTTTTTGATCGGCCAGAGGCTGTAAATGACTGGCTGGACTCCCTGCCTAATCGACCTCCTGAGACTGAGTCCGAAGCCCACCCGGGCGGTGCTGAAGGTGGTGTTGAGAGCTAAACGTTTCGTTTTTGACTGATGCCTTGTTCTGTATGACTTTTCCGGGGATGTAAGCCTATGTTCCTCTACCTCATATGTGTCTTGATGTATGGTCTTATTCTCGTTATTTATTGATCGGGGGGCGGGTGGGCCGGAGCCTTTCCTCCTCCGGGGTCTTCGTGTAGAATAGGGGTTCTTGGGCGACAGGCACACTGCAGGTTGGGGTGGCTTTTTAGCTTTTTGCAGGGGTGCAGGGTGGGGGGTGTTTTCCTGTTATTTGGGGGGTGGGTGGTTGGGAAGTTCATTGTTTGTATGTTCTGTGTTCAAGGCGACTTTATTCTGTATTTGAATTACTTTTTGTGGTCGTGCTCATTGATGGGGGGTTTGGGCTTTGTCAGGTGGGATGGGGGGTAGCGGGTTGAGATTTGTTTCGTGGAACGTTAATGGTCTGGGTGATCGTATCAAACGCAGTGTGGTGTTGAAATGTATACGACGTTTATCTCCTGACGTTGTTTTCCTGCAGGAGACTCATTTGATAGGCAATGTCTGTCATGCAATGAACAGGTGGGGCTATCGCCTCGTAGCACATTCGGGGTTCACCTCGGGTTCCAGGGGTGTGGGTATCCTCATTCGGGCTTCCCTCCCCCTGGCTATTGATGATGTTATACAGGATGACCGGGGGCGGTATGCTGTCCTTGTGGGTCGGTATGAAGGCCGTACCCTTTCCTTATTAACTGTTTATGTTCCCCCCGGCTTGCAGACTTCCACCTTTTCAGATTTGGGCCGTGTCTTGTTGGACCTTCCTGATAGTACTCTTTTTCTGGCTGGTGACTTCAATTCGGTAGTCTCTGGCATTCATGATCGCCACCCTCCTAGGGATACCCCGGCGGATCAGCAATGGTTGGGTGGCTTTTTGGATACCTTCGGCCTAGTGGACTGCTGGAGGCTTTTGCATCCTACGCAGCTGCAGTACACCTTTCACTCCGGGGCCCATGGGAGTTTGTCTCGGCTGGATTATTTCCTGATGCCTGCGGCTCAGTCCCCGGCTGTCCGTGAGATTGTGCACTTGCCCAGGGGTATCTCTGACCACTCTCCGCTCTGGCTTCGTTTTGAGGTTGGGGTGGAAGCAGCGGGCAGGGTGGCTCCCATTAATCCGTGGTATCTTACCTCCCCTGAGACCCGCACCCTTTTACTTCAGTCCCTCGACTCGTATTTTCTGGATAACGAGGGGTCGGTTTCATCTGCTGTGTCCCTGTGGGTGGCCTTTAAGACTGTGATTCGTGGGCAGGCCCTCTCCCTTATTGCTGAGGCTAAGAGAGCGAGGAATAGAGAAGTGGTTGATCTTGAGGGGGAAATTTCTGTACTGGAGGAGGGCTTGGAATCTGGTGTCACGCCTGAGAAGCTCCATGCCCTGGGTCTGAAACAATTTGATTATAAGTCCTTGGTCACGGATGCCGCCAAAGTGATGTTTCGGGAGCAACAGGGACGTTTGTATGATGTGGGTGATAAAGCGGGTAAATTGCTGGCGTGGCTGGATAAGAAGGAGAGAGCTAATCGTGTGGTACCCGTGATTCAGTCTGCCTGTGGTGTGAGTGTAACGGACCCGGTTGGGGTAGTTGACCGGTTTGCCGAGTACTTCCGTGTGGTGTATACCCCTGTGTCTGTGAGGGATGTGGTAGACTCTCGCCTTCTGTTGCGTGATATAGCCCTGCCCATTGTTTCTGATTCGGACCGTGTGGCGTTGGACTCCCCCTTTACGGTTGATGAGATAGCTACTGCCATCCGTTCCCTCCGTTCTGGCAAAGCATTGGGCCCGAACGGGTTGCCAATCGAATTGTACAAATTGCGTCCGGATAGGCTTGCTCCGTATCTCCGCGCCATGTTTCTGGAGTCCCGGGAACGGGGTATTCTCCCTTATGATCAGAGACTAGCCACGATAGTTGTCATCCCCAAGGAGGGCAAACCACGTGATCTTTGTTCCTCCTATAGACCCATATCCCTACTAAATGTTGAACCCAAGGTGTTGGCGAAACTCCTGGCCACCCGTCTCTTGACGGTCATTAGTGACTTGGTCCATCCGGATCAATCTGGATTTATCCCACATCGCAACACGGCTCTGAACCTACGTCGTCTTCATGGCGCGATCGCGAGGGCGGGGCTTCTGACGGAGCCGGCCATTTTGGCATCGTTGGATGCATCCATGGCCTTCGACACGGTGGAGTGGCCCTATCTTTGGGCGGCTCTTGAGAAATTTGGTTTTGGGCCTGATTTTATTGGTTGGGTCAAGTTGCTGTACACGGCACCTCTGGCGCAAGTGGTGGTGAATGGTAGGGTCTCGGCTCCTTTCACCCTCGGCAGGGGTACCCGTCAGGGATGCCCCTTGTCTCCATTACTGTTTGCTCTCGCCTTGGAACCGTTGGCTGCCTGGCTCCGGTGGGAACCGTCTCTCAAGGGGATTCGCTGGTCTCCGGACTTTGAGGACCGCGTTTCGCTTTACGCGGACGATATCCTTTTATACCTCACCTCCCCGCGTAAATCTCTGTCTGTTCTGTTTGATGTTCTTGCTTCTTTTGGGGCCAACTCGGGCCTCGTTATTAATTGGACCAAGTCCTGTGTATATGTTCTTTCGGGGGTTTTGCCCCCCTTGCCGAGTAGACTTCCCATTCAAGTGGTCCATTCGGGCTTCAAGTACTTAGGGATTTTTATTACGTTGGACCCGACGCTCCGCTTTGAGCATAATCTCCTCCCACCGTTGCTTAGACTGCGATTGGATGTGGCCCGTTGGCGCAAGCTTCCTCTCTCACCGCTGGGCAGGGCAGCCCTGTTTAAAATGATGTCCTTGCCGCGATTCCTTTACGCGCTTCACAACTCTTATGACGCTATCCCTAAGACCTATTTCCAAGAGATTGAGAGTCTTCAACGGCAGTTGATATGGGATGGGCGACCCCGTATCGCACTCGCAAAGCTCACCATCCCCTGGTATGACGGGGGCATGGCGCTCCCCGATATCAAGCGATATTTTTGGGCTTCCCAGTTGTCTGCCATTAATCATGTGATGTTTTCCCCGGGTCGTAATCCTGCATTCGAGATGGACAGACTCCAGCTTCCAGGTGGGGACTTTACTAGAGCGCTTTATTCCCGATCGGCCGGGCGCCATCTTGTGGGCCCATCCAGGATTGCAGTAACGGTGTGGCGGGCTGCGAGTGTGAGTTTGGGGTGGGAGGATCGATTGACGTTAGCGACACCGCTTTATGCATCCGAACGTTTGGGCGGACTCTGGTCTACCAAGGGTTTCGACCGTTAGGATGTGATTGGGATCTGTAAGGTGGGTGACGTGTACTCGAATGGTTGTGTGAAGTCGTTCCAGGCCCTCCAGGCGGAATATGGTTTGAGTGGTAGGGAATTTTTTCGCTACCTGCAGGTCCGACATGCCCTCGTCTCAGTCTTGGTTCCTGATGAGGTCTTGCCTGACTCTTCCCCCCTCGAGGACCGTGTCCTTGATGGGCATCTTCCCGATAGTACTATTTCTCTGATTTACAAGAAGTTGATTAACAATCGGGTGGACTTACTGATCTGACTTCGGGAGGCTTGGGTTCGCGATGGGTTGGAACTGGACGACGAGGATTGGCAATCGGCGCTCTCTTCTCCCAAGGAGGTGGCCATTCCTGCCCGTCTCCGTTTGGTTCAGCTTAAGATTCTTCATCGAGTCTATGTCACTGGTCCGCGTCTGGTTACGATGGGCTTTTCTTCGGATGGGCTATGCAAGCGTGGATGTGGCTTGAGTGCGACTTTTTTGCATATCCTTTGGGAATGCCCGGTTATAGCTGCTTATTGGACTGCTGTGCTTGAGGTGGTGACTGCTGTTACGGAGGTGGCCCTGCGACCGGAGCCTCGCAGATGTCTGTTGAATGTATGGGAACCCACTGACTACTCTGTGGCCCAGACCAGATGGGCTACCCTTGGTTACATGATTGCGAAGCGGGATGTCGCGCAACTCTGGGGCGCTTCCAGGCCCCCTGAGGTCTCGAGGTGGGAGGACAATATGGACTTGTCCATGTTTCGTGAAAAGACGGTTTATGTGGCCAGGGGCAGACCCAGGGCGTGGACGAAGGTTTGGGGCCAGTGGAATGATTATCGTGGGGGTATTTGCACCCCTCCCCTTGAAAACACCGCTGAGATTGTCCTTTCTCCCTAGACTAGAGTTCCCGGAACTTTTCCGTAAGGTTTTTTATACTTCCGGTTCTCCCCGCTGCTCCCCTCCCCCCCCTCCCCGACTTGATTGGAGCCTCCGGGCTCTGGGTGTGTTCTCCTGATCGTGGAACCGTCCCCTCCGCTCTTTGGGCTGACCTTAATTATCGTCCATTCGCCTTTAGTGTTTATGTTTTCTTTTTGTTAAAAATAAAAATGCAAATTGTTCTGTGATGTCTATAGAGTAACGCTCTGTACTTGAGCTGTACCTATCCGCGGGTGTATATTTTCTTACATGCATTTTGCCTTGTTATTAGCGGCCAGCCCGTGAGGTTGTAGGCCCATTCTTGTACTTTTCTATGCTTACTCCAATAAAGGTTTTGAAAAAAAAAAAAAAAAAAGAACCAACCATACAGGTGAATGTAAGAAGAATCAACATACTCCCTACATTCCAAGCTCATCGAAACTGTGACTGCAGCGCCCCACCTTGAGCTCCGAACCATCACGGTAGGCAATAGACAGAAGTCCTCATTTGACCATTATTCATCGGAGTTCGTTGCCAGCTACCATCCCACAGGCCTTTACTATCAGCCATCAATTGCAAACAATAAGGGGCAGATTTACAAGCCCCTTGCGCCACTTATGCGTCATTTTTAACATGGGAAAAGTGACGCAAAAGTGGCGCAAGGGGCTTGTAAATCTGCCCTTAAGTATTTTTCTAGCTAACGAGCAGCATGATAATACACCGGCAAAAGGAAAAGTTAACAGTATGGCAAATTAAAGAAATCATTTTCAATTGAGGCCTTAGGTCAAGTTAAACCCTTCAGAATCAAAATGGGAGTGAATTACAATATCAAATACACGCACAAAGTAAAATCACTAATCAATGTTACATGTGGATATGCATAAGATGGTTACAGCAGTTAACTGATCAAATTAATATGCTTGTATATATATACTTCATTAGAATGTGACAAACATGTTAATTAGTTTAAATCACACACTGAAATTAATAGGAGTCTATATTGTGCTGCTCCAGAAACAAATGAAGATAGGATGAATACGACAATGAATGAAATAAATGAAGTAACAGAGGCAGGGAGGAAGCTAGAAATTAAAGAAAAAAGAATAAAGGGATAAAAGCAAGAATGATAAAGAAAGAAACAGACATACAATAAAAAAAAATAACAGAAGTTGCAAAAAAAGAAAATTTAAGAAACTGAAGGAATACACAAAATAAGCGAATAATAAATCGGAATACACGTGCACCGGCCTAGGGTATGGCTATAAAAATAGACAGCGAAATACTGTAAACGCAATCAGCAAAAACCATTCAGAGAGACCTGAGACAATGTCTGACCAGGGTGCCCGTAGTTACTTAAAGTCTTGTCTTATTGACTGCTGTCTTCCTCCCTTTGCGGTTCTTTCTTCTTTGCTAATGATGAGCCTCAAAGCTGGAAACAAAGTTCAAAGAGGAGAAGCAAAGTGCATGGCCCAAGGGGACAGACACCCAGGACAACCCCTGCCCCCACTGCAGCATGTTCTGAAACCACTGTTCAACACCATCTAGTCAATACAAGACCTGTGAACTAGCAGACAGGCTGCTCACATAGGAAACCATAGTTATAGCATGCTTTTAACAAACACATTGAAATGATCGCAGTACATTTTGTGGCTGAAGTATTTTTGTGTCTCTGTGTTTGCAATGGATGTAGTTCAAAGAAGGGAACCCATTTAATAGTAATTTACATGTAAATGCATATTTTCATGACGTAATTTTCTGTTTAAAAGCTGTTAAATATTTTAGCAAAAACGTTACAAGCATAAAACACGACTAACAAACCTTCTAAGTGCGACAATATGGCGTGATTCCTGGAACGAGAGAGGGAATGTCAGAAGGAGGCCTTGTCCACGGAGGAGTTTTTTCTCTTGGGGCCATATTATCAAGAAAGGGCGATACATTATCGCCGCTTTTATCGTCAGCAAACTACCTCTAAAGTGGCTATAATGGGCTTGATAATATGCCCCTGTGAATTCCCATAGAAGCCCAGGTTCTGGTGTTAACCTGGGCTTCTATGTGAATTCACAAGGGAATATTATCAAGCCCATTATCGCCGCTTTAGCTGCAGTTTCCTGCCGATAAAAGCGGCGATAATGGGTCACCCTTTCTTGATAATATGGCCCTTGGTTTTTCCCACTGTGTCTGCAGAGTAACCATGAGAGAACAGCCATCGATTGAAACATCAGTGTCAAATTGTGGGCGAGGGGCCTGTTCAGAACTTTCGTTACACTTGTGTTACTCGAAATTCGTGAAATTCTGTGAATTTCAGGGCATATTATCAAGTACCGATGTTAAAATTATCGCCGTTTTATCGGCTGGAAGCTGCCGATAAAACGGCGATAATGGGCTTGATAATACGCCCTTGTTAATTCCCATAGAAGCCCATGTTAACACAAGAACATGGGCTTCTATGGGAATTAACAAAGGTGTATTATCAAGCCCATTATCGCCGTTTTATCGGCAGTTTCCAGCCGATAAAACTGCGATAATTTTAACACCGGTGCTTGATAATATGCCCCCTAGTTCCACCAATTGCCAATATAATGCATGACTATTGAATGCAGCCAACACCATTGCATTCAACTTCAAACAAGATACCACTAAATCTTGTTTTCAGAAATTTTGCATATTTTTAACAAAACATTTTCTGAACAAAATTGTGCAATTTTGCACTGAACATCTACCATCGGTGTAACATAGGTCCTTCCTCAATAACACTGGCGGGGGGATTGTCAGGCGTCTCATGCCTATATCCACCCCGCAGCCCATGCCTTGGATTTTGGTGGCAACTAGTAAACTTCCAAATTATGGAAACATTTCTGTTTCAGGACGGAAACCTACCAGTCAGACTTCCTCCTCTACACAATCCTTCCGGTGGAAGAACTATGACTGCTGTGGTGCAAATCCCACTGTTGGATTCTCTTCTTGATATAGCACTTCCTGTCTTCCTCCAGTAATCTCTCAATCTTCAGTTACTACTCAACTCGAAATAATTCGCTAACAATAAAAATCACAAAACAAATATATGCAAAATCACAAAACAAGTTGTGTGGATAAATTGAAGGACAACTGATAAAGTGTGTTTATCATACGTTGGTGTTACGGCATCATACAATTTACAGAAAGCTCGGTACAAATGACAATAATATAATTACAAATTCAACCGTATTAATTTAACAATGATTTTGTTGCGTGATGCAAATGTAACACAGTTCGTCCAGTTGGAGATGCAGTTAGATAGGTGGGAAAGTACAGTCATGAACATTATTCTAAATGTAACTTATAGAAAATGTAAGCATTTTTTTACTGAAGGGTGTTATCTTACCTGGCCTGTCTCTGGATCTGTCAACAGCGCTGGATTACATATTATGAGGTGCCATGAATGCACCCTCTGAATAACCCTGGGTAAAACTTCAGCTCTTTTACGCTGTTGATTGAAATATAAAACGTCCTTTTTTCTTTGTGGGTCTCTTATTAAAATATACATTCCAAAAAGGAAGGCCTGGGTACTTGAGTTACTTCACTGCTTTCTTTCGTCACACATACTAATATAAAACTCTTATCTATCAACACATTTGCACTTAGAAGCGGAAAGAGTAAAACCCTTTGATACATCAGCTCCTTAATGTTCTTAAATGTGATCTTCAGAGGAACGTTACCTGACTACCATTTGGTGTAAAAAGCAGATTTAAACTCCAGGGAAGCAGTAACAAACAAGCAATTTCAATTCAATAGGTCTCACATTTGCGAGAGTTTATGCAATTGACATTGTAAATTACAATGCCTTTTATTTATGTGTTTTTAAGAGCAACACACATGTTAAAGGCATTCTTACTTATAATGCCAATAGCACAAACGCTTCTAAATGCGAGACCACGTTCATGTTGGCCGCACCCCTTCCTTTAAATGCTGCTCGCCATATTCAGGTTATAGTGAGCTGCATCTAAAGAAAGGGGTGCGGCCAACATTAAAGTTAAAGTGCTGTATGGGGCGCTTTCACCCAAAACAAATACATGAATAAATAGACCTGGTATCATTGGTGTGAGTCTCCCTTCCATTTCTTTACTGATTGCCTCCTCTGTTTTGATCTGCTTTGCTGGTTAGATGTGTTTGAGCACTGTGCCACTGCTATTCAGTGCCACAGTGCAAGTGCTCCCTATGTTAAATTGATGTATTGATTAGTGACTCCATGATTTGGGTATTTGATTTACTTGTCAGACCCTATTACAGTGCACCATGTGTGCCCAGGGCTTGTAAATCAAATGCTGCTGGTGGGCTTGCAGCACTGGTTGTGCCACCCACTGAAGCAGCTTCTAAAGTGTGTCTCAGGCATGCCATTGCAGAGCCTGTGTGCAGTCTAGTACTGCCATGTTGACTTGGTAAGTGCACCCACTTGCCAGTCCCTAAACCTTCCCTTTTCTTCATATCAGACACCCCTAAAGTAAGCCGAAGGGCAGGGTGCATTGTAAGTATAAGGTATGACATGCTCTTGTGTGTGTGGCATGTCCTAATAGTGAATTACAGTCATTTTAATTTTCCACTATTGCAATGCTACCAGTCCCCATAGACCAGAATGGGCAGATTGATTATAACATCTAATAATCCTAACTGACCCAGGGAACATGGTAGAAATTTAAATTTGGAATGCCTGAACTCAGAATGATAAAATACATCTTTCAGTGAGGTTGGTTTTAACATTCTATGTTTGAAAATACCACTTTTAGAAAGTAGGTATTTTCTTGCCTAACCATCAAGCCTGCTTCTGCTAGCTTGTATATTGTGTATCTGGTTCTGTGAGTGACAGGGTCTGGGGGATTCCAGGAGACAGGGTGGGTCAGAACAAGGCTGAATAGATCTATCTGAATGACGATGGGTGAGAGGAGTAGCGCCTGGATCTGAATAGGGCTGTGCCTGCCTTCTACAATGCTGGCTCCACCTCCTGTGGTGTGTCTGATGACCCTGGACCACCCTGCCTAAGGAAAGCAGGTGTCATGTAAACAAAGTGCTCCAGGACTGCACAGAACTGGTTTGGACTGGGTACAGGACCCTCTGCCTTCAGAGGACAAAGGATTTGCTAGTATAAATATTAGGGCCCAGACCCCAGGATTTTAGATCACTTCTGGAACAACAAGATAAACCTCTGCAACGAGAATAACCAAGGAAGCTGTAGGAGTCGACAGCCCCCCTGCCAGTGTGCTGTGTTGCTGGGTTGGCCTACAGTGGTGCCTTCAGTGCCAAGGAGAGAAGGATCTTTTAAAGACTTTTCATCATCTTGGGGGTGTGGCTATGGAGCGATACGAAATGGCTGCCTCTGGAGGGAGCTCCGTATGCCAGGCTAATTCATCCAGCAAATACCAGTTTCAGGACACCTGAGCAGATAAAAACCCACCGCATCGCCTGGGGACTGCCTCTGCCACAATCGGAGAGCATTTGGAGTGAATTGGCCGGCGGGAACCCACCGAACTGGGAGGTGACGCTGCGAACAGGGAGGCGAGAAAATGGTGACCGCTCAGTGAGTGCAGACGGAGTGCGGAGCTCTGAGGCGCTGGGTGGGCGCTGTTCAAGGCCCTTGTGAGCTGGTTTGTGGCTCACTCGAGAAGCGGGCCAGGTCGGAATTGCAGAGGACGTCCCATGGCCCATCCCCGACGGCAAAGCCACTGTGCACTGGGAGTCGAGGGGCCAGCAGGCGGAACTGCGTTCCAGAGGACTGGCCTTGGTGCTGAGAGGCTGGGAGCATCCCGCGGACAACACGGCGAGGAGGCGATACTGCCTGGCGATCGCCCCCCTTGGAATTCCTGCAACAGTGGTGTGAGTGGGGCGTGTGCCTCTTGCGTTGTTCGGTGCGTGCAGGCTAGCGCGGTTTGGCCTGGACGCCCCTGGGTGAAAGCCTCTGTTGGGTCCGGGCGCACCGGTGCGGGCGGGCTGGGCGGGGTGCTGAGGCCTGGCTGTGCTGCTGCAGGTGTTGGTGTACTAGCGGTTTGGCCCAGGGGGTAGACTGGACTGCATAGACAGACCGGGATGCCTGGAGCCCTGCTGGTGCCTCTGGCCTGGGTGGTGGGCTAGTGCTGGGGCTCTGTGTACAGGGACATAGTGAGCAGCGGGACGAGCATGCCACTGGGGCTGCTCTTTGGGCCTCTATGCCTGTGACGGTGCTGCTGTGTTCTGAGTGTGCTGTAGTGGGCCACGGAGCAGGCACTGATAACTTGCAGCGCTGGGAGCAGGCGAAAGTGACGACCAGGCGAAGCCGCGTAGAGACTCTGTGGAGCACGTACTGTTGAGGTCTGGTGTTGAGGCGGACGGCCAGACTGGATCTGTTTGTTGCCTGTGTGGCCTTTGATGAGGAGGTCGCTGTGTGGACTGTCAGTGCATTGTTCCTTGGCATCTTGCTCGCTGGCTCACGCTCGGGGCCTGGGGCTACAGGTGTACCACCGTGGGGTCTCTGAGATAAAATCAGCCTGAGCACAGTTTAGACATTTATAGCGGAGACCTGCGTGGTTTCTAAACTGAGCGAGAAGAACGCACTCTGCGATTGGTGTCAGGGACATCGCTGGTAAGCACTGCCACTATGGGAAAACCTGATCCTAAGTAGCCGAAAATCCAGTTAGAAAGTAAACGATATACGCGTGCAGCGGAAACCATGGCGGAACAGGCTGTGACACAGAGCACGTCGGACACTGTTGAGAGCCCGGAGGACGATACCAGAACCATTCTGCTGGAACTGCGCTCAGGTCTGAAGACTATAGGCAGTAAGATTGACGCACTCACATCCAGCTTAGACGTGGTAAAAAAGAAGGTGGACACACGTGAACATAGACTTGACGTCTTGGAAAACAGGCTATCGGACACGCAAGATTCACAGGCGGAATCGCGGACACAGATACTGCATATGGAGAAGGTGTTGGATGTTATAAAAGCTAAAAACGAGGATTTGGAAGCACGCTCCAGACAGAACAACATTCGTATAATTGGTCTGCCAGAATCTACCGCTATATCAAAAATGGCGCCGTTCATTGATAATTTGCTGCGCAAACTCATTGGCCCTGTGCTGTCTACGGTCATGATTGTGGAAAGGGCGCACCGATCTTTGGGTCCTCTGCCCAAACCAGGCGCACCGCCACGTCTGATTATTGCACGTCTGTTAAATTATGCGGATAGAGATGCTATACTGAGGGAGAACAGAGCTAATAGCCCTATAAATCACAAGGGCCACAATTTGTCTTTCTTCCCAGACTACACCCCAGTTGTAAAGGTGGCCCGCAGAGAATTTGTACCGGTAAAAAAGATTCTACAGACTGCCTCTGTCCCATATGCTATGCAGTATCCTGCTAAATTGAAAATAATGCACAATGGTCAGGCGCATTCTTTTACAGACTCTAAGGCAGCCTTGAAATTCACGAAGCATATATGCAAAAACAGACCTCGCCAGGGCGGTTCGGGGAGCCTGCCTGCATTTCAGGATCCAGAAGACTCAGACCACTAATAGTAGATCTTATGCTTTTGTGGATATATTTGGCAATGTGACTGTTTAATATGTTATAGTTGGTGCAGGTTCAGCTCGGAATCTGATGCAAGAGTGCTGTACTTTTTGAATAATGTTAAGTTGTTATTTAATGCTGGGTAACCCAGGCTTAGATCCCGTTCATGTTTAATGGTGCAAGGGTGTGAATTACTGCTATAGCCTGGCAACCTCACGTTATGGTGGGTGTTTGCCGCCATGCCTTCCCCCCAGTGGGTGTTCCCCTATTGTGTTGTTTCTTATGGAGGTTTGGGAGAATGGTAGGGTGGGGGAAGGGAGACGGACTTGACCTAATTGGAGGTTGGAATGGGCGGTGTTAGACCTGTCTGCCTGTGGGTAGTCCCTCCAACTTATTATTTACTTTGTCCCCTTTTTGCCCCTCATACTTCTTGATTTTTATGTCCACTGGATATTTTTGTGGTGTTGGCAGGGGTTAGATGCTCTTTTGCCCTCATAGTTTTTACCTGGGGCCTAGTTGCCTTCCCTGACTAGAAGTAAGGGTTACACAAAATGGTGGTTCTCAACTGCCATAACTGTCACCCCTGAGATAGACCCATAGGACAACATAGGGACGTTCTAGAACCTTCCAGCTGGTTCTGGAAGCCTGGGGCTAGCCTATAAATGGGGCAACGCTAGGGCAGCCATTTTAGATGTAAGGAGAACCATTGAGAGGCCAGCTAGGAGTCTAGACCACCGGTCAAGGAGGATAGTGCACTGAAGGCGGGTTTATGGTCATTGGGGCTGTTTTCCCCTACTGTTGACACATCCCCGCGAGTGGATCTGACCCGGCTTGAGTCCTCGATAACTGAAGGCTGTACCGGGACCCCCAAAAGATAGGAGCCGCAAGACGCTCCGATTCCCATCTCTCACCTTACCCCCAGTGGTGTTAAAGGCACGGCGGGTGCTGCAGGGGGTTACCAGACTTCTGCCGTGTGCACTTCCCAGTCATCGGCTTGCCATCTACCAGTGAAGTGGTGAGGGGGCTTGAGGAAGTCGCTGAGCGGTGGTGTTGCTGGTTCCGCTACTGCGCGGAAAGAGGAGAGCAGTGTTTCCCCTTCGCGCAGGCTCGGTGGAGGCGTGACCGTGAGGAGAGTCCTGGAGAGGGAGCGGCCTGAAGCGCCAGCCTAGAGGTGAGAGGCGGCAACGTTGTACAACTCCCGCGCAGGACCGGAAGCGCAGCGCTTCACAACAGCCCTTCGTGAGTGAACGGTGAGGGGAGGCGCTGACAGAGGTGCCGCGGTGTCTCCTTTCCGCGCAGGTCCGGCGGGAGGAGCGAGCACCAGGAAGCGTGGGCAGAGACCTCCCTGTTCCTCGGGGGACCGGCCCTAGAAGCCTGTGCATCCAAAAGAGAAGCGCAGGGAGGAGACTGGATCCTCCGGTCAGCTGAGTTCCATCCCGCTTGTTTCCCTCAGAAGTACGAAGTAAGTGAGATGGGGGAGGCGGGTCAAGCGACGAGAGCTTTCTGACACACAAGCTAGGTTTGGCCAAAGCGGAAGCAGAGGAGCTGGGTAGGAAGAGACCCCGAAGGAGAAATAACGATACAGTAGGCTGTGGGGTGTAACTCCTCAACTGTTATTTACTCTGGGCCAACTAGAAGGTGGGAGTACTGGAGAGAACCTAACGGAAGCATTGACTGTACTATCCCAGATAGTAGGCAAGGATTCTAGATGGTACAGCGCCTGTTCCTCTATTGAGTGGGTAAACTCAGGAACCTGCCCTCTTAGAAGAAGAAGCTTTCCCAAAAGCTTAAGCCAATTCTTAGGGCATTCCTGAACTGAGGATTTAACAGAAGCGGATAACTGAATGTAAGGGAGGAGTTTTGGGTTCATATTGACTTGCAATTACCCTGCTGGCTAATGACTGCCTGAAATCCTCATTAATATTTACAGTATAGTTTCTCTTTTGCTTCCTACTGAAATGTGATGAGTTTATGAAGTCTTATCTGCTTTGATAATCTAAAAAGTGCCAGAGAAGAATTGCTTTTGTATTTTTGGTGCCAATAACTTCATAAATGTTTTCAGGTACCTATGTGTCAGAGGAACAACCTTGATGTTGATTTAAAGAGTTATATGCAACTACAAAACTAATTTAAGAAAGGATAAAGCTTTTCTACTTTTATCAAAAAAAGAAAGGTGTAGTGTCATTTTTGAGTGGATGGATGGATTGTTACTGAAGGGTGTGACGCAAACTTAACGCATGTTCCCTGGAGTTAGGCCTTCCCACTTAGTGCCAAGCTACCGTATGTGACTTGGGAATCCCTAGGTCCAACATAATTGTTGTCCAGCGGTGGGATAAAAACTGTGTTTGCGTCTACTCTGAAGTAACAAAGCATACCCCACAGGCCTACACCTGGAGTTTTCTCCTGGCGGACTTCCTGATTACTACTTTTGTTTTTTCTAAATTTATTCCTGGTGGTGGGTGGAGGTGACCCTCAGAGTTTCCTATCCTTGTAACCTACTTCGGGGTGGTTGTCCACACTTTTCACTGACAAGATGGAATTCGAAATGTCAGAGCTGGAGACCTATACTGTGGCACAGCTCAAGGATTTCTGTCAGGAAAGGGGAGTGTTCGTTAGGCGAGGGGCCAAAAGAGAAGAGCTCCGTACTAGTCTGCGAGCCTGGGTGGAAGCGCACACGGAGGGAACAGTAGAGGAGGAGGAGTCAGACAGAGGTACTGTCATTGATGGGTCTGCGGAATGTCTCCCGAGGGTGGGTGAAATGTCAATCAGCCCTAAGGTAACCTCACGGGAGGGCAGCAGTGTGTCATCGAGAGGGTTGTCAGAGACCAAGATAGCCGACAGGAGAGAGGAAAGACAGTTAAGGTGGGAAATAGCAAAAATGGAGATGGAAGAAAGGAGGGAGGGGAGGAGGATGGAACACGAGTTCAAGCTACGAGAACTCGACCTCCAGGCCCTTAACATCACTCCAAATGGTGGCAGCGAAATCAAAGAATTAACCAGGGAATCCAGACCCTACCTACCTAAAGACATAGTTGCCAGCTACAGCCAAGGGGATGACATAGCCAAGTGGCTGGCTGCCTATGAGGTCTCCTTAAGAGCCCATGGGATCCAGGAGAAACACTGGGGGGGTGGATTATATAATTATATGCCTCCCACTGGTCGGGACACATTATTGGCCCTTGAACAAGAGAAGCAGACCCACTACCCCACCATGAAGATGGCGTTAATCAAAAAGTTTGGGCTAACCCCGGAGAAGTATTGCCAAAAGTTCAGGGGGAGCCACAAGTTAAGCACCCAGAACTGGGTGGATTTCCTGGACTATGCAAGAAAGGCATTGGAGGGCTGGGTACAGGGCAGCGAGGTGAAGGACTATGAGGGGTTATATGACCTTTTCCTTAAAGTGCATCTACTCGAGAAATGTTTTCCCGAGCTGCGCCAACACCTGGTGGATAGCAAGCTGACCAACCCCCGGAAGCTTGCAGAGGAGGCGGACATTTGGGCAAGTACCCGGGTGTCCTCAAGGGGGACTGGAGGGGATTCCCAAAGAGCTGGTCAGGGCGCCCCTCAGAAGAAGGAGGGGGAGATAAAAAGCGGGAGTTCTCTAAAGGTCCCCAAAACAGTTTCCAGGGAAAGGGAACAGGTTTCACCCCTAAGGCTAACCCGCCCCGAAACCCTCATCCTGGCCAAAGCCAGCAGCCAAGGGTCCTCCACTGCTTTGAGTGTGGTGGTGTTGGTCATTATAAGGGAGATGTCAAATGCCCAAAGAGACCACCCCCTCCCACCGGAGGAAAAGCCCTGGGAGTAGCTAGTGTAGCGCTCGGGGAGGAGTTGCCCTTAGATAAGGGGGGTGAGTGGGCGGGTGTCACCTTAGTGTCCCTGGGAGATCGGGAGATGGTTCCTAAGATCCAGGTGCCCTCAAATACTGTAAAGTATGGGCAATGGATCACCATCAATGGCCAGAGAGGGGAAGCTCTGAGAGACACAGGAGCCAGTATGACTATGGTAAGGAGTCAACTGGTGTCTCCAGAGCAGGTGATTCCACATGTACTCCACCCTGCCGCGATGGCTGACGGCAGAATGGGCCACTACCCGGTGGCCGAGGTCCCCTTTGAGTGGGAAGGGGTTGCAGGTTCACTTCGAGTTGCCGTAAGCCCTGCCGTGCCAGCCGATTGCTTGCTGGGGAATGACATGGAGCACAATGCTTGGAGAGAGGTGGAATACCGGACTCATTCGGAGATGCTGGGTACACCTGACTGGGCCTGTGTAAGCACAAGGTCTGCGACTGCCCAGAGAGGGAGTTCGCCCGGGTTGGAGCCTGGAACAATGGCCCAGCCCGCTGCCAAAAAGGGACAGACCCAAAGACAGGAGAAGCCTGCTTCGGCTTCCACGCCCCATGTGACAGATCGGTCACCTGCGGTGGTGAGCCAGGAGTCAGTGGAGGGGGAAGTAGTCTCCCTGGAGGACCTACCCATCCCTGCTGGATGGCATGTGGAGGGAGGGCCTACTAGGGAGGAGTTTTGTAAGGGCCAGAAGGAGTGCCCTACCCTTGAGGGACTGAGGCGACAGGCTGAAGCCCAGGCAGCAGGGAACGTTGCAGGACACTACCATATTTACTGGGAGGATGGACTCCTCTACAGTGAACCCAAAGTACCTTTACCCGGTTCATCCCGGGCCTTGGTAGTCCCTCAACGATAACGAGCCTTTCTGTTAGAATTAGCTCATGAAATACCCTTGGCAGGACACTTAGGTCAGGACAAGACCTTTGCTCGGCTTGTTCCCCACTTTTACTGGCCTCAGATGAAAGTGGCATCTGACACCTACTGTCGGACATGTATATCCTGTCAAGCCAGTGGGAAGACAGGGGTGAAGCTGAAAGCTCCCCTGGAACCACTTCCTGTCATTAGCACCCCCTTTGAAAGGGTGGGCATCGACATTGTGGGGCCATTGGATCCACCAACTACAGCTGGTCACAGGTTTATCCTGGTTCTGGTGGATCACGCCACGCGGTACCCAGAGGCCATTCCTCTAAGGACTGTCACTACACCGGTAGTGGCCAGGGCCCTGATAGGGATCTTCACCCGAGTGGGTTTCCCCAAGGAAGTTGTGTCTGACAGGGGGACCAACTTCATGTCAGCGTACATGCGGGCAATGTGGAAGGAGTGTGGAGTGACCTACCGGTTCACTACTCCCTATCACCCCCAGTCAAATGGACTGTTAGAAAGGTTCAATAAGACCTTGAAGGGCATGATCAGAAGTCTGCCTGAAAGCCTGCGGAGGAAATGGGACGTCCTCCTACCCTGTTTGCTATTTTCCTACAGGGAAGTGCCACAGAAGGGAGTGGGCTTCAGCCCCTTTGAGCTTCTGTATGGGCACCCTGTATGCGGTCCTCTCAGCCTGGTGAAGGATGGATGGGAAAAGTCTCCCAGGAAGCCTCCCCAGGATGTGGTGAGCTACATGCTGGCCTTCAGGAGCCAAATGGCGAAGTTGTGGAAGCAAGCTTCTGACAACTTGGAGGCCAGCCAAGCAGTAATGAAGGAGTGGTATGACCACAATGCTCACCCGGTGGATTTGGAGCCTGGCCAGAAAGTGTGGGTGATGGAGCCTGGAGAGCTAAGTGCCCTCCAGGACCGCTGGACAGGCCCCTTTGAGGTGTTAGAGAAGAAGGGTAAAGCCACATACCTGGTGGACCTTAAGACCCCTCGACAGCCCCTACGGGTGCTACATGCTAATCCCAAAACAATAAGGGAAGTGCAGAGGAGTTGATAGAATCACCCTCCAAAACGATATACATAAACAAAGAGCGTTTTTTGTACACACTGTGCGAGGAGTAGAAAATGTGTCTCAGACACATTTTCTACTCCTCGCACAGTGTGTACAAAAAACGCTAAGGGCGTGGCTCTCTTTCTTGCAGAGCGCCGCGGTGAATTACTACCGATTGTCAGCTCATGGGGCACCACGCGCTTGCCACAACAGTATGTATGGTTACCATTCTAATGTAGGGGTGCGTCCCGGTTTGTGGGGACTTTTATTGATTCAGTGACCATAACCTTAAGACTAGTATGAGAGATCGGGCTCCTCCTTTTTAATCCTGTGAGATGTCGTTGCATGTATTGAGTCGCGATGGTGTGTGTGTGTGGAGATAGAAACAGCCCTAATCACAAAGGGCACGTATAAGTTCGGGGATTTACTCGGACAGGCAGGGGATGGCAGATTGATTCATCACTCTGTCCATAAAGTCTTGCATTAGGGCTTTAGGCAATGGGCTAATGAAATTTGAAAAGAAGAATTGTGGCGCAGACAACCATGAAAGCGCAGTGACAAACCACAGTTACTACTATGAACATCTGTGTGTTTTTCGTCCACTGTTCGGCATCACCTACGGACAGCCAGGGGATGGCAGACTGTACCATCACTCTGTCCATAAATTCTAAAGCTATTCTTTGTGTAATGGGTGAATGGATTTGATGAGTGAAATTGTGGCGCTAACAACAATGAAAGCGCAAAATCCACAGCTATAAATGTAAATATCTGTGTTTCCCTTTTTTTTTTTTCCCTTTTCTTTACAGAGACCACATTTGGGTCACTATTTTTGATAATTTTTGCTTGCCAGGGGCCAGCTCATGCCCTAAAGCATAAACTAACAGTGGAATTTTACTGTTAGTTTTTAGGAAGACAGGCTGACAACACTTAGCAACTGAGCTTATTTTCGTAGGGACCAGTAGAAGGTCCTGATGAGTAGGCAGTAGGGGACTGCCTACGAAACATGTAGACCAGGTTGTAGCGATCGGCTCAACCCCAAAACCCCCTTCTTAACGTCCCCAGCTAGAGAAGCTAATAAATTGTTTTTTTCTACTAGCCAGAGGATTTTTAATTTTTGTACTCACACACATTGTTAGGTCCCTACACTTTCACTGACACCTTGCACCATCACATAGTCCTGTCACCACTTCAGTGCTCCCGCGTAGTCGGTCAGGTCGTAGCACGCCCCGCCCCGTAGAGGGACGGGAAGACCCCAATGATGAAGCATGACACTACTGGATTTTTTTAGTGTGTGAGGGGTATTTTAAAAAGCACATAGCGCTCTCATCTTTATCACCCTAAGAGAGAGTATTTTCACTATATTTTCATCACTGTAAAACCAACAAATAAAATACATGTTCACACATTAATAGAATCGCTACATGCTAATCGCCTCAAACCCCACCATGAGAGGCCAGAGGTCATCTTAATGATGGTGACTGATGGAGGAGAGGAAGCGAAAAGCGAGCCTCTCCCGGACTTGTTTTCGTCTCAGGAAAAGGATGGGTCAGTGGAGGGAGTGATTCTCTCCCCATCCCTAACTCCTGAACAGCGGGAGGACTGCCGCCAGATACTGGAGCAGTACTCTACGTTGTTCTCCCTTGTCCCGGGAAGGACCCACCTGTGTACCCATGATGTGGACACAGGAGACAGCCCACCAGTGAAGTCAAAGACCTACCGGCTGTCAGACAAGGTGAAGGCCAGCATCCACGGTGAGGTTACCAAGATGCTGGAGCTAGGAGTTATTGAACCTTCCAGTAGCCCCTGGTCCAGTCCGGTGGTTCTAGTGCCAAAAACAGCTCCACCAGGCACCACTCCAGAACTGAGGTTCTGTGTGGATTACCGGGGACTGAACTCAGTAACCAAGACTGATGCTCATCCGATCCCTAGGGCGGATGAATTGATTGACCGGCTGGGAGCTGCCCAATACTTGAGTACCTTTGACCTCACTTCAGGGTACTGGCAGATCTCCCTTACAGATGGAGCAAAAGAAAGGTCAGCTTTCTCCACGCCTGAGGGACACTACCAGTTCTGTGTGATGCCCTTCGGGCTCAAGAACGCCCCTGCTACTTTTCAGCGGCTGGTGAACCAGGTCCTCTCCGGAATGGAGGGTTTCTCCGCTGCTTACCTGGATGGCATTGCTGTCTTCAGCAGCAGTTGGGAGGACCATTTGCAACATTTGCAAGCAGTTCTCCAGGCCCTGAAACAAGCTGGCTTGGCAATCAAGGCCAGCAAATGTCAGATCGGGCAGGGGTCGGTTGTGTACCTAGGCCACTTGGTGGGTAGGGGAACAGTGCAGCCCCTCCAGGCAAAGATTGAGGCAATCATGGCCTGGGAACCCCCCAAGACCCAGACTGAGGTCTGAGCTTTCCTGGGCCTCACAGGTTACTACCGTCGCTTTGTGAAGGGGTATGGCACTATTGTAGCGCCCCTCACAGAGCTCACATCCAAGAAACAACCTCGACGGGTAGTTTGGACTGAGGCTTGTCAGCAAGCCTTTGAAAAATTGAAGCAGGCAATGTGTGCAGCACCGGTCCTGAGGGCCCCAGACTTCTCCAAGGAGTTCATTGTCCATACAGACGCATCAGAACATGGCATTGGGGCAGTGTTATCGCAACTCAATGAAGAGGGTCTGGATCAGCCGGTAGTCTTCCTGTCCAGGAGACTGCTTCCCCGGGAACAGAAGTGGAGTGCAATTGAGAGGGAAGCTTTTGCGGTGGTGTGGGCTCTGAAGAAGTTGCGGCCATACCTGTTTGGCTCGCACTTCCTGGTTCAGACTGACCACCGACCCCTTCGTTGGCTGATGCAAATGAAGGGGGAAAATCCCAAGTTGTTGAGATGGTCCATCTCCCTACAGGGAATAGACTTCCGGGTGGAACATCGGCCTGGAGTGGACCACGTCAATGCAGACGGTCTCTCTAGGTATTTCCGCCTTAGTGATGAGGACTCTCAAGGGGTTGGGTAGCTCTCCCCACTTTCAGCTGGGGGGGACGCGTGTTAGACCTGTCTGCCTGTGGGTAGTCCCTCCAACTTATTATTTATTTTGTCCCCTTTTTGCCCCTCATACTTCTTGATTTTTATGTCCACTGGATATTTTTGTGGTGTTGGCAGGGGTTAGATGCTCTTTTGCCCTCATAGTTTTTACCTGGGGCCTAGTTGCCTTCCCTGACTAGAAGTAAGGGTTACACAAAATGGTGGTTCTCAACTGCCATAACTGTCACCCCTGAGATAGACCCATAGGACAACATAGGGACGCTCTAGAACCTTCCAGCTGGTTCTGGAAGCCTGGGGCTAGCCTATAAATGTGTCAACGCTAGGGCAGCCATTTTAGATGTAAGGAGAACCATTGAGAGGCCAGCTAGGAGTATAGACCACCGGTCAAGGAGGATGGTGCACTGAAGGCGGGTTTATGGTCATTGGGGCTGTTTTCCCCTACTGTTGACACATCCCCGCGAGTGGATCTGACCCGGCTTGAGTCCTCGATAACTGAAGGCTGTACCGGGACCCCCAAAAGATAGGAGCCGCAAGACGCTCCGATTCCCATCTCTCACCTTACCCCCAGTGGTGTTAAAGGCACGGCGGGTGCTGCAGGGGGTTACCACACTTCTGCCGTGTGCACTTCCCAGTCATCGGCTTGCCATCTACCAGTGAAGTGGTGAGGGGGCTTGAGGAAGTCGCTGAGCGGTGGTGTTGCTGGTTCCGCTACTGCGCGGAAAGAGGAGAGCAGTGTTTCCCCTTCGCGCAGGCTCGGTGGAGGCGTGACCGTGAGGAGAGTCCTGGAGAGGGAGCGGCCTGAAGCGCCAGCCTAGAGGTGAGAGGCGGCAACGTTGTACAACTCCCGCGCAGGACCGGAAGCGCAGCGCTTCACAACAGCCCTTCGCGAGTGAACGGTGAGGGGAGGCGCTGACAGAGGTGCCGCGGTGTCTCCTTTCCGCGCAGGTCCGGCGGGAGGAGCGAGCACCAGGAAGCGTGGGCGGAGACCTCCCTGTTCCTCGGGGGACCGGCCGTAGAAGCCTGTGCATCCAAAAGAGAAGCGCAGGGAGGAGACTGGATCCTCCGGTCAGCTGAGTTCCATCCCGCTTGTTTCCCTCAGAAGTACGAAGTAAGTGAGGAGGGGGAGGCGGGCCAAGCGACGAGAGCTTTCTGACACACAAGCTAGGTTTGGCCAAAGCAGAAGCAGAGGAGCTGGGTAGGAAGAGACCCCAAAGGAGAAATAACGATACAGTGAGCTGGCTCCAGTGTGTGGGGGAGGTGTAACTCCTCAACTGTTATTTACTCTGGGCCAACTAGAAGGTGGGAGTACTGGAGAGAACCTAACGGAAGCATTGACTGTACTATCCCAGATAGTAGGCAAGGATTCTAGATGGTACAGCGCCTGTTCCTCTATTGAGTGGGTAAACTCAGGAACCTGCCCTCTTAGAAGAAGAAGCTTTCCCAAAAGCTTAAGCCAATTCTTAGGGGATTCCTGAACTGAGTATTTAACAGAAGCGGATAACTGAATGTAAGGGAAGAGTTTTGGGTTCATATTGACTTGCAATTACCCTGCTGGCTAATGACTGCCTGAAATCCTCATTAATATTTACAGTATAGTTTCTCTTTTGCTTCCTACTGAAATGTGATGTGTTTATGAAGTCTTATCTGCTTTGATAATCTAAAAAGTGCCAGAGAAGAATTGCTTTTGTATTTTTGGTGCCAATAACTTCATAAATGTTTTCAGGTACCTATGTGTCAGAGGAACAACCTTGATGTTGATTTAAAGAGTTATATGCAACTACAACATTAATTTAAGAAAGGATAAAGCTTTTCTACTTTTATAAAAAAAAGAAAGGTGTAGTGTCATTTTTGAGTGAATGGATGGATTGTTACTGAAGGGTGTGACGCAAACTTAACGCATGTTCCCTGGAGTTAGGCCTTCCCACTTAGTGCCAAGCTACCGTATGTGACTTGGGAATCCCTAGGTCCAACAGGCGGGGGGGAGGAGGTGCAGAATGATGAGGTTGTTTTTTAATTTTCTTTGGTTTTTTGAAAATGTGTTGTCTAAACTAGGAGATGGGGATCTTTACAGATCAGGAATGTTTGGCATTATTGTAACAACTCTGTCTTGGTCCAACTTACCTGCTGGGTCGATTGCAGATGTTAGTATCGTCCATGGGTGCAAGATACAGATTATTAACTTGGAATGTAAGAGGGCTAAACTCCCCAAAGAAAATCCGTCAGGTGTTTGCTTATCTATCTCGTCATGGCGCACATATTGCTTTATTGCAGGAAACGCATTTAACCAGGTACACAGAACATGGTATTGCCCTCAAATGGACCAAATATAGGCAAGCTTCCTCCTATTCATCATATGCCAGGGGTGTGCTCGTTCTGACCAGGCGTGGTATTGCATTCACCCCACTGTGGACACACATAGATGGGAAGGGGCGCTGTGCAATGGTGCAAGGGATTTGGGTGGCTCCATGGTGTCCATAGTTAACACGTATTGCAGATGATCCGGAGTGTTTTCTGCAAATGTATACCAAACTAAGAGAATGGCCGGAGGCAGCCACTTTGTGGGGGGGAGATCTTAACACATATTTGGATCCTGACCTAGATAAGTCTAACCTACTGACAAATCATACCCCTAGGGTGACTCAGACTATCCGTAATGCCATGTTGGAATTTGGTTTGTTTGATATCTGGAGAGTGCGTAATGCCTTAGTGAAAGAGGGTACTCATGCTACACCGATCTACAATAGCTGGTCTAGGTTGGACTACTAGCTGCTGGGTGGGGATGCGGCTGAATGGGTTACGGAGGTGATTCACCTACCGCGCACGTTATCAGACCATAACCCTGTCAAACTAGATATTACCATCCCAATGGCAATACATCGTCCCTTCACGTGGCGGTTGCGATCAGAGGCTTTGCTATACCCAATATACGAGGCCACTGTGCGTGCTGCCATAAAACAATATTTTGAACTTAATAAAGGCTCAGTAGATAGCGCCTCCACATTATGGGAGGCCTTCAAATTGACGATCTGTGGAGTGTGCATTGGCGCAACTGCTGGCATACTTAAGGACCTCAGGGCTCAACTTGCAAAACTTGAGATTACGCTTCCAGACCTAGAGCGTAGCTACACGGCGGCTCCGTCAGCCGCTGCCCTCTCTCGCATACACGAGCTCATATTGGAATATGATACTCTGGCTGAATCTGAGATACGATATATCTCGCGCAGACATGTGGCACGTAGATATGGAGAGGGGGGAGACCCGGCCGTAATCTGGCTAACAAAATCAGGAATCGCATGGACCAACCTCACATTGACAAGATAACAGACTCTCACGGGCGAGAGCACTATAATCCGCTAGATATTACTGAGCAGTTCCGTGAATTTTATGCTCATCTCTATACGTCTAGGGTGGGGACTGCGCCAACTGAGATGGAGAGCTATCTTGAGGATGTGGCGTGCACCTGGTTGTCGGACGCCCACAGGGAATACCTGAGCCAGCCAATAAATGCAGAAGATATTAAAGCTGCAATCAAGGACCTACCAAATGCGAAAGCACCGGGACCTGATGGCCTCACAGTTGAATTTTATAAAGCGTATGCAGACCTCCTTACCCCTTACCTTCTGGAGGTATATGCTGAGGCACAAAAGACTGGGGTGCTCCCACCATCGCTCCGGCAGTCGCAGATTATAACATTTCTCAAAAAAGATAAACCTCCTGATAAGTGCGACTCTTAGAGGCCACTATCATTGATTAATATAGATGCGAAGATTCTTGCTAAAATTCTTGCCGTTAAATTACAGCCTCTGATGTCATGCCTAGTGCTGCCAGATGAGTCAGGTTTTATACCCGAATGCTCCACATCACACAGCCTACATACCATTTTTACAATGCTTCATGTGTTGTAGCCGAGTTTATCGGCGGCGGCAGTGATGTTGGATGCTGCTAAAGCCTTCGACTCCGTCGAGTGGAAATATATGTTTTTTGTATTACAGCGTATAGGGTTCCCATTCATTTTTATCCAGTGGGTTATGTTACTTTATGCAGAGCCATCAGCCCGTGTGCGAGTGGGTGGGCTGACTTTGGAACCATTTGATATTGAGAGAGGCACCCGACAGGGTTGCCCTCTGCCCCCATTGCTTTTTGCACTGGCGGTGGAGCCACTGGCATGTGTTATACGACAGCGACATAGAGAAACGGCCTTGAACTTTGACTATCACCCAGTTATATGCAGACAACATGGTGCTGTTTGTTCGTGAGCCCTCTCAATGTTTGGCGCAGTTGCTGCGGGAATAAGTTTGTTTTGGTTTACTATCGGGGTTGGTGGTAAATTGGGAGAAATCCATCATTATCCCTCTGACGGAATCCACGACTCAACCCGATGTGGAGTTTCCGTTGGTATGGTCTGCAGAACCAGTTCAATACCTTGGAGTGTGGATCCATTGAGATCCGGAATTGGTTATTCGGGAAAATTATGGCCGGGCCTGGAGCACTCTTGATCAACAAGCTGATAACTGGGTGACCTTGCCACTGTCCCTGGCGGACCGTATTGCACTTGCAAAAATGGTGGTGTTGCCGCGGTTTTTGTATTTATTTATAAACATCCTGATTGTACTGACAAAGGGATTTTTTAATACCCTCCGCACAACTTTACTTAGATTGGTCTGGAAAGGCAAGCATGCTCGAGTGAGCTGGTCTGTTCTTACTAGCGCTTATGATAAGGGGGAGTTTGGGGCTCCGGACCTATATATCTACTATCTGAGTGCTCAGGCTCAGTATGCATACTATTGGGGTAGGCCCCATGCATTCACCCCGCATGTTGCAGTGGAAGCGGGAGATGCCGCTCCTGTCCCTCTGCAAATCATGCTCACACACATGAAGCGCGGACTATCGAAAATGGAAATTAATGCAGTAGACACAACGATAGCCACCTGGCAGGCGATAGGAAGACTAGCACATAAGTTACCCATATATGCCCCGGCTATGCGCATAGAGAACCACGCAGCGCTATCAGTGACTCACGAAGCGGGCGCTATGCGGCTTTTAAGGAAGGCAGGCCTACAATCGATGCAAGATCTGTACCTGGAGGGATCGTTCACACAACAGACACTCTGCAATACAGAAGCAATCCCACGCAGTTGTTTCGCTTCGCGATACACAGGCTTAGATACGCGATTAGAGCACACTATGTCACATACCCCCTGGAGCCTCCAGCACTACACTCTTTGCAACTGGTTCTAACTGCTCCCACCAATAAGAAATTGATTTCTAGGCTATATAGAAGTATACGGGACGAGAGCAGGGGTGAGCCGGGCAGAAGCTGGGAGAGATGGAATGACAGTCTACAGTCCCTGATAACGAAGACAGACTGGAAACATATATGTGGCTTAACAGGTACACTTCTATGAAGAAAATTTACGTATAATACATTTTAAGTATATACATTAGGTGTACTATACACCGGTGAGGCTACACCGATATGGGTTACGCGACTCCAGTGTGAGGTGTGGGCAGCTTGGAGCAGATTTTTTCCATCTTGCATGGAGATGTAGGAGGGTGGCCTGTTATTGGTCTGCTGTAGTCCGGGATATAATGGAAATTTCGGTGCTGGTGTTTCAATGCACCCCCCTTATATGTTTATTGTGCCGTGTTCCACATGCGAGGGGGGTGATGGGTCGCTTTGTACGACTAGCCTTGCTCATGGCTAAATGTAGGGTAGCCATTACTTGGGGAGGGAAACGGTCACCAAAAATTGAACACTGGATCAAGGACCTTGTGTACTGTAAAGAAAATATGGAGTTATATGCAGAGGAATTACCAACACCATCAAGGCCGAAGGACATTTGGGAGCCACTGGGGCGCTTTCTGCAGAAGAGAGCAACAGCGGATGAACAGAATGAAAACGATTAGTTGGGACATAGTTAAAAAACCAAACATATTAATGGTGCACCGTACATGCAAAGACGATGCAATGTCCTTATATCCCAGGGTGACAGTATATTATTGATTGGTCAAGTCATGAATCTTTTTTTTTCTTTCTTTTTCTTTGTAGTTATCATAATTTGCTTATTTCCTTTGTTGCATTTGCAGCGTGGATAATATTCATGATGATTCTGCATGATGATATTGTGAAGTATGTCTTTTCCTTTTTTTTGTTTGTTTTTTGGAAAGTAATAAAAAAATAAAAAAAATAAAGACTTTTCATCATCTTGCAGAATATTACTCCAAGGGCTTGAACTTGTGCTCGCCTCCTGCCGAAGTGTCAGGGGCAAAAGACTTCACCGCCAGCTCCCCTCTGAATTTCCTTTATGGGAATTTTGCCTGCAGAAGCCTGCGTGTTGCTGGGAGCTGGAAGCGCGACACATCGAGAAGAAACGTGTCGCAGTCACAGCTGTTGCCGTCGCATCGCCGGAGAAGTGTGTCGCCGCCGCAGAGGTCACAGCCGCATCACCAGAGAAGCGTGCCTTCATCAAAGCTGTTACCCGACACATCACCAGAGAAGTATGTCACCGCCGCAGAGGTCGCAATCGCATCACCTGAGAAGGGCATCGCAGGGCCTGTCGCGGCTCCAAAGTTTCAGAGTTCACCGCACAGCCGCCGGGCGTGCACGCATCTTCTTCACGTCGTCGCATCCAGGGCGCCATCTTATCGCATCACACTGGATTGTCGCATCGCATCGAGGCGCCATCTTGCCGCATCGTAACCGGGCCG
The DNA here is from genome assembly GCF_964261635.1 of Lissotriton helveticus. Taxonomy (NCBI): domain Eukaryota; kingdom Metazoa; phylum Chordata; class Amphibia; order Caudata; family Salamandridae; genus Lissotriton; species Lissotriton helveticus. The sequence continues at coordinate 604,464,396 of NC_136072.1, read as the reverse complement.
CAGTACAAGAATCTATGCATCACCTCCTTTCTGGTAAGGACAAAGACGCATCACCTACTCTGCGCAAGCATTGAGGCGCGATGCATCGTCTCCCCCGAAGCACGGAACCGACGCATCTCCAAATCTGTGAGCCTTTTGTTTGTTTTGCGTTACGCATCCAGGTACTTTTGTGAGAACTGTGTCGCATTTATCATCAACTTGAACTAAGTGACTTCTACCATCTTTAAGTCTATTTTAAGTACAGTATTGTGGATTTTTGTCGTTTGTGGTCTTGTGTTAAGTCTATATAAAGAATACTTATTTTTATAAAAATCTGTGTTGTGTCCATCTGTAGTGTTTTCACTGTATTACTGTGTGTGTTCACCAATGCTTAACACATTGCCTCTGAGATAAGGCTGTCTGCTCTTACCAAGCTACCAAGGGGGTGAGCAGGGGTTATCCAGTAGTGTAATCCCCTTTCCCTGACTTAGCAAGGGTCCCTATTTGGACAAAGGTGTATACCATTGCCAACTAGAGACCCCCCAGTTCTAACAGTTCTGTAGCCCAGCCACCAAAGTAAAAACGGACCGTGCTGTAAATTAAACAAACAAATACTATAGTTAAAACAGAACGCGCTGTAAATTAAATAAATAAATACGTGTGGCCGCTATAGTAAAGCGCACCACGCTGAAAATTCAATAAATAAATTACTATTAATAATATAAAAGCAGGCGGCATACTGCCTTGTAGGAAAGCACGTTGTGGGTGGAATAGTGTTAGATCATTAAAGAAAATAGCACTCACAGGTTCGATAAAGCAGACTGTGTAACAACACAATTAAAAGGTCCAGTCTTCGTGGGAGGTTTACAAATACAGACAAGGCGGTACCAAGGTGGGACTACTAAGCCTATTTATCAATCAAAAGCAACGATTTCAAAAGAACAGTAACAGGAGCTAATTGAAAAGTTCGGCGGGGAAATGGGCGGAGCTTGTATTCCATACCTGAATACAACATGCCTTGCAGAGCAGCCCATGTGCTGCCCAGGCTCGACCTAAAGAATGACACAGGGGAACCAAGCTGCTGGTACTAAACTGCAAAAAAGGCTATTTGATCATATAATACAGCCTCTAACAAAATATGCTAGTAATTGTATAATTTGAAACAATCTTAAAATACACAGTATACATATGTGATCAGGTTAGAATAACTAAGGGCCTGTTGTACAAAGGTATATTGCAGTCACAAAACATGCGATTCTCAACACCAAAGGTGTTTGTGACTTCAAAAGTCTTTTTACTATTTACATATGCCCTTTACAGTCAGAAAGGTCTTTACGAATCGTAAAAGGAGTTTTGCGACCCTGTCTGATTCACAAAAAGGAGGAGTCATCAAAAGGGCGGTCACCTCCTATCTGCTTTTAACAGAGGAATTCATCAGTGGTTTATGACAGCTACTGCAGTAGCAATCCATTGAGTGCAAAGGAGACGCCATCCCCTTGTGATATCTTCCCCTTTGGTAATCACAGGCTCGAGGGAGGAAGTAGAGGTCCAGAGGTCGATGGTCTGGCCCCCCTGAAGTCTTCCCAAATGACAATCTTTTTTTCAAAGTATCTCTGGTTCCTTTAATAGGCACAATGTGTTGCTTTAAAAAAAATCCCTTTTGGAAATGCAAATGCAGGGCCAGAGATTTGATTTGTCTTGCAGGACTCCATCCCTACATTTGCAGCCAATCACAACCAGTGACCTGCCATTTTCCAATCCCCTACGTATACACAATTTTCAACGCAACCTGTTAGTTCCCAGGTTGCATTACAAATTGCATGAATGTACAATTTTCAACGCAACCTGTTAGTTCACAGGTCGCATTACAAATTGCATTTCTTGTCTCAAGCCAGTCAGTGTCCAAATTGCACATTCCTGATTTGTGAATGGATGGATATAGTACACGAAGCCAAAAATCCCATAATGTCACAGTTGCGCATCAGGCGAAATTCCTGGCTAATCCAAAAACATGTGGCAGCTTTTTTGTTTTTGGAAACATATTGGAAATATGGTAAAGCATCTCTTTGTTAGTATCTTTATTAGCTGATTTACAGCATTCCGTATTTATTTTCATGTGATAGCTTTATCAAATCAAATCAAATCAAGCTTTATTCAGATCATATAGAATGTCCATAAAAGCATACTATATTCAGATAATATAGAATGTCCATAAAAGCATACTATAAAATACAATAAAATCCATATGTAAAACAAAAAGAGAAAAAGAGACAAAAAAGGCATCTTAACATGATTAAATACACAGAGTCATTATACAATTATACATATCACAAGGAAAATACACTTTATAATATTTCATAATTCAAATTTTCTAAGTAAACGAGTTCATTCCTTAGTTTATTTGCCGACATTATATAACTAAGTACTGCAATACATATCGTATCCAAGTTTCTTAAATAGTTAAAACCAGCTTTATGGGAGTACAGGCACTCAGTTTTAAAAGCAGGACAAAGGAAATTTTTTCGAATTTCCTTATAAAAAATACAAAAAGTAAAACATGAAGGGTACTTTGTTTGGACCGGCTATCACATGGACAATTTGGAAGATTAGCACACCACTTGCCCCTCCTAGGAAAGGCAAAAAGAAAATGTAATGTGTTCATCCGCAGTCTGGTTAGGTAGAATCTATACTGAACATTAGTTATAAAAACGAGGTATGGCTGTATGTCCATAGCAATTGGCCCTTCGAGATATGATACAACAGTCATCTTGGTACTCACGCCCTCTTCTCTTGAAGCAGTCCTAGCATTCAATAGGATCTTTTTTAATTCAACCTTGCAAATTTTTTGTATATCCTCCGGTTGACTCCAGTTCAGGGCCAAATTGCATTTGTCTAAAAGAACACTAATATAACTTAACCAAGGTATTTTCTTACAACGGTCTGAGAACAGACAGTCTAAAATAATGTCCCTCGTAAAATGGATTTCTTTGACGCGGTGCCACAAGTTTAAAGCGGCCATACTAATCAAATAATGTATGTGAGAAGAGCCGGTTTCTCTATGCAAGATAATAGAAGGGGTTGAGGCAGGTATGGCTAATAAGCGTCTTAAAAATTATTTTCAAGGGTTTGTATCTGGGTAGTATCTGTCTTTCCCCATAGGGCTCCCCATAACAAGTCCCTGTGGTGCACTTCGCTTTTTATAACTTCAGAATCTCCCGTGCAGGTTTTTACCAATTTTGTGGGAGAATCTGAAAATAGCCTCTACTACTTTCACAAATTTCAACTTGCATAGAGTTATCTGTTTATTCCAAGTACCCTTATTGTTAAAAAGAATCACTAGATATGAGAATGTGGCTGTTCTCTCTATTAATGTCCCATTAATATAATGTGTTTTTGTTTTAATATTCCTTTTACCACAGGACATAAATAAAGTCTTGGTCAAATTGATTTTTAAAGATTTTTTCTGTGAAAAAACTTGTAAAATTATCCATCAAGGTTTGAAGGTCGTTTGCTGTCCTCGAAATTAGGACAGCATCATCGGCATACAATAAGAGGGGCGTAGGTCGATTACCGACCTTTGGCACATCTACCCCCAAATTCTGTAATAAAACATTGACACCATTTATATACAGTGAAAACAAGAGAGGTGCAAGAGTACATCCCTGTCTTATCCCACGTGTAATATTAAAATTCTTCGTACATTCCCCATGTTTCCCTTAACGTATCTTTGCAGACAGACGAGCGTACATTTGAAATAAGAAACTAATAATGTCCTTGGGGCGCCCATTCCTCTCAACGTCTCCCAGATATTTGAATGATTTACCAAGTCAAAAGCACTTGACAAATCAACAAAGCAGAGGTAAAGGCAGCCCTCCCTTGCAAATGTGTATTTACCTATTATTAGTTCTAAATTCAAACATTGTTCAATTGTTCCAATGCCTTGTCTAAAGCCGTACTGAGCTACAGAGAAAATATTATTTTCTACTACCCATTGCTCCAGCCTGGCCAACAACATTCTACCCATGACTTTAGAGGGTGAGTCGAGCAAAGCTATTGGGCGATAGTAACTAGACTGCCCCTATTCCCTTTTTTTTAAATGGGGACTATCAGACTCTCCGCCCAGGTGGCCGGTATCACCCCCTCAATTGTAGCATTAATTAATGTGTGCAAGACGGGTACCCAGAGATCCATATCATAGTTGAATACATCAATTGGGACCCCGTCTGGACCATTCGTCTTGCCACTAGCACTATTCTTAAGGGCTGTTCTAATTTTGTCTTGAGTTATACTACTTATTTTCGTGTCATTTAAAAATATAACAGTTTTAGCCTCAGTATTTGCAATACCCTGATGTATCTCATTAAACATTACATCAAAATGGGTTATCCAGTCTGCAGGAGTTATTACAGTGCCAATTTTTACAGATTGGACATCTTTGAAGAATGGTTGATTCAGGGTTTTCCAGAAAAGTGTTGAGTCTTTAGTCTCAGCGGCTTTCACCAGGTTCTCCCAGGCACTTTCCCTAATCTCCAATTTTCTTAGATTAAGAGTTTCTTTACATAATTCCCGTAAGGTATTAATCTTCTCTCTATTACGAGGGGTGGTTTTTAATGCAGATTTTAAGTCTCTATGTTAGCTAGAGCATTGATAATCGAACCATCTTGGGGAATGCGATACATTAGTCTTAGGATTCCTTCGCAGGTTATTGGAAATAAAGTTTGAGATACTTTGAAAGGCCATGACTATATCTATACTAGTTGAGGATTTATCAAGGCAGGTTATAATCTGATGATTCATTTTTTGTAGGATCCCATTTGTAAAAACTACTGGATCAACCCCTGCCCATTTAATTGAGATCCCATTTTGCCCCTGTATATTTATATCCACAGCGTGGTAACTTAGTGCAGGTTTTTTTTGCAGAACAGAATTTAAGGTTAGTGACAGGGGATAGTGGTCACTCAATAAATTTGGACAAACTAAACATTCCGATATAAGGGGCCTAAAATTTATTGAGGTAATAAAGTGATCAATACACTAGGATGATCTTACTCCTTCATAAGTACGACTAGAACCAATATCCTTGCCTTCACTCCCCTTCATAACCTTTTCCGTAATTTCTAGATTGTACTTTGACATGACGAAATTAATACATTCCCCATAATTGTTGTGCAGAAAGTGTCCAAAAGCACAGCCTAGTTCCTCTTCGTATCCACATTGAATCCCCGATATAAGATTACATGGTTCGATATTAAAATCTCCTCCCCAAATTAGTGAGCAATCCGAACCTACATTCTTCATGAAATCCATCAACTCTTCATCTAAGAATGTGATAACCTCATGTCCCAAAGCATTAAAAATATTATTATAAAAATTTATCACTAAGATATCCTGTAATCCCATTGCTGAAAACAATAAAAACTGAAAATTTGACGCTTTAATATAGAAAAAAATGTAAGTCAGCCTAGACGACAAAGATATAAGTGCTGTTAAACCTCCACTGGCCCTACCTGCCTTTGAGGGGATTGCATTTGTTGAGATTGTCTTAAACCCGTTTACAAAGAAATTGCCAAAAATCCCATAATGTCACAGTTGCGCATCAGGGGAAATTCCTGGCTAATCCAAAAAAATGTGGCAGCTTTTTTTTTTGTAAACATTTTGGTAATATGATAAAGCATCTCTTTGTTGGTATCTTCATTAGCTGAATTACAACATTCCGTATTTATTTTCATGTGATAGCTTTATCACTCCAGTGCACCTAATTATTAGGTTGTCGAATTAATATATTTAAAAAACAACTGCTGTTTGATGTACAACCTGGTATTTTCCCAGTGCATGCCATGCTCTTCATAATCATGATCACATACAGGTTTCTATGCTCTGATCTCGGCCAGACCCATCATTGTTGGTTTGTCTCCAAATATATTGAAGACAGAACACTGTGGTGTGAAAATATCAAGGACAAACTATCAAAAGGCTAGTATACATTTTCTATACCCAACTCCATATATATGTACCTTGACGAAGTATTTATCTTCAAGGTACGTAGATGTGGTGTTAGGAATGGTAAATCTATACTTCCACCCTTACCTTTCAATATTTTGGTCCACGCTATCTTCTCCCCAATATGCTTATAGCACAATATTTCTATGTTCCATATTCATCAGTACAATCACCTAGTTTACATTTCTGTGCACAATACCTTTGTCATCTTCTCCTGCTTCCACACACTTTGCATGCTCCGCAAAATCTTCAGATGGATCCCAACCTATACCTGAAAGACTTTCACTCAGGCCCTCGTCAGTAACCGCCTCAACTACGGCAGCATCCTATATGCCGGCTTCCCCATCCAGTTTCTCAGAAGAATACAGACCATACAGATCGCTGTTGCCAGACTCATTTTGGACCTCATCAAATGAACCCATATGGCCCCCCACCTCAGAGACCTCCACTGGCTTCCAATCCAGGCAAGATGCCAGTTCAAGATCCTCACGCACACCTACAAAGCCCTCCACGACCTAGGACCTGACTACCTCAACCATCGACTGAACTTCCACCAACCCGCTAGACACCTATGCTCCTCTTCGCTCATTGTTGCACGCACGCCATGCATCCGCCCCACCTGCAGCAGACAGCGCCTGCTCCTTTCCTACATTGTAGCAAAGAACTGGAACAACCTCCACCTCCAGCTCTGTACAGTCTCCTCGTCTCCCAGACTTCAGAAAGAGACTTCAGGCCTGGCTCTTCGACAGAGACACAGTGCCCGGGAGTTAACAGAGTCCGAATTTACAAATGCTAACTGATTGATTGATTTGTTTGAATACGAGATACTCATGCTATGATATAAGCAAATCATGGTGCAGGGTTATGCTATTGTTTGGCCTGCACGTTTTTAAATATGCAGATTAAGAACCACTGCTTGGCCTTGACAAGCTGCTACAACGATTCATTATTTTTTAAAAAATTTTATTTCAAGGATATGCCATAAAAACAGACAAGCAAAAAAAGAAAACAAGCCACCTTCAATATCTGGAGGTTTTGAGATTCCTTCTCTCAGACAAAGCCCTCCTCCACGTTCCATAGCATGCAGAGCAAAAGTGACTACAGGAAGACATTGTCCACATCTTGGAAATATCAAAGCCAGGTTAAAGAATACTCCACAGTGTAAGGCCCTCGACATGTTGTGATGACAAACAAAAAGTCCAACTTGAGTTAATATGATTTCAAATATTGATGTCACTTTGATGTTACTACAACAAAATCAGGAAGTTTGTGACCTCTGAGCTGAAAATGCAACTGTAAAGCAGGCTTACCCAAGCATGGCATATGACATTTCCATTGGTGTTCTCAGTGCTCCCCCTTCTCCAGGGATCCAACTAAGTTGCAAGAGGTTCTCCATGGCCTAACACTGCATGTTGCTTTCCAACCAGGTCTGTTTTCCTCCAACAAATCCAATATTGGGTATTAGATAAGCTCTTTAAGTGGGGCAGCAGTGTTGTGGGCTATGCATTTTGTACTCACTGAGGATACCTGCCTAAATAACCATTCTACTCTCCAGAATTTCTTCAAGAAGATATTTAAGAGACCAGTTTTCAGCTTAAGATACCCTCACCGATATCTTCCATGAACGAATATATGTCCTCTTAAATATTACCCAATTTAGTCAGAAATCATATGACAGAAACCATGTGGACCTGGTCACCAGGACACTTATGACTCTGTTTCATTGAGGGGTAAAAGAATGAAACATTAGTTTGTCAGATCTTCACATCCTAAGAGTATTTCAGAGTCGACTGAATTGTCCTTGATAATTAAGTATTGTTTGCACGAGAGAAGGTTAGATAGAAAAAAAGGCTGAAATAACTAGTCCTTGATAGGAACCTTGAGTCTCTCTTCATAGAAGTTCTGATCCTGTTCATCAATTCCTAGTTCCACAGAGGAGCCCATGCAGATTACTACAGTCAGGATTTGTATTTCTGAAGCTGAGAAGAAAAGAAAGAAGGCAGGACTACATGTGTACCATGCTAATCCAAATCCCTGGTTAAAGATTGTCCAGATGTAAGGAAAAACTTAATGTCCCTTCGGACGGGAGCAGGAAAAACCATAGGCTTGAAGCATCTTCCAGCATAGGAGCTACTTCATAACTATTTCTGAATCCAGTCCATTTCCAATTTGCTGGCAAGCCAAAGACACTGGCCTCTAGAGCTTGCCGATTGTATCTGGACATGGATTGGACCCAGTCTTGCCCGATCCATCTTTGACTAAAGAAAGTTTGTGAACAAATCCACATGGTTGACACTTTCCCCTTTCTTCCGGTGCAGTCAAAGAAATGTCTGTTCTGAGGGTACCTGTTGAAAGCCACTCAGAGGCTCTGTTTTTTGATAATATTGCCTTTCCAAATTATTTATTGAGTTTTGGTTTACCTTTGTTGTAATCGCATATCCCTAATATTAAATATGGAACCTGGAATGTCTGATTATCACATATCTATCAAGAAAAGTATTACTTTGTGGGGGATTACTAGCTACCAGTGGATGAGATGTCTGACTCCATCAAAGAGGTTCAAATGTTGGGGTTACCCAATTTTTACTGCAGTTCATCTCAGATTTTGCATTTAAAGCTGTCAAATTTCTCATACACAGAAGAGAGTCATCTCATGGATTTTTGTTGGACTTGAGAAGAAGAAGTCTTTCAGATATCTACAACTCATTCGGTCTCTCTGTAGTCAGGCCAGCCATATCTAAATATGTTATCACCTTCACCAAAAGGATATCATGTAATAATGGTTGAAATAATGGTTACTTTTGAATTTTTTAACATGACTCTCTTCTCAACTTTCCAGTCTAACCCATTGGCAACCCAAATGGCTGATCGATTTACCCAAGATATTTTTCATCTCTAGGACCTTCCCAGTACTATCATGTCAGAGTATCACAATGCATGCCTCCTTTTTTAAAAATACTTTGTTCAAAACTTGAATTTCAGCAATTGTTATCTTCTGGGTTTCCCCCACAGACCAGTGGACAGACTGAAAAGGTGAGACACTGCCTTGAGCAATATATTTGCTGCTGTAGTAATGCCACACAGAATAAAATACCTGAATTTCTACCTTTGGCTGAATTTGTCTATAGTAACATAACTCTACCAAAGTATCCCACTTTTTCGTCTTCAAGGTTTCTCTCCTCAGTCTTTTCCTACTTAATGGATAAATCTCTTGGTCCCAGCAGCCTCTGGATTTTTAAACCAACTACACGAACAGAGAAATGTGATTCCAAGCATCTAACACATGCCAAACTGACCAGCAAGAGTCCGGCAGATCAACACCGAAGACTTGCACCAGAGTTCAAACCTAATGTGAAAGCGTAGTTATTCTCTAACTTTTTTCTTTTTGCCATTTTCGGGTCCTCCTGAGATCTAATTCCTTTGGTCTTTTTTCTATTAAAAGAAAGGTAAATCCAGTCACTTACCATCTGGTATTACCATTATACTGGAAAGTCCACCCAACTTTTTATGTTTCCCAGTTAACACCGGTAAGAAAGTGAATTTTTAGTTGGGATGGATTGCAGTCCACCACAAGTGATAGTCTCTAACCTGTTAGGTCCAGTCAAAGGTTTCAGTAATTTAAACCTGAGCTCAATTGCTTGTAGCTTTGACACAGAGAAGACAGGCTTAATTTAGACAAAATGAGTAAAGCATTTAGAAGTACCAAAACAGTTAAAAAGTTGAAAACACAACACAATAAAAATACCACTCAAATTAAAAATAAAGTAAAATTTAATGAACAAAATGAAACCAAATGATTAAAGAATCTGATAAAGGAAACCAGAAATATGAATTTTTAAAGTTTTAGGAGAAAAAGAACCAAGAAGAAGTTAACTGCCAGTCAGTAATCACTATTTGTGGGTTACCAGGACCTAGGTGCGATTTCAGACCCACTGCGGTGGATCGTGGGTCAGACACACCAAGCATTTTTATCCCTGTCAAAGATTTTATCTTAAGGCAGCCCGATTATGACTTTGGCAGTGCAGCGCCGGCTTTGTGTTGGCACAGCACCGCCAAAGCTGTGCATGGCCAGCCCGCCAGATTACAAGTTCAGCTTGTGTCTGGCAGGCTTTTCTTCTGCTGTTCCCAAGTCGGTGCCCTGAAAACGGGCAATGCATTGGGAATGCAAAGGCAGTTCCAGCACGACAAGGACTGTGAAGTCAATGCTGTGCTGGAACTTGGAGTGCATGCAAACAGGAGAGCACATGCTGTGCCCCCCTGAATGCATTCCCATGGCAGTGGGGGTATGGGGGCCCTGTATTGCCGCATTTGTTTCCCCACCGCCAGCCTTTTCATGGAGGCTCACCGTCATTAAAGGGCTGGCAGTGGGGAAACTTGTAATATGCTCTGTGGACCGTGCCGGCCCCACCTTGCATACTGTATACCCCGTCCGCTGGGCCACCACCAGGTTCCGAATGGCCTCCTCAAAATATGCCAGCTGCATGACCGCCACCGCTACGGCACCGCAAGTCTGGCAGGAATTAAGCCCTTAGTCTCTGAAATAGAAGTCAAAATGCTTCATCTTTTCAGAGATTGTAGGAGAAGTTCAGTTAGACATATGTAGGAGTCCCAGGACCTCGGGTACAGCCTTTAGGGGTCAGGTTTCACTTCAACAGAGGCCACTAGCATGGTCCAGCCACCTCCAGTTACAAGTGGTCAGGTGGGCACTTCAGTAAAAAGGCCTCTTGCAGCTTGTTGTATTCCTGTAACCACACAGGTCAGTAAGTCAATTAGTCAATTGACCCTTGTAGTCCACTTCTTTGTCCTGGGTCCAAGTGGTAGAAGGTACACCACTTAAGGTTTCCTCACAGGCTTCAAACAATGGGTCCAGTCCTTCTTCTGTTCTTCCACAGGTCCAGAGTGAACCGAAGAAGGTCCCCAGTGGTGCCACATTTACGCCTGCCACTACCCTTAGAGTGGGTGTGACTTCTGGCCTATCCTTAATCAATGGGATAAAGGTTTCCTTGGGAAACCCTACCTACTTTTGCAACAGTTCCTGTGCCATACTGAAAACAACCCCACAGTGTACCTCTCTGCCTAAGTCAAAGACAGTGAAAACCTTCTTCCCTTGTTCAGAGCATGAGTGTCCACCCCAGAGGGGCAGCCAGGGAAATTAGCAACTCCTCATCTGTAGTCTCTTCAAACCATTTCTGGGGGTAGGACTCTACCTAGTGAGATTGAAGTCTGCCTGCCTGCCTGGCTGACAGGGGGGTAGAGGAGTGGGTCAAAAAAAGGGGCCTGCCCAAGGGTAAGCTAACATTTGCCTGTGACAGGAAAGGCCTCTTTGAAATTAATCAAGTTCCAAGGCACTGCCTAAATGGTTCTCCTGCCAGAGGAACAGTAACACCTCCCCATACCTAGGCCTTTGTTTCTGCTTTGGGAGCAGTTTCACACCTCATTCAGGACTTGAGTATTCAGAGGGCTGCAGCTGGAGGTTAGTGCAAATTAGCCCCCAGAGACTTTAGGCAGGGAAAAGGTAACTTACTAAAAGTCCATTGGTCTTCATATTTATTCTAAATTCCACTTCTCCAATCAATTGGACTTTTAATATATATTGCAAGGACTCCAAGAATGAAATGTCTATGACTTTCCTATCCTATTATAGCATTATTAAATGTAATACTGCATCCCAATGTTTGTCTTTGGAACTATGGTATAGCCATCCATGCCACTGTGAAAATAAAATGTAGGTGTTAGTCACTGTAAGGACATGTGTAATATTAACTTTCCATGTCTCCTACTTTTACATGCCATGCACCTTGCCTTATGGCCTCTAGGCCTACTTAGGGATGACTTATTACTTATTAATATTTCAAAAGAATGTTTAGGTCTGTCAAAAAGGGTTATGTTAACAGGTTGAATTGCAGTTTTAAACTGCCACAGCCAGGCTATAATGGTAGGCCTAAAGTCAAGCTTCCATTGTCACTTTAGTAGATGGCACAATAGGTCCTGTATTCCATTTGTGACAGTTATCTTACAGGCCCTGGGTACAATTTTTCTTTGTACTAGGTCCTAGTTAGCAGAGTCCCACGGCACTGGGTCACAAAACCAGCAACATCAGGCCACAAAATTGGGGTGACCATGCAAAAAGAGGCATTTTGCGCAACAGATTTATTTCCTAAAGAAGGTCTGCATTACTCATTTCCAGAATTAACAATTGTGTTTATTGAATACAAAATAGCGGCAGCCAAAGAAATGATGTGCTTACATGGAGGAAGCCTATGCCTACTTAACAGTATTACAAGTTTGAATGCTTTCATGGCCCAAAATGCAGTGGTATATAAAAAAAATTATAGTTCTCTGGGAAATATGGATTTTTTCACTAAAATGACTCTGTGGAACTTTACCATTTATAGGGCTCCTAGGATTATGTGGCATGAAAGACAAAATTATGCAGCAAAAATGCAAATTATGGGCTAACTTCTTGGGCAGTTGTCATCCATTTTAGTCAGAAACAATATTTATGAGAAATTGTGTGGTAAATGGTGTTAAATCCATAATTTAGCAGTAAATGGCATAGCTACAGAATTGCATAAATCCACTGGCCTTCACCATTGACCATTGTATTATCAACAATTTTGTAAGTATGATCATGCACTGCATTTACCATGATACACTGGGGCAAATTGAGTGTTGGTATGTGAGGCAGTGTGCTCCCGACCTAAACTCCTTCTGTTTTAAAAGGCTCCCTTGAGCCACTGAGCTAATAAACTTGAGTTGATGCAGCTGCACCCAGTGAGAGGTAAGGAGACCTGAGAAGACTTTGGGCAGCGTTTCCAACACCCCCAAAGCGACTTGTTGCTCTCTACTGATGAAGGAATGAATCCAGAAACATGTGTCTAGAGTTACACAGCACAAGCTGCACCAAGGGTGAAAAAATAAAGACTACTATTGAAGTAAGTGTTATCATGCAGTGCATTTACCATGATGCACTGGGGCAAATTGAGTGCTGGGATGTGAGGCAGTGTGCTCGCCCCCTCCTTTTGTTTGAAAGGGCTCTCTTGAGCTACTGAGTTGATGAGCTTGTGTAGCTGAATCTGTACCCATTGAGAGGTACGGAGACCTGAGAACACTTTGGGCTGCCTTTCCAGCATCCCCCAAAATGACTTGTTGCTCTCTACTGATGAAGGAATTAATCCAGAAACATGTTTCTAGGGTTACACAGTACAGGCTGCACCAAGGGTGAGAAATTAAAGACTATTATTAGCGCAAGTGTTATTATGAACTGCATTTACCATGATGCATTCGATGTGAACTGAGTGCTGGGATGTGAGGCAGTGTGCGCCCACCTTCCTTCAATGTAGTCATGAGAGGTCAACAAAATCTAAATAGTGTTCTTCCAAACAGTGGCCATTTGTATCTGCACTTGGAAAGAAAACAGAAACTTTAGCAAAAATAAACATGTACTATACTAAATAACGGTGAATATGTGTAATATGGTCTTATATTGACATCTCTGGGTTCTGGTGACATCTATAAACCACTTAGCCTTCGGCCTCGTGGTTTATTATGTAATCAGAAGCCCTAGATGCAATATTGGATCATATTACACAGTTATCTGTCATGCATTCTACATGTATATGTTATGAATGTATATAATGCTGGTGACCACAGACTTTTGCCGTTTACAGCTCTATAAGTAACAGGTGTTACTACTACCCAATTTCATGGTACAGATGTTATTGAATCTCATAAAGTTTAAAAGCATAGGAGTCTGTCCGCTAGTACTGAAATCTACCTGATCCAGTTACACAGGGCCCACTGTAAAAGGCTGCTTTCCTCCTCAAGTGCAATCTTACAAGCATAGTGGGGAAAGTTCCCTTAAAAAGTATGGACCGGCTACTTTTAGGTGTGGATTTGAAGTAGAAAGTTATCACCTGAATTATTGCACACAAAATATATAGATTAAGTTTTCAATCTGCCACAGTTAATCATTGGCAATTTTGGATCAGTCTCTTTCAGCCATTGGCTTGAGACTTTGTCAATCATGCCTTGGCTCAGCCCAGTGCATTTTACTTTCTGGCATCATGTCATTGCCTATTGGATGTATCTTGCACCTCCCTTGTGCTTTGCATTTTTTTAAATGAGGAACTATTGTACAAGGGAACTTTCAGTATTGATGTCTTTTGTCTCTAACATTTGTCTAGCTGCAATGTGGAAGTGATGTGTCTGCATACATCTGGTAATTAACTCCAGATCTGTTGTCTGTGACAATGCTTGTTTATCATTCCATTCAACAGTTTCAACTTAGGACCTATGCAATAAAAGCACTTTGTTGTATAACACACATTCTACTGTATTCCCGTGGCTTAACATGTAATACTAGCCACTATCTTATAGCTCTTAAATGTATGTCTATGACCATCCTTTTAATCGTTTTTGGCACGAGAAGACGTGAAAATGTAAATATGTGAATGATTGTATGAATGGGGCAAGAGAGTGGATGTACAAATGTGCGAGTGTCTATGCTTAAAGAGTGGACTTTATGATGCAAACCACTTCTAAGCACTGATACAGAGGTTTTGCCAGCTCCATTGTGATTGGACAATGAACCACGTCACGTTCAATATGGTGTTCTTGTAACTTCCCAAAACTACATCTCACTTCCACCTGGTCATAAACTGAAGGTAGTTCAGAATCCACCTGGGACTGGTCTGTGTTCCCTGTTTAAAGGGGAGAGGGGGTAACACAATTCCAGTTGTGAGGCTTGGCCCTGCAACCTGGTATAGTCTCCTTGGCTTGAGTTCACTTCTGGCCCCAGTGTTGGTTCCCAATGGAGTAGCAACGGCGCCACGAGCCTAACAAGGGCCTCCCTGTCAATTGTTTGTAAAATACATCCATGTTTGGATTTCGGTAGGCCCTGACAGGACTGGACCCCGGTGCCACTGCACCTGCTTTACTATTTGATAGCTACACGCGTGTGGGTGGAGGCTGGCGGGATGATGACGCCATTGCTGGTCTCTGAAGCGTTATGCATCGTTGACGTAGACCACTGAACATAACAAATTAACAAATTAACAAATATACACTGCCCCCCCCCCCCCCCCTTTCAAAAAAAAAGCCCGAGTCTGCCAGGGTCTGGGTGGTGTGTAACTGCTGCGAGCGCTGCGAGATATAGAAATGTATGGGGAGTGACTGTGTACATTGCATACATAGCTTCCTGCGCGTTACTTTCTTTATCTTTGAGTGTGAAATAAGTGCTATTTTTTGAACAGTGAAGGGTTAGAGAGGGAGGAGGGGGGCACGAGGGGAGGAGGAGAACGGGGGAGGTCCTGGTTTTAGGAAAACCTATTCCCTCCTCTCGAGGAACAACTGCTATATTCATCAGCAGCGGCGGCTCCTGCAGCAGCGCCTCGAGGGAAGCGGACGTGGAGTCAGAGCGCTGCGACCACCTTTAGAGCGCCCACGTGGACACCCGGCTGTCAGTGCCACCCTGCCCGCACCGCGCCACCAAAGATGAGGAACGCCATGTGGTTCTTGGGGGGACTTCTTCTGCTGGCTGGACTGGGCTGCAGCCAGCAGCCGCACGTGAGGTGAGAGCTAAGGGGGGCAAAGCATACCTCTGGTCCTCAACGGGAAGAATATGGTAAAACACAGATCTCCAGCTGCCCCACGGAGGTGAGAGCCACCCTCGGGGGGTCAGGAGCAAAGGGGGCAAAGCATACCTCTGTGGCCCCTACTGCCTCAGCGGGCAGAATATGGAAAACACAGATCTCCAGCTGCCCTACGGAGGTGCCAGCAGCTGGTCACGCCTGGGTATTTTCTTTAACATTTTGGTATTTGAAGTAAATCCTCCTCATGGTTCCCTGCACCCTCCGAGCTGGCTTACCCATAAACAAGTGTCTTAGCTCCTGTCAGTATTGTCCTGCCTCCTGCCTCACGTGTCACTGCCATGTGTCTCACCCCCCTCTTTTAATGAGTTCTACCACTGCCCTCTTTCCTTGCGCAGGCTTTCCAGGGATGGGACTGTCTGCCTCTTCTCCTCCTACGTCATACTTTATCTTATCTGCGCCCGTCTGGGTGGGTGCAACCAGTTTACTCTTTGATGTGTGCCTGACGCTGTGTGTCGGTGTGCAGCTCTTTCTAGTGGCTTTTCCATCGCCCTCGGGTTCAATCGTTTGTTTAAAAACCAAATATACGAGCGAGCCACAAACTTCGTTAAAAATAAATCCGCTCTGGCAGTTACCAGGCTGGCACGTCTCCTGCCTCCTTTCCAGACCGTCTGTGTCGTTAGTGCACCGCCCTGGTGGGTTTCTCGCCGTGTGCTCACCCCATGGTGGATGCTGCCAGCATTCCTCGGCTGCCCTCACGCCTCTGAAACATTGCACGTGCCCCCATGTCTGCTTCCTGGTTTCTCTACTTTTATGTCGCCGGCCTGGGGTCACTCTTTCTTCAGGAGCCATTTTTGTACTTCCACAGGAAACACCCCCCCCCCCGCCCTCAGTGACGGACCCCCTTGCCATCATTCCTAGCCTGTATACTAATTTGTCTGCTGTAGAGGCTGATAGCGTTTCCTCTGTGGGTATTTCTTATTTTGTATGTATTAGTTATTTGTATGGTTCTATCTATTGCAACTTCGTGGTACATTTTTTTCTAATTTTATACATATTTCTTAAATTCTTGCACTAATGGTATGAAAGAAACTTTATGTTTTGCTCTGTATAACATGTTGCTGCTTGTAGGAATTGTGTTAAATGTAAGCTTTTTGAACCTTGGATAACTTTTATAATTGTTAGATCTCATGATAGGGTGGAATATTTTATTGTGTGCACTCCACTATGAATTAGAGTCTTATACTATTTATGCGTATGTCATTTTGTGATTTTATGTGGACCTCTTTGGAGTTCCGTAATCATAATTAAAATAAACTTGACACTACTGACCATCTTAGAGTGGTATTGTTTGTCCACCTCTTCTTCCGCCATCAGGGGAAAGGTGTCACAGACACTTCGAGCCCAAGGCCTTTGAATTTCATGCTTTTAACGGATTGCTCATTGTTGGGTAAGCACAAAGGGCGGGAAGACACTCGAAGGCCACTCACATACTTCCGAACAGCACTCTTCGGCAATCCATCATCTTGCAACACTGTGCCTCTGCAGCCACCGTAGTTATGACCTCCTGCCCTCATGGTCTTAGTGCCACTCTCAACTGCCCCACTCCCTCCATCCCGTGATCCTTCCCTCGCGCTGCTGTCAGCAGACATTCCAAGGTCTGAACGATGGATTCAGGGAAAACGTCGAAGGGCAAGTGCGTAGCTTCCATTGATGCAGCAGGTGCAGTGACACCGGGGCACAGAGACCGAGGGTCCCAAAGAACGCTGACTATTGATGTATTTTATAATTCAAACAGCAACCAGGGGGCCCATTTCATTCCTTGAACTAGGGCCATTGACTGGCTGACTATGCCTGGGTCGAAGGGAAGGTCTATTGCCTTGTGCCATCAACCCAAAAAAGCGTTTGCCATCTTCAATATATTTTCAGATCATTTTCACACAATTCTAAAGACCTTCTGACTACCTATAATGTTTTAGAGGCATCATTTCTGTCACTGTGAGTCAGCAAGCGATTTAGTGAACATGTACAGCACAGTTTTGTGAGCTACATTATCTGTACTTTACTTCCGCGTGGAAAAGGTATTTTTTGAAATGTTACAAAAGGTAGTAAGCCAATTTCAGGGAGTAACTCGACAAAACAGTACCGGGAACTGGCAACAAATCTCAGGTTTAGCGCCCATGACACTTGAGTGTTTGGAAGCCATCCACCCATTCTTTCACCGATCATCCCTCCTTGTCATTCCTGTTCAGGTGCCCGCTGACTTTTGGCTTTTTAAAGCTCAAATGGAATCTTCACCACCATATTGTTGCTATTAGTGAAGCAAGGATGCCATGAGCCCAAGTGCCAGCAAGGAAAATGGCCTCTTAGGCTGCTGTTGGGGGTAGTAAGCTACAGCTTTGTTACTGTTTAATGGGCCCCTCAAGGGTCTGGGCCCTGGTGCCTACCCCTGATGGTTGCGTGGCTTGAACCTCTTTGCAACTCTTGATCCAAGACTTTATTTTACCAAGTTCTTATAGTGAGTTCTTATTTTACGCTTTGTATGGCGATAACCGCAAATCAAACACAAAGAGATGATGGACGGAGTGCTGAAACTTGTCAAACACACCCCCAGTCACAGATCTGGGTTGAATCCATCATCGTTCTTTAGCTCACTTCGCCAACTTGGATCAGACCCAGCTATATGCAAATCAGTCTTGACCCTGTACCTCATGGGAACAGTCCAGCCCAAATTGCCAAGCCAGGTTTCCTCGAACTTGAAACAAGCATACTGGGACTGATTTCGGGGTAACACCCCTCTTCAGCCAGGCTAGCTTGAATCCAGTGGCAAAGTGAGCAAGGGACCTACGTCTGGGCATACCCTGCCAACTTAGGGCAAAGAAAGCAGACACAAAGAGATGATGGATGGTGTGCTGAAACTTTTCAAACACTCACCTCCCAGTCACAGATCTGGGTTGAATCCATCATCGTTCTTTAGCTCACTTCGCCACCTCAGTTCGCACCCAGCTATATGCGACAACAGTCTTGACCCTGTGCTGGAACAGTCCAGCCCGAACTGCCAAGCCATGTCTTCCCTGAACCGGAAACAAGCATCATGATTTGAAGCAGTCATGGGTATTTCCAGATTAAGAAGTTACAATATATACTTTTTAAGGGAAAACATTCCACCATGCTAATGTTGTGATCTCCCCTCAGAAGTACTGAACACCTCACTGCCCAGAGCAAGTTGGGTTGTTTTGCCTTACGGTGGACTGCGTTATAATATTCTATGTAAATTTGACCTACATTGCTATATGTTCCTTATCTTTGGCAGGATGTTTGAGCTGTCACTCTATGCTGAGTAGCTTTTCCTATCCTTGGCCCCTTCTTTGTTGCTTTTTCAGATTGCGCCCTGCCTTGCTGGATGTTGTGTATATTTGCGTGTTTGTGCCCCACATTGTGTTAGCATACATAACCTTTCTCAACTGTAGTGTATCTATATTTATGGCATAGAAGTTTTCTAACTGCACCTTTCTGCTCAGCATGCTCTGTGACCTGGCCTTTCTGTTTCTTCATTGCTATATTCTTTATGCATTTTGCCTGTCTCTGCTCTTCATCACTGTGTTTATGTAGATTTTTCTGATTGTGTCATACTTTGCTGAATGCTGCTTTGCTGTGCCTGATTCAACCCTGACTCACTAGGGTGTGTACCTTTGGCAGACTGTACCATTCATTGCTGTTTACTGTATTCTTGTTTTCGAATTTGCATTGCATTTCGGTCTCTGTGTGGCCTTCTCGACTATGCTGTTTTATTTTACTGGCTTTTTAAAATGTCAACATACACAATAACCAGAGGATCTCTTAGTGTTGTCAATAAACACCCCTCAAACAATCAGCAATGGTATAGCGAATAGGACTGGCTTGCATTTCCAATTACAGGCCACACTTATTGGCTTTGGCAAAACTGCTGAAAGCAATACATTTGTATTTGAGCACCAGCAGTCCAGCAGCACTAGCAGGCTTGCTGCTGAGCGCGCTGCAGCTCATCAAGGGCCCATGGTCAGAATGTGGTTGCTAGGGACGCCAACCATTAGATGAACAACTCTGTAGCATCCATAGAAACTCCTTTGTTTGGCTTGAAAGTGAAGCAATGCGTCTTGCAGTAAAAAATAGCACAGGGGGTTGCACTTTGTATACGTTAGATGTATGAGATAAAAGAACTGAATGTGACAAAAGGTGTGTTGATTGAATGTACTTTTAGGCGCTGATTTTTAAGTTGTATGGAATAGAGTGGGGTATATACCACACCTGGGATCTTGGTCTGACGTATTTACTAGATATGGTAAAGCTAACTTTTCAACATTGAAACGAAGCACAGTACACAGAAGCAGAAGGCAACACACCAAACTCTACGTGCCCGATTCACCAAAGTAAAGTGAGACGAAAGTCTAACTTCACGACTTTCGGTATTCACAAAGGGCATCGTAAATGCCTTTTGTGTCTACTGAAAGTCGTAAAGTTTGACTTTCGTCTCACTTTACCTTTGTGAATCGGGCCCTACATGTTTTGGCCTTTTTCAGGCCTTTTCTCTGATATATTTTAACAGGTTTGACCTGCTGGAGTTTATTAGGGGGAAAACTGTGAAACTGTGATAATTATCACTCAACTGGTAATTCTGATTCCTCTGCAAACTCCTGTTTGCCAAAGGATTGGAATTTAACCTTGAACTTGTAATCAGGGATGTAGATGTAAAATATTCCCTCATGCATTCCAACCGTGCCCTTCTGTAGCATGACAGTGAGACTAAACGGTGCTGATTCGAGGCGTAATTGGCAAAGCCTCATGCCAAGCAAGCCAGTGATTTGAAGGGAGCTGACACAAATGCATTTAACTTTTTTTATTAAGTGTTTTTTTTTTTATTATTGAGCAGGTGCTTCCAAGTGATCAAGGAAGCATTACAAATTTTACTAGCAGCATTGATACATAAAGCGACATGGCATAGTAAAGTGCAACAGTAAGCATTAACATTTCGAAAACATTTGTCTAATTATTCTTAACTTAATCCAGCTACATCCACGGCCGTCGTCTCCTTAAAAGCAGCATTAAACCGAAGAGAGTGCACATTTCACATTCATTCCTAGTATGCCCTTAGACTAACTAAAACATTGCACCATCCGTTTCTTGGTACTTAAGTGGAAATCGATCTAATATCATATCCTAAATAAAAAAGGACGTAGCAGCATGGAAGCGAATACCATACAAAAATGTTAATCAAATGAATGTGCATACAGTACAAAAACCATGGAAGCAGCGGGAAGCAACCTTTACAATGCATCATTTACAATAGTAAATTATCCTATTCCAAAGTCCAGTGCCCCCCTACCGCAAGTCGTTGTAACGACTTGCGTTGTAATGCCATGCGATGTAACAACGTGTTGTTGTAATGACTTGCGTTGTAAACTTATGCATTGTAAAGAGTGCTATTCAGAAGCAGCTTTGAAAGAATTTTTTTTCTATACAATTTTTATTGATTTCATTAACTATAGTACAACCAGACATAGATTGACAGGATACCTCTCAGTTTCGTACACGGTGAAAGCCATGCAAATAGGAACATTTAATCATTACAAAGTAGAAATGCATTGCCTATAGAAGGATACATGTAACACGGCTTCGCCCGACACACTTAAGTTGACCCGACCACTTCCCCCACACTCGTTCATGTTTCCTCAGGCAGCCTCTTGCTTCATATACAGGTTTCTCTTGCACAGTGCACCAATCCAGTCCCTTATGCCATTGTGTCACAGTGGGGGGTGCGGGTTGTTGCCACTAGGTGGCTATGTCTCTCTTTGCTACCATGGTAGCTGTGCCCAAGAATGCCTTATCTGCCCGGGAGCCTCCGAACCCTCCAGAATCCCAAGGAGGAGGACCAGAGGAGTGTGTGGGACTGCCCATCCCAGTACCTCAGTGAGTTCTGTAACTATGGCAGACCAATACTTGCTTTTTACCGTACATGACCACACCATATGATAGACATCCACGGGGTCTCTGCACAGCTAGGGCATGCAGGGCTCTTGAGGAGACCAGCGCGATGTAATCTGGAAGAGGTGAGGTATAGACAGTGTAGGTAGTACACTTGAATTAATCTCAGTCTGTACGAGATAGTTATAACTATGGGCCATAAGGGCATCCCGCCAATCATCGTCCTACATAGGTCCTAAGGGCATCTCGCCAATCATCGTCCTCCATAAGTCCCATCCATCTCTCCCAGGGCAATCGAAGGTGATCGAGGGTAGGAGATGCAGTAATAATTAGAGTACAGTAACTATGGGAGACGCCACCCTTTCCCACTGCCCCCATTTTGGCCTCCAGTTGGCTGAACTCCAGGACGGAGGTGTCACTGTGGACATGAGTAGCGAGCGCATGCCTAAGTTGCAAGTATTTGTAAAATTGTGGAGTTAAGTGCGTACGTTTCTTGCAGTTCTTGGAAAGTGTGTATATGGGTCCCAGACCAGACATCACTCAGCTGTGTTATGGAATTTAACCTTGAACTTGGAATCAGAGATGTAGATGCAAAATATTCACTCATGCATTTCAACCATGCTCTTCTGTAGCATGACAGTGAGACTAAACTACGCCTCCGCGCTGATCCAAGGTGTAATTGCCAAAGTCTCATGCCAAACAAGCCAGTGGTTTGAAGGGAGCTGACACAAATGTGTTTATCACCATGATCTTTTGCACCGGATTTAGTCTTACGGTGAGGAGTTCAAGGGGCTCAGTGGGTGTTCGCTAGCACAAGTATTAATCAAAGTCTAATCATTGAGAGCCCATCTTTGTCGTGGTGTGAGGGGTACACCTGGTTCAGGCCCTATGATGACTTATGCTGGCTGTGTGGTTCTACAAAGCCAGTGTCAGCAGTAGGCCTAGGAAGCAGAGCTTCAGCAGGTCCAGAGGCCAAGTCCTAGTGCCGAGGAATTGGGCAATATGCCAGCTTTATCCTCTTGATGAACTTCAGCAGCAAGGGAGCCCAAATGTCCAAGCCCAGAAAATGATCAGTGAGCCGCTTGGCAGCTGTTGGATTTATATATAAAGTGTGGAAGCTGACTGATGTCACACTGCCATCAATGTGAAGTGCATCTGATGATTTCAAGGTCCAGACTAGGGTAGAGTTTTCCTGCTCAGATTGCAGTAGCCTCTGCGTCTGTGCAAGGGCTTAGGTAAAACCTCTAGGGGTTGTCTGGCAAAAAGCTATGTGCATTGCCTCCAAACTATCTGAAGTTAAGAAAGAGGAGGAAGAAGTGGGAGATGGGGTTGCCTTTTGTGTTCAGAATCAATCTTCCATCTTGCTTGCCCTTTGCGGTCAGACCAAATCTTCCATCTTGCTAACGCCATTCTTAGATTATGATTAAGGCTCCCAGTTTTTTGTTGTTTCTGATGTTTACACAGAAATAACGACAGAAATGAATATTTCTCCTGTCCCTCTTTATTTTTAAAAACACAAAAATATAGAAGACTGCTGTTCTTTTCTGTAACTCTACATGCTGTCATTCAAGACTTCCAGGCCAATATCTGTGTAGATTGACGGCATGGACAATTTAAAAGAGGCTCCCAGTTTTCCATTATCAATAATATTTTTCCATTGATATAGACAGAAAATAACATTTCGCATGAATGTATTTATTGTTCAAAATAGAAAATACAGAAAACCGGTCTTCTTTTCAATGACTTTCCATGCTGTCAGTTTGACAACATGAACAATTTTAAAAAGTGATAAAATGTTGTTAAATAACTTTATATGACCGTTTGTTTGTACTATAATTCATTCATTCATTTAAAATTCAACAGGCCTCAAAGTACAATTACTCATTTATCAGTTAAATAACTGTGGAAATATACAACCTTCATTTTGATTTGTCCATGTCCAATTCAATCCAATTGATTGCTGCTAATACTAAAAAACAACGCTTTTCCTGAACCGACATTCAGAGGCAGGGGCTGTTCATCTACAATTGACTATGTTTTTATCTCCCCTATCTTAGAACCCAGCCTGTTGAGAGCTGAAATTATGGTTTAATTCCGAGAGATCGGCTGCCAATAGGCAGCTACCCAATGCCCTGTCAGATAGCCCAAGGAATAACTCGCTGGTCAAGTGCTTAAGGCTGACGTATAAGCGGGTTATTGCCAATAGGAAGGAAGAATTATTGGGTGAGCACTGGGATGCTCTTGTTAATGCTGTCAGCTTAAACAATGGAAATACTTTTTGGACTGTAGTCAAAGACCTAAGAACAATGGGGCAGCCGTTAATACCTATAAGCTGCAACATAACGAGTTGAACCTGGGAAAGTCACTTCTCCCTAATTTACCTAGTTCCTGCCTCTGAAACAGACTCCTTTAACTATAGGGCACCATCCGGGGTCGCTATATCCTTAACAGAGGTAGAGGAGGCCTCTGTTAAGCCTGCCCATCGACCTCATTAAACATAAACTCAATTTTTGGGCCCTACTGCTGTTAAAGGTTTTTAATACCTTAACTAACGCCCCACTGCCAAAGACATGGAACACTAGCATTATTGTCCCAATTTTTAAAAAGGGTGACTGCTCCCAACCTAGCTGCTATAGGCCAATTTCTTTGATAGGTAATACCCTTAACATACATTTTAGGCAGAGTTTTGTATAACAACATTTTAATTTGAACAGAGGACAATGACATTTTAGCACATTGTCAACTAGGTTTTAGGAGCAAAATTGGCACAAATGAGCAGTGTTTCAATCTTAACCTGATTATAGGGAAGTACACTATTCGACAGCACTCGCCACTTTATTTAGCTTTGATGGACCTGAATTCAGCCTTCGACTTTGTTAATAGGTCTCGCTTGTGGTCTATTCTCCTAACCTATGGCTTGGATGAGGCCCTTGTTCATTTTCTGGCCTATCTCCACACAGATCTGAAAGCTCAGGTCAGGATTGGTGATGGGGGCGAGGTGTCTAATGATATCAGTGTTGGTAGAGGGGTTAGGCAAGGGTGCATCCTAGCCCCCCTCCTCTTTACCATCAACATAAAAATGTGCATAAATCACTGATCACACTCACCAATGACATCCCCAGAATTAAAGGCAAAATCTTTCCGGTGCTTTTATATGCAGATGATGAGGTTTTAATTGGTCGTACTTCTAATGCACTACGCACTTTAGTACGAGGATTTACGGATTTTATGACTGGCTTAGATCTATGCACAAACTTCAAGAAATCTTTCATAATGTCTTGCGGGCCTAGGAAAAATTCCCTAAATTCAATTTCTGTGGGAGACCAAAAACTAACTTGCACTGCCACTTTTCCCTACCTGGGCTTGATCTTCTTGGAATGATCGCATGGTGCATTGCAAAAACAAGTTATCGAAGGCCTTTACTTAATCCTTTGCCTCCCCAAAAAGATCTGGGACAATACCAGCAATCCTTAAGATCTTTAAGTCACAGTGCATACCAATAGCTACCTATGGCTCAGAGGTCTGGGGTATTGCCAAAAGCCATAGCATCCAATTAGAGAAAAATAGATTTTGTACAAAACTCCTGGGTGTTCCTATTTCCACCTCTCAGTACATATGTCATAGGGAATTAAAATTGGGGTACATCGAAGATTTTATGAGGGCACGCCCGCTTTGTTCTAGCTAGCCATAATGAAAAACCCAGAAGCATCCCTCACAAGGAACATAATAGAAGAATGTATTTGCTGTGAGAAAGGGACGGCTATTCCTTGGCTTGCTGGGGTCATCAAGAGCCTGAAAAGTGTCAATCTTGTTTCTTAATCCAAATAGTGCCATGTCAGAGATAAAAAAAGGTTCTAAGGTCAGCACTGTATGTACTTTATAGTTTGGAAAGATTAGAGAGGGAATCAATGAAACAAACTGTTGCTAATTTTATGCTCATTTAGTAAACTGAACATTGTTTACCCAGCTACATTGTGTTACGAATGTCACACTGGGAGAGAGGTCTTCTCTTTCGCCTAAGAGCTGGGACCATACGATATTTGCTCTGTTTTCCTCTTTGGTATAATGCTAAACTTGATTCCCTGCCATACCTATGTGATGGCCGTAGTGGACAAACACTTTTACATTTTCTATTTTTCTGTAAAAATTATATGAAATATGCTCAATGGCTGCTAATACCCCTTTTTAAAAAAAACTATCACTTATTAAGTTAATTGACGCCCTTACCGCATACTTAAAATAGAAAATGGTAAACTGATTATGCGTGTTGGTACCTTCTTGCGATTAACCATAGGGGCTCGGAAATCGATGTGTGTCCCATGAAGTACATTGCAATTTTGCTATTTTTTAAATATGTAGTCTGACTATGCTCCTGTGTTGTTTTTACTATGTAACCCATTTACCAACTTTCTGTTATATTATGAATTGACATGTTATTTAATTATCCTACTGTGATTTTATTTTTTGTATGTGTTTCATTTTTATGGATACATTGTTATCCGAATAAAGCCTTTGGATTGGATTTGTCCATATAATACACAATAAATAGAGATACATATTAATATTATGGGCAAAAAATAAATATGGGTAAATAGATACGTAAATGGTCAATAAACAAATACCATGAAACTTGGAACACTAATTATTTTCAAACATTTATGGGTATCACTAATTGAGGCATACCTGTAATGTTTGCAACACTCTTTAACTGAATTTAATTATACATGTCCATGTTCATTCAGGTGATGACTGCGCATAATGTATGCAAATATTTTATTTTTTAATAAAAAATGTATGTAAGGAAACAGGCCTTTTTGCAGGTTTGCCCCACATTTTGCCCCCATTTGGACTATTAGATGCATATTGTTTTACTCTGAGAGTGCACTGAGGCCTGCTAATCAGACCCCAGTGCCAGTGTTCTGACCCATTACAAAGGTTATAATGAATTGGATGTCCCCAGATGGCAATTACTGACTTTCTTATAAGTCCCTAGTATATGGTACGCAGAGTACCAAGGGCATGTAAACAGAATGTCCTCCCAGGTATGCAACAAGGTTTGTACCACCCTGTGTGTGACAAACGACAAAATGGCTACCGGACTGCCATTTCAGATTGGAAGAGCAGTTTTTTCCCTGCTAGTTCGACTTTGCCATTAAAATCAATTGTAAAGCCACTCATTCTCTTATTAATATTTATAGGTTTCCCCTAAGGAAGGCCTATAGAGCCCTATAGCAGGGGGCAGTATATTGTTAAGGAAGACATATAGGTTTATTTATGTCCTAGCTGCAAAGACCTTAAAAGTTGTCATTTTGCTTTGGGAAGTTGTTAGCCCCATTGGCTAACACAGGGTTACATGCTGGCATCCCAGCCTGGCTAACTTCTGAATGGGATTCCCTAACTGGGTACTGTAAGATATTAAATTAATCATGACATTAAATCCAAGTGGATGACCAAATCGAGATGTATGTCACTTTTAAAGTTAAGCAACTTTTGTAAAGTTACCCCTCTATGGCCCAGCTAGAGTGGCTTTACACAAGCCCTGTCCAACAAACAGATTTCTGTCCACCTGGGAAGATGTATGAACGACTTCCAGGCTCAGGAAAAAAGGCAGTTGCCGTAGAGTGAGGTGTGACCTCCTCTCCCAGGAAGGCTGCTCGGGGTGGCAGCCCAAAAGGCAAGCTTCAAATGGAAGCCATCTTTGAAGGATGCCTTTTGTACATGTAGACAAGCTAAAGATAGGGCCAGAGATGGAAAACCCGTCCCCCAAACCAGTTTTTCCCTGGACATGTAGCTCTTAGGTAGTCACACCTCTGGGGTGGCCTACCAAGCTCCTCACAGTCGAGGGAAGATTCAGACAGCTTGAGAGTGGCGGCAAGAATATTGCACTCTGGGATTGCCAAATGCCACACATCACTGGAACTTTGTCACCAAAGTTGTCACCAGCCCATTTGCTGGTGACTACATTGTCCCCTAAGAGCACTTTCCCGGGATATAATGGGCACCTCAAGCACCTTGAACCTCAGTGCACCATGGATTTGGAGAGAGGACCGAGAGAGGGGTGTTCTGCTGCCTTTGAAGCTGAAAGAAGAGAGGCTGCAACGTCTGAAGGACTGCACCCACTGCACTTTGGGCTAGTGAGTTTTGACTGTGTCTGAGGCTCCTGGCTTGGGGAAAAGTTGATCCAAAGCCCCAGATCGAAGCAGTGAATCCAAGGGTCAGTCGGCTGGCCCCCTGGAACAGCACCAGGGACATCAAAGCTGAGGAAGCCCAAACCTGCAAAGCAGTAGCCACTCCTGAGGGATTTCCACTGGCTGCCATGGGGCACACAAAGAGACATATTCATTATAGCCAAAAGTTTCACCTGTGTCTGCCGGACCCAAGTGTGCTGCCAGAAAGCAGATTATTCATTTAAGAGGGACACTAGCCCCCACCAAGGATATTCACTGTGACTGCTGTGTCGCGAGATCGGATGCCCCGCTGCAGCTGGCCTTCTACTGTCACAAAGAGGATGCTGTGGGACCCAAGTGCCTTGGTCAAAGTCGCCTCAACCCACCAATGGACAGAGAGATCAACCACAGTTCATCCCCGTTGACTGCACAGCTCCAGGAGCATCATTGAGCATCTTTTCTGCCTGCATCTTAAGCATCAGGACCACTCCATTGTCGTCTATGGCAGTCATTTCCGAAAGGTTGGAAACACTGGTGCTTCGCTTTTATTACAGGGGACCGATATTTCAGCACTGAACCGGCACCAACCCTTCCGGCCCACAGGGAAAACGCCTGCTGCTCGCTACAGCCTGGCCCTGGGCAGTGGGTACTGTATTGTGCATTGCTGTGTATGCCCTTTTCTTTGCTGTTGTCTTATCCTTCCTCCTGAGCATCACTCAGAGCAGTGCCTCCATGGAAGTCACATCCCTGTGTGCTCTTGCTTATCTGCACCCCACATACCTACATTGCCTTCCTTCCTTAGGGTGCTCTCCTATGGACATTTCATACCTCGCTGGCAGAGCATAAATCCAGGACCAGGATAGCAGAAAGCCCAAGTATTAGTACCTTTCTTAAGGAGCATGGAGCGGATTTCAAAGATTCCTTACCTATTAAACAAAGCATACTGATCTTTAGTTTTGTGTAATAAAATTGGTTTATTAAAATTGTTGGTTGGTAAAATTAAAAATATATTAGGAGATAATTTGTGAGGGGGCCCCCGAAATTTCGACTGCCTAAGGGCCTTCACAGAGTTTAATACAGCACTGTTTGCGCTGTGACCAATTGATACCAAGCTCGCATTACAGATTGAATTGCATTCACAAAACAGTTTGTGTGCAAATTGCACATCCCTGGTTTGCAAATGAAATACTACATCAAGCCCATTGAGCTGAAAATTACCCTCTTTCAAAAATATCGCGCCCAGACCTTCTATTACCACAATATAGGGAAGGTAAATATATACAATGTTAGTATAGATTTACTATTATTAACTCAACATCTTGAACATACCATGAAGATATATGTATCATCAAGGTACATATGTGTGGAGTTAAGTATAGTAAAGATATATTTCTGTATAGAAAGTTATTTTCAACAGATTGTGGTAGTCGATATATATTTTTGTTGGATCATATTTAAAGCATGATATTCTGGTAGAACACTGCTCATGCTCACCAGACCCTCTCTCAAAAGCAGTGTTTGTATGTTATTCAGAAGAAACTATAGGAACATGTGGATGGACATCCAAACAATGTAACTGTCCACCAAATCTGGGAGAGCCGCTTACCCTATATTTGTGTCCATTTCATGGAAAATTAAGTGATTGGTAAAAATCTGCTTCTCTTGGTCAGTTTCGAGGAGATTATGAAGTCAAGATGGGCATAGAGGGATTTGCTTACAAGCTGGGTTAACTTTCTAGTACAGGAGACCGGCTGCCTGAGATGTTTATTGTTTTGTCTTTTGCCTTCACAGACAAGCTTTCACTTGTGGAGGAACCCTAAGTGGAGAGACTGGATTTATTGGCAGTGAAGGATTCCCTGGAGTCTACCCTCCGAACAGCAAATGTACTTGGAAAATCACGGTAGGATGTGGCGGCGATTCTTTTTTAATAGCCCTTCTGTTTTAATCTGAGCCTGAAGAGGGACAAGGTGGGGTAAAGAAGGTACACTGGGTGGGGGACAAGACAGTGCCATCTAAAGCATTTTTGGGGCCCTGGGCAAGACGTATTTTGGGTCCCCCTCTTTGAAATAAATTTGGATTTATAGTGCACTTCAGTTAATTTATTATGTCTTGATACCAAGTAATATTAAATTATAATTTAAACTTTAAGAACAGGACACGAACAAAAACAGCAAACTCTCAACCCGTCCAGCCCCTTCCAGACAAACAGCACTAAAAGAAAACTTGAGTAATCTTTAATGAAGAAAATTATTTTTGATCTGTATTTTTCATCTTATATTTTATGCGGGCCCTCAGTCTTTACCTAGCGTGTTCCTCACATTGTAGAAAAGACATAGAAAGTGCAGCGTGACACATGTTTAGTGGACTATTACACAATATTAAAATAAAACATATGCATATTGCGTTTGAAGAAAGGTGGGGACAATTGCCTACTTTGCCCATGTATTCAAACGTCTCTGGAATAATAAACAGCTCCCTTGATGGAGAACTGTCTATGGGTCAGGCGATGTTAATTCAAGGATCACACTGCCAATATATGACATTCTGTAGTTGGCTCTGGTTGCTTGTAAACAACTCTTAAACGTCCCACAGGGAGCAGGGAAAGGCAGCTTGAACTGACAGCATGCTTTCCGGTGACTCAGACCACGGCGATAATGAATAACTGGAAATATAAGACTGGAAAGGATGGGTCATTTTCACAACTTTTTACCTATTGGAAGCTAATGCAGGGGGAGGCTGGAGGTGCTCTGTGACTCGAAAAGTGCCACCTGGGTGCATACTTTCTAGGAGTGAGTGGCCCAGAAGGATCACAACCCAGAGTCTGTGTCCTAAGTAGAGGCTTGGGAGTTTATGTATATGATAGCATAGGGGCATATCAACAACAAAACGCGATAAGTATCGCTAAATGCGTTTAGCGCGTTTGTCATTATCGCCGTCTATCGCCGGATCACATCGCCGTGTTAGCGGCGTATTTGCAACGTTTTGCTAACAGGCGATGTAAAAAACGGGTGATAGACAGTGAGAATGAGCATTAGCGTGCGAAATCCCATGATAAGGGAACTGCGCTAATGAAAATGTAAATGATAGGGAGATGTGGACTTAACCTTGTGATCCACCTCCCATTATACAGTTAGCTAAGTCGGGAAAAAAGCAGACGTTAGATAACAGCGATAACCACGGTTAGCGTGGCTTTTATCGCTTTGCTTGTCCTGGGCCGGCTTGCAAATACTGCGATGTCTGGTTAGCGCGTTTTCCCTGTTGTTTCTGGGAAGCAACGCCTACTTCTCATCTCATTAGTGATGCGGGCCGAGGCGTTAATGTGACGGCTGCTAACATGCGCTAATGCAGTTAGCAGTGCTTTGATGATAATGAGTTAGAATAATCGCCACTATCGCTATGTGCCGGAAAAGCGTTGTTATGTCTCTTGTTGATATGCCCCCAAGTCTCTCTGAGGGAGTGTTAGAAATAGGGGTCCCAAACCTTTAGGGCCATATTACACTAAGAAGTCTGGGGAGCGACAGGCATGTGCATCAGCTTTCTGCGCCCCTGGGATACTTTGGTATTACAGAAGGGGCCACAGATACTTGCATGGGTGTGTGTGTAATACATGTTGCTCCAGTTCTACAAGTGCAGCCCAAAAAGGGCATTTCCTCATGTGCACAGGGCCTGATCCCAGGCAAATGAGGAAACAGCCTATGTGCCCACATCATATTAAAGATACGTGTGCAGAGGAACAGGAGTTGTCAGTGCGACCCCTGAGAGCGCTCTTTGAAACGTGGTAAATCAGATCCCATGGACACTCCAGATATCCCCTTGCAGCCGGGTGCAGCCACTCACTTCATCCGCCTTCAGGGGGCTGTTTGCCGCCCTTTCAAATGCAGGCTCCATTGCCGCCTTCACAGTGAAAGGTGGACGGGTTCCTTCAAACAGCCAGTCCTTCTTTCACTAATCACTGTTCTCAGTGCCAGGGTTCGCTCCTGCACTGGGAACAGCACATTGGTTGTGATAGCGTACACTGTCCCACTTTGCACCCGGCACACAGACTTATGTGTGCACTGCAGCCCAGAGTGGGACAGTGTGCCATTTCCATGGTGTTCTTTAGTGGGCAAGTGTGCCTCTCCCCTTTCTCCGGTGGATAAAGAATGCCATTTAAGAGAGAGGACATGTCAATGAAGTAAAGCGCCGGTCAGAGGGTACGCAAGAGACATCCCTCGGACGTGGTACCTGATCGGGAAGTAAACAGTAAACACATCTTCTACAACCAATCACTTGTCTCAATGTACATTATACAGTAGACTTTTATTGTGTTGTTTACTGCTGTAGTAATCACTCCAGGCTGGTTGAGATGCTTCAGGAGTATTTATTGTCGATCAATAGTACAGAAGTAATACAGCCCCACCAGGAGTAGCCAGCAAGGCGCTCAGCCCTTCTCCAACTGTGGTTTCCAGAGACCAACATTCCATATTACATCATCTCCACAGTGTTCCACTGGTGGAGCAGTGGATGACATGAACAGCACTATAACCAAGATACTACAACTGCTCAGCCACACTTGATCAGATACAAATATCACAGATGCAGACTGACACTGGCTCGTACTAATACTGAGCTGGCTCTAAGGATGCTGATCACTGTTGTGCATCACAGACGGCCACCCAGGCAGTGCGTTCTGGAAAATCTCAAATGTTGAGGCCTTTTGGTGCGCTTCATCTTGTGCAATGACGCATTCCCCTTTCTATGTTTCTTTAACAATCCTTGTTTATTTGACATACACACCTGTCCATAGTTGTGCATCCTTTGAGGAATTGTGTTAACGTGTCAGATTAGGCAAGCTAGACTTGTGAGAAGAACCTCTTTGCATGGGGTCTGTCAGAAAAAGCTACGCCTTCCATAGTTGTATGAATTTTCTTACATGGCTTTTTACATTCAGTGCCTATGTCCTTGTTTTTATCTCTGCTGAAATGGGCCCTGTTCATGAAGGAGTCGTTTTTACTATTCATTCTAATTTCTGATTTATGTTTTGCTTTGGCTAGTTCAAAATATATCTTTCGATTTACTTCCGAAAGCTGGCATTTTACCTCTTATGATAGACAGGCTGTGGTTGTAGACATGCAGAATAAATGTGGAACCTGTATTATGAAATTAAGCTTCCCGATCTGCAACTTGTAATTGGTTGCCAAATATATATTTTATAACGGTTTATGTATATATGTGTGGATGTGTGCATGGGTTTTGTATGTTGTGTTGTCTGTGTATATGTGAGTTTGTGTATTGAACTGTGCTTGTAAGGAAGCCTGTTGTTGACATGCTCTGTCTGCATGTGTGCATGCATGTGTGAATGAGTCCCTTGATGTTGTGAAGCCTCTGTGCGTGCACTGAAAAAAAAACCAAGCCTAATCGCTTTGCCAATGCTTGTTTTGGTTGTTATAACCCGATGCTCCTTCTATGTCACATTGTTTAGATACTTTGATGTCAACACATGCCATGCCACTAAGATCCTTCTCCAGAACTTTCATATCTTCCCACCCCCACATTATGTACTAGAATCTCTGTACACTAAGTTGTAGTGTAGCTCCTATTTTCCCAATAGGCTCTGCGCATTGGAATAGTACCTACAGCAGTAAAGGCCTAGACCAGACGTTAACTAGGTCTACTACTGTCGATACTAGACTTAATTTTTGGGTTTGCCAGCTAAGCTCAGAGTTCACTAGAAACTTTCTCGAATGTTCAAGGAAGGGATTAACTCCCCTGATTAGACAAGAAGGGATTTAGTTTCTGACAACCATAGAACATGACATCTTTGCTCTCCCCTAATCAAGAGTCAATCTCATGAGTCGTGTGAGCACAAGGCAATTATTTTACTCAGTCAGTACGTGCATTCTTAGTCTCATCAGAATGTAGAGAAAAGGAAGAGACGGGCGTGTTCAATAAAAAGGTGTGATTTATTGATCAGTCTCTTTTCTCATACATGAGAAATGGATCGATATTATTGCGATACTTATAGTTAAGTAAAGTGCATACATTAAAAGCAATAGTATAAAAAAATACTGTAAAAACATTGATATGGTTTCTGAGCCATATGATGTTTAAAATGATTAAAATATATTTACATACACATATACATTTGACTAAACGTACTCAACTGGTGTTTCTAAATACGCCTACCCCGTGTACCTGACCTAAGTCTAGTGCGTGGGCGGGAATAGGAAGTTACAGTTTAAGTTAAGTTTGTTTTTGCCAAGTGAATAACTAAAGAATTCTCTGTGAGGGGTTATTCAGTTCTGTACCTGGAATTTAGGATGAATGAGGAATGGTATCTCTTTCTCTGCTCTCGATATCCCAGGCTGCCTGCGAGGGCTACCCGGAAGCGCCGGTGCTGGGTCTCTCGGCTTGAGATAGCAGCGCGTCTCTCAGCGCGTCAGGAAGGCGGGGCTGCTGCCAGCGGGGTCTGCTTCTGCTTTCGGCTTCGGCAAGTATGGCTGCTCCGTCTTGTCACCACGCGTGTGTTTGCATAGGGCAAGGTCGGCAATATTTATACCTTAAAGGTGCCGGGATTGACGTAAGGATGGACATAGGTACGTCAATAAAGATGTCATACGACTTGCTCGTTAGCACATTCTTTACTAAAGTTCTCTGTGAAATCAAAACAATGGCCGCACGGATTATCCAGGTTGTCATAGGTTTGATTTGTTATGAGAACGTCGTATGCCTTATCAGGGGCTGGAGGAATGTCGCTTGTCTAATTAGATCTCAAGCGTTATGACCTAATCAGATAACACGTTCCTGTGCCGTAGTGTGACTGCGTCAGATAACGGTATCTGCATCATGGGGGCTTTTCTTGCCTCATGGGCTGACTGTTAGTTAACTTGATAGTTAGTTTAACCAGAATAGGGTCAGGAATAGGGGGATCGATTCAGAACCTATAGAAATACACGACACCCACTCCACGCTAACTATGGTCATATCTACTAATCTATGCATAGTATAACATAGTACAACATACTATAGAGTATAGTGTATACCTTACCACCCCAAAATACATAAATGCATTCTGAAATTTTCAAATATACTGAAAAATTGCAGTCATATATATTGTATGCACATAAGCTATGAATTAAATGCAAAAGTAAACACGCATTTGTATGCATTATTGCTAATTTGGTATTTGAGAAATACACATGAAATGGCTCTTAATATGGCTATACAGAAAGAAAGTTCGAGACCATTTCATCACATAATAAAATATTTGTGAACATACCAGCGGGCAGCTAAAGTCTATAAAGTCTATAAAGTATCTAAAAATAGAAATCTTAGTTCTCTAGGAATAGTTTCTTACTTTAAGCAGAAGATCAGTGTCCCGGGAAAAAAATATATAGAAAAATATTTTAGGGGCTTGCTGAAAAAATTGCTGTCCGTGAACTGGATGGTAATTGTTCATGTGACTTTATTTTCAAAGTTGAAGGCCGAATTCAGGGAACGCCGTGTGCGAGTTTACTCAAAAGTCTCTATTTCTGTTCTGGCGAGAACATCATATCATTCAGGCTTTCGAAAAAACTGTCAACAGCTTCATGGGAAAGTTCCACTAAGTCGGAAATAGGGGTAACCATGCATTCGTGCGCATGATTGTCTCCATTGACATTCTGATTTGCATCACTGACAGAAGGTCGTACCTGTTCGATGCTGCTTTCATCTTGAACTTCACTACTCTTCAATCGTAGTGGTGAAGATTCCAGGAATGCCGTCATCAGGATTGGCAGCCTTTGAGGGCAGCACAAAGCGTGAACCTTGGTAGGAACCAACAGTGTATCTGCATCCACCGGCGCATCCGATTGTAGCGTCAGACAGGTGTCTAACACGCATTCTTCTCCGCATAGCAGACACCTTAGTACAGGTAAAACACACCTTTGCCACATTGGTCGAAATGATAGAAACCAAGTCATGTTTAGGTCTCTAAGCCGGGAGAGTCCCAGGATTTTTGATATCCGGTCCCGGTATCCAATGGCTAGGATCGTATCTTCCATTGTCGCGAGAGTTTGATCTGTGACATGGGTTGCCATAACGAAAAATAAGGACTAGGAATAGGATTCCTGCAATTAGTCCCAGGATCAGGGGAAGTCCGCCAAAAATCGAATGGACGAAATCTGGAAAAATACCCAGTATGGCTTTGAATGGTGTTAATGCCATCGAAAATACTGTCTTAAATACCTTTGAGACCCCTGTGGTATCAGAAATATTTAAGATTTCGCTTAGGATTTCCGCGAAATGTACGGGGGAATTGGTTGATAATAATGTATGTATCTCTGCAGTCGTCCTTGCGACTTGTAGATCATACGTTTCTTTTGATGACGTGAGCCTTGTAGGCGTCTGAAGAAGCACTGTTTTCATTCTGCTTAAAGTGTGTATTCGAATAGAAGTAATTTTCAAACCGGGCCATGCCCTCGCCTCCCTGTCTGGAAAGGAGCTGGGGAACAAAGAACGTCCACAGCACTTGACCTTCGCCGTTGTAGTTACTAGATAAGGAGTCCCGGGCATAAGACTGCAACATCTGCGGTCTACAATAAGAATGTAACTCCCATTATAGAGTCTTTGAAAGAATGGTTCTATTTCAGTTGCAGGTGCGCCTTGCTGGTGACATGAAAGGTTGTATGAATTCCCTTCACAGGCTCCGTGCCAACTAATTCCGTTACACAGAAGCGTGCCGCTTAGTGACATAGCACAATTGTTGCCACTAAGAAACACTTTCTGTCCTTTATTACTGACACATGCATGTGAATAGGGCAGGTTCCAAGTTGTTTTAAGGTACCCCTTTCCCAATTTCTCGTACATGCCAGCCTGTATATATTTTTGGCAGTATTGAAACCTGAAGGTTAAGATTGGAATATTTATTATTCCGTGGATTATCCATTCACTGACAGGTCGTTCTGACATTGTCATTGGTAATCTTTCTAGTTTTTCAATGCTCAAGATTGTATAATCAGCACCCTTTTGCGCCATACCGATTTGTCTATCAGTAAGGTTAAAGATTTGGAATAGTGACGTTGTGTTGATTAAACGCCAAGGCACATAGCCTGAACGCAGATTTTGTAACGTCCAGCCAAGCTGTACAATAGAACGCAATTGTGACTGACCATGTTGTAATAACAGTAAGTCTTGCGATAATATATCGATTGCTGAAGACACAATGCTGTCCAGTGAAAAAATTCTGGAGGACAGAGTCATTAACCCATTGTCCACTACAGAAAGTGATTTTTCCAAATTAATACGATCAATTTCACGTATTCTCTCTGCTGTTTCAATTTGAGTAACCTTCCAGGCCTCATTGTATGCTGCATATACAGAGGCTGCTATGAAACGCGTTTGACGCTGTTTGAGTGGTCCCATTATGAAATCACGCAAGTCAGCACCATCAGTAAGTAAAGTTAGGTGTTGCTTAATTTCAGGCAGTGTGGAAGTTTGTAGCCATTGAAGGCATAATTTGCCCACACTGTAGGTTGTTATTATCCCTGGGTGATGTCTTTGGGGATATCTAGGGTCTGGCCTGGTCATTTTAAAACCCTGTGTTTTATTCAGGAATCTATCTTGACAGTTATTTGTATCTGTGGGCCAGATCAACCATTGTTTCCAATCAGGATGTGTTCTGTTTTGGTTAAGTATATGGTTTACGTCTATTTCTTCATCTGTATCAGAGCTATTGCTAAACATTGTTGGCTTTGGAATAGACGGGTTATTTAAATCTTTGATTTTGGCTAAGCCAAGACAGGTGGTTTGTTGAACAGTATCATTTAAAAATATAATTTGTTCTGGGATCATGCAGGCTCTAAACAAAGCTTCTAAACCCTGTACTTGCCATTCTTTTGTACCCCAAACACTTTTCAAATCAACATTTTTGTCCCAATAATTAAATCCAAAAGTATTCATTTTTTCAAAGAATGAATCTGAATATATCAATTTTGTGTTGGTTATCATGGTTTTCATCCCTGTCTTGTTTGACAATTTATAATAAAATGTTTCAGCATTAGTTATGTTAAAACCTGAAAAATATGAATATTTGTCATAAACGGTTCTAGAGCTCCCTTTTGGAGGTGTAGCACAATGTTCCCACTGATTATAATTTAAAACATTTCTAGGTTGTGCAGATTTATGCAAGAAATGGTTACCATAATGGTTATAGCAATACATACTATCATAATTTGTAGAACCTTGCAAATAATCATGTTTTGTAAATTTAGCAGACATTACTAAGTCAGACATCATATTGTTAATACTTTCAAAGTCCCAATCATCAGCAAATGAGTTTGGTTTTGCAAAGTCACTCAAGGAGATCTTGATTTGGTGTGGATACTTAAGGATCTCGACCGGACCATAAATTTCATAGTCAGTGTTGTCCCAGGCTACCCCACCAGGTATTGGAATTGCTGTGAAGTTGGCTGAAGAAAGTTCTGAAGAAAGTTCTCTTTTCTCGACGTGTGAAGATGTGTGTGGTTTGAGGACCAAGTTGATGTTCTGACTTGCTGTGTCCATTTTAGCATATTTTCCCTCAAGGAAGCGTCCCAAAGTAAATACCATGATGAGCCAAAGTATGAGGATAAATGCACCAAAACCCACCCAAAATTCAATCCATGGAGAAACCAGATATGTTTCTTTCAGTTGTTTCAAAAGTTCCTTCGCTTTGTCTTTAAAGGATTTTGATGATGGCTGTGTCTTTGATTCACTGAAACCTTCAGAGGAATCATCGAAGTTGATGAAGTACCCGGATGCAGTTCTGTCAATTGTTCCAATTGCTTCAGGATTTTTGTTTCTTGCATTTTCACTTGGTACTTCAGTATAGATCGGTGTGTCTCTGCTAAATGTCTTTATTTGGGTTTTCAGAGGTCTGAGTTCTATTGCGGTGTTGCATAGTCCTTGTTGTTCTTCTGTAGGCGTTTCGAATGTGATGAGCCTCTTTGATAGAACCTCTGTACTGGTAGCAAACCTTGGTGTTCTGCTACTTATTGGGAGTCCACTTGGCCTACTGTTTGTTATCGGCCACATGTTGTGGTTTTACCAGGTCGATGGATACAACTCGGTTCTCCTTTTTTCCAGCAAGTGGCGGTAGTACAACTGATCTTGTCCCGTTGACAGACAAGACAGGAACTGCTTTTCTGTAAGAAGGCCCAAATTCCTTCTTTACCGCGATCTTCTCCCTGACTAGATCCCCGACTTTTGGAATCCAGACAGGTCTTGCTGGGACAGGTGGTGATTCTTCAGTGGTTGTTGGCTGTTGTTTCAACTGTATGTTGCTCAGGTCTTTTCTTGTTTTGTTTAAGTCCTGCAAAATAGCCAAACGGTCTTTGACATCAAAGGTTTTTTCTATTACCACTGAAGTCTGACTATCAAGGTCAGAGATCGACATCCTAGTTCCGAATAATAATTCGTACGGACTGAATCCCTTCAGAGAATTTCTTGGCAAGTTATTTAGACTACGTTGGACACTTATTAGATGTTTGACCCACCCAGCTCCCGAACCTAATACCTTTGCCGTTATAGATTGCTTTATGTCACGGTTTTTTCTTTCAACAATTCCGTTCCCCTCAGGGTGAAATGGACAAGAGTACCGCAATTGCACGCCCATGCTGACCATGGCCTCCTTATAAGCCCGAGAGCTAAAAGCAGGACCATTGTCCGAATGCAGAATGCCAATTGCGTATGTGCCGATGAAGACCCGCAAATCTTTTATAACAGTTCTGGCGTCAGCCGTTCGCTGGGGCCACATCCATATGAATCTCGTGCATGAGTCCACTGCGACCAAGATATATTTATAGTTACCATCCCTTTGTAAGGGACCGCAGTGGTCTAGATAAACACAGGCTAATGGTTTATCTGAGATTAGAAGGGGCGTCTGTGCTGGACGTCTCACAGTTGATACTTTCATTTTTTGACATATTTCACATGCTAGAACATAGTTCCTTGTTTGTCTTCTCATTTGTGGCCACCAGTATCTCTGTTTTAATAATGATACAGTGGCTGAGACGCCAGCATGGGTAGAAGCAAGCCCTTCGTGTGCCGCTATTATTAGTCCTAATCTATGTTCCATGTTTGGAATTGCCCTATCCCCCACTCCAGGGATTTGAGCAAAAGGAACATTGTTTTCATCAGTTATGTATGAGTATTTTAATGGAAAGCCTTTAGGGAGTGGTTCTATCGAATCCTTTTCTGAAGCGCTGACAGCTTGTAATATTTCGCTGTCTATTTTTGTTTTTGACCGGGTGACGGCAGCTACGGAAGCCGTTTGCACAGCTGCCTTCGCGGCCTCATCAGCCAATGAATTCCCTGCAAC
This sequence comes from Lissotriton helveticus, assembly GCF_964261635.1. Classification (NCBI taxonomy): domain Eukaryota; kingdom Metazoa; phylum Chordata; class Amphibia; order Caudata; family Salamandridae; genus Lissotriton; species Lissotriton helveticus. The sequence goes on along the minus strand of NC_136072.1, from coordinate 604,424,383 downwards.
GTGAACGCCATCACGTTGATGACTCAGTGTATGTATCACGTGAGTCTTTGGTAGTTCTTTTTGTAAAAGAGCTACTTGTTCCCATAGCATTTTATGCTTGATTGTGCCACCTTTCGCATTCTTGAAACCGTTTTGAAGCCAGATCTGCAAGTATTCATTATAAGATTGAACGCAATAATACGAATCGCACACTATGAGTGTGGGGAATTCTCGATCGGTATTTTCAAGCGCCATCTTGAATGCTAGTAATTCAGCTCGCTGAGCTGTGCAATCTCCTAGAGATTGGGTTTTAGTGAGGGTTGGTTTAAATTTCTCTTCGTGCCAACGACCTTTAACAATCGCGCACGCAGCACTGTAAGCTTGTTTACCCCCTACTGCGGGTTGTGCTGATCCGTCTGTATATATTATACAGCCGTATTGGTCTAGAGGCAGAATTTCGGTTGGCGGAGGACATTCAAATTCATATTGGAGGAATTCTTGTGTTTTTAAGTAAGGATCAAATTCGTACACCACGTCTGTTGCAGCAAGAGAGTTAGCCCATTGTATCCATCTCGGATGGAGTGCTTTAGCATTTGGAATGCTTGCCTTTGTTACCGCCTCTAAGGCTGGTATTGGTGTCACGATTACTATTCGTTTACCTTGTGCCAGGGCTCGTTCTTTTGCTATAGCTGTCTGTGTTGCTGTAAGAATTTTTTCCGTTGGGCTAAATTTCATTTCAGCCTTAGTGTACAAGTGTGATTTGAATGCAATTGGTACCTTTTCTCCCTCATTAGAGGTTAGGTATGTGAATCCGCATCTCCCTGGGATGACTCGGATCACAAGGTTGCGTGTATTATCACGGGTTTCTAATTTTGTTTTAATTAGCATGTCTGTTTGTAAGGATCTCAAAATTTCTGTGTGTGTTTGAGTCCAACTGGATCTTTTAAAGTCTGGTTTAATTAGATCATAAAGGGGTTTGACCCTTTCTGCGTAATTTGCAATGTATGTTCTTCCGAAATTTAGGAAGCCTAGAATTGACTGTAAGTTTTTTAGTGTTTTAGGAGCTTGGATTACGGCACATTTCTCTAGGAAATTGTCTGCCAGGCTTTTACCTTCACTTGATAACTCATATCCTAAGAATAGGACTGTCAGATGGGCAATTCTGGATTTTTTGAAGTTGAATTTGTAACCCTCTGCAGCGAACCCAAGTATTATGGTGTTCACTCTTTTCAAGTGAGTATCCAAGTCATCATCTGTTAAGTAAATGTCATCGACATAAGATAATGCTTCATCATCATATAGTTGTAGTAATTCTGTTACTCTCGCTGAGAATACCCCCGGGCTGTTCTTGTACCCCTGGGCTAACCGACAGAATTGTTTTTGAGTGCCATTTACTGAGAATGCAGTTAAATATCTGCTCCCTGGTGCTATATTTTGACAAAAGAATCCATTGGAGATGTCCAAGGTTGTTTTGTATTTTTTGCGCACTATGTTATTCATTAGTGCAGCACTGTGTGAGTTTTGCACTGCAAAGGTTTTGCAACATGTGTTAAGGTGTCGGTAATCCAAAACTAGACGGTATGAATTGTCTGGTTTGGAGACCGGAAACAAAGGGTTGTTCATTTGTGAGGTGCAAGTTTCAATCACCCCCCGGTATTCTAGCTGATCTAGTATTTCATTTACTTGTTTTTTAGCTTCTTGCTTAATTGGGTACTGCCTTTGTGCAGTTGGTTGTGATTTTAACTGGATTTTGTGAGGAGGAGAATCCTCATCCCATCCTACATGATTTTTATATAAAGCAGGTGCTAAGGCCACTGCCCACTTTCTAGCAAGTGTATATTTTTTATGAATCGGGATTTGATTCAAGAAGGCAGGCATAATTACTTCTTCGCCATGAGGGCACTCCCTGACAAACTCTGGTGGCCAGTCTTTTTCAGCTAGAAGGATGTCATAGCCTTTGGAGAGGTCATCCCAAAATAGTCCCCTAATTTTCCTAGTCTTATCTCCCTCTATACGTAATGTTATCTCGTATATCTTGTGGGGCTTGCTAACTCTGGTATCTGCAGTTTCCACTTGAAGGTATTCATTCGTGTCCACTGTCTCCAGATGATTCATAAGGACTTTGCGAGCTATGCTCACCTCTGCTGCGCTGTCTAGCATTGTCTGAGCCCATTCTCCGTTTTTCAGTTGTGTCCTCAGTATTCTCGGCATTGTTAACTACCTTGATACTGGCTACCTTCTTTTTTGGAAATTGTAATTTCTTTTTCAGTTGAGCAGGTTCCTTGTCTTTGGACTTGGCGTGCTCTTCTGATCGTCCTCTTCTTTCCGTATTCTCCGAGGAATTCTGAAAAGATTGAGAGGGACGTGTATCAATGTCTTGATATCTATCAGGTTTTTTAATATTATCCCTATTTCTAAGGTTATATCTATTCCCAGAGGGGTCACTCTGTGGTGACCTTTGTCTTTGGTTTGGAGATTTCTCTCTTCGCCTAGGAGACCTTCCTCTGGACTGGAATTTCTTTTCTTTAGGATTGGATTGTTTGTTTCCATCCCAGTTCTTTTTTGGTGAATTATTATTATTAAAAAATATTTTTTCTGGACTAGTAGTCAGTTGCGGTTTTACTGGTATTCCACCTAGACTATCTCTGCCTAGTTCTTCATAGGATTTTTCTATGATTCTGGCAATTTCAGCTGGTTGGTCTGCTATATCTGTCTCTTTTAACCTCTGGCGGATCGCCACGTTTGCTGCTTCACCTTTTATGTTGGCTAATAATATAGCCGAGACCTGCTTGAAGTCTTTTAGTAATTTCATACCAAGAGTTAAAGCAGGTTCTGGACCGTATTCATCTTGAATTTGTTTTAGCACATCTGGTATTACCGAAATGGATGGAACACCGTGCGTTTTTGTGTAGATGGAAGCAAAGACTGTACCCCAAGTGTCACAGTCCTCTATGTGTGGTGCGATTCCCATTGGGAGACATATAGTCAGAATCCTGTGTTTTTCCAGCGGGGTGGTGTCAGGAAACACCGCCTCTATTTGGGTGATTTTCTGTGCCAACCAGAATGGTATTTGTTCCCTTTTAGCTGGAACTTTACCTAGGCAGGATTGGATGTTCTGTGGTGTGATTTTATTTGTGTTCCCCTGGTGAGGGGTCAGCTGTGGAAGTTTAATCGCTGGCTGAATTGTTGAAGTCCGCATTACATACTGAACTAATTGTCTATGAATTTTTAGTAATTGTTTTAGCTGTATTAACAGCTGTGGTGCAGGCATCTCGTCGATGTCTGGATGTGGTGTGTATCCGGCTAAGACCGGCCACGTTGCTCCTGGTCTTCCTAAAGGACCGAGCCTTGTAATGTGATTGTTATGTTTTAGGGCGCCATCAAATAAGAGCAAATGCTCTTGGAATTTGAGTGGTACTTCCACCTCCTCGAAAGGAGTGTACGTTTCAGGAGGTTCCTCTACTTTGTAATAGTGGAAGTACTTTGTTACAGCATTAGCTGCTGGAAAATGTATCCATGAATAGTATACCTCTGTCTGCCGATATTCGTGTGCCTCGATTACGAATATGACTGTGCCACCTCTAGGTGTCAGTCCATTTTCTATAAGTTTTAGAGTTATAGATCTTCTTTTGGCGACCTGGATGAGTATTATATCCGGGTCTGCCTCGAGTGCTGTAGTATCAGCTGCTGCCATTTCAGCTGCTAATCTAGTAGCCTCTCTTTCTTCATCGCTGTCCATTTTACTGACAGAATGGTATTATATTTATTTGCAGATCAGGTTTCTTTATGGAAACAGAGATTAGATGCACAATATTATGGAACTGTTTTTATCCTTCAACGTTGACTAGACCAAGAACCATACATAGGAGTTCCCTCCTGCGAGGTTTTGGAGGATATAACCTTTCACCCACTCCAGACGTCTTTGGAGTATTTGGGAAAAGGGGTCTGAGTGAGAGAGCACGACTGAGTTACTCTAAATGTCTTACGTTAGTTTTATCGCCCTTTCCAAACGCGTTGGGCGCCATGTAGTGTAGCTCCTATTTTCCCAATAGGCTCTGCGCATTGGAATAGTACCTACAGCAGTAAAGGCCTAGACCAGACGTTAACTAGGTCTACTACTGTCGATACTAGACTTAATTTTTGGGTTTGCCAGCTAAGCTCAGAGTTTGCTAGAAACTTTCTCGAATGTTCAAGGAAGGGATTAACTCCCCTGATTAGACAAGAAGGGATTTAGTTTCTGACAACCATAGAACATGACAACTTTGCTCTCCCCTAATCAAGAGTCAATCTCATGAGTCGTGTGAGCACAAGGCAATTATTTTACTCAGTCAGTACGTGCATTCTTAGTCTCATCAGAATGTAGAGAAAAGGAAGAGACGGGCGTGTTCAATAAAAAGGTGTGATTTATTGATCAGTCTCTTTTCTCATACATGAGAAATGGATCGATATTATTGCGATACTTATAGTTAAGTAAAGTGCATACATTAAAAGCAATAGTATAAAATAATACTGTAAAAACATTGATATGGTTTCTGAGCCATATGATGTTTAAAATGATTAAAATATATTTACATACACATATACATTTGACTAAACGTACTCAACTGGTGTTTCTAAATACGCCTACCCCGTGTACCTGACCTAAGTCTAGTGCGTGGGCGGGAATAGGAAGTTACAGTTTAAGTTAAGTTTGTTTTTGCCAAGTGAATAACTAAAGAATTCTCTGTGAGGGGTTATTCAGTTCTGTACCTGGAATTTAGGATGAATGAGGAATGGTATCTCTTTCTCTGCTCTCGATATCCCAGGCTGCCTGCGAGGGCTACCCGGAAGCGCCGGTGCTGGGTCTCTCGGCTTGAGATAGCAGCGCGTCTCTCAGCGCGTCAGGAAGGCGGGGCTGCTGCCAGTGGGGTCTGCTTCTGCTTTCGGCTTCGGCAAGTATGGCTGCTCCGTCTTGTCACCACGCGTGTGTTTGCATAGGGCAAGGTCGGCAATATTTATACCTTAAAGGTGCCGGGATTGACGTAAGGATGGACATAGGTACGTCAATAAAGATGTCATACGACTTGCTCGTTAGCACATTCTTTACTAAAGTTCTCTGTGAAATCAAAACAATGGCCGCACGGATTATCCAGGTTGTCATAGGTTTGATTTGTTATGAGAACGTCGTATGCCTTATCAGGGGCTGGAGGAATGTCGCTTGTCTAATTAGATCTCAAGCGTTATGACCTAATCAGATAACACGTTCCTGTGCCGTAGTGTGACTGCGTCAGATAACGGTATCTGCATCATGGGGGCTTTTCTTGCCTCATGGGCTGACTGTTAGTTAACTTGATAGTTAGTTTAACCAGAATAGGGTCAGGAATAGGGGGATCGATTCAGAACCTATAGAAATACACGACAAAGTGGATTGAAGGTACTTTTTGACATCTTAAACCACTTATCCAGCTTTTCTAAATTGTGCCACATTCCTATCAACTCCATCTACAATGTTACCCCATAACCGTTGTTTGTGTCTTCTGCTACTATTCATGAACAACAAAGGACTTCTTCAGCAATATCAGGTCTCAATACCTTAGAGAAAACCTGTTCAAGAATTGATCCCTTCTTTTCTGGATCCTTGCCCCATTGTAGCATAGCATCGATTCTGGTGGTAGCTCTAGACAATCTCAGGATGGTGGTGACGTCTAGGTACGGCCATTGCTCAAGTTATCCTGAGCACCGACAACACTGATCATTCCATTCCTCTGTGCGGCTTCGGGGTTGTGGACCCATTGGCTTTGCTCTTACTTGTCTGTCAGAGGTGTGCAAAATATGACTAACATGTCCAAATTTATGGCAGGCTTTCTAGATAACCACTGACTATATACAGAGTTTCCTTTCAGATCCATGTATGTAATTTTGTCTTATGTAGATACCCCAAAAATCTGGCATGAGTTCGGCAATACTGAACCAATGTTTGACTCTCATGCTTTGTTTCCTCATATTTTAGGGGCCACAACCATCACCTTTGGTTTACCCGGAAGTCCTCAGTGTCAGCCATGTTCTTTAATTTCTATGTGAAGCCTCTGACTGCACTTGTCTCTCTCACTGCTTTGCGCCCCACTAACGACAAACAAATCCTTCTCAAACTGGGTAGGCTACTTTGTGTCCGGTCTCAGAAATGCCAACTGTGCATGTTGGACATAAGGGTCTAAATAATCTTACTTTTTTCAGATGTAGGGGACCAGGGTAGGACTGGGGAACCAAAAGCAAAACTGGCAAAAATGATGAAACCAGATATGCTCTGTTCCTCTCCTCTCTGTCTTTTTCCATCTATCCATTATCTCTCTCTCCTGCTCTCCTCTCTCTGATCTCTCGCTCTCATTTATCTCTCTCTCCATCTACCTTTCTTTCTCGCGAAGCCGATTTCTTCATTCTTTTGCAATTCATTGGAGCCGGGGAAAGGGACAGAGGAGGCCCTGGGCTTTCAAAACCGGTCCATGTAGCTTCAGCCCACAAGGGAATTCTCAGAAGAAATAAAATGCAAGTCTAATCCTGTGTAGGACTGAATGAGAAGCCAGTGCCTAAAATGATCTTTGACAAGATGGAGGCCATGGTGGTGGGTGGCAGAGAAGACCTTTGTTAGGCCTTTTGTAGAATACGTGGCCTTTGGAGTACTCTGATAGAACTTGATTCTGTAGAATATGTCTTGAAGGATAAACTACATTTGTACTGGCGTGCAAGACCTCATGACATGCAAACATATTTGGGGATCCCAGATTTTGTCTTCTAGAGTGGGGCGATTCTTCTGTGTACTACCCCTTGTGAACTGTTCTACTGATAGAGCTATGGGCCACATGCATCAATGAAAATACCGGTCGCAAAAGGGCTGATTCGCAGAATCTCCCCCTTTGCGGTTGGTATTTTTGCATTTGGGATGCATCATCCCAAATGCAAAAATTGCAATTTAAGTAATCGCAAAATTTGAGATTCCTTAAATTGCGATTGCATTGAAGGAATCACAAATTGCGATTCCTTAAATGCAATGCATTAACAACAAAATTGTGATTTTGTAAATAGCAATCACAAATTACCGTCAATTTGATGTTGATGGTAATTTGCGAAAACTTTGAAAAAAGCACTAAAGTGCATTTTTCAAAGTTTCATGTTACACACACACACATGCCCTTGGGGCATGTGTGTGCGCAACATGTGGTAAAATGGAAATTTCAAGGGTACAACAGGGTGTCCTTTTGGCACCATTGAAATTGCATGCGCAATTTGCGGGTACCTATTGGGTACTTGCAAATTGCGCATGCAATTCCCATTGATTCCTATGTGCCTCTAGGCCCATAGGAATTCATGGGAAGCCATTCCTTAATTGCGGCATGTGTAGGAATCGCGCTTTTTTTTGCGATTCCTACATGCAAAGGCAATTGCGATTCCTTAATTGCGATTCCTTAATAATCGCAATTAAGGAATCACAATTGCCTAAATTGATGCACGTGCATCCAAGTTAAGGGTCAATCTATTCCCTTGGAGAGTTTTTGATAGGACACGGTATGCTGTTGCTGTGAGAAAAGCTGCGGGCCGCGGAGGCGCAGCCGGACCACTCAGGGGCCCGCCCTGAACGTCTACCAAGGGCATAACCCTGGAAATGGGAAGGCAAACGCTTGCGAAAAGAGACAAGCGCTGGGATTGGCCCGCGTTGTTCAAAGGCCCAATGATAAGAAAGGTCTTTTGCGGAAACAAGAAATAAAGGGTGAGAGGCGGCATGTAGTTCACTGTGCTGCAAACCATCGAGAACTATTAATCCTCCGGGTAAATGTGTGCTAAATGCAGAGCATGTTGATAGCACCATTGAATTTCTCCCTGAATCTTGCGCCTTGTTTGTCTGTAAATGGATTCCATTTACCACTTACTCTTGTGCCTTTTGTTATACTGTTCCTAGTCCAATCCCCTAACCTGGCTGCTATCCAATGTCTGTTCAACTTCAGTGCAAGTTCTCTATGTGAAACCAAACCATGATCTTTAATGAAATGTGAGTCTATCACACAGACCACTATCCAATGAATTAATTACCTTGGGCGTCCAATCAAAGACCTGAAACAGAGTTGGGTGTCATGGCTTTCCCTTTGTGAAACCATGCTGGCAGGAATGATTTAACCCACTCTTTTCACGCCACTAAACAATTGCTGTTGGGTGGATTGAGTCAACAAATTATTTCTTCAGTGTCGTTTTGCTAACCGTCTTTCTTGCGTTTCATTTTTGTGTGTCATCAGGATTGTGGCTGAGTGAGTTAAACAACTATTGTTGAACTGCGGTGCTGAGGAGGCCTGGTATGAAATCCTTGCGAGGCCGACTCAGTCCTCCATCCTTCTAGGGCTGGTAAATTGAGTATCCTTAAATTCAGTAATAGTAACACCTGTTCAGATCAAGTCAAGAATAACTTTATTCGGTTCGAATTAACCATAAAAGTATGGCATTCATGAAACACACATAAAAAAATTACATAAAAGATACAATAAAATCATATAGCTCACATATTTCAAGATTTCCAAACACGTTTGAAAATCGGGGTTCTAAAAAGGAGACGCCAGAATTTGATTACATTTCATATCGTTTTCTTATCGATAACGCCATCCGAATAACATTTAAAACTGCCACCTGTTGTTTACAATGCGTAGATGCGACAGAAGTGTGTTATGAAGGAGTGTGTAAGAAACAACTTATTATATACTAAATAAAATGTGTCTTCGTGCATGCACAGTAGGGCATTCAAAAACAAACATTAGTTCTAAGCTCACCGTAGGGTGACAAAAATAGGATAATTCTATTGTTTCAGGTCTCACAATTCAGTTTTCTTCAGTCACAGGAACCTGTAGTTCATAGTGATGGAAGAGTAATGTTTTTAAGTTCTCCCTTATTGGCAAAGAATTTTCAAAATGCAAGATTGCACCTGCTTTCCGAAATATTCCTTCAGAGGACAAGGTACCAAAGACAAATATTGTACTGCTGTCACCAGAGCAATCGCTGTTGTCTGTTTTTCCTATCACATCATCAGCAAGTATGCGAGCCTACGTCAGCCTGACTCACGGCAGTGTCTAGGGGCAGTGGTGGGAACACCCAGTGCAAGCGGGGCTGGCTTGCGTCTCAGAGGTTACTCACCAACCACAGTGACCCAGTGTCTGAACACGGCTCCTTTACAGAAACAGAATCTCCTCCAGGAACCCCAGTGAGAGAAGAGGGCGCTCCTTTTACCGGAAAAAATACCTAGTAATGCATATGTAATTTCGTCTCGGAAACCACAGTCCCTGCACTGCATCCAGACGCCATTAGTAAGTGCATTTCTATAAGAAAGGTTGGAAATTTCCAAGGATGCTCTAGCTTCCAGCTCGGAATGTATATTTTTAAATCACGACTTTAGTGCCATCTGGCAGAATAGGTGGTAGTCTGCAGGACTACAGTTAAGGCTATATATACATTTTTTCCTCCAACTAGATCTTCTCTTTCGTTGTCGGTCACGCATTCTCACAGTATTTTTTTTTCTTTACCTAAAGTGTTACTAAAGCAGCTGCTGCCTGTTGTCAGAAGCTGGACGTTCTTAAATATTCCCCATCAGTGCGCCAAATAGTGAGTGCACAAATCGTTTATTCTGAAAACAATGAGTCAATAAAATAAAGTCCAGAAATTAAGAATAAAAAAGAAAGCATTGCCAAATTTAAGAGTTAATCAATGAGAAATCGTAAAGGGGTATGCTATAGTGTGGTCTTGTTATCACTAACTAGGAAAAGGGACCACGTTGGCCTATTTCCCACCAAAAAGAATGTTATTGCAACTGCTATCCCTATCAGGTTGTCTCTCCCATCTTGCCAGAGTGGCGTGAGGAAGGGTGCCTAAGGGTCATTGTAGAGACAGCTGCCTCCTAATGCACAGACTTTATTTACACTTGTGCCGAAAGCTTCCCTCTCTGAAATGGATGCTTGTCAGAATAGCAGGCACGAATCTGTTAAGCAGCGGTTCTAAAGCTGTCGACTTCTTTGGACCCTCACTGAAGCATTACTTGAATCCACTGAGTAATTACTGGAAGCTGGAGACCCCTAGTCCAGCAATTTCTATAATTTGAACCTCAAAACATTACACAAATGCAAAAAAACAAGTATACTTCAAACAAATGCTCAAATATTGAACTATTTTAAGAAATATAGAAAATGTTTAAAATGTTCAATTTTGCTGTTATTGCCAACCCTCTGAATAAGACTCACCGACCCCCAGGGACCAGAGGTGAAGAACCACTGTATTAAGTCCCAAAAAGGTTGTAGCTAGAATATTGACTATGAAAATAGGTAAATATTGCTTGGTATTTGTGTGTATGTATATATATATATATTCACTTAAAAAAACATAGGTTTCAGGCCTTATATAGATAGGAATTAGCATTAAAAAAACATTGAAATTGCTCCTATATAGTTAGTTGGACTAACTATATTTCGCGCACCCGCAACCCACTGCTGATGATGTCACATATTACATCATTCATGACATGGTCAGTGACGTCACTGATGACATCACTGATGACATCTCAAATGACATCACTGATGACCTCATCCAGTGACTGTGTTTCTGTAAAGTTTAAATATGTTTTACATATTGAAGAATGAGTGGGTGTATAAGTATCTGGATGAAGGATTTAGTAGGTGCGTGACTGACTGTATGAGTGAGTGATTAAATGTGTCTTACTAAATGCATGGGTTAGTGACTAAACTGTCTGAATGTGTGCATCAGTATGTCTGTTGTTGTTTAAGCTGCTGCATGTGTTGATCAGTAGCTATATGAGTGGCTATATGGGTTATTGATTGGTTGCCCAAGTATTTGTATGGGAGACTGAGAGTGTGTGTGGGTGGCTGGGAGGTGTGTGACTCTGTGCATAGATGTCTGAGCAATTGATTCACTAGGTGTATGAGTTCAAGAGTGCATGTGGAAACAGCTGTATGGGCGGTTGACTGTGTGCATGGGTGTGTTGGGGCGTGAATGGATATGTCAGTGCTACATGTCCAAGTAAGTACATATGTAAAACACAGTGCACGTGAGAGTTGGCATATATAAATGACTATACATGAGGGCCAGTGATTGTGCGAGTGGCTGTATGGATCATTGTGTACTTGTATCAGGGATTGTATAAGAGAGTAAGTATGTGTTAGTATATGTTTGAATAAGTAAGGTGCTGTGTGTATAACTGTATAGTTGAGGAAATGGAAGTGTGATTGATTCTTTGCATGACTGACTAGGTGTGTGAGGAACTCCATGGATGAGTGGCAGTGTGTGAGTGTCTGTATAGGTGTATGAGTGCATATGTTAGTGTTGTATTGATAAGTGACTGTATGTATGAGTGATTCTATGGGTGAATGAGTGGATGTGTGTGTAGACCTAGGAATCAGTGAGTGCGTATGTAGTAACTGGTATTGGTGTGTCAATGGTTTCAAGAATGGTAGTCTGTATTTAACACTGAGTGTATCAAAGGTTATATTAGAGTGTGAGGAGGTGCATCGTATTATCACATGAATGATATCATCAGTGGGATGTATGACATTACAATGCATGCTTTTACTACGCATGCCTTTACATCGCAGGTTTTACAACGCATGCTGTTACAACGCATGGCGTTGAGGGGTGCTGGATAGTGAATAGTTTAATTTACTATTCCAACTCCAGTCCCCGTGGATAGTAGGGAAGGTGTTGGATAGTAAATTAAATCCATTCCCTATCCTAGAGCGCCCCCCAGCGCTATGTGTTGTAATGACATGCGTTGTAATAGTTGCGTCGTAAAGGCACTGCGTGGTAAAAGTTGCGTTGTAAAGGATGTTTCCCCATCAGTGATGTGATCAGTGATGTCAATTGAGATGCCAACAGTGATGTCATCAGTGATGTAATTTGAGATGTCATCAGTGATGTCATCAGTGATGTCACTGACCATGTCATGAATGATGTAATATGTGACATCATTAGCAGTGGATTGCGGGTGCGCGAAATATAGTTAGTCCAACTAACTATATAGGAGCAATTTCAATGTTTTTTTAATGCTAATTCCTAACTATATAAAGCCTGAAACCTATGGCTTTTTAAGTGAATTTGCAAGGTTTTTAAAATGCTAATTCCTAACTATATAAGGCCTGAAACCTATGGTTTTTTAAGTGAATTTGCAAGGTTTTTTAAATGCTAATTCCTAACTATATAAGACCTGAAACCTATGTTTTTTTAAGTGAATTTGCAAGGTTTTGTAAATGCTAATTCCTAACTATATAAGGCCTGAAACCTATGTTTTTTTTTGTGAATTTGCAAGGTTTTTTAAATGCTAATTCATAACTATATCAGGCATGAATCCTATAGTTTTTTTCAATACATTTCAAAGGTTTTCTAAATGCTAATTCTATTAGCGGATAACGTTTAAATATGTTATTATCCTTCTGGGACCACCTGAGCAGCCATCTGGTTTTTCAGGAGAAGTGAGGCACAAGAGAGCACAAAACAAGAGTGGAAAACGCGAAAAGGGGGCAGGGTAGAGACTCCCTGACCCCCCTAGCCCTTCTCAGGGGGTCCCTGAAGGACCACCAAGTGCAAAAACATTTTTTTATTTTTTTTTAAATCGCGTACAGTGCGCGTACCCCGTGATCTTTTCGATTTTTTTTTTTTTGGCCCTTGGGGGTCCTTCTGGGACCCCCTGAGAAGGGCTAGGGGGTTGGGGGGTCTGTACCCTGCCCCCTTTTTGTGTTTTCCACTTTTGTTTTGGGCTCTCTTGTGCCTCAGTTCTCCTGAAAAACAAGATGGTGGCCAACACTTCCTGGTTTGGACAGTTTGGAATGTTGGCAGTCGACTGCCAGCCAATCAGAAACTCGCTCGCGCACGTAAGGGTACGCGCACGTACGCGTACCGTACGCGTACCGTACGCGTACGGTGAGCTCATATAGATATATAATTTGCTCAAATTTAATTTTCTCAACAACTACTGGAGGGATTTTCACCAAATATAGGAAAGGCACTACTGCATACCTTCCCTACCATTTTGCCAAGTTTGGTGTAATTCCGTTCAGCTGTTCGGGCTGTAGCCGTGTCTAAAGGTCCCATAGAAAATGCCTTTTGAAAAATTTCAAATTCAATTTTCTCAAGAACTACTGGAGGGATTTTCACCAAACATAGCAAAGGCACATCTGCATACCAGGCCCTACCATTTTGCCAAGTTTGGTGTAATTCCATTCAGTCGTTCGGGCTGTAGCCGTGTCTAAAGGTCCCTATGGAAATTAACATGGGGAAAACACGTTTTGGGACCCCCCCTTTCAGCCCCCGCTTGACGAATCCCCCCGAAACTTTCAGGGAAGGAGCGGAGCGGACCTGGCCAAAATTCTGGAAAATTACACGCAGATTCCTCAATCGGCGCCAAAGTTATTCCCAATAGAATGTTGAGCGCATATAGATATATAATTTGCTCAAATTCAATTTTCTCAACAACTACTGGAGGGATTTTCACCAAATATAGGAAAGGCACTACTGCATACCTTTCCTACCATTTTGCCAAGTTTGGTGTAATTCCGTTCAGCTGTTCGGGCTGTAGCCGTGTCTAAAGGTCGCATAGAAAATGCCTTTTGAAAAATTTCAAATTCAATTTTCTCAAGAACTACTGGAGGGATTTTCACCAAACATAGCAAAGGCACATCTGCATACCAGGCCCTACCATTTTGCCAAGTTTGGTGTAATTCCATTCAGTCGTTCGGGCTGTAGCCGTGTCTAAAGGTCCCTATGGAAATTAACATGGGGAAAACACATTTTGGGACCCCCCTTTCAGCCCCCGCTTGACGAATCCCCCCGAAACTTTCAGGGAAGGAGCGGAGCGGACCTGGCCAAAATTCTGGAAAATTACACGCAGATTCCTCCATCGGCGCCAAAGTTATTCCCAATAGAATGTTGAGCGCATATAGATATATAATTTGCTCAAATTCAATTTTCTCAACAACTACTGGAGGGATTTTCACCAAATATAGGAAAGGCACTACTGCATACCTTCCCTACCATTTTGCTAAGTTTGGTGTAATTCCGTTCAGCTGTTCGGGCTGTAGCCGTGTCTAAAGGTCCCATAGAAAATGCCATTTGAAAAATTTCTAATTCAATTTTCTACTGGAGGGATTTACACCAAACATACAAAAGGCACTGCTGCATACCAGTCCCTACCATTTTGCCAAATCTGGTGTAGTCCGTTCAGCCGTTCGAGCTGTAGCCGTGTCAGAATGTCCCTATGGAAATTAACATGGGGAAAACACGTTTTGGGACCCCCCTGTTTTCTCGGCCCCCGCTTGACGAATCCCCCCGAAACTTTCAGGGAAGGAGCGGAGCAGAGCGAGGCAAATTTAAGGACAATTACAGGCAGATCCCTCAATCGGCGCCAAAGGTATTCCCAATAGAATGTTCGGAATTTCCTATGGTAACTAGGTCCTAACTAATTATACCTACTGGCTATCGCCAGTAGGTAATATATATATATATATATATATATATATATATATATATATATATATATATATATATATATATATATATATATATATATATATATATATCCAACACAGCAGTTGTCCCTTTCACGGAGAGCCCATAAGCAGGTAGGTATTCAATATCGTTTTAATGGGCAGAATTGCAGTGCAGAGAGAGGAAGACAAAGTCCTTTCAATAATAAAGCCTGACGCGTTTCATGCTCGCCAGAGCACTTCCTCAGAGGCTGTATGTCACACTGTAAGGAGCAAGAGTCTTTAATCCTTTTCACCTGCTCCGGTGGGCGTTTTCTCCCCCAGAGCCTGCTGGTGATTGTAGTTCTTTGAAAACGCTAGTGCGCTGCTCCCAATGTAAAAAATGTTATTTTCAATGTAAAGACCACAGTGGGTTAGGAGATTGAATTTCTGCTGTCTGCAGCGCCAGTGTTGTTCTGCGCACCGACCCCCTCTGCCAACTCACGCTGCACGCCAGATTGGCTTCAGCACGAACCACCACATATATATTTATATATATATATATATATACATACATATATATATTACCTACTGGCGATAGCCAGTAGGTATATATAGTTAGGACCTAGCTACCATAGGAAATCCGCAACATTCTATTGGGAATAACTTTGGCGCCGGTTGAGGAATTTGCGTGTAATTTTCCAAAATTTTGGCCAGCTCCGCTGCGCTCCTTCCCTGAAAGTTTCGGGGAGATTCGTGAAGTGGGGGCTGAGAAAAAAGGGGGGTCCCAAAACGTGTTTTCCCCATGTTCATTTCCATAGTACGTTCTGACAAGGCTACAGCCCGAACCGCTGAACGGAATTACACCAAACTTGGCAAAATTGTAGGGACTGGTACGCAGAAGTGCCTTTGCTATATTTGGTGGAAATTGCTCCAGTGGATTTTATGAAAATTAACTTCAAAAACACATGTATATCTGGGCGGAGCCTAACCACACATCTCATCGTGAGATCTGATTGGCTGTCAGCACTTCATCCAAGAAGTGTTGGCAGCCATCTTGGGACCAATATACATGATAGCACCTCATTAAAAAAACATTGTAGTTAATAGAGGGTTTTAGGACTTTAGTTACATTATAAATCATTTGTTGATGGTACCATACTCATTTTAGGAATTGTGGTGTGTTCTAAGGTGATTTTACCGTGTGAAAAAGCCTTCTGCTGGGATATCATAAATCATGTTTGAAAGAAAACTATTATCTCATGCTTTTCCCACAGTGGTGTGGAAGGGGATCAATAAGCTAAACTGAAAGCATATTTTCTGTAAATTCACATTATCTCAGTCATGTGAGAATGAAGTCTGACATTCTCAGTAAAACATGTACACCCAACAAGGACAGAGACTGTGAGTTGATTCCTTTGTATTCTACTGCAGCCTCCTAGAGTGTTCTAAAGAACAACTAGAGCGCTAACAGTCCTACTTATTACAAAGGTATGGCACACCTGAAGCCATCTTGATTGGAATAAAGTGGTAACTCTTAAAACATTTAATTTAAAAAGGAACAAAATGAGGAGGTATATTTTGCCATAGAAAGTATGATTAGTGCTGCAGAAAGAAAAATTAGGGCACATTTTGAGTGACTTCCCAAATCCTCTTCTATTTCATTAAAAAATTCTGACATGCAGTCTCCCAAGATGGCCACCAGAGACAAAAGAGCCCAAATGTAGCCCAAATATCACCCAGATGTAGCCCAAGTATAGCCCAATGACAGAATGTCCCAGAGTGTTCTAAAGAACAACTAGAGCGCTAACAGTCTTACTTATGACAAAAGTATGGCACACCAGAAGCCATCTTGATTGGAATGAAGTGGTAAGTCTGAAAACATTTAATTTAAAAAGGAACAAAATGAGGGGGTTCATTTTGCCATAGAAAGTATGATTAGCAGCAGACTTCCCTGGTGAGCAGTAGCTTTACTACAGTGATCTAATGAGCAACTAGAGTGCTAACATTCAGAATTTATGGCAAATGTGTGACACATCTGAATGCCTTCTTGATGGAACCAAAGTAAACAAGCATTGAAAATGCAATAGATCTCGCCCTCGTTTAAGTTAAAGCCATTCTGTTTGTAATGAGGTGGCTTTTTAGCTTTGCTTTTATTAGTGTTTTTAAAACTTTCATGTAAATAACATGCATATGTATGCATATATGTATATGTATGCATGCATTTATATTTGTATTTATATAGAGATGCAGATTATATATGTTTATATATGTATGTATATATATATATATATACGCATACATAAATGCATATGCATATATATGCATATATATATATATATGTTTATGTGTGCGTGTAGAGAGAGGTAGAGAGGTAGAGGTGTAGAGGTAGAGAGGTAGAGGTAGAGAGGTAGAGACTAGTAGAGAAAGAAGTAGAGAGAGGTAGAGAGGTAGAGAGAAGAGAGTGAGTAATAGAGTAGAGAGTGAGTAGTAGAGAGTAGTAGAGAGCAGTAGAGAGAGTAGCAGAGAGTGAGTAGTAGAGAGTAGTAGAGTGAATAGTAGAGTGAGTAGTAGAGAGTAGTAGAGAGTGAGTAGTAGAGAGTGAGTAGTAGATAGTAGTAGAGAGTAAGTAGTAGAGTGAGTAGTAGAGAGTAATAGAGAGTGAGTAGCAGAGTAGCAGAGAGAGAGAATAGTAGAGAGTAGTAGAGAGTGAGTAGTAGAGTGAGTAGTAGAGAGAGAGTAGTAGAGAGTGAGTAGTAGAGAGTAGTAGAGAGTGAGTAGTAGAGAGTAGTAGAGAGTGAGAAGTAGAGAGTGAGTAGTAGAGAGTAGTAGATAGTGAGTAGTAAAGAGTGAGTAGTAGAGAGAGAGTAGTAGAGAGTGAGTAGTAGAGAGTAGTAGAGAGTGAGTAGTAGAGAGTAGTAGAGAGTGAGTAGTAGAGAGTAGTAGATAGTGAGTAGTAGAGAGAGAGTAGTAGAGAGTAGTAGAGTAGTAGAGAATGAGTAGTAGAGAGTGAGTATTAGAGAGTAGTGGAGTAGTAGAGAGTAAGTAGTAGAGAGTAGTGGAGAATATTCCAAAGTTTGGCACAGCACCACTTGCACAATAAGTCCAATCAAATCATATCACTTAGAGTCCTTATTGAAGCGCTGAATCTTGGTGTATATTCAAATGCTTTTATTTTCCTTAAGTTTATGTACCACAGCCAGCTGACGCGTTTCGTTCTGTACAACAGAACTTCTTCAGGGCGTTCTTATTTCCTTCAAGTTATGTCGGTATCCTGTTGTCATATAACTAGATATTTCTTCCAAATGTTAGACGAGACGTAAGTACATTCTTATTCAAAGTGACTAGATATCAATTTTACCCACACAATTCGGGCAGACTTGAGTAATTTATAGCATCCTCAAAGTCAGTCTTTCAAAAATTCCAAAGTATTGGACATGATAATCCAAATCCAAATCCAAATGTTTCTCAAGAAAAGTCATTTTCAATTGGTCGTAATTTCGGCGTTTGGGCAGATATGACCCAGGGACCCCCAGTATGCAAGGGGAATTAGTCCCCCCTCTGCAAAAGCGCCAGTGGCCTGCGTTGGGGAGAGGTGTAAAAAGAGGCATAGCCTCATTACGCCTCTGTGCAATGTAGCCCCCTGGCGTATACTGGAGGTTCCAGGTGGGCTAGTTGGCCCCCAGGGACCCCCAGTATGCAAGGGGAATTAGTTCCCCCTCTTCAAACATGCACGGGGGCTGCATTGCAGAGAGGTGTAAAAAAGGGTGTGGCCTCATTACACCTCTCTGCAATGCAGCCCCCGGGCGCATACTGGAGGCTCCTGGTGGGCTAGTTGGCCCCCAGGGACCCCCAGTATGCAAGGGGAATTAGTTCCCCCTCTTCAAACATGCGTGGGGGCTGCGTTGCAGAGAGGTGTAAAAAGGGGCGTGGCTTCATTACACCTCTCTGCAATGCAGTCCCCTGGCACATACTGGAGATTCCTGGTGGGCTTTCAGGTCTTATATAGTTAGGAATTAGCATTAAAAAAAACTTTTAAATTCACTGAAAAAAACATAGGTTTCAGGCCTTATATAGTTAGGAATTAGCATTTAAAAAACCTTGCAAATTCACTTAAAAAACCATAGGTTTCAGGCCTTATATAGTTAGGAATTAGCATTTAAAAAACCTTTAAAATTCACTCAAAAACTATAAGTTTTAGGGGTGTTATAGTTAGCTGGACATTTCACTCATACAAAACCATTGAAATTGCTCCTATATAGTTAGTTGTACTAACTATATTTCGCGCACCCGCAATCCACTGCTGATGATGTCACATATTACATCATTCATGACATGGTCAGTGACATCACTGATGACATCTCAAATGACATCACTGATGACATCACTGATGATTTTTTTCCAGTGAATATATATATATATATATATATATATATATATATATATATATATATATATATATATATATATATATATATCCCGCTCCAGTGGCAAAATAAATTTGACCAGACCAGCACTCTCAGTGGATTAAATCCGCTTAGATTTATTGCACAATGGACAAACGCGTTTCAGCTTCTGCCTTCGTCAGTGTCAGCAGACGTCGGTGAGGCGGAAGTTGATAAAGGCATTTACAACAACATGAAAAATGGACTAATAGTCCAAACCATAAGCGCCATCTTGTAACGGATAAATAATAATAAAGGAATTCATAAAATCAGTGTGCAATATGAATATTCCCCAGCTAATACTCATAAGCAGTCGAGGTTATTGTCGTTGTTCAAACAATTTCGGTCACATAATACAGCCCTGAATGGGCAATTGTTAACCAATTTTCATAAATATCCTCGAAAAATAATGTTTCATGATTTTGTAAACATTTCTAGAAACAACACTTATTATGTTTTCGTATGCCCTCTCAATTCATATGCACACAGTTACTATTGTTGACCTCATTTTCAATAGGGATTATGTGATCCAATTCATACAGTTATACCTCAAGTCAATCAAGCCCTGAATGGGCTGGTGGAAATAAATTCAAACACCCATAAGGTTGCATTAGTCACTACTATTCACACACCTTCCTTTTAACTCGAAGTTAAGTAAAGGATCACTTCCCTGGTCGTGTCATATTTTTAAGTTCAATCCGTACAAATTTCACATATGCTCATGGATAATTACCCCGACACTGTGACTGATCAGTATTAAGATTAATCTGGAGTAGGTCTATAAGTGAGATATTAATTCTTCCCCCGCATTGAGGCCTTTAGGTGCTTTCGTCTGCAGTTCAATTATATATCTGGATTCCAGACGTCTTAGCCTTTTCTTGTAGTCTCCCCCCTGATATCAATTGGGATACAGTCCAAACAGAAGAAGGATAGCAGGTTTCTATCGCTGTTATGGTGGGTGGCATAGTGCCGGGCCACAGGATAGTTTTCATCTTTGTTCATGATTGCCCGTTGGTGTTCCAACACCCGTTTCTTTACTGCGTTCCCTGTGCTACCCACATAACGATAGCCACGAGGGCATTCCAGGCAGTATACTACCCAGGTCATGGAACAGGTCATAAATTTGGTGATCTTGGTTTTAGAGACTCTGTCTGGTGTCTGATCAGAGAGAGAACTCTCTTACTGGAACTGCAGGCCTTGCATTTGCCGCAAGGGTACGACCCATGCATGTCATGTAGTCCCTTTTTCGACTTATCTTTAGCCAAATGGCTTCGCACTAATTTATCCTTCAGAGATTTTGTTTTCCTGAAGGTGATGGTAGGATGATCTGAGAGTTCCCTGCCTATTACTGAGTCTGATTTGAGAATGTTCCAGTTTTTTTGCATTATTGCCCTCACCTTATTCGCTGCCACCGAATGATTGGTGATCAATCTTACAATGCCTGTTCCTTCTTTTTTAGTTTCACAATTCTTTTCAGTTAGTAGCATCTGTCTATCTACTCTGTCTGCCTTGCTTTTGGCTTGTTGAAGTACCTTTAGAGGATAGCCTCGTGATTTGAAGCGATTTATGCTCTTTTCTGCTGCTTCCTCAAAATCCTTCTTCATTGAACTATTCCTTTTGATTCTTAATAGCACCCCATAGGGGATACTATTAACAAGGGTTTGGGGGGGACTGCTACGTCCATGAAGGACAGAGTTACCCGCCGTACTCTTCCTGTACAGGGAAGTTTGAATCTCCACCGAGTCCACGAAAACTTTTAAGTCAAGGAAGCTTACCTCCTTGCTACTCATTTCATAGGTGAAGGTTAAATTGAGATCATTGTCATTCAATTTTGCAATATAGTTCTTAGCTGAGGATTCAGATCCCTTCCAAATGATGAAGAGATCATCGATATACCTCCTCCAGCATACCACCCTGTCCACCCACTCTGCCTTGTCATCAGCCCAGCCCACCTGCTTCTCCCACCAGCCCACGAATAAATTTGCATAGCTGGGGGCGAAGCAGGTGCCCATCGCTGTCCCTCTGATCTGCCTGTATCTTTGGTCATCGAACACAAAAATGTTATTATGTAAACAAAATGAAATAAATTCAATAATCATTCTGCTGTGCTCCATGTATCTGGCTGATCTGAGGTTAAGGAAGGTTTCCACTGCTTTAACACCATCTGAATTTCTTATGCTGGTGTATAGACTCAAAATATCAAGAGTTATCATGATGAAATCACTCTCCCAAGTAACGCCCTGTATTTGTTTGAGGAAGTCCTTAGTGTCTCTAGTGTAGTAACTCAACTGGATTACCCATGGTGCTAGAAACGAATCGATGAATCTGGACATATTCTCTGTTAGTCCTCCAATGGACCATACAATCGGTCTTCCTGGTGGTCTAGTGGAGTCCTTGTGGACCTTAGGTAGGTGATAAAAGCTGGGCATTTTGTGTTCTTTGTTTTGCAAAAATAGGTATTCCTCCCTGGATAGGATCCCTTTACTATACCAGTGGTCAACCAGAGTGTGGTATTCACGTATGCTGTGTAGATATTCTTCTTCCGTGGTTGGTAGGTAGTTGTCCTTGTCATGTAATTGACGTATTGCCTCTCTACAGTAGTTTTTGCGGCTCTGGATCACGACGTTGCCGCCTTTATATATATATATATATATATATATATATATATATATATATATATATATATATATATATATATATATATATATATATATGACTCCAACTGGTTTCGGTGCAAATGAAACCTCCCGAGCACTTTCTCCAGCGCGCAGACACAAGTAAAGCTCCAACAACCAGTCTTTCAATTCATCGTGGTTTATTCAAATCATAAGTGCGGGGTGCACATGAGAGCTATATATGTTCTCGGGAAAAAAACAAAGATTAAAGTAATATTATAGTTAGGCAAATTTTTCAGTGACAATGTTAAGGTTTTGAACTAAAAAAAACAGAGAAATTCAGCAGTTCTAGTTAGTACGACTAGCTCAGACTTGCGCCCCCGTCATGCACTGCTAATTACCTCACACATGACATCACTCATGACATGTTCTATGATTTAATTTATGACATCACTAATGACATCTCAAATTACATCATTGGTGACATCACTGATGACATCATCCAGTGTCATGTGTCCCAGTTAGGCCTAAATGGAAACACTGCAATTTTTTACATATACACAGGTTTCTTCCTAAAGGTGCCTTAACTCTCACACAATGACTTTTGCCACACATTCGCAACCGTGACAAAACTGATTCGTTTCTAGGAAACTATACATGCTGGCAAACCAACTTGCAAGAATACTGTCATGATACCTTGACGCATCGTATACAAGGTTAATACACACATTGAATAAATATGATTATTTATTTCGTACATATTACGACAGAGCTATCTATAACACATTAATAATGGCAGCCTTACCAAGATCTCAACCCAAGGCAAGGATGCCCTTTGTTATAAATAAACATCAGTTTCCAGGTGTTGGCAGAGGAGCACTTTGCTGTCATTGATGAGGTCTCTACATGCTGATGCTTTGGCCCAGCAGCCTGCTGATATCTCTGCGAGAGGTGTCCAGCTTATGACCACAACTGGGACTTACATTCTTTCCCTTCAGGTAACAGGGTTTGGATCATCCAGTAAGAAGATTCTTGGCAGAACACACACAGACCTAGACACTTAGGTTAGGGGATGTGTTGTAGTCCTATAGATTTTCTGTATTGTATTATATGCTTGCATATAAACATTGTTTTAGCATGATGGTGGCTTTTCAGTCAGTTCACTGTCCTAATACTGCTAATAACTTTCACTTGCTTCTATCTATTGATCATTGTAGCACATATATTTTATACATCATGTTGGTTCAATGAATATTGAAAATGTCCCACTGTATATTTCTTGTATATGTCTCTGAGAGAGAGAGAGCATGCATGATTGAGCGAAAGGGTTCTAGATCTGTTACCACAATTCCTGGTGGATCAGGGTTATGATAGTCAGTGGTTGTCAGAACCATTTGATACCCGTCTACAGTTCAGGGTTTATGGTGGCACTGTGAGCTGGATGTCCTAAAGGACGATGTATCCTGAGGGGGTGCATGGAGTCAGTCTGGCACCATCTCAGCAGTTATGCTGTCCACAAACAGTTGCTACCGTAGATTGGAAACTACACAACACCAATGAGTGTGCTAGTTTGATTTGCAGTTTACATAATGGCAAGTAACTACCATATTAATTCTACATATTTTTGTACAGCTTAGGTGCAGCTAATGGTAAAAGTGTTTGCAAAACACATGTGCTCCTAATGCACCATAGTTGTGTAGAGGTATTGAACCTGTTATATATGTTTGCATTCAAGAGTAACTCCATGTGCAAGTGACAATTGACTTGTATTTATTATGCTACACACAACTTTTTGGTTCTGCAGAAAAAGCTTCCAACATGAGAAATATTCTACGTAGTAGATGCTGAATTTTGTAAGCAGCCTTGAGTTATTAAAGAGAAACGTATCAGCATAATCATTTGTACTTAACATGGAAGAGTGTGTGTACCAGGTACTAATCCATGTACGTGTGCTTGTTTTTCTTCAGATGAAGGGCTATCTGTAATATTTTCCACACAGCATGAAGGGTGCAGATAGTATGATCTTTAGCACCTTCAGATCTTTGTTATTTGTTAGCAAATAGTATTTTTTAACAACTGTTGCATATAATGTACACTGCTCTTAGTCGATTCTTTTCAATACTCTGTGGTGTATTTCTCATGAGAGTTTTACTGTTTGCAAACAGTGTGGTATAGAGAGAACTCTCACCATAGAGTAAACAGTGTTTACAGTACCTTGTTCTCTATTGATACCAACTTCATTTATTAATCTATCTCCTGTGGACGGCAGGGGCTTCTTACAGATAAAATATGTCTGTCATAGGGCATTTGTTGTGCAATACCCATTCAGTAGTGTGACCTTTTTTAACACTTGTATACATATTAGACACCGTCCTCAATGAAGGGTTCCCATTTATTTGTGGATTATTGTGAAAGTGAACTATAGTACGTGCAGTGGCGGCCGGCATGACTCACGGGTGGTGTGGTGGGGGCGGACGCAGGGGGGGCAGGGGTGCGAGGTAGAGCAATGAAAAACAAAGCAAATTGAAAAATTACAACACTTACCTTGCCGCTGGTCTTGACACCGTGTCTCTGGTCCTTGCTTCTGCTCTCATCATGGGACATGAAGCCAGACACCCCAGACCAATCACAACACTGCAATGCAGCGTTGTGATTGGTAGGCACCCAGGCTCCCCATACCAAACACAACTCTGCAATGCAGCGTTGTGATTGATTTTGAGCATCCTGGTGGGATGGTCAACCAGGGAATGGGAGCCTGGGCTTGTTATCCATGCAGGCTATAATGCAGCCTGCATAGAGAACGTGGAAAATGCACATGACTGGTTTGGGCGGCCCAAGAAGGCAGACCAAGCAGTCATTGCGCACTTAGGAGTGGGCAAACCTCTCCTCTCCTGCCCTGCTCCGCATGAGCAGAGCAGCCTCGCCTCTCCCGCCCGCAAAGGAAGGAAGCATAAAATGATAATAACTGAAAGTTATTATCATTTTGTATTTTATTCCCTTTACACTGCTCAAAGGAGTGGGGCAACGCTTCTCCGCCATAGCGGCCTTAGTGGAGGAGCCACCACTGAGTACGTGTAAAGCTATTGCAGTGTATTGTATTGTATTGTAATTGTATTTATATAGCGCTTACTACACCTGACGAGGCGTCAAAGTGCTTTTTCAGCGAGTAGCACGCTACTCCAGAACCCATAAAGGATTAGTGGTGAATTTGTGTAGTGAAAATATGTAAGTAATATGAGTGGTGGATATGTTAGTCAGGTATTTGGATTGAGAAGGATAGTGAAGGGGTAGAAGAGGTAAAAAGGTTTGAATTTATATAGCGCTTGCTAACCCTGATGAGTTGTTGAAGTGCTTTTTCGGCAAGTAGCACGGCACTCTGGAACCCATAAAGGATTAGTGGTGAATTAGTATAGTGAAATATGAAATTAATTTGAGTGGTGGACTTGTTAGTCTGTTATTTGGATTGAAAAGGATAATGGAGGGATAGAAGGGAAGGATTTAGATTTTTTGTGTGTGTTTGTTTAGGAGCTCATAGCAGTGGAAGGAGGCTTGGGATCATTAAAAGGGAGATGAAGGGAGAAAAGTAAAAGGGAGGTGGAGGGGGAAGAGTCAGGGTTTAGAAAGGCTTGTTTTGGGGGCTCGGAATAGTAAAAAAAGGTATGAGATGATGTAAAGAGGGGTGGAATAGGGAAGAGTCTTAAAAGGGTTATTTTGTGGATCATAGTAGTGGAATGATGTTTGGGTCGAATGAGAGATTGGAGGTATTGGATATGTTGAGAGAAGTAGAGTGTGAGAAATAGGGTAGTGCATTGGAAAGAGTAGTAGAAAGAGATTTGAGATGAGTTCGAGAGTTGAGGTAGAGGATATATTGAGAGTGGTATAGAGTGACAAATAGGGTAGTGCATTGGATATGCTGAATTAGAAGAAAAGTAATAAATAAGTAAAAGTAATAAATATAACAATCGAAAAGTAATAAAGATATAGATCCATAAGTGCATGGAAGGTATATAGATGCATAAAGGAAGGTAGTATATGTAGATTAAAGATGCATACACAGCATTATGCAGGAAAACAAAGCTCGTATGATGTAATGTCATAAGTGATATCATCAACGATGTCATTTGAGATGTCATCAGTGATGTCATAAATGTTGTCCTAGAACACGTCATGAGCAATGTCATATGTGAGGTCCTAAGCAGGACATGATGGTGGCGCAAGTTGTAGTCAGTGCTAATATCTATACCTGCTCAATTTTTGTGTTTTGTTTTAGTTCAAAACTTTAATGTTGTCACTAAGAAATTCACCTAACTATAACATTACTTTAATCTTTGTTTTTTCAGGGAATTTCCGAATTTTTTTTAATCAAAAGTTTATATTTTTATTACACATAACTATAATGTTACTTTAACCTTAGCTTTTTCAGTGAATTTTTAGGGTTTTTTAAAATAAAAATATATTTGAAAATACATAAACACTGAGTACTCTAACATGTTAGCACAGCAAAATGTTCAACTTCTTAGTTTTTGTAACTAACATAAACAGAATTATTCCCAGATTAGTTTTCATAGTCTTTGTATGTATCTTTACATAAACTTCATATTTGTATTTCAAAAAGACACTGATCAGTTTTTCCTATACTGTAAACTATGTGTTTTTACTATGTACATCTATTTTTAAGGAGTGTGATCGCAGACTAATACATTTGGTCTAATCTCTTGTACAGAGTTCTTTTTCACCTGGTCAGTAATTATTGAATGCTAATGTTTAATAATAAAGTCAGTACAAATTGTGTATTGTAATAATTATTTTGTTTACAAAATTATGGCTCTTGCGAGACAATCGCAGGAGCTGACCAAACAATCCTCTGTGTGGGCTCCGAGGGGCCTGTATATCCTGTCTAGCTCTCGCGATCCGCTCGTGAGATCGTACATTTGGAATTAATTTCATAACACTTCTTTTTTTTTACCATCCTGAAGAAAGTAAGACATGTGAAGTGTTGTTTAAAGTAGAAAACATTGGATTTATTGTTGTATTTGAGATATTATGAAAGTTCTTTGTTTTGCATGATCTTGTGGGCCTCTCAGATGCCGGGTAGAGGAAACACATCTCAAGGAAGGATTGTGATTGATTCATATGGATGTCTTTATTTAGCAAATAATGATTCCTTCCTTGTTTCATCATTTGCCTATTGAGTTTTTCGGGGATTACACCTTTTTGGCTAACTCTCTGACTTTGCTGATTTCCTGTGATCAGAATGTCACCATCTAATTCAATTGAGAACCCTACTCCTGTTGCTCCACGTCAGCCACTTCAGCCACCCAGGGAGTCCTTGGTCTGGCATTTTTTTCATATGAGGCCTGGTGATAAGAAAGGGTGTGCCAAATATGTAATTTGTAACATGCGAAATAGAATTCGCCTGGGCAGCCAGAACAAGCAATATTCCATGAGTACCACTGTTATTTGGCGAAATATGAGAGCTATGCAACCTAAACACCTTGCCCAGGCTGCGGTACCTCATGCTGTAGCGCTTGATAACTCCTCAGGGGCATCCACATCTTTTCAACCTGTTGACAGTGTGCCTGTCCAGGTATTGCTCAAGGAGAAACCAACCTGGTATATCTGGAAAAAGTCCTTGTTTGCTGCTTATGCATTCAGATTACTTATTCTTCTGAGACAGACAGGGCTACAAAGGTCCACCTAAGCAGTAGCTAAAAAAAAAAAGAAATTCTAAATGTTTCCCCGCTTTGTTCTGAAGAAGATCTTGTTGTTTTTTATTTCCAGTTTCTTGTTTTTGTTCTATCCTTTTCTTTTAAGAAAAGAAATAAAAGTTAAAAATGTTTAAAAAAAATACAGTTCTTCAAAATGTTAATTGAAAAAGCTCTTTTAAGAGCTATATACTTTAATTATGTGTGTTGTTTGCACTCTATACCCCTTTTTCCCCTTCTTGTTGACTTTCGTGAGATACTCATGAGAGCCATGAGGCTCCCATACACAGCATGAGTGATTCTCGTGAGCCTCTCATGAGAGTTGGGCGCACAGTCCTCCTTATCCACTGCATGGAGGCAGTGTTTGCTGGTTTGCTTTCACTAGACCTTTCTTTTTCAGCATTTTCACTGAAATATCCTGTTATAATAAGTATAATTTATATGCACCTGATTTTCACTAACCTTTTTCTTTATGATCTTCTGAGACTCTTGCAAGATCATAACGTTTTTTGAAGTCAAATATTGTACACTCTCCTTCATTACAGCAATTACAACTTTGACTTCATTCTCCTAGGGGTTTCGTAAAAACGTACCACTCCAGTCCCATTTTTCCACAACAGTACATAGTAGGGAGTGAGGAAGGAGAGACTGGACTCTTCAAAAACACCTCACCACAGGATAACCGCTCTACATAGTAGGTTATAATAGGGACTGGCTATTCCACTAATACCTCTTCCCAGGACAATAAGGAAGCGCACTATAGTGCATGGAAGGACTGGCCTCAACACTGATAACTCTCTCTTGGATGAAGAGCATGTTCACTAGTTTGTAGAAAGAAAGTGGCCACTACACTGAGACCACTCCCAGATCACAGGTGTGTATAGGAGGGTGTGGGGAGGTACTGGCCTCTCTGCTGAGACCTCTCCTTGGGATGGCGGCTGCCTGTAGTAGGGTGTGGGGAGGGACTGGCCCCTATCCTTATATCTCTCTCTTGGATGATGAGTATGTGTAGTAGTGTGTTGGTATGGACTGGCCTTACTGCTGAGACATCCCTGCTGAGACATCTCTGTTGAATGACAGATATATAATTATGGTGAGGAGAGAAATTAGGCTCTATACAGAGAAGTGTCTCTTAGATGGCAAGTATACAGACTAAGGTATAGATAGACTGCTGGGTCAGCTCAGACATCTCCCCAGAGTAACACATGTGCAAAATAGGCGGTGGGTGGAGACTGCTCTCTCTGCTTATAGCTCTCTTTATGATAACGAGTGCCATTAGTAGAGTATAAAATGGAGTATTCTCTCTGTTTACAACTGTGCCTTGGACAACCAGTGTGCATTTTTTAATATAAGGACACACTCACTTGTTTCTCGGACACCTCCTTTTAGGGACAGGCATGTAGGTGTACACAGAGACAGACCTCTGAGCTAAAACTTTTCTCCAGAGTGACAAGCATATATACTACGATGTGCAAAAGAACTGCCATCTCCACCTGCTGACAGCAGTGCATAGTATACTATGAGGATGCATTCTCCTCTGTGCAAAACGTCTCTCATATAAAATTCTTTATACTACAGTGTGAAGGAGCATTAATCCCTCTATAGTATCTTACACATGCGTACACATCAAGCAGCACAGTTACAGCTCTTGATGAAGGAACTGCCACTCTGTGCCATCATTGCTAGACTGTAATAATGTTAACATCGTTAAAAGTTATTTAGGAAAGAAATCAGTGCTAACTTTTTAAACTTTTTATTACAAAAACAACTTAACAACATTACAAACAGCAAAAACCACATTAACAAACTACAACAACAACTGTAAAGCAAACAAAACAACAAACCAAATTAATCTATAAAAAAATTCCTCACTCCGGCACCAACACCTCCTTCTTTTTTGCTTCATTTGCCTACTGGATTTTGATGTATGTAGATCTTCTTTTCCTTTGTTTAAGTGACCTTAGCCTGCCAAACAGTACCTGCTTTAATAGTCTTTTTCTGGCAGGCTAGGTGGCAATAGAGTCACTTACAATAAAATAAAATGTCCAAAAGGGAGTTCAGACGGGGAATTATAAACAACCAGTTTGTTACACCATTACAGGAATCAACACCTGCCCAAGCAGATAACAACCCTCCTTTTCTAAAAAAAGCACTTTTTTGCTGTTTAAGTAAGAAGATCATTTTGTCATCAAACATAAGTAGAGCTACACTGGACAAGCTTCCACAAGGCTACAAATATCACCGAAGGCATTAGCAATATCAGTTGTGCAATTATGTTTTTACTGACTTTCAACACAGTTACTGTTCCCTCTTTCGTCCAAAGTGAACAATTTTTGTTTTTCTCCTCGATTTATTTTGTGACATGATGCTTCTGTTTTTCAAACCTCATGTTTTCCATTTTCCACCTAAAAAGACAAGAAAACCAAAACATTTAAATGTACATGCTGATCAATAATTGATAACAGTAATACATCACTATATACTCTAAAGTTTTTTTTACATTTTTCACCCATAATCAGATAGTTATATGCACTGTACTACTATCTTCAAATTCCTATGTCTTGAAGAATCCAACAACCTCAACAAGTACATTTTCTCAGAATTAAATTTGAACATTCCATCAAACTTGAATCCATAACAATTTATAAAGAAATACATTCCTCTAGACACACCTTTCTTAACAGTAAGCACAGAGTTTTACTCTAGAAATAGCAATAGCTCCACTCAAACATCTCATGGGGATAACATATGTGTACAGTAAGGTGCATAAAAACACTAGGCCTTGTATTAGCACATTGCAGATTCTTTGTTTAATAATTTTAGAAACACTGCCACCTTCAACTACACACAGATTGAACATTCAATTTTTTAACACAATGTCCAATACTTGGTGATATCTCTCAACATTCTAAACTCTAATTCTCAAAACCTATATTAAAAACATGCACCTCTGCAAATAACTTTTCACTTACTAAACTTTGTGTATAATAAGATTATCAACAATGTTCCACTTACTGACTCTTCTCAACAAAGTTCAAAATGTATATTTTTGGTTACCTGAACTTAGAGTAGTTTCTTCTATGCAGCTGAATACACCAGTCTGTCCCAGTTCCAAATTCAGTCAATCCTGTTCAGCACAACTCCAACAGGCTTCCTTCTCCTCCAAATCACCAAGAACAATGTGAACAATCTCTTTTTCTGCACTCAATCACATCTCAGCATTTCTTAACCATGTAATAAAAATGGTAACTATTGGTTGACCTTTGGTCTTGATTTTTTTACTCCCCCATTCAATCTCGTGAGACTCTCGTGGGATCATACAAAACCTTGTGGTAGGCATAGACATTCTCCATGTGGGTCTCGCACGAGGCTCATGGGGTAGCAAAACACTTCATGGCAGGCTCAGTAATTTCCCCTCAGGTTTTGTGAGCCTCTCATGAGATCACACGTGTCCATGCAGCAAGCTTCACTCCCTGAAGCTTGTGAGTAATTCTTGCAAGAGTCTCAAGTAATTGCAACAAAATTGTAGGGAAATTGTAGTATATGGGATGGATAATCCTTTCCATTGAGGCCTATCTCTTACATGACAGGTATGTGTAGTAGTGTGTCCGGAGAGATTGTCCTCTTCATACAGACCTCTGTCTCAGATGACAGGTGTATGTACTAGACCGATAACAATAGTGTATGTTCAGACATAGACACACAGAGATGAGGTATTGGTTAGTAGCCCAGGTAACTTCATGACACAGGTAGATATTTTGCATTAGACCACATGCCATGACACTGGATTTTGTCACTTTCCTGGAAAATACTGAGAACTACACAAAAAAACTCACATTTCTTGTGTTAATTGAGGATACTATACAGATAATTGATCGCCATGATGATTAAAATGATATGCTTATAATTACAGTTTTAAATGTAGTATTATAGAATACTCAATTATGTACCATTGTTTTAAAGCAGAACCTACATCTCGTGTAAGGCCTCCTAATTCTCAGATATGGGAGCAGTATATAAGGGCTTAGAAGAAGGATTCACCTACTGTGAAAAAAGACCTTGGGTGGTCAAACGCATTTGTGGAGCAAATGTAAAGACTTGAATAACTCCTTATACTCAAGTTCACGGAGTGCGGCGTATTTGTTTATTATTGATCAAAGATCGAGCATTGTATCCCCAACGTGAGCACCAGCTGCAAAGCGTGCCGAAAGTTATCTGCGCGAATTGCGTGAAGGATGTATATATATATATATTCACTGAAACAAACACCAGGTACAGAGACGTTATAGTTAGGCTCAGATTTCTCTTATACAAAACCATTGAAATTCAGCAGTTATAGTTATAGTTACCTAAGCTAACTAGAACTTGTGTCCCTGCAATGCACTGCTTATGACCTCACATATTACATCACTCATGACATGGTCAGTAACATCACTGATGACATCATTGATGACATCATTAGTGACATCACTGATGACATCATCAAGTGAGCGTAAGTGTTTTGTAAAAGTTTCTGGCAGTTAAAGATATATACTAAGGTACTGCATAAGTTAAATCACTATTCTTTTGTGTACTACTAATAAATACTGTTTCTAATATATTTCATCTGAGTGGCACTGTGACTGTCAGGTATCAGTGTGAAGTGGGTGTCTGAGTGGCTGTATTGGTGAATAAGTGGGTATGTAAGTAGCAGTATGGGTGAGTGAGTGACTGTGTGAGTGGCTCTATGGGTGGGAGAGTATGTGTGTGAGTGGCTATATCGGTGACTGTGGTAGCTGTGTGTATGGCTCTATGAGTGTGTGTGTGAGTGACTGTATTGGTGACCGAGTAGTTATGCGAATGTCTCTATGGGTGACTGACTGGGTGTGTAAGTGGATGTACGGATAAGTGAGTGGCTGTTTGACTATGTGTATGGGTATGTGAGTGGCTTTGACTAGGTGTATGGGTATGTGAGTGACTGTTTTACACAGTATGTATTTGTATGAGCGGCTGCATAGATGAATGAGTGGGTGCGTGCATGATTGTACTGATGTATGAATGGGTATGTAAGGGGTTTTGTGGATGAGTGAATGGATGTATGAGTGGGTGTATGGGTGAGTGAATAGCTCTGTTATTAGCTGTATGGATGAGTGAGTGTCTGGTTGAGTGACTGTATGACTGGGTGAGTGATTCTGTGAGTGGCTGTGTGGGTGTGTAAATGAGTATGTGAGTGGCTGTATGGGTCTGTGAGTGGGTGTGTAAATGGTATTGTGGGTGTACGAGTAGCTGTATGCGAAAGCAGTGGGGCAACACCCAAACACCCCTATGTACGAGCCGCCACTGCTTATATTATGGGGTTCATCCTCGGGGCCTACAAGCTTTTGTTCTCTATATGTCTCCCTTTGCGCTTCTATGATTAATATGTTGTATATTTAGGACTGTGTAAAGCTCTTCATTGCTGAGTGTACTTTTCAATAGTATCTTATAATGTAGTCATCATATATTCAGTTTTACGTTTTATTTTGGATATTAGACACAATGATAAACTTTGGTCAACTCTTTGTGTATATATCTGATTGTATGTTGTTGACACTCTTTAATGTGCGTAGCATATGCATATTTGATTGGGCCTCGACATTCATCTGTATATGATTTTCTTTATTGCTTTTGTTGTTTCTTTTGTTTTATGAAAACTAATAAAATATTTGGAACAGAAAAAATACATAGCAGGATATGATCAATCATGGACCATGATGACTGGTAATGTTTAAAGAAAGTATTGTTCCTAACCACTAGGACTGAGCAGTGATACCCTTTAGGCATTGACCACACCAAGGGTTGAAGTCATTCTTCAGGACCTGATCCTATAGAAGAGGAAGATCAAACCATGGATCTTTCCATTGTCATGTTGAATGTGCAGTCCATGTTTTTGAAATGATATTAAGGAGGAACCCTGCTATCCTTGTTGGTGACGGAGGACAACCTTTCAAAATAACAGTTTTATAAATATGTGTCCCAAAGTTTCTCTTCATTGTTACAGAGCTAAAGAGTTACACGTTGACATGTTTATCTTTCATTTTCTTTTGGAAATTACAACCTGGATATACTATTTGTAACAGACCCCCAGTGCTTTAATCTCTACCAGGAGTTCCAAAACTCTATTTCTAGTGTCAATCCCATTAACTCACTCATATTTGATATTACTTACTTAATCGTTGCCCTAGGTAAGATAGTGGTTGTATTCAGAGTTCTTCGTAGTGTGATTTTAAACATTGAATTCCACAGGTGTTAGGCATTTTTCAATATGCATGCACGCATTTATCCCCCTTAAAGTCTACCCCAACTTGATAAGAGAATGGCACACCAAGGTCTCTTCCATGCCCTATCTTCCACCCTCAAGCAGAGCATATCTTCAGATATGGTTCCTTGTCCACCTCTTCACAAACTTATTTGGAGAGTGCTGTAGTATGAGATACCACTTAAAATCCAATCATATCCACAAAAGGACTATACATTCAATTAAACATGTCACATGCTAAGCAACTCCTTGTAACTTTAGCAGGCACAAAATAAATAGGCATATTAGTGTTACTGTTCAAGGGAGCTTCCTCACCTCACTGTGAATGTGTTAGGTGTCAAAGAAAGAGATGCACATTTTAGGTATTGGCCTTCCCCCCGATGCTATGAGTTCTGGTACTTTTGCACTGGACATGCGGTAGCAGACGTATGCGGCAATCTGTTAAGAAAGTCATGCTCTGAGATCTTGTACTTTTCATTATTGTTTTATTTTGTGTGTGTGAGTGGTATTTAATTAACGCATCCCTGGGATCTGTACAACCCTTGCCTCTGATTCTGGGCATGGGTTTGTTTTCTAGAATTGACATTTGTTCCTTACCCAAGGTCTGCTTAAAAGTGATTGCAGCAGTCGTTCGAGGTTGGATTCGTCCGCACTCTTTTACATTTTAATTGTTTAGTTAGTCAAAATGTGTGTTCCTTTAATATGGCATATGCTCTATTAAGACATCTAAAGGGCTACATTCGAGTTTGGTGGGGTAGGAGAACCACCGTAAATTACTTCTCCCACTATACAAAACCTGTAGTTCCCCCATCTCATTTATAGGTGAGGGAACCACTGATTGACTGTAGTGGAGCCACCACCTGGGGTCAATCAAAGGGGTTAGCTTATCTGCCACAGCGCCACTGCCTTTTAATCATCGGGAGGTCTTTCTGATGCACATTTTTCCATGATACTTTGTGTGAGCATGCATGCCCACAGTTGAGACGCATGCACACCCATGCATTGTGACGCGCTGTAGCCTGCCTTTTTGGCATTTTTTACTTTGCAACTCCAACATGGCCGATGGTCATGTTAGAGCGGTCATGCAGGGTTGTCAGAAGTTGCACTAACCATGAGGCTTTCCTGGTAACCGTCTTACCTCCTGCTATGTCTAAGATACTCCTATTACAGTCCACACTATACAAGGCATGAGCAAGGAATGTAGATCGCTTGAAGGTTCTGTGAAGTTTTGTGTGCAACTCAGTTCAATGCAATTAGCAGCTTTTATACCACAAAGTTCCAAGCGGGCTTATAAGATTTGCCCGCATATCTCTAAGTCTGACTCTCATCCCACTATGCAGCTATGGCCTGCTGTTATCGCTTGGTGAATGGTTGCTATCCGGACTGTGCAGCGTGTAAGGATGGTCTTCCATCCCCTCATGAAGTGGACTCCTCCTTTGTAGATCACTACAGTGGCTGCCACAACCAGTGCAATATTCACAAGACTGACTAAGGGGGCTGCTTATGTGGCGGCACCAGTCTTCGGCAACGGCAGCCCTGTAGGGTCAGCAGCAGTCAGCAGGTTGTGCCTACTACCTGGTGTTGGGCACAGTTAAAGCCTCTGGGCCAGTTTTGGGCTTTCTTATTTGGTAACAATTCAATCTTCTCATTGTCGGCAGCAGCTCCAGGCACTCGCTCTACAGTCGACTGCTGGGCAACACAGAATGGCATGCTCTGGTACAGTCTTACTTTCAGTTTCTGAAGAATAATGCAGAGAGACTCACAACACGGGTCACTCCTGTATCACTCTCTTGAAATTGTCGCTTCCTCTATGTGGTCCTCACACCGGTATCAAGCTGGCATCTCCTCCTGGACAGTCCCTCCTCCAGAAGGGCCAGGCACATTCCTTCTCTTCCTTAGTAGACAGACAGGTATCTAGGGTCTTTAGTCAGATCTACAGCTTTTCCAAGTGACTTCTGATGATGTCCCTCACCTATGGGAGACTCTAAGGCAGACCGTAGCCACGTTTACATGACTGCTCTTCAAGTACTCTGCAGAGCTCTCCTTCCTTGGTCATGAAGAACTTGGAAATGGAACAAAGAGTGGTGGTTTGGATCCCACTTTTTATACACAATTGCCAGATATGTGATGTAGACCCATTGCCTCATACTTCTGAAACAGTTTGGGTTGGTATATGTATGACGCATGCTCACTTACACACACATACACACAACATGCAGCAGGGATGTCAGTGCTAGGCTCTACAACTGCGGAACTCTACATGAGGTGGGTCAGAAGTCCACTGTCTCCCTGACAAGAGAATAAGGTCTGCTCACACTACAAATCATTAAACACGCTGCCACCATTATTTTACATGATACACCAGGACAGGGACAATAGTCCACTGTTTACTT
Organism: Lissotriton helveticus; assembly: GCF_964261635.1. Classification (NCBI taxonomy): domain Eukaryota; kingdom Metazoa; phylum Chordata; class Amphibia; order Caudata; family Salamandridae; genus Lissotriton; species Lissotriton helveticus. The sequence continues at coordinate 604,388,498 of NC_136072.1, read as the reverse complement.
TGAGAGCGCACTTGGTGCACAGTAGGTCCTGGACAGGGCCGGACTAGGAATCATAACTGGCCCTGGTAAAGTGCTCGGACGCCCCCCTGGGGGTTGGGTGTGCCCCCGAGCTCTTTGCCAGGGCCGTTTTTCGGCCGATTTTGTTACAGGGCCGATTTTGCAGCTATGCTGCAAAAAAGTCCCTGTAACAAAATCGGCCCCCACCCATGCGGCGCACCGGGGGATTGCCTGGTGCCCGCTACGGCCAGTCCAGCCCTGGTCCTGGATGTCACATGGCCTGGGACAAGCTTAGACCTGTTGCTCAAACTAGATTGGCATGACAACAGGGTCCAAAAAATAAGTAAAAATAATAAATGTCAGCCTCTCCTGCAGTGGCACTCAGGGACGGGAAACACACCTGTATACCATGCTGAGGACATTCCCTTGCCAACATACATGGTGTGAAGTTCACATCAATGTCTGATGTGAATTAGTGGCATTCCCTTCTCCTAACATGAAGGAACATAAACTAAAGATGATGCTAACAAGCTAAATGTGTACACCTCCTGACACACTGCTACACTTGATGCCCTTGGGCTAAGTTCGCGCTCTACAAATTCAATATTCGTTCATTAATAATTCATTCATTCAGTCACTTAATAGGGATGATACAATCGAGCTGCTGTGTCTGTGAACAAACGTCTCCCCCCCCCACCGTGGCGTTATGAAGAATTCTGATAGCAACACGTGGAGTCATCAACTACCTCACCTCTTGGCAGTGACAGCCCTTGAAGAATACCCAGGCCCGTGCAGCAAATCATCTCTTCTCTGTCTTGATTGGTTAATTAAATCATCACTTTTCAAATTAAGCTAATAGGTCAGTCACGCCTTAACTTCAAATGTCTGACTTAGGAGGAATCCATCTCTAATTGGGGTATACTGTCTAATTTTTAATCAGAAAAGAAAGTGGCATAGGCGGAATAAAAAATTTCAAAATTAAAAAGAAATGACGTCTTAAGTCACCCGGTCACACAATATCCAACATCACGAGCCAACAACAATGATGCTGGGAGCCACCGACAGCGAGGAACAACTGATAGGAGGCACAGTGACAGCACCCAGTGAAGCAGGGGTAGGGATGCCATCTGGCTAGTCTTTTACTGGCCTGACCTATATTTCTAAGCTCAGGCTGGTAAAACTATTGAGAAAAGCAGTAAAATACTGTATTTTCTCCACTACTGAAACATAAAGCTAAAACAGCAAACACATAAAGAAATTGGTTAATACATATTTGAGCTGTCTAGATCGTTTCAGAATGATTATTAGAGCAACAAGAGAGATAATTGCCATTTTACAAAAGAATCCTGACAATCTTACACATATTCTTTTTCACCTATCAGCTCTTTGTGGTTCCAGTATACCAAATGTGTAAACAAATGGCAGGTATTTTTATGTAAGAAAGGTGGAAACCCTAACCATGGATCTATCGATATAGTGGCACCATTTAAGGGAGACAGTGGTGTTGTGTTCGATTATAGTTTCCGAATTAATTTCCCGATTCATGCCCTTACATAGGTTTAATTCACATTGCCCTTATATAGGCATAGAAATCCAGTCCTTATTTAAGAATAGCCCATGCTACCCAAACACAGGCATGGCTACTTCCATCGGTTCATCTACGTCACAACGGTTTCTTGGAAAACCAGACTCTTAAGCCGTTAGGTACTTCTCCTTGCCTGGATAATGATTTCTCCAAGAAACTCATTATTATGCATGAACAACTATTCCTTAGGGGTTCATTCATGACGTTCATATGCCCAACTCTTACGTCAATACTGGCATTCCTAAACACCTTCAAGGTATAAATATACCTTCACTTGTTATGGCAAAGCACGGTGTGGTTCGGTGCAGTTCGACTACCTACTTGCAAGACGCAGCTCGCTACAGCAAGTGCCGAAGGAAGCCAACTCTCCAGCTGACGCACTGACAAGACGCTGACATCCTCCTGCCGAGAATCCAGCTCCAGTGTTTCTGACTCCCCTTGCGGGGTGTTGGGAAATCGAGTCCCATGAAAGAGATACCAACCTCTCTCATTCTAAGGTATGGAGCTGATTAGAGCCAGGGCTAGCCAGCAGATGCTATGCTTGAGAAAAAGAGCTGCCCGGCGACAGAATGCGAGAGAGACAGTGGGGCTGAAAGTTAGAAGTGTGTAAAAACATATTGAGAGGCCTGATAGCACTTCACAGCTTCTGGGCTGTGTACTGTAAATAAAAACAAGCACTGGCATAGCCAATAGGTCTCGCCTTTGGGACCGTATAAGTATTTAGCCATGCAGCACACTATGAAAATGGATGTGCATGTGATCCTCACTTAAAGTAACTGCACTTGTGACTATTTGGTGTTTAGAGGAGTTCTGACAACATTTGGCTACTGCACCTGCTGCACCATTCAAACCATGACCCTAGAGCCTGCAAAATAATGGCACTTGTGACTGCCTGTTTAGTTGTAAAATATAGCAAAACTCTTTATTTAGTGGTGTGTTTAGAGCTGCTGACCATGGTATCACTGCACCTGCTGCACCATTCAAATCATGCACTTGTGACAGCCTGTTTAGAAGTTAAATATAGCAATATTTGGTGTTTATAGGAATTTTGACAACTTTTGGGCCTGATGCCATTACACCTGCTGCACCATTCAAATCAAGATAAGTGCATTTGTGACTGCCTGTTTATTTGTAAAATATAGTAATATTTGGTGTTTAGAGGGATTCCTAGAGCCTTGGACCCCAGTGTAACTGCACCTGCTTGACCATAGAATTCATGTCCCTAGTGCCTACAAGGTAACTTAACTTTTGACTTCCTGTTTAGTAGGAAAGTATAGCAATATTTGGTGTTAAGAGGAGTTATGACAACTTTTGACCCTGGAGCCACTCCACCTGCAGTACCATTTCAATCATGTCCCTTGTGCCTGCAAGGTAACTTCACTTGTGACTGCTTGTTTAGTAGTTAGATATAGCAGTATTTGGTGTTTAGATTTTCAGCTGAAGATTGTATCTTGACTTCACATGCGGTCGGTTTTTATGCCGTTGTTGAGAACTGTGTGACTTATAGATATCCCATGACCATTGGATTTGAATTTTACGATCTTTTATGGAATACGTTGTATGCCATACATTCAAGCTCTGAAGAAGTCTCGTTGGAGACGAAACGCGTTGGCTAGGAGGCTATAATATGTGGAATGTAAAGAAACTCTACTTGTGAAAAATAAAGAAGAAAATTTCATCAAGAAAAATATACCCTGGAACTGGATGCTTTCTTTGTGAGCTATTAATGTTGTTGAAAACTGATATGCCACTTTGACATTCATGTATATAGTGCCGAAACTAATTGCTTTGAGTGTTGTTATAGGATTTGTTCCTATATTTGGGGGTGTATAGAGGGGAGTACTCCCTGGTTTCGTGCACTATCTAATAATCAGACACAATATTAATTTGTTGTGTGCGGGTTCGATCAGCCTCTACCCTCGGGTTTCTGTTCTTTAACTTAATTTGTGACGGCCTGTTTATTAATAAAATATAGCAATATTTGGTGTTTAGAGGAGTCATGACAAATGTTGGCTCCGTTGCCAGTACACCTGCTGCACTATTTCAATAATGAGCCTATTGCCTGCAAGATAACAGCACTTGTGACTGCCGAGGATCCGAGCAACTGGGAGCAGTGACGGTGGCCGAAACAGAAGGAAACCATAACAAGCATGGATGGAGTTAAGCGGGTGCCGAGGAAAAACAGAAGGAACAATAAGTCAAATACTACTCCTGTTGTGTGCAATGGATGAACAGGAGGAAATGTGAAAGCATTGTGATGACCAACCATAAGGAACAATGGGTGAAATCTGATGGGAGGGAACCAAGCACCCAAAGGAGGGGCAATTACAACCAATGTACCAATCAAAACCTGCATTTCAGAATTTCACAGTTAACAACAAATGGAAATCGATGGGCGTATTTGAAGCCCAAAGTAGAGTTAGAGCAGGTCTTGTAGGCAGTACAAACGCAGCCTACAATCGACCTAAAAACATGTGGGACAGGGATGTCCGGTGAGTGTTGAAGCGAGTGGGGGAAGTGTGTGGGAGTTGGGGGTGGGGTGGCCCTTAGAAAAAACTAAATTGCTGCCACTATCCAAAACAATAAAAGGCATATGGCAGATGTGAACTATTTCATAGAGTGCCCTGGAGAAGTCATAATATAACCAGTATTCCAATGTGAAGCTGGTGATTGTAATCAGCTCTGACCTCATTATACTTTGAAAAATAGCTATGACAAATAATTTAAAAACCATGGATCCTAAACACCATGGTAATCTTGATTCTGGTGCAAACTACAAACATAAGTTTGTGCCAAAATTTGAAATCCTGCTAGTGTGTAAAGTTCCTGGTAGTTTTTCCCCATTCCCATTTCACCTGGTGAAATGTGTGCAGGTAACCACAATGTCCCTATTTTTGCGCACAGAACTTGGAAAATATGCTGTATTACTGCAAGATCACCCATTTGGTTCCCAGAAATTAGACTGGAGAGGTGATAACTCACAGAGAACAAGCATTTGCAATGCAATAGGTCTCGCATTTACGTGAGTTTGAGCTATTGACATTGCAAATAACAATGCCTTTTATGTTTGTTTTTGTTTTTAAAACATAAATAAAAGGCTTTGTCATTTACAATGGCAATAGCTTAAACTTGCGTAAATGCGAAACCTATTGCATTGCAAATGCTTGTTTTTTGGTGCAGTTCAATGCTTAAATTAAGTGCAGTTATTATTTAAGTGTTGAAGTGTGCCCCGTCGATTGTTAAGAATGCCACAGCACACGGAATATCCTATACCGTAGTGTGGGAATGTGTTGCGCCAAATTGGAGTGTTCCCATTTACGTAAAACACCATGGACTTGTTACAGTGGCACGGTTTCCAAGTGCGCAGTAATCACACTGGGAAGTTGGGCCCAGAATCGGACCCGAGTCCTCAGCCAATCTGGTTCACAGGCCGTTATTTTGGTGCGTGTTTGTTTTGTTGTGTGCCTGGTAGGTTGGTTGAACCTTGAGGCATTTTGGAGTTCTGCCACAAATGACGGCTTGATTGAGCACAGTTAATTTGGGCAGTGGTACTTGGAAGGGCAGAGCGAAGAGCACCTGTTATTTACAACGCAACGAAACAACTGTACGCCTGTTATTTACATCACTCAGAAACAGCAACACGCCTGCTGTTTACAGCGCTACGGAACAACCGAAGCCTGCTATTTACAGCCCAATGAAACAGCACGCCGCCGCCTATTCACAGCTTCATAAAATGGAAACCCACCTGTAACTGACAGCGCTACGAAGTGGCAAAGAATAATACAGGGCTACAAAATGTCGGCGTCTGTTATTTACAGCCAATGGCAGAACTCCTAAGTGCGTATAGTGTTACATAATCGCAATTAACTGCGGTCACGAGCGCCATATAAATGCACAAGGCTTTATTTTTATTGTGATATATGACAAAATCATGCATTTTTCAGTAAGAGATGACTGACTGTTGTTCAGTTGCTTTGAAAAGATCAAGGGGTCTCAGGAAAAAATGCCTCGTACAGAGATCAGTTTGCCAGATAACTTTTACTATTATTTTTCTTAGAAGGACGATTTTGCCGTACATCAAAAATCATTTCCTAAAAAAATGTTGATGAGTCTGCATTTATGGAGTACAGTGAGGTATGCAAAAAAAACAAGACGTGCGCGCGCACGCGCACTGGCAAAAACGAAACCTATCGTGGGGCGGGACTTCCGTTTTGTGAAGCCCGCGCCCACGGAGTGCCTGGCCAGAGAAAGAGCCCCGCGGAGGCTGCAGATGTCCAGAGTGGCGGTAAGTGGGCCTTAGTTGTAGGGGGGGCGTGGGGGGTGCGCTTCTGTGTATGTGTGCGGCGGGGCGGGGGCCGGGGGTCTCTGTATGTGTGTGTGCGTGCGTGTGTAGGTGCACTGGTGTGTGTGTGTGTCTCTGTGTGTGCTGCTGCGGGGGCGGGGGGCAGGGGGGGTGTCTCTGTATGTATGTGCATGTGTGCATGGGCGCTCGTGTGTGTGTGTGTGCGCATGCGTGTGTGGTGTTGGATTGCGAGAGCATGTGAATGGCAGGCAGGGGATGTGCACAGCGCCGTGCGCGCCCTCGAGGGCAAATCGGAGACGGCAGAGGCTCGTGCTTGTACACCGTCTCACATTCCCCCAGACATGCCAGCAAAAGATCTTTCGCAGACAAAGGCATGCTTCGCATGCTTTTTAGGTCTGCTCGACCTAAAAAACGAAATCCCGGAGTATCAGTAGTTCCCTAAGCAGGCTTACCTCTTGGGTCAACTGCAGCTCATGAAATGAGGTGCCAAATTCAGAAGGTGGTTAAGTTCATAGCCTCATTTTCAACTTTGTGGTCATTTAATCACAATATGGGGTAGTTTTGGTTAAAGAGCATAATCTATGAAAAACTGTTACAATGTGTCCTTTTAATTAGCAAATATTTTTTTGTGCTATAATGCATTCCTCATGATCTAAAGCAATACTGATGAATCCGAAGCGGTGGTAATCCCTTTAGGATTGTGTTGCTCCTCACTGGATCTGGTCAGCATATAAATTCAACATCAAATAATATTTCAGAGTCAAATGTAAAGTGCATTAGGCACAATAAAGACTGACAAATAGTGTTTTGAAAACCATGATGGTTTATTGAAATTTAAACAGTGCTTAATTTGAATCAGTGGATGCCGGTGGAGGCTCACTTTTAGGAACCAGCACTTATTTTTCCTCATCAGACCAGTGACTGCCGGTGAAGGTAAGAGCGGTGGGGCAGGGTGGGGGGAGATGACAGACGTTGATGAGGGAAAATGAAATATTTAAAAAAAAACCTTACCCACCGCTCGCCACATCGCCGACTCGGCGATGTGGCAAGCGCAAGGTAAGTGGTTTTCTCTTTTTTTATTTTATTTTCCCCTTGTTGACATCTGTCGACTTCCCCCCACCCCGCCCCACTACTCTCACCTGCACTGACTGCCACTGCATCAGACATTTGAGGATGAAACCACACAAACAGGGGAAAAGGAGAAAGGCAAACACTTCACCATAGGAGAAAGCAGGAACCTGCAAGAGTGAGATAGACGGGCAGAGAGTGTCTGCCAGTGGATTATAGAGTCCTGAAGTGGATTTATTTGGGACTACATAGCCTTGGTATATGGGGCGTTTTCATCTAATAGTGCCAACCGCTGGCTTCTGAGCAGCACTTTGGGGAACCGACAACCATTATTTTAGAAACTAAACACTGAGGTTAAAGGCATTACCGAAAGCAAAAGGAGTCAGTCACACAGTCATTTATCATATTATAGCAAGAAACTCAGAATAAAATGCATTATATGAAATAGCATAGTAGTGTATAATTCAGTTCAAGTAAATAAGTGATATCAGACCGACAAAGTCACCTTTTAAAGATTAGGAAAGAGGTAACACAAGACCCTCTGGATATGCCTCATTTTATAGGGTGAAATACAATAAGATTCATATGTTTGGTGTGAATGTGCAAAGGTCTGTAAATCTCATCCAATCGGGTTAAAGAAAGAGCAATACAGTTTAAAATTTCATTTGTCAGCCCTATCCAACAGATTCATATTATGTATTTTCTCTCCTTGGTGCTCCAGTGACACCTCATAATTAGAACAAATGACTACAAATCAAGGTAGAGTTCCCATGAGAACCACATAGTTGTTCCAGTAGGTGAGGCCTTGGGAAAGCATTCAAGCTGCTAACACAGCATGGAAACGAAGCTTAAGAACAAAGTACCATGTTGTACATGAGAGAATGACATTGTGTTCATTGCATTGTTTGAAAAATATTTGTTATATGCTAAATGCTTGTGTGGATAGGACAGAAATATGACAACATGGAAGAATAAAATGGCTGCAAACAGTAACAACCATTTTGAAACTGAGGCCCAAATTATTCAACGTTAAAATGAACATAGCTTCTTAGCAGAATATCTTGAAATCATGATGTTTTAATTACATCAAGTTAATACAATTCTACATTTTATTAAAACAATATGCCCTGTCAGTTATTGATGGTACAGGCAGCAGCTAAGGACCCAGGATATAGCAAAGTAATGTAAAAGGACATAAAGAAGTGTTAGACCTGGCATCATTGGTGTCAGTCTCCCTTCCATTTTGTCGGATTGCCTCCTCTGTTTTTGATATGTTTTTGCTGGTTAGATGCTTTGGGCACTGTGCCACTGCTATTCAGTGCCACAGTGCAAGTGCTCCCTATGTTAAATTGTTGTACTAATTAGTGACTCCCTGATTGGGTTATTTGATTTACTTGTCAGACCCTAGTACAGTGCACCATGGGTGCCCAGGGCTGGTAAATCAAATGCTGCTGGTGAGCTTGCAGCACCGGTTGTGCCACCCACAGACTCAGCTTGTGAAGTGTGCCTCGGGCCTGCCATTGTAAGGCCTGTGTGCAGTCTGTGACTGCCATGTCGACTTGGCAAGTTCACCCACTCGCCAGTCCCTAAACCTTCCCTTTTCTTCATATCAGACACCCCTATGGTAGGCCCAAGGGCAGGGTGCATTGTAAGGATACGGTAGGACATGCCCTGGTGTGTGTGGCATGTCCTAATAGTGAATTCCAGCCATTTTTGTTTTTCACTATTGCAAGGCTACCTGTTCTCCATTGACCAGACTGGGCAGTTTGATCATTACATTTTATAATCCTAACTGACTCAGGGAACATGGTAAAAATTCGAATTTAGTATGGCGGAACTCAAAATGATCAAATACATATTTTAGTAAAGTTGGTTTTAACATTCTGTGTTTGAAAATACCACTTTTAGAAAGTGGTTATTGTCTTGCCTAACTATCCAAGCCTGCCTCTGCTAGGTTCTGTATTCCTTGTCTGGACTGTGAGTAACAGGGGCTGTGGGATTCCAGGAGACAGGGTGGGGCAGCCCAGTGGTGAATAGAGAGATCTGCATCTAGATGGGAGGGAGGAGTTGCATCCGGGACCTGAATAGGGATGTGCCTTCCCTCCACAATGCTGGCTCCACCTCCTATGGTCCGTCAAAGCGCCATCTTAGCGCATCGCAACCGGAATGCATCACGAGAATCCACGCATCACCTCCTCTCTGGTAAGAATCAAGACGCATCCCCTATTCTGCGCAAGCATTGAGGCGCGACGCATCGTCTCCCCCGAAGCACGGAACCGACACATCTCCATTCCTGCAAACCTTTTGTTTGTTTTGCATTACGCATCCAGGTACTTTGTTGAGAACTTTGTCGCATTTATCACCAACTTGAATTAAGCAACTTCTACCATCTTTAAGCCAACTTTAAGTACAGTATTGTGGATTTTTGTTGTTTGTGGTCTTGTGTTAAGTCTATATAAAGGATACTTATTTTTAAAAAACGTCTGTGGTGTCCATCTGTAGTGTTTTCACAGTATTACTGTGTATATTCACAAATGCTTAGCACACCGCCTCTGAGATAAGCCTGTCTTCTCGTGCCAAGCTACCAAGGGGTGAGCAGGGGTTATCTAGGAGTGTAATCCCCTTATCCTGACTTAGAAGCAAGGGTCCCTATTTGGACAAAGGTGTACACCATTGCCAACTAGAGACCCCCAGTTCTAAGAAGAAGTAATATGGGTTGCTAATTTGTGAATTTACTGTTCATATTGAAATTTCTCCAAACTTAATTTTGTTTGTTGAGTAGTGAGCATTTTACCATTAGACTTGTAGGGCATCTGAATTCAAACAAATGTTTGCCCACAGTAGTATTTTTAACAAGGATGTAGCCTTACGGCTAAATCGGTTGACCTCGAAGCTCGGGAACCGGGTTCGAGTCTCGGCAACGACGCTCAACATCCCGTAATTCTGGGCAAATCACTTAATCTCCCTATGCCTAACAAAAATGAATGTGTCCATCTGTAATGAAACTGGTGCTCATGTAAAGCGCTCTGATATCCGATGTCTCAGGTCTAGTTTGCGCTATATAAAACTCCCCAAAAAATAAATGAAAAAAACCCAATTAAGTTGATCTTTCCACCAAGACAAGGAGTTTAGGCTTGGCATAATTAAAAGCTTTACTGGCTGATTTGTCATCCGCAGTATGGTGGATCCAGGACTCCTGCCACTGTTGCAGTGGATGAGCCATGGCATTTTGATTTCACAATCAGGTTTTCTCATTGATGTCACTGTCCCAGTGAGGAAACCCTTCAGAGGGAGTCCACTGAAAATTCATCACGTGCCCAGCTAGAATGATAGAATTTTCACCACAAAATGTCAGCGTCGCCCCCCAGCCAGCAGCATTAAAAAAAAGAAAATATTAAACCCCAGTTTATTATTGTTTTATTTTGTTTCCTGGCCCAGTCTTGGGAGCAGGGCTAAGAAGATGATAGGCACCGAAGGGAGTGGTGGGCATTGCTATCAGTGCGCATAACGGCAAATCAACATGCACACTTAAACTCTCTCCAACCCAGCTGCATTGTTGGGTTGGAGACAGCAAAGCATAAGCTCCTAGTCTCCCTTGGAGTGTAAATCCTCGGCACTCAGGCCAATCCTGAAGCTGCTCTCCTGCATGACAGCAGCTTCAGGATTGGCCGCAGGTGAGGCTGGGAGCCTGTGCCATCTGTGGAGCAACAAGAGGAGCAGAAGACCAGCGATGCGGCAGACTGCAGGCAGCAGGTAAGTTCTATTTCTTTCCTCCCTTTTTTTGCTGTTGTAGTCATCTCTTTCACCCACCCCACCCCGCCCCACTTCTCTGATACCGGCTGATACTGCAAAATGTGCTTTTTTAATGCAATACCCCCAAAGTGAAGATATATAGTAAAAGTCCACATATTCTGTCGTCCTGACAGTTCCAAGGGTGTTCACAGCAAATTAAGAGAACTATGCTCTCTTTCGGCGGAAGCCCACCACCCTTACCATAGCAATCTTTCATGGTGCCCATTCAACCAAACACAGCTTTAAATCTGCCTCTGTACATGGAGCATCTTAGCTGCCACCATCTTTGATAAGTTAGTATTGCATCATGGCAGAACTGATGGCAGAGACAGAGGTGCGTGCCTGCACCAGTGAAACAAGCAACATCAACAGACTCCGAAAGGTGGTGCAACTGCTGGAGGCAAACGCGAAGAAACTGCTTTTTTTGTTCAGATTCTCCAGTGCCACCTGCCTCTAACTCAGACTATACATGGTATGGCAGAATATTGTGTAAAGAAATATAACCTTACATAAATATAAGGTACTAAATATTGTTTACAGCAGTATTTCCCAAACTGTGGGTTGCTATCCATTGGTGAGTCACCATATGTTTTCTGGTGAGTCGCGAATGAGAATTAAGTAAAGATCCCTTACATTTTCTATTTATCTTGACACATTTGCTATGCTTCAAAGATGGGAGTCAAATGTCAGGCTATGTCTTCTGACAAATTTCTGCCTAGTCTTTTAACGTGGGGATTGGTGTTTACTTTTAGCTCGCTGACTGCAAACTGAGAGGAGTTTTTGAAGTGAACTATGTGACAAACTTGCTGTAAGATAGGGAATGTGAAAGGAAAGGCTATAGGAAGTCATTTGTTACAAAACAATATGTAAATACCTCTAAATGAACTCTACACATATTTCAGAATATAACATCATTTATGAAAGCAAAAATGAATCCCTTTTTTGTAATTCTGAAGTGTTATGGAAACAAACCCTTGCAAGTATTCCGAAGCAAGACTGCTGTGAAACTTCCAGTATTTGTGCTATTGTTTCATCACTTCACAAAGCCATTTCAACCACAAATCGTCTCACTATGCGTGATCATAAACAGTCATCCCACATGTGTATGACTTTCACACATACATTGAGGAATATGGATGTAGACTAATGGTTGAAATGTTTGTAAAATACATTGAATACACAATATTTATGTCAGACGTTATTCTGACAGTGACATTCTAGTACCACTCACCACTGTTTTGTCACCATGCCTACAAATAAGAACTCATTATACAAAGCACTTTTTTCTGATTAAAAATTCAGATTCATTTCCCTTAACAGCTTTAATACAAAATCAAGTGTCAGACATAACATACTGCTTGACCCTTTATTGCTTCTCACTAATTCCCAGCTACATACCTGGTACATTTTCTTAACTTCGAACCAATATACCTTTGACACACTAGGGCAGGTCCCATTTTCTTTGTCCAACTCAGTAGATCACCTTCAATGCAGTCCTTGAGTGGACAAAGTTTAATATTAATCTCCCATGAAAAAACATAAGTCTTATTAACTTGTAAGAGTTCATGTTAAGGGGTCGGAATCAAACATAAATTGAAAGATCCAGTTGTGGGTCTTTAATATTTTGCTTCCGCTGTCGTCCCTCTCAAGCACTAATCCAGTGGGGATGGCAGATGTTTTATACTGGTGTGCACAGAACGCTCACCCCTCTAAAAGGCTAATACTTTCAGGGCGTTCAGTGTCTTAGGGCAGATGGATTCATTTTGAAGTTCAAGTAGCAAAGCGGGGTATTGGGTATTTCCCCCAAGCTCCTGATGTGTCAGCTCAAAGGGCCATTGAAAGAGGATTAGCTGAGTTAATGTGAAACAGTTTTCAATGTCTCATGTTGTGGCGGTCAGGAGGCTGATCTACAGTCCCAGTGTGCAGTCACTCAAAAAGTAGTGGGTCAAATCCACTTACTAAGGTTCGCTGCCAGAGGTTAGGGTGCTTAGTTTAAAGGCAAGCGAAAAGTATGATAGATACATTTGAAAAATGGTACTCCTCTGTGAAAATGTGCGGCATTTGAAAAATGTACTATCAGTTGAACACAGGGGGCCCGATTCACAAAGATAAACCGAGATAAAAGTCTAAGTTTACAACTTTTGGTATTCAAAATGGCATTTACGACTCGTAAATGCCATTTTTGAATACCAAAAGCTGAGCTTTAAGACTTTCGGTAATCACAAAAGGCATTAATGCCTTTTGTGAATACCAAAAGTTGTAAAGTTAGACTTTCGTCTCAATTTACCTTTGTGAATCGGACCCAAAGATTTTACGGGAGTTGGTGGATGTTCAGCTAGGCAGTGTACTGCTGAAAAGGCCATCCCTACCTTAATGTCACTAGTCTCCCTCAGGCTGCAAAGCTGTGCAGTGTATACTTTCAGAAAACATCCAACCGGGTTGTGCAATGGCAATACAGGTATAAGGGATGCACTGCAGTTGAGGAAGATCTCTGGAATTGGCCCCTAAGTGCAGAAATGTGCATTTCAATGGATCCACACACCTGTGCGAGTGTATCTATGGATGGGCACTCACATGTGCACTTTGACAATTCACTACTTAAATGCCAAGATATTGAATCAACCAGAATTTGATGTAAGGTGGTCCAGTTATCAACTGGATCCCTTGAAGTACCACTGTACAGTATGGAAGAAGACCCCACCCAACCACCATACAGATGGGTTCAAACACGTTGACTTCATAATTTTCCTTCAGGGCCGCAAAAATGGTCAAATGCACTACTCATCAGTAACACACATTAGTAATTTCTGCCATTAGTATATGTTGCGGACAGTTACCCACCACAGGTGGGCTCAGTCAGTCAACTTTCTTTATTCAGTTTTGTAGTAAAACCATAAAAGACAATGTTAATTCATAACAATAAAAAACAGATTTCAATAACATTACAAATGTAAGTCAATCATTTTCCTAAAAATGTACATAAATACAAAAATACAGTAGTCATATAAATAAATCCAGCATGGTTAAAAAATCGGAAAGAAAGAAATAAAATAAACAATTTGTCATACTCGCTCTTTCAAGTTCCTCAATTTGACAGCGCCAGCTAAAAAAACAGCCACATAAAACAGGGGCGCTGGTCTAAAAGCAATTCTAAATGGAACAGGGCGAGTTCCGAGTAAAGTGCTTTTCTTTCAACAGTGGAATGATAAATCTTTTTTTAAGTTATTTTATTTTATTTAGCGTACAGTCATGTAGCTCCTCTTCAATCAGCACATCGCTGATTGCGTCTCTTCGTATCAGCATGTATACAAAGAGAATATAGCAATGTACATTGAAATGATGCTTACAGCATGAGACAACTGTTATTGTTATGTTAGAACAAACAACATCATCTCAGTTGAGTGTTAGTGGAAGGAGGGCACAAAGGGGGGTCCCTAGTGACATCCGCAAGGGTTCTGGTATCCGCTTTAGCCAGGAGGGGTCAGATTATGTGTGTTGTGTGTGTGGGTACAAAGCTGCCATTTAGGGGGCTGGTCTTGGTATAGGGTCTCACAACCCTGCGTGTGGATGGGATGTTCCCTCTCACGGTGGGATGTCGTTGTCGGAGGCCAGTTCTTTGTAAGCATGGACCACAGCGTTCCATAGATCTGAGATGGATAATCGCCTGAGTCTTCACTTTTCCTTTCTGTGTAATGATGTGCCTTCAGGTTGTGCACAGTGTTGGAGGTCTTGGGGCCAGGAGGGCTAAGTGGGAGGGTTGCTGCCTTTTATCATTGAGTAATGGCACGGTATGGTGCCAGTCATATCCTGCCGTAAGTCAGGAACTCCCCGGAAGAGAGTCTATGCGGCTGTTCAGGGCCTCAAAGTCAAGGAGGGGACCATCCTTAAACAGGTCTCCTGCAGTGCATAGGCCTGCTTTGAGGCCAGATATCACAATTACAAGGTTCCAGGGAACAATCCTTAAACTAGCCTTTAGGAACCGTTAGCAAAGAATGAATCATGTTAAGTCTAAATCTAGGGAACAAAAAACGATGGTGAAGATACAATCCTAAATGTACATACGGTACAAGAGTGGCACAGTAATCAACATGAATTGAGATCTAACGGATGGTTTGGCAACTCCAGTTTTTCCCCTATTGACCCTAGCTTCCCTAGTGAACCTAGATGAACCCATAGACCAGGTTCGCCTTCACAATCTTTTCTGTTTTATTAAATACTAGCAGCCCTTCCCGACCTTGTCCGGGAGCATTCAGGCTTCCCCTACCCCTGCCTCCCTCGACATTGCCCAGCAGCCCGTGCGCCCGCCCGCCCCGTCCCGCGCCTGCCCCGACCCCCGCCTGCCTTGTAGTCTGTTGTGTTGTAACTCCCCGTCCCCCGCCTGGCCCGACACACGCCTGCCCCGACATTAACTCCTCGTCCCCCGCCTGGCCAGACACCCGCCTGCCCCGACATTGTACCCGGAGCCTTACCTCATCCGCCGCTCCTCAGTTCACCGCTCCTGGCCGCTCTGTGTTGTAACTCCCCGTCCCCCGCCTGGCAAGACACCCGCCTGCCCCGACATTAACTCCCCGTCCCCCGCCTGGCCCGACACCCGCCTGCCCCGACATTGTCCCCGGAGCCTTACCTCATCCGCCGCTCCTCAGTTCACCGCTCCTGGCCGCTCTGCTCCTCACCGCCTGTCCGCCGCCGCTCCTCCAGCGCGCCATGTCCGCCTCTTCGCTGCTCGCACCGCCGCTGGCCTGTCCGCAGCTCCTCACGTCACCGCTCCTCCCCCGCGCCATGTCCGCCGCTCCTAGGACGCAGCTCCTCCCCGTGCTCCTGACGTGAGCACGCACGTCGCGGCCGGTGCTACTTTGGAGGAACTACTTTTTTTATATACATTTTTTAAATAACGTTTATTTTTTATATTTATATAGCCTATAACCATCTACACACCCTGACGATTCCAACGGTGTATCGGGTGTGTAGATTGGCACCGTGGTTCCCGAGTTTACCCGCCTCAAAGCCTGAAAGTTCTTACTTTATTATAGTAGTATAGATCTCCGGTCGCCCTAATTCAATGGAAGATCCCTGGACAAGAGAAAACCACGGAACTCTTATTCGATCCGTCCAAAGTAGGGCAGTCCCTTAATAACGAACGGTTTACCTCGGCTTCATGTTAAAGCAAACAGATCCACTGCAGTAAGGGATGCCATTTTAGGCTGTCAGTAAGAAAACCATCTACCAACTCTTCATGAGCTAATAAAGAGCCAGACTTATTTGGGAGAGACAACAACCTCGTCAAAAAATGATTCTCCACAATTTGGATGGGAGAAACCTCAGCGTACCCCCAAGATGTCACTGCCATAGCTGGACTCAATATTGAACTTTATTTGAACTCAGAGGGATATAATCCAAGAGATACTATAACAGGATTCGTACCCAAAAATATAAGAACTGCATTTCTGGGCTTTTATCAACAAAAACGTTTAAATTGACCAGAAAGTATCACAGGTTTTCTGCACCATCAAGGAAATGGGTTTGTGTTTCCAAAATACTTGAAAATTGAAAAAGTGTGTGTGTTGTATCTTATGAAATATGTTACAAACATTTACTGCTTCATTCCAGTGTTTTTGCTTCACTAACAAAAGCCTGAACCGGACAGAGCCTGTAATAGTTTTTTAATAACCTCCATGTTTTGTTCTTTATGAAATTGTAGATTATAGAAGATTATTACCACACATGCACCTGATCAGTGACATTCCCCTGTGCGAATAATGCATCAAGAAAAAAGGCACGCAATCAATAACCATGCTCTAGGCTATATTTCAGTTACACCTGCATAAAGCACGTGATTTCCGGCATTATGCTTTTTATTCAAAATTCTATGAAATTGCGCCATTACCCTCTTGGCATAATTAGAGGTCACTTAGGTAGAAATCTTATCAACGGAACAACGTAAACTGACAGAACTTGAGCAGTACTTGCACTCCTTTTTTAGTGCATCCTTTCATGCAAAATGGAGGAGAGGATGCATTTTGTTGTAACACATAGTGCAAAATGCCAGATTGGCCTTTTGCATAATAGTTTGGTAACATTCTGAAATTTCGCATAATTTTGCAAGAGGAAGTGATGCGAATTTTGCACACCCTATCAACACCCCTTAGGAAGAATTCTACCCCTTCCGGAGCAGAATTCTTAACAGGCTGACTCCATAGGCTTCTATGTGGGCAAAAACACTACACACCAAAAAATTGTTCAGGAAAGTTGTACATGCAGAACCTTATGATAGGGCAACTGGTTACCGTGAATTCCATGTTGCTAGAGTAAGGCTGCATTTCATACGGTAATTACAGCACACAGTACCACAAAAAGAGGCAGGGCCGTTGTAAAAATACCCACATATATTTATAGAAAAACGTTTTTGTACATGAAAGGAAAAGCGTTTACAAGTTCTACACCTCTTGGCCAGCCACGGTTTGGTTTTCGTGAAATACATTTTGGCTTTGACTTTTAACCACATTCAGAGTTTGTCATTCTAAAATGAGCATATGCTTGTTTAAGGGTCTGGCAGCATTAGAAAGCAATGCCCTCCTACAATAATAGGGCACGTAAAGCACAGCTGTGTCCCTACAGACCAAGCATCCTTGAAGTTATGATATTTAATGTATGATTGGCCTTTTCATGCCGGATCACAAAATATTTTTGACTACTACATGTCCTTGGTGATAACTAAGACAGTCCTTTGTGGGAACATTTTTACCATAAAGCTAGATTGATGGAGGTGGCAATGTGTATTAACAATACGTGTGCATAATTGTTGTGGTGCATTTTGTTGTGCTGATGATATGCTGTGTTTTTTATGCTGTTGTGTGTTTGTATTGTAATACTGCATTGTGATGTTGTGCTGTACTGTGGTTGTCGTGTGGTGTTTTTACTGTTTTGTTATGTTACGCCCTGTATGCTTTAGTTGTGTTGTTGTGTTTCGTCGTTTTATGTTATTGTGTTGTGTTCTGTTTACTTAGGACATGTCAACAAATGCTGCTATATTTCCAACCAAAAGAAGCACATTCCTTTTAAGCCTCACTGACAAACAGTCACCTACCTGCCTATGATGGTAAAAAGGCACACTTTTTGCTTTTCAACTATTTAAGCCACCAGTGAACCTAAACTGTGGCAGAGACCTGTCTTGCTCACTTTTTGTGATACTGTCTTGTATTGCTTGTGAGTTTGTCAATGATATTGATCAAAAAATGCATCTTTTAAATTGTCTAGCACATTGTTTTCAATTATTGAACTAAAGAAATTCGACGTATCAATTAGATTTGATGCTTCTTCTATCATCTCTCCTGATCCATAAAGAAATTTAAAAAACTTTGGGAAAGGGTTTATTGGTGATTTTGGTGCTTTCCCATGTAAGAATAGTGTACAGTGAAATAATTGTGCATGAAGTTTGGTGAGTTGTGCTCAAAATAAAAATACATTGAAAAGGTCAGCCAAAATTCTATTAAGCCATAAAATGTTTTTTAACAAAAAAAAGACTCCAGAAATGCCACAAAAAAGCTCATAAAATGCCTACCTTCTCAGCATGAAGTTGGAACTCATGAGACATTAAATTGCTTCAAACAATTATTAAAACTACTAAACATTAGGCTAAAATCAGCAGTACATAAACAAGAAACCAAAAATGTGACAACTCTACTCCATCGGCCTTGCAGAGACACCTACATTTTCGGAGATTTACCTAATTTCCTATAAACCCAGTCCATTTTATGCCACATGAGACACACTATTACCCTCCTCGTCCCTGTTCCTTGTCTTAGTCCTCACATACTGAGATGTGTTCGCACCCCAAAGTAGGAATGCTGTTTATCTACTAAAAAAACTTTTCTTAAAATATTACAAATCAAGCCTCTACATTGAAGAAACCCTGTTTCTTGCTTGTCTCGTTGATAGGTATTCATGTTTTTGATTTAGAAAGTTACAATGACTGGTGCTGGTCACATCTATGACTACATTTTATGACAAGGTTAATAACCGGTGAGCCAACAAGGTCTGGTTCAGTCTGTGCAAAGGCAATACCAACAGCCAACCTTCTTCTGGCCACTTCAAAACATTAAGCTTCTCAGTTTGAGTAAATTGGCAAGAGGTTTCTTCGTCCATAGTTTGAAAGGACACGACCAGGTACCGATAATCAGGGATGGGACCTAGCGGCGGAGTTTGGCCAATTCTACGCCCACCTATATGGGAGGGATGAATCACTCCTCAATGACGGTGCTGCATACTTGATGCAAAGCTCACTAACCACCCTAGCAGAGAACATAGCAGCCCCACTGGAAATAGATATATCAGAGAGGGAGGTCCTCCATGCCATTGGGAGGTTGAAACTAGATAAAGCTCCAGGACAAGATGGGTATATAGCGCATTCTTCATCTAGTCTGTCACGCCAGTAGCAGCTGGCGGTGCCCCAGACTCCGTCCCTCCTCCCTGATACTCTGCTCAAGTTCCATGATGTGGGCCTCCGATTTCAGAAGCGATTCCCTCCAGGCTTGACTTGCCACTGGACAAAACGAGATGTCAATTTGCCGTATGGTTGGCTTCATTGCCTACCGCAGGGGTTCAGCCCCTGCTATCGATCCTACGTTGAGGTCTAGGTATCGCCTGCCCGATATGCTCCCTATATTTCTCATCTTGCAAATTCCATGGAGAGACGCCATCAAAAGGGTTGCCTCGCAGGACCCAGCTGTATCATGAGAACGACTGAAGTCCTCATCCTCGGACCATCCCCCTCCGCCTGGGACAACTCCTGGTGCCCCCCCGTACTGGGCACCACCCCCAAGCCCACGGACCATGCACGCAACCTGGGCTTCATCCTGGACTCCTCCCTCACGATGACCAAACAAGTCAACGCCGTCTCATCATCTTGTTTCAACACCCTGCGCATGCTCCGAAAGATCTTCCGGTGGATCCCCACCGAAACCAGAAAGACGGTCACCCAGGCCCTCGTCACCAGCCGACTGGACTACGGGAACACCCTCTACGCTGGAATGACAGCCAAACTACAGAAAAGACTCCAGCGCATACAGAACGCTTCTGCACGACTCATCCTGGACATCACCCGCCACAGCCACATCTCAGCCCATCTGAAAGACCTGCACTGGCTCCCCGTCAGCAAGAGGATCACGTTCAGACTCCTCACCCACGCTCACAAGGCTCTCCACGACATGGGCCCCAAATACCTCAACAACCGCCTCACATTCTACACACCCACCCGCCAGCTCCGATCGCCGGCCTCGCCCTCGCCACCGTCCCTCGGATTCGCAGAACCACCACCGGAGGAAGATATTCCTCCTACCTGACGGCCAAGACATGGAACTCCTTCCTCACCCACCTACGGCTGACCCAGGACCATCTCTCCTTCAGGAAGCAACTCAAGACCTGACTCTTCGAGCAGTAGCTGCCCCCCCCCTCTCCTCCAAGCGCCTTGAAACCCTAGCGGGTGAGTAGCGCACTCTATAAATGTGTTTGTTTGATTGATTGAGAGTGATCTGATAAACCTCTAGGGAGGATCTCTACAGCCCTCACCCTACTAGCCGCACTTGATGGCACGAATATATAGTCGAGTGGGGAATATGAGTCGTGTACTGATGACAGATATGCTTAGCCCTGCTCTTCCCTGTGTAACCGACGCCAGGTGTCCGCCCAGGCCAATCCCGTCACCAGGGAGTGTAATTTGGTAGTTTGACGAACGTTGGAATGCCCCCCCCCGTCTCCATCTATCCCTGGCCATGTCCATCACATCGTTCCAATCTCCCCCTATTGTTGCCAGCCCGTCAGGTATATCTGCCCACAGGGTCGTAAGTCGCTCCACCAGCGCCCAAGACAGCTGCGTGGAGGCATAGATACAACCCAATACAACCTGCCCCTCGAATATGGTGCCCCTGGGTGTCCATCCACGTCTTAGAGTGCTTATAGGGAACCCTACAATGAATTAGAATCGCAACCCCACGGGATCCCCTTGTGAACCCAGAGTGGAATGTTTAAATATAACCATATCTAAGAAGGCACAATGCCTCTGTTCCCATTAAGTGCGTCTCCTGCAGCATCAGGATGTCGGCACAATAGCGTTTGGCCTGCTGAAGTATAGCCCCTCTTTTCACTTTATCTAGCGCCCCTCTGACATTCCAACTCACTATCCGGAGATCCCCCGCATGAGTTCGCATCATATCTGTTGGGACCCCATCAATAAATCCTTTGGCGTTGGTATGTGGGACAATTAATAACCAGTTTGCGAGCAGTGGCTCTATATAGCAGTGATGCAGTGCAAACATAAAATATGAGTACCCCAACTTCCCCCACCCCACCCCATACCTCAAAACCACTGAAGTATTTGTTGCGGTGGAGGCAGCCTGCAGACCCCAACAAAGGTACCCAGCCCAACCCCGCCAATGGATCCCCAGTAACCAGCCCATAGTCAGCGTGCGTTCCGTCCATCAACTGAGTTCTGGCAAAGGTACTAGCCCCCCTCGTGCATCACCGGTCTGAACAGTGGGCTCCAACAACCCCCTGGTGACTATGAGGCAGAGGTCCCCTGCTGAGACAGTGATGTAGATCTGCTAGGATCGCTACAGGATTGAGATTGACATCTGGATCTTGATCTTCTGTTTTCTTTTGCTTTGGGCTTGGATGGTTTCCCAAATACATCACTGGATGATGAGTCTGATTCCCTCCTGGGCGGCGTGTGGGGCCGAACCTTCACCGTCTCGTCCGTCCAGTTGAAGATATACTCGGGCGACTCAAAGAAGAGAGTACGTGACTGATACAGCACCCGCAGTCTGGCGGGTTATAGCAAGGCATATGGGAGTTTCAGGTCGCGCAGGCGAGCCTCGGCTGCCAGGAAAGACTGCTGCTTCTGTTGGACTAGCAGCGTTTAATCTGGAAACACGAGAATGCGGGCATTATCATAGGTCAGGGGCTCTTTAGCTCTGGCCTGCTTCAGGATCACATCTCTGTCATGATAGTTTACTATCTTGGCTATGACAGGCCTCGGTCTGGCTCCTGGAGGCGGCTTCTGCGTCAAGGCCCTGTGGGCCCGTTCAACCACAAAACAGCAGGACAATGACTCTGGGGGAAGCCAGCTCATGAGCCACTGAGTCAGAAACCATTCCATGTCCCCCCCCCTTTGCATCCTTTGGGGGATCCAAACGTAGATTGTTCCTCCTGGCTCTGCCCTTTGCGTCTTCCATTTGTGTTGCCAGGCCTCCGGTGACCGTCTCCAATGAGGCAACTTTTTTTCTGTAGGGTAGTGATGGAGTCTTCCAACTCTGAGATCCTGGTCTCAGTCTCCGTGATACGCTCCACTGCGTTACGTAGATCTTGCCAAGAAGCATGACATCTGATTCCACTGCCCCAATATTCGCGTCCAAAACGTCACTAGACTGTGTAATGACCACCATAAGAGCTGCATTGTCCGGCATGCCCCCAGTCACGCCCCCCCCCCTGGTTGGCCGCAGCGCCGCCTGGTCCGGCGAAACGGTCTAATGTACTTTTATTGGCGGATCCTCCTGCCGTTTCACTCTTCATCAATGTTGCATTCGGGTTTGCTCCCTAAAGATGGCCGCTCTGCAACCCCCAACTCGATCTGACTGGATAGCCCACGCTTGTATATCCTGTGTTGTGAAGAGCTTCATTTCTTGCCTGGTCTACTGGCCAGAGCCGTCTCTAGTCCAGATCACTCAGGATACCCAGGCTCGGGCGTAGACCCCTGCCCACAAGCTGCACCGATTACTAACCCGGCCGCCTCCGCAGACTGACGTGTCTCCTCCCCCCCTAATGGGTGCCCCGCTGTCCGTTTGCCCGCTGCTCCCACTCGTCAGGGGTAGTATGGCACTAGGCCCGCACCAATGTCCTGTGCCGGAAGTGCCTACTAGGCCTGGCACTCAACTAGACAGATGTCAGTGATGTGGACCAGCCAATACCCAGCCGGTCCCCTTTTCACCAGGCCACAGATCGCAATCCTCCAGGAGGTTAGTCTAATGTTTGCAGGGTTGGCCATGATTGATAACGGCTACATGCTAGCCCCGACTCCCACATCTGGACTGGACCAATAACCAGCTTCACTCCATGGCAGGGCCCCACAGCCCCCTTCACATGCCTTTTAATACAATGCGGCACTGAGCAGCCCTCCACCTGGGCAGAGTCACAACCTCACAGGGCCCAATCGCCGTGTCTCCAGGCTGCACGTCACCAGCCCCTATGTCTCAGCAACCCAGGGGCGCAGGAGCCTGAAGAGGCTCGTATATCCCCAGCCGGGGTTCTGCGCAATCTTTGGGCGCTCACCGCCACCAGCCCAGGTTCCGTCAGCTCAATGTCAGGGCCAGGTATATAGCGCGTCCACCAGCCCCCTGCGCTGCCCCATTCTAGCCGCTGGGAGGCGAAACTGAAGGTGAGGGGGGAGGGTAATGCAAGGAGCACTCACCGGAACGCTGCAGAATTCTTCCCAGCCCCACACAGAGTCGCTCCGCTATAATGGTGCACTTTTGGGACCCTGAAAATCCAGGGAAGCAGGATAATTAGCTCAGGCTGAGCGAAGCTCGCCTAACGTGCATCCAACATGATGGATCGCTAGGCCACCAATCCATATTGTCTTATTTAACTGGTTAATGTGGACGTAAAAATATTTACCGGGATTTTGGTGCGCAGGCTGGGGCAATATCTTCCGGGCCTGTGGACCCGGACCAAGCAGAATTTGTGCCCGGGTCCTACATGTGGGGACAACATGGAGCACCTCTTTCATCTCATGGATAAAACGCACAGCGCTAAGACCCCCACACTTTTCCTGTCGATAGATGCCGAAAAGGCATCTATCGAGTACACTGGCCTTTTCTTAAGACGCATTGGAGGCCTATGGCTAGGGGCCCCGGTTTCAGAGCTGGATGTGGGCTAGCTATGCAAAGCCATTGGCATTAGTGCAGGTCAGTAAAATAGGAAAGTCCCAAATGATCATAGATCATAGGTTTTTTAAAAGGCAGATGCAACTAATTATCAGTACACAACTCTGTCGACATGGACACTAGAAACAACTAATCTTTCTCTCCATGCATTCGGGCATTTAACAGGTAATTAAGGGAAATTTATATCAAAGCACCTTTCACAAGACTGTCACAAGGTATTGCACAATGATTTATACAAGTTTATTAAAAACAATATTTTCAATAGACATTTTATGTGTCAACAATACAAAATCACCCAAAAAATTTTAAAACCAGTATCTCAGTACTGTACATAAAGCTTAAAAAGAAACAGTTTGTCGACGCAGCGTTTCGGTTGTTTGAAGTTAAAAACACCTTCTTCAGGACAGTTTCTTTTGGTTTAGCAACACACTGGGACCTGTCAGTTCTCCCTTATGGATATAATTCACCAACTTCATGTTCTTTCTTTATTAATATCGGTACCGTATTTGAGTTACCTTCGTTGTTAGTGATACACCGCGTAAAAACCTACAGCGGAGCCACCGTTGTCAATTTGAGTGTTCGATCTGGGAGCTAATAAGATACGCAAGGCAGTAAATATATAGATAAATCTCTATTGCGGTCGCACTCCTGCTTGTATAGAGGACTGCCTTCGGGGGAGTATTCTCTTGGATTAGTCTTTTTTTCCCATTTAGACCAATCCGGGTATGATAATACGGCCTCCCTGCTCCGTCTGCGGTTGAACTGGCGTCTGACGTCACGCTTTAGCGGTTCTGGATCACGAAATGCTAGGGGCCCCGGTTTCAGAGCTGGATGTGGGCTAGCTATGCAAAGCCATTGGCATTAGTGCAGGTCAACAACTCACTGTCCCCCTCCTCTCTGATTTTCAGAGGTATGTGGCAGGGATGCCCTCTTTCGCCTCTCCTATTCACGTTATATATGGAATCATTTGCAGAACACATTCATAGGCATCCACTTATTGAAGGAGTGCAGGTGGGAGGCCAGTCACACAAAATAGCGCTATATGCGGATGACGTTTTACTAACTGTCACCAAACCCAGACAATCGCTACCCCCGCACCTAGAGGAACTTGTCTCTTTTGGAACAGTATCTGGCTTTAAAGTTAATAACGCTAAATCTCAAGCTTTAAATGTTACAATCCCTGCTGACCAACAGGCGCAACTTGCGTGGGAGTTCCCTTTCAGATGGGCTACTAAAGGGGTCCCCTACCTGGGTATAACCGTGATGTCAACCGTAGATAAATCCATTTCCGACAACTACGCTGAACTCCTGGGAACAGTGCCCACACTCATTCAATCTTGGCACAGGACCTATCTCCTGGCTGTGATGTATTGCTGCTGTGAAAATGTCACTCTTACCCAAGATTTTATATCTGATGCAGTTGCTGCTTCCACAACCACCCATTACGGTGATATAAAAGTTACAATCGATTATTGAAACATTTATTTGGGGGGTAGGCGGGCACGAATGGCCAGGGATCGAACCTATCTTCCACTCACCAAAGAAGGGCTTGGCATTATTATCAAGAAGCCTGGCTGTGCTTTATGGTAGAGTGGCAGCACCCAATCACAGAGAAGCATTGGTGCTTCCTGGATCAAGCAGTGGCAGGGATACATTTATGAAAAATCCTGTGGCTCCCGCGACAGTCTCGCCCCGTGGGGGCATACATCTCCCCAGTGGTTTGCGCCACTGTGGCAGCTTGGGATAAAACCTGTGCTTCTAAACAACTTTCTACTCCGCTCTCACCACTGACATCGATCTTAGGGAACACAGATTTCCTGCAGGCTTTAGATGAAAGAATGTACACCCGATGGCAGAAAGCTAATTGTTAACGGATTGATGATCTATTCGATGTACATGGCCTATTAGACTTTTAATGAAATGCAAAGGGATTTTGGACTACCGGATTCGGAGTGCTGGTGTTACATTGCAGTGCAACACTGGGTTATGACGCAGTCTGTTAGACCACATGCTTGAAGGAAATTTACTCTATTTGAGCACCGGATACTTTAGATGATCATCGACTACTGTCGGACATATACCCATTCCTCAACACTACCACCAATACCTCACACACGTCGACTAGGAAAAGGTGGGAGGCGGACTGTGAATGTGGCTTTACAGACAAAAAGTGGGTGGGCAGCATACACCGAGCATGTACGTCAGCTACCAGTGTCTCCGGCAAAAGAAACCTTACTCAATTCAATTCATGAAGCTTTATTCGGTACATATAAAATGGCCATAAAAGCGCAACAAAAAAGAAAAATACATGATATAAATATTACAAAATTCAGAATTCAGATCAATAAAAGATTCAATAAAATGCATACAGATTTCCTAAAATAACATGCTTTTACGTGCATTGATAGACTTGATTAAAAATGTAGCAGTAAAAAAACATACATCGACAAATTCCAAATTGAATATTAGACTCATTGCCTGGTTAACTGTACGTATACCATATTTAACAAACAAGGGTTTCAAATAGGCTATTCGGAAGTTCATGTACAGTTTGCATAATAATAAAAAGTGCAAGGTGCTTTGTTTAGAGACGCCATCACATAAGCATGGCCCCATCGGATGTTTCTTAAGGTTCGGTTGTGCCACTAAGTGGTGTGCTACCCCAAACCTTAGTCTGGTCAACACAAACTTATGGGATGGCCTGGTCACCAAAATTAGATAAACTGGGAAACCTTCCTTTATAATATATTTACTGTAAAACATGACAGTTTCCAAAGATCCATAAACTGAAGCCCGCTTCCTCGCTCTATTAACCAAAAATTTGGCTTTTAGCTCTACTTTAGGAATTTGAGAGGCGGCAGTTGGATCAATCAGTACCTTTATATTAAAAATTTACAAAAAACAATCAGCAACATATTTAAGCCAAGGGATATTACGATGTTTATCCAAGGACAAACAATCCTCTATTATAGATCTATTAAATGACTTTTCATCCTGAAGCCAAATGGAGCACCAAACCATGAGTGGCCTTAAGGATAATAGATCGTTTAAAAAGTGAATATCCAGCTCCCGATGGATCAACTCAGAGGGGGCGGAGAGAGGTTGACATAAGAGCTTTTTAAAAAAAGTGTTCTCCTCCTTCTGTAAATTATGATCACATCTGTGTCCCCATACACCCGCCCCATACAGTGCTATGGTGACACATCTGGCCTGGTATATTTGCAGCATATCCCTAGTCCTTCTATCCCCAATTTTTGCCGCAAATTTAAAAACACCATAGGAGGTTTTGGCCATTTTATTGCTAATGTTATAAAATTCATTAGTCCATTTTCTGTCTTTTGAGAAGGTTATACCAAGATAACAAAATGTATCTACTCAAACTAGTCCATTACTGGTATTACATTCCGGCCCGCCTGGCCCAATGGTGGAAAGGAAAGGGTGGACCGTGTTGGCATCATTACAATCAGTCAGGCATACTTGTTCACCTGCTATGGCATTGCCCCAAACTTCATTGTTACTGGGCAGATGTTTTAAAGGATATAGACCAAATGTTTCATACTGAGATACCACGCTTCCCTAGTTATGTTTTGCTAGGCCTCCCCAATAATCAGACATATTCATTACACTCTTACAGGCTTTGGTTTTGAGTGTTTTATCAAGTATATGTAGCGTCGGACTGCTAATCTGCTATTGTTATTGTTTTTGTTAGCCTAAATTTAAAAAAAAAGTTACAGGAGTTCCATATAGGTGGGAGACTGGAGCCCCAAGTGAAGAAACACTTAACAAGAGAGAGGAGATATCTGGTGGTCTGAATTTCTCGCAAAAAGACGTGCTTGTATAACGTGGTGAACGCTGCTAACCTGTCTGGTATGCTTAAAGGCCTTCATTCTGAGTCATGTTGAGTGGTAATCCTGTAAATTTGCAAGATCTTACTGAAGAGTAAGAATAACCCGGTGCACTCTTGGACACAATGTGTGTTCTATATCTGTACACATAAAGTTTTTATGAAAAAGTCGTGGTTTGAATGGTTTCCAAAAGTTTTATTCAACCATATATCATTATTCCATCATATTAGTTCCATATGGTGAAATTGTAAAAGCTTGTCCATCATTGGTTATCCATAATACGTGAAATTACATCCATAGTGTAATATAATCCCCGATGCATTTCGCGCTAATGAGCGCTTCTTCAGGGGGTCTGAAAATTAAATGGGAAGTCATTTGTATCATACTGAATTTCAGGAGCAAGATTAACATTCACAGAAAACAATATACTAAAAGTACTTAGCATACTATATAGTAGGTGCAAACCAATATAATAAACATTACTAGTAAATCATAGCTAGAGAAATAATAGCGTAGCGGTCCCACGAGTGGAACAAGACAAAGATCCTGATTATGGAACAAAAGAGCCCGCAGGCATCCCACGTAACCACCCATTGGTGCAAGTGCCTCGAAGTGACAAAAAATAGTAGTGAGCGACGTGCCGCTTAAATAGTAGGAAAGCCTTAGTGTTTGAAAGAAAAAGTGCTCAAAACAAAGTTGCCATGTGTTTAAAAGCCCTAAGGGTGTAGAGAACCCGAGTAATCAAACGGTGCACACTAACACGGACTATTAGGGTGGTGACTAAAGGTACATCACACCGTGAGAATCAGATCTGCACAAGATTGTATTCCTACCCGTAGTTAGAGGTGTTCTAGTTCCAATCTAAGACGGTGTAACAGTGAGAGTCGGGTCCCGTGTAACAGCGAACCCGGAAGACGCCGCGCATGCGCGATGTGTGCTCATAAGTAAAGAAGAGTAGTTAGATATGGAGAAAAGACTCGCCGAGTGTAAATACAAGCGTAAAAACACAATTGCTTTCAACAACCAACAATAAAAATACCAAGTGAACCCTCAATATTATCCATGCTATTTGGTAACTTATAAGAAAATTCCAAAAGTACTGGTAGCGGTACACAAGTTAAATACATCAAAGAAATATATGTATACCTGTGATAGAAAATGAGAGTGCCACATATTTAAACTAAGAAATTAAAAATAGGTAGAAATAAATGCTCAGGAAGCAAATCAATGGGGTAAGTCATGGAGAAACCGGAAAAGTAGGAAGGAATGAAATTAGAATAGAATAAATTCAAATAATAAGAGTGATAAAGGTCATCACAGCTGATGGAGAGATCATGAGGTCATATGTGATAATAAGTACATATATTTACAAGTGACAACTGAATTCAAGTCTATCATTTAATCCTTTAGGCTGTGTAGCCTGTAAACGATATATCCAAGCAAGTTCACGTTGTAACAGGATCTTATTGTTGTCTTTGTGAGGCTTTTTCTCCACTGTTTCCAAGATCAATAATCTGATTTGGCTGGGATTGTGCGACTGTTGAGTGTAATGAGCCGCTATATTAGACTTTAAGTTCTTTGTGCGAATGTTGCTTCTGTGCTCGTTGAGTCTGATTTTAATCTTTCGTTCCGTTTTGCCCACGTATGGGAGGCCGCATGGGCATTTAATCATGTATACAACGTTACTTGAGTCACATGTAGCATTTACTGCAAGATTGATAGGTGTTCCTTGGGTAGGGTGCGTTAGTGTAGATCCAGGTATTATACTGTTGCAATGACTGCAATTGTAGCATGGAATTGTTCCTTTAAACCTGGTGTTCGTAATCATGGTTGGTTGTTTCAGAAAAGATTGTATGGTCTTGGTCCGTTGGTATGCGAAAATGGGGTGCCTCTCAAAAATGTGGTTGAAATCGACTTCAGCTTGTAGTAATACCCAGTGTTTGCGAATCACATTTTTAATTTGTCTTGAATGAGTAGAATATTTAGAGACAAAAACAGGTCTACTTGTTTGTTGTGAATTTTTACATGCAGGTTTCAGAAGTTCTACACGATTCTTCATTTTAGCTCTATTTTCAGCCATGAGTGTGATTGGTGCTGGGTAACCTCGTTGGTGGAATTTGTTGAGGATATTAGAACTGTTCTCTTGATACAGGTGTTCCGTTGATGCAATGCGTTTTGCTCTGAGTAACTGTGAGTAGGGTAGGTGGCGTTTCAGACTGGGTTGGTGAAAACTTTTGTAATGTAAGTAATTATTACGATCTGTGGCTTTGGAAAAAATTTAAGTTATGAATTGATTCTCATGTATTTGAATTTGTACATCCAAGAATGAAATTTCAGTCATGCTCAGCGTGTGGGTGAATTGTATCCGTTCATTCACTTGGTTGAGATCCCTTATTGCCGAGTCATGTTGAGTGATAATCCTGTAAATTTCTCATGGAATTACCACCTTACACGATTATGAATTTTAATTGGTGAAGCTGAAAGCAGCTGGAAAATGTGTGCTAAACAGGGGCGTAATAGGACATTTGTATGCAGTAATGGGCCCGATAATTACGAGACCAGGGCACGAGTCGGGGTACACGCGGTTGGACGGTGTCCACCCACTTTTTTCACAGGGTTAACGCCGTCCACTCTGCCAAGGATTTGGGCCCCACTGAATAATGTGCTGAACTCGTCTCGGTGTAATTCTGTAAACACCAGAATACTTCCAGCAGCGCCTGCACGTTGTCGACTTTCCATCTGCAACAAGCAACAACGCGCAGAGCGGGGGAGGGATGGGGCTTTATAATTTAAGATTCCTGCTGGGCCCATAACAAATGCAGAATTTGAGGGGTCATCAGGCCTCCTTTTGTTGGCGTCTCTTGGCTGGGAGGAGTCAGGAGCCTCACACCTGATGCAAATGAAGCAGATAGGAAGCAAAAGCTCATACCTTGTTAGCCCTTCACACATAATTAAGAGAGGCAGCTTTTCACTTTGTTCAGTCCCTGTTTAAGAGATATGCATGCACTGTAAGAATATTAGATGTGTTGGTCTTTCCCAGTATTTACATGAAGCAAATTGCATTCATATAGAGCTTACTTCCCCTGAGGAGGCGTTGAAATAATTTAAGTACCACTATTTTTTCTTGTATAGCTCTACTCATTCCAATGCAGGGTGTCAGAGTGCTTTATATCAACACGTGCATATTACATGTACAATATATTATATAAGTTTGTAAATGAATGCACAGGATATGGTACATAAAACGGACGGATTGCAAGGTGTAGAAGCCACATATCATCTTCCATAGCTCACTGTGCCTCTATCCTCGCAATGCGCTCAAACATACACATGATAGACCTGCTAAACATATATGTGAGGGCTTTAGACCTGATGTTACTTCTTGTGATGCCACTTCTTGTAAAGTCATGGCTTGCGATGCCACTTTCTATGATTTCAATTCCTGTGATGTCATGTGTGCCGTGATGTTGTGAACGATTATGTTACGCGCTGTGATGTCACACGCTGTGATGTCACTTGCATACTGCCTAACTAAGTTAGTCCCCCCACTCCTTTATTTAGGACTTGTGCCCTGTCCGGAAATAACATGTCTTTCCTCATAGGGGGACAGAAAATGGTAAGGGCTCAGAGCTGGTAACTGGGGTGGTGATTCCAGCCGAAATCAGTAAATATGGATTTTCCCTTATAGTGACAAGTGGTGATTTGCCAAATGAACAAAGGGTCAAGTGACGAAGTGAGGCTAAATGATCGACTTACCCCCAGGGCTATAATTCTCCCATGTATTATAATCGCTTCCATCGGAAAAAAATAGTTCAAGTAGTTTCTGTTCATATGTGTGTGTGACACGCACAGTGTGCCACAGATGTGTTGGGAATCAAAGGACATATGTTTTCCCCTACAGCACTGTCACATTTCATGAAAATGTCAGCAACATTTCCACTTTCACTGTGGCTCCCTGCTTTCGTCTAGCCAGTTAAAGTCAACGATTATTCTAACAGGAAACATCCGTGGAGCTTGACTACATTTAACGCAGCTGACTGATTCACACCACGAGCTTTCCAAGAACGGCACGCGCCCCTTGTTTGACTGTCGTGATGACGCACGGCCGGTGTGGGCCCAGTCCCAGCTTGCACGCCCGCATACGGTGCACGTTAATAAGAGGTTACGACCCACGCGCCTTCTTCAAGACAGCAGTAATCTCTAGGAATGCCGGAGCGCGAGGCACGGTGTTCAGCAAGTCATATTTGTCAAAAGCCTTCTGGACTATGGATGAGTGCTGATCCCCGGGGGCAAGAGTAATACGTTCCAGCTTTGTTTGGCAAGGTTGTTTCATTAGAGGTGATTTGGAGGTAATAAAATTACATTAAAATGCATTGCTGCTGCTGTTTGCCACCCCACCACATAGATTTCTATTTTACATTGTTCATATAATGTATTTAACAACATAAAATGAGAATGGTGGGTTCGTCTGAATTTCCATTTGGCAGCTACGCATTCTGCAGCACTGAGGTATGGAGTCCCAGTGTGTGATCACGGTGCAAAATCAGCTTTGTTATCCACTGAGCTAGGATGACCGGCACATCAACCTAACTGGCTAACAAGATGGCTGTCTCCAGTGGCACTCAGCACACGCGCAGCCAGGACACCATCAAACTGGAAACAAGGAAGTGCAAAAAAGATAAAACAAGACAACAGGCTTTCTTCATCTTTGCACCCAGGATCCATTAAAACATCCTGTATCCATTGAAGCCAGCCTAAACCTGTTCTAAGTTAAGAAAAAGCTGAAGACACACTTCTTCAACGCCTTAACCGCGGCGGAAAAGCCGCGGTGCGGGCGTTCTAAAGGGTGGGCGGGGCTTCGTCGGCGGCAGCACTGGAGCACGGAAGGGGTTAAAGAACGCTACATCACAAAGCACTCAACAGTCCGCAGGTGGTCCTGGCAGAATTCATCTACCATTGACTGTATCTTTGCCTCTGAACAGGTACAGCACTCTGCTGCCTTTCAACTGGGTTAACGTTATATGTATCCCACATTATTCACATATTGTTGCATAGCATACCCCAGTGGGGTAGCAAGTCTTTCTGCTGCTTGTGGCGGTCCCTGTGTGTTTGCCACCCAGCAACGGGTGCAGGTAAGAGGAGGCATTCCACCACCACCCAAAACTTGTGCCGCTTGGCAGACCGCCACCCCTCCCGCTATGCCACTGGCACCCATTATGAAACACTGACATATCGAACCCCATGAAGAAGCTCAGTCATATTTATTCTGGCACAACATATACACATTATGAGGCACTGATCTATG
The DNA here is from genome assembly GCF_964261635.1 of Lissotriton helveticus. Classification (NCBI taxonomy): domain Eukaryota; kingdom Metazoa; phylum Chordata; class Amphibia; order Caudata; family Salamandridae; genus Lissotriton; species Lissotriton helveticus. Next base: position 604,355,671 of record NC_136072.1, on the reverse strand, counting down.
GATGTGTTTGCAATGAGCCGGCATTGTTCAGTAACTATAGGGTCAATTGTGACTTGCTCACAGGGATAGTACTTGTCACCACAAGTCGAGCTTCTCTAGTGATATTTCAACCCTATGTGGGGAAGTTTGTAAATGCAGCAGCAGTATCCTCAATCACCTCAATTGAAGTTGCCCTTCCCATGAATTTTAGCCACACTTACTCACTTCCATGCCATTCCTCAAGCTGCCCCTTCCCCTTCTCACTGCTACTCTTCACTCTGTGTTACAGCAGGTGGGTGAAAATGTGGCGTCACTAGGGGGGTGCGGGGGGTGCGGACCGCACCGGGTGTCACCCCATCTGGGGGGTGACACCAATTAACACTGACGAGTCTACCTGCGTCCTGCTTTAGTGCAAGAAGCGCGCCACCACCGCACCCCGGCCCGCCGTAGCTACGGGCACCATCTGCCATCTGCATTCTGCACGTGCACAGAATGGATGGGTCACAGAAGTCAAATAGTCAAGGGTTTGGGTTTGCATTGTTGTTCTGTGACGAAAGTCAAAACGAAACCGAAGCCAAACCAAACCCAGTTATGCATATACCGGGCAGGCAGGCAGGCAATGGCATCGTTGACTTGCAGTTTGGTTTCACTGACACTTGCCCAGCAGTTTGGGTCCCAGGGCCAGAGGGAGTAAGACAGCGAGAGAGGGAGACAGAGGGAACTAGAGGGAGTAAGATAGAGAGAGGGAGCTAGAGGGAGTAAGATAGAGAGAGGGAGCTAGCGGGAGTAAGACAGAGAGAGAGGGAAAAAGAGGGAGCTAGAGGGAGTAAGACAGCGAGAGAAGGAGTAAGACAGCGAGAGAAGGAGCTAGACAGAGAGAGGGAGCTAGAGGGAGTAAGATAGAGAGAGGGAGCTAGAGCGAGCAAGACACAGAGAGAGGGAGCTAGGGAGTAAGACAGAGAGGGAGACAGAGGGAGCTAGAGGGAGTAAGACAGGAAGAGAGGGAGCTAGACAGAGAGAGGGAGCTAGAGGGATTAAGATAGAGAGAGAGGGAGCTAGAGGGAGCAAGACATGGAGAGGGAGCTAGAGGGAGTAAGAGAGAGGGAGCTAGAGGGAGTAAGACAGAGAGAGGGGGAGCTAGAGGGAATAAGAGAGAGGGAGCTAGAGGGAGTAAGACAGAGAGAGAGGGAGCTAGAGTGAGTAAGACAGAGAGGGGGGCTAGAGGGAGTAAGAGAGAGAGAGGGAGCTAGAGGGAGTAAGAGAGAGGGGGCTAGAGGGAGTAAGACAGAGAGAGAGAGGAAGCTAGAGGGAGCAAGACAGAGAGAGGGAGCTAGAGGGAGCAAGACAGAGAGAGAGAGGGAGCTAGAGGGAGTAGGACAGAGAGGGTGAGCTAGAGGGAGTAAGACAGCGAGAGAAGGAGTAAGACAGCGAGAGAGGGAGCTAGACAGAGAGAGGGAGCTAGAGGGATTAGGATAGAGAGAGAGGGAGCAAGACAGAGGGAGAGGGAGCTAGAGGGAGTAAGAGAGAGAGAGGGAGCTAGAGGGAGCTAGACAGAGAGATGGAGCTACAGGGAGTAGACAGAGAGAGAGGGAGCTAGAGGGAGTAAGACAGAGAGAGGGAGCTAGAGGGAGCAAAACAGAGAGAGAGGGAGCTAGACAGAGAGAGGGAGTAAGACAGAGAGAGAGTGAGCTAGAGGGCTCTTGACAGAGAGAGGGAGCTAGAGGGAGTAAGAGAGAGAGGGAGCTAGAGGGAGTAAGACAGAGAGAGAGAGCTAGAGGGAGCAAGACAGAGAGAGAGGGGGCTAGAGGGAGTAAGAGAGAGAGAGGGAGCTAGAGGGAGTAAGCGAGAGGGGGCTAGAGGGAGTAAGACAGAGAGAGAGGAAGCTAGAGGGAGTAAGACAGAGAGAGGGAGCAAGACAGAGAGAGAGGGAGCTAGATGGAGTAAAACAAGAGAGAGAGGGAGCTAGAGGGAGTAAGACAGAGAGAGAGGGAGCTAGAGGAAGTAAGAGAGAGAGAGGGAGCTAGAGGGAGTAAGAGAGAGAGAGCGGGAGCTAGAGGGAGTAAGACAGAGAGAGGGAGCTAGAGGGAGTAAGACAGAGAGAGAGGGAGCTAGAGGGAGTAAAACAGAGAGAGAGGGAGCTAGAGGGAGTAAGACAGAGACAGAGGGAGCTAGAGGGAGTAAGACAGAGAGTGAGAGGGAGCTAGAAGGAGTAAGAGAGGGAGAGAGGGAGCTAGAGGGAGCAAGACAGAGAGGGAGCTAGAGGGAGTAAGACAGAGGGAGAGGGAGCTAGAGGGAGTAAGACAGAGAGAGAGAGAGGGAGCTAGAAGGAGTAAGAGAGGGAGAGAGGGGGTTAGAGGGAGCAAGACAGAAAGGGAGCTAGAGGGAGTAAGACAGAGGGAGAGGGAGCTAGAGGGAGTAAGACAGAGAGAGAGGGAGACAGAGGGAGCTAGAGAGAGCTAGACAGAGAGAGGGAGCTAGAGAGAGCTAGACAGAGAGAGGGAGCTAGACAGAGAGAGGGAGCTAGAGGGAATAAGACAGTACCTAGCGCCGTACATTTCGACAGAGGTGGTCCATGCGGTAAGTCGTGAGGGGGTGACACCATGAGTTACCCGCACCGGGTGACACCAACCCCAGTGACGCCACTGGGTATGCCTATTGTTGAGACAGGCAATCCACTCATGGAAGTTGTACCCGTTCATATGGTTTGACATGGTATGTTATGTGCTATCACCCACTAGGGTATACTGGCACTGTGTACATGTGTGTGCTTAGCCCTGCCTATGATAGGTTGGGTAATTGAAAAGTGAGGTCTTCAACCTCTTCAGGAATTAAAAAAAAGAGGAGGCTCTGATGTGTAGTGGGAGGCCGTTTCACTCTTTAGAAGCGATTCAAGAGAAGGACCAGCCTTCTGATCCGGTTCTGCGTATGCATGGGATGTGTGCAAGTAGGAGTCCAGCGGAGCAGAGGAGTCTGGGTGGTTGGTGGAAGGATAAGCAACTGTTCAGGTTGGTGGGCCCTAAGTTGCATAGTGCCTTGTTTGTGTGTGTGAGGAGTTTAAGATGAGCGTGTTTGTGTATCGAGAGCCAGTGGAGCTTCCTGAGATGTAGTGGGATGTGAATTCTGTGTGGAAGGTTGAGGATGGTTCTTGCTGTCGAGTTCTGGGTGGCTTGTAGTATTCTAGTGATTGCTTGTCGATCCTGGTGTAGAGGGTGTCCCGTAGTCCAACTTGCTGGTGACTAGGGCATGAGTGACAGTTTGCTTGGCAGCTATTCGAAGATCATCCTCAGTGCCTTCAGGGTGTGCAAGCAGCATGCAGTGATGGCGTTGACTTGTGTAGTATGTCCAGTTTGCTGTTGATGATTATTCCAAGGTTCCTAGGATGGGTGCCGGGTGTGGGTCTGAGTTTGGTCAGTCACCAATTGGAGCCCCATGGCAAGGTGTTCTTTCTGAAGATCACTACTTCTGTCTTGTTGGTGTTGAGCATGAGACAGTTGGCTTTCATCCAGCTAGCGACTTCGGTCCGGCAGACAGTGAATCTGTTTCTTTCGATGGGGGGTCTTGTCCAAGAGGGAAAGTATGAGTTGAGTCATCGGCATAGAATAGGATGTTGATGTTGTGTGCTTTAAAGAGGGTGGGTCTGAGTGATGAACCTTGAGGCCCTCTGTTGGTAAGTTTGCGGGCTTTCGATGAGTAAGGCGCCCTGACTGCTTGTGTTCAATCCATTTTTTAGCTTAATTGTTCATTTGTTCGATTAAAAAAAGGAAACCATGCATAATTCATTGGATAAAACATCCACATAAAAAAGTAAAAAAAGAATTTTTTTAAAGAAAGGATAAGATGCACATATAATAATAGTAAAAAAATTGACCATAAATCCTCTACATCATGATTTCATAACCAAATAACTAATTGGTCTAATTAGTTATTGAATACTTTTATGTACGATTCCAGCAACTAAAAAAGAGTGCAGATGCAATAAATATTAATCTTTGGGTGTCAAAAATAAAGTGCCTATACAATGATAATAAGTACAGAGCCCAAAATACTCCTACATCATGAATTCATGACCAAATAACTGATCTGATTAAGTATCAAGTCTGTATGTATGATTCCAGCCCAGCTACAAATAAAGTGCAGATGCAATTAATATTAGTCTGTGGGTCTAAAAAATGGATACCCAACGGATTAAACCCCAAAAGAGGTAAAAAATGTGGGTAACCATCCATAGCCTTACCGAAAAGCCTTCACGATCCCCGGAGTTAATCTTGTCCGAATCCTTACAGTGACAGGATATAACTTCTTTTGCTAGAGCACCATGCTTATTTCTGCTATTCATCTTGTAATTTGTAAAAACAATTAGTTTATTGTTAAAGCACGGATTGCACTTTGCTGATCTTATGCTAATGCACTGGCTGCACTTTGATCATCTTCGTCCATCTATTATACAGTCTGCAACGGTTATTAGCACTCTCCCATACCACATCCCCAAATGGACTGATAGCACTTGGTTCAATTTTACCTTTCTATTGAGGCATTTGCCACCTCTACCGGAAATGCATTTATTTAGTTAGCCTCTGATATCCTGAGTGCAATAACACACTGTTAGCTGCTGGCTCCCAGACAGGGGTTTAAGTGGGATGAAAAAACTGGGGGGTCTCTCAAAGGGGCGTGGCCAGTATAATTAGGGGCGTGGCTTTAAAACACTCACACTAAAAATCTGTGCTTCGCATAGTGTGCCGCCCGACTTGTTTTTTGCTGTTTCGGTCATGGCATCCAGATATGTGATACAACAAGTAACATCATACCCACAACATGTAAGGACTATTGGCTTTGTCAGTGGTTGTTAGTTGCAGAAGATAAATAAGCTGCAACTATGGCTTTTATGTAATATTAAAAAAGCTTCCACTTAAAGCCCTAGTGACCCTACCACAATGATGCTACTCTTGCGTTTCAGAAAGAGAAGGGAAATCCAAGGAGAAAATGACTCTTTAAAGGATTTCCCTTCCTCCACAACGCTCACCTTGGCATGACGTCATGCCGTAACTTCACTGCTAATGAGAAGTGAGGAGTGTGGGCAGCGCACATAGGTGTGCAGGCTGTCTCGAAACGGGTCTCTATCGGGCTTTGGTTTGCATCCTGGCACTTTTTTCCGGACTGCAGTGACAGCAAACTGCTGTCACTGCAATCTGGGGAAAAAAACGGACCACCTGTGTCAGGGCTCAAAACAGAGCCCGATACAGACCCGTTTCGAGACCCCCTGAAAAAAACTGCCGGTGCTCAGACCCCTTGAGACCCGGCCCACTTAAAGCCCTGCTCCCAGACCATACTTACTGTAGTGAGCCACCCGGCCTCTGCAATACTTTGTAACGCACTCAACTCCCTGGACCGGGCGTGGACTGGGGAGTATATAATAAAGGGTGACGTCAGCGCACGTGGCTTACGGCACGAACGGAGCACCTGAGTAGACGTCCCTTATTGCAGCTCCGCTCTCAGTAGTTAGGCCTGCCTTGCCCCTAACCCCGAAAAGACGGTTGTAGCCCCGAACGCTTGTCCCAGGGAGTGCCCTTGGTTCCCCCCCCGCCCCCCCCCGTCCTAAGTTGCGAGTGCCCACAATCCAGGCACTCTCATGCAACTAAGGTAAGAACAGCCTAAGTTAAATGACCCTAATGGAATCATTTTACAGTAAGTGGTTGTTCCCCGTCCTAAATGTTATCCTTTTACCGCAGCTAGACATACACTAGGCTCTTTTATATAACACTGGGATGATTGTGCACTTCCTTTTTTATGTGTTTTAACCGTTAGTTTTAATTAACTGAACAATAAAGTTATACTCATACTCACTCATGTCCAAACCCATCTAAGATAACTGCTTACATTTCCATGGTAGCAACATTTCTCATACTCAGTTCTCATTTATTGCATAGGCCATAATTCGTAGCATGAATATTATAGCAAAACCATACAATAGCAGCCCATGTTCAAGGGAACTTGCATAGTAGAATCACGCCTACACCTTTTAGATCATCTCTTCAGGCGCTTCACAAAGTGCTAACAGCTTCTCATTTTTATCCAGCTTTCCAACTGCCATATTTAAAAGTTTAGTTAGTCTACAAATTAGTTGCAAGTATATACCCTGCAGGCATTCATTAACTGCACTTTTGACTGTACGAACTCCTAATCTGAGAAAACAAGGATGTAAGAGAGTTCTGCTTAGCATCAGCGAGTATGGAAATGATCAGATTATATAATCTAGAGTTGTGTATGGATAACCTCAACCCTCTAAAGCAATTTCAGTTCCAATTCTTTATCTTTGATTGACTATACATCAGGGATGCCACAGGGATCAATAAAAGCCTCAGCCTCAAATAGTTGATTCTCGTTGCTTATTTTAACTTCATCCCCATGTAACACTGTCAGTCAGAATAACTTTATTTCGCCAACACAATGTAGGCATAAAAAGTATACTACAGTAAAAAGAAATATTTGCAGTGTTTCACAACATTACAGAATGGTTAAAATATATAACAATGGTTATATAAAAATACAAATTCATAATTATTTACACAGTACAAAAAAAATCAGTTAATCATGTAACACTGAACTCCTGGTAAGGAGCAAAAAGGAAGTAGCAAGTCACCACTTGAGAGTTTACTGTATTCTCTGAGTTGAAACCATTCTGAGGATCTTTAGGCTTATTGATTAATTCCTTCCAGATACAGTACTTCAGGGTACCTATCATTAAGCCATTAAACCTGTAATAATACTTAAGGATCTGCAGATCAGCTGTTGGACTTCAATTCATAAGACCAAATTCTAAAAGTAGTTGTGAGGAGGGAGTACTGTTCTGGAGGATTGCCTGGATAGCAGCAGGCATAATCTTATCTAAACCAGGGTGTGTAGCTTCTCCCCATAGCTTGGAGATGCATATGTTATTGCAGGAATGAATTTAGCTCTGATTATCTGTGAAAACGAGGCACCAAATTGGCTATGCAGATTGGAAAACAGTTTCCTCAGATTTATTTGCAGGTGTCTTGCTCAATCTCTCATTGCAGCTAGATGGACTCTATAACTGAGCTTTTCATCTTGCCAAACACCTAGATATTGCTAGGCTTTGCACTGATCCTCCCTTTCTAAATCTATTCTCCAAGTACATTTGTTCTTTTTTCCATACTGAACTATTGTGGTTTTGCTAATATTTACAGTAAGATCATTGTTAATATTATAGCCATGAAGACACCTCGAAGGTCTTTGAAGACAAGTTGGAGAACCTTCCAGTAGCATGGTATCATGCGCATATTGTACTGCAGGAATGTGTACCGAACCTAATTTGGGGGGGAAATTATTAATTTCTGTAGAGTTGGAACGATGTCTGCTATATAGAGGTTAAATAAGAGGGGGCAAGAACACTTCCCTGCTTTAGCCCTCGGTTTGTAAACATTTTCTTTGTAACTGTTCTCCCTGATCCTACCTCCATTCTCACTCATGTATCCGTGTAAATAATTCTTATGCCTTAAACAACAGAATAGAAATTCTCCTGGATGATAGACTGATAGGTTCATCTGGACTGACCTTTGACCATAGATGCAGATTCTACCATCGGGCATCAACTGGCCCAGGGAATTTTGCTTTGTCTCCAGCGCAATACCCAGGAGCAACTACTTGAGGCATACTTTATTAAGGTCTCACTTTTGCTTCACCATAGAACTTTGGCTTCGGGCACCTGATGACCTGTTTGCGCCCAGAGCGATATACTGGAGCACTTTCTTTAGGAACCCCAATTATTTGCTGCTCTCAAAGTTTCGTCTTAAAACTATTCAAGCCCTGATGAAGGTCTCCAAGGAGAATGAAACGAGTTGGTTGAGCTTAAGTTATCATTTTTATCTGAAAATACTAATTCATAATAAAGACTTTGCACACTACAAGATTGCCTTGCACTTCTTTTATCTGGTGCACACCCATTCATAAGCAGACTGATAGATTGTGTTTTATCTGTAAAGAAGGAGCAGATCCATCAGAGAGCGGGTAATTAGATGCCAATTTCGTGCAGGCACCTGATGGAAATTGTGTGTGAGACTGTGTCAAATGCTGCAGAGAGGTCCAGGAAAATGAGGGCTGTAATTTCTCCTCTGTCAAGGATCAGCACATTTTGTCCGTGGTGATGAAGAGTGCTGTTTCTATAATGTTATTGAGCCTGAATCTAGATTATGTGGCGTCGAGGAGCTGGTGGTTGCTAGGTGGTTGGTGAGGCATTGGTTGTTTAGTTTCTCTAAGACCTTTGCCCAGTGACCTATGATAGGAGGGAGACGGATCGTTCATTGGAAAGCATGGCTGGGACAGGGGATGGTTTCTTGAGCAGTGGTATGACAGTGGCATGTTTCCAATTGTTCAGGATAGTGGCTGAGTTGATAGATGTGTTGACACTGTGGGTGCTAGAGCTTTACTGATCAGTAGGAGCTCTTTGGTGAAGGTGTGGAGGGGCAAGTGTCAAATGGGGCCCCAACTAGATGGTCTTCATGGTCGCAGTGATTTCGACTGTGGTGATTATGGGCCATGATGTCAAGGTTCATTCTTTGGCTGTGATGGAAAGTTGAGTTGCAATGGTGACGGAGGAACGTTAAAGGTTGAAGTTGCTGTATAGGGAGGTAATTTTATTACAGAAGAATTCTGAGAGCTTGTTGTAAAGGTCTTGTGAGGGTGTGATGTTACTAAAGGTGGCAGGAGGCACAGTGAAATCAGTGAGGATGGCAAAGATTTCTTTGCTACTGTTAGTGTCGGTGTTGATGTGATCTGCAAGAGCTGAGCTCTTTGTGTTTAGTAATTGCAATTTGCACGATCTGCACTCATGGTGTTCCGTATCTGCTGGCTGTAGTGTCTTAGGGCTGATTTGAGGATGTCTTTATCTGTGGTGTCTTGACTTGTTCTCCATTTGTGCTCATGTTGCTAGCAGTGGCGTTTCATCAGCTGTAGTTCCTAAGTGTACCAATTGACCTATGATCAGGCTCTTGACGTTGGGTTGCACTTGAGGGGAGCCATGGTGTCGGTACATGTGGTGATCCAGCTGTTTAGGTTCTTGCTGGCTTTCAGCAAGTTGCCGGTGTGCTCGTGTTGGTGCGTGGCGAAGACAGAAGCCCACTCCTCTTCTTTGATACTGTTCCAGGTGTGGTGGGAGGTTCTGGTGATGGGAGGTCTGTGATGGTGAGGGATGGGTATGCTGAACTGACGAGGGCCTGATCTGTCCAGGTCATGGTTGCTGGCTTGTCGACTGTGATGCTGCTGATTGAGGGGACATCAGGTCCAATAAGTGCCAGACGGTGTAGTTGGGTTTGGTAATGTGCTGGGCGAGGCCAAGCTATCTGAGGTTTTCCAGAAGGGCAGGAGAGTTTGGTTCGGTGTTGTCTTCTCAGTGAAAGTTAAGGTCTCCAGTGAGGATGAAGGTGCTGACATTGAAGATGAGGGGTGCGACACACTCTGTAATGTCACTATTGAAATTGGTACAGGGTCCTGGTGGTCTGTATATGAGGGTTCTGTCCAGGGAGAGGTTGGCTATGTTACATATCTTGAGCGTGAGGTGTTCCCTGTAGCTGGTGGGGGTGTGCATTAGGTGGTGCAGCTGATAGTATCTTAGAGTATGATGGTGACTCCACCTCTGGGCTTGTGCTGATGGTCTTGCCTGGTGATCTTGTAGCCGGTGGGGATGGCTTACCAATATCCAATGCAGGGGTACATGTTGTCCAAAAAGAGAGGCTGTTTAAAAGGAGAGGCCGAAACAACACAACTGGACACAGAATCCCTGAATGAGTTTTCCACAATTAACTGCTTTGGATTTTCCAGCTTCTATTCTCAGTGTTTAATCTGTAACATAAATACTCGCAGGGGACCAAAGTTTTTCTTAGAAGTCCACAACCTGCACTGCCAAATGCTGGAGTAGAAGAATACCAAGGCTGCCTAGTTTTGATTTAACCTCATGCCTCTTTCTTATCCACTATACACTTTCGGTCTCTCTTTTTTTTTTAAATGTCTTTTTATTAAGGAAGTACAAGAAAAACAATCGGCAGACACCTTACATTACGGAGTAAGCAACAATTATACAGACCAGCAGTGGGTAATGTACGGAAATTCCACAAGGTGAAAGCTAAATATCAAGCTACCATGGCATGCGATCGTTAAAACACAGGAGATATCGTTTCGACCAGTTCGACATTTTTCATAAGTCCGCCACCCTTGGGAACAGGATTTTTAAGGAGAAAAAGAATCGGAAAGCTCGAGTGGCAGGCAGGCTTAACATGATTGAACCATAGCAAAACAACGATCGCTCCCCGTTTGCAGCACTTGAAGGCAAGACATTATAAAGGATCTCGTGCACACCACCACCCCTTGGACCCTTCCACCCACCAATCAATACAACCCCTCAGGAAGGAATCTAATAACAGAAGAGGAACAGGATAATAAACATGAAAAACAAAAAGAAAAAGACAATACAACAAACCACTACCCCCCACCCTGCACCCCTGCATATGGCTTTCGCCCAACCCCAACTAGCAATGTGCCTGTCGCCCCAACGAACTGTGTACTAAACGTAGAAAAGAAAAGTGGGGGAGGAAATCGACATACAGGCTCCCGGTCCCCCCTCCCCCCTGCCAGAGACAAACGACCCCTGAACGCATAACCAAAAAACAATCAGGATATTCAATCAGAGCAAACAGAGGAGGTTATAAACACCGCCCAACCCTCCCCAAGAATAGTGGTAGCAAACCAATGCCTATTGAAGCCACGATACAAGCCCCTTTCAGTCAATCTCAACCTTGGCCCTTACGGTCTGCAATACGAACTCTCACAGGTGGAACCACTCTCTCAACAGGATAAACGAGATGGGAAAAGAGGGCAAGAATGTTCAGTCCAGATAAAGTCAATAGTAGTAATCCATCAAAAACTCCAGTCGCACATAAGCACCCCCTCTCCGACAGTAAGTCTCAATACTGTTTCCTCCGAGAACATGATGAAACTGCCAGGGGGAAAGAAAATATTCTAGCAGTTCGAGAGTGATTGAAAAGAGGCTCCGGGAACGAAGGGCCAAATGGTTCCACCTTCGTCGGAAGAACTATCAGTTGTGGCAATGCACTCACGAGTCCGAGGTTACATTCAGGTTTACTCTCACCAACCAAGGGCTCCAACACTGCATCCAGCACGAGGCCATCATCCACCGACAAGGCATTCACCGTTGGAGGCCCCGCACGTTTGAGATCTTGCAATGGAGCAGAGTCCGGTCTCAGGCGCTCAGTGCCAACTGCACAAGCGGACATTTTGTGGATCAAAACCTCCACATGGGAATGTAGAGCCCCGATGGCAATCAAGACGGTCCTTAGCGATGGTTCGCACTCCGTCCGACCCATCTCCGTTCGAGTAATTGCAAGCAAGGTCTTTGTCCCCAGAGCTCCGGTTCTCCGAGGGAGCAGGCAAGAACGGAGTGGTTGATCGTGTACCGCACGACAGTCTATCCTCCGCTACAGCGAGCGAGGACCCTGGCCCTTGGAACTCGGGGAGAGGGCGCACCCGGTCTCCGGGACAGGGGACTCCAGCCCACGGCCACAGTAGCGTCACGGCACCTCTTCTTCGGTGTTAAACAGACCGAGCGACCGCCATCAGAATCGGGCAAAATGACCTCCACAGCGAGAGACCGGACCCAACCTGGGTCCCACGGCCGATGTTGTTCAACTGTAACCCGGCCGGGCCAGTACTTGAGGCCCCGGCTCACCAGCAACACGGTGTAACTTCGTCGATCAAGTCCGCAGAATGAAAGGGATTGCACCACCGGGTTCAGCAACTATTCACCCACACGGAGGTCGGGCGTAAGATCAGGATACATGACAGGATAATCCGGCGGGAGACGGAGGTCGGCGGAGACGGGAGCCTAAGCGGCCATCTTGTTCACGAGCGGCCCACTTTCGGTCTCTTTATCTCACTCTTCCAGGTTCATTTCTTCCCTGCATTCTCCCTTTTCCTAATGTTTGTTTTCTTCCTTCCTTCTCAATTTGTTGTCTTTCTCTCGCCTGATCTGGGTCAAAGACTGATTATGACAAATTAGTCATGGTCCCGAGTAATGACTACTGATACCACCACTAACGAAGAACTGTCTCTTGTGGAGCAGGACAGCAAAAGATCAGTTCTGATGACATACCTCTTCAATTCTGAGGTTTCCTTCTGCATACACTGGCAAAGGCCCTTAAACCAAAAATCTTCCACCAGAAGTACAGCTTTCCTATTTTCCATTAGAATTTGAGGACAGATCAAACAGATTTGGGTCAAATAAACAAGGCTAGTATCAGTGAGTAATCCACACAGTGTTGACAGTTACTGCAGTAAATAGTTTTTTATTTAAGGAGTCAATCATGTTATTGGAGTCTGTTTCAGAAATATTTTAAAATACGGTTGTAATGTTGTAATTTAACATTGCAGGCTGCTGCTGATCTGAGGGTGCCGCTGAAGACACAAAAATAGGAATACCCGCCACACCATACCCTGACTTAATCTATACTTGTATAGGAAGCTCTGTTCTGACTGGCTGCTGGGACAACCAACCCAGTTTCTATTGGTTAGCGAATTTGTAGAATGTCCCTCCTGGACCCTTGGTGGATGCACATCTCCAAGCATCCAAATGATCATTGTCCTCTCCCAGTGAAGGCTTACAGGCACTGCAAGGGTGTGAGGCACTGGGTACGGACTTCTCCAAGATCAGAGTGGCAAATGCTAATTTTATTTCCTGCAGTGAATTCTTCATATCGAAAGTGCCACTGCTGAGTGAGGCCTCACAACTCTGGTGAGCTAGCGGTCTGTGCTACAGTGGCATAGTGAGGGTGTTATAGGACCTAAGCCAAGCCAGGAAACGGCTTCCAACCTGTGACAGCATAGTAATGGACAGTCATAATTGGGATGTAGAGGGCCCCTTACACCACTGGGCCCTGGTGGCTTCACACATAAAAAATGTAGTATTGATCAAGGCTTCTTCACTTGACCAAATTGTGACATATTGGTCAAATAAATTACTTTTAGTACCTCAGGTCCTATATCAACAGAAACTGAGAGTACTTATGTCCTTACTAAATGTATGAAGATATGAAGTGTGATCAGAAAACTGATGGCATCCCTTAGGGCACACTATAGGGCGATTCTTGCCTTCACCTTTCAAAAAAACATAATTGTGTTCATGATCGAAGAAACTTATTTTATTCCATGGTATTCCATCTGGATAATGTTAATTCACATCATCGTGATAAAGAAATATTCCACACTTTTTTACATTTTGTTCCACATATTGCTCCAATGCATTTCGGACAATAGTCCTTCATCGGGGAGCGCCTAGAAAAGAACGACATACAAAGCCTGTATAAACTAATGTGCATTGCATATACGTGCAGTGTCTAAAAATACTGATACTGAATAATAAGCGACACAAGAAATTCAGATTTGGTGAGTCAAGCAATAAGCGAGTGCTAAAGATATACATTGCAGGGTTTGAAATAAAATCAAATAAAAACATGCCGTGTTTAAAACTAGAAAATCAGGCAATGGGTGAGTGCTGGTTAAAAAACGGAAAACAGAGTGAGTCTGACGGATAAATTAAAGAGGTCAAGTCATGTCCCAAAAACGACAAGCAAGCGTGAAAAAAGGAAAGTGAAAAGTTCGTGAAGTCCAATTTACCGATTAGAGTCGTGCAAAGAGTGCTCGTTGAGCTTACCGGTGGCGGTGGAATGAATACGCATCGGTTAGAAAACTCCGTGGTGTGTTACCGCGGTAAACGCGGAAGTGTTTTAAAAAGGCTGTTAGAGCGGTCAGGTGGCAAGAATAGAGTCGGACGAAAGACTCAAGAGAGCATTGCAGTATGAGTTGGGTGATGAGATAAAAATAATAACGGGCAAACAGGTGAAGAGAAATGTGATAAAATAAAATAAAATAAAATAAAACCGCACAAAGAATGATCTAGGGTCAAAATATAAAAAAACGCTGTAAGGAAAAAGTACAGATCCTGGATGTGCTTGAAAACAAATATAAACATATGAACGAATGTACAGGCAGTTAAATAAGACAACAAGGAGAATGTACAGAACTAATCAACCCACGAAGGGTGTGTCCATAAATCATGTTTAAAGATAGCACGAGAATTCAATTCGTTCATTGAGACCAAAAGGTTTCATGGACTGTAATCTATAAAGCCAGTCATTTTCCCTTTGGAGTAGATGTTTGTTATTGTCTCTTCCCTCTACTTTGTCAACAGTTTCCAAAATGGTGTACTTCAACTGAGAGATAGTGTGTTTCATTTCATTGAAATGGGTGGCTACTGTGGACTTCTGGTTGGCAGTGCGGATGTTGGACTTATGTTCATTTAGGCGAATTTTCATTTTTCGCTCAGTTTTCCCCACATAGGTTTTTCCACACGGGCATTTTAAAAGGTAAATGCAATTGCTGGTATCGCATGTGGCCGTTACTTGTAGATGAATTTTGTGTCCTTTCATAGGATGTGTTATATCAGTACCTGGTATTACATTGTTGCAATTGTTGCAATTGTTGCATGGTCTCGTGCCGCGGAATTGATGTACCGGTTTTTTGGGTTGTTTAAGGATTTCTCCTAAATTTCTCCCCCTGGTGTACGCAAACAGTGGTGGGGATTTAAATATGTCATTGAAATCAGGCTCTAGTTGTAAAAGTGGCCAATATTTAAGTACAATGTTCTTGTAGGTGGTGCTGACATTAGAGAATTTTGCAACTACAACCATGCGGTCGATTTTGGGTTTTTGTCTGGATTTACTGAGAATCTCTTGGCGATTCATCGGTTGTACATACTCTTTGGCAGATTCCAAAATTTTGTTGGGATATCCTCTCATGCGAAATCTTTCTGTCATTTCATTGATGCGGGTTTCAGCAATGATGGGATCAGAAGTGATGCGTTTGACTCTGAGTAATTGAGATCTAGGTAAATGGTTTTTCAAGGATGGATGATGAAAGCTGGTATAGTGGAGGGTATTGTTCCGGTCTGTGGGTTTCCTGAAGATGTCTGTGGTTAACTGATTGTCTTTGAGTGTTATTTGAACATCCAAAAACGTGATGGTCTGCGCTTGAATATTCCATGTGAATTTGATTCTGTCGTTGACGTTGTTTAGGGTTTTGAGAGCTATTTCTAAATTTTCTTTAGTGTTTTTCCAAAGGATGAACAAGTCATCAATGTATCGTACATACATTTTTAAATTGTCAGTCCATTGTGGCTTAGACCAAATGTTAGCTTGCTCGAAATCTCCCATGTAAATGTTAGCGTAGACTGGAGCTGCGCAATTGCCCATGCTGTTGCCCACGAGTTGCAAATACCAATCGTTGTGGTGTTTAAAATAACTGTGATAAAGGGTGAAAGCCATTAATTCCATTAAAAAGATTTTTGTGTTTTCATCCAAGTCCAGATTCAAAACTGCTTGTTCTATGGCCTCTATGCCCCCTGAATGTGGGATAGAAGTGTATAGTGCACTAACGTCCGCTGTGCACAACCATATGGTTTCATCAGGGTGTATTTCCAAAGCTTGTAATTTACCCAAAAAGTCGGTGGTATCCTTAATGTAGCTTGTCAAAGATTGAACAGTTGGTTGTAACTTGCGATCCAGATACTGGCCCACTGGTTCATGAAAACTTCCACGTGTAGACACTATAGGACGGATTGGCGGATTCATAAGGTATTTGTGAATCTTTGGCATAGCGTAAATAGATGGACTTTTTGGATGAGATGGTGTTAAAAAATTCTTGGTTCTTTGATCTATGATACCTAAGGTAAAAGCTTTCTCAATGATGGTTTTTAATTCTGTAGCAAATTGTTGCGTGGGATTGTTAGGCAGTTTCATGTAGACTGTTTCATCTGTGATGTGTTCTTGTAACTTTTTATGATACATTGAAGCATTCATAACAACCAAGGCTCCACCTTTATCGGCTTTTGTGCAAATGATATCATCATTTTGAGCAATGGATTTCAATCGATCCAGATCTTTCTGAGTGATGTTCTTGTGGGGATTCTTATGATAATTGATAGAAATCAAATCTTTTTTGATCAATTGTTCGAATAGATCAATAGTTTTGTGGCTAACCGGAGCCTGGAAAGTACTGGATGTTTTTAACCCCATCAGTGGGTCCTCTTTTGGTTGGTTACTAAATGTATGACAGCATAGACCTTCCATGTAGTTTTCCCTTTGTGTGATGTGCACTAAGTCCCTCAATCCTCTTCCCCATGACATCACATGAATTCATTTCATTTACCTGCTGTAACGTTCCTCATATCCTTAAAAAACACATTTGTGGGCCTTTTGCAATGATTTGACCATACCAATAAATGAAACTCTAATGCTGCTATTTTACCTCCTCTTTGGAACTTTTGAAGACCAACTTTTGTGTTATTTGATAATGTTATGTCACCAGCAGAAAGTTGTGTGTAGCATTTATCACTGGAAATAACTGTTCTTAAGGCCTAGTGTAAAGATAGCTTTAGACGGCAGCCACAACAATCGATGCAATTCTTAAATAAAAAAATAGATACACACTTACATATATAGAGGGGTTATGGGCCAGCCTTCTTCATCCATTGGTCTGTTCAGCTGTCATTGGTATTTTGCTTCCAGCCACCACAGCATGCAGCATGGTTATCTCACTTCAGCCATTGTTTCTCTTGCAGTGCGAGTGACAGCATTTTGGCAATTTCATGTGTACATCTGCCTAAAAAGAAGTGCTAGGACTGGTAGACCAGGTCTTTACTTTGGCAATACTTTTTTATCCATTCTTCATCCTTTTTTAGGTCTCGCCCTGCGATTGCAGGCCAAAGGCCTGCTGTCGCAGAGCGAGACTATTGTTATCATTCCGGCTTTCAAGGACTCAAAGGGAGCCAGAGAGGACAACAGACTGTCACGCGCACGCAGCAGCAGCCTGCCGGGATCAGGTCGCGCGCGTCAACACGCGCTCCGATTCCGGCAGGCTCTTCACAACACATGCACAACACATGCACAACACACATACAGCCCCCCCCCCCCACGCATACACACACACATACATACAGAACCCCCCGCATACACACACGCACGCACACACATACACAGAGAACCCCCCCCTTACACACACATCCCCTACCTTGTCTCGGCGTCTTCGGTGCATGCGCACCACTGGTTTCAATTCCCGCGTCGGCTCCTCTGTGGTGCGCGCGCACCACAGGTTTCTATTCAGTGTTTATTTCAACAGCCAATCAGGAGGCAGAACTCCTTGAAGATATGCTCCCTCTCTGGTCCGCCATCATTTTAACTGCACGGTGCGTCCCCAGCGCTCTATGTTCTCATCAACTCTAGATCCCGCCCTCTTTTTACTGCACCCCACGGTTAATGTAGTCTTCTTTTGACTTCTCGTTATTCCAGACGCGGTGCTAGAACTACAATCCCCTGCACGCCCCGCCCAGGCCTGTTTCGAGTGCTCTGTTATTGTTGTGGATAAGAGGTCACAAGCACAGCTGATGCAGGGTAAGAGATGCCGTATGTGGGGTCCTTGGGTTGTATTGGGGCTGCCTTTCTCTGCGCAGGTGGTGGTGTCACATTGAGTTGGGTACGAGTGGCGTGTTTACAGGCTGGGAAAAACAAATGGTTACTTGTCACGGCTGTCCTGCGTATCATTCGTATGCTCGGGGAGGCCCAGCAGCTGCAGAAGAAAGTGACTCATGTTCCGATTCTTCGGAGCGACGCATGTTCACGTTCATTAATGGAAAACGAATACATGCCTGTGCATTTCCGTAGGGCAGAACTGTAAACAGTAATGTTAATGTAATAATTTTATGTAGCGTCCCTGCCACTCGTCTGCCAATCCGAGAATCAACAACAACAGGTGTTACCGTTATCCAAAGTAACAGTAGTCCATTTACCGAACTCAGAAGGATGGAAGGCTCAATTGACCTTACCCGATTTAAGCTTGTGACCTGTAGATAACACTATTTTCCATTCATTTTAAATGTCAATGGTGGGCGTTTAACTTACTGAATTATCTTGCCTGCTGGCAATAATATTACCACTAATAATAATGATTTGCTTCCTATGACCATTAATTGCTCCAGTGCCTCCTCGCCTGCTTTATGAACGACCAGTTCACTTCCTTATTTATGTCTCTGCTCTGAAAGTTGACACCCTCGCCTTGCCTCTTTTTTTAACCTGTCTTTAAACATATGAGTCTCCATATGATCTTCCTATCGCTTAATAGACATTTGTCTTTTGAGTGTCCGATTTTTTTATGGAGCTGTGTCTCATTTATCTCTTACTTCTCAGTGCATGGCAAATTCACTTTGAACTCATCTGTATCTTCCCGATTACCTTGTATCTCCACAGTGTGCACTAGAGAATGGAGATAGTAGAACCCGATGTTTGCATGTTCCTCGCACTCTGCAGGTACCGGGGTGCAGCCGGTTGCACATCTCTTCCGCAGATACAGTAATGCCCGCAGCTGCCAGACTTGGGAGAGTGGGTGCAGACCGGGCCCAAAGGCCACAGCAGCAGCGCCCAGCTCTGCCATGTCCTCGGCTCTCCTTCCTGCCGTTGGGGCATGTTCATCGCCCGGAGTGATTGGCAGAGCCCGCCTCCTCAGATTCAGGAAAGCCACGCTTCCTCTTCCCACCTGTCCCACTCCCCGCCCTCTCGGATGGAACAATGAGGGATCTATCCCAGGCAGCCTCGGCCTCCGGTCCTCGGTTATATCTGCTCGGCGCGCTAGCGCTGGACGTTCAAGGATTTAACGTCTCCTACACCTGTAATGCCACGTCCAGGCCCGTTTGTTTACTCTGTAAATAGTTTCTCTTTCTTTCGTGTAACACCTGTCTTCAAACATCACTTTCACGAGTTAACAGTAATGTGAAGTTGCAGCCTGGATTGCGTGCCAGCCTTTTGTGTTTTACTAGTAGATAGCTCAGAGGGTTAAAGCTCTGACGACCGATCTACCTACGACATGCAGTTGACATGCTGGAGCCCCTTAGTGCCGACTCAGCCTTTCATGTTTCTGCGGTGCATAAAATTTGGAGTACGTTAATAGCAGCTCAGTTTAAGTGGCATATGTAACGCGAATTAAGTTGTTTTCATGGTATTGTTTTTATGCTTTAAGTGTAGACTTTATTTTTTCTGCATTTACTTCACTATTCACTACTATAACCCGTATCACACATTTAGTTATTATTATTCGAGTTGTCAGAATTAGTGTTGGTGTGGATTACATTTTTTCTTTAATCCTTGAGTAGTGTTGTGTATTATTTTCTACGCATGGCGTTGTTTTTTAGCACACAGATTCCGTATGTCGGCATTTGCTTCCGTTTTGGGTCTTTCGTGTTTTTTTTAGAATTGGATTGAAGGCTTCTTGTAGTGATTGTTGAAATAAACAATTGGTTGTGCGACTGTTCCTTGTGCATTGGTTCAGAGTCAGAGAGTTGGCTCTCCCTCAGGAGTGAGTTCTGTTATTTGCAGCGATAGAAGGAAATTGTAAACAAGCATTGGCATAGTCAATAGGTCTCGCCTTTGGGACCTTATAAGTGTTTAGCCATGCAACAGTTGATGTTGTTACACCAAGGATATTGTGCTGCATAACTAAATACTTATAAGGTCCCAAAAGCGAGACCTATTGGCTATGCCAATGCTTGTTATTATTTTAGTCACGTTTCTGTGTTCAGGTTGCAGTAATTCAAACGAAAAATAACATAACCTTCTTTGCCCCAATAAGAATGATATTTCCAGTGATGCACACTAAAACAAAAATGTTTTGTTTGCCTTTCCTGAGTACACCTGCCTGCTAAGTAACATTTGTATTGCAATGATAAAGTTATGTACAATGGCTATTTTTGTATAATGTGTATTGTAAGCATATGGCCACCATATAGAGGTAGTGTCATTTTTTCATTTTTTTCTATTCTTTTTGTGGTGTATGCATCTAATAAAAAAAATTAACCAAGGCTGGACCTTCTGACTTAGCCAATGCTTGCTTCACATAGTGATTTATTCTGCAAATCTACTGTTCCTAAAAGTTCTGAATAACGGTTGTCAATATTACTCGATTTTAATGATATCAACCTCAGAAGAAAGAACGGCTGAGATTAACTTGCCAAGATTGACCAGCAGATGCCAGCAGGGGCCATAATATGGATTTGGGTGCAGTCCAACTCTGTGACACGGGTCACACTTAAATCTATGCACTGTGTGCAGACCCAGGGGCGAGCCAGCACCTGCCCTGAGAACAGCGCATTAGTGAGAGGCGATCCAAACAATTCAGTGAAAGCACTCCTACCAGCAAAGACACTACTCATGTAGAGTAGTGAATT
Organism: Lissotriton helveticus; assembly: GCF_964261635.1. NCBI lineage: Eukaryota > Metazoa > Chordata > Amphibia > Caudata > Salamandridae > Lissotriton > Lissotriton helveticus. The sequence goes on along the minus strand of NC_136072.1, from coordinate 604,335,345 downwards.
GTAATATATTTGTAGAGATAGCATTAAAACATGTTATATAAAATAATTTCTGAAATACATGATTTCCATCATTGAAGCTTAATTAGGTTTGCAAATCTAAGATCTGGTTATATCACATTTTTTTTAAATACATCATTTCTGTCATTGGAATTCTTTTGAATTAACAAATCTTAGGGCCTGATTACGACTCGCAGTGGTGCAGGGGTGGCGGCACACCGTTTTACCGATTACAACTTACAAAGTTGTATTGGCGGTGGCGCAGGAGCGCCACAACGCATTATGCTGATCAGGGACTGGCGCAGTCCCGCTCAGCATATTTTGAGTTCTTGCACCGCCAGCCTTTTCATGGCGGAGCCCCGGCATGAAAAAGCTGGTGGTGCAAGAACAAAGGTGGCCCTACAGGGCCCCCATATCCCCCACTACATGGGAATACATTCCCATGTCTGTATTCCCCCAGTTCCAGCACGGCATGGACATCACCATCCATGTCGTGCTGGAACATTTTGGCCGGTCCCATTGCTATGCCTGTTTTCAAGGATGCTATTGTGTCAAAACTATAGGGTACCTTTCCTGAGGAAGGACTGACCGAGCCCTGGCCCTACCTTCGGTTACTTTGCGTTCCCTCCTCCCCCTCCTTCTCTCCCTGCCCCTCTCCCTTTCTGGTCCTCTCTTGCCATGAGGCTACGTGCGGATGCCACCTGCTTGCACAGCTCCCCATCCTCTGTACCCTGGCTTCCCCCTCCCCATCTCTCCACTTATCTCGTACCCCTTTCTTCTCTCTCCTTGCTCTTTCCTCTCTACTCTCTCGACTTCTGTTCTCTCCCTTTCTCATTCCTCCCCCATGTCGTCCCCACAAGGTTAGTTTTGTTGTATTCCCCATTGTTGGGTATGCATGTTTTGCTATTGATGATCGTCCATCTCTTCTGTACCCATGATACCATTGTTATTTTTTTGAGTTCTTGATACTGGAAGGGCGAGATTTTGATCGATACCTTATCACTATTGATCCAAACCTCGATCTGGTCGACTGAACCTTTATTGCCTGTCTTTGAGGAAGAAAGTGCACCTCTCTGCAAGTTAGTTCACCCAATAAAGGACTCTGCTCCCAAAGATCACAAACAACTTCTAGCTTTCAAAAGTTTATTGTAAAGATATGATAAGCTGCAAATACAGGCATCTCAGAATGAGATTCACGAGATACACAGGTCCAACTACATACATGTGCTCTCTGAAAGCCCTCAGACGAGCAACGGAAATCACTAACACAAGTTCTAAGAATAATAAAGCTATCAGCATTGACGCATATCTCTCCTTCATTTAAGTTGGAGGAAAACGCACAGGTTAGGCTGTCCCTACCCTGCTCTAGATGGTATCCCTACTTAACCAAATCCCAACCTAACGAAGGTGTCAGCAGTGAATGACCCCCAAGGGAAGTCACTCACTCTAAGTCTCTTGGTGAAAACCTATAGTTCTCCAGTCATGACCCCTCTCTGCCTACCCATCCGCTCTCTAAAGGGTCCTCAGGTATCTGCTCCAACTCCACCCAGGGGTGCTGTCCCTAATACAAAACAGTCAACAACATTTGAGACGCCCCTCGTGAGACGCCTCTCACGTGGTGTAGCTTCTGGCTTTTTCCATGCTGCTTTGTATTGGGCCTCGTACGTTGGAGTTGACCTTGCTTCTCAGACTCTTCTCCGGCCCGCTGATACCCCTCAAACATTCCGGAACCCTCCTCCATGTCTGGGCCGTCTACTGAACAGACCTCTATTCATTCATTTATAATTGGATCCCCCCTTTTCCTTTGCAGACAGATATCTGCAGCCAAGAACCCAACTCTCATAGACTTCCAAAAAGGCTTGCAACATTTCTCAGCCCAGACATGTACGTATAAATCAATGTTTAAAATAATTCAGGCCCACAGCATTTCTCATAATGATTATAGCATTCAACTTCTTCATTAATTAAAGCATGTTAATACTCTTATTCTATTATTCAGTAAACACATCTATAAATCATGGCCCATTAATGCAATGGCCAAAACATTATTTCAATCTATGTCGTGAAAAGAAACACTTTCTAGCTTTGGCCCTGAGGCCTACCACATTCTGCGTTTTACCACATACCATCTTACATTTTAGCAGCTACACGACATGAATTCAGGAATAATCACATCTAATAAAATCATATTGGGCCACATGCATCAACGTATTTAGGAAGTGCAAACGGTGCGAATCGGTAAATTCGGCCGTTTGCACTTCCTAAATATGTGTTTGGGATGCATCAAGCTTTTTTGAGTAATTCGTTATTTTTACCGAATTCCAAAAATGCGATAGCTTTTAAGGAATTGCAAATTTGCAATTCCTTAAAAGCAATGCATCATTTAATAAAAAATTGCGAAAATTCAAATTGGAAGTGCAAATTACCACGAGGTTCAACCTCGTGGTAATTTGCGAAATTGTTTAAAAATGCTTGAAAATGAATTTTTTAAACTGTCCAGTTACAGACACACATGTCCTTAGGACATGTGTGTCTGTAACTTGTACTGAAATGTACATTTCAGGGGTGCAGGGGGGGGTCCTTTGGACCCCCCCTGCACCCATGAAATGTTCAAAGTGCCACTCGCAATTTGAGACTGCCTTCCAATTGACTACATTGATTCCTATGGGCCTCTAGACCCATAGGAATCAATGTAATGCCATTCCTTAATTGCACTTCGCAATTAAGGAATCGCAATTTCCGAAAATTAAGAAATCCTAAAAACTTTTAGGATTTCTTGATGCATAGCATTTTGCATTTCCTAAATAGCGATTCCTTATTTTTCGCTATTTAAGAAATGCAAAATCCTAGATTGATGCATGTGGGCCATTGTGTCACACATTTCTGTATTAGTTCCACTTCTACTTAAATCTCTACATTAGCTATACATTCAGAATATAATTTCAGATACTATTAGCACTCATGGCATTTCTCCTCATGATTTATGCTTACTACAGGTAAGTGTGATGCACTCATACATTTAGGTCAGTTTGCGCTCTCTCAGTTCCCCCCTTTGATGACCTCTCGGGGTCATCACTAACATTTAAACTGCAGTTATTGCTGGCATAATTTGTCTCTGCGCTTCCAGAGCCCTCAGACTCCTGTACTGATTATCTTGTATGGCAGCCAATCTCTGCAGCTGTTCTCTTTGGGCCCTTTCTGACCTTCTTGCTCTGTACCATTTGAATACCCTCACCAATCCCCACAATATAATCCCACAGATCAATATTATGATGATAGGTTTTAGTATATACCACACAAAGCTTTTGCCTATGGTGGAAATCCACCCTCCAACTTCACTCATTCCGTGGCCCACCTTTTCCCAGACATTTTCTCTACTCAAGTCTTCGATCTCCTTGTGAATATTAGTTATGTTCCTAATAACTTTCTCAAGGGGCTTTGAATTGTCTGGAATGTAAGTACAACATTCCTGGACCTTCAAAGCCTTACAGACTCCGCCCTCTTTTGCTAGTAGGACATCTAACGCAAGACGGTTCTGAAGAACCATAGCCCTTATCGATTGCATCTCTCCTTCTACCAGCATTAAGGACTGAGCAGTGCTGGCAGACAACCTGTCGACAACTGTTGCCAGTCGTCTAATTTTAACATCATTAAGGATTACTCCCAAAAGAGGGAACATAGCTCCAAAGACATCTCCAACCATTTCTGCATCTCCTACATCTCTCTTTCCCCTTGATGATGTCTTGCCCTCGATGATCACTAAGTCTTGTGCATGATATATTTTGGGGAAGACAATTGCTAGGTAACATGATCCATACCAGTTGTCAGGTAGTCTCACGTAGGCATTTCTTCCACATACAAAATACACATTTGGAATCACTTGCATTCCCTTCAGGAAATCCTTAGTATAGTACTCTATATTGAAAGCATGTTCACAGTCGACTTCTCCCACGTATACATTTTCATAATACGTTTTGGCTCGGTGAAGACATAGCTTTCCTCTCTGCGTCTTATCTAAAGCTATTGGACCACTACTACCCTTTCTCTTGTGTGCCTTCTCTTCCTCGGTCCAATCTGTTTTCCATTGTCCTGATTTTTTCAAAATCTTTTGTCTCCTGTAACGATCATCCACCTGCCCTATGAACTTCTTCTCGACTTCTGACACCTTGCATGTCAGGTTATTTCTACGGGCATGTGAAGTATCTAAGGTAATCCAAGGAATGAAGAATTTGGCCAATCTGTCTTCACTCTTCCAGTAGTCCCATTTGTTCATCTGCTTATAATTTGGGACTTCTGGCAACACTGAATCATAGTTGGAGAAATAGTATTCAAAACTATCTCTCTCATAAAATATACTAAGCAATAAGCTACATGTAATGCCATATGTCAGCGGGAGGTGATGGTATCTAATGCCTTCATCTACAGACGCCGGCAACTGCATGCAGACGTAACAATCCTTAACCTCCATGGCATCCACGTATTCATATAAGAGTTTAGCATAAGCATTTGACCTAAAGTCTCCTTGGGACTCATCTACGTGTAACCTGCGGGCTTCTGCAGCTAATAACGCTTTCTCTTGAATGTTTTCCCTTTTCACACCAGCAACAGTGGGTGTAAGCGTTTCTACAGACTTCACATCAGTTACCTTCGCCTCTCCCTCATGTCCCTTTACATAAGAAATTGTTACCACTAAAGCTATTAATATTATCACTCCTACTATTAGTGTACCTATTATACATTTAGCTCTGCGGTTCTGGGTGCCGGCCTCCATTTCGTCAGACAATATGGCTCTCTCTTATCTTAGCAAAAGTTCTTTTCCTCTCGTTCCTTCACAGTCTCTTTTTTTCCTTTTTGTCTTTAGAATCCACACAACTGGAAGCTGACAACCTTTTTCGCAAAAGTCCTTTAACAGTTCAATAAAGACAACCCTAGCCCTTCTCCATCAACTCAAGGGAAGTTCCCTAAAATTCTCTGCTTCCTGGGCGCTAGGTAATCTTCTTTTTTCCTGTTCACTTTATTTACAAAGTCCTTTAACAGTCTACTATCAAGCCTGTGCCTGCAGCTTCGATAGCAAAGTTCAGTATTTCCAAACGAAGATTGTGCTCTTCATGTGCTGTTATCGTTGTACCAAAGTCGGGGAATTGCAATTCTGAAAGAAACATGTGTTTTAACTTGCTGAGGCGGGGAGGTCTGGGGAGCATGAATGTTAGTGACCCTTCTTGTTCGACTCCGGGTACCAACAGTCGTATTTCCACGGTGACGATGGGCTCAGAACTGGACACCACCACCGCTCGAATCCTCCCTGTCTCCTGTTTCACAGACATTTGTCGCCAGATATGTCCACTCAGGAGTGGAGTATCTTCTGTTAGGCACACGCACTCTTCTTGACCTTCTTCGGTCCGGTGCTTCAGCGCCCTGAGCACCTTCTTCCGGGTCTGAGTCTTCTGATATCGGAGGAAGGGTTACCTCTGGAGTTGACCTCAGGCTAGAACTCCTTCTTTGCGGCCAATTAGCTTCTCCACGTGCCCTTCTACTCCTTCTCCTTCTTGTCTGTTCTCGCTCTCTGTCAGACTTGTCAGTGTCTGACTCGTACTCCCAGCTACTTTCTCCTTCTGTAGCGTCGTCTGTTTCGCTGTTGTACTGACCGTCCTCAGCTTGGTCAGACTCGTTCCCTGCTTCCGCTGGCACCTCTTCAGCTTGGCTAGCCCCCTCTATGGCTTCTCGGTCCTCTGCTGGACGTCTATCCGAGAGAGGAGCTGTTTCTTCCCGAGGTGCTGGAACCCTTCGCGTATGTGACGCGTGGATCCAATTGGGCAGGCCTCCCACCTTCACAGCCGTATTCGCAATCAAGATGATCTGGAAGGGCCCACGCCAACGAACATCCAAGCAGCTTCTTCTCACATGTTTTTTCACCAGGACCCAGTCCCCAGGATACAGGTCATGGCACGGGCCCTGGCACGATGGAACCTCGGCAGCCTGCACCTGAAGGGACACAGAACGAATGGCGTCAGACAGCCCCTTACAATAGTCCAGGATCATATCATCTGTGATATTTAACAGTGCAGTAGTTGGGACAGATGGCAGCCTCATTGCTCTCCCCATTAACACCTCATGGGGTGACAACCCCGTTCTTCTGTCTGGGGTACTACGAAGGCTCATGAGAACCAATGGCAGGGCGTCAGGCCAACTCAGGGTCGTTGAGGAGCACACTTTGGCAATTCGGGCTTTGATCGTGCCATTGATCTGCTCCACAATTCCTGAGGCTTCTGGTCGGTAATTACAATGCAACTTCTGATCGATATTTAGAGCTGCACAAACCATCTTCACAAGCTCGCTATTGAAATGCGTTCCCCTATCTGATTCCAAAGAGGCCGGCACCCCGAAGCGCGGAATGAGTTCCCTAAGCAGTAACTTGGCCACTGTGAGGGTGTCGCACCTACGTGTAGGGTATGCCTCAACCCATCTGGAGAACACACAAACAACCACCAGGACATAGCGGAGGCGGTTGCACCTCGGCATTTCAATGAAATCTATCTGCATTCGATTGAATGGACCTCCAGACCTTCCTATGTGACTCAGTGCAACTGGTGTTCTTTTCCCTACGTTCAGCTGCTGACAGGTCACACAACGCTGACACACTGCTTCTGCTGCTATTCGAAACTTAGGATTGTACCAAGTCTGTCTAAACACTCTCATCATAGCATCTCTCCCTAAGTGTACGGGACCATGTATGAGTCTGGCCATTGGACTCACCATCTCATTGGGCAACACTGCTCTGCCGTCTGCTGAGACCCAAAAATGGGACTCACCCATTACACATCCTGCCTTTTCCCATGTTTCTTTTTCAAAATCAGGAGCATTTTCTTGCATGTTTGACAGTTCATCCCAAGTATCAACAGTTTCCAATATCATGGCTAATTCAGTTCTTACATTTATTCCACCCACTTCCACCTCTGTGAAAGAGTACCCTTGTTCTGCGCAATACCGCGCAACTTCATCAGCATATCTATTGCCTTTCGAAACGAAGTCCTCATTTCTGGTATGTGCGGTGCACTTTACAACTGCGATGCCTGCTGGGCATTGCAACGCCTCTAACAACAGGCGCACAAACTCTCCATTGCGAATGGGAGAGCCTGAAGAGGTCATGAACCCTCTTTGAGACCATAACTGCCCGTAATCATGAACCACCCCATAACCATATTGGCTGTCGGTGTATATGGTGACTCGAATTTGATTGCTTGCCAAGCAAGCACGTGTCAAGGCAATAATCTCGGCTACCTGAGCGGAGTGTACTCCTTCCAGGCACCCAGCTTCCACAACTCCAGTAATTGTACAAACAGCATAAGCTGCTCTCAACTGCCCAACTTCGTCTCTTACACATGAGCCATCGACAAAGAAAATTTCATCTGGGTCAGTCAGTGGCTCATCTACGATGTCGGGTCTGGGTTTGGTGCATAGTTCAGTCACATCGAGGCAGTCATGGTCTGTACATTCATCATCATCCTCGATATCATTTGGGAGTGGCATCAAGGTGGCAGGGTTCAAAACAGAGCATCTCTTGAGGGTCACATTCTCTGCAGCAAGAATAACTTGCTCATAGCGCGTGAGCCTGCTGTTGGTCAGATGCTGTGTTTTGGTCCTGGTCATCAACAGTTCAACAGAATGGGGCATGCACACCTCTAACGGGTGCCCCATGACGATATTTTCACATCTCTCAATGCTGACACCCGTTGCAGCAACGGATTTGAGACATCCGGGCAACGCTGCGGCTACTGGGTCTAAAGTAGCCGAGAAATAAGCAACTGGTCTACGGGCATTCCCATGGATTTGGACTAACACAGACAACGCGCAACCTTCTCTCTCACAACAGTAAAGAAAAAATGGTTTATTGTAATCAGGCATTCCCAGTGCCGGAGCACGACACAGGTCCTCTCGCAGCTGTAGGAATGCCATCAAACAGTCTTTGTCCCATGGTACCGGATCGCTCACCTCCTTGTGCGTCAGTTTTTGCAAGGGCTTTGCTTTCAGTGAAAAGTTCGCGATCCACTGTCGGCAATAACCCACCATCCCTAAGAACATCCTGACCTCTCTCTGTGTCTTAGGCGCATTCATTTTCATGATCGCCTCTATCCTGTCTGGTGACACCTTTCGTTTGCCTTTCTCTATTCTGTGTCCTAAGTACTGCACCTCTGTCAGACAGTACTGCAACTTTCCCGGGGACACCTTGTGCCCATTGGCAGCTAGGTGATTTAACAAAGCAATGGAGTCCTCCCTGCAAGCTTCTTCTGTTTCTGACGCCACAAGGAGGTCGTCTATGTACTGGACCAGAACTGACTTCTGGGGCAGCACTAGACTTTCAAGATTTTTCTTCAAAAGCTGGTTAAAGATCGATGGGCTCTCTGTATACCCCTGAGGGATACGACACCATGTTAGGACGCGATTTTCCAGCTTAAATGCGAAAAGAAAATGGCTTTCTTCGTCCAGAGGGATCGAAAAGAAAGCCTGACAAAGATCAATCACAGTGAACCACGCAGCTTGGAATGGAATCTGAAACAGTATCACTGATAGATTCGGTACCACTGGACAACATGAAACGACTATGTTATTAATCTTTCGAAGGTCCTGTACTATCCGAAATTTCCCATTTGGTTTCTGCAGACCCATAATCGGGGAGTTGCATGGACTACCCACGATTTCTTTCAGTATTCCCTGTTTAATCATGGACTCGATCACGGGCTTTATGCCTGCAATCGTTTCTGGAGTCAATTTATATTGGGGTGTTCTTGGGAACTCAGCATGCGGTTTCACTACAATTTTCACTGGGTCCACCCCTTTGACCAATCCTATCTCTTCCCCAGTGAAATCCCATACTTCTGGTGCCACTGTCTCTCTCAAGTCCCAGGGGAGCTCATCTACTGTTAAAGTAGGGTACAGCTCCACGCATATTCTTGAGTTTGCAACTTTGAAGTCTGCATCATCATCATTGGTCAATACCTCCACTCCCTGAGGTGTACAGTATATAGTACAATTCAATTTACACAACAGGTCTCTTCCTAGCAGACACACAGGACTTGAATCGCAAACCACAAACTGGTGCTCATCGCTGTACTTCCCTATTTTCACCTGTACCGGTTCTGTCAATTGGCTGGTTATTCTCCTGTTTGCGACCCCTACCACTTGTACGGTCTCTCCAGACATGGGCAGGTCTGGAACTGCAGCTGATCTGATCGTGGACCTAGTGGCTCCTGTGTCCACCAGAAATGTCGTGGGGCACCCTGCTACTTCTGCTTCAACATAGGGTCCCCTCTGATCCACTTCCAAGGCTGCCCCGAGGGTGCAGTCTTCTCTTTCCACTCTCTGTCCGGTTAATGGGTCCACATAATAGCACTCTTCTCCTTCTACAAACAGGGGCATCTGTCTATAGGTCTTACCCATGGTCCCTACTCGAGGAGGTTGCGGGAACTGGGCTCGGGGAGGAGCCCCCCCCCCTTTGAGCACCTTTCCTTGGTATGGCGTCACCCCTTTCGTAGGCGCTCTCTGGACCTCTTCCTCCTCTTCCTCTTGTTCTCCTATCTCTACATTGTAGGGACACTCGCGTTTCCAATGCCCCACCTCGTTACACTGGTGGCACCTTGTCGTTTTCTTCAAGGCAGCTATGTCTAATCTGGGTCTAAAGGTGGAACTCTCCTCATTGCCCTTGTTCTGACTGTACTGCTTCTTTCCTCCTGTACCTGTTCCTTGCTGCTGTTGCTGCTGTCCCCCCTTTCCTGCTGCCTGCATCTGTACCACCATCAACTTTTCTTTTAGTTTCTTAGCCTTGGAGTCTATCTCATCACAGCAGTACCTGGCATACCTCAGTATTTCGTCTAGGGGTTTACTTTGCCAACAAATCGAGTGTTGCTGAATCATCAAACTAATATCCGGTCTCAGTCCCAGGACGAACTTGGACACGAATTGCCCTATGTCTTTTGGATCCATTACATCCAGGCCGCTATACTGTTTAAACGCCTTCAGTAATCTCTCGTAATATTCGTGGACGGTCTCTTTGGGTTCCTGTCTGGTTCGGTCTATTCTGACCCAATCTATGTCTTGCATTGGCACTTTCTCTTTCAGCCAATTCATCACTCTCTCGAATTTTGCCATCACAATCTCGGACGGCCCATTAGTCTTAGCATCTCTCTCTGGCTCCGTTGTGGGCCACTCAGCGCTAACCTTGCATGCTGTCCACAGATCTCCTGGTACTACAATGTCGAACAGCGTGTTCAGATCTATCCATAGGACCTTTGAGATTTTTACAAATCTCTCAACTTGCTTGTACCACTCCACCGGGTTTTCCCGCAATTTGGGGAAGGAGGTGGTAAAAGCAGCTAAATCTCCCCTACTCCAAGGGACATGCACATAGTTCCCATTGGCGACTTCACGCAAAGGGTATGCTTCTATTCCCTGCAGCCTTCCTGGTGTCGTCCCAAGCGTGCTTCTCCTACCGGTCCCTTTCTTGGACCACCTTTCTTCCCACTTATCTAGTGCCCTCCATGTCCTTATTCCAGTGATCAGTTCCCTTATATGCGTTTTCAGCCCAATCGTTCTCCTCTCATCTAGGTCTCGATCTGTGTAATGTAGCCTGTGGTTACCCTGTAATGCTTTGGTTCTTGACAGATCCACCATATATTTGCCTGCTAGTTCGACTAACTTCTCATGGATTGCTCTCGCCTTTCGAGTGATATCCTTTGCCATATACAGTATTTCATCCTGCTCATACATTTCCATTCTTTCTAAAGGCAGGGTACCATCTATCATGTCATCCAGGTCTGACCTTAAGCTGGCGACATCGAGTCTCTTAGCTCTTATCTCAGCTCGCAATATGTCTTTCGAAGGGGGCTCACTGGTCTCCCTACCATCCCAACTTCGAGCTCTACGTTTGGGCTCGGGAGAGTTAATGAGTACTCTCCCTTGCTCCCATCTCTCCAGGTCCCATGCTCGGCCATCCGATCTTGGAAGGTGATGGAACACGGGCCTGTTACCCCCACTCTTACTCTGCCCACTCTCTTCTGCTTCTCTCCTTTCACCGTACGCCTCTCTGTTATTTTCCCTCTGGTCGCTACTCTCCCTTTGCCTAGTATCGCTCAGTATCCGATACGATCCTTCCTGGTTCCCCATATTCCCTGGGCTGCGCTCATTTCCGTCATCACAGGGACTATGGTGCGACCTCTCACAACTCCCATTCTGTTCTCTATTGCCGGGCACACAGTGTGGACACTTAAAGCTGTTTCTGTACTCTTGCGCTCTCCTCTCCCCTTCACTGAGTATTGGGCACGCCACCCCTCCACTCCCGGGGCCCCCGTTTTCCAGATCTGTTCTATTCCCACTCCGGGCCCAATGGGTGACTCCCCTACTATCCCTCTCTCTACAGTCCCACTCCGGGCTGCTCTCCCCAGCCCCGCAGTGAGTCCGAGCTCTGCTGTCCTGACTTTCCCTTTCAGCTTCTGCAGCTATGATGCTCTTGTGAGCCTCCACTGCCTCATCCCACTTCTTCATGTACTCGTTTAGCTCTTGAAAGGATTTTCGTCCAGATCCCCTCAGATCCGCTGGCCATCTAGGGCCCCCAGGATCCCCTCCTGGGTCCCCTGCTGTGTGCATCGGGGTGCTCCACTCTCTCGGTATCGGCATCTGACTTGGGGAATTGATCGTATCGTTCCTCCTTGCCTTCTCTGCTCTTTCTCTGTCCTTCCGTACCCGTTCTTCCCCTCTTGCTCTTTCTTGGTCATATATCGATATTATAGGACCTATGGTAACAGGTACCTGTAGTGCATCTGGTAATCTGTAGGATGTGGCGCACTCCGTTTCCGGCGCTCTTTGTACCACAAACCTCCCGACTACCTGTTGCACCTGACTAGGCTGGGACAGCTCTTTCTTTGCCTCAGGATCCCACTCTGAACTGGGAAGCGGTCTATGCTCTCCTGCATTGCCCCCCTTTTCTCCTTCAGTATGCTCGACCTCTCCCCCTGCTCTATTATACGGGGGTGGCCTGTCTGTCAATAATCTGTTTATCAGGCTGTCCTCTGTTTCGCTCTCATCATCTTCTTCTAAGGGGCTTTTATTACCGGGCACCTCTAACACTGGGTACAATTTATTTACTTCCATGTTATGCACTCTCCATCTTTTAGCATCCGCATCCCACCTGGCATCCTGCACTGCCCTTACCGATCGTTTCACCCTTTCTTGTCGTCTGTTCATATTCTTTTCATGCGCTGCCCTAATCCATGCATCAAGGGCTTCAAACTGGGTCGGTCTAGGCAAGGGTCTCATTGAGGTCATGACTGATTTTAATCGATGTAACACCTCTAATCTGAACGTCCCGTACTTCGGGAACGTCAGTTCCTCATTTCCTTCAGTAATCTTACTCCACTCTGATATCCAAAGGATCGTATGCAGCCCAACATTCACTGCCATGTAACGAGCTGGCGTACCCTCCGGCGGGGCTTCTTCCCCCTCATACGATCCCCGCTTCTCTTTTTTAAACACCGCTCTCAGCCATTTAAAACACTTCATAATTATGCGCACAATATCCAGCCTCGCTACTCTGTTTACTTCCTGATGACAATCCACCAATCCTGTCGCGGCTTTGCTAGCTTGGCCTATCGCAGCGCGGTCTTTCTCCGGTCGGCCAATCACGTCGCGACACTTTCTGACGTCTTTTCTAGCTGGCCTATCACGGCGCGGTCTTTCTTCGGTCAGCCAATCACTGCGCGACACTACCTGACGTCACTTTTCTCCGCTTCGCAGCAGCACCCCTCCTTTCTCAACTCGTCTCCCGGTCATGCATGCGTCCCATTCATACACCGAAAAATGACTACTTCCGACCAAGCGGTCACTTCCCTCGACTGTACGTCCACAGTCTATATGTAATTGTCAACACAACTGACGAAATGTCTATCGTCTCTGATAGGTTGCTTACACACACAGTAACCTCCGACCAGCGTCCGTTACTCACGCACTCACTCTTTCGTTCCCCCTATCTCGGTCTTTCGGGTGATCAATGGTACCTCATGACCCCCTTCACACTATTTGACAATTACTCTGGGTGTCCGATACACCCGAACCACTTAAGCTCTCCTTGAACTTAAGATTTCCACCGGTTGCGCGCGCTCACAACCTGTTCCACAGTCACTCTACAGACATTCAACTCCGCCAGACATTACAACATAGATACAATACAAAACACCGCAATCTAACACGCATGACCCTTTATACTCACTCTCGACCGATACTGCTGCTTTTTCTGTCTCACGTCATCCGGATCTTCTTCAGCGGGCGGTTCTTCCGATCATCGATTTCTAGGGGCCTTGGGGTAAGCTAACCTGGCCTAGGTCACCGTCCTCAAGAAGGCAACCATCCTCTATAGCTACCAACTGGAAGGGCGAGATTTTGATCGATACCTTATCACTATTGATCCAAACCTCGATCTGGTCGACTGAACCTTTATTGCCTGTCTTTGAGGAAGAAAGTGCACCTCTCTGCAAGTTAGTTCACCCAATAAAGGACTCTGCTCCCAAAGATCACAAACAACTTCTAGCTTTCAAAAGTTTATTGTAAAGATATGATAAGCTGCAAATACAGGCATCTCAGAATGAGATTCACGAGATACACAGGTCCAACTACATACATGTGCTCTCTGAAAGCCCTCAGACGAGCAACGGAAATCACTAACACAAGTTCTAAGAATAATAAAGCTATCAGCATTGACGCATATCTCTCCTTCATTTAAGTTGGAGGAAAACGCACAGGTTAGGCTGTCCCTACCCTGCTCTAGATGGTATCCCTACTTAACCAAATCCCAACCTAACGAAGGTGTCAGCAGTGAATGACCCCCAAGGGAAGTCACTCACTCTAAGTCTCTTGGTGAAAACCTATAGTTCTCCAGTCATGACCCCTCTCTGCCTACCCATCCGCTCTCTAAAGGGTCCTCAGGTATCTGCTCCAACTCCACCCAGGGGTGCTGTCCCTAATACAAAACAGTCAACAACATTTGAGACGCCCCTCGTGAGACGCCTCTCACGTGGTGTAGCTTCTGGCTTTTTCCATGCTGCTTTGTATTGGGCCTCGTACGTTGGAGTTGACCTTGCTTCTCAGACTCTTCTCCGGCCCGCTGATACCCCTCAAACATTCCGGAACCCTCCTCCATGTCTGGGCCGTCTACTGAACAGACCTCTATTCATTCATTTATAATTGGATCCCCCCTTTTCCTTTGCAGACAGATATCTGCAGCCAAGAACCCAACTCTCATAGACTTCCAAAAAGGCTTGCAACATTTCTCAGCCCAGACATGTACGTATAAATCAATGTTTAAAATAATTCAGGCCCACAGCATTTCTCATAATGATTATAGCATTCAACTTCTTCATTAATTAAAGCATGTTAATACTCTTATTCTATTATTCAGTAAACACATCTATAAATCATGGCCCATTAATGCAATGGCCAAAACATTATTTCAATCTATGTCGTGAAAAGAAACACTTTCTAGCTTTGGCCCTGAGGCCTACCACATTCTGCGTTTTACCACATACCATCTTACATTTTAGCAGCTACACGACATGAATTCAGGAATAATCACATCTAATAAAATCATATAGTGTCACACATTTCTGTATTAGTTCCACTTCTACTTAAATCTCTACATTAGCTATACATTCAGAATATAATTTCAGATACTATTAGCACTCATGGCATTTCTCCTCATGATTTATGCTTACTACAGGTAAGTGTGATGCACTCATACATTTAGGTCAGTTTGCGCTCTCTCAATACCAATAAAAAATCATTATAACAGCAAAAAACTATATAGGGTAGATCGGACATGTATATTTTAGTATAGTAAAATAAGGTGTTTCTTTATCGAAACATAAACAAACTCATCTCATAAATGATGTGCTACTCACATTGTACATGGTTGTAAAAGGTTCTTAACGTTAAAATTTGGAAGTAAGTAAGCAGACTTGGGGAACAGCCATGTGTTTTGTTCTGTGGGGACTTTTTCAAGACTGATAAGTTTGGGTGAAATGTATTATGATGTAGTACTAGAGTAAGGCTTCAAGAAGAAAGGTAATCTTCCCTAGTAGAAGTGAAATGTGGATATCCTTAGAGTAGGGTTGATGTCTCAAGTAGTAGAACAAGTCTGGAAGCAGTAGTATTTGGCAGCCTGTATTAACCTAGCCGTCTATCCAGAGTGGCCGTCACTGAGCACTCTTTGTACCACATACAACTTGTGCGGTAACTCAACCACTGTGGCACTCCTTTTTGAAATTAGTGAAAGCGAAAGTAACATTTTGGAATTTGTGAAAGCTGGATTGGCTATCTGAAATTGCCAATCTACCTCAGTTTCACAGTGCAGGAGGCATCCGCCCTGTCTTTCAAAGGCAGACACCTGAGGGAGTCACTGGGGTCTCCTTTCCTCCATTCCAAGGTGTGCTGTTGGGGGAGCACGGTCTGTGGGTCTCCTTATGTGGTGCATGGTCAATGCATCTCCTAACAGTCTTTTTGCCTCTGCGACTGCATCTGTAACAAGGAGCGGACACTAAATCAACAGTATCCATCATTTGCATGGGACCAGGCCACCATGCAAATTATGTAGTGCACCTTTGAGATCGAGCTGTTGCACATTAAGCACCAGCATGATCTCAGTAACAGAAGGGGTTGTGCAACTGCGAGCCCTTCTTTAACACCAATGTGCCTCAGGGTTGCAAAAATAGGGCAGCATGGCTGTTGTCACTCTAAGGTACTTTTTATAATACAACTCACGAGGTCAGCAGCCAGCAAAGGTCCGGCGCTTCCAAAAGGCTAATCATCAGCCACAGGACGCCATCTTGTGAAGCCATGAAGAGACTGAAAATTGCATTTTTTTCTGTATCTGGGGGTCAGGAGCTGTGAAAATCCCTACACTGTTCTCGAGAAAGTATTAACTGACAGATATATGATGCAACCAGTAAGGTAACTAAAAATGTCTTTTATGCCCAGTGGTACAAAAAGGGGGTGGTGATGAACGGGGCATCTGAACCAATCAAACACACACCCAGTCAACAGATCTGGGTTTAATCCATCACCGTTCTTTAGCCCACTCTGCCACCCCAGTTCAGACATGGCCATATGCAAATCAGTCTGACCCTGTGCCTCATGGGAACAGTCCAACCCGAACTTGCCAAGCCATGCCTTCCCTGGACCGGAAACAAGCTTCCTAGGACCGGTTTCTGGCATTCCAGCCGTCTTCAGCCAGGCTTGCTTGAATCCAGTAGCAAAGTGAGCAAGGGACTCACGTCTGAGCATACCCTGCCAACTTATGGCGAACAAAGTGGTACAAAAAGGGGGTGGTGATGGACGGGGCATCTGAACCAATCAAACACTCACACCCAGTCAACAGATCTGGGTTTAATCCATCACCGTTCTTTAGCCCACTCTGCCACCCCAGTTCAGACATGGCCATATGCAAATCAGTCTGACCCTGTACCTCATGGGAACTGTCCAGCCCGAACTGCCAAGCCATGCCTTCCCTGGACCGGAAACAAGCTTCCTAGAACCGGTTTCTGGCATTCCAGCCGTCTTCAGCCAGGCTTGCTTGCATCTAGTGGCAAAGTGAGCAAGGGACTCACGTCAGAGCATACCCTGCCAAATTATAGCGAACAAAGTGGTACAAAAAGGGGGTGGTGATGCCCAGTGGCCATATCTCTGCACAGAATCATATGCTGTAGAGAAATCTATGGAAGCACAATGTAGAGTCAAAGTTGATTTGTTTGAAGCCTATTTAGGCCACTAAAATATCACCACTGATTTTCACAATAGAGAAGACTTTTGTCAAAAACCTGCTTACCAAATTGGAATCGTTAGAATTTTCTCAGTCAATTTCAACAAGTTGGAGCACATTAATTTCATCTTTGGGATCCACCAAAACAGTCACAGGAAATGAACTTGGGGCTTCTGCTCTCTATTTATTTTAATTCGGGACCCACCGTGTAGCCACCCCCAACGTTCCTGGTCAATATGATATTAGATGTTTGTTCGACTGCCTAAATCAATGCTACCATATCTACAAACAAGTAGGGCCAGACCACAAATGATGTCCCTGTCACCCAGCTCACCAATTTGAGCCCTCTTTTTCTTTTTTCCACCCACGATCAATGATGTCGCCTGTTCCAACACTATCATTTTAAATGCTTCCCATAGTGTGCTTCATGGGTTTAACTGTTTCACTGTACTCTTTAAAGCAGTGGTCAATTCCAGTTTTGAGCCCTCAAATATCTCCATACTTTTAAGATCCCAAGATTCAATTGTCCAGTCTCTTCTGGTTCCATCTGCTATCCCACGTTTTCCACCCATACCAGAGACTGATCTAAAAATACAAAGGGGCATATTACCGAGGGTGGCGATAGGCAATTATCGCCGGTTTAGCTGCCGTTTTCGGCCACTAAGTGGTGATAATTCTATCGCTCTATTAGCAAGCTGTCGCTAACTGATGTTAGCGACAGCTTTTAGGTGATAGCCAGCGGTTTGGGGCCCGCTTTGCATGTCAGCGATATTTATCGCTAATGACATGCAAAGTGGGCGTACCCAACCTGTTAGCCACTGAAAGCAGTCGCTAACGTCGCTATCGCCTATTAGCAAAGCAGGCGTAGCGATGGAAATATTCCCGCTATCGCCAAAAACCAACGCCTGCTCAGACCAGTTCTTAGCCATGTTATCCAATGGGAGGTGGATAACATGGCTAAGAGCATTTTGTCGCTACTGCGTGAATATCACTGTATTCTCAGCGATATTCACGCATTTCGCCGCTATCGCTGGATATTTTAGCACAATGGAGAAAAACGTTGCTAATAGCATGTTTTCTCCGCTAACATATCCAGCGATAGGCAGCGATAAAAAAAATCGTCGCTAAGCCTATTTAGCGATAATTATCACGACTTATTGGTAATATGCCCCAAAATTCTTCTTGCAAGTGTCTGTCTCCAACAAACTGGGGAGATAACCCATATGTGAAAAGCTTCTGTGGGAGCCCGAGTAGACAGTGTATTGCTTCACTATGGGATTATGTGCTTGTCATGCATCCACCTGGCTCCAACCGCGGAGATGACACTGGAACTGATGCTGTACCTACGATCCCGGCTGGGCCTGGCCTGTGTAAGGAATAGCTTCTCCATAAACAATGCACGGTACTTGGTGTTGAATGAGGGTTGGGACAAAATAAGAAAAGAGACACTTGTGATACTGGTTCCGGTCAGCAACTGTGGGGCACAACATTAACTGGAAGCCCTCTGGGAACATAGATTATGTTATGTTATGTTATGTTAATTGTAGCCTATATAGCGCATAATCACCTGCAGGTCTCTTAGCGCTTGTAGAGAAAGCTCAGGTAGCCACAAAAGTCGCAGGAACATGCAGGCCTGAAAATTATACTGTAGCCAGGACTTCCTTAAACAAATAGGTCTTCAGACTTTTCCTAAAGGAAAGGAGAGAAGAGTCCTTCTGAAGGGTCTCTGGTAATTCATTCCAGATTCGAGGGATCAAAACCGAAAAGGCTCGGCCACCTTCCGATGCCAGTTTAACTCATGGAAGGGCCAAAAAGCCTGCCGTGGATGATCGCAAATTGCGTTCCGGAACATAATTCAACAGACGCTCCTTGATGTAGCCTAGAGCTTGGCCAGAAATTGCTTTATGGGCGATACAGAGGCCCTTAAACGTGGCTCTCTGTTTGACAGGGAGCCAATGAAACCTGTGCAACAAAGGGGTGGCATGAGCCCATCTAGGCAGCCTAAAAATCAGCCTGGCTGCATCGTTCATGATCACCTGCATCTTGCTGATTAATTTCTCAGGGAGGCCAATGTACAAAGCTTTGCCATAGTCCAATCTGGACACAATTGTGGTAGATACGATCATATTTAGAGTGATAGGTGAAAGCAGGAGGGCCAACTTCCGCAACTGTCGCATTAGACCCAGGCAGGTGCCAACCACCAAGGACACTTGATTGGTCAAGGAGAGGTTAGCATCTATCTTAATGCCCAGACTTTTAATGACGTTCTGGCCTCGGGGCAGTGCCAAGCGCCTGCGGCCAAAAAAGGTCACTCCAGGGGTTCCCCTTGGGGGAAATTACAAGGATCTCAGTCTTGTCCGGGTTAACCTTTAGTGGATTGGCTGTCATCCAATTCACCGTGTATCTGAGGATGTTCTGGGCGCTAGACTGAGCTTCTCATGTCTTTATTATCAGCTCTAATTCTGAGCTCATCGAGCACGGCCACCATCACAAGTTCAGTGCTGTGATGGGCACTGAAGCCAACCTGCCTCCCTTGGAGTAGATTATGTTCCTCAATAAAAGATGACATTATTGTGAGGACATGTTGCTCCATAATCTTTGCCAGAAAGGGAAGCTGGGAGATGGACCTATAGTTTTGAAGGTTGGCCACATAGAGGGGTGACTCTGGCTTCCTTCATGCTAATGGGCAAATAGCCTGTCTCCAAGGAGTGGTTGAGAAGCGAAACAATCATACTTTCTAACTCAGGAAGGGCAATACGAAAAATCCTTGGTGGGCAGGTGTCGGCAGGGGAGCCTGATTTTTTTTTTTTTTTAAACTTTATTCACAGCTGTGTTATATTTTCACCCCTTTACATAACTCCCCATCTTTACAGGATCATTTCCAAGATATATCCGACAGTGGTACCGATACCCTGTGCATTCTGCATGTTCCTGCAAGCATCTATTTTGTGGGGGTAAACAATAAGACTGTCCAGTCTTCTCCCCTCCCACCCACCTCCCCCTCCCTTCTTGGCAACCCCACCTACCCGTCTCCTGGCGGTTTAGCAACCTCATATATCTAAATTCGGACTCCTCTGGCTCCCGTGTATTCTATTATGTGCTGAGTCATGGTACGGTGTGAGGTATGGTGTAAGGGCATCTGGGACCCTCCAGACTCTCATAATACAGCTTTTGGCTTCCCCTTCTTAGCCCTGTGGTCTGTGTCCTGATGCCTGGGTTAGGTCTGCGTCCTCAAGCGCTATGAGCATAACCTCCCATTCTTGGGATATGGGGAATTTCCGGTGGCCCCGTACTTCCTCCCTCCTAAGTGCTGTCCCCTCTGCCCGTCCCCACTTAAGCACCTCTGCCTGCCATACGTGTGTCCCCGGTGATCTAGGGAATTTCCATCTCATCGTTATTGACCTAATTGCCAATAAGAGCGCTAAGTCCAGCAATTTCAATTGGGCTTTCAGTGTCTTAGGTCGTCTGCGCAGCCCCAGCAGGCAGGGCATTGCTTCTTCCGGCACCGGTAGGTTCGTGACCGTCCGCAGCATCCGGCACACTTCCGACCAATACCCGCGAAGTCGCTGGCATGACCAAATCCTGTGGAGGAATCCGGCCTCTTCTTCTCCACAACGCGGACATCTGTGAGGGGAGTCTGGGAACATTTTTTGTAGGCGTTTGGGGGTCAGGTATGCCCTGTGCAAAACCATCACTTGGATAAATCTGAACTTAACATTGCGTGATACACGCCTGGGGTGTTCTAGTATCGTGTGCCAGTCCTTCTCCGACAGAACCCTATCCGTGTCTTGAGCCCAAGTTTGCATAGGAGCGGTGAGCGAAATTGCAGCACGTGCCCTGACGCCCGTATACAGCCATGGTACTAGATGTCCTCCCGAGCCCATGTAATACAGTAAGTGGACTAAGTCATGTTGAGGGGGTTGGAGGAGTTGTGGTGCCCACCTGTGTTGTATATAGTGTGTAACAGTGGCATGTAATAGATACAGTCGGGGAGGGGCGCCAGTGGCCTGCAAGAAGGCCTCATGATCAAGTAGGTTGTCATCTCCGAAAAAGTCACCCACACTCACTACTCCAACCTCCTGCCAGGGGCGTAGTACTCTATCTGTGAGCCTGCCTTGTGGCGTCGGAATACCCAACAGCGGGATATTTGCCGCATACGCTCCAGCCGACGATGTGTATGCTAGGGCTTTCCACCAGCATAACAGGGCCGTGCGGAGGAGCGGGTGGCAATCCGCGGGAATGCGGCTCCGCGGGAGCAGCAGGGTGTGCAGTTCCCCCCGTCGCAGTCTCTCAGCCGTGTAGTCTATTTCGTGAAGGTTCCGTCCTGCCGTCCAGTAGGAGAGCCACTGCAGCTGACTAGCATAATAGTAGCCTTTAAAGTCTGTTGCCCCCAGCCCCCCGGCTCTGGTCCCCAGCTGTAACTTATGGAGCCCTATCCGTCGCCTCCCAACCCCCCAAATTAAGGTGATCAGAAGTGAACTAAGTGTATCAAAGATTGACTGCGGCAAAAATACAGGGAGGTTAACGAAGAAGTACAATATACGGGGAAGCATTACCATTTTGGAGATCGCGATCCTACCCATGACAGATGAGGGTAGCGTCGTCCAAAACCCTACAGAAGCGCAGAGACGCGTGATAGCTCGTTTGATGTTCCCATCTATCTGGTCTTCCTGCTGTCTATATACCTGGACCCCCAGGTATTTAAATGTAATGGGAGCTACCGGGATAAGGTGGGCTCCAAAGGGTATGAAATCCGGGCTTGGAGTATCTCCGAAATAGAAGCTGTTCGACTTCTCAGGGTTTATGGCCAGGCCCGAGATGTCAGTAAAGCGGCCGAAGATCTCGTAAATATCAGCGTGGTCCGCCTCCAGATCTTAGAGGTATAATAAGATATCGTCCGCATAGATCGATATCAGGTGGTGTATGCCGCTGCTTGGGATGCCTCTCTGCTCCATCCCGGTTCGTAGGGCTATGGCCAGAGGTTCGAGGGCGAGGACAAATAACAATGGGGACAAGGGGCAGCCTTGTCTAGTGCCACGGTGGATAGCGTATGTATCAGATATATGCCGCCCTGTGTGTGCCCTCGGCGAGAGTGCGGTGTATAGCAATCTAATCCACGCTAGGAGGGAGGTCGGAAGCCCAAACTTCTCCAAGGTTAGGAACATAAATGGCCAGAACAGTGAGTCAAATGCCTGTCTAAGGTCCAAGGGTATGCAACCCGCTCTAGGGTGAGCCTGTGGAGTGGTCGCCATGAGTGTGTGTTGCCTTCGTGTGTTCATGGAGGTGCTCCTACCCAGAAGGAATCCACATTGGTCTCTATGGATCTGGGTAGGGAGATGCGTCTGTAGTCTTAGAGCTATCGCTTTGCTAAGTATTTTGTATTCTGTGGAAAGCATCGATAAAGGCCTATAGTTTGACATATCCAGACGATCCCTACCAGGCTTTGGTAACGAGATAACCAGTGCTTGCATTGTGGAATCGGGCAGGCGGCCCTCCTTCAGCGCCGTCCGGTATACTTTTTCTAGTATGGGTACCAGGGTGTCTGAGTAGGTCGCGTAGAACTCCACCGGGAGTCCGTCCATGCCAGGCGTTTTATTGCGGTTCAGGGATTTGATGGCTGCACCTATTTCGTGTTGTGTGATGGGTTCCTCGAGGTCTCTTTGGGCATCAGCGGTCAGTGTTGGGAATGGAAGGTCGGCCAGAAAGTCGGAAATACGACCCAGTCGACGTGGGCATATAAAGTAGTCAGGTGGTCACAGAACGCCCTCTTGATCTCAGTTTGTGTGTTAACTAGGTGTCCGTCTCGCGTCCGTATTCTAGTTATCACCGGGATATCCGGGTGATCTTGTACCAAGCAGGCAAGTAGTGTTCCCGACCTGTCAGCCTCTGCGTGTTGTCGGCAGAGGTATTCTTTGTGGTCTATGACTCGCAGCATTTCTAAAGTGTCAGCATGTTCTATATTCTCTATCTGTAAGTCTTTCTTCTTTTCAGGGTCGACACCCACTTCCTGTTCTAGCGTTTTCAATCTGTCTTCTATATCTCAGAGTTTTTGATGTATTTCCTGCCTGGCTCCTGCCAGTTGTCCAATCGCTGCGCCGCGCACCACTACCTTCATAGCATCCTAGACCACCAGATTTGTGGAGGCTGTATCCCAGTTTTCTACGAAATATTTGTCCAACGTCTCGGACAAGGAAGCTCTGAAGGGGCCGTCCTCTAGCAGAAGTGGGTCTAAGCGCCAAGTAGGGACCGGAGCCGGAACCCTGCCCCATAGGAGGCTGAACGTTAGGGGCCTATGGTCAGAAAAGGTTTTTGCTAAATATTCTTGGTTCTCTACCTTCGAAACCAGTGATTCAGAGCACAAGAACCTGTCAAGCCTAGTGTGGAGCATGTGTATATGTGAATAATGGGAATATTCCCTAGTCTCTGGGTGCAGTGCACGCCAAATGTCCCTCAAGCCCCATAGGGGAGCCTGATTTGACCCTATACATCAGACATGATACACGGGCTGAGTTTAGGTTAGGAAAGGTGGTGAGCCTCACATCTGTATTACAGACAGGGGTCTGATCCGGATCTACCTGATAAATTGGGCTGTTGTCTATCTCAATGAGAATGTCGCTGACTTTCTGGAGGAAGAAGACCTGAAATTTATTGCAGTCCATTGCCTCAGCTGCCAGTTTTTGTTCTGACTTCTGGCTAAGCTCTTTGAGAATTCGAAAAGTTTCCTTCTGTTTGTTTCGTGGCCTCCGCTATTCTGGCCTCATAGTATTCATCCTTCCTGGCTATATTGGCCTTTTTGTATAGAGTTAACAGGGCTTTATAGTGTGCAAGTGCATCTGGGTGGTATAATTTACGCCATGATCTTTCAGCTTGTCGGAGGATTTGTTTCCTCTTTCGCAGATCTTCGTTATACCAGGGGGCTCCCTTGCCTTTGTCTCTTAATCTTTCCGTCCGGACCGGTGCCATCTGATCTAGCTCTACTTAAATTTCCATTGGCGGAGGAGGAGCTTCGCGCGCATCCGAGATGGCCGCGTGAGCACAGGGCTCCCGAGACCCTCGCCACCTCCCGCATCTATCCTGAATCATATCCTGATTACGAAGACGGGTTACTGAAGACGCAACCCAGCTGATCTAATAGCTGCTTTTAAAAATCGGTTTGGACTCCGGGAACCGCAACTACGATACTTTGAACTATTGTGGCCTGCCCCACGGAGTCGCCCGGGGCTCGAGTTGTTATGGTGCCCAGGCGGTAGTTGAACAACAACGGCCTGCGGGGCTCTGGTCACAGCCTTGGAGTTCACTTTCGGTTTCGTTTTTGGGTCTTTGGCCTCATCCTATCTCGAGACTGATCTGGTGGACCGAGGTGCAGCCGGGCCCCGTGAATTCATCGTGTGCCAACGGCTGCGTGTTTATGGTTGCTTCGATATTACTGCTGAAAATTCGCTTTTGGAGATTCCGGTGGGTGAATCGTGTTGAGCCATTTTTACCAGGTCTCAAAGGCCCCTCTGGGGCACATTGCCCAATATGGCGGGCAGGCCCGATGGCGAAAAACGGAAAGCCAAGACCATTCACCGGGGGGTAATATTCAATAGAATGTTATGGATCGCTATACCCACCCCAAGGGGTCCCCCGGTGGCGCAAGTAAGACTCTGGAAGACGCAAGTGATGGCCCTACTGCGTTGGCTGATTTAACTCTACAAGATTTCTTGGGCGCCATTGCTGGTATGAAGACTTCCATTGGCCAGCAATATGAGGCTCTTGCCCTCAAGCTTGACACTGTGGCCATCGACGTCAATTTGATCAGAGTGGACTTATCAAGGACTAACGAGAAGGTCAAATCCTTAGATTTGAAGACCTCCAGCCTCACGACTGATGTGTCCGACCTACAGACGGAGGTTCGTAATTTACGAGCCTCCAATGATCTCTTTGCTCATCGGCTGGAGGACTTTGAGAGTCGGGCCAGACGCAACAACGTACGAATTATTGGGGTCCCTGAAAAATCGGAAGAACCCGCTGCAGATCTACTAGTGGAGGAACTCATCCTAAATCACCTCGCCCCCAAAGGCCTGAGTAAATTCTTTGCGGTGGAACGTGCGCACAGAGTGCCGGATGGGAAGCCAAAACAGGGTGCTCCTCCGCGGCCGATCATCGCCAGAATTTTCAACTTCAGAGATAGAGACGCTATCCTGCAGGCATCGCGGGTAAGCGGCCCCATGAAGTTCGAGAATACTACAGTGAGCTTCTACCCGGACTTTACCCAGTTCGTTCAGAAGCAAAGGATGGGGTTTCAGGGGGTGAAGCGACGACTGAGGGACATGGATATGAAATACGCGATGCTTTTCCCAACACGGCTCCGTGTTCAATATGAGGATCGGACGTTTTTCTTTGACCACAGTGAGAGAGTGAGTGACTGGCTTGACACATTGCCTACGCGACGTGATCGCACTGAACATTCTGGAGGAGCTGAAGGCGGCCCGTTGGAGCAGGAATGAGAAGTGATTCCCGATTACCGAACTTTGCGCTTAATATGCAGCTGTGGTTTGCTGACTTTTATATTTGCGTGACTTATGGTGGGATACCCAGGGGCGGGGGGGGGGGACTCTTTCCTCCTCCGGGTTTCTTGTTTTAGACTAGTTTAATGGTAGGGCAACAGGCACACTGCAAGTTGGGGTGGCTTTTGAGTCTAACGCAGGGGTGCAGGGTGGGGGTATTGTAACGGGCTTTTGTTGGGGGGTGGGGGGGAGTTTGGATGTGTTTCATTTTTTCTCAAGGCAACGTATTGTTTTTCTTCTTGATCTGGATGATGTGTTCGTTATGGGGTGGGTTCTGCATCCATTTCCGGGATGGGGGTAGGGGGTTGAAAATTCTGTGTTGGAATGTTAACAGGTTGGGGGACAGGATAAAACGTGGGGCAGTGTTGCAACTATTGAGACGCCTCTCCCCTGATGTAGTGCTATTGCAAGAGACACACTTGATTGGAAACACTTGCTACGCTATGAATTGGCGAGGATATCGCCTTGCAGTACATGCTGGGTTTACTACTGGTTCTAGGGGTGTGGATATTCTAGTTAAGAACTCTCTCCCCCTGGAGGTAGACGACATAATCCTAGACGACAGGGGGCGTTATGCTGCTCTCACTGGTAGGTGGGAGGGGAAGACTATCTCACTGCTTTCTGTATATGTACCACCAGGACTGCAAACCACAACTTTTGCTGATTTGGGGCGTGTAGTTCTGGGGCTTCCAGAAGGCATCCTGGTGATGGGTGGAGATTTCAATTCGGTTGTCTCCGGTAGGGAAGATCGGTATCCCCCCAGGGACCTCACGAAATCACAGTCTTGGCTGAGTGGCTTCCTGGAGACGCTGGGACTGGTGGACTGTTGGCGGTTGATGCATCCGGGACAGGCACAATACACCTTCCACTCCGGTGCCCACGGCAGTCTCTCCAGACTAGACTATGTCTTGATGCCTGCGGCACAGGCCTCGTTACTTAGGGAAGTTAGACATCTGGCTCGGGGTATTTCAGATCACTCCCCACTGTGGCTCCTGATGGACACGAGGATGGGTGCTGAAGGACGGGTAGCCCCGATTAATCCCTGGTATCTCCATAACTCCAAAACCCGGGCTAAGTTGGTCAAGTCTCTGGATCTGTACTGAGAATGAGGGGTCGGTGTCCTCTTCTGATGCACTGTGGGAGGCATTAGTTGTCTGTGGACAGGCACTATCGTTAATTGCTGGCGTCAAGAAAAGCAAAAATGAGGCGGTGGTCCGCCTCGAGACCGAAATAGCTGAGCTGGAAGCGGATTTGGAGTTGGGTATTACTCGTGACAAGGTCCATGTCCTCAGTCTCAAACAACTTGATTATAGAGCGTTGGTAACAGATGCTGCTAGAGTTGTGAGTAGAGAGCAGCAGGGAAGACTGTATGATGTGGGGGACAAGGCTGGGAAACTGATTGTGTGGTTAGATAGAAATTGATGGAGTGCGTGTGACTGACCCTGTTGAGATTGTCGAGTGTTTTGCTGAACATTTTCGAGATGTGTATTCCCCAGTTTCCGATAGACCTGAGGAAGACTCCCATCTGCTGTTGCGAGACATTGCGTTGCCTTGTCTGTCAGATTCAGATAGGGATTTGATGGACGCAGCACTTTCCGTAGACGAGGTGGCACTCGCTATTTGTTCTGTCCGTTCTGGAAAATCTATGGGCCCTAATGGTCTTCCCATTGAGCTTTACAAGCTGCGTCCTGACAAAATGGCGCCATATCTTCATGATATGTTCCTAGAATCGTGAGACCTTGGCTCCCTTCCTCGTGATCAGCGTCTTGCGACCATTGTGGTGATTCATAAGGAGGGGAAACTGCGGGATTGCTGTGCGTCCTATAGGCCTATTTCGCTTCTGAATGCGGAACCCAAGATCCTCGCAAAGTTGCTGGCAAATCGCTTGATAAAGGTAATCAGTGACTTGATTCATCCGGATCAATCCGGTTTCATTCCACATCGCAATACAGCACTGAACTTGAGGCGTTTGCATGGCGTTCTCGCGAGAGCGGCATCACTGCGTGAACCGGCCATCTTGGCTTCCTTGGATGCTACAATGGCTTTTGTTACATTGGAATGGCCACACCTGTGGGCGGCCCTTGCGAAGTTCGGTTTTGGTCCTGGTTTGATTGGCTGGGTGAAACGTTTGTATGAGGAACCATTGGCGCAGATTGTGGTGAATGGTCGGGTTTCTAGGTCCTTTGTTCTTGGGAGGGGTACGCGGCAGGGATGTCCGTTATCTCCGCTTCTTTTTGCCCTTGCCTTGGAACCTCTGGCTGCTTGGCTGCGATGGGAGCCATCTTTGAGGGGTATTCGGTGGACCCCGGAATTTGAGGATCGCATATCGCTCTATGCAGACGACATTTTGTTGTACCTCACGTCGCCTCGGAGGTCGTTGATTGTATTATTTGATGTACTAAATTTGTTCGGAAGGAATTCTGGCCTTGTGATTAATTAGACCAAGTCCTGCGTGTATGTGCTCTCGGGTGACACTTCTCCTTTACCGCGCGGGCGTCCCATCCGGGTGACGCAGATGGGATTCAAGTATTTGGGGGTCTTTATAACGTTAGACCCCGGGCTTCGTTATGATCGTAATCTGCTTCCTCCACTCCAACGGCTAAAAACCGACATTGTGGGCTGGCGCAGGTTGCCGCTATCCCCCCTCGGATGTGCAACACTTTTTAAAATGATGTCCTTACCACGGTTTTTATACGCGCTCCAAAACACGTTTGACGTAATTCCGGCGAGTTATTTTCGGGAGGTGGAGGTGGAGAGTTTGCAGAGGCGGTTGTTAAGGGATGGGCGTTCGCGTATAGCCCTCGCCAAGCTGACGCTTCCCTGGTTTGACGGCGGTATCGCACTGCCGGATATCAGGCGATATTATTGGGCCTCTCAACTCGGAGCGATCAATCATGGAATGTATGGTCCAGCGTTAAATCCTGCGTTCGAGATGGATAAGTGGTTGCTACCGGGTGGGGATTACAATAGAGCGCTTTACTCCAAATTTGCTGAAGGGAAACTTTCGGGACCCACTAAGATAGCGGTGAGAGTGTGGCACTGTGCGAATGCGGCAATGGGATGGAGGGATCCACTGACCTGGGCTACTCCGCTCTATGCGTCTGAAAGATTGGGTAGCCTGTGGAAGACGAAAGTATTTGAGAAGTGGGATTTGATTGGTATTTTAGGGTGAGTGATCTCTGGGTCAAGGGTAAGATTAAGACTTTTGAGGCGTTGAAGGTAGAATATAAGCTGAGTGACAGGGAATTCTTCCGGTATGCGCAGATTCGCCACGCGTTGAGTTCGGTTTTTCCAGAAGGTACTGACATCCCGGAATCATCCCCACTTGAAGACCGAGTGTTTGATGGATATATGCCCGACAGCACTATTTCTTTGATATATAAGAAATTGATCAACGATCGAGCGGACCTTTTGGCGCGACTCAGGGAGGTCTGGACCAGTGACGGTTTAGAGTTGGATGACGAGGACTGGCAATCGGCGATCTCCTCACCTAAGGAGGTCGCGGTTCCGACCCGTCTCCGACTCGACCAACTTAAGATTCTGCATCGGATTTATGTGACTGGCCCTCGTCTGATTCATATGGGTTATTCTGTGGACGGGTTGTGTAAGCGTGGTTGCGGTTTACTTGGTACTTTCCTCCATATAATTTGGGAGTGTCCGGAAGTGGTTGTGTTTTGGAATCAAGTGTATACTGTGATGGAGGAGGTCACGGGTGTTGCTCTGTCGCCCGAAGCTAGACGTTGTCTGTTGAATGTATGGGAGCCGAATGACTATGATGTGGCGCAGACGCAGTGGGCAACCCTTGGGACTATGGTAGCCCAGAGAGACATTGCGCAGTTGTGGGGTTCCCAGAGGCCGCCCACGGTCTCGGCATGGAAGGAAAACATGGACTGGTGTATGTTTAGAGAGAAGACGATGTATGTGGCGCGGGGCAGACCTAAGAAGTGGGGTAAAATCTGGGGTCCATGGAACTCCTACCATGGAGATGTATGCACACCCCCCCTTGCAGATAATCCGGATGTTCCTCTCTCCCCCTAACCCGACATTCCTAGTGTTGATTAGCTTCTATGTTTTTTGACTCTGGTTTCTCCCCTCCCCCCGTGCTCTGTTGTTTTTTTGTAATATACTGTAATGCACTTTCCTTCCTCCTTGAACACATATCCAGCTGTACTGCTGGTTTTATTGCCTTGTCTGTTTGTTTTTTATTATTAATAAAAAGAGTTACAAAAATAAAAAATCCCATTGGCGCTTCACACTCCTGATCAAGATTTTCATAGAAGGCTACATTTGGGGGGCTATTGGACAGAGCACCAATTAGGTTGTCTGCTTTAATCTTATTCCAACTGCGCACCATTCTCCACTCGGAAGGGGGACAAAACAGTTGGCTGGTCAGCGGGACCCAGCAGCTAATTAAACAATGGTCTGACCAGGCACAAGGGCTAATGTCGGTGAGGGTCGTCTGTGGCACAGAGGTCCAGACCAGGTCCAAAACATGACCTTTGACGTGGGTGGGGGTGTCCACCAGCTGGGAGAGTCCCATCGCGCTCATTGCACCATCAAATTGACTGGCCGGAAGCTCCCTTGGAAAAATATCCCACTGGTAATTCAAATCTCTAACCACTAGGAGGCGTTGGTACCAGGAGCAAAGATTGCTAATAATTTCCGAGAAAGCCTCATTGAACTTAGATGTTACCCGTGGGGGGCGGTAAGCTACCACAAGGGCTAATCAAAGGGACTTAGTGGCAATTTTTACCCCTAAGATATCTGCCCAGTCCACACTCTCAGCCGCAGTTTTCGTTACCACAAGCCGTTTGCTGTTAAAAATGGCTACCCCCCTGTCATTTTTTCCTGTCTATTGTGCCAAAGCACATCAAAGTCCCCTGGGAGAGCTGCAATGACATATGGGGTAGACGACTCCCCCAACCAGGTTTCAGAGACGGCTAGAATGTCTATATCTCCCACCTGAAGGAGGGAGAAGACCTCTAAGCAGTGTTATTGTAGCGACCGGGTGTTCAAGGCCGCTACTTTAAGTCCTGATAGAGCATCATGCTCAACCCTTACGTGGGGAGATACCACCAAGGTCTTCTTGCTCCTGCCGCCCACCCTGGTTTCTAGGAGAATTCCCCCCTTTAGTCCCAGCTTTAACTCCATATCCATCTGACTTTCACTGGGCATAAGTGCCCGAAGCTCATCCACAGAATAAGACAGCACCCGACCAGGTGTCCTGGCCCCGGCGCCCGAACAAGCGCGGATGGGCACAGACGGGCTTGCCTTTGGCCATCAGCTGTTTTTGAAGCTGTGGTTGCGGAGCTAGCGGACAACTAGACCATGCCTCAAAACAAAATGGCGGAGTGAAATGTCCCAGCGGAAGTTGGTATTCCGGGGAACCGTGGCCATCTAGTAAAAACTCCCTCCACTCAAACAGCACTCTACAGCTGCGGTGGACCGGGGAGAGAAGATCGGCATACAGCGAAGTGAGGCAAGTAACCAATAAGCAGAGTGAGAAAATGCCCTTGGTACAAAAAGTTCTCACCAGTAATGTCCCCCAAACAGTTAAAGGTAAATCTGATCAGAGTTAATGACACTCCTAAGGATGAACTCAAAAAAATAAATCTCAGTACAGGGTTCATATGTGAATCAAGTGCTCTGAGCATAGGCCTCTAGGTACTACTGTTCATCAGAGAATCACAGAGCAAAGTCTCTAGTCCTTGTATAAACACAGCTCAAAGACCAAGGTTGTAAGAAAGGTCTGGAGTAAGAACAATCATAGGGGAACTGGAGGGAATTCACTGAAATAAAACTTGAAGACAAGTCTATAGTCTTGAAGAAGCTGCTACTCCAACCTGCTTACTATTATTAAAGGGTATTTTGCACTAACCAGATTTCAAGAACTTAGCACTTCAACATGTCATAAGTTTGAAAAAGGTCTTAAGGTCTTGAATGAGGAAGTCACCGAAGAACTGGAGTAGCTGTGCAGGAGGTGGAGATGAAGGATTGGTCGAGGGAGCTGGAGCCAAGGGAATCACGGTAGAAGCTTGAACTGCAATAGAGAAGTGCACTGTTCAGGTCAGGATTCTGCAAGTGGGTGGGTAGCCAGGAAGTTTGTTGCACCGGGAGCGTACGCCAAGCAAGGTGCTCGGGTTTGGTTGTACTTTATATAACATATTCAGGGTCCAATGGATACAGTGGGATCACGTGTGGCATGTGGCGCACGTGGCAAAATGGAAGGTTCTCCAAGACTCCTGAAGGAAACTCATGTTAAGTACACTGGCTTTAAACTTACAGGAAGAGCAAGTGCAAACTAACGGATGGAATCACTTAAGAGGATCAAATGTTTCAATTTGTCTAAACGTGCACAAAGGAAACCACTGTAAGACCCTAGAAACAGTGTGAGCAAGGCAAACAATTGGTTCAAATGTTCAGAGAATGCTTGCAAGCTCATGCGTAATTGAATCAAGGGGATTGGGGAAACTGGTGCATGGAATCATAGTGCACCATGACGCGCCACAGGGGTAGCATAAAAAGAGCCCTGCCCGTGAAACCCACTACACAGAGGGTTGTGACAGTATTTGCCATAAATCAACTAGCCCAAGCGCCTCTAGAAATTTCACAATGGGCCCAGGCCTCCCTGGTTTTGCTCACCACCCTTTATGGGAATGCTCAGAGGAAACTGCAACAGTAAAGAGCGTAGGTCTCGGAGGGTGATAGCAAGCAGCCTACGTGGCATGTAAATCGAGTAGAAGTTTAGTGTCAGCCCCTCATACTGCCCAGTCTGTGAGACGATTGTATGATGGAATCACGCAGGCATTTAGCACACATGCCTTTTTAACACTGGCATTAGAACAAACGTGTTGTTACGATGCGTTCCTTTTGCACGCAAGTCATTACAACGACTTGCTTAGGGGCGCACTGGACTTTGGATTAGTATTACTTACTATTCCAGCTCCAGTCTGTACAACAGAAAGGAAGGGGTTGGCCTTTAAATTCAACATTTCTTCAACAATAGACCCCCTAAAGCAAGTTGTTGTAACAACTGACGAAGTAAAATGAATGGGCGCTAATAAAGTGTTTGTTCTACTGCCTGTGCTGTAGAGGCACAGCATAATTCCAGCATCATGCTAAAGGATGTTTCCCCTGGAAGAAATATCTCCCTTACTTGTCAACGGACATTTGTTGTGGGATGAATGGAGTTGACTTCTTTAGTGGGGGAACCATCCCCCTTGAATCAGATGTATACCCTGAATGTGCGAGGATCTTGTATCCATACCTGTCTAACGCTTTACAATTATTGCCTTTCATGTCAGTCTCCTCTATCAAGACAATATCTGGGGCATGCATTCTAAGGTATTGCATACCCGTTCTTTTTTAGTCCTACTGCCCAGACCATTAACCAGGACAGTACCCTTAATGAGTCCCCAGTGGCAATTTTAGGGCTATCAACTCTTTCTCCCAAAATACCTTTGGGCTGGTTCCCCATCTAGAATGACTCAGTCCTCCCTTCTTTCTGTGTCGCTTGTTGGTAACTGTGAGGAGGTGACCTCCACCATCACAGAATCAATTTTTGGTTCAAGTGATCATCTCACTCATTGGGGCAGTTTGATTGATTTAGAAACATTTAAATTGGTTACAAAGAGGATTGTACGTACGTTGGTAATCTGAGCCAGGGCCGGACTGGCTACCGGGCATTTTGGTGTGCTGCCGAGCTGGGGGCTGATTTCGTTGATGGAGACCTGCGTATGCTGAACGAAATTCGTTTTGCTTTGTTTATTTCGAAGCACACGCAGGTCTCCATCCATGAAATTAGCCCCCACCGCAGTGACATCAGCCCCCAACCCGGCAGCATGCCAAAACGCCCGGTAGCCAGTCCGGCCCTGATCTGAGTGAGAAAGTGATGGTGTGAGTGAGTGAATATTGTTTTACAGACTACACAGTGAATCATCACTAACCGCATCTGTCAGCATTTGTATTTCTTCTAAGGAGAGCGTGGTGCAGCGGCCTGAACGGCTCAGGGTTCAAATCCCGGCACTGGCCGCAGCTCAGTTCAGCATCATGTGACTCTGGGCTATAGCTCACTTAATATACCCTACTGGATACCTTAAGGGGCGATGAGGTCATGCTTTCCAAATGTGGAAATATTCTAAACATAGACCGCCTAAGTGGTTGGGCTCTGTTGAAATGTACGGCATTTTGAAGAAGGGCAGTTGCCTCCAATGAGGAAATGACAGTCAGATTTAATGGGTTCAGGTGTGTTTATCATTTTATTTATTTATTTTATTTATCCAATTTATAAAGCGCGCAAATACCCGTGTGTGTCTCGGCGCTGAAAATTAATGGCAGAATCCATGAGGCATGACCTGCCCAAAGTCGTTAAATTGGCTAGTGTTCTTTTGTAAGGCAGTTTTCCTTAACGTGTAGTTAGATTTAAGATCTCTGAAGGCAGGGAGCTCTGTTCACACTAATGCCATTATAACTGTGTAGAAAACTTGAAGGTCTAAATCCAAAGTGTGATTGCAAGTGTGGGTCGCTTTGTGAAAATGTTGATAGAAGCCATAATTGTCAAAACCCAACACATTTTGATAAATATGTAACCAATGAGGATGAGAAAGGAGGAGAGATCAAAGCAAGAGCTTCGAGTAGGTGGGGAGGCTTAGAATGATCAAGCCACGAATGGACCAACGCATATGAGGAGAGAGGCACAGGTGGAGAGAAAAATAATAGGGGCATATTTATGAGAGGAGTTGCATCACTCTTGCACCACGCAAGGTGGTGCAAGAGTGGCACAAGTCCAAAATGTGATTTATAAAGCCACGTAAGGCCACCTTGTGTATCATTGAATGGCTTCATAAATCTGGAGTAATGCAAAGCAGCGCAAACCACTGTGGTGCGATACTCTGCCCTGGGAGGGCATTCCATGGGCATTGCTTGGGTGTTCCAATCACTCTCCAATGGTTTTTGATGCATTCCCAGACTTCCCTAAAGTGGTAGACCTGGAAATGCACCAACAAGATACACCTTCTCAAGGGAGACATATTGAGGTGAAATATTTGTATTTCTCCTCGTTACTTTCTCTTACACCATTCAGAAACTTAAATGGACACAATGGAGAATTTCCTGTAGTAATTGCCTACTTGGGCTAATGGACCAATGGAATTTGTAGACCAAGGATTGTGGTTTATGATTATATTACTACCAGGCACAGCGTGATCCAGCTAAATTAGTCTAGCACTATGTGTCCAATAATATAGAGACATTTGATACTATGTTCCCATTGATTATACTAGTTTATGAAACAGAGGGTACCTGGTTTGTGTATTTAACCGCTTTTTATTTTATGCGGAAACCGAAACAATGACCGAATGGTTCATATATTCGATGTCGACCATTTACATTATTTTTGAAAACATATGAAAAATACATTTGCACTTTTTGTCTGAGAATCAATACTTCTTGCATTCACCAAATACTATTTTTATGCAACATACATAAATGAGACAATGTGACAGGAATCATACAGTAGAAAAATGGTAATAATACAATAACAACAATAACATGCAGAATTCATCCAGTTAATTCTAAAGAAATACACCAGCTAGTAATTTCAAAAACACAAGAACTCCATTCGCCTCACAGTAGGTGATTGTCTCGGAGTTACTTAGAACTACATGGGCAATTCTTTTTACCCCTAACGGGTGCTTAAATCATTATACACCCCAATTTTGGAGCATAGAGTTAATTACACGCCCTATGTAGTGAATATGTTGGAAAGGCCGACGCGTTTCTAATCCCTGCGGTATCTTTCGGGATTATCATCAAGGCACTGAGGCACGGTGTAACCTGGAACATGAAATTAAGAGGACTAATTAAAATCTTGACCCTACTCCTCTATTTCTTTTTAGGTACTTTTATACTTCTTTGAAATTACACAACCATGTACACATTGTCTGTCGTTTATGTTTACACTGCTAATTAATACTTTATAAAAAAATGTGCAAGAAACGCCTTTCACCTAGCGTGAACAAGGCCTAAAGCTGAAACGCGTTGCTGTGTGTGGCTGAATAAATTAGTTGGCTGCAAAACGAATCCCTAGTGCTGTCCGTAAATCTTCAGACAGCGTCTCCACGACCGGAATCCTTGTGGCATATATATATATCTTGATAAATATTTTTTTTAAACTCGTTAAGATCAAGGCTGAAGGCACATAAGCATAAATGACTTCTAGTAACTATATATGATAGGTTGACAACTTATATTCTGCATAGAAAGGAAGACCTATATTGAAAGTTGAGATGTTGACTAATTATCACAAGCGATCTTTGGCGTTGTTATTTATCGATGGAAAACAAGCTCAAGCCAACAATCAAGTATATGCACATTTTATCAGGCCCTAGAGGAGCACCTACTAATGGCTTGAAGTATTAAAGCTTTTTCAAAACTTCAGACTTTTACACTTGACTCAAAAGAGACATCTTGTAAGACATGCCAAACTCAAGTTTTCTTAAATAACTAATAGTAAAAATGTATATATATTTTTTTATATATATATATATATGTCCCAGAAGCCGCTTGAGGGAATCAGATGCAGCGCGTTGTTTCCAGCATGCAACGAAAAGCAGACACGAGCCCAGGTTGAGCGCAGAAAGTAGCGTTTATTTCTCGTTAGTCAGCCATAACGCGTTTCACCACCGGAGTGGCTTGATCACATGACAACGTTCAAACATTGAATGGACCATTAAGACAGCTAGCACCCTATGCACGTGACTGTGATGGTGATAGACATAAAGAAAAAGTGAAATGCAGCTATTTTCCTTCCTTCGAAAAGAGACTTGCTTTACAAAAACTAAAGCTATTAAAAGCAAAGCATTCACCGTCTGATAGAGATTTAGGAGTAACTCAATAAAAAATGCATGTAACGACCTAGGTTATTAACCATCGTAATTTACAAAAAACGGGAGAACTCATAACTGAAATGCATAAATAACAATATAAATATCTGGATCATTGCGCAACATTAAGTTTAGAAGAAAGTAATAAGTGCAAATAGAAATATATAAGTACATGTTCTTAAAATAGTTATTTTCATACAAAAATAGATTCAGTATAAAAAATTCATTTCATATATCTACACAAGTATTTTTACCCGAGGGTTAAAGCCTATTGGTCATAACATAATTTTTAGCATAAATGCTTAGTTGTGGTATATCTGAGTATACTTTATTATAAAAAAACCCTCACGGGTATGTAATTACCCGAGGTCAAAAACAGATGGTAGTTGAAGGAAAATATTGGTTAAAGTGTCATTAGGTGCAGAGAGTGAATAAAGTGCATAAGTTTAAAAAACCTCAGTATAAAGGTTGTGAATTAGGAGAAGAAAATGGCAGCCACATGGGACAAAGTCCAATAAATGTGTGGTTTAGAAAATATTTTCATGCCGCTTGACAGGATGATTTAACTAAAAAGTTAAGTTTATGAACAGTAGGTTACAAGGAAAACAGGGAGGAAAAGGACACAAGGGACAGGTTCTCAATGCATCAAAAGATCAGGGGAGAGGAAACGAAATTATCGCTTCCAGGGGGGTTCAGTAAAATATTTATGATCATAAACAGGTGTATAAATCTTCAGTGTTATTTAGTCCTCCAGGGCTTTTGCTATTGAAGTTCAGGATGTACCTTGTCTCCAACTTGCGCATATATGTATATATATATATATATATATATATTTAATGATAAGACTCAAAGCACGAGGATATTCTGATAAAATGCTTAATGATGCTATGTCCAAAGCCAAATTGAGATCTAGAAATAGTCCGTTGCCAAACATCTCTGTGGACAGCACTGATTCTTCAG
Organism: Lissotriton helveticus; assembly: GCF_964261635.1. Lineage (NCBI taxonomy): Eukaryota > Metazoa > Chordata > Amphibia > Caudata > Salamandridae > Lissotriton > Lissotriton helveticus. Next base: position 604,298,161 of record NC_136072.1, on the reverse strand, counting down.
AGCAGACTGCCCTAGCAGAAGAGCCAATGGAAAATCAGGGCCCTAGACTCATAACTGCCTATAGTGAGAATGAACGTAAAATCAGATCTATAGTGAAAAAGAATTGCGCAATTGTAATCACTGACCCGGTATTACGAACAAGCTTACCGCTAACCCCTGCCATTACATTCGTCAGAGCTAGAAACATGGGTTCAATTTTGGATCAAGCCAGTCCAGAAACTAGACATAATTCCACATGGCTAAAACCTACCCCAGGTTTCCACAAATGCTCATCATGTAGAGCATTCAAATTTGGCGTCAACAAGAATCAATATTAGCACTAGTGGAATCAAAATAATGGGAAGTTTCAATTGCAGGACTGAGTTTTCTGTATATGTCCTCACGTGCACCTGCAGCCTGAATTATATTGGCAGTACGTAATTGCAGGTGCACGTGGGGATCTTGCAGCATCTTAGGGCGATTTTACACAGTGATCTCACATACCCAGTGGCACAACACTTTAAACAAGTACACAATAATGATGTGAATTGTGTGCAATATTTTGTGGTAGCATCTGTACCAAAACAACGCAGAGGAGGCAATAGAGAATTGCTGTTAAGACAATTAGAGACAAAGTTCATACTAGAATTTGCCAGCAAATGCCCAAATGGGCTCAACAATTCTGAAGATATGTATACCTTTCTTTAGCTATGTATGTTCCCCTCTGAAAATTGAAAAGTTTGTATACAGCCGCTCTCTAAGGGTATTGGAATGTTTATGTGGTGGGAACACATATGTTTAATCCAGGCAATTGAACATCAGCACATAGTGGTAAAGGACTGGAGTAATATCATAAAACATCTCTGCACTAATTAAGTTTGGTATTGCTCTATTAATTTTCATGCAATGACTAATGGTGTACACAAATAATCATTCGCGCTAAGACACAATGTAATTCCTCGTCAGTTTGACAACAAAACTCTGCTTTGTTTTTAGAACACTATTGCACTATGTTTTTAGTATGGATGAATTGTTTTAAATGAGATTTTAACAAATATGAAATTTTATATTTCTATTGTTTTATCTATATTTATACGTTCATATTGGTACATACCAAAGCACTTTATTCTCTATATTGAGATCCTATTAGCACGGTTTTGCACAATTCATTTGATTGCTGCTATGCACTGTTTTGCACATTCCTAAAAAAAAGCCCGTACGATAAATTTGCCAATGTTTACAGTTATATTTAAAGTACCTTAGTATACTGAAAACCATATTTATAGATATAGAAGAACTTATATAGTGTCTGGATTTAACCTGATATATGTTGCTTATTTTCAATAAGCGACTTTAAGCATTAAAGCTGGAAGTAATTGGATTTTAGGATCTTAACTGCCATAGATGCTAGTAGGGAGTTATTCTTCCTTTAAATGAACTTCTGTTGAATTTTAATGAGTTGTTGGTGCTGTGTATTTAAATGCATTCAATCAGTAATTTTGTGATATTGGTATACTGCAATATACAACAACACAATGGTTTATAGTAAGTATATATTTATATATATTTTTTAGACATTATACTAAGCATATATATATACTATGGTTTTCCTTGAAGACAGCACACAAAAAGATATAAATGCAATTAGCATTTGTTAACTACGATGTTCAAAGTCTGTTGTTGAGCTTCATTACCATGTGACTGTATCATGTGAGAAGGGCGGATATGCAACAACATTTAAAAATAGCCAGAAAACACACAGTCTCTATGTGATCAAGAGCGTGTGAGCCCGAAACGCGCCATCAGACGGAGTTGAAGCTAGATTTGATGGTTTAATAAACACCTTGCCTGGATTACAGTGGTCCGTTTCTCCTTCTTCGCCGCTGCAGTGGAAGTAGCAGGAGTTACACGTTTGTGATATATATATATATATATATATTTTTTTTTTCACAAAAGACGCCGCACTCAGCAACTTGGATTTTCAAGGTTTAATTAGTGCCCAGTCTGACACACCAACGCGTTTCAGCCTTACGGCCTTGCTCACGGTAGGTGGCACTACTTTCTTGCACAGTTTTATACAGTTTCCTGTTTTTAACATACCCATGAATTCTGGGACATGTAGTTCATTTAAAGTGTTCAGTTCCATTAGAATAACAATTTTGTTTTTTTAATTTATCCATTGCCAAAAAGCAACATTTGCTTTGATAAACTGTGAAACTGTTTTTGAAAAATGACATCATCTTGAAAACTTTGAAAAATGTAAATTCGTCTGACAAAGGTGAACTGTTATAATGAACTACATGTCCCAGAATTCATGGGTATGTTAAAAACAGGAAACTGTATAAAACTGTGCAAGAAAGTAGTGCCACCTACCGTGAGCAAGGCCGTAAGGCAGAAACGCGTTGGTGTGTCAGACTGGGCACTAATTAAACCTTGAAAATCCAAGTTTCTGAGTGCGGCGTCTTTTGTGAAAAAATTAACCCTGGCCTCTGGTCTGGCCCAACGCCGGCACCCGCTGTTGTGCGATTCTGCCTGTTGACCACATTGCAGCAACAAAAAAAACAAAAAAATATATATATATACTAGCAGCCCGTGCCGACGTTGTCCGGGTATGAATTGCTGCCGGCCAGTAGTATATTGTTTTGTAGGATTTCGTTTTGATAGCATTTCTTATCTGTGACAGGCCTGTGAAACGCTCCGATTCATAGTGCACTGCTGATGCACTTAAGAGTGCGCGTTCAGTAGTGTGTGAATTCGAGTTTCCCTACTTTATTTCTCCTTGCAATATTATATAGCGCGAACTCGACAACATGGCATGAGCACAATTTACATTACAGAAGAACACATTCATTTGTGGTAGGCACGGGGAGGCAAAGCGATTTGCCTGGAATCACAGGATGTTGAGCTGATGCCGAGATTCGAACGTAGCTCCCCAGCTCTAAAGTTCGCAATTCTAGAACTTGTTGCGAGAGTTGTGTCTAAAAGTGTATGTCGGTGCTGGCCATCAATGAGAGAGACCTGTGCATTTTTCAAATCGGTGGTGAAAAAATATGAGTATGTTGCTGGAGATGTGGGCCGCCGTGCCACCAATGTACTTACCGGGGGAGGGTAAACACCCATTATTCCGCAACTTTCTTTCCGCATACCACCACTCTGCATACTTTCATTACGAAAGTACCATGACTCTGCAATGCCATTATAACGCATGGCATAACATTTTATATGCTTTTACCACGCATACATTTACAACGAAATTCGTTGTAAATTCATGAATGGTAAAAGCATGTTTTTTTAAATGTTTGGATAAGGTAAGTATGGGTATAGGGGTATATGTTTTGGGGTGTTTGGGTATTTTAAGGGTTCAGATATAGTTTTGGGTTATGGGGTACAGGGGTAGTTTTAGGGTTTAGGAATAGGTATGGGTTTTGGGGTACAGGGGTATTTTTAGGGTTCAGGGCTAGGTTTGGGTTTTGGGGTATAGGGATATTTTTAGGGTTCAGGGGTAGGTTTGGGTTTTGGGGTACAGGGGTATTTTAAGGGTTCAGGGCTAGGTTTGGGTTTTGGTGTACAGGGGTATTTTTAGGGTTCAGGCTAGGTTTGGGTTTTGGGGTACAGGGGTATTTGAGGGTTCAGGGGTAGGTTTGGGTTTTGGGGTACAGGGGTATTTTAGGGTTCAGGGGTAGGTTTGGGTTTTGAGGTACAGGGGTATTTATAGGGTTCAGGGCTAGGTTTGGGTTTTGGGGTACTGGGGTATTTTTAGGGTTTGGGATAGGTTTGGATTTTGGGGTACAGGGTATATTTATAGGGTTAAGATGGGTTAGTGTTTAAGGGTGTTGGGGTATTTTAAGGAGTAAGGCTGGGTTATGATTATGGGGTGCATTGGTATTTAAAGGGAGCAGGGTGGATACCCGGAGCTGGAATGTACAGAACCTGGGAAGAAAAAACAATGAAACATTGGGCCCAACGCTCGCTTTTTTTCCCGTAATACCGCTCCCCGCACACGCCCACGCCCCCAGCACACGCCCACAGCACACGATATGAGACATGGCATGAAGGGCGGAATGTACCACACGGCCCCAGCGTTTGTCACGCCACCCAGCACACGCCCACAGCACAACGCAGACACGCCCACAAGGGACTAATTTGCTGGCACGGTTCTTTTACCTTTTAAATGTATATGGTGGGTGTCTGCATAGCCTATGTCCTTCTGCTGCAACTGCCCTTTCCAACGCTGTATTGGGTGTTGTGATTGGTGCTGTGGTTCCTGAGATTACCCGCCTCAAAGGTTTGGGCTCTCTCTTTATTATATTAGTATAGATATTAAAGCTCCAAAGTTGCCCGCTGGCAAGGCTGCAGGCTCCATCAACTCATTTTCAACATTTCTTCAGGTAAGGTTACACAACACATCTCAATGCGGTTTCAGTTCCACTGTCTGAAGTTATCTGCCTGACACGTTTCTGGGCTTCTGCCCTCATCAGAGGCACAACTTGAGATTGGTGCATTTGGGACACGCCCACATTTATTCAATCAGCCGCCCACAGATAGGTCACTCAGATGAGTGCTACGCAATGCCTTATGGTGTTTGTGGTCCGTGTCCCGTGATTTTCCCTGAATGGATTGCACATATTTACACTGTCCATTCAAACCCTGGATGGGTCTCGAGATGTATGTGCACCATAAATCCCGGTAGTTGCTGGTCCATGTGGCCCCCAATCTTATGGGGTGGGCAAGCCTTCGTGGCCGGACTGCCGCGTTAAACATTAAAGCTCCAAAGTTGCCCGCTGGCAAGGCTGCACGCTCCATCAACTCATTTTCAACATTTCTTCGGGTGAGTGTAAATATGTGCAATCCATTTAGGGAAAATCACGGGACACGGACCACAAAGACCATAAGGCATTGCGTAGCACTCATCTGAGTGGCCCATCTGTGGACGGCTGATTTAATAAATGTGTGCGTGTCCCAAATTCACCAATCTTAATTCATGCGGCACATCGCAATTGCAGCTGGCAAATCGTACCCACCAGCATCATCCTGCCTGTACTGCTCATTAAAGGCTTGCCACCTTAAGTCTAGCGTTTGTGTGCGGGTCAATTTTGGGTAAGGCAACGGAGCATTCATATATATATATATATATATATATATATATATATATATATATATATATATATATATATTTATATAACGCTCGCATTCCAACAATCAAGTAGGAAATAAGCACTCACGGGCAGTAATCCACTGGCTTCTTTTATTCAACCAAACAGACGCGTTTCGGCGAGAAGCCTTCCTCGGTGTTAACAACACACCGGGAAGCCGCCATTTTTAAAGTCATGAACATCAGCATTAGCATTGCCACAAACGAGGGACCACAATACTGGTAGTGCCGTCAGCGCCATATTGTAACACATATTCGTAGCGTGAATGATAGTAAATTACCAGTTTTTACCAATTTACATTGAGGACACAGAGGTATTCATCAATATTTTAACCAGTTTTAATTATCCATCATTATTATGACTCATGCTCACGCACCACTTTATGTCACTGTTTGAACGTCCTGTGCCCTATTCTTGAAACAGATTATTAACTGCTTTTAAATCTCAATTTATATGCCGCAACGTTCACAAATAATGCATTGAATCAATACCTTTTTCGTACAATGCCTGTCATTATGCTTAACATTGTGTATCTTCTTTAGCGCATGCGCACATGTGACCAGCCAATTACACATTAATAAGTGCTTCCAATTGTGAGTGGGTGCAGCATCGCCATTTTGTAACATGCTCATCCCTCATTTGATACACATTTCTTATGTACCAAATGCACCATTCTAGCCGTATATCGGCATTGTCACAGCTTAAATTGATTCTACATATCATACCTTCATTGTCATGTACTTTTGACGGCATATAACTATTATCCCTCTGTATTGTGATGATAAAGCCATGGATCGGCTAGGGTCCCCTGTAGGCAATTGGATGAATACATGATTTGAGGCATGTCATATTCTTAAAGAGCAGTACGTACTGATCCCCCATAAATGGTTGTTTTTTTAAATTGAATATTGCCGCAAATTGGTGGGTGGACTTGACGCTAATTTAAAAAAAAATGACATGCGGACTGTCGCATTTTTTGCATTAAGCCCGCGAATGGGCTCAATCCCCAGGGCAGTTTTTATAATAATGCGGGGGCTGCCCATGCTGCACCCCGGTGCCCCGGGGACCTTCCAACTACCAGGGGCAAACATACTGTAAAGTGATGCGAAAACCTGCACAGCCCCCCTGTAGCCCCGGGGACCACTACCTCCCAGGGCTTTATGTAATAAAAAAAGCTGGGAGCTCACGGGCCCTTCCCTGCAGGCTCAAGGGCCGCAACCTCTCTGGGGCTCTAAATTTAAATAATGCGGGGACCATGTGGACCCCCTCACAGCCCCAGGGACCTCTACCGCCCAAGGCACGTTTGCAGAGGGGTGGAGAAAGGGGGGGTGTCTTCTGAAGACCTCTAAGCAATTGAGCTGTGTTGGACGTACTGGAGGTAATAGGGGACGTCATTGGCCCCTAAGGATATCCTTGTGGGCCAACTATCCCTCCTATTACCTTCAGTAAGTCTCACACTGCGGGATTGCTGAGAGGTCTTTGTGGCCCTGCCCCCTTTCTCTACCACTCTGCAAACACGCCTCCTGGTGCACTAATAATTGGGGGATGACGTCCACTTGGCCGTTGAGGATCCATGGGGCAAAGAACCCATCCTGTTAACTCGAGTAAGTCCCACACAGTAGGATTTCTAAGAGGTGTTTGGAGGCCATGCCCTATTTTTCCACCACTCTGCCAATGTGTCTTCTGGCGCACTACTGGTTGCAGAATGAAGTCCTCTTGGATGTTGAGTGAGCTTGGGGGCCAAGAAGCCCTCCTGGTACTTTCTGTATGTCCTACACAGCAGGATTCCTGAAAGCAGGCCAGAGGCCTCATCCCCTTGCTCCACCAGTCTGCAAGTACTATTACTACTTTAAAAAAAAACATAGAAATGCTCTAAAAAAACAAGGGTTACAGGGACGTTATATTTAGGAATTAGCATTTAAAAAACCATAGAAATTCACTGAAAATACACAAAGATTACAGGGACGTTATAGTTAGGCTCAGGTTTCACTCGTACAAGCCAGTGAAATGCAGCTAGTGTAGTTATCTGATCCAACTACAACTTGCGTACCCGCAATGCACTGCTTATGACCTCACATATTACATCGCTCATGACATGGTCAGTGACATCACTGATGACATCTCAAATAGCATCACTGATGACATAATCCAGTAATTATATATATATAATATATACATAATATATATAGATACATATATATATATATATATATATATATATATATATATAGAGAGAGAGAGATAGATAGATAGATAGATAGATAGATAGATAGATAGATAGATAGATAGATAGATAGATAGACAGACAGACAGACAGATAGATAGATAGATAGATAGATAGATAGATAGATAGATAGATAGATAGATCTGCACAACTAGAAATAATAAAATACATTGCACAACTATAAGGCTTATTATTTTGAAACATCACCAATAAAAGGGTCACATCAAAATATTTTGTATACATTAAAGGCACCTAGCAGTCATGTTTAGGTGGCAAATATATTTTTCATTAATTTTTGTGGCATATGCTTATAAAAAAAATAATTAACCACTGCACAGCCTGCTAAGACCAGACCTATTGAATTTGCTAATGCTTGCTTACAAGTATAGTCATCATTCACATGTTTCTTTCTCTTCATAGGTCCCTGAAGGAAAAGTGGTGGTTCTCTCTTTTCGGTTCATAGACCTGGAGAGTGACAATTTGTGCCGCTATGACTTCATCGACGTGTACAATGGACATGCCAACGGGCAGCGCATTGGCAGGTTTTGTGGCACTTTCAGACCTGGAGCCCTGGTGTCTAACAGCAATAAGATGTTAGTTCAAATGATTTCAGATGCCAATACAGCTGGGAGCGGCTTTGTGGCTATGTTTTCTGCAGCAGAGCCAAATGAGCGAGGTATTTTGATCAGAGTTTGAATATTAAAACCTAATAATAAAATCTTTAGGCGGTATTGCTGAAACAGCATGCTGGCATTATTATATATTTCTCTTTGAATTTAATGCACATTTTCATATAATAGTTTATTCCCTATTATCTGTAACATATGTATACATGTGTATACATTCTTGTTTTGTACTACCAATGTTTTTCTTTAGTGTCATTGTCGGTTTGAAGCAATGCACACTCCTGTACTTTTTTTTCTTGCAAAAAAATAAAATTTCAAAAGCAAACTTTTTTTTATGTTGACACATTGGCGTTTACAAAGTCTGCAAATGTAATGTAGAAACAACTAACAAGTCAATACACATCATCAGGAATAAGGGTGAGCAAGGAAAGCTTGCTTAGATTTCTATAACAGGCCTTCCTTGGGATCCCTGAGTGTTTGAAATTGGGTTACTAATTGACTGTGGTGTGAGACCAGGTCAAGCAGCAACCACAGTCCTAGTCAGGTTAAGGAAAGAGCAAATCCCAAATTAACCGATGCTCAACCCCCCCCCCCCCCCGGTAGCTTGGCACAGAGCGGTCAGGCTTAACTTAGAGGAAATGTGTAAAGTATTTGTGCAACACTACAAACAGTAAAACTGTGAAAACACCACACAATAAAAATCCCACACTAGGCTACAAAATATAGCTTAATTTATTAAATACAACAAGACCAAAGTGACAAAAATTCAATCATTAAAATCGGAGTTATGAATCTTTAAAGAGTTAACTGTAAAATAGCACCTAATAGCAGAAACTGCCAAGTGCAGCTATCTGGTCACGCTGGACTGGGTCAAAGACAGACTCTCCAGCTGACAGCGATAGAGCACAGGTCAGATACAGTCCTATATTAGTTCAGTTGAAGTTTTCCACTCTAAAGTTCTGTGCCAAGAGTCACACTCTCATTAGAGAAGGTCACAAGGAGAGTGTTGGAGGGGTAATCTGAGAGGCATGAAGAGCAGGCCGGACGTCGTGGACCGTCAGGCCGAAGTTCGCAGTGGTGGTCATCCACGGGCGATTGATGCTTGCTGTGCGAAGAGACCCGCTGGCAGCGGCTTGTGCTGAACTTCCGTGTGAGCGACGGGTTCCGGTGTGAACGCAGTCGCTAAGAGCCCAAAAACGTTATGTCAAGAACCAATGAGCCATACCAAGGGTGCAGGACCTGGGAAGTATCACTTGGGGGCCTGGGACCCCCTGCAGCTGGGTCTAGGTGCTGTTTGGAGAGCCCTGTGTGTCCCATAGGCTCAGATCAGGAGGCCAGCAGACTAGCCCTTTGATTCACTCTGGGGCCCTGGGCTCAAGATGAAGTTGCAGTTCTAGTTCCTCTTCCCCAGGCAAGAGGGCAGCAGGCAGCAGGTCAACGCGGCAGGTCAGCAGTTCCTTTAGAGCAGCAGTCCAGCAGAGTGTCAGTCCTTGTAGCAGAACAGCAGTCCTTCTTCTTGACAGTGTATCCACAGGTCCGGAAGGATACTGAAAAGTACTGAAGGGTTGGTATCTGAGGTCCACTTTTTATAATGAGCTGACCTGGTTCTGGTAGGGGGAAGAAACTTCTACACAGTAACTTTGAAGTGCATGGACTTTCCTGCTTCCCCTGCCCTGGCCCCAGATTGGCTGTAGTGACAATGTGGGGTTGTTAGACCCTTTGTTTGAAGGCAGAGCAAAGGCTATTCAGTTGTAAGTGTAGCTGTGCTCAGCTCTACGCCCCTCCATCCTGCCAGCAGATGGCCCATACAGGCACACCTAATCTCTCTTTTAGGTGTTTGTCTGGGAGGAATTCACAAAGTCTGACTCTCAGCTACACCCACCCATGTGACCCAAGACCGGCTACAGGCATAAAAGTGCTAGGGGCAGGAAAATACAAAGGGGCTTATTTATGAGCTCTTATGTCACTTTTGCACCACTGATGCATCACTTTTTGTGGCACACCAGTGACATAAAAAATGAGCCTTGTTGCATCATATTTACAAAGTGACGCATTTACCTAGATACATCACTCTATAAACCCCTGGGCCACATTATACCTGCGCAAGGTATAATATATGCAGGGTGCGTTCCCACGCAAGAAAGGGTCGTAGAAGTGCGCAGTGAAATCTATAAGATTTCACTGCGCCACTTTTAGGACGCAAATGACGCAGGCACATTTCACATGGGACTTGCCCAGGTGTGATGACCCATTGCTGGAGTTGCATCACTTTTGTGACACACTCCAGCAATGCGTCATTTTTGCACCTACAGAAACATCAGAAATACTGACGTATCTGTAACTCCTTGCAACATGATGCTTCATACTGTAAATAAAACGCATCATTGGTGTCGCAAGGAGGGCGCAATGAAAAGTGACGTATCGCTGTTTTCACGCAGCAATGCGTCACTTTTCATAAACGAGGCCCAACGTTTCTATAAGTGGCCTTTTCAGAATTCTAATGAAAAATCTGACTTTACAATTAAAGAAGGTTTATCGTTATAATTTCAACTACATCAGACATAACATAGCCATCAGCTCCCAATTAGAAAATACAGCTTATTAAATGTAATAAGGAATCCACAATGCTATCCTGTTGGATAGCATTGTACCTCAAAGTAGTGAAAAATGAATGTAGGAGTTTTTCACTACTAGGGCATGTAAAACTTAAAAGTACATGTCCAGTCTTTTAATTACACAGCTCCCTGCCCTATATGCCCCCTAGGCCTAACTTAGGGGTGGCTTATGTGTAATAAAATGAGTTTAAGGCTTGTTAAATGCCAAGTCGATATGGCAGTTTAAAACTGTATTCAGGCTGCAGTGGCCGGCCTGGGACATGTTTTAAAGTGGTACTTTAGTGGGTGGCACAAAAAGTGCTGCAGACCTACTGGTAGCGTTTAGTTTACCGCCCATGGGTATATTGTATACCACTCTACAAAGGTCTTACAAATAAATTAAATATTTCAATTTGGTATAAGCCAATTTCACCATTTTTTGGGAAGAGAGCTCAAGCACTTTAGCACTGGCTAGAAGTGGTAAAGTGCACAGAGTCCTAAGGCCAACAAAAATTAATTCAGAAAAAAGTGGAGGGTAAAAGGCAAAACGTTTGCGGGAGACTCTGCAGAGAGGGCCAGGTCCAACACTGAATTTTATTGTTTTGATCTATTTTAGCCCTCATGCAGACTTGTTGCAAACTAGCAATATTTATGTGTACTGAAAATGCATACACATTAACATTGAAACTGTTTTCATTGAGATTTTGAAAATGGATGGATATTTCAGAGTTACTGTTCTGTCAACCGCTTAAAAGAGTTACGAAATTCCCGATGACGATATTAAAACCCAATGAACACATTTTTGCGAGCAACGGGTAGCAGTCATAATATTTGCAAGTATCACGTCAACTTCACGAGAGAAAAACTTTGCACACCACAGTTAGAAGTATTTTAAAGACATGACCCTTAAGTAGCCATATTGTTATTTATTTTTATATGGAATGCCAGAGTTTAATGCACTTGTTCCCTGAGCACAGTATTAACTTTTATCTGGTAAATCATTTTTTATATTTACAGGGGATCAATACTGCGGGGGACGACTGGACAAACCTTTGGGCTCTTTTAAAACACCTAACTGGCCAGATCGGGATTACCCTGCGGGGGTCACTTGTTCGTGGCATATCGTTGCCCCCAAGAATCAGGTGAGCACTGTATACTATATGAAATTAGAAAAATTAACTTAAAATTAAGTTTTTTCACAATGCATAGGTATATTACAGATGATTTTCAATGTATCTGCTAAATGTTCTAAATTAAATTGAACCTCAATACAGAGATCTATGCAGCTGATCATTAGTAGCCCTCTGTCCTGTCCACTCTTTGCCTTCATATAGACATTTAAACACTAAGGTCAAACATATAGGGGAATAAGCGATTTGCCTGTTATCTTCATTTGTTTGTTTTACATTACTCCACATTGCAATTCAAACCTGTGAAACATGTCAATCGTGTGAAAAAGGTTGCGGACAATGTTTGCAAGAAAAAGTCACTCACATTCAGTTTGTAATCACAAATGTTCAAAAAACATAACTGACGTTCCCATTATATCTAACGTTACCTGTACTCTATGCAGTTGGTCTTCAGAAAAAAAATGTTGATGGCATTCAGGGTCTTATTTGGAATTATCTGGAAGGAATATTCTGTCAAAATGTGAAGGGTGTCCCGGCTGCCATAGTGCACTTGTAATACCGCGGACGAAGCATCTGCCACATTTTCATTGTATACATATTAATTCTGTCATACTCAGTTGGTCCATTTCATGTCTCCTGAGGCAGATGGTTGCTGCACATGCTTCCTCCTTTATGAATTTATCACCATTGCTTGTTTGGTTAAAGGATTTTGGGGCATATTATCAAGAACTGGTGTTAAAATTATAGCCATTTTATCGGCAGGAAACTGCCGATAAAACGGCGATAATGGGCTTGATAATACGCCCTTGTTAATTCCCATAGAAGCCCATGTTCACACCAGAACATGGGCTTCTATGGGAATTAACAAGGGCGTTTTATCAAGCCCATTATCACCGTTTTATCGGCAGTTTCCTATCGATAAAACAGCGGTAATTTTAACACCGGTCCTTGATAATATGCCCCTTTGTTTTTCCATAATGGGAGCCTGTATCTTCTTTTAAAGGTGACAGTCAGTCTCTTTCTTCAAACTAAGAACTAAAGAAACCTATCACCTTTTCAACTCCTTGTTTGGGATGGTTTGCCTATTGTATTCTGCATATTGTTATAAGGGGTTGTAGCACTGCAGCTGCCACGACATGATGGTGGCTTGGTTTTTCGCTTCTCCCTCCTCACTCTCGTATTTTTTCGGAGCTTGTTAGCTGAGTTCTCGGGACCATCTCACAGAGATAGCCAGGACGGGTTCCCCAGCGGTCTACAGCGCCACGACGCCTCAGGGCAGCAATGCGCTTTACAAGACACATACATTTACATTTACCTCCTCAGGGGTTTTGAAACCCTGTACTAGTCATATACATTTCTACTCTTCTCACCCTTCAGTTGAATTCTTGGCAACAGGTTAACCGTAAATATATTCATGAGATTCAGCCTTATTCATATTATTCACATACAACAAAGTACAGTTATGTATTATCTGAAAGGTTGTCACTTTAAAAATCCCCAATTTAAATACAGAGTCGTATTTCATATACACTTAGGTACAACAACGCATAATGTTGAGTGTGGTCAGTTTTCAAATGCCTGTGACCTAAAAAGCTATCTTACTTCTGCTAAAGACAATGCTGGTCTGATCTACAAAACCTCTCTTGCATCTTATGCTACAATCTCATCCCTAATCACCAGTTTTCCTCTTCCAATCCTACTTCTCCACGCTATCTGTAGTATTATTTGTCTTTATCCCTCCCTACCTGATAATCTTCATAAGCCTGTCCTACTCGATCTAAATTAAATGAGTACTGGCTGTTCACTTATAGTGCTCTATTGCTTTAGCTATGCCAGTGTTTTTTGAACCACATCTAAATATGTGCCCTGTGCAATGAGGAGCAATGAGGTGCAAGTGACTGTGGCCCATATGTACTAAAGGTGTTTTTTTTATTTCTTAACAGACGGAATCGCTATTTTGGGCTGTTAAGAAATAAAGAATAGCCTTTGCTAATGCACAAAGGCATATACGCAGTCGCAAAATGAAATTCTACTGAGTAGAAATCACATTTTGCAATTTGCAATGTAGGAAATCGCAACTAGGGATTACCTATTAGCGATTTCCTAACCGCATGTACTTATCATTTCCTAATTGCGACACAATCATTTAGGATATGCTATTACCATTGAATCAGATTAGGTGGTAACCAGGTGCGACATAAAAAATGCCTCCAAAATGCATCAAGATCATTCCTAATTGCTCAACAAAGCATGACATTAGCATGAAATAATTATCATTACTTAGCCAAGTATGCTACATAGTGCTTCAAATATGTAAATGGTTTGACAGAGATGGTGCAAACCTACTAATGCTTTGAGATCATGCTTGCACTATTTGGATACAGATGTCTGTGAAATGCCAGCAATCACGATGAATGTGATACTCAAGCCCATCTTTGTGCATCACCGGCTCCAGGCCTTTCATTCATTGGCCCCTGTGATGCCAAATACTAGACTGTGGCGTCATGTGATGTTGAAGGGGAGTGTTAAGTGTGAGAGTGCAGGGTCGCTCATGGGATGCAGTTCTGGATTAGTGAAAAATGGGAAACGTCGTTTACAACGCGGTCGTTACATCGCAATGCCATTACATCGCGGTTTTTAGAACGCAAGTCGTTACAACGACTTGCGCTGGATGGCGCTCTATGACAAGGAATAGTATAATTTACTATCCTTCCCTACTGTATGTAGACTGGAGTTGGAATAGTAAATTATACTACTCCTAAGACCAGCGCCCTCCAACGCAAGTCGTTGTAACGGCTTGCGTTGTAAAAAACGCGATGTAATGGCATGCGATGTATTAGCATGCCTTGTAATGGCATACAACCGTGAAAAATAGTAGTGATGAGTGTCGACACACTTGGGTTTTCTGGGAGTTACGGAGGTTTGAAGGAGATTGGTTTCATGCAAGCTAAAGGCGGCGGGGTATGTGAGAACGACCTTATGCTGGATCTATTGGATGTTAATTCCTCCACTAGAACACCTTTTTTACCCTTTTATTATTGCATGTAGCAAGCCCTTTCAGATGATTGATGCCATGTTTTCTATTAGTCATTTATTTCATCGTGAAAGAAGTGAAATTAGGTCTAGTTCAGAGTTTTTTTTTGTCGAATTAATCTTTTCGTCCAGTCTACTTGTATGTGCCGCTGTTAGGACTAGTGCTTAATTTGGACCAGTGGTTTCCGGTGCTCGGCACCAGCACTTAATTGTCAGCACCAGGGTCTGTGACAGTCTTCCGCAAGGTGGCGATATCTGGCTAATGCAGAAGTGACCACAACAGTGAATTATTAACTCAATATATATTAAAAATGAATATTACTTGCCACCAAGCGATTCTTATAGCTTTGAGGGCCTGAAATAGTCGGAACTGTCACACTTGTAGGAGTGTGAATCTTAGTACTTGTGTTGTTATAATCATTGATGCAAAAACAACATTGATGGCACTGGCAGGATCAATGTGTGGTACATGGTGCAGTGGCCTCCTGAAGAAGCGAGTGGTGATAGAAGCGAGGGGTAGTCCCTTTCGCCTGCATGCCTCTTTCCTACACCGGAGCCCATATGAGGAAGAGTGTAAAATGGTAAGTCAGTTAGTCACGGAGTGGCGTGAAAATAATCAATGTGTGAAGTCCTGCAGTATCACGGTCAATGCCAGAATGCCGGAAAATAGGCCTAATGTCACCCCTGCTGACTTTATTACAACCAGCGCCTGCTCTTCAACCGCCCTACCACGGGCTACGGCCACACAACGCCCATTGTCCCCTGCAGGGGATATTCCTGGATCTCCCACGACCCTGGATCTCGGCTTCTCACAGGCGATCATTCGGCATAATAATTTGTGTCTTGATGATGATCCCCTAATTCTAGTGGGGATTGAAACATAGTCAACCTTTATATCTTGACTCCAAAATTGTTTCATTTGGATTTTCTGATGGAGCATAAGATGTTTGTGTAATAGTGACTGCTTGAATTTGTATTTTCTCACAAAGTCACCTTGTTCTTAAATGCCTAAGGTCTGTAAATCGGCTGACTTCCAACCTTTTCATCCACTTAATTTTGTATATATTTTCCTTCTGTTCGTTCAATTGTTTTATACCTAATAAATGTACTCATCTCCACTAAGGAGAATACAACCACAAGGCTTATTGTGATTCTGTGTGCCATTGTTCTTATACCCTTCCTGGATGGACCGAAGTTCCTTAATATTCTTACGCATATCCTAGGTCCCTTTAGACTTACAGCGTTCCCTTGTCTCTTTACAAATAAAAAAAAATAATTGAATAACATACGCTAAATTCACAATTAACATAATTCAAAACCTGACAGAAACAGTTCAAAACTTTGGAGTTTTTCTAGGGGTAGTGACCACTCAGTATTTATTTTCTCAAATGCTGTGTTTTTTAATCCATTTATTCATAACTTTGTTATACTTGAGCACAATCTAGAGAGGCAAATGGGCCCAATACAGTACACAGATAAAAAATAACAATTAATAAATACAATCTGCTTGGGTTGAACCAGAACAAAGTTACTGGATGTCTACCAAAAAGGCAAACTATGTAATTTTACTTACACACTTTTACAATATCAAATCTAGCTAGAGCAGTCCTGATATCATTGGAATGGTGACTTTGTTGGTCAAATAAAGCACCTCGTACACTCTTTCGAATTCGTCATTGCTGAATATTCTTCTATGTGAATGAGGCATATCATTATGAGCCTTTCACTTGACCTTAAGACTTGTACTTATTTATGTATCTATTTAATTATAATTATAATGTGGGCACTATGCGTCCCTAGGCATTTACAAGAATACATTCGCATTATCTGCAAAATTAGTTGATGTGCATGTTGCTAAAGGTCCAATACTGAATGGAATTCAGAAATTTAAAATAAAGAACTTTAAAGCCTTCATGAATCCTAACAGAGCATGCTTTAATTTAATGTTCACTTGTAGAGACTTCAATAGCTGAAGGTCAATAACAGAACTTCGCCAAACCCCTTTCCAATGCACCATAGCCTTCAGAATTTTAAGGAGCATCTGACTTTCTGAGCGAAGGCACCACCGCATATTTGGATAGCTTATCCTGCAGGTTAATTAGGACGATGCTATTGAGATATTGACAAAACAGACACCCTTGAAATTGATGTGCTTGTCTACAGGCAACCAATGAAAGGACAGAAGGCCATTCCGAATACCACTATATCTCTTCGATTTAAGGAATGATTTTGCACGATATTCTGGATGAGCAGCAGCTGACCAATCTGTTTCTTTAGTATTCAACCTAATGTAGCACTAGAAACTTATATATCCAGGGTTAACTCTGAGATAGCCATAAGCCTATTTTTACTTGACATCAATAATCTGCATGCACACGTTCTGATGTATAATAAAATATATAGTTTAAGTTATATTGAGTCAAATCCCAAAAATAAATCTCTCAATGATTATATGACAGGTGCTCTAGTGAACAGTGCAGTGAACATGGCATAAGTGAATAATGGTGCACTAAGTGTAGTAATGAAAAAACTGAATGAAAACAATGTAGACCTATTCATAATCAATTTTTCAATCTTGAATCAGATTTGGATCACAGTTTCAGCAATAACAATTAATGACTGTCTACATATTAGAGAGTCGATGTTTAAATCCCTAAATATGATTTTACAGGGTCTTCATCATGCGTAGCTGCTAGCACTTACAAAAAAAGATGGGAAAACACTATTCGGACCATTTGAACGTCTAGGGCATGCTGAAACATTTTAGAACAGTGTGTATGTAGCTCTTACTGGTAGTCAGAAAAAAGCTCAATCCGTTTTTTCCAGATCGACTAGTCCAAGATTTATATCTGGGGAATAAAACAATTTTCAATTCATCAGATTTTTTTACAAAAAATCTTCCTAGACCCC
Source organism: Lissotriton helveticus (assembly GCF_964261635.1). NCBI lineage: Eukaryota > Metazoa > Chordata > Amphibia > Caudata > Salamandridae > Lissotriton > Lissotriton helveticus. Next base: position 604,280,512 of record NC_136072.1, on the reverse strand, counting down.
TGCACTATTCAGTCTTGTCCAGAACCCACATATTGAGTTGGGCCATATAATAGACCATTGTCTTTAGGTATATAGCTTATTAAAGAGGTGTGCCTCATCAGGAAGATGGCGGGCCAATGATTGGTTGACTATTCGTAGGCCAAAGTACTCAGGCACTGCAGTCTTCAAGGACTGAACAGTGAAACAAGGTGTACTAAAAAATCTGTCTGGCTTCAGCACGACCTATGCTAAACTGATTTAAGTACCTTCCAGATGACTGCGGTGACCTAGAGAAGGGTGGATGTCAAACTCATATCGAAAATATTGGCAAGTGAGGTAAAGCTAGCTTGGGTGCTATCTCACCTTAGCGTATGCAATCGATTGGTAAGACTTGCTAGCTTGGGTGCTATCTCACCTTAGTGTATGAAATCAATTGGTAAGACTTGCTAGCTTGGGTGCTATCTCGCCTTAGTGTATGCAATCGATTGGTAAGACTTGCTAGCTTGCCCAAGTCATTAACACATTCACACAATCAAATCTGGCATTAACAGAAGACCGTCCAGCTGTTTGTGATGCTTTAGTGTAGCATAGGGGACCACTTGCTAAAGATGAAGAGAAAAGCAAACTGGGTAGAGCACTTAATGTAAGTTCAAATTTGAGTCTAGGGTGCCACAATAACCCTGGATTATTGTGTACAGTTTTACCAAATATAGCGGACAGCCTAAACGTTTGGTTCAGGGCATTTTCCAAGCACCTGAAGTTCTTGAATTGATCCCAGGAACAGAACGTCGGTTTTCGCTCCCTTATATATATTATCCTTCATTCCAGCCTTAAACCTTTTTTTGAACTCCAACATTTTTAGGAAAAATCATTTTTTGTTAACCACATGTTTCTGAAGTAAAGTACGTGTCCAGGTGTTCTCTGCACAATAAAAACCACCGCAATGGATCGCACACCGCTAGCCCCTCCTCCAGATCGCCCCTCGGGATTCTGGTACTTGTAGTTCAGTAGTGGATCACCCAGATGGGGGCAAGTCGGTACTTGTTGGACTGATGAATCTCTAGACCCGATACATGTCCCGGGTTTTTGGGTATCGCCCGAGACATGGCTCGGGTTTCGGGATAACTTCCCTCATCAGTAGAGAAAATGGTTTAGGGGTGGAGGAGAAGGCCGCCAAACAACAGTCAATGGCCTCGATGCCCGAACCGGCACGCAGGGCAGCATCCAGGAGCCTGTCGGCTCAAAGCTCAAGGGAGCCAATTAGTAAAAACCACCGCAATGGAGCGCACACCGCTAGCCCCTCCTCCGGATCGCCCCTCGGGATTCTGGTACTTGTAGTTCAGTAGTGGATCACCCAGATGGGTGCAAGTCGGTACTTGTTGGACTGATGAATCTCTAGACCCGATACATGTCCCGGGTTTTTGGGTATCGCCCGAGACATGGCTCGGGTTTCGGGATAACTTCCCTCATCAGTAGAGAAAATGGTTTAGGGGTGGAGGAGAAGGCCGCCAAACAACAGTCAATTGCCTCGATGCCCGAACCGGCACGCAGGGCAGCATCCAGGAGCCCGTCGGCTCAAAGCTCAAGGGAGCCAATTAGTAAAAACCACCGCAATGGAGCGCACACCGCTAGCCCCTCCTCCGGATCGCCCCTCGGGATTCTGGTACTTGTAGTTCAGTAGTTCTCTGCACAATGTTCCTTCTTTCTCAAAATTCAGTTCTTTCCTCCATTTTTTTCCTGATTTCAAATGTCTCATATTCCTTGTGATTTTGTTTGACATTTCTAGACATCTAGCCTTTCTAATCATGAAGAACTGTTTATAACTTGCAACATTCCTTGTAAATGAGAAAGCAGGCGTGCTTTTTGATCTATGTAATTTTCTTTGCAGTATGCTAATTGACAATATTTTGGTGCTGATAATGCCTGCTCTCTTTTCTCTGGGGTGGCCCTGGTGCCTCCCCTATGTTCTGTATCTTTGTGAAAAATCAACAATAACTTTATCCTAGGCGCTGTCATATTATACTTTTCCTGGGAACCAAAACTCACTTTCTCCCTTCCAGCTTGAATCAGTGCCTAATAATCCCCTAAAGTAAAAGCCCTTCTTAGTCAGAAGTATAGATAACTATCTGTTCATATTTTCCATGCACTTCAATTATTTATTTTGGCCTCAGTACACTGTGTTAACATTCAACATATTTGCTTTTGCAAAGTGTGCTTTGCTTGCAGTCTGAGGTCCATATTTCATTATCTCTCTTGGCTCAACAAACGCAATAACAATCCTATAGCCAATGTCATCTTTGATTAGTTTTCTCAAAAATTGTCAATAATTATGTGCAAACTGCAAGCTAGGCGTACGTCTGTTTAAAATTAACTGGGAATTATGGTTTTACATATTTTAGGCATATTTTCCCTGTGAGTATCCTTGTTCACTCTTCCCTGTTCCTAAACAGATGACATTCATTTTTCTCAGTCTATGACTAAAACATATAGGTTATGACAGTGACTTTTATCACCCATGTTTTCTGCTTGTCCAACCATGTTTTTATTTACTATAGGATAAATCTACATTATTGACAATACTGTTCATTTTTACACAGTGCTTAATTTGAGCTGGTGGCTGCCGGTGGAGGCCACTGGTACTTACTTTTGGGGACCACCACTTATTTTTCCTCATAACACATTGATCTAGAGCAAGAGAGGGAAACACACAAAGCAGAAAGATAGATGAAGCGTGTTAAAAATGGTATTTCTGGTTGGCTAATGCTAGCGCCAAAGCCAGGCAGAAACCACCACTCTAGTCAGGGCAAGGGAGTTACACACTGAAGATAACCCCTGCTCACCCCCTTGGTAGCTTGGCACGAGCAGTCAGGCACGAGCAGTCAGGCTTATCCCGGAGGCAATGTGTAAAGCATTTGCACAACACATACACACAGCAGCAACCTACTAGGCACACCACAAAAGGAACTCCACACAAGGTTACATAAAAAATAGCCTTTGTATTATCATAAAGACATTAGAAACATAATCACACATTTACACGGTGCCAACTGGCACTGGCAATATTCACAGGGGATTATACACAAGACAGGGCCAATCGGGCTACTGTCAAAAGCATCACAATGCAGGTAGTAAATATAAAACACAATCAGTAACTACTGGTACCATAATGACCTAAGCATTATCATCCTAGCATTCAACACCATCCTAAAATATCATAACATGACATTAGGCATAAACACATTAGGCCCAAACCTCATTAGCATAAATACATTACGCATTAGGCCTCACCAGCATAAACACATTATGCAATAACCTCATAAGCATAAACACTTTACGCATTAGGTATCACCAACATAAACACATTATGCCATCACCTCATAAGCATAAACACATTACACATTACGTATCACATTAGGGCCTTGCGCCCTACCAACATAGAACTAACCCCAGGTCAACTGGCCTTTCACCGGGGCTCAAATGCCCTCTCTCCAAAAAAATGTCAGGGCTTCTAGTGGGGCCTTCCAAATGGCCCTCGGACTGCTACTACAGCAAACTCACTGCACACAATGCGCTGGGGGTGTGTGTGTGTGGGGGGGTGCAATTCACCCTTTCCTCTATATCAATAAAGAATGACCCCCTGATTGCAGCTGACTGCGCTCTCGCAGGGCAGCTGGGATAGGCACAGCGGCCACTGCCACCATTGTGCCTCCTGGGTCCCCACTGGGATTCAACAATATTTTGCCCAACCGTTGCAGCTGCCAGCAACTGCGGTGCAGCTGTGAAAAGAAAACAAGCATGGGCGCTCACGGTGCCTTGGTAGCACCACTGCTCTTGAATTAGCCCCACTCACCGGGCTCTCTTGGGTCTAGAATGGGCACTCACTGTGCCTTGGGAGCACCACTGCTCTCAAATCAACCCCACTCACCGGGCTCTCTTGGGACTCCTCAAAACAGGGAACAGACACCGACAAAGCTTGCTTCCCGCCCCACTCACTGGGGCTTCTCGGGGACTCCTCTCCTCTGCTCCAGTACCCTGGGGAGGCTCCTTCCTTACAGATATTGGGGAGACGTCTGCACAGGACTCCGGCATCGAGCCCGCAAGGCTACGGTCCCTCTCAGCGGCCTTCTTCCATTGCTGGGCAGCATGCGGGACTCTCTCCGGTAATGGGAGTAGAGCTGCGTCCACGATCAGGCTTCACTTGCCTGACTTCTCTCACGTCTGCGCTCTCATTGGCGACCTAGGCAATTTCTTGTTCCCGGCCCGCTTCTACTGGTGGGCCGTGAATTAGATCCCGCCAAAACCAGGCACAGGCTGCCAGGCTTCCGGGTCGCATTGGCAGCGGCCCGGCAATGCCTTTCCGCAGCGTCTTTCTTGGTGGCGCATGCGGGTTGGGCACCGGCTTTTCAAGAACCAAATGCGTGGTAGGCTCCCGCCAGGCACGCACACATGCGGGGTGGGCTCCCGCTGGATAAGCTCAAATGCGGGGTAGGCTCTCGCTACTTAGGGGCAATAACGCGGGGTGGGCACCCGCTTTCTAACGAACCTTAGATGCGGGGTGGGTACCCGCTTTCAAGATAAACACCAGTGTGGGGTGGGCACCCGCTCATTTGGCAAAACACAGGGTGGGCTCCGGCTATCCCTGGCAATGCGAGGGGAAATCCCCACATCAGGAATCCCTCGGCGCACACGTTGCAGCCCAGCACTGTGGAGCATGTACGCTCCTCCTCTTCAGCAGTTTTGGAGTTCGCTCCTCTGGGGCTCCAGTAAACAAAACATCGCACTCTCGAGGCGCTAAGCCCCTCAAAGTTCCTGGGGTAAAGCTGGGCAAGGAATCCAGCAGGCAGGAATTAAAAGTCCTTTGGGCTGGGGACACCCCAGCAGGGTGCAGCCAGGCAACCCAGCACGCAGGGATCCCAAAGAACCTGCAAATGGGTCCCATGGTGGTTCCTCCTGGCAGAGTGTCCCCTCCAGCCCAAGTATGCACAAGCACAGTTCCAAAAATATGGGGTCACAGCCCCTACATTTATACTCTGTTTCCCTTTGTCTGCGCCAACACAGGGCTTGGGGGAACCAGTTCCAACTGGTTCTGGGGGTGTTGAAGCACTTTGTGGACAGTGCTCACACCGTCCTTTGTCAGGTGGGGGCTCGTAATCAGACACACTACAGGGGGGCGGAGCCAGCATTCACATAGGCAGGCATAGACCTATTCACAGTCAGGGGACTACTCCTCTCACTACTCCAAATGCAGATGCCGTATTCAGCCTAGCGCTGTCTCACCCTGCCCGTCCTGGAGCCACACACAGCTCACCAGCCCCTGTCACTCAAAAGCCAGACATGCAATTCACATCAGGCAGGCAGACACATAGCACACAACTTCTAAAAGTGGCATTTCTACAATAGTTATAATAAATCTCCACACACCATTGCGTAGCATTTATCACTATTCCAAATATACCAAACTTGACCACGCTGCTCCTCTCATATCAGGAATTACCACTGAAACACTTATCAGGGAATGCCCTAAGCATGGGCTGAAAATTAGTTCAGCTTGCGAAATATGTGGATTTTTGGCAATTTCGCAATCCGCGAATCGCGCGAAGTTGCCAAACAATCCGTAATTCGCAAGTTCGCGATTTTTTGTTGCTTGTTCGCGCTTCTAAAATACAATCTTGTGCGCGCTGCGTTGATTTACCTTGATTCTGAGTTTGCCGAGTTGTTTTCCTCCCGCGAACAAGATGGCCACATCCAAAAAGGACCGCATGGGTAAGTACGCGGTAGCTGCGCTGAAAAAAAAACCAGCGAACACGCCAAAATAAAAATGTTTGCAATTTCGCGGATTTTGTGGACCGCGAATTCGCTTTCGCGCGAATTCGCGGACCACGAATTCACAAATTTTGCCCATACTTAGAATCCCCAATGTATTCCCATTGGAGGGCAGCCCCAAAGCAGTGAGAAACCAAAATGGCTGTTTGTCACTACCAGTACATGCCACACACTTAAGGTACATGTTGTTATGACTTTTTCTGTCTTCCCTTTCTTTTTTTTCTTTCCTGTAAGCTTTTTCTTTATCTACGGCACCTTACTAACTGGTCCCTACAGAATCAGGTGAGAGGGGAGGTAGTATATAAGTCCCTCCCCTCCTTGACACCGGTGCTTGGCTTTAAAGACTTATATTGGATCCCGGCCCGAGAGAACACTTGTGCGCGTTTCCCTAAAAAACTCCTGTTTGTCTTGAACCCCGCTTGCGTCCTAATGGACCCTCTTTCTCCCTGCGGCCAGAACCGCTACCAAAAAAGCAACGTGACTGGATTGATCAAACAGCGAGTCGCTGCAAATTTGCTTCGCTGCGGCCGGAGCCGCGTCAGGAATTGAGAATCAGTATCCGCTGCTTCACTGCTCACGTGGCAGAAGCCGCGACCGGATGGGAATGCAGCTGCCGCTACTAAAATCTGCACTTCGCTGCGTCCGGAGCCGCGTCAGGAATTGCGAAGCAGAATCCGCTGCTTCAATGCTCACGCGGCAGAAGCCGCGACTGGATGGGAAAGCATCTGCCGCTGCTAAAAACTAAACTCACGCGGGCCTGGGCCGTGAAAGACTTTGTAAGTCGGAACAGCTGCCAGATATTTGAATGTAACTGCGGCAAACTGCTGCTCAAGTTGAAAACACTGCCAGAGCAGCGAGGACTTTTTGAAACGCAGCAGAAAAACCGCTGAAGTTTGAAACGCGGTCAGAACCGCGAGGGAATTGTACCGCTGCATATTACCGCTTCTGCATGAAATACGTCTGACGCCACGAGGATATTAATCCGCGGATAGTGCCGTGAGACCAAAACCCAGGAGACAACAGCCGTTTTAAACATAGGAAACATGGATGGATCCGCACAACGATGTGAGAGCAGTAAGAACTGCTAGCCCGTAGTAAGTTCCAAGTTGAGAGCTCTTGCTTATTTTTCACTACTAAAAGGACTGTATGGCATGGCCTTCCCCAGCGGTATTCATTGATACCCTAGTTTTTCTGCGAACTGCTCATAGAGGTGCACGGCAGGAGCCGGCGGCACTGCCTACCCCAACTTACTTTAATCCCTTTTGTACTCCCTCAGAGGTGCATGGCAAAAGCCGGCGGCATCGCCTCCAACGTGAAGTATCGCAAGATTTTGTTTTATGGTTCGGGCCCTTCAGGATTCATGGGAACATTCTTCAACTGTGGACTATTCTTACAAAGAAACCTAAGGCGTTATTTCCAAGGTAAGATACTTCTAGTTTCCCTCCAGTTTGATTAGAATATAAGTATTATTGTCCCTCCTTGTGGGATTCTCGCCTTTGTAAAATCTCTTTCCTTTCTGTTTTTCCAGGACCTACTGAAGTTCATCCCGCAAACGCTATCTGCTTCCCTATTCATTTGGTCAGTACCCCCTGTTGAAGTCCCACCTGAGGCCATCCCTTCACCCCCCTGAAAGCATCGCGAGTGATGTGAATTCTCTCCCCCTTCCCCTTGAAATCAATCGCCCATACTGGACTCTCCGTGTGGAGGATTGGTTTGGAGGTGAGGGAGGAGGCTCTCTTCGTTCCTGCGGTACCTGGTTGTTCAGGTGAGTGGGGTTGTGACACATGTCATATCTTTCACCTACAGTGCACCCTGCCCATAGCGCTAGCTAGGGCCTACCTTAGGGGTGACTAATATGTAGTAAAAGGGGGGGGGGGTCACAGACATGGCACACACTTCAGGTGCCACGTCACAGCGGCAGTAACACTGTGCACACAGTCCCTGCAATGATAGAGGCCTGGGATAGGTTTGAAAGGCTACTTTGGTGGGTGGCGCAATCAGCGCTGCAAGCCCACCAGTAGCATTTAATTTACCAGCCCTGGGTATATGAGATACCACTTTACAAGGGACTAACAGGTAAATCAAATATGCCAAACAGGTGTAGACCAATCTTTACCATATTTATCACAGAGAGCACACACATTTTACACTGAACGGCAGTGCTAAAGTGCCCAGAGTCCTACAACCACCAACAGCATGTCAGAAAATAGGCTAGGAGAAAGGCAAAACACTTAGGGATGACCCTCAAAAAGGGCCAAGCCCAACAAAGAGAAAGAGGGGAAAACATCACAAAGAGAGAAAGCAGGAACCTGAAAAAGTGAGAAGATAAAGGGGCAGGAAGTGTCTGGTAGTGGATTAAAGAGGCATAAGGTGGATTGAAGACTACACAGACTTGGTACTCGGCCCGCCAACGTTTAATTGCATTGGCCGCTGGCTACTGAGCAGAGCTTGGTTCCTGAGAAATAGTAATCTGATGAGTGTATAAGTAAAAACATTTCTGTGCCTGATTGAATAAGTGTTGCATTTTTAATTAATTATTTTGATTAACAGAGTTTGTTATACTATTATGAAATAGTCCGTGCAGTGTCTGCCCATCAAATGGGTTTCTGGGGATAAATTAAATTATATGAATCACTTCCAGTTTGAATTACTATTTTGTGAGCTATGAAGAGTTGGTGTAATATTTCAATACCACAGACCCGCCACAGGAAATGGTGGAAACTGTGCAGCTATTAACCTATCTAGTAAACAGTCTTCTGCTGAAAGACTAACAGCCTGGCTTTTTCAGTTGGTGCCGTGAAGACACATCTCACTGGATCTGAGGGACTGCAAAGACAATGCTCAGGACAAAGAGCAAATGAGTTTCTTGATTCTACTGGGCCTGTCAGGAGTGTCCGACATCTCTGAAAATGAAATTTTGCTTGACCACTTGATTACTCATGCTGGAGCAGAAAGCAGTGCCAGTAAAAGGTTTACATCCTTGCTGTTGAACCATAATAGCCAAGTCAAGATGGCTTGAGTGGGACCCTTTTCTATACATGATGCCTCCCATTCACCCACTTGCACCAACTTGAGTTTTCAGCAGACACTATTTGGGGTGGCTAGTTTCTCTTAATAACCCCCCTAAATAAATTAATACATATTTTTCTTCACCTACTAAGCACACAATCCTACCCTACCATACTTTACACACCATAACTTTTCACTACACCAAATCGACCATACCCATTCTACCACACCTACAAACCCTACCTAACTTAACTATCACATATAGCTACCTCCCTGAACTACCTGGCACACCTGTGTTCCACATCTTAGTAGCAAACCTATTATAAATATCTACCATAACTAAGCTACCATACCTAACTTATCATACCTGTGTACCATATTTAACCTAACATAGACAAACTATCATAATTACTATAGCTGCCATACCTACCTACCATACATATCTACCATACCTAACCTATCACACATATCATACTCACTTACCTACCATAGATAACCCCACGATCTAACCTACCATATCTACCTCCCTTAAATACATACCAAATCTATCTGTCTTACCTACCATACCTATCTCTGAAATCTTACCTATCAAACCTTCCATAGAAACAGACATAATCAACCAAATCAGTCTGCTGAACTTAGCCTATCATATCTAACCTACTATAACTAACTGCCATACCTTTCTTACTTACCTATCATACCTACATGCCAGGCATTGCTAACTTATCATACTGAACCTCTTCTACTTACCTACTGTAGATACTAAAGCTATCTTCCGTATCTGCTGACCATACCTAACCAACCTAGCATACCATACCTAAAATACCTAACCTACCATGCTTTCCTACCATACCTACTAAAGATACCTTCTATACCTACCTGCCTTATGTACTACACCTTTCTACCATAACTAACTGTATATACCTACTTACCACTCCTAGATACCATATTTACCTATATACCTTCCCCAACATACCTACAAACCTTACCTTCCTACCTACCTGCCATACCAAACATATCGTACTCACCATAACTACCTACAATGCATCCTAAAGCTACCTGTATCATGAGACCCCAAGCACTCAACATCATAAACAACATAAACATGAGTTATTCAGCGCCAAGATAACCTTCTGAGTAAACATGTGCTTTACAAATACACACGTTATGTTATTTCCTACGCAGATGACACTCAGCTCATCCTCTCACTCTCAGAAGAACCCACCACCACCAGGAACAACTTCCACAACTGCATGGCGAGCGTCGCCGAATGGATGAAGAACAACTGCCTGAAGCTCAACACGGACAAGACTGAAGTGCTGATCTTTGGAAACAACACCTCCATGTGGAACGACACCTGGTGGCCCTCTGAACTCAGACCCAGACCCACACCGAAAGACCACGCCTGCAATCTTCGCAGCAACCTGGACAGCAAACACTGCCACACTTTCTTCCACACCTTCCGCATACTCCGTAAGTTCTTCAGATGGCTCCCTGTCAACCCCAAGCCCTGGTTACCAGCCAATTCGACTACAGCAAAGTGCTCTAAACAGGAATCACCAACCAACTCCAAAAATCTTCAGACTATACAGAAAGCAGTAGCCAGACTCGTTCTCAACCTCCCCAAACAGACCCACATCACTCCCCACCTCAGGAACATCCATTGGTTCCCAACCAGAAAAGATGCCAATTCAAGCTGCTGATACATGCCTACAAGGCCCTCCATGACCTAGGAACAGCATGCATCAACCACGCCTGAACTACCACCAACCCACCAGGCACCTGCATTCCCTCCCTCGCCCACATCCCCGCATCCATCAAAACCACAGCAGAGGACTTTCCTTCTCCTACCTTGCCACCAAAGCCTGGAACGATCTTCCCTTCTACTTCCCAAAAGCATCTTCTCTCCCAGAATTCAGTGTGTGACTCATGTCCTGGCACTTTGACTGCTCGCAGCAGGACCCCAGTGACTGGATACCCTCAGGGGTGATTAGCCGCGCTCTACAAATCCGGATAGATTGATTGATTGGCCCTACCATTTCTACCATACCTACCTACCAATCATACATAACCTACCATGCCTACCTATCAAACCAACCTAACTTACCTACCAACCATGCCTACCAGACCAAGCTACTATAGCTACTATACCTGAACTTGCATATTCACCTTACCCTTTATGATTATTCTACCATATCTAATCCACTATACAATACCTGCCATAAGTACCTACCATAGTAGCCTACCATACCTAGCCTACCATACCAACCTAACGTACTCATGTTCCAAATCTATGATAACTTCACTACCTACCTATCATGCTTTCCAAATGTAACACATCTGACCTCCCGTACCTCCTCACTCCCCCAGCAAATCACATACTGCTCATAGCCCAGTTTTCTGAACTGTAACACAAACATTCTCTCATTTTACAAGCTAGTAGTGACCAAGCATAACACTTGACAAAAGCTTACAATTTACAATATAAACCTAACCACATACCAACACTCTCACAATAACCACTTTCTACTCAAAAATCATAACACTAAAATTAAATTACAGTTCTATCAACGTCAATACTTACAAACACTGTGTCAGAAGTACCTGAATCTCCATGGAGGCAGGATGACACTAAATTCCCAAAGCCCACTCACCGGTGCCGTCACCAATTACAAATGGTAACACCCACCAGCAAGGGGGAAAGGAGAGTGGGACACAGAAGAGACTGCTTCAGGAAGGTGAAACCCTATTGTGGTAAGGATCCTTAACTGGAGAAACGTCTTCTTGTAGAGATGCCAGTTATGGTCCAGGGGAGAGGAATCACCTAATGCACAGACTACACTGCCAACTCTATCTCAACTAAGTGTAGACCTAACTCCCACCTATTAATCCTGAAGTCCTTGCCTCTCTTCTGTTATTAAATGCAATAGTACAGTGAGAGATACACAGATCTTAAGAAGAGACAGGAGGACCGTATATATAATATAGTCTATGTTCTTTCTCTCAGGAGTTCTTTAGGTGAAGAGCAGAATATGTTTCCACAACACTCAAAGATGCCTGCTTTTCCTTCCTTGCTCCTTTTAGAGCGCTGCATCTACAATGCAGCGCTCAAAAAGGAGCAAGGGAGGAAAAGCAGGGAGGAAAGGATAGGTAAGCACGCAATAGAGAGGAAGAGGCTGAGCAGTTCTGTGCGCAAACTGGACATTTCTTACTGTCTTTCAAATGGTGGTGTTGTTTTTAATTTAATCACTGCTTGGAGTTGGAAGAGAACTGGAACCAAGCCACAAACAACTTCTCTGGACCTGCTTTCTCTGACACTGAGTAACCAGAGTCTACTGCGACCACAGCAGCAGAACTCAGGCGAACAAAATATGCAGAATTCACCAAAAATGACTAAAAGAAATACCCTCAAAACCCTAGAGGGATGTATGACGTTACAACGCATACTTTTACAACGCACACCTTTACAGCACATTTTTTACAACGCAACATCCATTACAACGCATGCCATTAGAACGCATTTTTTTAAACTACCTTTACAACGCATTCCATTACAACGCATAATACCTTTACAACGCATACCATTACAACGCATAACATTAAATTGCATGTATGGTAAGTATTGGATAGTGTAGGGGTAAAAATTACTATTCTAACTCCAGGGGGTGCAACAGTAGGGTAAGTGTTGGATAGTGTAGGGGTAAAATTTAGTATTCTAACTCCAGGGGGTGCAACAGTAGGGTAAGTGTTGGATGGTAATTGTATGCGTTGTAATGGTATGCGTTGTAATGGTATGCGTTGTAATGACTGCGTTATAATGACATGCGTTGTAATGGTATGCGTTGTAGTGTCATGCGTTGTAATGGTTGCATTGTAATGGCATGCTATGTAATGGATGTTGCGTAGTAAAAGTTTTGTTGTAATGGTAGTGCGTTGTAAAACTTGCGTTGTAAAGGTTGCTTCCCCCCTAGAGGGTTACCGAAGAAGGGAAACTATCCCTAGGCGAAATGGAACTCGAAATTTGTCCGCCTCCCATTCTGTGAAGAGGAGCTGACAAAAAAACAAACTTCTCTCAAGGAATTTCAGTTTGAAGTGCGCAGTGAAGAGCGAGTGCAGTCCACTTGACTGCCACCAAAAGACATACAAATACTCAGCTAAAGTGGTGGCCATCTTGAAATGTCTAAATCCCTAACAAGTCTACACAGAACTCCAAAGATTGAACATCTGAGGCTTCACCAAGATCTTTTTTCTTCTTCTTTTCTGCCTCCTCTGTACTTCTAACATTACAGACACCATATTAGCCTGATTCCTGACACACTGCAAGCAAATTGAATTAAACTGAAAAGTAGCTAACAACCAGCTCATCCTCTCCCTCACCAAAGACCCTACCACCACTAGATTCAACTCCCAGAGGGGAATGCAAGATGTCGCCGCCTGGATGAGCAACAACTGCCTAAAACTCAACGCAGAAAAAACTGAAGAGCTCATCCTCTGACCCAACCCATCGGCATGGAACAACACCTGGTGACCCACTGCCCTCGGCAATCCTCCCACCCCCACAGGCCAAGCCTGAAACCTCAGCATCGTACTCAACTCCTCCCTCTCTATGAACCAACAGGTCAATGCCGTCGCCTCCAGCTGTTTTAACACCCTCCGCATCCTCCGTAAGACTTTCAAATGGATCCCCCCCGAGTCAAGGTAAACAGTCACCCACGCACTCATCACCAGCAGACCCGACTACGGAAACGCCCCCTATGCCGGCATGAACATGTCCCTACTCCAGAATGTCCAGACGATACAGAACACCGCTGCCAGACTCGTCCTCGGCATCCCTCGACGAGAGCACATCAGCCAATACCTATGGAAGCTCCACTGGCTCCCCATCAAGAAGAGAGTCACTTTCAAGATTCTCACCCGTGCCTACACAACACCGAACTCCAATACCGCAATGACAGAATCACCCTCCACGTACCCAAAAGAAACCTCAGATCCGCCAACCTTGCCCTCGCTGAAACCCCACGCATCCACTGGGTCAAAGCAGAGGGAAGATCCTTCTCAACCATCGCAGCCAAGACCTGGAACGAGCTTCCGATCAACATCAGATGCGCCCCCCTCCCTGATCACCTGCAGGAGAGCTCTCAAGACCTGGCTCTTCGACTGAACGGAACGGCTGACACACCCCCCTCCCCCCCAGCGCCTTGAGACACTCACGGGTGAGTAGCACGCTAACAATTCACTGATTGATTGATTGATTGAGTGATTGAACAATTACATTAACTCTTTTACACTACTTTACTAACTTTATAAAATTGTACAATCACAAGACTTGCTATGTTAAACTAAGCAAGTGAATAGTTGAATAATATCTACTTTAAAATATAGGATTTAATTTGTTTTCTATTCCCTTGAAATATTTTAGACATAATTTTTTATTAGGTATCGCCTGCACAGTGTTTGCGCTTTGCTTGAGAAAGCTATTGTTTTTCATATGAACTTTAAAAGGACTTACATCCTGCTTCCTCTCTTTCCTGGCTTTTTATTGGTTCCTGTGCGTGACACTTACCTTTCCTCCATTTCTGTTGGCTGTAGCATATTTTCCTGCATTTGCCAATGCTTGTTCATCATCTGCTTCTCTAATCAGTTCCCTGCCACCGAAATACTGTTAACAGCTGCTTTGGTGGAACTATATTTTCATAAAGCTTTGCCTTTTACTATTGCAGCATATTTATATAACAATATATCACCTGGAGAGGTTAAGTGATTTGCATTGAATCACAGGATGTTGCTCGCATCCCCGAGACTCGATCCGGTATCCCCAGCACTTGAGTCAGCAGCTCTGCCTGCTGGGCCACATCCTCTCTACTCCTGTGTTATCTCTCAGGGAGCTCTTTCCTTCTCCCAGATGATGAATGATGAAAACAGCTCTTTATTTATTACATAGGCGAAACTGATAAAAGGCCAATGCTTGTTATTTAAATTTGAACGTTTTAAGTCCTTAGTTGCATCTTTTACAATTCAAATACATTGCATAACTCAATACACAAGATCAGGGCAGGCTTTAGGGGGGTGCGGTGTAATCAGTGCCTCCGCATTGGGCGCTGACGTGGGGGTTGGCACTGACCCCAGGGAGGAACACTGTGTTTAGCAATAACTTACAATTTAAAAACATCTGCTGCAGAGTTCCTTGTGCGTCCAGCTTTCAGGCAGCAATAAAATTGTCAAGATAACTCCTGTGATGAATGTTCCTGCTAGAGAGAGAGAGAGAGAGATCAGAGTTTGGTGTTGACTCCCCATAAAGAGGGTTATTATGCCTGCTGCAAAGAACAGATCTGTATTTTATGTGAATAACTGAGTGGATTAATAAAGCCAGCCTTTACCAGCTTTTTAAAACAAATTAAATGTATGTGAGAGGCTTCCTATGGAGAGTTTAGGGGCACTTTTGGTGGGTAGAAGTGAGGGAATCATGGAGGAGGTCATGGGGAGGAGGATGCTAAAAATGATTGTCACACCAGGCGCCACCAGCACTAAAGCCGGTCCTACATGAGATGTCTCTCCTTCTAGAATTTTTTGAGCAAAACTAATATACTACATAGTATACAAATAACAGGCCTGACCTATTGGCATTGTCAGAGCTTATTTGCAATCTGTTCACACAGGCAGGACAAAACGTTCACTAATCTGGGTCTTTCTTTTTTATTTGCAAATGTCAGCGTTTGCTGAGAATTATCTTGGCTGCACATTCAGATTTAAAATGTGATTTGGAAATTAATTCCAATTTTTTACATCAAAATACGATATACACGTCAACTGGATAGATCCCCCCGAAACACTCAAGGTATTCTTTTCTTTTGTTGCAGGTGATTGAGGTAAAGTTTGAGAAGTTTGATGTGGAAAGAGATAATTATTGCAGATACGATTATGTGGCAATTTTTAATGGTGGGGAAATCAACGATGCCAAACGAATTGGGAAATTCTGTGGGGACAGTCCACCAGCGTGAGTAGCCTTCATTCATTCAAAAACGTTGACGCATTCACGCATTTTTTTACAAATGTGGTCCACAATATGTCTTTTGCCTGCGAAGCACATCACGCAGTCGTAGCACTAGGTGAATATCCACTGCTAAAAAAGACTGCAATGGGATTTATTTATTGTCTGTTTTATCTATTTTCTATGATTGATCATATTTTTTTTCTGCATCAAACATACAGAAGTGCGAGTTGGGTGGGGTTATAGTCCTTTTGTTCTGTTTCATTTGTATTGCATTTCATTTTTTCCTGTATTCACATGAAAATAGTCAAAGTCAAAATGGTGTATGTTGATGCTGCAAAGTCTCTGTGGTACAGAGCTCCGCTCTATATGTGTTATTTGACAAATAAAATGTGTTTAAAAAAAAAGTGCACACAAATGCACACTCGCATGCATACCCTCTCACACACTCCTCTTTCGCCTTTGCTGTATTGTAGAGTAAACTGTAGGAACCCATGCAACCACTTGCCTGGACTGGAGCACATTTGCATTGTTTTTTTCTATGACTTTCATGCTTAACCCCTTCGCCGCAGGGCTAATTCCCCCGCGGCGCGGGGGGAGAGGGGTCGCGTGCGGCGCCGCTGTACTCATTACGAGCTCAGCTCATCATGGGCAGGCCCGGACTGGCCGTTGCGGGCACCGGGCAATCCCCCGGTGCGCCGCAAGGGTGGGGGCCGGTTTTGGGCCTCTGGGGGCCGTTTTTGTTACAGGGCCGTTTTTGCAGCATAGCTGCAAAATCGGCCCTGTAACAAAATCGGCCGAAAACCGGCCCCGGCAAAGAGCTCGGCGGCACCCCCAACCCCAGGGGGGGGCCGGCCGAGCACTTTGCCAGGGCCGGTTTTGCTTCCCAGTCCGGCCCTGATCATGGGGCACAGTAGAGCTGTGCTTGTGACGAGCTGAGCTCGTCATGACTCCGCCCACTTAATGGAACACCCCGCAAACGAGGGGAATTATCCCCACGTGGCCGTTTCACGGCAGTTATGACAAGCGCAGCTCGTCATGAGCACAGCTCCACTGTGCCTCATGACGAGCTGAGCTCGTCATAAGCGCCGAAGGAGTTAATGGACCCTGGGCCAAACAGGACCCCTCCCTCTAAAATGCAAATTGTGTGCCTCTGGATGAATGAGGGAATTAATATATTCTCAAAACACTTAGGCATGAAAGACTATTGAGCTGTTCTCTAAAATTGCCCACAAATATATACAGCATTACTGAAGGTATGGCAGAAACATGATAACATTATCACTATGACTCAAATAATTTTACAGAAATATTTAACTGTATAAGCATGTTGGAATCTATAAATATGTTTGTGTTTTATGTCTTTGGAACACAGAAGATATTCCTCTTGGTTCAGAGTTCTCTGTAGTTAGCAGCCTCCTCTGAAAGGACTGTGCAGCTTCCAAAGGGAGTTTCTTCAACCTGGCTCTTTCTGGTAGGAAGTTCTCCTAGTAGAGACAGGTGTATATAACCATGTGGCTCAGATGCGGAAACTAGTTTCTCTACCTCTCAACCAAGGCTTCTGTCAGACCAGGAGGCTTCTTCTCCAGAGTTACAAACAAGTTCTGGAATGGACAAAAATTCCAAGAAAGTGGGATACTACCGAGCAGCCCTAAGTTAATCTATATGCTTGTTTTGAGCAATCCCCACTCCCACATTTGCACCCAAGTGATATAATTCCTCTGATTAGTGGCACCAACATTTTCACAGTGTTTTATGTCACTGCAGAGCTCTGAATGTAAGATGCTCAATAGCTTCAAACTGCACCTACTGCCAACCTAGCTATCCCACCATACCCAAGGAGATTTCAGCACCTCATGTTAACACTTCAAGGATGTCCTTCAGGGGAGCGGAGTATGTGGCTCTGGTAGAAACATCTTCATGAAAAAATAGGTGTGGAGGTATGGAAGGCATAAATGTCCTTACATTGCACTCAGATCAACTCCCCTTTCTTGGACATTGTGTGTTCCCTCAGAATATGGCCTACGCGTGTTCTTCAATGAAGACTGACTAATGCAGAGAACTGGAATAGCCACTGCGACTGAAGGGCATTGCCATGCATTTCTGCCACATTTGTTCACAAGTTGTTCATGGGGTGGAGACAAAGTACTTTTAAGTAATATTCCTTTTGTAGCCCATGGTCTAGAATTAGACTTGCCACTCTAATTCTGAAGAAATACGGTCACGCTGAAGAAAAAGGATTTTGCCAGCATGGTTATATTTGCTTGAGAACTGACTGCTCCATTTGCACTGACAAGAGCGAGTGAGATGTTGGGTAGAGAGACTGCCATAGGGTGTAGTGATTTGTCTAAATCAATAGTGTGACGAGACAGTTCACACTATTTACATGCCCCTGACTTTTTTCTCCCCTTAATAACATAAACTGTTAGAGGTAGTGGCAAGCATGCCCTGGCAAATTCGCTTACCTAGCTCTGACTCATCATTGTAGTCCTGTTTGTAAGTGGTTCGAAATACTGAATGGTGTAAACGACCAAGCCTTTGCTCATATTAACTTTTCTGGGAAGTTGTAAGGTTTCCCTATCTGACTATGCCAAGCACTATTCCACAATTTAATTTCCATCCTAAAGATACTCTGTGACGAGGGGGACCCGGAGGACCCTATGCGACAGGACTTGAACCAATCAAACGTGAACAAAACACTATTGCTTTCACCCTTTTCTAAACAGCAGCCGGAAAATTGGAAAGAAGACGAACTCATCCCCCACAGACCCGAGACTGGCTTCCAGGACGAACACTGTTTCTTTAACTGGGCAGAACTCGAGCCAAGCCACGCCCACGAGTCCGAGGTAAAACCCAGCATTGAACACACACAGGTGTGTTCATCGCCCGGAGGCGGAGTAGTTAGATGGAGAGACGAGGAGAGCGACGGAACGGACTGGAGTACAGGAGTAGTGAAGGAGAAGATAACCGGAGGAGAGCCTGGAGCAGCTAAAGGAGACGCCGCAGGACCCCGAAACCTCGAGGAGGAGGAGGCGACAGGTGGCACGCCGAGCGAGGGAGCAGACGACTGCAGCGACAAGCCAGGAGGCCAACGAAAAGGTGCTTCGCCCAGCCACACTTCAAGGGAAGTGTGGCTCTCGCAGGTACGGTCACGCTTTGCGGGCTGGGCGGGACGTAGATGGGCTAAACCTCCCTGAAAACCTCACACGGCTTTCCTCTGCACAACCCCCCCCCTATTCACCGAACCGACACCACAAGACACCGGGGTTTGACTCTGCAAGTGTGACCCTCACTCCCTGCCCTAAAACGTTGTGTACCTAAACACCAGGACTAACGGCTGTCCTACATCTCTTTCTTTCCATATACCACTGCCCCGAATTGGAAGACACCACGGCTGACTACCGGACTACCTGTCCCAGAAGTCACCGGGAAAGGAGAGGAATCGGAGCAGAGAGACGCAAAGACCGACAATCCCTCGCGGAGACAGAATCCGATTTCCCCCTACCCTACTACCGGAGAGTGATTCAGAGGAGGCGCTTCCTTAAAACAATAAAACCTGCGTTACCTCCAGTGCCTGTCTCTGTGAATCTGTTTGAACGCCCACACACTCCCAAAATAACTGTGGTAGGACCAAAAGCAATCCTGCCCAGAGGATCTGCACAATCACCTTGTATCATCCTTTACAACACTATAAACTCGTTCCTTCTATCCCAGTGATCATTAGCTCAGCAGCATCCCAACACCTTTGCTCTCAGTCCTTGGACCATTGAACCACACCAGCAGTATTTTAGCACAACAAATAATGCATACACAAGACGTAAAATGCACCCCTATCAGATTATTAATTTGTAATGTACTTGTTGGCACTCTTTAGCTTGACCTGTTCCTGATGCCTGTGTGTGAGTTTCACTGAACAATCCTTTCATTTACAGTATTATGCAAGAGTTAAAAGTTGTCTATCTACATACATACGTATGTATATTTCTCCCCCAGAGAATAAGAGTAAGAATTATCCTGAATTGAACACAAATTTATGAAAGGGATAGTAAGCAGTAAACTGGGGTATTTGCGTAAAACTTTTATGGGCTTCGGTGTTTTCTCCTGACTACTATCAAACCAGCTAGAGTAGAGCACTAATCAATCATCTATTAAATGTGTCCTTCCTCAGCCTACATGTCCACACTTGGGTTAAGGTGCAGCATCTCATTTGCCCAAAGTGGCCACCATTTTCACACCATAAATCGTCTACTACAATGTATTCACTGGCAATGCCTTTACCCTGGCAGATTGTGCGCCAACTGTTTTATCACAAGGTACACTGTTGGCAGATGGGCTATTTCATCTGTTAAAAGGGGACTTAGCTCATGAGCATTAGTAATTCATATAGAGTTGCTGAAGTGTGTCCTGAAAATGCCACAAGCATCATAACACATTGGAAAGAATTGTGCTGGGGTGAAATTTCAGTTCACCATTCAAATCATTTTTTTATGTTATATGTTATGTATTGTTATATTTAATTGTATGAAAGGAGTAATAGCACTTACTTGTCAGCTGAGCTCAGCCTCCAGCAGGGTAAACCTGAGCTGTATCCAACCTAGTTTCATTGAAACTGGCACCATTGCCTTGAAGTCCCACTGATAGGACCCTTTATATGGAAGTCCTAAAATGTTTCAAGTCCCAAATTTTCAGAGTTTCTGCAGCAGCTCCTCTAGGCCAATTCTAAGGCTCCCAGGATCTCAGGGACGGCACTTAGGGGCCAGGACATAAGTTCCAGTCCAGGTCCAGTTGGTACTGGCCAAGTAGTCACTTCAGGAAAAAAGCCTCTTGCAGCTTGTTGTGTTCTCGTAGCCACACAGAAAGTCAGCCAACTAACCCTTCGAGTCCTGGGTACAAGATGGAGCAGGTCCAGTTCTTCGGGGCTCCTTTCAGGTCCCAAACAGCACGTCCAGTCCTCTTCTTATATTCAACAAGTCCAGAAATGTCTTCAGGAGGTTTCTGTGGGGTGTCACATTTATGACTTGCACTTGCCAGTGGGAGAAAAGTTCTCTGGCCTCCCTCCCCACTTTTCAAGCACATCCTGTGAGCCATATTGCAGGCTATCCACATTGTACCGTTCTAATGGAAATCTCAGATTGCACAGGCTTTTCCCTTGAAGGGAGCTGGTGTGCCAGTCAGGGGCCTATTTATGGAAATGAGCAGCCCTCTCTTATGTGTCCACTCAAAACTGGTTCTGGGGGTATCTCCCCTCCCACTGGGTTTGGGGCCAGCCTAGCTAATGTGGGCATAGAGAACAAATGTCTCCACTTACACTAAACTATGAATGGGCAGGCTTCACCAAATGTCACCTTCATGTTTATGACTTTCTAGGGTCCACCCTACTGTCTATCCTGAGCTGATAGGGATCACCACCATACACAAAGCCTAAGCCATTCTTCTGCTCTGGGAGCAGTTTTCACCCCTCATTAAGGTCAAGCGCTGGTGGGCAGCCTCTGGCAGGCTAATCCAAATTAGCCTCCAGGAGCTTCAGGCTGGGAAAAGGTAACTTGCCCAAAATGTGTATTAAAAATCATACTTCAACAATGAATTAGACTTTAAATAAATATGAAAACGATACTTTGAATGACTATTTTAGAAGTATCCTCTCAAATGTTAACGATTACAATTTATAATCTGCACTTTCTAGGATTTAGCTACAGCCCTGCCAGTGAAAATAGCTTTTGGGTGTTATTCCGGTCTTACCTTTGTTGGCCACACTAAAAAAACAGCCGCTTGCTGTTTCAGCCTGTTGCGAGGATTACGACCTGTCCTCAAATATTTTGATGCCCCTACCAGGCAGCTGGTGATCCAGGCCACTGTCATCTCGCGCCTGGATTACGCCAGCTCTCTCCTGTTTGGAGCTAACCAGGCAGAAATTACCCGTCTACAACGGGTACAAAATGCTGCGGCCAGAGCGATCGTTGGCTTGCCCAGATTTTGCTCTGTGTCAAATGTCCTTCGCTCCTTGCACTGGCTTCCAGTGAGGAAGTGAATTCATTTTAAGGTTCTCTGCTTAACCTTTAAAATTTTGAAAGATATTGGCCCCCAAATTATGTCCAGCTTTCTGTCCTTCTATGTACCCACGCGTGCCCTTCGTTCCCAAGGTCAGGCTTTTGCTGTGGTCCCCAGATTCAGGCTTTGCCGTTCGGGAGGGCGCTCCTTTTGCGTCAAAGCGGCTACCATCTGGAACTCTCTTCCGGCAGACATCCGCCTGATGGAGGACCTTATGCTTTTCAGGAGAGCTATTAAAACCTTCCTGTTTTAATCCAGTTATTTTAAAATGCCCTTTCTTTGTTCCTGTTGTGTTATGTCCTACCTTGTCACTGCGCCAGGACGCTCCTTAGCTGGGGCAGCTGTGCGCATAACAAATAACGATAACATAACATAACATTCACTGGAGAAATATGCCAAATTTAATTTTGCACATGTTCCACTGTGTTATCTAAAAGGAGCAACAGATAGCTAAAGCACAAGTTAGATTGTTTGAATTAACCAAGTTTTCAACTGTTTTATATCTATATCTGTTTTCATCTATGTGCATAGCTTTCGCTGTCACAACTGAACATCATTTTCTGAGATATGGACGGATTTGTCCTTGCACACCATCAGTGCACATTGTCCAGAGTCACTTTGTAGAAGACTTGAAATGGCTGTCTTGTAATGTATATCGTTGCAGTGTTCGTTGTATAGCGTTGGGGATGCTTAATGTACTGATAAATACTAGCATTATTCTTGAATTTTTCTTTTCAAGCTTCAAAATACAAATACTCACCACAGGAAGGCATCCAATTTCTTAAAAACTAACCATGTTAACCAACATTGACGAGCTACCTGAAAAGCTCTCCAGGCAAAAGCAGAAAAACAAATTCCCTAGATAAACATTCAACAGCAGTTTTTCTGATATTCCAGACAGTCCAGACAGTCTATGAAAAGACATACAGTACTTTAACGCTTGAGAAATGTTCCCATTTCTGTTTGCACAGGAGAAAGCTAAGTTGTGGTGCTAGTTGGCGCGGTTGGGGTCTAGAAGAATATTCAATCTTTAAACTCGCCTTTACATAAACACAAACATTCATTTATTAATTTATGTCTACAGGGCTTTCTAGGGAAAACGCGAGCACTCTACTACTAATATACACAGGGAAGGGCTTAAAAGCAGTGATATACTTAGACATGTTTGCAGTGATTGCAAGTTTGAGTCATACTTAGCACAAGCGTCTTTGCACAAAATGTCCGCCAAATCTCAGCGTGAATGAAATGGGGGTCACGCCTACTCCCTTCTTGTGCAGTTTTCTCCACTTAAGAGGACACACATCAAGCTCTGACCTATTCATTAATATAACTACTTTTGTGAGGCCCACAAATGATTGCCTTTCATACAGATGTTGAACCTCTGAAACCATATTTCCCCTGTTTAAGTTGTTTCTTGAATTTATGACATATGTCACAGAATTATCTGAGGAAAGCCTTAGAATTTGGCCATAGAGTAACTACTAACGGTTTGCGAAATTTGCGCGATTTGCGTCTGCATAATTAAGCGAGATTTGGGAAAAATAATGTGAAATTACATGTAATTACGCGAAAAGGAAAATAAACATTTAGGGCCAGATGTAGGAGAGGAAATACCGGTCGGTAACGGCCGAATTCGGCCGTTACCGACCGGTATGTAGGATTCGGCATGTAGGGGCCAGCATTTTACAGAATCGGTAAATTTACTGATTCGGTAAATTTACCGATTCTGTAAAATACCGAATTGGTAATTTTACAGATTCGGTAATTCCACATGTAGGTGACACTCCTGAGAGTGCCACAGTCCCTTAAGAGTCGGTATTTTACCACCCAATCCTATTGGGTGGTAAAATACCGAATTCAGGTGTGCATGCACATCAGTGCATGCACACCTGTGCCATGTGACACACAGACATG
Organism: Lissotriton helveticus; assembly: GCF_964261635.1. Classification (NCBI taxonomy): domain Eukaryota; kingdom Metazoa; phylum Chordata; class Amphibia; order Caudata; family Salamandridae; genus Lissotriton; species Lissotriton helveticus. Next base: position 604,256,751 of record NC_136072.1, on the reverse strand, counting down.
CCCTTAGGGCATGTATGTGTGCCACATGGCACACATGCCTGTATTTGGGGTGCTAGAGGGTGTCAAAGTGACACCCCCTGCACCCTTGCAGGATTCGGTATTTACCGATTCGGTAAATACCGAATCGGTATTGCCCATTGATTCCTATGGGCTTCAAGGCCCATAGGAATCAATGGGCAAGGCCCATAGGAATCAATGGGCAATACCGATTCGGTATTTACCGAATTGGTAAATACCGAATGTTACCGATTCGGTAATTCAAATTTAAGAATTACCTACATCTCCCACCTTCATATTACCGATTCATAAATACCGAATCGGTAAAATTCGGTATTTATGAATCGGTAAATAGGAATTACCGACATCTGGCCCTTGGTGTTATATTTTAGTACGAAATGCATCCATTCTTGTTTTGGATGCAATGACAAATTTTTGCGATAAATTGCTGCAAAGAGTAGCCATTCAGGTTCTGGTCATTTGCATTGTTCCGGTGTGCACATGCTAAATTTTTGCCCCTGACCGCACATAGATACACAACATGGCATTACAGCATAATTTTGGGGATTTTGCTTAACACAAAATTACGGAACATTATGCCAACGTAGTAGAAGTTTCACCTGGGTCTATTTATTACAAACGAAAATCGACTGAAAAACAAAAATTGCAAAATCGTTGAAGCTTACTCACTTTCTTCAAAGTATAGTTATATTTTTCCTTGTGTATCAGTGCGGCGATCATTCGTAGTGCCCCCTCGTGAAAGTGAGCTTTGACCTTTCTAGATTCCACTCCTTCTTTCCTTTTGGCCTTCTAACGTTTCAGTTCAAATCGAAAGTAAGAATAAAATAAATCCCAGAATGCTGTATTAATGTTTCCACATCTGCGAAATGTGCATTGTCCTTGTATTTAAGTTACCACTTGCAGAACGCTAAAAAAAAAAAAAAGCAGTAAAATATATGTCACATAGGAATGTATTACCACACCTCTGTTACTGCATGTCTTACAGCATTTCAAGGCACAGGTCACAGTGGTTACCTGTGATCACATATGGGGACAAATCTTAGAAGTATAACCATCACAACGGCCTACTGTCACTGTGTTACTACTGATATCAGGTCACCAAAGCACTACCATGCTTAAACAATACGTCCTTCCCGAAGGCAACCACGTCCTTCCCGAAGGCAACCACGTGCATTAACAGTGGTTATACCTAACTTTTGGCTGGTGATATTTTCATGTGGCATAAATCTGTCTGTGATTGTTCTGTAGAGCTGAGAAGACACCAATTCTTGTTCCTCAATTTATAATGCTGTGACCAATGTGCAAAACAAAAGAGTGTGCTGGATGTCTACCTCCGGTCATTAACCCCTTGGCCGTGGTGCGAATTCCGCCACGGCGCTGAGGGGGTGGGGGGCGAGCGCGGTGCTTCCACGCTCGTGACGGAACCCCGCCGTCATGAGCCACGGGCGGCGTGTGCTCATGATGGCGTGGTTCCATCACGGCCCCGCCTGTTCACTAATTCGGCCGCACAGGCGGGGAATCAGTGCGGTGTGCTCATGACAGCGTGGTTCCGTCATGAGCAGGCAAGGAGTTAATGATTTCCACTCATAAAACTTCTAAATGGTAAAAACATACCTAAATGACGAACCATAAACAGGCCAAAACCACACTGGGTTGGTTGTGTTCCCGTCTGAAGGGGACCTGGCCTGGCAGTTCCAGCAGGACTATTTCCACTGAAGCAGGACCTAGGCTGATTTTAATGTCACTGGTCTCAGTGCTTAATTTGTAGAATAATAATTGCCAGGGCCTTGGCCTGGAGGCCACTCTAGCTTGCACTAACAATTGCCCTTGTAATCGCTGCCAAAACAACTACTGACCATCTCTCTCACCTGCAAGTGCGACAGTTCAGATAATTCCAGGTACTCAAACCTAAAATACTGGCTCAGGAGGCAGGTATTAGTAAATTTTAATGCATATTATATTCATAAACAACCATTGTTCTGCTCATCTCTAAATTAGATGTACAGTGCCACCATGTGGCAGACTGTTCTAAATGTGGTGTTGACAATTAAGTGCTAGTGCTGAGCACCGGAAACCACTGACTCAAATTAACCACTGACTGGTCTTTGTCTGGAGCAGCATAGTTGGTGAGAAATGATGGACTGGAATGCTGCTTGAGCGAATCCCACTGGCTGAGACTTTTTGCAGGCTCTCCACCTATCACCTTTGTGTTTTCCTCAGGAGGCAAAGCCTATCTTATGCACCTGGCTGGGAAGGACATGAGATCCAGGGGGACTGGCATGTTTACAATGTGATCATTCAAATGCCAGGATCAGGATGTAGATCTTTAATGCTCTTCTAAATGTGAGATTGTCACTTTTCAGTCTGAAGTGTAGAGGGACGGAATTACTCAGTGAGGGAGGTGCCATTTAATGGTGTGGTAGAAAGGGTACAGAGTGCTAGTCCCTTTTGTATAAGATATTACACCAAATATGAGTTCCTCTTAATATATTTGTGCTGACTGCTTGATCATTGCTTATCTAAGATAGCCCAAAAAGTCGCTTCTCTTGGGTACATGTCCAAATAAATGACAAACACATGAAAGAGAGCAATTCATTTTTATTTGTGGACTTTCTCCTCTTCATGTGTTTTTTCCTAGGTGTTTTCATGCTTGTTCTTTTGTGAAGAGAGCCAAACAATAGCTAAACAATGATCAATCACTCAGCACAGATTTATTAGGAGGAACTCATATTTGGTGTTGTATCTTATACAAAAGCCTAACAAAAATGAATGGGTCCATCTGTAACAAAACTGGTGCTCATGTAAAGCGCTCTGATACCTGATATCTTCCGGTCTAGTTCAAACTACATACAACTCTAAAAATAAATAAATAAATAAAAGGGACTTCAACTCAGTATCCTTTCCTACTCATATAACCACGAGGAACAGTTGGCCCCATCCTCTCAATCAAAGTGTAACTAATGCTTCAATCAAACCCGTAACAAACCATTAGATACCTGCAGGGCCTCCAGCAATTTATTTTCCTTTAGTACTGTAGCTGTAGGGGGTATTCATTCACTTACTCACTCACCCACTTTTGTATCCCAGCCAGCATGCTTTCACCTTTATCTCCCAGCCAGCATTCTTCAAGCAAAAATGTCTGAATCTTAAACCAGCAACACAGAACTGGTGATTGTAAAGTCGAAGGGAAACCTAAGGATGTGGTAGGTTGACTTTAATCACTAGTTAAGTAATTGGCTAGGTTTCCTTTATCCATTTTATGCATCGCAATGTAATTCATTTTAACCATAACTGAATAGGCTTACCGGTAGACAAAGCTTCCAGAAATGACTAATTCTATCCGTGATTGACTGGAACCAAAGACTAATTCAATATTGTTGCCCTAGACCCCAACGAAATCAAAAGTTGGATGGGCCTCAACAGCCCAAATCCTAGTGGGCCAAAACTGAGATAATAACCATCCCTATCTTCTCAAACAACTCAACACTCTCGCCCAGCTCTAACTTCTCTGGTGACACCAACCTTATCAACTCCGAGGTGAGAAACCTAGGGACATATTATCAAGAAACAGCGTTAACATTATCGCCGCTTTAGCGGCAGAAAACTGCAGCTACAGCGGCAATAGAAGCCCATGTTCTGTTGTGAACATGGGCTTCTATGGGAATTCTCTACGGCGTATTATCAAGCCCATTATCAGTGCTTTAGCTGCAGTTTTCTGACGCTAAAGCGGCGATAATGTTAACGCCATGCTTGATAATATGCCCCTTTGTAGTTTATCTGTCAACTCAAAAATGGGGGCAGTCAAATCCACCTTCCAGCAACTGCTACACATGTAAAGACCCTACCGTTTTAATCTATAGAACATCATGCCATGTTAGTAGGCACCCTATTCAACTACCTGCCTAGACTATGAAAATTATCTATATACTAGTGTTTCCATATACCAAATGGAAGGACTATAAAAAACCTAGCTAGATGTCCCACTTGTAGACTCTTAACACCCTGAGTCTGCTCAAGCTGCAGGCTACAAGCCATAATCAACTTTAAAGTATTATACCCAATCTGCATAACTCTGGAGGATCAGCACACACTTACCAGCAGGAAATAAATCACACTGTGTCCAGATCTACACCCCAATCTTTACCAAAATACATTGCTAATCAAGAAGAAGCAGATGCTTTATAGTCATGAGTCGTTATCACTGGAACTATTCCTCTCAAGGCTCCAGGACATGACCAATCTAATGGGTTTTACGGCAAAACAAAAACATTTATTTTCAACCACCCAATCCAGACTGATCAGGCATTATGGTGTAGAAGAGCCCAGCAATAAAGAGAAATTCCCCTATGGCCTTATGATTACATATGCGACATAGTTCAAACTATAATGATATATATAAATAGAATCCCAAATGACACACAATATTACATGAGCAACTATTTTTTATTACTTTCTTTTATTCATTTACTTTTTTTGCGCATGAGTTACCTTCATTTTCTACTTTTTTTTGTGTTAAGCATATTCATCGTATACAAAATCAATAAATACTATACATAATCAGAAAAAATTTTTTTTAAACAATACAAGACATCAAACGCCTCCTAACTGGAATTAACAAACCATGCTTTAATTTGTCTAAAAAAGAAAACTTAGCTTTAAACAAAATTGAAACCAATACCAGCTTGGTAGTTAAACCCTGTGATAAGGGCGGGGGAATCACAATTTTTGACAGACCTGACTATGATAGAAAAATGCGAGAGATGCTCAGTATAAAAGAACACTACAGGGCAGCACATCCAAGAGAATTGTATCACCTTAACAAGACCATAAAGGAGACAACTGAAGAAGCGTTTCGAGATGGATTCATCTGTGAGGATGAATTGGTTTTTCTCAATAAAACGAACCCAGTAACGCCAGCGATGTACGGGTTGCCCAAAACCCATAAAAGCGAAAAGGAACCACCCATGCGTCCCATTATCTCCACAATTGGCTCGAGCACAGAACCGTTGTCAAAGTACGTTGACAAATTCCTGTGTCCTTTGACTCAAAAGTACGAGTCTTTCATTAAGGACACGGGGGACATGATTGTCAAAATCGAGGGCACTGAATTCAATTCTACCATCGATCTGCTTGTAACGCTTGACATTGAGGCTTTGTACACCAACATCCCTCAGTGTCAAGCGTTACAGGCAGTAGCACAGTTATTGGAAAGATACCCTGACAATAGGCCGGATGGCTTTATTCTCCAATGTTTGGAATTGGTCCTCCTTAACAACTTTTTTGACTATGAGGGTACCCTTTTTAAACAAATCAAGGGTACCAGCATGGGGGCATCTTGTGCCCCCAGTGTAGCCAACACATATATGGGGGAATGGGAATTGAAAAATATTTTTAACGATGCAGCCCCATTTTTTGAAAATATTTTTTTCTGGAAACGTTTTATTGATGATATTTTTTTTGTATGGCGAGGCGAGGAGAGCAACCTTCAAGAATGTATTCTTTGGTTGAACTCAAGCGACCCCAATCTCAAATTCACTTCAAATTACAGCCATGAAAAAGTTGAATTCCTAGATATTGAGATTACGGGCAAAAACGGTTTGTTGGAGGTAAGCCTCTTTAGGAAACCGACGGCGAAAAATACCATCCTCCAATTTGGGAGTTATCATCCGCACTGCCAGAAGGACTCGATACCATTCGGAGAATTCTTGAGAATTCGCCGGAATTGTACCAATCTATCTGACTATCAGATACATGGGGATGCCCTAAAGGAAAGATTGATCAAACGTGGATACCCTCGGAGACTAATCAGACAAGCCTTCAAGAGGGCGAAATACTTTGACAGAGATGCCTTACTAAGAGGTACAATACGCAGACCCTCCGACAGGATTACATGTGTAATTAATCATTCTTCTCTTAATTACAAAATCAAAAATGTGATAAATAAGAACTGGAGGATTTTAAACACTGAAGACAATGAAACGGAATATCCTAAACCACTAATAGCCTACAGACGCAACAGAAATTTGAGAGATCGTCTAGTTCACACTAGGAATCATCCAAAAACTCTTGGAGTTCAAACCTCAATTACAGGTCTTAGACCAGTCTTAGGCAATCACAGATGTGGGGCGTGTCACGCCTGTGACTCTGCACTCACGACAGAAACGATTAGCTACAACAATGTAAGTGTAACTTTAAAATCTCTCACAAATTGTAGAAGTAGCAATATCATTTATCTGATCCTATGCCCATGTGAGTTAGCCTATATTGGCGAAACGGGTCGCGAATTCAGGACAAGATTCAGTGAACATAAGTCCGCTATAAGAACAAGAAAAACAACAGCACCGATGGTCCAACACTGTATTGAGAAAAATCATAAAGAGACTGATCTGAAGTGGTGCATAATAGAAAAAGTACACCAGAAATTGGGTCAACTGATAGCAGACACCCGGAGAAAAAGGGAATGTTTTTGGATTTTCCAATTTGATAGTGTACGTAAGGGATTGAATGAGAATATAGCGTGGTTTGTAACCAATACTGCCTAAATCTCATCTAGTGCCCCTTTCTGTCAGTTAGTAACTTAGATTCGGCCACTGATTATTAGTAATTATATCTGTATCAAACTACTGAGCTCCCCCAGGTAACCTAGTTATACTGAAAAATAGATTCTAATCCAGTGTTACATTCTGGGGGGCGAATTGCTGACATTTAATACATCTCTAGATGGCCAGGAGTCGCATTAATAGGCAAGACTTGGTTTTGCATATATTACATTGGTAGATCTCAGGTAGATTGCAATATTCTCGATGCTGCAGTTACCTACCTGCTTATATGCAAACGAAAAAAGGACTTGTCTTGCTATCCACAAACACAGCTGTTTGGTTGATAAACAATACGATCTACCTACTGTAAAAATGTATTGGTAGTACCCGTTTCAGAAATATTAAACCAGTCTTCTTTTGAAGGCCAGAATCATTGTAGCGAGACATACTTTGTATGATCGAATAAGTTACATGTAATGTGGAAGCAGACCGTGCAATTATGGAGAAATCCGACCAAAAAATACCCCCTTTCCAAAAAAAAGGTGCCCCAAAAAATAATATTATTATTTGTACCCAAAAAATTTTTTTTTTGTTATATCACACTTTACGTGTATATTGCAATGCCACGAATAATGCACTATTGCAGATATCGAAAACACAGTCATAAGATATACTTAAAAGAAGCGAGTAACATCTCCGTTTATAAATGGCGTCCGTGAACACAGCACACACCACACTAGCTGTAGACTGTATTTTTCAATTCCGGGTTGTGTACGACCTCTCGCCGAACCGCGAAGAGATTGGAACACAAAATAAGATCACAATGTCTTGTAGACAATATTCATAAAGCATATAATTATGCTTTTTTCAATACAAATATGCGAGAGAATAAACGGATGCGATCAAATTTAAGACGCATAAATTACTTCCGGTTCATGAGTGACACTCGCATCAACCGGCACGGTTTAAAAGCAGCTTCCTCACAATACCACAACTCTAGGTGTTGCGGGTTGCGGCGGAGCATGACGACTCTTGAAATCGTGAAATAATGGACTTTTAAGTAAGTACTCGCTCTGAGATCAGGGATGGACAATCTGTTTCGTAACTAACATAATTGGATGCGGGGACTGCAAATTCGAGTGAAAGTACAGTAGTATTAGTGGGGTTGGCCCGAGTGGTCTTAGAACAGCGTCATCCATATATAAAATCAGCGGATGTAGCGCACCCTTAATGCGAATCAGTGGGCTTCAAATGAAATTCTGTCGGTATGCTTATCTCGTGGAAGATAGGAAAGTAGAATATCAATTAAGATCTTTTGCTTTTAATGCAGAAACATTATTTTTAGGGCCACTTTGTATGGTAAACATCTAAATATATACTCTAAAATACATCGCATTACTTTACCCCTTCAGCTGATAAACCAGAAGAATAGGACGAACATACAAAAAGGAAAACCATTTAGAGGGAAGGCGGCTTCGTTGAGAAAGGTTCGTACACCAATCTATATGGGGTATAAATGAACCATGAATGTTATTCCTTTAGAGGTACCACAATCTCTAATTTTTCATTTAGACTTTATAGCCTTGTGGTGAGAACATAGAACATCAATTTATCGATAGAACAACGCACCCGCAACCCTCGCTTTTGATCCGTCTTTAACTTTTGATGAGGTTAGTATGATAATAACAGCACTGCAATAATAGACAAATGGTCTGGAATTTGGTACTTTAGTCCTAAAGCATGTGCCTGCATTCTATTTTAGGTGTCAACAATTTTACCCTCATTGCATTAATACAAAGATACCGTAGAAAGAAGCAGACCTTAAAATAACTCCGCTGACATATTTCATCAGGTAATCAAGTCAAGTCAATATGACTATGAAAGAGAGCGTGGGTACTTATTGTATAAAATTTAATTCCTTAAAACTGTATAAATATGTTTTTTAGGATTTAATATATCCCGCGCCTACTGACTGCCTTGAAGCTTCAAAGCATCCCTGATTCAATTTCTTCCTGAGATATTATAGGTAAAATCAATTCTTCTCCCATGATCAATTAGACTGCTTGGTAGAGGTGATAACTAGATATCCTTACTGGTAATTGTGTTCAATGCTCTGCTTAGTTATTAGCAATCCTCAAGACAAATATTCTTACTGTGTTAAGGAAAGTGAAATCAATTTTCAATGCCTTTCTCTGTCCAGGGGGTCCTTGGTGGATAGACGTTACGCATAGGTGCAAACATAGACAATTGTGAATTAAAGTTTTATTGAGTGATTGTGAATCCCATTATTTGACCACAAGATAGATTTACTCATATTTATTATTACAGAAACCCTGTCTCCACGAGATTTTAAGGGAGAAAATCTGTTGGTCCTGAGGAAGGTGGTGTCAATCCACCGAAACGCGTAGACCTGGCGTACTTAGTCCTCTAAGCCATCTGGACTACCTCATGCACAGAAAACGTTTGATTGTATTGTATGTTGTGTGGGTAACAGTATCAAGTATGCATGAATAGTGAGTGATTGTTGTTGTATGTGTGGATAACAGGGTTTTTCCTTTAGTATTGTTTAAAAAAAATTTTTTTCTGATTATGTATAGTATTTATTGATTTTGTATACGATGAATATGCTTAACACAAAAAAAAGTAGAAAATGAAGGTAACTCATGCGCAAAAAAAGTAAATGAATAAAAGAAAGTAATAAAAAATAGTTGCTCATGTAATATTGTGTGTCATTTGGGATTCTATTTATATATATCATTATAGTTTGAACTATGTCGCATATGTAATCATAAGGCCATAGGGGAATTTCTCTTTATTCTGTTTATATTGTCCTCTCTCTTCCCTGGCCAAAAGTAAGTCTCAGAGGGGGTCCCATTATTTTGCTGTTGTATTCACGGTTTTTGAACTGTGGGAATCTTGATGTTCACAACTGGGAGGAAAAATTTCATCCTCCTGGTTCTAAATCATTGTGTTTGCACCTGTGTAACTGTTTGTTTACCTGCTCTCACTGGAGTTAGTGTACTGAATTTTGATCATTATTAACTTGTAAACATTGTGCCATAAAACCTCCACGTAGGATTGGACGTACCCATATTACCAATTTTAGGTTAAATCTCCACCTAATTGTCTATACACCAGTCAGTCATGGAGGGACTACAAACCTTTGGGTTCAGTGATGAAGAATTTAATTCCTTGTTAGGACATGTAGTAGATAATACCAACTCAATGACTACATCATTAGGAGACAATAGTGAGTGGCAAAACCTTCTCAATCTAAAAAAGAAACTAAAAAGGATTGAATCTCATGCATTCTACATGCTAGAATATCTAAAGGTAGGAGTTATACCATCAGGCCTTCGAGTACGAAATGCACCAGCATTATTTATAGAGATTCGGAAGTTCCTGGAGCGGTGGTCATTAATATCTAATCGCTGCTCCAGGGACTGGATGATGTTGATCATCGAAACAGCTAGAGATATGATCAACTCTATAGGCCAAGAGATCCAAGCATTGGAAGAAAAACTCCAATCTTCTGATGCGGTAGAAGAGGCTAAGAATAAACTAGATAAAATCCAATCAGAAATGAAAGATTTTGACACATACCTAACTAACAAGAAAACAGACAAATTAAAAAAAGATGTCCGTTGGTTTGCGAAAGAAAAGATTTATCCTTACCTGAATCCTAACTATTATCAGGGAGGATATCAAGGGAATTATCAAACGAACTATGATAATGGCAATAGACGGAATTATACAAACTTCTCTGATACAGGATCCTCTGACTCAGAAGCAGAAAATTACAACGACCCTGGAAGAGGGCGCTTCAACTCTGGCTCATTCAGGGGTAGACAAGGCTATCAAAACACCCATAATAGGGGTTTTTTAGCGAGAGGCCAATACAGAGGGAGGTCAGTTCATTGGCAACAAGACAGGGGTGGACCACAGACAATGAGCCCACAACCTCAACAACAGCAACGGTATGTGAAAACCAGGCACCAACAATACTGGTGGTAGATTCAGAGACAACCACTATAAATCGGAATTCCCAAAATACCCTGCCAATCTACAACCTATCATCAGCTTCCCTTAGTGAGGATGAGTCTGCATTACTGAGTAGAGGCCTATCATTTGTCCCTTGTACCTCACTGAATAAGTTCAAATTACATGAAGATCTCTTTTCCTTCTTCAGAAAAGTAAGGCTGAAGAAGTATTTTGAAGGACGAGATCCTTTATCTACTGGAGACAATCTCTCTGGATGTAAACCACCCTCAGTCTTCACTCCAACCTTGGACATGGTTGGACCTGAAGTCCAAATCTTTGAGCGTACTGTGTTGCAAGACATCAAACGCCTCCTAACTGGAATTAACAAACCATGCTTTAATTTGTCTAAAAAAGAAAACTTAGCTTTAAACAAAATTGAAACCAATACCAGCTTGGTAGTTAAACCCTGTGATAAGGGCGGGGGAATCACAATTTTTGACAGACCTGACTATGATAGAAAAATGCGAGAGATGCTCAGTATAAAAGAACACTACAGGGCAGCACATCCAAGAGAATTGTATCACCTTAACAAGACCATAAAGGAGACAACTGAAGAAGCGTTTCGAGATGGATTCATCTGTGAGGATGAATTGGTTTTTCTCAATAAAACGAACCCAGTAACGCCAGCGATGTACGGGTTGCCCAAAACCCATAAAAGCGAAAAGGAACCACCCATGCGTCCCATTATCTCCACAATTGGCTCGAGCACAGAACCGTTGTCAAAGTACGTTGACAAATTCCTGTGTCCTTTGACTCAAAAGTACGAGTCTTTCATTAAGGACACGGGGGACATGATTGTCAAAATCGAGGGCACTGAATTCAATTCTACCATCGATCTGCTTGTAACGCTTGACATTGAGGCTTTGTACACCAACATCCCTCAGTGTCAAGCGTTACAGGCAGTAGCACAGTTATTGGAAAGATACCCTGACAATAGGCCGGATGGCTTTATTCTCCAATGTTTGGAATTGGTCCTCCTTAACAACTTTTTTGACTATGAGGGTACCCTTTTTAAACAAATCAAGGGTACCAGCATGGGGGCATCTTGTGCCCCCAGTGTAGCCAACACATATATGGGGGAATGGGAATTGAAACATATTTTTAACGATGCAGCCCCATTTTTTGAAAATATTTTTTTCTGGAAACGTTTTATTGATGATATTTTTTTTGTATGGCGAGGCGAGGAGAGCAACCTTCAAGAATGTATTCTTTGGTTGAACTCAAGCGACCCCAATCTCAAATTCACTTCAAATTACAGCCATGAAAAAGTTGAATTCCTAGATATTGAGATTACGGGCAAAAACGGTTTGTTGGAGGTAAGCCTCTTTAGGAAACCGACGGCGAAAAATACCATCCTCCAATTTGGGAGTTATCATCCGCACTGCCAGAAGGACTCGATACCATTCGGAGAATTCTTGAGAATTCGCCGGAATTGTACCAATCTATCTGACTATCAGATACATGGGGATGCCCTAAAGGAAAGATTGATCAAACGTGGATACCCTCGGAGACTAATCAGACAAGCCTTCAAGAGGGCGAAATACTTTGACAGAGATGCCTTACTAAGAGGTACAATACGCAGACCCTCCGACAGGATTACATGTGTAATTAATCATTCTTCTCTTAATTACAAAATCAAAAATGTGATAAATAAGAACTGGAGGATTTTAAACACTGAAGACAATGAAACGGAATATCCTAAACCACTAATAGCCTACAGACGCAACAGAAATTTGAGAGATCGTCTAGTTCACACTAGGAATCATCCAAAAACTCTTGGAGTTCAAACCTCAATTACAGGTCTTAGACCAGTCTTAGGCAATCACAGATGTGGGGCGTGTCACGCCTGTGACTCTGCACTCACGACAGAAACGATTAGCTACAACAATGTAAGTGTAACTTTAAAATCTCTCACAAATTGTAGAAGTAGCAATATCATTTATCTGATCCTATGCCCATGTGAGTTAGCCTATATTGGCGAAACGGGTCGCGAATTCAGGACAAGATTCAGTGAACATAAGTCCGCTATAAGAACAAGAAAAACAACAGCACCGATGGTCCAACACTGTATTGAGAAAAATCATAAAGAGACTGATCTGAAGTGGTGCATAATAGAAAAAGTACACCAGAAATTGGGTCAACTGATAGCAGACACCCGGAGAAAAAGGGAATGTTTTTGGATTTTCCAATTTGATAGTGTACGTAAGGGATTGAATGAGAATATAGCGTGGTTTGTAACCAATACTGCCTAAATCTCATCTAGTGCCCCTTTCTGTCAGTTAGTAACTTAGATTCGGCCACTGATTATTAGTAATTATATCTGTATCAAACTACTGAGCTCCCCCAGGTAACCTAGTTATACTGAAAAATAGATTCTAATCCAGTGTTACATTCTGGGGGGCGAATTGCTGACATTTAATACATCTCTAGATGGCCAGGAGTCGCATTAATAGGCAAGACTTGGTTTTGCATATATTACATTGGTAGATCTCAGGTAGATTGCAATATTCTCGATGCTGCAGTTACCTACCTGCTTATATGCAAACGAAAAAAGGACTTGTCTTGCTATCCACAAACACAGCTGTTTGGTTGATAAACAATACGATCTACCTACTGTAAAAATGTATTGGTAGTACCCGTTTCAGAAATATTAAACCAGTCTTCTTTTGAAGGCCAGAATCATTGTAGCGAGACATACTTTGTATGATCGAATAAGTTACATGTAATGTGGAAGCAGACCGTGCAATTATGGAGAAATCCGACCAAAAAATACCCCCTTTCCAAAAAAAAGGTGCCCCAAAAAATAATATTATTATTTGTACCAAAAAAATTTTTTTTTGTTATATCACACTTTACGTGTATATTGCAATGCCACGAATAATGCACTATTGCAGATATCGAAAACACAGTCATAAGATATACTTAAAAGAAGCGAGTAACATCTCCGTTTATAAATGGCGTCCGTGAACACAGCACACACCACACTAGCTGTAGACTGTATTTTTCAATTCCGGGTTGTGTACGACCTCTCGCCGAACCGCGAAGAGATTGGAACACAAAATAAGATCACAATGTCTTGTAGACAATATTCATAAAGCATATAATTATGCTTTTTTCAATACAAATATGCGAGAGAATAAACGGATGCGATCAAATTTAAGACGCATAAATTACTTCCGGTTCATGAGTGACACTCGCATCAACCGGCACGGTTTAAAAGCAGCTTCCTCACAATACCACAACTCTAGGTGTTGCGGGTTGCGGCGGAGCATGACGACTCTTGAAATCGTGAAATAATGGACTTTTAAGTAAGTACTCGCTCTGAGATCAGGGATGGACAATCTGTTTCGTAACTAACATAATTGGATGCGGGGACTGCAAATTCGAGTGAAAGTACAGTAGTATTAGTGGGGTTGGCCCGAGTGGTCTTAGAACAGCGTCATCCATATATAAAATCAGCGGATGTAGCGCACCCTTAATGCGAATCAGTGGGCTTCAAATGAAATTCTGTCGGTATGCTTATCTCGTGGAAGATAGGAAAGTAGAATATCAATTAAGATCTTTTGCTTTTAATGCAGAAACATTATTTTTAGGGCCACTTTGTATGGTAAACATCTAAATATATACTCTAAAATACATCGCATTACTTTACCCCTTCAGCTGATAAACCAGAAGAATAGGACGAACATACAAAAAGGAAAACCATTTAGAGGGAAGGCGGCTTCGTTGAGAAAGGTTCGTACACCAATCTATATGGGGTATAAATGAACCATGAATGTTATTCCTTTAGAGGTACCACAATCTCTAATTTTTCATTTAGACTTTATAGCCTTGTGGTGAGAACATAGAACATCAATTTATCGATAGAACAACGCACCCGCAACCCTCGCTTTTGATCCGTCTTTAACTTTTGATGAGGTTAGTATGATAATAACAGCACTGCAATAATAGACAAATGGTCTGGAATTTGGTACTTTAGTCCTAAAGCATGTGCCTGCATTCTATTTTAGGTGTCAACAATTTTACCCTCATTGCATTAATACAAAGATACCGTAGAAAGAAGCAGACCTTAAAATAACTCCGCTGACATATTTCATCAGGTAATCAAGTCAAGTCAATATGACTATGAAAGAGAGCGTGGGTACTTATTGTATAAAATTTAATTCCTTAAAACTGTATAAATATGTTTTTTAGGATTTAATATATCCCGCGCCTACTGACTGCCTTGAAGCTTCAAAGCATCCCTGATTCAATTTCTTCCTGAGATATTATAGGTAAAATCAATTCTTCTCCCATGATCAATTAGACTGCTTGGTAGAGGTGATAACTAGATATCCTTACTGGTAATTGTGTTCAATGCTCTGCTTAGTTATTAGCAATCCTCAAGACAAATATTCTTACTGTGTTAAGGAAAGTGAAATCAATTTTCAATGCCTTTCTCTGTCCAGGGGGTCCTTGGTGGATAGACGTTACGCATAGGTGCAAACATAGACAATTGTGAATTAAAGTTTTATTGAGTGATTGTGAATCCCATTATTTGACCACAAGATAGATTTACTCATATTTATTATTACAGAAACCCTGTCTCCACGAGATTTTAAGGGAGAAAATCTGTTGGTCCTGAGGAAGGTGGTGTCAATCCACCGAAACGCGTAGACCTGGCGTACTTAGTCCTCTAAGCCATCTGGACTACCTCATGCACAGAAAACGTTTGATTGTATTGTATGTTGTGTGGGTAACAGTATCAAGTATGCATGAATAGTGAGTGATTGTTGTTGTATGTGTGGATAACAGGGTTTTTCCTTTAGTATTGTTTAAAAAAAATTTTTTTCTGATTATGTATAGTATTTATTGATTTTGTATACGATGAATATGCTTAACACAAAAAAAAGTAGAAAATGAAGGTAACTCATGCGCAAAAAAAGTAAATGAATAAAAGAAAGTAATAAAAAATAGTTGCTCATGTAATATTGTGTGTCATTTGGGATTCTATTTATATATATCATTATAGTTTGAACTATGTCGCATATGTAATCATAAGGCCATAGGGGAATTTCTCTTTATTCTGTTTATATTGTCCTCTCTCTTCCCTGGCCAAAAGTAAGTCTCAGAGGGGGTCCCATTATTTTGCTGTAGAAGAGCCCAGCAACATGATCAGATTAACTGGAATAGTCAAACGCTAGACCATGCTGCAGCCCTGAGACAACTAGCATTCAAGCAATTGAGAATGCCTGCCTCATCAATGACAATATTGACCACTGCATCAAGATCCTGCTTTACCTCTGTGTAGCCTTCAACATAGTTGACCACCAAGCAATGATCCACACTCTGAAAACATGCATGAGTTTATATGACACAGTTCTGCAATGGTCCACCTCTCAAACTCACTTACTGCAATCAGCTGATCCAGATGGGAATCTCAAAATCCAGGAAACTCCCTGTCTCCTGCTGAGGACCCCAGGGATATATTTTCAGACCCTCTAAATTCCACTTAACATGGAACCCATCTGATCCACACTAAGCAGCAAAAATGTCAAGATCCTTTAGTATGTTTGCAATATACAACCATACCTCCATTTCCTAACAGCTAATGATGTTCAATGATTCATAAATTGTCTCGAGTCAATCCAGAGCTAGATGTCAAGCAAATACCTAAAAATCAATACAGCAAAGATTTACTTCCTCCTGGTCCCTAACTGCACCAAGCCACCACAGAATCAAGATTGGCCATCCAACATGAACCTAAACGGCTTCGTCCCCAGACACAGATGACAGCCAATGCAAAACCACACGAATTCACCGTTTACCCAGACCTCTCCTTCAAAAAAGTATTGCCAAGATACCAAGGCGGTACAAAAGGGGGTGGTGATGGACGGAGCATCTGAACCAATCAAACACTCACACCCAGTCAACAGATCTGGGTTTAATCCATCACCGTTCTTTAGCCCACTCTGCCACCCCAGTAAAGACATTGCCATATGCAAATCAGTCTGACCCTGTGCCTCATGGGAACAGTCCAGCCCGAACTGCCAAGCCATGTCTTCCCTGGACCGGAAACAAGCTTCCTAGGACCGGTTTCTGGCATTTCAGCCGTCTTCAGCCAGGCTTGCTTGAATCCAGTGGCAAAGTGAGCAAGGGACTCACGTCTGAGCATACCCTGCCAACATATGGTGAACAAAGCGGTACAAAAGGTGGTGGATACCAAGGCAGCATGTTAGCAACTCTTCCTGCTGAAAAAAGGGAACCTCTTCCTACCCGAAAATGACTTTAGAACTAGAATACAAGTCTGGATGGATGCATGTTTGTCTCAGGCACCACAATCACATACCTGAAACAAATCCTACATGCCTGCAGTTCACCTCATCAACAGCTGTAAGAATATTAACTAAATTGCCCCAGCTTTAAAGCAACACTATTTTTTTTCCCATTCCAAGTCTGTGTTAGCTCAAGACTAGCTGCATTACCTACAAGGCCACCAGAAATATCACATATATGTATCTGTTCAAGGAACTATCCACCTGCGTGGGGCAGCCCCACAACAGGAGCTGGGACAGCAGCAGTCTCAGGGCGAAAGAAAATATCAGGCACGCCATCTTTAATCATGGACCTAAGATGTGGAACAACACCCTCATCAGCATCAGAACAGCACCTACTGTACTGCAATTCAGAAAGAAATTTAAGATAGGTCTTTTAAAAGAGCAATACCAGCATTGACGAGCGATATATACATATTTCCTGCTATTTGTATCCTTAGGTCTCTCGTCTATTGTTCAATTTAACATTGTTCCTCAGCTTTGCACTACACATGTACCAGCATTCAGGATTCTGTCCCTCAAAGGGGCAACTGAGTTTGGTCTGTAGCTCTTGTTTTTTAAAGATCTTTATTTCTCGCTCAGCCTTTAGGTGCTTCTGTATACAAGGAAAAAACCTTCACTAAATACAACCCACAATATAATACAAGAGAAGCTTGACAAAGGTCAGGGCTATAGGTAAGCGTATGGAGGATACCATTTTTAGGTCGAGCTGGCGTTGGAGCGCGAAGCGCTCCCGCCAGCGATACTATAGTCACCTTCCTCCCTGTCAAGGGAGTAACAGCTGTGAACGAGCCCGATACAGACCTGGGCACGAGCCGACCCAGGTCTGTGAACGCGCTTCAAGGTTGAGCAGCTTGTGTACGTTAGTTGGACGTCAGGCGCCGCAAGCGCTGCCAGACCAATTATCCCAGCATGAAACTCTACTTCCTGAGCCACAAGACCAATTATCCCAGCAGGAGTCTCCACTTCCTCAGGCGCCGCAACAATTATCACAGCATGAGACCCACTTATCACAGCATGTCAACAGGCGCCCCAGGCTGCTGGAGCACTCAACTATAATTAATGTGCAGTTGAGTGCTCCAGCAGCGTGGGGCGGCTCTCTGCATGCTGTGATAATTATCACTTTGGGGCCTCATGCTGTGATAATTAGGGCGGCATGCTCTATTTGCAGCACTGAACATTTTCAAAGAAGGCATTGGAGACACTCACCCTCACTAACCCTCACGCCCTCACCCCCTCACTCGCCCTCACACCCCCTGACCCCTCACACACCTCCTCACCCTCACACCCCCTCACCCTCACACACCCTCACATACCCTCACACACCCTCACACACCCTCACACACCCTCTCACCCTCTCACTCTCACACCCCCTCACACCCTCACACCCCCTCACCTTCACACCCCCTCACCCTCACTCACCCCCTCACCCTCACACTGCCTCACACCCCCTCACACCCCTCACCCTCACACCCCTCACCCTCACACCCCTCACCCTCACACCCCCTCACCCTCACACACTCTCACCCTCACACACTCACCCTCACACACTCTCCCCCTCACACCCCTCACATACCCTCACATACCCTCACTCACCCTCACACACCCTCACACACCCTCACACACCCTCACTCACCCTCACACACCCTCACTCACCCTCACACACCCTCACCCCCTCACCCTCACACCCCCTCACCCTCACACCCCCTCACCCTCACACCCCCTCACCCTCACACCCCCTCACCCTCACACCCCCTCACCCTCTCACCCTCACACCCCCTCACCCTCACACACCCTCACACACCCTCACACACACTCACACACACACCCTCACATACCCTTACCAGCATAGCATAACATAGCATAGCATAACGAAACACAGCATAGCATAGCATAACAAACAAAAGCATAGGATAGCAAAAGCACAGCATAACAAAACAAAGCATAGGATAGCAAAACACAACAAAACATAGCATAGCAAAACACAACAAAGCATAGCATAACAAAACACAACAAAACACCATAGCATAACAAAACAAAGCATAGCAAAACAAAGCATATCATAGTAAAACAACAAAACATAGCATAACACAACAAAACATAGCAGAACAAAACATAGCAGAACAAAACATAGCATAACAAATCATAGCATAACAAAACATAGCATAACAAAACATAGCATAACAAAACATAGCATAACAAAACCTAGCATAACACCGCAAAACATAGAATAGCATAACAAAACAAACCATAGCATAACATAACAAAGAATAGCAAAACAAAACATAGCATAGTAAAACAAAACAAACCATAGCATAACATAACAAAGAATAGCAAAACAAAACATAGCATAGTGAAACAAAACAAAACATAGCATAGCATAACATAACACAACAAAACAGCAGAACAAAACAGCAGAACATAACAAAACATAGCAAAACAAAGCATAGGATAGCAAAACAAAACATAGCATAGCAAAACATAGCATATCATAGTAAAACAACAAAACATAGCATAACACAACAAAACATAGCAGAACAAAACATAGCAGAACAAAACATAGCAGAACAAATCATAGCATAACAAAACATAGCATAACAAAACATAGCATAACAAAACATAGCATAACAAAACATAGCATAACAAATCATAGCATAACAAAACATAGCATAACAAAACATAGCATAACAAAACATAACATAGCATAACAAAACATAGCATAACAAATCATAGCATAACAAAACATAGCATAACAAAACAGCAGAACATAACAAAACATAGCATAACACAGCAAAACATAGAATAGCATAACAAAACAAACCATAGCATAACATAGAATAGCAAAACAAAACATAACATATCAAAGAATAGCAAAACAAAACATAGCATAGTAAAACAAAACAAACCATAGCATAACATAACACAACAAAACAGCAGAACAAAACAGCAGAACATAACAAAACATAGCAAAACAAAGCATAGGATAGCATAGCAAAACATAGCATAACATAACTTAAAACAAAACATAGCATAGCAAAACATAGAATAGCATAGCATAGCAAAACATAGAATAGCATAACATAACACAACAAAACAGCAGAACAAAACAGCAGAACATAACAAAACATAGCAAAACAAAGCATAGGATAGCAAAACAAAGCATAGCATAGCAAAACATAGCATATCCTAGTAAAACTAGGACTTGTATCGGACTTGGCGAGGGTGATAAAATCCCATGGCATAGCACTAACAACATACGCCGACGACACGCAATTAGTGCTATCGGTGCATGATAACGGAGCTAGCGTAGCAGCCAACCTCCAGGAGGGTATGAAGGCAATAAGCTCCTGGATGTCATCTAACTGCCTCAAGCTTAACTCTGATAAAACGGAGGTGATGACATTCGGGAGCTTGAAACCAGCATGGTCCCCACATTGGTGGCCACCGGAGCTGGGATCCCCCCCCCGAACCGGTGACTAAGGTCCGCAATCTGGGAGTTATCTTCGATAACAAACTGACCTTCCACCACCATGCCAATGCCGTGACCTCATCTGCATTCTTCATACTCAAAAAAATCAAGAAACTTCTCCCATATCTACCTCAGTCAGCTGGCAAAACTCTCATTAGTACTCTTGTGTTCTCTAAAACGGACTACTGCAACTCTCTGCTTCTTAATGCGCAGGAAGGAGTCCTTAACAAATTCCAGACCGTTCAAAACGCGGCAGCAAGGATGTTACTTTCAATTCCCAAATTCACATCAGTATCTCACCGCTTCAAAGAACTCCACTGGCTCCCAATCAGGAAACGAATAAAGTTCAAGGCTCTTTGTATAGCCTACAAGACCCTTAATTATCCAGGGCCTAAGTTCTTAAAAATAGCTCTTCATCCTCTGGAGCATCGCAGAACTCTTCGATCCTCTACTACTTGCATGCTGTCTGTCCCTCGAACAAAAAAAGCCACTTGGGGAGACAGGTGCTTCACTACAGCCACTGCCAAGTTATGGAATATCCTCCCACTGCATATCAAAACTGCCCCAACCCTCATCAAATTCCGAAAGAGCCTTAAGACATGGCTTTTCTCCTCTGCCTAACTACCCTCAAAGAGTATGGAGTCCTCTGATCACTAGCGCCGAGACACCCTTAGGGGTATTTGTGCGCTTTAAAAATAGCAAAAATAAATAAAATAAATAAATAAAACAACAAAACATAGCATAACAAAACACAGCAAAGCATAACACAGCAAAGCATAGGATAGCAAAACACAGCAAAGCATAGGATAGCAAAACACAGCAAAGCATAGGATAGCAAAACACAGCAAAGCATAGGATAGAAAAACACAACAAAGCATAGGATAGCAAAACACAGCAAAGCATAGGATAGCAAAACACAGCAAAGCGTAGGATAGCAAAACACAGCAAAGCATAGGATAGCAAAACACAGCAAAGCATAGGATAGCAAAACACAGCATAACATAGCGCAACATAGCACATAACATAGCGCATAACATAGCGCATAACATAGCGCATAACATAGCGCATAACATAGCGCATAACATAGCGCATAACTCAGCGCAACACATAGCGCATAGCGCATAACATAGCGCATAACATAGCGCATAGCGCATAACATAGTGCATAACATAGCGCATAACATAGCGCATATCGCATAACATAGCACATAGCATAGCGCATAACATAGCGCATAGCGCATAGCATAGCGCATAGCATAGCGCATAACATAGCGCATAGCATAGCGCATAACATAGCGCATAGCGCATAACATAGCGCATAACATAGCGCATAACATAGCACATAACATAGCGCATAACATAGCGCATAGCGCATAGCATAGCGCATAACATAGCGCAACACATAGCGCATAACATAGCGCATAACATAGCGCATAACATAGCGCATAGCACAAAGCATAGCACAAAGCACATAGCATAGCGCATAACATAGCGCATAGCGCAAAGCATAGCGCATAGCACATAGCATAGCGCATAACATAGCGCATAGCATAGCGCATAACATAGCGCATAGCGCATAACATAGCGCATAACATAGCGCATAACATAGCGCATAGCATAGCGCATAGCATAGCGCATAGCATAGCGCAGCGTATAGCGCATAACATAGCGCATAGCGCATAACATAGCGCATAGCATAGCGCATAACATAGCACATAGCATAGCGCATAGCATAGCGCATAACATAGCGCATAGCATAGCGCATAACTTAGCGCATAACATAGCGCATAGCGCATAACATAGAGCATAACATAGCGCATAGCATAGCGCATAGCATAGCGCATAACATAGCGCATAACATAGCGCATAACATAGCGCATAGCGCATAACATAGCACATAACATAGCGCATAACATAGCGCATAGCGCATAACATAGCGCAAAGCACATAACATAGCGCATAGCATAGCGCATAGCATAGCGCATAACATAGCGCATAGCGCATAGCATAGCGCATAACATAGCGCATAACATAGCGCATGACATAGTGCATAGAGCATAGCGCATAACATAGCGCATAACATAGCGCATAACATAGCGCATAACATAGCACATAACATAACGCATAACATAACGCATAGCGCATAACATAGCGCATAACATAACGCATAGCGCATAACATAGCGCATAGCGCATAGCATAGAGCATAGCATAGCGCATAACATAGCGCATAACATAGCGCATAACATAGCGCATAGCGCATAACATAGCGCATAACATAGCGCATAGCATAGCGCATAACATAGCGCATAGCATAGCGCATAGCATAGCGCATAACATAGCGCATAACATAGCGCAACATAGCGCATAGCGCATGACATAGCGCATAACATAGCGCCACATAGCGCATAGCGCATAACATAGTGCATAACATAGCGCATAACATAGCACATAACATAGCGCATAACATAGCGCATAGCGCATAACATAGCGCATAACATAGCGCATAACATAGCGCATAACCTAACCTAACCAAGCATAGCGCACAACCTAACCTAACCAAGCATAGCGCACAACCTAACCTAACCAAGCATAGCGCACAACCTAACCTAACCAAGCATAGCGCACAACCTAACCTAACCAAGCATAGCGCATAACCTAACCTAACCAAGCATAGCGCATAACCTAACCTAACCTAACCAAGCATAGCGCATAACCTAACCTAACCAAGCATAGCACATAACCTAACCAAGCATAGAGTATAACCTAACCAAGCATAGAGCATAGCCTAACCAAGCATAGAGCATAGCCTAACCAAGCATAGAGCATAGCCTAACCAAGCATAGAGCATAGCCTAACCACGCATAGAGCATAGCCTAACCACGCATAGAGCATAGCCTAACCAAGCATAGAGCATAGCCTAACCAAGCATAGCATAGCCAAACCAAGCATAGCATAGCCTAACCAAGCATAGCATAGCCTAACCAAGCATAGCATGCTTAACAAAACACAACAAAACATAGCATAACAAAACAATACAAAACATAGCAAAACAAAACATATCATAGCCTAGCAAAACATAGCATAGCATACCAAACACAACAAAACATAGCATAGCATAACAAAACATAGCAAAACAAAGCATAACACACACCACACACACACAACCACGCACACACAACCACACCTAACTATCTATCTATCTATCGCCCTCACTCTATCTATCGGCCTCACTCTATCTATCTAATCGCCTTCACTCTATCTATCGCCTTCACTCTATCTATCGCCTTCACTCTATCTATCGCCCTCACTCTATCTATCGCCCTCACTCTATCTATCGCCCTCACTCTATCTATCGCCCTCACCCTATCTATCGCCCTCACTCTATCTATCTATCGCCCTCACTCTATCTATCTATCGCCCTCACTCCTATCTATCTATCGCCCTCACTCTATCTATCTATCGCCCTCACTCTATCTATCTATCGCCCTCACTCTATCTATCGCCCTCACTCTATCTATCTAATCGCCTTCACTCTATCTATCGCCTTCACTCTATCTATCGCCTTCACTCTATCTATCGCCCTCACTCTATCTATCGCCCTCACTCTATCTATCGCCCTCACTCTATCTATCGCCCTCACTCTATCTATCGCCCTCACCCTATCTATCGCCCTCACTCTATCTATCTATCGCCCTCACTCTATCTATCTATCGCCCTCACTCCTATCTATCTATCGCCCTCACTCTATCTATCTATCGCCCTCACTCTATCTATCTATCGCCCTCACTCTATCTATCGCCCTCACTCTATCTATCGCCCTCACTCTATCTATCGCCCTCACTCTATCTATCGCCCTCACTCTATCTATCTATCGCCCTCACTCTATCTATCTATCGCCCTCTATCTATCGCCCTCACTCTATCTATCTATCGCCCTCACTCTATCTATCTATCGCCCTCACTCTATCTTTCTATCGCCCTCACTCTATCTATCTATCGCCCTCACTCTATCTATCTATCGCCCTCACTCTATCTATCTATCGCCCTCACTCTATCTATCTATCGCCCTCACTCTATCTATCGCCCTCACTCTATCTATCGCCCTCTATCTATCTATCGATCTATCTATCGCCCTCACTCTATCTATCTATCGCCCTCACTCTATCTATCTATCGCCCTCACTCGATCTATCTATCGCCCTCACTCTATCTATCTATCGCCCTAACTCTATCTATCGCCCTAACTCTATCTATCTATCGCCCTAACTCTATCTATCTATCGCCCTAACTCTATCTATCTATCACCCTAACTCTATCTATCGCCCTAACTCTATCTATCTATCGCCCTCACTCTATCTATCTATCGCCCTCACTCTATCTATCGCCCTCACTCTTATCTATCGCCCTCACTCTTATCTATCGCCCTCCCTCTTATCTATCGCCCTCACTCTTATCTATCGCCCTCACTCTTATCTATCGCCCTCACTCTATCTATCGGCCTCACTCTATCTATCGGCCTCACTCTATCTATCGGCCTCACTCTATCTATCGCCCTCACTCTATCTATCGCCCTCACTCTATCTATCGGCCTCACTCTATCTATCGCCCTCACTCTATCTATCGGCCTCACTCTATCTATCGGCCTCACTCTATCTATCGGCCTCACTCTATCTATCGGCCTCACTCTATCTATCGGCCTCACTCTATCTATCGCCCTCTATCTATCTATCTATCTATCTATCTATCTATCTATCTATCTATCTATCTATCTATCTATCGGCCTCGCTCTATCTATCGGCCTCACTCTATCTATCGGCCTCACTCTATCTATCGGCCTCACTCTATCTATCGCCCTCTATCTATCTATCGATCTATCTAACACCCTCACTCTATCTATCTATCGGCCTCACTCTATCTATCGGCCTCACTCTATCTATCGGCCTCACTCTATCTATCGGCCTCACTCTATCTATCGGCCTCACTCTATCTATCGCCCTCACTCTATCTATTGCCCTCACTCTATCTATCGCCCTCACTCTATCTATCGCCCTCACTCTATCTATCGCCCTCACTCTATCTATCGCCCTCTATATATCTATCGATCTATCTAACACCCTCACTCTATCTATCGCCCTCACTCTATCTATCTATCGCCCTCACTCTATCTATCTATCGCCCTCTCTCTATCTACCGCCCTCACTCTATCTACCTATCGCCCTCACTCTATCTACCTATCTATCGCCCTCATTCTATCTATTTATTTAGATACTGATCGCCATCACTCTATCTATCTGTCTAGCTATCTATCGCCCTCACTCCTATCTATCGCCCTCCCTCTATCTATCTATCGCCCTCACTCTATCTATCTATCCCACTCACTCTATCTATCGCATCACCACAGCATCACTCAGCACCACCACAGCATCACTAAGGGGCACAACAACATCACTATGCGCTACCACAGGATCATTGAATGCCACAGCATCACTAGTCGCCACCACAACATCACTCAGCGCCACCACAGCATCAATCTGTGCAACCATTCAACAACAACTGGGTCAAATATGATCTCTCAATGTTTCAAGCTTTATTAAAAATGTCACAAAAAGAGGTTAGTATTTCACTTCTGTTCTTGAATTTTCGTCACAATAAAATACACTGAACATATTCTTCACAAAAGTTATTTACAAAAGTTTAAGCTATTGCCATTATAAATTACAATAACTTTTATTTAAGTATTAATTATTTAAAAAATTCAAAGCTATTGTTATTTGTAATATCAATACATCTAAGTCACGTGAATACAACACATATTGCATTACAAATGCTATAGGTGTCACAAGTTATAACTATTGGCATTGTAAATGACAAAGCTATTATTTTTGCTATTTTCAAAACCAACACATATATAAAAAATGTGTCATTTACAATACCAATAGCTCAAACTTTCCTAATGCGAGACCTTATGCAATGCAAATGCTTGTTATTGAAGGTGCAGATGAAAAGTGTTCCTAGTGGATATGGGCATTGGTCCCTCTAAATCAGTGAGCTGTTTTTTAAATCAAATCTGTAAATTAAATGTTAATTTAGATCCAACTACATTGACTGTCCTCACTCTGAGTGTGCCCTTGGGACACACACTGGTTAACGTCTGGTGTTCCTTTTTTACATCTAAAACTAACAAGCATTAGCAAAGTCAACAGGTCTGGTGTTGTCCTCTAGCCTTTTGTCTTTGTCGTTGCTTGTGTTGTCATAATTTTTGCAATACTTTATTGTTTGGTAAACTGATGGGCCCTTATCAATCTAATAAAAGATTGGCTAAAAGCAAAAATATTCCTGGTCTCCAAACCCAGACATTGTCACAGTAGTTCTTGTCAATTAAAGGAACTACTTTTTGTGAGGATGTGCTTTTTGTAAGAGGGCAGAATACCATCCCTCACAGTGAACTTAGCCAATGGCTGAAGTGGGTTGACACTGTTTATGCTGTAGTGGGAAGAGGACAAATGTGAATGACACAGTAATAGACCAATATAGAAAGAGGGCTGGCTGAATGCCACTATAGGTACTGGGGATGAATGTGTGACTTTGTTCAGCATTCTCTTCATCTATTGTTCTTTTTGCATTTGTCACATTAAATGGGACAGGTATGCCCAAACGTGGGTTCTGTGCTCGCCATGGCCCTTGAGTCTAGCTGTCCTGGCTGATGAGGAGTGGTACCCTGGAATCGGTCGAAGGATGCTTGTTTATGGTCGGTGGCAGACCTGGCCTGGCAGTTTGGGCTGGACTTTTTCCATGGGGAGCAGGGGCAAGACTAATTTGCATATGGCTGGGTCCAAACTGGAATGTTGTGGTGATCAGAAAAACAATGGATTTAGGCCGTTGTATATCTGTACTGGAGGTGAATGTGTGACATTCTCAGCATTCCATGCATCAATTGTTCTTTTTGCACCATAAGTATGTCATGCATATAC
The DNA here is from genome assembly GCF_964261635.1 of Lissotriton helveticus. NCBI lineage: Eukaryota > Metazoa > Chordata > Amphibia > Caudata > Salamandridae > Lissotriton > Lissotriton helveticus. The sequence continues at coordinate 604,229,400 of NC_136072.1, read as the reverse complement.
ATTTAGTAAAATCAAAAGGCCTTGGCTAATGCCCAACAAAGAAATAATTAAAACATTTCTAAAGCTCTTTTTGGTTCTCATTCTGTCTCTGGAACAGAGCTACCTATATCTGACCATATCATTCAAATTGATTCTGCTGGATCCCAGCAGCCAACGTGAATCATTTAATTGTGCTACAATCACTCTTACATTTGATGTAAAATCAAATCCTTCAAATACAGTGTACATTCACACTGAGCACCATTTTAACTACACAAAACAACACATTGGTGACCAACTTTAAACAAATTTCTGTAACGTTTTACGGTGCTAACCACAAAGTGATGGGGCCAACTTCTATCATGGCTGGCGACAGAAGCCAACCAAATTACGACATCTTAACACACATATTCATGTTAAATCCCCCAATGGAGTCCCTCCTGGCTCGAAGCACCTTTGATAACTGCGGTTTCAAGGGCTTCTTTGCAAATCTTCATTCATGATCATCAGGGGGTCCTCTTAACTATGCCTTGAACATCTCTGCTACAGGTTTCTTCCACATTTTACCCTGCTTATCTGAAGTATTGCTTGCCCATACATTTTTCTGCCATGTCTAAAGCATGGTTACTCACATTAGAGGCTGAGTCGAACCTTTAAAGTCAGCTGATTTGCAGTGATTTTAAAGGTTTGACTCCGCCTCTAATGATTCTAGATAGATCAATTGAGTACTGTTCAATTTGATGATAGGGAACCTTTTTTAGTTAGTGTTTAGAAATGGCAAAAAAGGCACGACGCTGTATATAGATATATATAAAAAGTAAGTTACTGTTATGAAAAATATTTTTTTTAAATGTAGTATGATTAACATTGGCTACAGGTGAGGATCTGTCACCATATCATGCTTCCTGTATTATTATTAAAGCGTGTATAGCGCGTAGCAACCCAATAGGGTTTCCCAGTGCTTAAGCGACAGGCAGGGCAAGTGGACCAGCACCGATTAAAAGAACCAAGTCTTCAAATTCTTACAAAAAATGGTTAGTGATGTACATCTTCTCAATGATCCGGGGAGGATGTTCAATAGTTTAGGGTCCACATAAGAAAAGGAACAACCCCAATCTGCACACGTTTGACTCTGCGGTCAGTGTAGAGAGATTGATTGCTCGAGCATAGCGCGCTGGAGGGCTGGCGCCACAAGCATTAGCAGGTACCATCATGCACGTTGACTTTATGATTGAAGCACCGTACCTTAAATTTGATTCGCTTATCCACTGTAGGCCACAAAAGAGACTGGACACCGAGGCATGTTTCGGAAGTTGGAACAAAAGCCTGGCGGCAGAGTTCTTGACCATTTGAAGGCATCTTACAGCGACTGTCCCATGTACAGAATGTTGCCATAGTCTAGCCTAGAAAGGATCAAGGCCTAAATGGCTGTCCTTTGGGCTGAGGGAGGGAGCATCCACATAATCTTTTTTTGCCCAGTTCATGAGGGTGAAGCATGTTCAGGCTACTTTGGTTCCCTGTGGTTTCATTGACAGATTAAAGTCAAGCTAGAAACCTAGGTTCTTTACCTTGTGGACTGGTTCAGGAAGCACATCTAGAGTGGCAGGCCAGTGCTGAGGTCCCCAGAGCAGGGGGTTCTTGCCCAGCACCATTACCTAGGTCTTATCACTATTTAATTTTAGAAAGTTGGTGTTCATCCAAGTGGAAAGACCAAGGCAGGAGCTCAGATCCCCAGAGAGGCGATCCTAATCAGACGGCAGAGAGAAGACGATTTGGGTGTTGTCTGGATAGGAGAACAAGGTGAGACCACAACTTTCCAGCAGGTCCGCTAAAGGGTAGACATATATGTTGAATAGCAAAGGGCTGAGAGCTGATCCCTGCGGGACTGCCGAGGTCAGAGCAACGGAGCTGGATGCTACTTGAGCAGGGAAGACCTGAAATGTGCGATCTGCCTAAAAGGAGGCCAGCCACACCAGAGTTGTCCCCTGGATACCCAGCTGCAGCATTTTTTCGAAGAGGGTGACATGTGAGACAGTGTTGAATGCTGCACTGACGTCAAGTAAAATCAGCTCCACCATAATGGCGTATAAATCTTTATATTACGTCCATCTTCTGGTAACAGGTCACTCAGGGACTGGGTAGTTAAGGCAATGTTATCCTGCCAAATGTATAACATTTTGCACAAGGTAGGCGAAGCTATATTAGAATGCACAGGGTTTGCAATTCTAGTTCACCTGCACGCGACTCCTATGTGTGCACCTCATATATTTCCTGCAGTATATTTCCACTTGCTCATTATAACTTAGTTTATGGTTGTGACTTGTAAAGTTGTTTTTTCAGTGTTTATATGTTTACACTGGTGATGACTATTTTTGTTTCGGTGGGGTTGATCAGTTATTATAGGTTTAAACCTAAAACAAGATAGCCTATTATAAGTAATGCTATTGTTAACGCGGGATTTCTGGTTTCTAGTTACCTTACCAGATCCCAAATCAAGTCGACTGGATCGTTGGTACCTGTCATTGAGTAAAAGGCAATCTACTACTAGGTCAATCAGTTAAGAACTTACACCACTCTAAATGACCACTGACCAGTGATAAAGTTCAAAGATTTAATATAAAGTCAAAGATAACTGAAGATACAAACTTCTCAAGATGAGATTTAAAAGGTATACTGGTATCACTATAAACATAAATTCTTTGAATAATCTGAGTCTACAAAACAGAATATTAAGTACAAGTTCGAAAATCATCAGAGTTGCCAAAATGGATACAAGTTGCAACTTAAGAGTCATTACAGAAAAGAAAATTCAGGTTAGTCTGTCCCTACACTAGACTAAGTGACATCCCTACTTAACAAGATCTTTACCCAAAAAGGTGTCAGCCGTGGTGACTTCCTAAGAACATCACGCACTTCTCTTTGTCTCTTCTGTAAATCGGTCTCTTGTGATCAGCCTATCTGCCTACCCAACCGCTCTCTTAGGCTTCCAATATCATCTGCTCTGCTCTCCTCCCGGGTCGCTTTCCCTAATACAAAATTACATTTCCGACAGAAACGCCCCTCGGGACGCCCCTCACGTGGTGCAGTTTTGAGCGGCAAACTCCATGATGGTACTCTTCAAGACCCTCGTTAAAGTTGACCTTGGTTCCCAGGCTTCTTCTCCAGCGCGCTGGTACCCCCTGAAATTCCTGGAAACTCCTACAGGCCTGCGCCAAGCGCCACTGAACAAAGCCCCATTCATTTCAACTGATTAGGACCCCTCGCACCTGCATACAGGCCGTCCTACAGTGGGCCTCAAATTCCAGGCTCCACCATATCTATAGGTCATAAAACATATGTAAAGCACTGTACTTGGCACCTCTCGACTTCTTCTCTAACGAGCACATTGCAGATCAAAGAAACGACATTATCTGTTCAGACCTACTTGATTTACATGAAGCGGGTCCCTGCATTCTGAAAACATTTAACTTGATTTAAACAGTATTCTTAACTAACACACGTTTCTATAATGCAACACATCTACAAAACATATATTCCAATACTAAATTCGATAATACATTTTGGAAGAACCATGTTAATCCCACCTCACATTATTTTAGCAGCACTTCTATATTTACTTGTGAATTGCCATGAGGCCTACACAATTTAACTGGTTTGCAAGGTTTCACCTAACTCATACATGATCACTTAACATGAGAACGTGAGGTTTTCATATTCATTCCAACATTTCTACATTAGTCTTCACATTGCTATGGTTATTGTTACCCTACTTGAACACTCTATACATTTCACTACTGGGTATAAGACACTCTGGTGCAAGGTATATGTTAACTAACTTCGTGCTTGTAAATATGGTGCACTTATACATTTTTCGGATTTGTGCTCTCTCAGTCCCCCCTTTGATGACTTTCAGGAGTCATCACCATCCAAACACCATCTCTAAAATGTAGGACCCTTCAAAGTGAAGTCATGGCAGTACCACTTCTTTTCATTGTCTCCAATGCCTTCAGACTCTTATATTGTGTATCTTGCATCGCTGTCAACCTTCTCTCCTGTTCTCTCATAGATCTCTGCAACCTGTTTGCTTTATACCATTGATACAAACGCACCAATCCCCACAAAGTGATTACACAAATCACAATTATGATGATGGGTTTCAGTATGTACCAAACGATACCCTTTCCTAGGTTGGCAAACCAACCTCCAACTTTACCCATTCCATGACCTACTTTTTCCCACACATTTACTTTTGTCAGATCCTCAATTTCATGGTGAATCGCAGTGATGTTTCGTATGTATTTTTCTAAAGGTTTTGAATTGTCTGGAATGTAAGTGCAGCATTCCTGGACCTTCAAAGCCTTGCAAACTCCTCCCTCTTTGGCTAACAGAACGTCTAGAGCAAGTCGGTTCTGAAGAACCATTGCCCTTATCGATTGCATCTCACCCTCCACCAGCATTAATGATCTAGCAGTACTGGCAGATAGCCTATCTACGACTGTAGCCAATCTCCTAAGCTTGATGTCATTCAATATCAATCCGAGAAAGGGGAATATCACACCAAATACATCCCCAACCACTTCTTCAGCGCCTAGATCTCTTTTCCCTCTAGCTTGTTTTCATCTCTTTGTTGTCTCTAAATTCTCGGCATGGTATATTTTGGGAAAAACAATAGCTAAATAGCATGATCCGTACCAATTATCTGGTAATTTCACATAAGCATTTCTTCCACATACAAAATATACATTTGGTATTGCTTGCATTTCTTTCAAGAAATCCTTGGAGTAATACTCCAATTGGAAAGCATGTTCACAACTGACTTCTCCTACAAACAAATTCTCATAATAGGAGTAACTTCTATGAATACATAGCTTCCCCCTTTTCTCTTTATCTAAGGCAATTGGACCCTTACTACCCTTCCTTTGGTGTTCCCTTTCTTCCTTGGTCCAATCTGTTTCCCATTGTCCTGAAGCTTTTTGAATCTTTTGCCTTCTGTATCGAGTATCCACCTGCCCTATAAACTTTTTCTCAATCTCTGACACATGACAAGTCAAATTGTTTCTTCGGGCATGTGATGTATCTAAAGTTTTCCATGGAATGAAAAATGTCTGTAACCTGTCTTCGCTCTTGTAATAGTCCCATGTATTCAGATGCTTGTAATTTGGGACCTCGGGTAACACCGAGTCAAAATTCGAGAAGTAATACTCAAACCCATCTCGCCCATAAAATATGCTCAACAGCAAACTACATGTGATTCCATATGTCAATGGAAGATGATGGTATCTGATGCCCTCATCCACAGAAGCTGGTAATTGCATACAAACGTAGCAATTCTTCGCTTCCATGACATCAATGTACTCATAAAGTAGTTTGGCATAAGCATTTGACCTAAAGTTCCCCTGTGATTCATCTGTATGTAACCTTTTAATTTCCGCATCTAACAAAGCTTTGTCTTTATCATTGATGTTTCCCTTATAATTAACAGTAGTTGTTCTCTGTGTTGACACTCCCTTGACTTCCTTGACTGCAGTTGCATCTCTCTCATGTCCCACTATGTATGAGACAGTAACCACTAAGGCTATAAGAGAAATCACCACCCCTAAAAGTGTGCCAACTATACATTTTGCCCTGCGGTTCGAGTTGCCGGCCTCCATGATCTCAAACAGGGTAGTTTTGGCGTTCTTCTATCTCCAACGTCTCCTTCTCTCCGAACAAAGTCTCTCTTTTGAACAATGTCTCTCTTTTGAACACCTGGAAGCTGACAATTTACTCCGCAAAACAGTTCTAGAGTCCTGTAGAAATAGACAACCCTAGCCCTTCTCCATCCTCTAAAAGGAAGCCCCTACCATTTTTCTTCTTCCACTCGGCGCTAGGTTATCTTGCAGCAATATTTACAAAGTTCTTTTCAAAGTCTTTTATCAATCTGAAACTATGAGTGTTCCAAGAAGTGACACTACGTCTTCATAGATGTCCATACGAAGAAGTATTCCCTCAAATTCTGGGCAATTCTTACAACAACATGGAAATTCGACTGTCTCTAGGATTATTCTCCTTATTTCGCTCTGGGCAAGTGGACGAACAAAATGAAGAGTTAATGTTTTTTCAATCTCCACTCCTGGTACTATCAACTCTACATCCACCGTTACAAAGGGGTCCGTCCTGACCAAGATCACTTTCTTCACCTTCCCAGTTCTGCGCCCCTTCGAAGACATTCACAACAAGGTATTAGTCCAAGACAATGAGCGCTCCAAGAACTTCCACTACTCGCTCAAGCATTTCCAAACGAAGAAGAGTTCCCTCCAATATTGGATATTGTGAACAACAAACCGGAAAATCAACTGTCTCTAAAATCAATTTTCTAATTCCACTCAGGAGAGGAGGATAGACGATGTTGAGTGTCAGCAACCTTTCGGCCTCCACTCCTGGTAGCAGGAACCTTAATTGCACTGTTATAATAGGTACAATTCTGATCAGGTTCACTTCCCTGACCCTCCCGGTTCTGTGACCCACGGACATCTGCAACGAGGTAGGTCCAATCAGGAGTAGAGTATCTTCTGCTAGGCACTCGCACCCTCCTTGATCTTCTGGGACCCTCCTGGGCTTGATCCTGGGTATCTTCTTCCGGATCCGAGTCTTCGGATATAGGAGCAAGCGTTTCTTCCCGAGCAGACCTCAAGCTTAGCCTCCTCCTTCTTTCTGGCCAGGTGGCTGCTTCACGCCTTGTTCTCCTATTTCTCGTCCTCACACTCGGTTCTTGATCGCTCTGGTACTGATCTGTGTCTGAGTCGTATTCACTGCAGCTCTCTCCTTCAGTTGCGTCTTCGGTCTCACTGCCGTTCGGCCTTCCTTCCTCTTCTGGATCAGATGCGTTCCCAACTTCTTCCGACACCCCCACAGCTTGACTGATCCCCCTTTGGGATTCTTCTTCCGCAACTGGACTTTCGTCTGGGAGAGGAGCTGTTTCTTCTAGAGGGGCTGGAACTCTTCGAGTATGGGATGCATGGATCCAATTGTGCAGCCCTCCGCACTTCACCGCGGTATTCGTGATCAGGATTACCTGAAAGGGCCCACGCCAACGTACATCTAGGCAGTTCTTCCGGACGTGCTTCTTGATCAGCACCCAGTCCCCTGGGCACAGATCATGACACAGGTTCCGTGAGGATGGAACTTCAGCCGCCTGCACCTGAAGGGACACAGAATGGATGGCGTCAGACAGTCCCTTACAATAATCCAAGATCAGATCATCTGTAATATTCAATAGGGCAGCAGTTGGAACCGTAGGAAGTCTCATGGCCCTCCCCATCAGAATCTCGTGTGGAGAGAGACCTGTCCTCCTGTCAGGTGTGCTACGCATGCTCATGAGCACTAAAGGAAGAGCATCTGGCCAACTCAAAGATGTGGATGAACAGACTTTAGCTAGTCGACTCTTCAGAGTGCCATTTACTTGTTCCACAATCCCTGAGGCTTCTGGTCGATAACTACAATGCAGTTTTTGATCGATCTTTAATGCAGAGCACAACATCTTCACAATTTCGCTGTTAAAATGTTTTCCTCTGTCCGATTCCAGAGAGGCAGGCACCCCGAAGCGTGGTATCAACTCCCTGAGCAATAGTTTGGCTACTGTGAGTGTATCGCACCTGCGTGTAGGATATGCTTCAACCCATCTGGAAAATATGCATACAACCACCAAAACATACCTAAGGCGGTTGATTTTTGGCATTTCAATAAAGTCTAATTGCATTCTATTGAAAGGCCCTCCAGACCTCCCAATGTGACTCAGTGTAACTGGTGTTCTTTTCCCTATGTTTAATTGTTGGCAAGTAACACATCGCTTACACACTGATTCTGCCGCTATCCTAAATTTAGGGCAATACCAAGTCTGCCTAAACACTCTCAGCATAGCGTCTCTTCCTAGGTGTACTGGACCATGTATTTGCCTTGCCATGGGATTCGCTAGTTCCTCAGGTAACACAGCCCTCCCATCTGCTGAAATCCAAAAATCCATCTCGCTTCTCACGCAACCTGCTATTTCCCATGCCTTTTTCTCTGTTTCGGGTGCGTTCTCCTGCATCACCCTCAAATCCTCCCAAGTGTCTACAGTTTCCAACATCATACTCAATTCTGTCTTCTCTTCCGCCCCATCTATTTCTACCTTTGTGAAGGAATAGTCCTGCTCCTCACAATAGCGGGCGACTTCATCAGCATATCGGTTACCTTGTGACACGAAATCTGTATTCTTAGTATGAGCTACACACTTTACAATCGCAATGGCGGCTGGACCTTGCAATGCTTCCAACAACAGCCGCACAAATTCTCCATTTCGAATGGGCGAACCAGAAGAGGTCATGTAACCTCTCTGAGACCACAATTGCCCGAAATCGTGAACCACACCGAAACCATATTGGCTGTCAGTGTATATGGTGACTCTCTTTCCGTTTCCTGCTATACAGGCACGAGTTAATGCAATGATTTCTGCTACCTGTGCGGAATGTACTCCTTCCAGGCAAGCGGCTTCCACAACTCCAGTAATGATACAAACAGCATAAGCTGCTCTCAACCGACCAGTATCGTCTCTTAAACATGAGCCATCGACAAAGTAAATTTCATCAGGGTCAGTCAACGGCTCATCTACGATATCTGGGCTGGGCTTCGTGCATAGTTCAGTCACATCAAGGCAATCGTGGTCTTCACATTCTTCGCCTTCTATTACAGTAGGTAGTGGCATCAATGTAGCAGGATTCAAAACAGAGCACCTCTTAAGGGTCACGTTCTCCGCAGCAAGGATAACTTGCTCGTAGCGTGTGAGCCTGCTATTGGTCAGATGCTGCGTCTTGGTCCTGGTCATTAACAATTCTACAGAATGTGGTACATACACCACTAACTGGTGTCCCATAACAATACTCTCACACCTCTCAATGCTGACACCCGTTGCAGCAACGGATTTGAGACATCCGGGCAACGCTGCGGCTACTGGATCTAATGTAGCCAAAAAGTAGGCAACTGGTCTACGGGCATTTCCCTGGGTCTGTGCCAAGACTCACAAAGCACATCCCTCTCTCTCACAGCAATAAAGTGAAAAAGACTTCTCGTAATCGGGCATCCCCAGAGCCGGAGCACGACACAAATCGTCTCTCAGCTGCAGGAATGCCACTAGGCATTCATCGTCCCATGGTACCGGATCACTCACCTCCTTGTGCGTCAGTTTCTGTAAGGGTTTTGCTTTCAGTGAAAAGTTAACTATCCACTGTCGACAATAACCAACCATTCCTAGAAACATCCTAACTTCTCTCTGAGTCGTAGGCGCATTCATTTTCATTATCGCCTCAATCCTATCTGGAGACACCTTACGTTTTCCCTTTTCTAACCGGTGTCCCAAATACTGCACTTCGGTCAGACAGTACTGTAACTTGCTCGGAGATACCTTATGTCCATTTTCAGCTAAGTGGTTCAATAAGGCAATGGAATCTGTTTTACAAGCTTCCTCAGTTTCTGACGCAACAAGTAGGTCATCTATGTACTGGACCAGAACCGAATTCTGCGGCAGTACTAGATTTTCGAGATTCTTCTTCAACAACTGGTTGAAGATGGATGGGCTGTCTGTGAATCCTTGTGGGATTCGACACCATGTTAAAACGCGATCTTCCATTTTAAAAGCGAAAAGATACCTGCTCTCTTCATCCAATGGGATTGAAAAGAAGGCCTGGCAAAGATCTATCACTGTGAACCATTCTGCTTGGCATGGTATCTGAAACAGTATCACTGATGGATTCGGTACCACTGGACAACATGAAACAACTATATTGTTAATTTTCCGAAGGTCCTGAACTATTCTGAATTTCCCACTAGGTTTCTGCAAACCCATAATCGGGGAGTTACAAGGACTTCCCACGATTTCTTTTAGTATTCCCTGCTGAATCATTGACTCGATCACAGGTTTTATCCCTGCAATCGTTTCCTGGGACAATTTGTAGTGCGGTGTTCTGGGAAACTCGGCATTTGGCTTTACCATTATTTTTACTGGTTCTACCCCTTTAATCAATCCTATTTCTTCACCCGTGAAATCCCATACCTCTGACGCCACTGCATCTCGTAAGTCCTGGGGAAGATCTTCTACAGTCAGAGTAGGATATAGTTCTATGCAAGATTTAGAATTGGCTACCTTGAAAGTAGCATCATCGTCCGTAGTCTGTACCTCCACTCCTTGCGGGGTGCAGTATATTGTGCAATTCAATTTGCACAACAAATCCCTTCCTAACAGACATACAGGACTCGAATCACATACTACAAACTGATGTTCATTCATATGGTTTCCTATTTTCACAGACACTGGTTCAGTCAAGGGACTAGTCTTCCTTTTGTTTGCAACTCCTACCACCTGAATTGTTTCCCCTGACATCGGTAAGTCTGGAACCACCACTGATCTCAGATTTGATCGAGTAGCTCCAGTATCCACCAAGAACGTGGTAGGACACCCTGCCACTTCAGCCTCAACAAACGGCCCTCTTTGATCCACTTCTAGGACTGCCCCGAGGGTACAGTCCTCTTCTCTACTCACACGTTGTCCGGTCAATGGATCAATATAATAACATTTTTCTTCCTCGATAAAGAGAGGCATTTGTTTAAAGACCTTTCCCCCTGTCGCTATTTTCGGTGGCTGTGGGAACTGAGCTCTTGGAGCCGAAGTCCCCCCTTTGACCACCTTACTCCCTGGGACTGTCGCCTTTTGAGCTGGAACCTCTTGAACTTGCTCTTCTAATTCTAGCTCTCCATTTTTAGGGTTAAAGGGACACTCGCGTCGCCAATGTCCCACCTGGTGACACTGGTGGCACTTGGTCGTCTTCTTTAAAGTGGCAAAGTCTACTCTAGGTCTCTGGCCTTCCTCATTATCCTTGTTCTGACCATTTGACTTTCGTCCCATCCCCTGTTTCTGTTGTCCACCCTTCCCTGCTGACTGCATCTGCACTACCATCAACTTCTCCTTTAGATTCTTTGCTTTAGAATCTATTTCGTCACTGCAGTATCTCGCATATCGCAGGATCTCATCAAGTGGTTTGTTTTGCCAACAGATTAAATGTTGTTGAATCATCAAACAAATATCTGGTCTCAGCCCCAAAACGAACTTTGACACAAACTGCCCTATGTCTTTGGGATCCATTACATCGAGTCCACTATACTGTTTGAATATTTTCAGTAATCTCTCATAAAACTCGTGAACTGTCTCCTTGGGTTCCTGCCTTGTTCGGTCTATTTTTACCCAATCTATATCTTGTGGAGGCACTTTATCCTTTAACCAGGCTATTACTCTTTCGTACTTCTCCATGACACTGTCCGATGGTCCATTAGTTCTAGCATTCCTCTCAGGCTCTGCATTTGGCCACTGGACACTAATCTTGCACGTTACCCACAAATCCCCTGGAACCACAATGTCGAACAAGGTGTTCAAATCAATCCACAATACTTTGGAGATCTTTACAAACCTTTCTACCTGCTTATACCACTCGACTGGGTTTTCCCTCAATTTCGGAAACGAGTTGGTAAATGCAGCCAAATCTCCCCTACTCCATGGTACATGTACATAATTCCCATTTGATATTTCTCGCAAAGGGAATGCCTCCATCTGCATTACCCTTCCCTCTGGGGTCATCACATTTGTACTTCGTCTAACTGTACCCCTTTTGGACCATCTTTCTTCCCATTTGTCCAGGTCTCTCCACACCCTTATTCCCGATATCAACTCTCTTATGTGTGTTTTTAATCCTGTAGTTCTCTTCTCGTCTAGGTCTTGGTCTGAGTACTGCAGCCTATAGTTATTCTGTAACGTCTTTGTTCTAGACAAATCTACTCCGTACCTGTCTGCCAAGTTAGACAGTTTCTCATGAATTGCTCTGGCCTTTCTAGTAGTATCCTTCGCTATGAACAGCAGCTCATCTTGTTCGTACAAATCAATCCTTTCTAAAGGCACCGTCCCTTCTATAATCTCGTCTAGATCGGATCTTAGACTGGAGACATCAAGCCTTTTAACCTTTATCGCAGCTTTTAGTACTTCGGCTCTAGGTGCTCCTTCCACCTCTCTCCCATCTCAGCTCCTAGTCCTGCGCCTAGGCTCTGGTGAGTTATGTGGAGTCCTCCCATGCTCCCATCTCTCTAGGTCCCATGCCTTTCCATCTTCTCGGGGTGGATGGTGAAACACTCCTTCGCGCCTCATAGCCCCGCATTCCCCATCCTGTCTAGGTTCTCGGGATGCATGATAAGACATTCTGTTACTCCCTCTTTCTTCTCCATGCATCTGTGACCTCTGATCACTTGATGTATGACGTGATCTTTCACTGTTCCCTCTTTGCCAGTGTTGTACATCTTCCCCAGGTGCGTGATGAGTGCACCTAAACCTATCTCTGTACTCTTGTGTTCTTTGGTCTCCCTCGTTTTGCATGAGGCGAGACATCTCCTCACACTCCATACTCCTACCATTCTGCTCCTGCTGTTCCCTCCGATCTATAGGACGTGTAACTCCTCTATTCTCCTGACTTTGACCTTCTCGCCCCTGACTGCTTTCGCTAGCCCCGCAATGAGATACAGTCCCGTTACCTCGACTTTCCCACTCGGGTTCTGTTCTTGACCTATTACTCGGGGTTACTGCGGACCCATCCCATTCTCTCAAGTCAGCTCTTAATTCTGTATAGGATTTCGGCCGTGGTCCCCTCAGGTCCATCGGTCCTCTCTGACCTCCCTGTCCTGTGTTGAGACCCACAGTTGTATCGAATGGGGTGTTCCACGTTACCGATCCTGGCAATTGCTTCCATGCATTTGTCACGTTATTCCTCCTTTCCATCTCAATCCTTTCTCTATCTAACCGCCTCTGTTCTTCCTCTCTGTCTCTCTCAGGGTTATAGATCGATACTATAGGTCCTATGGTAACAGGCACCTGAAGAGCATCTGGCAATCCAAAAGACTCCACCTTTTCGGTGGTTGGCGTCTTCTGTACCACAAACCTTCCCACTACACTCTGTACTGTATTATGTTGAGGTGTCTCCTCTCCTTTGATAGGTGTCCATTCCGATACAGGGAGTGGTGTAAACCCCTCTATGGCAGTCCCATCTTCCCTTGCGAGTCCTCTATCTTCAATTTCCCCAACTCTCGGAGGTGGTCTGTCTATCAACAATCTGTTTATCACATTGTCCTCCGAATCGCTCTCCTCATCCTCTTCCATGAGGTTCCTCCCACCTACCACCTCCCTCATTGGATACAACTTCTCTACCTCAATAGCCTGTACCCTCCATCTCTTTGCCTCCTCGTCCCATTTAGAATCTCGCACTGCTCTTACCGATCGAGTCAATCTTTGTTGACGCCTGTTCAAATTCCTGTCGTGCGCCGCCCTAATCCATGCATTAAGGGCCTCAAACTGGGTTGGTCTAGGCGGGGGTTTCAATGAGGACATGGTTGCTTTTAACCGATGTAACACTTCTAACTTAAACGTCCCATACTTTGGGAACTGCATTTCTTCATTTCCTTCCGTAAGCTTATTCCAAGCCCCAATCCATAATATCGTATGCAGCCCCACATTCGCTGCCATATAATGAGCTGGTGTACCCTCCGGCGGTGCCTCTTCCCCGTAATAATGTTCACTTCTTTTTCTTTTAAAAATCCCTTTCAAACACTTAAAGCACTTCATGATTTCTCTTTTCTCCGCGTTTGTTTACTTCCTGATGACAGTCTACCAATCACCGCGCTGTTCTCGCTAACTGGCCTATCCGATCGCGGCTGTCCTCCGACGTCACTCTAGCCGCCCAACCAGAGCGCGGCTCTAGCTAACGTCACACCAACCGCTCAATCACAGCGCGGCTCTAACCAACGTCACCCGTCCCCCTTTGCAGCAGTTCCCCTCCTTTTTCAGCTCGTCTCCTCGGTCATGCATGCATCTCATTCATACTCTGAAAAATGATTACTTCCGTCCAAGCGATCACCTTTCTTGACTGTACGCCCACAGTCTTTCTGTAGTTGTCACCTTAACTTGACGAAATGTCTTTCCGTTTATGTCCAGACAATCGCCTTCTCTGATAGGTTGCTTACACACAGTAACTTTCGACCAGTGTCCGTTACTCATACGCTCACTCTTACACTCCCCCTATCTCGGTCCCACGGCGGTCAATGGTACCTCATGACTTCCGTACTATGGTCGACAACTACTCTGGATGTTCGATACACCCAAAACCACTTAAGCTCTGGCCTGAACTTAAGATTTACCAGTTCACCCGTTTACCAGGTAACCGGTTCACCAGGTTGCGCGCGCTCACAACCTTCTCTCACTCACACTACAGGCATTCAACTCCGCAAGACATTACAATCCAACTACCACACAAAGCACCGCAATCTGTTCACGCATGACCCTTGTTATACTCACTCTCCTCCGATACTGCTGCTTTTCTCGCACCGTCTGCACCTTCGGCGCACGATTCTTCCGCTGCTCGTCTCTCGATGTCTAGGGGCCTTGGGGTAAACTAACCTACCTAGATTACCTTCCTCAAGAAGATAACCATCTTCTGCTACCAACTGTTAACGCGGGATTTCTGGTTTCTAGTTACCTTACCAGATCCCAAATCAAGTCGACTGGATCGTTGGTACCTGTCATTGAGTAAAAGGCAATCTACTACTAGGTCAATCAGTTAAGAACTTACACCACTCTAAATGACCACTGACCAGTGATAAAGTTCAAAGATTTAATATAAAGTCAAAGATAACTGAAGATACAAACTTCTCAAGATGAGATTTAAAAGGTATACTGGTATCACTATAAACATAAATTCTTTGAATAATCTGAGTCTACAAAACAGAATAATAAGTACAAGTTCGAAAATCATCAGAGTTGCCAAAATGGATACAAGTTGCAACTTAAGAGTCATTACAGAAAAGAAAATTCAGGTTAGTCTGTCCCTACACTAGACTAAGTGACATCCCTACTTAACAAGATCTTTACCCAAAAAGGTGTCAGCCGTGGTGACTTCCTAAGAAGATCACGCACTTCTCTTTGTCTCTTCTGTAAATCGGTCTCTTGTGATCAGCCTATCTGCCTACCCAACCGCTCTCTTAGGCTTCCAATATCATCTGCTCTGCTCTCCTCCCGGGTCGCTTTCCCTAATACAAAATCACATATCCGACAGAAACGCCCCTCGGGACGCCCCTCACGTGGTGCAGTTTTGAGCGGCAAACTCCATGATGGTACTCTTCAAGACCCTCGTTAAAGTTGACCTTGGTTCCCAGGCTTCTTCTCCAGCGCGCTGGTACCCCCTGAAATTCCTGGAAACTCCTACAGGCCTGCGCCAAGCGCCACTGAACAAAGCCCCATTCATTTCAACTGATTAGGACCCCTCGCACCTGCATACAGGCCGTCCTACAGTGGGCCTCAAATTCCAGGCTCCACCATATCTATAGGTCATAAAACATATGTAAAGCACTGTACTTGGCACCTCTCGACTTCTTCTCTAACGAGCACATTGCAGATCAAAGAAACGACATTATCTGTTCAGACCTACTTGATTTACATGAAGCGGGTCCCTGCATTCTGAAAACATTTAACTTGATTTAAACAGTATTCTTAACTAACACACGTTTCTATAATGCAACACATCTACAAAACATATATTCCAATACTAAATTCGATAATACATTTTGGAAGAACCATGTTAATCCCACCTCACATTATTTTAGCAGCACTTTTAAATTTACTTGTGAATTGCCATGAGGCCTACACAATTTAACTGGTTTGCAAGGTTTCACCTAACTCATACATGATCACTTAACATGAGAACGTGAGGTTTTCATATTCATTCCAACATTTCTACATTAGTCTTCACATTGCTATGGTTATAGTTACCCTACTTGAACACTCTATACATTTCACTACTGGGTATAAGACACTCTGGTGCAAGGTATATGTTAACTAACTTCGTGCTTGTAAATATGGTGCACTTATACATTTTTCGGATTTGTGCTCTCTCAGTATTAATGCTACCTTTCAGAAAGTACCTGATTGTTTGATGGACAGATACTCTGTCAAAATCATGGTGGATATCGTGTCTGTCTTATTACAATTGCCTCATATCCAATGGCTGCATTGATGCTGGAGTATCTGTCCGCTAAACTATAAATAAGGACAAATGACAGATGGGGTCATTAGTTGTTATTTTTTCATAAACAAAATTTCACTTTGAGGTTTTGTTTTTGAAAAAACAAAAAGAAGTGAAAGTTTGATGGGCAGTCATATTCGACAGAAAAGTCCGTCAAACTTTTAACACATTGACAAGAACATCTGTGTTAGCAGTTCCTGCCAATGTTAAGAGATGTCCATAGGGCTGGCAGGCATCTCTAAACGTGGAGGACAGGCCCTCCATCAGTGTTACAGAATATTTTACTCTGTCGCCTCTGACGGAATAAAACCTGTCTTCCGCTCTTGAACTCTAGCCCGAAGTCTTTTGTTATCATTTGGTAATTCCTACTTACACATTTTGAGTGGCTTGTGAATATTATTTTACCTACTGTATGTGTTTTATTGCTGTATTTTTTATGTCATTTCTGCCTGTAATGGGGCTTCAGATATTGACACTAAGATGAATACAAAGACAACAGTGATGATCATTTCTTTAAGACTGGTGCACACATATATGGTGCACGCATGCATGCCTGCATTTGTTTCTCATGGAATCTGTAACACCCATGCTTATGCGCTTTAGTCAGGGGCGTAACTCAGGTCCCTGCACTCCACATGCCATAGGGGCCTTTAACCCTTCAGGGGCCCCCAACGCTTCAGAGGGGCACCCAACGCTTCAGAGGGGCCCCATTCTGCCAAAAGCCAATGGGTATCTGTGAGCTATGAGAGGTTCAACGCCCCCTCTTCACATTCTGCAGGGGGCCTTATCATTTTAGGTTACGTCACTGCAGGACTTTAAGTGGAAGTGGGATGTAAAAACTGGGGGTGGTCGCTCAAAGGGGCGTGGTCGATGTAATTAAGGGCGTGGCTTAAAATCATTTAAGCTAAATATCTGTGCTTAGCACATGGTCAGCGACTAGCTGCCGCCTCCCCCCCAAACCGGCACCCAACACCCAGAAACGTGGACACGAGACTTCTTTACTTTTTGGAAGGCGGGCGCTAGTCGCCCGGCCGTATTTATTAAGATATGAAATTAAAAAGGTTTTAATTGCATGATCAACAATTTATACAAAAATCAGCAGGACATTAGATACAAAATGTTTGTCAACAAGTTTGAGAGCCTGACCTTAACAAAACTCTAATACATGTTGTTTCCTAACCGAGTCTAACATCCTCATCTTGATTTTTGTACATTTCTGGCCATATGGCAAGGTCACTACCGGTGTCAGGTCCTACAAGCTGCGCCTCCCCTAGAGACGTGCGCATGCGCAGTGTTACCCCGGGAATTGCCCGGTCTACGCCCTGAACTCCATTTACCCACTAAAGGAGGGCCCTTACTCTGCGCCATCTGGTGACGTCATGAGTCCACGCGCGCGGGGTGGCTACCAGCCTAAGGAAAGCGTGAACTACTCCTACCCGCGCTCCTTTGCTTTGCAGCATCCATTACCTTGCCCCTGGAGTTCTAGGAGTGGCCCGCAGACCCCTCCCCCTGGGCGGGAACCTCCATAGGATGATGCCCGCCCCCTCAGACCTCAAATATGTGCTCACCGATAATGACCTTACCGCATGCCCCATACCTAATAAATACGACGACCTATAGGAAAAAATTCTAAAGGACAGCTACACTGGCTAATAAATAACAGCAGCACCGTTTCAGCTACAAAGGGAAAAAAGGCCTAATAAGACACTTGGCATCACAGAAAAGTACTTCACACACAGTTTGCTAAAAAGGGGAAAAAATTCCTAAACAAAAGCATCATCAAAATATACCGACAGATCCATTTCTACTACCATGTAAGACATGTGGACAGTACCTTCGCAAACTTACCATTAAACCCGACATAATGAATGCCACAAGACTATTGTTCCAAGGGATGGTGGGTGGGAAAACAAAGAAGCCCCGAGCGCGGGGCACACCGTGCAGTGAGGGAGCGTCCAGGGACAAGGGGGTCTCCTGGGCGCTCCCCACCTCTTTATTCTCCCAGGGGCCAAGGCGGGGGGGGGCCACGCCCCCCCCCAGCCCGCCCCTCCTGTAGCCCGCCCCCCCTGACCCGGACCTGCTACTTGGTATCCGGGTCAGGGAGGCCGCCGGCCAATCGGTGGTGGGTCGCGCCCCCCAGGGCCCGCCCCCACCACCGAGCGACAACAATGGGGAAAGAGGGGGAGACGGTCGCCGCGCCGCCATGCGTGCGGGGGGGCTGAAGGCCCCCCCTTTTCACATGGTCAGCGACTAGCTGCCGCCTCCCCCCCAAACCGGCACCCAACACCCAGAAACGTGGACACGAGACTTCTTTACTTTTTGGAAGGCGGGCGCTAGTCGCCCGGCCGTATTTATTAAGATATGAAATTAAAAAGGTTTTAATTGCATGATCAACAATTTATACAAAAATCAGCAGGACATTAGATACAAAATGTTTGTCAACAAGTTTGAGAGCCTGACCTTAACAAAACTCTAATACATGTTGTTTCCTAACCGAGTCTAACATCCTCATCTTGATTTTTGTACATTTCTGGCCATATGGCAAGGTCACTACCGGTGTCAGGTCCTACAAGCTGCGCCTCCCCTAGAGACGTGCGCATGCGTAGTGTTACCCCGGGAATTGCCCGGTCTACGCCCTGAACTCCATTTACCCACTAAAGGAGGGCCCTTACTCTGCGCCATCTGGTGACGTCATGAGTCCACGCGCGCGGGGTGGCTACCAGCCTAAGGAAAGCGTGAACTACTCCTACCCGCGCTCCTTTGCTTTGCAGCATCCATTACCTTGCCCCTGGAGTTCTAGGAGTGGCCCGCAGGCCCCTCCCCCTGGGCGGGAACCTCCATAGGATGATGCCCGCCCCCTCAGACCTCAAATATGTGCTCACCGATAATGACCTTACCGCCACAGGCCAGCATTGTTAACCGACGATCTGGCCTCCCCCTGCCTAGACCTACCCTAGAAAGTCCTCACTTTAGCAAAACCTTCCAACCAGGCCCTGACATCATCAGACCACAGGACCCTTCCTTCCTCCGTCAAATAGATTCCCCTCACCAGGTAGAACAAATACACCCATGTTGGATCATCTGCAACCGAGGGGGGCTTGAAATACTTCGTCCCTCTGTGTGTTGATCCTCTTTATCGAGTGATTCAACGCCCTGACCGAGTTCCTGCCACCACGGGATAAGTTGAGCCCCTACTACTGTGCCACCCGGGCAAGTCCTGAAGACCCACCCACAGTGGAGATGAACTCAACAATGAGTATTCGCCTCACCAGTTTGGCCAATTCAGTCCCCCCTAGGTGAAGTATCACCACTGACAGGGGGTCGGGCTGCTGAGCTAAAAGTCCCTGAAAGAAGTTCCTGACTTGACCATGGCACAGACCCTCAACCAACTCTTCCCTGTCCTGCGTCCAGCCTGTTGCTTGTGCTGGCACATTGTAGCTCCTCCACTTCTGGTGCTGAGTTCCTCCCCTGCGTGACAGGTTTGAGAAACTGCAAGAACCAGGAAAAGACCAAGAAAACCTGGGTGACAATTCCCACTTCCACCTTAGGGAATGGGTAGCACTTACACCTGCCAGCAATACATGGGCCCTTGGTGTCCTCTTTCTCGACGTATGCTTCCCTTTTGACGTCCACCCGCTGCTGATGTTGCGGTGTGGGGCACTCCTCAGATATCCGCCATGGACCCAGCCGTGACTGACGTAAGCATCCCTTGGGCTGTCCACCTGTTGCAGCTGTTGTGATGTGGAGCACTCCAGGTATCCACCCTGGACTCTGTCATACATAAATTGAAAAGATAGACACACACCATTAGTGTTTCCGGCGATAACTGCTGTACACGCGTTAGACTTACATTACCATCAATTGCTAAGTTTTAGATAATCTTAGTGCCAGATTACTACACATTAACACGTCGACAGTAAATGTTAAGCATAGCCTCAGTTTGTCTGTTTGCTAGTGCAGCATCTATGTCGTTAAGCATAGGATCTGCGCCGCCCTAACCATGGTAGGCTGTAAAATTGGCTTCCTATTTTTACAATCATTGTTACACAAGAAAGTTGTGCTGCAGGCGAGGACATCGCCTCTTAATCCTGGTTTTCTACCCACGTCTCTATGCATAGGGTCCATGTGTAAAACAAGATAGTCTACTTAACAGTGCAGCCTCACAGTCTTTAGCTAAAAGAACTAGCACAGCCCTACCTCTGCCAGGCCATAAGCTGGCCCAAGGACCCTTTCCGCTCGCCACTTTGGCTTCTGGGAAATATCATCCCAGCCAACCGGACATGATCACATGCATCCCTAGAACTATGTGGTGCCGCAACTAGGCTCTTGGGCACCTTTTAGGTGTGACATCAGGGTGTGTATCATTATCAGGACCCCAAGTAGTCTTTCTACAGGCTCTAGGCCCTGTCTCTATGCCATTCGTGGTTCCTCCACCCTATTATTAATATATGGCTTTGTTACACCCCTAGAGCTCAACGTATATGGTGCTAAATTACTGTGTGCTATATAAGTTTTCACACTGTAATTATTCGCCATTAAATCTCATCATAGGCTCAACGTATATTGTGCCAATGTACTTGTGTGTTAAATAAGTTTACTGACTGTAATTTCTTGCTTTTAGCCTCGGAAAGGAACTAAAGGGGTGTGTTTAGAACAAATACCTATATTTGTTGTTATACACCTGTTCTTTTCGTTTACTCATTCATGAGATTAAAGACTGGTAAAACAAGCTGCTCTATATTCCCTCAAGACTTAGCCCGAGGGCTGCACGCAATACAGCTAACCCTAGGATAGCTTACTAATAATGTTGACTTTAACCTATCATCCATGAAGGGTCGTTTGGACAGGTGCAATGTTTGGACTGGTGCCATGTCCCCCCTAGAATAGTGAACAGCACCTCATATGGTGAGTACCTCCACACTGAAATAAGTCCATTGTGTGGCTTTCCGCTTTGGCTTGCAAAGGAAAGTGGGACCTGGGAAACTGGCTTTCTCAGTCTCGTCAAGCCCTACCCTTAGATGTCGTTAATCCCCAGGATGACCCCAAGAGAAGGTGGTATACCCTATTCGTGAATGGTTCCATGATTGTTCTAACTATCACCTAGCAGACACCAATGATAGTCGTTCTAGAGTGTCAAAATTTGACTTATGTCAATGGCTGTCCCTTGCGTAAGAGAAATAAGCAGCAACCATGGCTTGGATAACGTCTTGCAAGTGCTTAGAGGACATCAATAAAGCAGCCCAGGAATGTCAACATCCATCTGATTCTCCAGGTGAAATTTAATGTCACCCATTTAGCGTGAGCTCTGATTTAGACAATGAGTTTTCCAAAACTGAACTCATCAACTGAATGACCTGAGGTCTTGAGTGCCGACAGAGCATCTTTTGGCTAACTCACAACCCATGGTGGGGACCCGTCCCATCAGGGAGCTGCGTCTGCCTTGTGAATTCTACCCAAGTACAACCCGAGCACTTTATGTGCTAATTTAGATAGAGTAAGTGCCACAGTTTTGTGCTGACTGGACTCTTACATGCTTGACAAGCTGGAGAAGTGTTACTCTACCACATTTGTGTTAAACTGGTTACTGGTGAAAGAAACTTTTTAAGGTACAAGTCTAATTTCGGCTAGAAAGGCATCAGCATGCCCCCCAATAACCTTAATGTAAACAATATAACACAATAATATACACAAAGTAATATAACAAGAAAATTAAAATGTAAGCGGGCACAACATCACGAACTAGTCAAAAATGAATCCAACCCAACAGCTATAGCCCAGCGCAGTATTTTGCAATAATGAAGTACAAACACTGCAACACAGAAAATTGCAGAACACATCACCTTCACCTTAAAATGTCACACAATTTGGTAACAACAAACCCTGCCTCAATTTACTACGAAGGACATAACAATGTTCTGTGATCTGGGACATTCTGGTGTGTGTTTACAATTACTTCACGCTGTTTAACAGCTTTATCTTAAACGAAGGGCATTTACACGTCTGGATTTCAGAATTCCCTGCTTTAGCATAAAGGCTGCTGCATAAATGTTAAATGAATCAGACCCTTAAGGCTTCTGGAGGATGGAGATTTATACTCCATTAAACCTGATCTTCCTAGGCTCATTAGCTGGTAATTTCACCCCGGGTTGTGATGTAAAGTGTTTTATGCTCAATATTAATAAAAAATGCGTGTAAACTTTACTCTTTGTTAATAAACATTATATGCTTCTGTCTGCCCGAAAACCGTATGAATTCCTCGCTCTTCAGTTTATCGGGATTGCTTACGCTGTAAAACGCATACAGCGTCGGCTATTGGCTGCGTTTCCTCCACCCAAAATTATGAAACAATACAGAATTTAAGTGAAATTGACATGCTAATTTCTCTGGTAACAAGCAGCCGCCGAGGGCCCCCCCTTTTCAATCTTTAGCTGGTAGTCTATGGATATTTGCTTCTCTGTTTTCAATGGTTCTAGGACATTAGCTAGCCTATACAAGATGCAACATCATTTAGGGCCCATACACCTCTGCTACGCCACTGCCTATGTACTCACTGCCACGGTGGCATTGCTACCCTTGGTGACGCAGGTGCCGTGGCACCGGGGGACAAAAACCCTGAGGGGCCCATTAACCCCTGACAACACTGTTTTACTATCCCAAAAGCAGTCAAAGGGGCCATTTTCTTTACTTGCAACAGGGCTAATGGCATCCTTTCTAACTGCACTGCCACTTTATATAACCCCAAGCATAGAGCTTAAATATGGAAAAAAATTTAACAAGATTTTCATCCAGTGCGCCCATGATTTATAGGAGCATACAAAAGTTAAGGCCAACTGACTGAGAAGAATTTTCGTTCAGCGCACTAGTCCAAAAGTTTGCTCAGTTCATAAAATTCAGCTTCTTAACTTTATTAAACAAATGTATGGGCATTTTTCTGGGTTTTTACTGCGGGGGGGGGGCTGGGGAGTACACATGAATTGTAATGTCTCACTCCAAAGAACATCTTTTAAAGGTGGCTGGATTGTGGACCATTGAGTCTGGGATAAATATGAATCTTCAACAGTGGGGGAACAAATGATTGAAGCTGAGTGTGAATTGCATTAATTCACAGTCTCCCCAACTCTCATCCGGGGGCATTTGGACATGGAAACAGGAGCAATTGGGTTATTAATGTACAATTAGCACAAATAGAAAGGATTGTGTCCACTGCACTTTTACTAATAAGGAGGTGAATGTTTTGGGGCCAATTCACAAATGTATATAAGAGTACGTAAAAGAGTACATCTGTAGCACAACCTCCCGTACCCATACATGCCTTTTTGTATCAGCCACATAGACTGGATGGTTATATTTAATTCCTGCCAACATTCTTATCACAATAAAGGTTGTTTCCACCCTCCCCTCAAATGCCACTTAGCAGTGCAACATACATCTTTTTATCCACCCCTTGGTATTACATCTCCCAGACCGTGGCAAGGCACCTGCGCTTACTCCACACTCTGTCCTCCATGTCACCTTTAGTTTAGCCCAATACAGCAGCCCTACTTTGATCCTTCTTTCTATAACCTCTTTCTAACACTATACATCTTGGCTCTTTTACTCCTAGGCCCTTATTTATCAGAAGTTCACGAAACACAGCCGTGCAATCCCGTTCTTACCGCCCCGGGCAGGGATCCCAGGGTTGTCCGAGAACCCTCATGTGAGCGCCTAGAAGGAGAGATAAACAAACCGCTGCCATTCCTAATAATAATTCTAGACAGGGCACATAACATTATTAACTTTGAGTGGCAAAGGGGGCTTCCCGGTGATGCCCCCTCGGCTAGGCTTGTTTCACCCGTGAAAGCACGTCGGGAAAAGCATCGCTTATCCCTTGGTCTAAAATTCAGCGCTGAAAACCATAAGAAGAGCCAGGAAGCGTCCGCCCTTACTGGCAATCAATGTCCGGGCACGAACAAAGCAGAGCCGAGGGCTAGCGAGGAGAAACCGGGGAGAGGCTCAAACCACCTATTTCTATGACCCTACGGAAATATAAATATACAACACATTTGCCACGGGCTTCTGATGTGACTTGTTGTATCATACCCCTGGCTGCAATGGCAGAAACTCAAAATACCAAGTCGGGCAGCAGGCTATAGTAAGCACACACTTTTAGCTTACGTGATCGTGCATCGCACCAAAGAAGCAATTATAAAATAACCGGCTTCTTAACCGTGCATTTGAAACAGCTGTGCTCTCTACTTAACTTTCGTTCCGGAATCACAAGTCGACCCGCTCCTCCGATGCGCAGCCTTCCTCCGTGCTCCGCACCCTTCCGACTCATGCTCGCGCTCCGACAACAGTCAATCATGAACCCTGGTCAACGCCGCCTCAGCTTGCTAAACGCAGGACGACCTCCGGTTCGTTTGACGATCCGACGGCCTGTAGCTCCCCCGAAGCTGCTCCGCCTGTAAACACAAAACAGAGGTCACGACGTTCCAGGCAATGTTCCTCCATGGTAAAAAGGTTAGCTTCCAGCGAGGTCCTGTTGCTCCGCAACGCCGACCGAAGCGGCACCTGGAAAAGAAAGCGAGATAATTATCGGGGGCACACCGTGCAGTGAGGGAGCGTCCAGGGACAAGGGGGTCTCCTGGGCGCTCCCCACCTCTTTATTCTCCCAGGGGCCAAGGCGGGGGGGGGCACGCCCCCCCCCCCAGCCCGCCCCTCCTGTAGCCCGCCCCCCCCGACCCGGACCTGCTACTTGGTATCCGGGTCAGGGAGGCCGCCGGCCAATCGGTGGTGGGTCGCGCCCCCCAGGGCCCGCCCCCACCACCGAGCGACAACAATGGGGAAGAGGGGGAGACGGTCGCCGCGCCGCCATGCGTGCGGGGGGGCCGAGGGCCCCCCCTTTTCATAGTGTGCCGCCCGTCTGGTATTTTGGTGCTAACCTCCTTGCCTACCAAAAATACAATGAGTGATGTCTTTGTGTAATGTAACTGGTTTCTATGTAAAGCACCTGATACATTAGGGTCGAGTTAGCGCAATCTAGAATAAAAAAAAGTTATATCTAAAAAGGTGTACCGCTGCAGAGTTAAGATTTTTTTTCACCCCGAGGGTGAGGGTTAAAATGGAGAGCCCGAAAGGGACCCCTCTTAGCACCTGTATTTTAGAACTGTCGGTGCTGAATTAGCGGCAGGACCAGGCCCAATTAAAGACCTGGGTCACTGGTTTAAGTCCTTCAGTCCCCTTTTTCAGGGCCTTGCACTTGTGCGATGACATTTATTTATAGTTTTCCGATTGTTGAGTCTCCTCTGGCAACTACTACCACTAGATGGCGACAAATACTGTATTTGTGTGTCTTCTCTTTTACGCAGGTCATATTTTTTAATACTTATAAACAGGTGCTCCTTTTATGGTAGCCACTTCGGGTTGTTAAACCTTTGGCAATGGCTCTTACAACACTCGGGCATCATACGCCGCCAGCGCTGTCCACGCGCCCATCTTGAATCACGTGCATTCCTTCCTTTCACCTTCCTTTGAATTGTGCGCTTCCAGGAGCTATTTACAATGAATTAGGCATGCGATTGTTGTGAAAAGCCAACAGGTGTGAAAGCTGCAAAAACACTGACTGGCAAACTTTGGAATGTCAGTGCTCACAAAACAACTCCGTTTCCCAAGCTCAAATGTCACCTCACTTTTACGTTTCCACGAGAGGAGAAAATGCAAGCGGCGTGACGCAGCGCGGCTTTTTACTCAAACCAGTACAAGATTCGGACTATTTAGCAAAGTGCCTTAAAAACATGTATGTACACAAACCATCCGCTGGGGGAATGCTATTAAGAACGTTTATTAGCCGCACATGCTATTTTTAAACTGCTCTAGTTTGCCAAACCCTTGAGAAAGTAAACATGGCGCAGTTTTGAGGACCTGCACTGCGGGGGAAGGATAGCATTTAGGAACCCCACATATGCATCTCAAGTTGGTAAATGCCACTGTGACTGTAAAACTGGGCCATTGTAAAGTATCACTTGTCCTTTAAATGAGCAGGAGCTCTCGGGTATTGAGTAGCTGCACTTCTTTAATTTGAAAGGGAGTGTACAGGCACTCTTCAGCGGGAAACGGCCATTACAACGAAGCCGTTTCCACGAAATCGTTAACCACGCATGCAGTACAACGCATGCGTGGTTACCACGAAAGCCTTTACCACGCATACCTTTACTACGAGGTTTGTAGTAAAGGTATATGTGGTAAAGGTAAAAAGTAAAAAAAGGGGGGCGTGGGGGTGTCTCCCCCCCCCAAAAAAAAACTCACCTGAAGTCACGTCTGGTTATGTATTTAATCAGCGTCGTTTAAGAGAAAACGGAAAATAAACTTCCGCTTTCTCTTAACGACGTATGACATCACCACGCAAGCAATCGAGGTAAATGTGATGCGTGGTAAACGAATTCCGTTGTAACGCATGCGTGGTAAAGGCATGCGTTGCAACGGTTTAAAAAAAAAAAGCACTGTTACAATACATTTAATGGGAGAGTACGACTCGAGCACTTTTTAGGAGCACGTAGGTTCTCCAAAACGTGAATACTTGCACTTCTCTATTTCCACTTAAAGCACTTTGACTATCAGGACGGCACAGTAAGCAAGTCTGCGCAACTCTACCTTTAATAAGGAGACATACTTCCTGGACATTAGCACAGATGCACAGCCATTATTTTAAAGAAATTTGATGGCTTTGTTTAGTGGTGGGCCCCAGTTTTATCAGCCTGAAGGCACCCTGGCCTTCATTACCGGTGGCCACTTATGTTCTGTGGGCAGTGCATTGAAATTAAGTGGCCCTCGAACGTCGTAAGACATATGACAGCGTTACAACTTTATCAAGAGGTGACTTAAGTGCCAGGACCTACAGCGCGACATTTCATCCTGTTGTTTGCTTCTGTGCAGCACTCTGCCCAGAGGCAGTGCCATTTACATTGCTGTAACTGTTGGCTCCTTGGAAAAAATGTCCATTAGCTGATTTGCATGAAGGGAGGGGGTGCCAGTGGAGGGGGCCTAGGAGAGCCAAGAACTGCAGTCCTCTCTTCACTGGCTGCCCATTAGAAAACGCATCGCTTTTAAGAACCTTACAATTGCGCACAAGGCCTTGCATGGCATGGGTGCCCGCTATTTAAGGCACAGGATCAGTTTTCACCATCCGGCCAGAGCCCTGCGCTCAGCTTCACTATCACTGGCCACGATCCCGGCTATCAAGCGTGCTCACACTGGAGGTCGCTCCTTCAGATACCTTGCGCCCAAGGCTTGGAATGCTTTGCCACTAGCACTAAGGAAGATTGACCACCTGCTGTCTTTTAGAAAAGAGCTCAAAACCTGGCTATTTTGTCAATAAAGTCCATCTCTCCCTGTTTTGTGCCTTGTTGGGTCTGATAGCGCCGGGACACACTGTCTGAGTAGCTGAGCCCTCGACAAGACCCCGATTAACATAACATAACATAACATAACATAACATAACATAACATAGTAGGTGGGGGCACGGAAGTGCTCATTTGTGAGCACACTGGGCAGTATGGTTATGGAGGTAGGTGTGCAGTGCAAGATAGGGCTGTGCCAGCTCATGGACTGGCTTGAAGACAAGGGTGAGGAATAGACGAGCGTCTAACTTTAATTGAGATACAGCAGCTCTGGTGAAAAAAACGTGTTGAGGGGCAAGAGTAAGCTATTTTGATGGCATGCGAAGTTAACTAAACTTGATGGCTGTCAAATTTTACCATATAAATGTACGTAAATAGTATGTTTTTATTAGATTTTTCCTTGAAGTACATGACCTTCTTCGTAGAGATGAGTATTATATTTCTAGCTTTTTGACTTTCCTATTTCGAAAGAGTATTCGTACGGAACTGTGATTAAAGAAGAGAACAGTAGTTCCCAACGGGCTCTAGGGGTCTGCCGATGAAGCGTCAAACTGTAGTGAGTGGATAAAGATAGCTGAATGATGATGACCTAAGTGAATAACTTATTAACACACATGCTTATGACACTTATGGCTTCCCTGCACACGGTTACAACAGGGCTTGGTCCCCCTCGGCATGAATCGGTGCAGTTAGATCACAAAGGTGCATCAGAAACTAGCGGCCTTGGGTCCCCAACCCTCAGTTTAGAAATTCACCTGGGGGCAATGACCTCACCTCACTCGGGGCCCTGAGCGCTATTCAAGTCAATGGAAGCTGCATTGGGATGAAACAAGCATTCCATGGGGCACTGCAAGATATGGTGATCCCTTAATGCTGTTTGGCAAGATACTCTCGCTCAAGGTATGGCATGAAGCCAGGTCCGGGGAGGCCACCGAACATTCCCACAGAAGGATACTTAGAGCCAGGTGCAAGCTCACCGAGCAGAGGGGCTGTGGTTAAATAGGACATGGTCTCATTAGGACAAACACCACAGTGTACCCCAATAGGGATGGGGTACACGAACCAGAGGTGGATACGGACTTGGTCTGACTGGAATGTCTGATAACTGCGAGTTGCAGGAGGATATGGAGCCTGCCATGGTGGATGCGGGGCCCCGGATGGTGGCTACATCCAGGGCATTAGCAGACTTACAAGGTACTCTGGAGGCAGTTTGGTACATAAGGGTACCATCTGAGAGAGAACAGTAGTGGTGCTCGATGACAAATCCCTTGAGTCGTTATGGCAGGGCTCTGGGATGTAAGCAATGATGCCCTGTTAGTCCTTCGGGCGGTTGCAAACCTGAGCAATGTAGGGCTTGTCCTGTAACATGCCACACCTAAAAAGGTGTGAGTAATAATGCAGGACTGGTGGTCACAGATTGAAAACTGATAGCACAGAATGGGTTGGGGCACGGCACCTTTTAGCTCATCAGGTGAGCGAGAAGCTTAGGCTATTCACCACTGCCTGTCCTTGGATCATTCGTAAATTAACCCACCACATTGGCATATTTCTCTTATGAAATAAACCTTCAGCAAACTGTTTTTCCACCAAATCATGTGTTGTCTGATTTATTTCATTTTGTGTGTGCTAAGTAGCTATTAAGCAGATGTGCAGAGAAGGGTTGCTGATATTGGCGCGATTTTTCTGTCTATCATTTGCTTTTTAGGTCTCGCCTAGATGCAGCTTTAATCTGTCTGTCTGTGATAGACCTCTTATGGGGACCATACCAGAACTTACAATGGGCTTACAGCCAGCCCATTTTATGCCGTTGGTTGGTTTTCTTGCGATGTATTTTCTTGCTTAATTCTAATTTCATGGCTTTCTTTCTTGTAGTCGTACTGGAACTAAGGGTGCAGGACCTGCTGCAGCACCCCAAAATAAACTTGTGGGAGTTTGAATAGTAAATGAGTAATAAAGGTCCATATGAAGTGTTTTGCCCCAGACAGCATTTGATGTGTGTTCAAAGATGCTGGGTCTGATTTAGATCTTGACGGATCTGGTCCTGGCATCACTTTTTTGACAGTGTCACTGCCCATCCTACTTGCCGATCCGCCTGCTCTATTTAGATGTTAGCGGTCCAGGGACAAAAGACCGATCGAGTGCCGCTGACTCTGCCAGGAATTTTCAGCTGCGTCAACAGCATCATAGGCAGAAGCAGCTGCGGCAGAAGTCCAGCCAAGATTACCACTGGGCCATTCGCAATGTGCCTTTCCATCGAGGTAAAATTGTGGCGGAGATACGTCCTACTTTGACTTAGCAGAATCAAAGGAAATGAGTTAGAAACGTGCATTTTTTCATGTTTACCATTTCCCTTTCCGTCTTGAACCCCATTGTCCAGGCTCTCCATTTGGTACTACTACTTGACCATGACGCTACTCAACTCCATTGTCACTGGGATCTAAGGCAAGCTTCTGTTACACTTGTCTTACTATGAAGTATGTGTTGACAATTGCTTCAGCGTCGTGTATTTTGACATTGCTCTTACATACAATTTTTTTCTTATGTGTAATGCATTAGTGCTCATTTGACAACTTACCAAGGTAAAAGGAACACACCTGTATTGACACTTAAAACAAAAATATGTTGTGGTTGTTGTGGGTGTTCTGCTTCTGATGCTTGTGGGTGTGCATTCAATAGTGTGTGTGTTGTCTGTGTGCAATGCAATATGTAAAAAAGGGCATAACACATTACTTACAGATATTTTAGAAGCAAACGCAACATATGTGTGCTACATAAATAAGTAGTACATACCAGTCTGCACTCCGTCAGGAATCCGCTGCTAGGACAACCTCAGCACAATGGAGACATCTAAATAGACACAGCACAAGCCCACCGGCCTGATGGCGATGGAGTACTGTTAGCCAGCAGAGGAGTCCGCCACATCGACGGAGGTGCACCGCTTACGTGACTGTTGATGTGGACAGTGGTTCAACCAGTCCACACCTAAATATGGCAGGCAGGACTCTGTCAGCTCAACTGAGTACTTGTAGACGCCACCACGGTTGGACGATGGTAGTCCCGCCAAGATCTAAACCAGGCCCTCTGTCTATGTCATGACACTTCAGACAAACTCTTGGTAATTATTTTAATACGGGGATCTGCATTCATGCTTCATTTCAGTTGCTGAAAAGTACAGTCATTTAGTATTTTGAACCAAGTGACACTCTGAGTGGCATTGAAAACTGTGTGAAAAGAGAAGGCAATACTACAAAGTCTTTCTAACAAACAAATACAACGATTGCCTCTTCATCCTTAAATGGGAGGAAACACGAATTTAGTATTTAGAATTTAGTTTAAAACAAACCAAGATACATGTATTGCACTTAGCGCAAGACATAACACTTATTTATTATTTTTTTATTTCAAATATGTTCTGGTTTCAAATAAAGTTGTCCCAACTGCAAACTCAATGTGCAATAAGACTTTGGTCTAATGTCCTGTCATGCCATTTACCTTCCTCCTTACATACCATAATTACTTTAGCGTGCTGTGAAAATGGTAAGAAAAAACAG
Source organism: Lissotriton helveticus (assembly GCF_964261635.1). NCBI lineage: Eukaryota > Metazoa > Chordata > Amphibia > Caudata > Salamandridae > Lissotriton > Lissotriton helveticus. The sequence continues at coordinate 604,198,377 of NC_136072.1, read as the reverse complement.
ATTTTACACATTATCGTCCTTATGCACGATCCGGTTTTGCCACATCAGTGACAAGGGGAAATCACTTAATGGTGTGCAAAAACTGTGCCAGTTTAGTACCATAAACATGTTGGTGGTAAATGTGGAGGTAAAGATGTAGAAAAGCATGCTGTAACAGCTCTACATTTCATCATGTCTCTTTTCTATCTAAAAAAGAATAGTTAGTTGGGGAGTAAATCACAGCTGAAAGGTTATATCTGCAGTAGAAGCCTCCTGATTTAGTGTTGTCTTCTATTTGACCTCCATAGTTTTTCTTTTATCACATAGGGCCTGATTCACAAAGGTAATCTTAAATGTTTGTGATAGTTTACTATTTGTTTCCGTATTCACAAACTACTAGTTAATAGTAAGCTTACAACTATGGAGACTGAAGGTCACTGCCCTGACTGGGGACTCTGCGCAATCATAAACTTAGTATTAACTCACAGTTAATGAATACTAGAACAATAGTAAACTTACACAAAAGTGTATGTTTACCTTTATGATACAGGGCCTAAGATCTTAGGGACAGCAAACTGTTTCAGTGTATCCTATGTTGCTTAATTATGTTGCTGTCTGTTGCTGAACAGGCTGTGTTAATGGTGTAGTAGGCCACTGAATTACTGTACTATTATTTTGGCGCTCAGCTTCTGTACGTTCTTCCTGTACCCGATTTCTATTTATGGATGGCCTTAGTAATGAATGACAAGAAGGTTTCAGAATTATAGTGTTCACTAATCTCTACACATTGTTAGGAATTACAAAAAAAAATTAGTAGCTCTACCTCTGATAGTTGGTAAACAGCCGTCCCCCCGCCTCCGTAACCCCGCATGTGGTTACAACGCTATGTCTAGCATTAATTTAATCTTACTCGCTTTTCCTACTTAACTTCCCACTTTTCCCCTTGGCATTTTTCTTTTCCCTTCTTTTCTTCTCATCTGTGACACGAGATGACTAGCGCCAAGATGCTCCATGGAGTGTATGCTGCGCTTAATAAAAGCCGATTCATATCATATCATATCATAAGGCGGTTGTAACAACGACCACGTTGTGACAACGCATACCATTACCCCACAAGTTGTTGCAACGACTTGCGGAGGGGGGAGAACGTGTTGGATTTAAAATCCAATACTTTCTCTATCTTCGCTGCTTCTTGACAAAATATTTACTAGATAGCACAATTGCATGTTTAAAAAAATACCATTTACAAAGTTACTTGAGCTAATTAATATACAATTACTTGAAGGTTGGAAAGCTCAATGAGTTAGTAAATGACAGATTGAGTTCAGATCACTTTCCCTTACAGACTCTATTAGGTGTTCAACATTTACAACTTTACAGAATTAGCGCGTGGAGACCATGTAGCATAACCATTTCCAATAAATTAAGCTAAGGTGAATGCAGGCAACACAATGATCATGTCTTGTAAATCAGACGCGACTGACTGCTTGGACATTGATACATTTTTATTGGAAACCATATACAAAGTGTATGTTGTAGAGTGTTACTTTAAAGAAAAATGGTTTAGCTCTGTAATTAAAGGAAGCTGCAAAATGAAGCATCTGCCGATGTTCACCAACGGCAATTAATGTATGCATACCATCACTGTACTTTCAAACTCTGTGCTGTGGAGAAGCAAATAGTGCACTGTACATTTATATCATTTGCGTCGTTATCCACAATTCACACGGCCACTGCTAAAGTTGTATGTATCGTATACGTGCTCAACACTATCTGAAAAACAATAAAACAGATTTAAACAAAAAAAATCAAGTCTTTTAAATGAGAGGAGGTTCATATCTGAAGTGACAAAGATTGTAAAGTTGCTAAAGTAGCAATTCCTAGAAACAGCTTTAGAACATATGTGTGCCCTAAAGTAGTACATAGTAGGGAACATCATCCATGGTTTAAATATAGTTAGTTCTGTAAATAAACAAGAGTAACCAAACAAAGTTAACAGTTCACAACAACCCATTATATTTATCTTGAGAGTTGCAGGTGCCAGCAATAACATTGTAATACTGCTCGACTATCTTGCTGAATGGGATTTCTTGGTTGACTCTTTCGGTACACTCAGGCTTCAAGTAGCACTTGGGTTTCGAACATCCCTATTACTAGTGAGATGACGTTGATGGCCACTTTGAAAGTTGTTCCAGCACACCTGTCTTCTTGTGTTGGTCCCGCCCATGGAGTATCACTTCTTTACCAGCCTTTTAATAGGATGGATTGAGTCCTTCCACTGTTCACATTCAGGGAGCTACGTTGCCCTGTATCCTGAGAGTGCAAGAGTTTTGTTGCTATCTCCCTCCTGTGCTGCTTCCCCCTTCAAATACCTGTCCACGCCACTGCTCTGTGTTGTTGCTCCTTCCTCCTACACCCCACCTTATCCATAGCTTCCCTCACTCTGTGTTGTAATTTTTGTATTACTTTTTTATTTGCTCCTCCAACCTCAAGCTCCTTTGTTGCTCTTTCGTGTTGACTTCTCTCCCACCCCCTCCATCTTCCTGCTCCTCTTTTGCACCTCCTCACCCTCCCATTATGGTCATCTAGAAAGGATATATATCTATTATTAGGTATGGGAGGGCAAGGAGCTTCAATTTGCTGCCAGGCTGTTCTGTTTTTAAAATGTGATTTTGACCTCATTTAAATTATTATTAATATTTTTTGTGACGTTTCCCAACTTGGAACAAGAAATTGAAAACAAAATAGCAGCAGCATCATCATGCCATATACGTAAGCATGCATGGTGATGCATGGGTGCACCTATGTAATCATGCTGGGCTGCCAGAGCATCATGGCAGGCATATACGTCAGTGCACTCATTTTTTTCCTTTTTTTTGCATATGGTGCGTTATATCGGCAAAAACCATTTAATTTTGCCAAAACTGCAAAGCATTGGCAAAAACATTTGAGAATACCGAGCGGTCCCAAAAACGAGACTTATTGGTTTTGCCAGTTCTTGTTATTACTGTTGCCTGTGCATGGATGCCCCCTCGGATGATTAGTGCGCTATACAAATCAATATAACATAACATAACATGGCGTTTTAGATTTTCCAGTCTTTAGGCTTGTTTATGGGTTTTATGGTGCAATAATGTTTTTCTGCTTTTCGCCTTCATACACTATTTAATTGTAGCTCTCAGGCTGTCCTGGTCCAGGCAAGTGTAACTGGTAACTATCCAAAAGTAGAGCAGGCGGTCTCAGTGAGCTCTTAGGATACTCCAGCTCTTGTCTGGATGCAGACCTCAACAGGTCGGGCATCATCTCATTACTTTACTTCCAGAATCCTTTTTTTGACGGGGAGCACCATAAATTCAAACCTTGCATGGGGATAACTTTTCTGCCAAAGCTGTCTTTTTTGTTAAGTATAAGGTGAGCTTATTTTGAAGGATCGTCAGAGGTCGATAAAGGGCTTAAGGCTTCGGTCCCCTAACCCACTGTGCGATAGGACTGAAGGCTTGCTTCACTGATGAGGCCCTATGATGCTGAAACATGGCTGGGCTTGTTTCTGTTTATTTATTTATTTATTTATTCAAAGTTTTATATAGTGCGAACAAGATCCTTGCAGATATCAGGGCGCTACAATATAGTAGTCGGTAGTAGGTGAGTAGCATAATAGGATAGCAATCATGTACATATATAATAACAATAAACAATCAGGTAACCAATAATACAAAACCGGTGCAAAGTCCAGCAACAATAGAGATCAGGTGAACTTGGCCATAAGGATGGCTTTTACCTCTTTCTTAAAAGTTACATAGACAAGGGGTAGGGGCAGCAAAAGGGTGGTTAAACAAACTATTGGGTACAATATATTGGGTACAATATAGTAGTCGGTAGTAAGTGAGTAGCATAATAGGATAGCAATCATGTACAAATATAATACCAATAAACAAACAGGTAACCAATAATACAAAAGCGGTGGAAAGTCTTTGATCCAGCAACAGTCGAGTTCAGGTGAACTTGGCCATAAGGATGATTTTTGTACTTCTATTGGATCTCGAGCCTCCTGATATAGTCAGCTTTTGAGTGAGGTAGTTGGGTGACTTGTGGTGTACGGCCGAGTGTGTCATAACAATTCCGTAGTCTATGCGAGGGATGACTAGGGCTTGTACAGCAGTTCCTGTACAGACTGAACCTTGACTAGCAGTTTGGGCTGCACCCTTCCTTTTAGGGCAGAGTCAACTCTGATTTGCATATGGTAATGACATGATGATTAGAAAAAGTTGTGGGCTGGAATACAACCCAGAGTGAGTACCAGTTGGCTTAGAGCAAATCAAGTAATGAATGTTTTTTTCTGAATTGTTTAAAATTAAAATTATAGGCCTAATTAAGATGTCGGTCGGAGTTGCCTCCGACCGACACCATTCTGGGGAAGTAACCGACTGACCATTACGGCTTTCCGATACAAAAGAGGCAATAACAGTAGAGTTTTCCTCGGGAACCAGATATAAAGTGAGGGAACTACAAAAACAGTATATTATACTGATGAATAGTTTGGCTTATTTGCATTTAGGAGAGAAAGTTCAATTGAAGTTCAATGTCTCTGAAAAGGCTTTCTCTGTAAATTCTGATGATGAGTCATGGATGATTCAGGCTTTTTTAATTATAAAATGATACAGTGAAAAGATATTTGGGTATGGACGACCTCACCATCTGTAACAATGACATCTGATAAGGATGGCAGTTTAAGCTGCTAAGTGGCCCCTGTGAGCATTCAATAATTTGTGGGTAAAGGGGGGAATGGGTGTTTCCCCATCAGTTAATACAGGCTAGCTATTTACGGACAGGTTCAGCGTGGTACTTGGGGGTCTTTGAATGAGGTGGGGGGCTTGAAATGACTTTAAAACGCGTATATATTATTTTCTGTTTTCTTTTGATACGTTTTCCCCGTATAACAGCTTTCGGAATATTCCTGAACTGTCAAGTGAACAGCAGCCCACAGCTGCTGGTCACTAGGGGGCCGCAATTAAAGGTCAGAGGCCCCATGCGGCCCTCGGACCGTACTTTGAGTATCCCTGCTCTATATCATCATGGAACTCCTCAGTGACTTGCAATTATCATTAAAATGTATGAGAGGAGGTACTTTATAACATATATTATATTACATGGCAAAGGTATTGCAAAAAGAAGACAATTAAAATGTAGATTCACAGAATGTGAAACCACTTGAGAGTGCTAATTATTGCATCAGATCCTTCTTTTTTCGTTTTCATCAAAGTTGTATTGAAACACCCTATGCAGCGTAGATACGTATATTACAATTCCCCGCAATACATTGCTAATAACATGAGAAAAAAGACTCCACTTTTGCATGATCACATAATGCGATTTTTCTGAAAATTTTAAACTATTATTAAAAAACATTGCCAACTTAAATTAGCCAAATCTTAATTCCATCTTGTACTTCTGCATGCATACAGCTGTTACTTTGTAATATTAAAAAACTCTTTCTAAGCATATTGAATTCATTTTCTTGTTGTTTGCCTGCTATTTTTAAAACAGTTATCACAAGATCCTCAAAAACTCTTACCTAAGGCAGATTTTTGTATTCATTTTTATTTTATTACAGATTGCAGTATTCCACTTAAATGGCAACAAATATAATGTAAGGTGCAGAACAGTTTAATAATAAGGAAAGTGACAGTGACAGAAAATTCAGAAACCTTCAGCGTTTACAAAATAATGCATCGCTTTGTAAAAGCAAGCCCCATTCTGTGAAATTAATAAATGCGAGAGCAGACATATTTGACTAAAAAAAGCTGTAAGAGGCAAGTAAACCAGGAAAGCCTGAGCCCTCAGCGAAAAAGTGCAAAAGAGTCATCCATTCCCCACGGTTTTAGTTTCAGAACATAATGCTTAACTATATAAAAAAGAGAAATTAAATGAGATCTCCCCTGACACTGTGGAGCAGCTTAGAAAAGGAGATCAGATTCATTTTTAGATCTTTTCCTAAAGACATCAGCTGCTTCCTAATTGCTTAAATTCCTCTACCCTGGAGGGGGCAAGAGGATAGACATTTACTGCCATACAAATCTGGCAAAAAATAAAGAAAACTAACCGAGTGGACAAAAAGTAAAGATTTTCAAAAAGTGCTCACTCACATATGACTTTGGAGTATATTCCTGCTGCTGGGCATTTTCGGCCTTAAAGATTCAATGTCTTTATTAGGATATGCTGCAACAACGAGGTGTTGGATGGAATGCTACAAATAATCTCAGTCACTGACAATGCGCTTGGGGCTGCACTCCAGTCCATCGTTTTTCACCCACCAGGCCACCTCAGTTAGGACCCAGGGGCCTCATTTATGAGTCCTTGAGTCACTTTTATGCCGCCGGTGCGTCACTTTTTGTGAAGCACCAGAGACGTAAAAAATGCGCCTTGTAGCGCCATATTTACAAACTGACGCATCTAGGTAGATGCGTCACTTTGTAACCCCCTGCGCCACATTATACCTGCACCAGGTATAATGTATGCAGGGGGGCGTATTGACGCAAGGAAGGGTCGTAGAAGTGACGCAATGAAATCTATGAGATTTCACTGCGTCACTTCTAGGACTCAAATGCGTCAAAATTTTACGCCTGCCTCACAGTAGGCGTAAGACTGACGCAGGCCCTTTCACATGGGGCTTGCCCCATGTGAAAGGATACATTGCTGGAGTTGCGTCACTTTTGTGACACACTCCAGCAATGCGTCACTTTTGCGCCTACAGATGCGCCAGAAATACTGACGTATCTGTAACTCCATGCGACATGATGCGTCATACTGTAAATATGACGCATCATTGGTGTCGCAAGGAGGGCGCAATGAAAAGTGACGCATCGCTGTTTTCACGCAGTGATGCGTCACTTCTCATAAATGAGGCCCCAGGGTTATATCTAAACCAGCCTGGACCCTGCACCAAAAGGAACAGTCAAGCCTTGAACTGATATGCTATGTCCTCCCTGACATACACAATGGGAGCAAAGGGGGATTAAGAAGTCAGACCGCCCCCCACTCAATCAGTTGTAAACACTACCAGATCCGACCTCTATCGAACAGAGAGCCTCATATTTTTGGAACCCACAGGGACTTTGAACTGAATCTTTCAACTTCCCCCAAAGGTCCAGCCTATTGCCCGTGACTTGCTGGTCCTTACTGTTTTATTTAGAAAAAACGTCAATAACCACATAACATACACACAGCAAAGTGGTTTCAAACCATCACATAAATGTGTGCAACGGAAAAGAAGAAAAAGAGTGAGAAAAGGCCAGTAAGCACCCCACGTACGCAAACCCAAGGAGCTGCAGAATGGTACTCGCCAGTATGATAGAGGTAGGTCCTCCCTGAACCAGAAAATAAGCACCTCGAGATCAGTTTCTCACTTATTGGGGCTTATCAGTCAGGTGTAGCTTGATTCCATTGGCTCAGTGAACATGGGTCCCACGTCGGGCATACCCATGCCACATAGGGAGGTACATCAAACACACAAAAGGTGCTGGAAGGAATGCTTGCAATTTGTCTAACCACTGGCAATCACTCGGGGTGGCATTCTGACCCATCCTTCTTTTTCCCACCATGCAACCTCAGTTTGGACCCAGCCACATGCAAATCAGTCTTGATCTTGCTCGGGTAGGAACAGCTTAGCCCAAACTGCCAGGCCAGGTCCTCTCTGAACCAGAACACAGGCAACCCAATACCAGGCTCGCCCTGAAAGAGCGCAAAAGGGGCATCCATAGACCTTGATTTCAGTTTCATAAACAAAATGTTTGCATATACAAGAAAGGAAGTTAAATGAGTTCTCCTCTGACATTGTGAAGCAGCTGAGAAAATGAGACAAATTAAGTTTTAAATTATTTTACAAATACATTAGCTGCTTCCTAATTGTTTAAATTCCTCTACACTGGCAGAGGTAGGAGGAAAGAAATCTATTGCAGTACAAATCTGGCAACAAATAGAGCTCAACATGTCGAAAGAAACTTACAAACTTTTAAAAGGGTTCAACTACATAGAACTTTGTACTATCTTCATATTGATAGGCATTTTCTCTGTTAAAAGCTCAATGTCTAAATTTTGGTTTGTGGCACAAAAACAGCTGCCTTGTTGGGTGACAATTTGACAGCGTAATTATGTTAATTTGCTTATGCATTTATTTATTACCTTTTTGTATGCACTTATTTATTTACCCAAACATTTCTGCATGAAATGCCATACATGGGTGACAATGTATTAGTCTGATAAAGACCAAGTGGCAAGAAGCAGCCTTGGTACTCAGCAACCACGTCATTCAACAGTGCAGGCGACAGGACCCCCAAAACAAAAAAATCTCTAAGCTCCTACACATTTTAATCTTTTTTTTTGTTCTTCATATTAAGCACTGTGTGAGAGAATTGTTCAGGGTCCTTCGGTGTCTTGGGCACCAACTTGTCTTCAGTGTGAAGGAAATTACAGAGTTGAGGCTGGGGTAGTTGGACAGAGCTTGGATGCAGTGTTCAGTACTTCTCAAGCTGGAGCATTGAGCAGCGAAGAGAGGGAGACTGGGAAGTAGGTACCAAAGTCCTGTACTTTGCTGAGGGCAAAATCAGTGATCTTGACTTGACCGGATGCAATTAGTAGGTGGATTGTGAATATATTTTGGGGGTGGTTCAGACAGTGAAGGCAGTTGAGATAATGAAACTGTACACATAGTAGTTTTGAATGGGATTTTAAGATTTATGTCTGAGTAGGAGCAGATATTGCTGTAAAAAAGGAATATGATGTAAGAGGGCTGTCTGAGCCATGCAGAAATACATTCAGTGGTCCTGAGTGCTGCTCATCTATTCCTACTGTAAACACTATGATGCTCTAACATTTTTTAGTGACAAGCCTCATTCTTCCACACTGAGTGCTGCCTGGTGCTGGCTAGTTAATCCCCAAGTTTCCTAATCTGTGATCTGTCTTTCCCTGCACTATCTCACAGCTCTAAATAAATCACTCACCTTTGGATGCTGCCCACACACCAGCTGCAGACTGCTACTAACTGGTCTCATGAGAGTGATGTGAGGGCAATCAAGGAGAGCATGGATGTTGATTCACCAAATTGTCGAGTAGCTAAAGTGACATCAAGCACCCTTTGACATTAATAGCATCACATGAAGTGACACTGTATGACCTTTCACCCTGAATCTTCCCAGGAAGCGGTGTCACATAACCTTAAACATGAAGACATCACAATAATTGACATCACTGAAGTTCAATAATAACTGCTAGAGATGTGGTGCCGCGGGGGAGAGGTGTGGCGCCGCGGCCAGGGCGACTGACGCTGGAATCTGGGGGCCACGGTTCGATCCCCGGCTCCGGCGGCAGGTCAGCCCAGCACCATGTGACTCTGGGTAATAGCTTGCTTAATCTTCCCGACGGCCCCCACCGCCTAGAGACCCTAACGGGTGATTGTTCGCGCTTTTCAAAATGTGGATTATTATTATTATTATTATACAACACAATACAGACAAATGTCCATCTTAGAAATAATCGCTATTAGGGCGCTGTCATTATCTTTGAAAGTAGTGGGATGTTACACTTGCCCTAAATGGTAGGGAGCCAGACTGCTTCTAGGAGAACTCTGGGAATCTCCCCCTGAGAAAACTTTTAAAATTAGGGTCAAATAGTGTTTTCAAAAGCACATTCTCACATTCCCCATTGTTTTGAAAATATGCTATATGGTTTCCCTATATGGTTTCCCCCTATATATTAACAAGCATTTACAATGCAATAGGTCTCGCAATAACATTATGTTGAGCTATTGGCATTCTAAATGTCATTGGTTTTTTTTACGTTCGTGAAACATTAATCAAATGGTGTAATGCAAAATGGCAATAGCTCACTTTGTTGTAATTGCACTAGTTGGATACAGCACCCTATCCACCACACATTGGAACAGTTATGCAGTACACGTTGTACAGCTATAAAATAGGAGCCTTGTCAATCATATTGCCCATGCGCTCTGCTTCCTGCGAGATTTGGGAACTGACATCATCTTTATTGTATATATAAATATATTGTGTATAATTGTGTCTGTGTATCCTCTGTTCTTGGGGGGTGTATGCTTCTTTGTGTGTGTTCTTTACTTGTTTTTAAGCATGTTTTAATATGTGTGAGTGTCTGTGCTTTGTGTGTTATTATGTATGTATTTATCTGTGTATCTATGTGTTCCCGCTGCCTGCTGACGAGTGAAGGTAGGGTGCCAGCCAGGGGACTCCCATCCACCCCTCCCTCCCATGTCAGAACAGGCTGTGTGGTGCGGTTAAGTCCCGGCACTGCAGGATATTGAGCCGCACCTTCCTGAGTCTGGGGCCGGGATCCTTCCTGGCAGCTGCCCTCTGTTAGCGCAGCCCGGCTCTTTGGTGGGCCCAGCTATTGCGGCTCCCAGGCGCCAAGTGTGCGCGAGCACGGCTACTTCCCTTCTGCTCTGTTTGACAAGGGTTGCGAGGGGCGAATTCCTGCAACGGGTGAGGCAGAGACACCGGTCTCTGCCATCAGCTCTTTAGCCTTATGGCAAGGGCATTGGAGATTGCCTGCACAGCCCTCCATTCCTGTCCACGTGGCTCCGCTGTGATGCAGGCACAAGCTGGAGCCCCGTGATTGATTGAAAGGGAGGGGGGTGGGAGAGCAGTGGGGTGGAGGAGGTTAAATACGAGAAAGAAAGCAAAACTTGCATGGCGCTCATAAAGGGCGCACGCTGATTGCAACACCTCATACAGCAGCACAACCCCCACTCCCTCTGTGACCAACGGGGAATTAAAGCAGACTGTGGAGGAGCGTAGGAATCACCCAATAAAAGCAAAAACAAGTTGCACTGTTTTTGCGATCCCATCAGTATAATTGTTACCAGATGCATGTCCCCGTAACAGGCCATCAGACGCTTACTTTAAAACACCGAAGGAAGAGATTATGGCATTACACCCAAAGCTGCCGATTTTAAAGCGAAGGGACCCGGTTCAAGCCCGGGCATGCGATCCACCTCAGTGATTCTGGGCAAAGCATTTAATCTCCCCATGCCAAACCAAAAACAAGCTGTCGGAAACATGATCCGGCAATACACTCCTAAAGATAAGAAATTGCTTCACGACAGCCGAAAAGCAGACAATCCAGTCCGGATGGGCCGAACGAAAAGGGGAAAGGGCGGAAACCAAAAATCCTCAGTTTCAATCGAGACCACTATTTTACATAAACGATGACGCCAGCCAATGAAAATGAGGTGTGGGGCTTCGAGTTCCCTTCTGAAATCTCCTCATCCACAATATGTCTCGCAGTGCGAGCAAAGCATGCGCGCTTCAATGCTAGGCAAGACCTAAAAACTACCTCAATTCTCCCAGAGTCATCATTTTCACATGGGTGCTCCTCATATGCCATGGATGCTCACTTATGCCAAACGATACATGCGATCCCAGTGTCAGAATTTTTCAATGAATGCCACCCTTGTACATTGGGTTATCCTTATGTCGAAATTATCTCAAGTAGTTCCTGGGCCAATATTTTATCATGTTTGGCCCCTTAATATATATCATGTGTTTCCTGCTTATTCCAAGAAGTATCTCCAATGAGCTAGTACGAGAAATATAGAACAAAGGTCAGTGGGTCTCATTCCTTATCAGTTCTATTCCATATGTGAGAACATGTATAGAATACAAATATCTTCATGAATGAATCAAACACCTTTCAGAGTGGAAATTGTTAGCATTCTTGTTATTCCCCTTGGTTGGTATAACAAACAAGATTTCAAGTTAATGCCATTATCTCAGGGGTTGCCCTTTGAAGAAATTAATATAAACAAGGAACAATATTTATATTGGACTTCTAATCTTGTTTGAATAGAGCACTCCCCGAATATATATGAGTCAAATTGTACAGCTTATAGTGCTTTCACTTATGAGAACTGCACCGTGTTCCCGATTTTCAATTGTCATTTTTCCACGGGTGCATCTATGATCCAAGAATTACCTTCAGTAATCCAGGGCAGACTTGTAAGCATAACGCCACATTCTCACTCATGCTCATTTACATTCACTCACTCACACTCCTTCGCACTCTCTCACACTCCTTTGCTCATTCTCACTTGCACTCATTCATTCTCACACTTTCTCTTGCATTCACTCTCACTCCCTCACACACACTCTCACTCATGCTTACTCTGACTCAATCATACTTAGTCCTAGTGCTCTATTTCTTTTATGACACTAGTAGTGAATAATAGGCTGTTCCAGGCACCAGACAGTCTTGACTCCCTTCCCGGGTAGCTGTGGACCTTGTGGTTATAAAGACCCATTCAGGCATTACCAACGTCTCTAAGTGTGATCTGAGCACTACCTCCCTCTAGATGCTGTGCTCCAGGTTGTTGCCCAACAGACAGTTTACAGGAATGGCAGGGCTGACAGCTACTTTTAGGGAACCTAGACCTCCATCCATTCAAAGCGAACCAGAGCCACCAGTAGATGACTCTCACAATTGTCTGTGACTACGACTTGGTGGAAAGTGTTAGGGAAGACCTGCACTGAGGACACCAACCTGACACCTTACAGTCGTCCTGCTGACTTCTGAGTCCCTCAGAGTCTCCAACCATTATCCATTGATGGTCAACCACTGCTTATACTTAGAAGAATTGGCAGGTATATGGACTTTTAGCAGCATCTCTTTTTTCCGCAGGGAAACTAGGGTCACCTCTGTCCGCTCCTCAAAGCTAACTGAGACTACTTCTTCCCCGAGCCCTACACATGCCAACTCAGGTGTCTGCCATCGGCAGGGGGCTGTACCGTCTTGAGACATTTTGGAGTCACCCTTGGAGTGGGAATACTTGTAGCACTCTGGGGACTTGGGTACAAACCTCCCTGTCTGCTTATCGAAGAATCTCTTCTTTTTTAGACTTGGAATGAGACTGGTTACCACTGCTTCCTTGGGAATTATTTTAAGGGTCTTTTGAGAACTCATTATTTTATAGTTTTTCTTCCCTCTATTTCTTCTGGTGGAAACCTTGACCACCCTTGTGGGAGTCTCCCCCGGATACCTTTTTGGACACTGGTGCTTGCCCAGAGGTACGCCTCCTCAGCAAGCTTCCTGGGATCAGTTAGCTTACTCTCTACTAGGGGATGGTGCTCTCTCAAAATTAGATTATACAACCCCTTGTCTTATGACTGCTGAGATTACTATGAAAATTACCATAAATCTGACACATTTATGTATGAACAGTGTATGCTAAATAGCCTTGCATTGCAAAATACCTACAACTCTGTGTGTTTATTGTTTCTAGGGGCCAGATTCTATATCCTATCCATATACAATACTTCTCCTGCAGGAAAGAGTTATCATGACAGGACTGTCTGACTCCTAACACTCTTTATCTATATTACTAGTATAACTCGTTGTGGTGAAGAGTAAAAGGCATATGTCCATTCTCCTTTTCTTCAATGAGGGTAGACTATAAGTTATTCCTCCCGGGCTTAGGAGATCTATCCGACTGTGCCTTTCTCACCTTCAAGAAGCAGTGCTCCAGAGATTACCATAAAGCTGTGATGCGCAGAAGACAGGCAGAGCAAAAAGCACATGAACAAGGAAGAGGCACTGATCATTATGATACATGCTCTTCCTGGTTCTTAAAAAAAGGGTATTCTTTCAAAGTGTCTTAGTTGTGCAGTATGGAATCACTCTTTTTGGTGAACACTTCCTGATCTTTTGTGAAATTCTGCAGTCCCTATTTCAGTACCCTGAAGAGAGAATGTGATGTAGATTGAAGATATCAATATTAAATAGATAGATGGTCAGGATCTGTTCAGCGACTTAATGGATTATGGCTGGCAGTCAATTGGACCCATTCAACAAGGCATTATGAGTTTCTGGACTGTTTAGTGAAAGGCACAAATGCTCTTGGTTTTTGGTAATGTAACTTAATTTATGTTCTAATTGTGGTAGCAGGTGCTAGTATTTCTATGCAAAATAGCCATTTAAGAGATTTTGGACTTCAATACCATATGCTAGGTTTTACCACCCAGTCTATTATTCCTGACCCAATGTAGGAGCAGCAGTTCAGGCGCACTTTCCCTCAAATCTCTAGGATGCTAAAACCATGCTTGCTGCTATCCATATGTTGATGCAACCCTGGAAGTGCATCCTCCATGTTGAAGCATGAATAATCATAGATGTGCAAAAATATGGCTTGGTCACCCTTACACCTACATCATATGAAACAGGGGGGTAGCTTCAGGTGGGGTGTTTGAGTGTTACATCCCCTAAAAAAATCTGCTTTACATAGTTGGACGCAGGTGCTTTCAGTTGGGTATAGTGAAGTGTCTGTTGGTTTTCTCCTGGGATTTTTACATGCTCACACTGACACATACACACACATTCTCTCTCGCCCGTTTTGAAGGCCTTAAAAAATGTTGATTAGTTTTTAAAATGTTGTATTTTAAGTGCCAATGACACAGCCTGCTCCAACGAGTAGCTACTGGGCTACTGGTAGCTCTGCAGCTTCCTGTAAATAGCTCTCCTCTGTCCAGCCAAGCCTACTAAATTAGAAGCTTTTGATTGGCTGAATTATTATATGTATACCAATATGAGAGTGTAGAAAGGAACTCATAGGCTGATATTTGGAGAAAAATGGCTGGATTTCCAAAATATATTTAATCTGATATTTGAGTGATAAATCATATGGCACTAGGGAGACTTTTGAGCATATTTTGTTACTGGAGGCATTGCTGCTATGGCTGTTATGTATTACCACGCCTCATGCACTGGTAGTTGATCCCTGGTAGTAATCTTACATATAGTAGCCACTAATGTAAGCTGTCTGATGTGGTCGCTATTCCAACTCTGATAATATTAGTGGCTCTCAATGAGTTACATTGAACATAAGTAGCTCTTATTAGAGAAAAGATTGGAGGCCTGCCTAACAATAGACTCTCCTCTCTCTTTCCACTGCCCCTTAATCCACCCTGATGTCCTGCTTAGGCCTGGGTGGTGTTCGCGGAACTCCACAAAGTGAATCAAAAACTCTGCCTTGCTACGCAGAGTTCCGCAGGTGGCGGAGTGCGTTATGTTGTGCCGTTCTTGCATATTTTTAGCGCAGAGTGTTCGTTCTGCTCTGTAAAATCAGCTCAAACAGCACCACACACTGCACAAGAGGGTGTTGCTTCTTTCTGCTGCTCGCGTAGATATTCTACCTGAGCTGCAGGTTCCTCAAAGCGAATGTAAGGTTTCTCAATGTGAGCGGTTACGACCATCAGTGACCGCTGGCGTTGAGAAATCTCTCCGGGAGGTGGTCTGAAGTTAGATTTTCCTCGCTTTCCTTCGCCAACTCAACGTTGGCGAGCACAAGTGAAGAAAAAAATCTGTTCTGCTAGGCTCTGCAGAGTTTTTCAGAACTCCACGCTCTGCGCAGAGCACGGAGTGGGGAAAACTCCACGAGCGGAGCGGAATTTCAGACCCAGGCCTAGTCCTGCTTCTCATATATTGTGTTTTAACAAAATACCACACCGTGATTGTTGGGAAATCTTAAGCTCACCCCCTCAACCTTATTGAGCAAGCTATGCCCCTGCATATGAACAGGCTCCTTCTTCATACTTGCATTCTCTTCAGTGTCTACTGCATCAACAGCAAGGCAGTCAACTCAAACAACTCCTACAGCAGCCACTTCCACAGGCAAAGAAAGTGCCAGAAGAAGGCACAATAGCAAGCCTTCTTTTGCTATACACCCATGACCTGGAATTACATTTTGACCAGTGCCGGCACGTGTAGGGCGTTCCACCCGGCGGTGACGTGGGGCGGGAGAGGGGCAGGGTTGGGGGGTGTAAAATACGGGAACGGACGATTACAGGTAAGTAACGTAAAAAATAAATAAAACAAATTTTGCTGCGAGCGCTGCATCGCATTTGGCGTTGCAGCGCGCGCAATGAAATATAACCGTCTGCCCGGTGGAACGCCCTACACGAGCTGGCACTGATTTTGACACAAGCCCAATCACTGCTTAAACTCTGGAAGGTCCTGCAGACACATTTCATCAAGGAATACCTTTTTCACAAATATGTTACGTTATGTTAATTTATTTTTATAATGCGCACAGCTACCCAAGAAGGGTTTCCCAGCGCAGACCCAGAAAGAAACTCTGAAAACCTTGATTAGAATCATTGATTGAATAGCCAAGTTTTTAGTTGTTTACGAAAATTAGAATACAGTGTTTCTTTACGCATCAAATCGGGAAGAGTTCCACAAGATTGGACCAAGGTAGGAGAAGGAGCGGCCGCCCATTCTCACAAATTTGATCCTAGGAATTTCAAATTTTTCTTCAGTAAAAGAACATAACAGATGAGAGGGTTGATAGGGGCATACTAAGTCTTGTAAGTGTTTGGGTGCAGTGCCGTTCTTGATTCTAAACATATAGCTAAGGGCTTTGAATTTTGTTCGATTTTCCACCCTGAGCCAATGCAGCTCACTCAGGGCATTAGAAACGGAGGACATTCTTGGAATTCTACAAAGCAATTTTTCTGCAGAATTCTGCACCACCTGGAGCATGCACAGCACATCCCTGTTTGTACCCAAAAAAAGGATTTTTCCATAATCCAGGCGAGATGTTACAAGTGCCTGGACTACCGTCCTTTGGGTAGCAACAGGGAGCATCCAAATGATTTTCTTTAACCATTTGAGGATGGTAAAACAGGTGGCTGCAGTTTGTACTGCATGTTGTTTCATTGACAATTTATTGTCAATGATAAAACCTAGAGTGGGGACCTGAGAGGAGGGCAGAGGTAAAGGCTCCATTTCATCGGGCCAATGTTGAGGGTCCCAGAGAACTGTATTTTTCCCAAGAATGAGGACTTCCGTCTTTTTCCCATTGAGCTTGAGCAAGTTAGACTGCATCCATGATGCAATATTACGCAAGCCCAATTGCAGGGTGGAAGGACCAGATTTCTTGTCCGCCGATAAGGAAAAGATGATCTGAGTGTCATCGGCATACGAGAAGAGCGCCAGCCCTGCTTCTTCAGCAATCACTGCAAAAGGTCGTACATAGATGTTGAAGAAAAGAGGACTTAAAATTGATCCCTGTGGCACCCCATACAGGGAAGAGTAAGCCTTTGAGGCGGCCCTAGGAGAAAAAACTTGGAATGTCCCTTCAGATAGAAAAGAGGACAACCAACCAAGTGCCGATCCAGAAATGCCCAGAGAGCGTAGAGATTTAATTAATACGGTGTGAGAAACCGTATCAAATGCGGCGCTTAGGTCTTAAGTAGTATAAGGGCCACTGTATTACCTGCATCCAAGCGCTGGCGTAACATTTCGGTGACGCCCAGCAGGGTTGTCTCCGTTGAGAACCCTGCTCTGAAGCCCGACTGAGAAGAATGCAGAAAATTAGAGGATTCAACAAGCATAGACAGTTGTGAATTCACGTGTTTTTCCAAAACTTTGGAAAACACCGGAAGTAAGGAAATAGGCCTAAAATTAGTCGGCTGAGCAGGATCCGCATTTGCTTTTTTCAGCAAAGGCAGGACCATTGCATGTTTACAAACAGGTGGCATCACCACCTCGCTAAGCGAGGCATTAATTAACTCCATAACAACTCTCAAAGAGGGCTGTTCAATTTGCAGGAGCACAGAAGCCGGAAGAGGGTCACAAGGAGAGCCTGATTTGATGCTAGCTAGAATTTTTTTAAACAAGCTAATATCATGGGGCACCCACTTCTCTAGATTAGTAGAAGGTTCAGCAGCCACAGTGGGTTTTAAGAAAGGAATGGGCTGAAAAGGGGTCACTGCACTGGTTCCCCTTATTGTCAGATACATTTGTTCTACTTTAGTTATAAAGAAGTTAGCGAGCGTATTGCATTGCAATTCCTCTAAAACAGGCAAGCTAGGCTGTGTGCCTGAGCCTGCTAACTTCTTAACCATAGAGAACAGAGTACGAGGGCAGTACTCCGCTCGAGCTATTTTACATAAGGCTTGATATTTTTCAGCGTAGCTTTATAAATACATTTGGATTCAGACGAGTAGTTCTTTCTCCAGCCTCTTTCCATAACCTTGCACTTACTTTTTTCAATTTTTAATTGCTCTGTAAACCAGGGAGCAGGGGGACGATGGTTATTCAATTTTTTCAACCAAGGTGTAAGACAGGCATTAGTTGCAGCAGCAATCCAATTGTAAATACTTTCCAAAGAAGAAAGTGATATAGGGTTAAGACTAGGGGCATTACTTAACAATATTTGGTTGAATTTTTCTATGTCCAATATTCCCCAGTTCCTGGACCGGGCATGTATATCAGGTAACGGTAGAACCGGGTTCACTGGAATTGTGTGTTGAAACTTAACAGCGAAGTGATCAGACCAACATAAAGGAAGGGCAGGTGGGCAATTAATATGGGACAAATTAGAAAAGATCGGATCCAATAAATGACCAGCTATATGTGTAGGGCCTTTATTGCAGAGAGGTAAATTCATTGCAGAAAAATCTGCAATCAATGCCCTGCTTGCAGTACATTCATTATTTTCGAAATGAAGATTTAAATCCCCTAAAACTGTAAAATTAGCCATTTTGAGTAGCCAAGGAGCTATGAAATCTGGGAGTAAGGACACCCAAGAACCAGTCGGTTCAACCTGGCTACCCAAATATTGGATGATAATCAAAGAAAGCCTCCCTGTAAATTATACTCCTATGTGTCAATGACTCTTACACAGCTCTATATTCTCTTTAAGCTAGGTTTGCACACCATAAGTAGACCTCCATACATACATACATACATACTGGCATGCATACATTTATAAAGTCACGTATGGAATAATTTTTCTCCCATTCCCTTTCAATTAACAATGATGGCTCACTTGAAAAAATTAGGAAAGTCATTAGGCTACCAGCCAAGGGCCATTATAAGCAAGCTGCCAAGGAGGGCACAGTATTGCCATTCCCTAAGGAGCAAAAGTGCAGAGTTGAGATCCTGAAAGTGGCTATTTACCACAATGGTTCAGAAAAGGGGGTGGTGATGAACAGAGTGTCTGAATTAAGCAGACCACTCTTACCCAGTCCAAAGATCAGGGCTTGATCCATCACCGTTATTTAGCTCACTGCCCCATCCCAGCTCAGAACCTGGCTATATGCAAATTAGTCTGTCCCTGGCCCAGTGCATCATGGGAACAGGGCAGACCAAACTACCAAGCCAATTCTTCACCAGAAAGGATACAAGCTACCGGGGACCGGTTTCTGGCATTTCAGCCTCGTCGGCCCGGCTTGCTTGAATCCTGATGGAGCAGTGAGCAAGAGACTCATGTCTGAGTATACCCTGCCACACCTATAGTGGCCAAAAACGATTCAGAAAAGGGGGTGGTGATGAACAGAGTGTCTGAATTAAGCAGACCACTCTTACCCAGTCCAAAGATCAGGGCTTGATCCATCACCGTTATTTAGCTCACTGCCCCATCCCAGCTCAGAACCTGGCTATATGCAAATTAGTCTGTCCCTGGCCCAGTGCATCATGGGAACAGGGCAGACCAAACTACCAAGCCAATTCTTCACCAGAAAGGATACAAGCTACCGGGGACCGGTTTCTGGCATTTCAGCCTCGTCGGCCCGGCTTGCTTGAATCCTGATGGAGCAGTGAGCAAGGGACTCATGTCTGAGTATACCCTGCCACACCTATAGTGGCCAAAAACGATTCAGAAAAGGGGGTGGTGATGAACAGAGTGTCTGAATTAAGCAGACCACTCTTACCCAGTCCAAAGATCAGGGCTTGATCCATCACCGTTATTTAGCTCACTGCCCCATCCCAGCTCAGAACCTGGCTATATGCAAATTAGTCTGTCCCTGGCCCAGTGCATCATGGGAACAGGGCAGACCAAACTACCAAGCCAATTCTTCACCAGAAAGGATACAAGCTACCGGGGACCGGTTTCTGGCATTTCAGCCTCGTCGGCCTGGCTTGCTTGAATCCTGATGGAGCAGTGAGCAAGGGACTCATGTCTGAGTATACCCTGCCACACCTTTAGTGGCCAAAAACGATTCAGAAAAGGGGGTGGTGATGAACAGAGTGTCTGAATTAAGCAGACCACTCTTACCCAGTCCAAAGATCTGTTCATCACCACCCCCTTTTCTGAATCAATTTGTCCACCATAAGCGTGGAAGGGTATACTCAGATGTGAGTCCCTTGCTCATTGCACCATCAGGATTCAAGCAAGCCGGGCCGACGACGCCTGAAATGGCAGAAACCGGTCCCCGGAAGCTTGTTTCCTTCCCAGTATAAGAATTGGCTTGGTAGTTTGGTTTGCCCTGTTCCCATCATGCACTGGGACAGGAACAGACTAATTTGCATATAGCCAAGTTCTGAGCTGGGATGGTGCAGTGAGCTAAAAAACGGTGATGGATCAAGCCCTGATCTTTGGACTGGGTAAGAGTGGTCTGCTTAATTCAGGCACTCTGTTCATCACCACCCCCTTTTCTGAATCAATTTGTCCACCATAAGCGTGGAAGGGTTTACTCAGATGTGAGTCCCTTGCTCATTGCACCATCAGGATTCAAGCAAGCCGGGCCGACGACGCCTGAAATGGCAGAAACCGGTCCCCGGAAGCTTGTTTCCTTCCCAGTATAAGAATTGGCTTGGTAGTTTGGTTTGCCCTGTTCCCATCATGCACTGGGACAGGAACAGACTAATTTGCATATAGCCAAGTTCTGAGCTGGGATGGTGCAGTGAGCTAAAAAAACGGTGATGGATCAAGCCCTGATCTTTGGACTGGGTAAGAGTGGTCTGCTTAATTCAGGCACTCTGTTCATCACCACCCCCTTTTCTGAATCAATTTGTCCACCATAAGCGTGGAAGGGTATACTCAGATGTGAGTCCCTTGCTCATTGCACCATCAGGATTCAAGCAAGCCGGGCCGACGACGCCTGAAATGGCAGAAACCGGTCCCCGGAAGCTTGTTTCCTTCCCAGTATAAGAATTGGCTTGGTAGTTTGGTTTGCCCTGTTCCCATCATGCACTGGGACAGGAACAGACTAATTTGCATATAGCCAAGTTCTGAGCTGGGATGGTGCAGTGAGCTAAAAAACGGTGATGGATCAAGCCCTGATCTTTGGACTGGGTAAGAGTGGTCTGCTTAATTCAGGCACTCTGTTCATCACCACCCCCTTTTCTGAATCTATTTACCACAATGAGCTGACATTATTGCTATTTCCCAACCTAGCCACAAAGACAATGTACTTGTAAAGAACTGACTGAAGCTTCTCCCTAGTAGCTTGTCGAATTAAAAGCATTGTTTTCTTATTTCAAATAGTTTTTTTTGAAATATCAGCAAGTTTTCATCAACACAAGGACAGTGGCAAAAGAAAATAAATATACAAGAGAAGGTAGCATTGTTTGAGAGCAGAACCTCTTTTCACGACATTTATGAGGAGAGTTCCCTCTGAACTAAATTCTGACCAAGGTGGACTTTTCCATTCGCTGTTGCATTTAGCGCCCGGAAGTGCTGAGATTACCAGTTCAGTTTTTTCCAGTCGACATGTCCATTCTTTCAGCCATTGTGAAGCAATCCTCCTCTCCCACATCTCCATTTAGTGAAAGGGATAAGAGGTTATGAACATAATAATAATAATCATAATATATTTGTATTTGTAAAGCGCGAACATATCACCCCCTTAAGGGTTTCAAGGCACTGGAGGCTGTTGGGGAGATTAAGTGAGCTGTTGCCTAGAGTCACATGATGCTGAGCTGAGCTGCCACCAGCATTGAACGACGAGCTCCGCGCTCGGTAGTCAACCGCTCTAGCCGCTGCGCCACATCTCCCCCAACATGGACTTTATCTACTAAATGAGCATGTTGTTTCAAGGTGGTTGCTCCACCTTCTATATTCATTTCGAAGAAGGACCTGTAACTGGCAAATTAATACTAAGTACCATCGTTTAGAGCATTGGAATTTCAACCGTGCCACTGAAGACAAGGAAGTGGCAGAACGGCAAGGATGGCTGGTGTAGGCCCTGTGAGCCAATATTCCAGTGTTTGTGCTTCTTCCTATTTCATTTAAAGTGTTGTACCTCAGTGGATGAAATAATCTAGTAGCATTAGCTATAAGGGCTGTAATAGCATTATAGCCTCAGTGACATAGCTAGACCCTTTGCCACCTGTGATAGCCCCTGCGTTTGCCACCCTGCGACATCCGCAGGTAAGAGAGGGGTGGGGTGCGAACAATTCCGGCGTTTGCCGCCACACGACGGCCGCAGGTAAGAAGGGGAGCTGCCGCCCCCAAAACTCAAAGCATAGCATACCAGTACGTGGGCTATTAAAGGCCTTTGGTAGTGCCTCAGCTCTAAAATTGGGAGAGAGTGTCAACATTATTCATTTGCCATCAGAGGTGTGGACTCAGTGTGCTCCAGTACTAACAAAGCCCTATTCCACATCCTCAGACAGGGGCAATAGTACATCCTGGTTCTCCTATAACACTCTCTTTGCTATTCACTTGGAAGCTGTCATGTGTTTGCCCATGTCTTTCAGAACAACACCTGGACTGCCAACTCTGTTACCATCGCTACCTCATTCTTGGTTTGAACTAGAGGTGAGCGAGCCGCTGAAAGTTCAAGCCAGGCTCGAGCCTAAAGCCTAGCTCTCCTCATTCTTGCTATGAACTAGAGGTGAGCGAGCCACTGAAAGTTCAAGCCAGGCTCAAGCTTGAATGAAGCCTAGCTCTCCCCATTCTTGCTATGAACTAGAGGTGAGCGAGCCACTGAAAGTTCAAGCCAGGCTCAAGCTTGAATGAAGCCTAGCTCTCCCCATTCTTGCTATGAACTAGAGGTGAGCGAGACGCTGAAAGTTCAAGCCAGGCTCGAGCCTGAATGACGCCTAGCAAACCTCATTCTTGGTATGAACTAGAGGTGAACGAGCCACTGAAAGTTCAAACCAGGCTCGAGGCTAAAGCCTAGATCCGACTCAGCTAGAGTTTCTGTTGGACAAGCAGCTTTCATGAGGCTTCTACCTCGCTCTTCTACCCTTATGTACAAAGATGTAAAAACTAAACATTGACATTTAAGGTACAAACGAGACACAAAAAGATACCCATTTAATGGCTGATTTGTACAAGTGGAACCAGAAAGCCTGTATTAATCACATCTACCTGCCTAACAAAATTGTGTGATCTTGGGCAAAGATTTTAGTTTACTGATCCTCCTTTTACTTCACTGTAGTAAAGGAAAGCACCTTCAAACACCTGAGTTCCAAATAATCACTGTACAAAAACCTATTGTGTTTGATTTAATAAACTACAATGTTGCTCTATCTACAACCTTCTGAGCCACATACAGGGTTCACATGACAACTGTCTTGCCTTGTAGTTCACTAATGGTACTGTCGTCAGGGTAAAGGCGGGGGCATTAATGGCTCTATGTTCTTGCTTAAAATTAGCACTTTACTTCTCAGTGCAGTGCTTTATGGGCTTATTAATGTCAAAGATTCCACATGTGAAAGACATACACTTTTTCTTAACTGTTATTTGACTAAATCATATTTTACTTATGTTTGTTATATGGCATTGCAAACACTTTCAGGGCTCGGCTCTTGCAAAGGATCAAAGAGCCAAGCCAGACCTTTGGCTCGGCTCACCCTGTTAATTTTTGGCTTGGCCGCCCATAGTATGAACATAATGGGGATGTTGGAAGTAAAAGTAGCCACTCATTTGCTTATTTTTTTTGTTTCTATTGTTGTTATTACATGACAGCACTATAAGGTTCTGTGGAAATATATTCATGTGTAAGACACTTGTTTTACTGATCAACCCCTGCCTCTCCAGGTAAGAGTGGGGGGCGGTACGGCCAGGTGGGGCGGGAGTGATTTCGACAGACGACCAAGAGGGAATATTAATTATTTATTTAATTTTCCCTCATGGTCGTCTGTCGCAATCCCCCCATATCCGGCCCTACCACCCCACCACTCTTACCTGCATGGGCCGTGGCTGTTACTGATGGAGTACCTGTGTAAGTTCTTTGCTATGTAATGACCTATGTAACTTTTCATTTTTAAACTGCCTCTATTCAGTAGTAACTGTTCTTACAGAAACCTCTCAGATACTTTTATGGGTCTTGTTTCCGCTTTATATATTTGTAAATACGTACGACAATAATGTACAATAATCCAAAAGGTTTATGTAATTGTAGGGGTAATTATGTGGTAATAATGTGTTTCCGTTTTGTGTTTTACGAACAAATCTCATATGTTTCTTTAAGATAAATAAGTCTCAAATTAAACAAAATCTGAGAGAAGTTTATATTTACTTAGGTTTATTTGATGGTGTGGTATAATAGTGATATAGCAATGCAGAGTATGGGATTTTCTTCTTAATACTTACCTCACTTTCCTTCTCCTCCAGGCCTATTGTATCTGAGCGGAATGAACTCCTCATTCAGTTCTTGTCTGACTTGAGTTTAACGGCTGACGGATTTATCGGTCACTATAAATTCAGACCTAAAAAGCTACCCACAACTCAAGCTCCACCTGTTACAACTCCTCCACCTGCAACTACAAGTAAGTTTTACTCTTTCACTATTGCACTTTTTTGGTAGACCCTCACAATCTGTGCAACACAGCAAAGCTGAATTTTAGTAATTTTAGTAATTCATTGGTCATAAGAGCAGATATTTCCTTCACATCTTTCACAAATTTATCTCTATATTCATGGTGTTTCAAAATATACTTGTTTTAGTTTGGTGTCATCAATGCTTAATTTGAGCTGGTGGTGTCCGGTGCTGAGCACCGGCACTTAATTCTTAACACCTGGGGCTTATACCAGTGTGCCACATGGTGGCGCTGCTAAAAATTACTATTAACTGGTGCGCAAGCTGTTCTTAAAGCTTTGGAAGCCTAGAGTAGGCTGAATTGTCACACTTGTAGGAGTGTGATGACTAGTAATTGTGTTGGTACTGCCAATGGCAGCGCTGGCAGGGGCCCTGGTACTTCACAAATTAAGCACCGTGTGTAATTTAACATCCACATTAAAGCTAATCATAAATTACGTTTAACTTCGGTTTAAGAAATTCTGAAACACAATCCTGCCTCTGAAGACCAACAATACACCTAAAGAGGATCATCCTAGACCAATTAAAAATAAAATCTCCTGCTCTCTTTCTGAATTAGATTGAATAGACCAATCACCGACCAATCACTAATCTGTCAGGCCTAGCCAAAGTGCTTGAACAAATTGTTATGTGACAAGTCAAAAAATAACTTTATGTTACCAACTGCCTCTCTCATTCAGTCGGGTTCAGACCCAGATATAGGACAGAAAGCACACTTCTTGACAACTGCCATGATGCAACACTTTACTTTACACAGAAGAAGGAGCAGGTTGTCTCCTAGTCACAGTGAATCTAACCACTGCACTTGACTCAGTGAATCAAGTTCTCTTGCTGCGCAGTCTCAGTCAGATCCTGCCACCATACTTGCAGTTGATGTTAATGACCTGTTTTCTTGCATGAGGAGTTCACCCTTCATGGGATGCTAAAGGGTTCACGGAAGGCTACTCCTTTATGTAAGGTGCTACATGGTTCACCACTGTCCCCATCTTCTTTTATAAATATTTGGCTCTATTAATTTGCATCGCTTGGAAATTCACAGTCAGATTTCAATCACACAACGATCACTAATGTATATTAAATGATCACAAAATACTGCCCCTCTGGTTGAGCTACAAAATCTCCTGAAACAAGCAGAAAATTGAATACATGGAATCCTTTTTACTTCACAACATTTCATAGCTTAAGCTTGCTCTGTTTAGGACTAGGGGGCATTCCAGTATATCTCTACGGCCAATCACGAAACTTCTCGGACACGTTTTCCATTTTCAATTAAGATGAATAACTTAAGCGTCCTCTTTGGCTATATGTCCTTGAATGAGCAGATTGACTCTGCTACTGGTAGTTGCTTCAATCAGCTGAGTAAGTTAAAGCTTATCTCTTTCTTTTCTTGAAAAAATATAAAACTATGTTACCAAAGGAGGCAGCATAAAATTCCTCCTGGGTTCCTGCAATATCCTCAACTTCAGCCTTCTGATATCCAGATTCAGCTTTTGCAAAGAGCACAGAATAGAGCAGTCTACCTGACAACAGTTTTAGGGAGACTCATTCCCAGCACATACTACACTGATTGCCAATTTAAGACAGAATCATACAAACTAGGTGTGTTAATGTTAAGGGCAAAACAATTTGTACCTAACTATCTAAAAGAAAATATCATCCTTGTAAGGAAATACCTCTTTTTGCATGATCAGCCACAAACATTTGGATAGATGCTGCTGGTTGTTCAACTTTGGCAGTGCACTGGGACCTTCCAACCAGTCGCCAATACTAGTGTTTTGACCCTTCAAAGTATATGTTTAATTGGCTTATCCCCAATATGCATTAGTTAACTTACTTATAAGTCCCTGATACACGGTACCAGGTGTACCACGGCCCTTTAAGGTCAGTGTCCCTTAGGGACTGAAGTATTTATGGTGCCACTATGCGTGGGACAAAGTTCGCCACTGCAGTCTGGTAAGAACACGACTTTGTCATTTCCACCATTGAGAAAGCCCAAACCTTTCTTTTTAGAATTTGTACATCAGCCATAAGGCAGCTCTAACGAGCCTGAAAGGCAGGTGCATTTTAGTAAAAAGAGGGGCATGTATTTTAGTCACACTAGAAAGGGGCTGCTCTTTTGTTTAAGCAGACAGGTTGGCATTTCGAGCAAAGAGGGGAAAGCTGTTGCTGAACTGTTTTTTGCAATAGGGGTGTAGCCCCCAGGTAGCCACAACAGGTTGGAATAGGGAGCTCCTCACACCGGGAGAAGGGTCTCACCATGCTTATAGTAGCCCCAACATTGCACTCTGGGATAGCTACACACTTTGCAGAAAGGTGTCCCCAGGTGGGAAGGAATTTGGCAGCCCATTGGCTAGTTAGTCGCCAATGCCTCTAGGCTTGTTGCAGGCCCCCTGGCATTCACACCTTAGATAATGACTGTCTTGGAAGAAAGATCGAAGAAGGACTGCCCTTCTGCTCCCTGGACCCAGCAATGAGAAGTTGTACCAAAGATTAGACTGCATCTGCAGACTGGCAAAGAGAGGACCGTGCCTGCGGTGCCCCACTCGTGAAAAAGTTACCCACGAGTACTAGACAGACAGACAGAGCAGGCTCCTCGGACCAGCTCCCACGCTGCCACGCAAACAGCTGTTCGCACCTCCGTGACCTCTAGTGTGTTTGCTTGTTCTTCAATGCTCAGCTATTTTTGTAACTATAAACTAAAATTTGAATAACTACTCCACTGTTTAACAACTTACGCAAACTGACTACGTCATTTTACTACAGTACACTCCTTTGTTAGCAACTTACTTGTACTGTTACTTAACTCATCATTCTTTTGCCTAATTCCATAAAGTTCTGATAGCAGCATTGTATCTTTGTATACTCTGTTACATTGTATCGGTTCGCCTGCTGTTGCACTGTATTCTGCTCTCCCGCTGTTTCCTTCCCACATTTAACTCCTTCATCCCCGCTCTACATCTCAGCACCCCTCCCTCCTCCTGACCAAGTTAATGGAGACCCCAGCCTGGCAGAGCAGTGGCGCGCCACAGGCGTGCCAAAGACAAGCCAGTCTGTGCCTGGACCGCGCCCAGCACCAGGAATCCTGGCTCTCCCACCAACCAAAGATGCACCACCATCGACCCATGAATCCTGGACTCCATAACAACTGCTGCTGCAACTCTCCTCGTCCCACTGTAGGACTGGTCGCCTGTCAGTCTTGCCTCTTCTCCTGCAACACAAAGCACCTGCATGAACTGCGTCCACCACAGTGCCCATCCCTAACCTACTCATATGCCTCCTGCTCAACGCATTCACTCTGGAAGCACGCTACAGCCATCTGGGACACCATCACTTCTCATCACCCCCAACGCCACCTTCCTCCACAGCACCAGATGGCTACAAGATTGCACACCAAGACCGCATCAACAAACACGGAGGTGATATCGCCATCATCCACAAAGTAACCATCCTCTGCATCACCACCGTGGACGACGTTACCCTGTTCGCTGATCACCTCAACTTCCAACTTCAAACCAATGGCAAAACCACAATCAGAGGCATCCTTGCCTACAGACCAATAGGACCGTGCCCCAGCTTCTGCGACGCCATTCCCAAATTCATCGCCCTGCTCATGATTGACTCTAAGCACTACAACTTTCTCGGAGAGCTCAACTTTCACCTCGATTACCTCAATGACACCAATACCGCAAACCTCCTGGAACAACACCGGCCTCTCCCAGATTGTCATTAACCCCACACACATCACAGGACACACAATCCCATTTTCATAGCCAGAGACAGAGTTAAGTACAGCCATGTCATTGAGCTCACCTGGACAGACCACGGTATGCAACGGTTACCACGCATTTTTTACAACGCGGTACCGTTACCACGCTACTTTTACCACGCAAGTCGTTACCACGACTTGCGCCGGGGGGCGCTCCAGGATAGTAATTTGTTTAATTTACTATCCAACTCCTTCCCTAGAGTCCACGGGGACTGGAGTTGGAATAGTAAATAAAAAAATTTACCATCCAGCGCCCCTCCACGCAAGTCGTGGTAACGACTTGCGTGGTAAAAGTAGCGTTGTAACGGTACGCGTTGTAAAAGTACGCGTGGTACCGTCATACATCCCAGACCACACCATAGTCTACTTCACCATCACTGAATCCCCCGGCTTCTCCACCAAGCCACCCAGCACCCATCACCGCAGCTGGAACAAAGTATCTAAGACCCAGTGGACGTACGCCCTCACTACCTGCTACTCTGACACCTCTACTAACCTAGAACAAGCCGTCAAGAACCTCTCCACCTTGATCACCAACTGCACCGATAGAGTCGACTCCCTCAAGTCCACCAAACTCAAGGAACCCTAAAACAAGCCAGCTGGTACACCGCTGAACTGAGAACCACTGAATGCACATGCAAGCATCTTGGAAGGGGAACGCACATCACCAAGGAGCCCACAGACCGAGACATTTTCTAGACTTCCTTCAACCAATATCAACACTGAAAAAGATGAAAAGCATCTCCCTCAACGACCGCATCAGAGCCAACTCCAATGACAGCAAAGAACTCTTTGACATCGTCAGAGAGTTCTCCAACCCCTCAGCCACCTTAAACATCATCATCCTCTCCCAGGAATCCTGCGACACCCTGGTGTACTACTACCATGACAAGATCGCCACCAGCTACAAAAACTTCAAACCCCAACTCACCACCGCCTACACCCTAAACCGCCCGCTACCACAAGTCAGAATCCAGCCCACCTGCTCATCACCTGGGACCAGGTTACCACTCAAGACACCACCATCATGAACTCCATCCACTCTGGAACATCCTCGGATCCCTGGCCCCACCACATCTTTAACCTCGGGAGCAAGATAATCAGCAATGAGTTCGCCACCATCTTCAATGCATCCATCACCACGGCCATCTTTCCCTAAGAATTAAAAAATGCAGAAGTCAAACCCCTTCTAAAGGAACCATTCGTCGACCCCCGGGTCCTCAAGGACAACCGTCCCATCTCTCTGCTCCCCTTTCCAGTCAAAGTTCTCAAAAAAGGCCATCATCCGCCAACTCACAGATCACCTGGAGAACAGCAGTTTTCTGGACACCTCCCAATCCTGTTTTCAAACCAACCACAGCACCAAAACTGCCCTGATTGCTGCAAATGATGACATCAGAACAGACCAGGACAAGTAAGAAACAGCGGCCCTGACCGTCCTTTACCTCTCAGCTGACTTCGACACTGTATCCCACCACACCCTCATCAAGAGACTCCACCACATTGGAATCCAAGAAAATTTCCTCAAATGGATTACCTCATTCCTCACGGGAAGATCACAGAGAGTCCATCTACCGCCTTTCACCTCAGAACCTAAGGCCATCATCTGCTGTGTCCCTCAAGTCTCGTCCCTCAGCCCTACACTGTTCAATGCCTACATGACCCCTTTGGTCAACATGATTAGAACCCACAAACTAAACATCATATCCTACACCGATGACACCCAGCTCATCCTCTTCACATCGCAAGACCCCTCCACCACTATGACCAACTTCCACAGATGCAGGACAAGTGTCACCAACTGCATGAAAAACAACTGCCTAAAACTCAACACAGAAAAAACAGAAGTGCTGATCTTCTGGAACAATGCCTCATCGTGGAACATCTCCTGGTGGCCTTCCAAACTTAAACCCTCACCAACTCCGTTAGACTGTGCCTGCATCCTTGGCAACAACTTGTATAACAAGCTCACCATGAAAAACCAAACCAACGCAGTTTCCTCCTCCTGCTTCCTCACCCTACGAATGCTCCGTAAGATCTTCAAATAGCTCCCCATCAAAACTAGAAGAACCATAACTCAAGCCCTAGTCACCAGCTGGCTGGGCTACAGCAATACACTCTACATAGGAATCACCGCACACCTCCTGAAAAAACTGCAGCCCATACAGAATTCAGCTGCCAGATTCATACTCAACCTTCCCAGAGGAATCCACATTACCCCCACCACTAGAAGTTACACATATTGCCCATTCAGCAGAGGTGTCAATTCAAGATGCTGATCCACACCTACAAAGCCCTGTACAACAAAGGTCCAGCATACATCAACCACTGCATGAACTTCCTCCAACGCACCACAGATCTGAGCTACACCTCCCTCTCCCTTGCTCTCACTCCCCAAATCCACTGAAATAAAAATGGACGTAGCTTCTTCTCCTATCTCGCTGTCAAGTCCAGAGACAACTTCACCCATCACCTCCGAACCTCATCTTCTCTACTGGAACTCATGAAAGGACTCAAGACCTGGCTGTTCAACTGAACTCCCTCCACTGCAGGGTTCACAGCACCTGGAAACCCTCACCTGTGATTAGCTGTGCTTTACAAATCCTGTTTGATTGTTTGGCAGAAGGAGTGACCCCAAGTTTCAGGTGGCTTACTTCCTGTTACCTCCACAAGGCCATATAAGCTGAGAAGCCTGTACCTTTGAGAGCCCAGTCACAAGAAGCCGGACCACTGCTGGATACCAAGGTGCAGCCCGGGAGATCGAGTCCTGACCCTTACAAGGTGCCCCAAAGTTCACTAAACCCATGAAGGCCGTAAGCATGTAGCTTGGTCACTCTGCAAAAACATGATTGCCAACTAAAGAAAACCACTGGGACTGCTGCAACCAGAAACCAGTAGACCTAAGGAAACTGGACCTCGCCTGGACCACGTCAAAGATCAATCACTGAAGCCATAGACCACCCCCCACAGTCCGAAGGCCAAGAGGTGGCCACAGGAAGGTCCACCGCACCACCTCAGCATCCACAGCATTCTTAAGAACCTTGTATCCCTCACATCAGGACCACTCCATTGACTTCAATAGTAGTCCTGCCTTAGGATTTAGAACTGGACTAGAGACTGCTAAAATCGACAGATAACTGCCCACCTGGACCCCATTGGTACCTGTGACAGGCTCCCTATCGAGTTGGCACCCCCAAGAATTCCCAGATAGCTGTTTAGAACTTGCTTGTTGTGCTATTGCACTCAATTATAATGATGTATTGCTCTGCGTGATAAAGCAGTGATTTATTGTTTCTTCAAAAGTTCATATCTTTGTATCCCTCTGGAAGGTTTTTGACATTCCGAAGTTTATTGTGGTATAGAAATATACATATTTGTATAAATTGGTGTAAGATTTAGATGGTGTTGTGTTTCTTCTTATTTTACTGTTTTGGTAGTATTTACACTTGTTCCTTCAATAAATCCTGACTGCTCTGTGCCTCAGCTACTCAGGACTGAGCTATGGTTCAACAAACGAACCTGACTGTTCCGGATACAGAATTGTGACATTATTACACTGTGAGGTCACACAACCACACCATATAATAATCTACACTTCTCACATTCCTGTATCAGTCGGCTAGACGTGAGGATGTTTGCTAAACCTGCAGATGCACTTTTAACAAAACAATCCCCACCCTAATGAGGGAAAACTTTAAATGATGCACGCAGTCCTGTTCTTGGCAAGGGTGGGCAAATTGCTCCTCAATGCAGGCAGTCTGGAAGGACTTACACCTCACTCTAAATAACCTTAGTATGACTTTTCAAAGCCAAATTTGCTTTAAAAACTCTGTCCATTTCAACAGACAATGTCACATACACCCAATGTTTGCAAAAGTACTTCTGTAATGTATGGACTAAGTCACAATTTATACTGATAAGCTTGCTAGTACTTAGATAAGAAGTGCTAGGGGATTTTAAATGTTTGTTTATAAAATCCTTGTCACAGTTGTGCAGCTCCAATTAGTCAGTGAGACTGCTAACTCCATTTCGATAATGAAAAAATTGGATCTTTTGAGGTGGGGTGAGCTAGAAAGGAAATTAGTACAGTCCTAAGTAGGATTCGTAGGCTTATTTAATTTCCAACAGGACTGAGGACCTCGACTATTGGACCCTAAATGATAAGCTCAGTAAGGGTAATATTTTAATAGCTTCAGTTGGTAGAAACAGGACTTAAAGATAATGGCAATCAGAGGTTCAAGAGGCACAGTAGAGCCAAATATAATTCCCAGGAATCATACTAGGCAAACTCAAGGCAAATAGATTCCCAAAGATTCTCCCACCTCTAACTCAGTATCTGAAATGAGGTAGTAGCATTTTCAGTATCATTCACAGTATTAAGTCATTCACTTTCAGGCATGAAGTTTTAGAGTAAGTCTTCCTCAAGCAATGTTTATTGAGTACAAGGATGATATGGTCCATATTTAATGAGGATATAGAAGAAGGGATCACGCTACAGGGAAACATTACCTGTTTAGGTGACAGGCTCTCCTTGTACACATACAAAGCATATAAAGCTACGTTGAAGAGAGAGAGCTCACAGGGTTTTCCCATGTAAAAGAAAGAGGTTAGATGACTTGCCTCAGTGGCACCATGTCTGAGAGTACCACACAGAGAATGTAGCCACCAAGGTTGATGCTCTGATTCCTTATTGAATATTTTAGAGTAAATCTCCATCTTGAATTTGTACTTATCATTCTCAGTAATCAAGTGGTGAGTGAGGAAGAGAAATGTTTGTGATCTAAAATGCACCAGTATTTATTCTCATACTTATACTCAATATTTATTGAACTTATCATTCTTCTGACAAGCTCATCATCTCTAGTGTGAGAAGGTAGGAGGAGGAGGAATGAGACAAAAGAAGGAATGTGAGGATTGAGTTGTGATTTAATGTGCTAAACATTTAGAATACATATATGTCTTGTTCTCCTCCATCACTCAAAAATACAGGACTAGGGGAGTGGGTTGTGGAATCGAGAGGAGGAATCATTATGTGATGTGAAGAGTGGGGATGAGGACCATGGAGGTGACCGACAAGTGAGGTGATGTGAGGAGGGATCACAGGGGACAATGTCTCAAAAACCAATGCTTCTCACTATCCCTCATTGGGGATGAATAACATTAATGGGGCACGATCTATGTGATAATATGAAAAAAATCCCAAATTAAATATACATATCATGGGGTCTGGAATGGGAAACATCATGGTATACACTGGCACCAAAGTAATAGCTGTCATGTGTGTTGAAAACAGAGAGTTCTTACAAGCTAGTCCTTTGTCTGTATGCAATTATGTTTAGATTGGTTTTGTTGAAATGTCTGAGTTTACTGTCAACAGTAGTGTAGCACTATCATACATAAGAAGTTACTAATTTGTGAAAACAATTGAAAATGTAGGTATGCTCACAAAGCATATTTCCTTTCTTATTCATAGAATGTAGATGCGAATAGTAAGGACCCTATGGGACTGATGTAGATTTTGGCAGGCAGGTTACTCCATCACAAACGTGGCGGGTATTCAGTCCACCTAGTAACAAGTTCCCTATAGCCAAAGGCACTTTTAATACATTGCCTGCCAAACTCTAAATCCGGCCTTAAACTATTTCTCCCACCATTTAAATACACTAATGATGTTGAATATTGAAATAAGCAATTGGAGTTAGTAAATTTAATATCATTAATCATAGAGTCAAGATTGGTGCAACTTTACTATAATAAATTGCATTTAGGATTCCAGAAATCTGTCCATGAGGTTCTATTCTCTTACTCATAAAGGTAAGCTGAGAGGCAAAAATATGGGAATTTCAAGGTCCCACAAATGGGGAAGGAGCGTCCCCATGAAGGAAGTGGTTTCTTCAGCGGTCAATCCATTTTTCCTGTGTAGCGATCAAAAATTGCATGTATCATTTCATACAAAATTTCCACCTAGTAGAAATTATGTGTGCGTAATTTGGCAAACTAGAGTTCTCTTAGAAATCTACTGCTGACATAGAATTCCTAGAGTTCTCAGTGAATTAGTTGTGAATCTCATAAAAGTAAAAAATGTACTGCAAACTGAGAACGAAACCTTTAGCAGGAGATTTCAAGCACGTACAAGCTTCCCTTTGGGAATAGGGCCCATTGCATTTGTATTTAAACAGTGATGCCCCCAAGTAAACTTGCATAAAAAGTGCAAAGAGCCTGTCGTTGTCGAGCCTAATCGGAGAGCAATACAAATGTCATGCATACACAATTTGTGCATGTCTTTATCAGTATTTATAGGGTAGTGATGAAGAGTGCAGTTCGATAAAGATTCTATACAGTAAGTGGGGCAGGTAGAAGGACCCTGGATCTTTTGCATGTTTTTCTGGAGTGGGCAGTGGGAGATAGCTAAAACAATCCTTGATCACTGAAGGTTGCATTGCTGTATCAGATAAGATTCTTTCTTCATTCCTTTAATTGTAACTATCAGTCAAAATGTTTTAGATGTGATTCTGAAAGTATACAAGCCTCATCACTCTACTCACTCAGTGCCGTGGTCAGAATGTCTGCTTCATCCTAACAGGGATGTTTTTTAAGTCTGACTTCGATGCGGTTTTGTCTCAATAGCCTCGTACAATACCACAAAATCATACATTAAAAATACATATAAGGCTCTTTCAGACAGACCTGCCTAAAAACTAACGCACATCAATGCCTTGGGCAATGGGGCAATACTTTCCTTTTGCAATGCTTTTTACTTTCTATTATTTAACATTTTAACTACTTGTAGTCATTCTTCTGAGGTAACCCATGTCTTGAGGTTACAATAAATCAAAGCCAAAAGGACATTTTCTTTGAACCACTTAGAGCCATATTGTCCTGAAAAGTGCAATAAAATTGGATAAAGGTTTATATACCTGTTTCATGTAAATGTAATGGTTATTTTTTAAAGTAAAATATTTATTGAAAGCAGGTTGCTGCCACGTTTAGATGATAGCATGGTTTATTTTTTCTTTTTGTGCAATGTGCTTGCAATTCAAGAAAGTAAATTACCACTACACCAGCTTGTCAAGGCCAGAGCTACTGGGTTTGCCAACGCTTGTTTCAAATATGAACTTACATATGCATTTTGAAACAGGTATGCTTGAAGGTGCTGCCTCCTCCAATGGAAGTGATCAAATGTGGCTGGTGGGGAAGCGCCTTAGATTTGTTAGCGATTTTCTTTTTGGAATTTCAGAGACTTTAAAGTGCTTCTCTCGATGGTGGTGTTTATCCTCTCAGGATTTTGATGCTCCACGGCTGAGAATGGTCAACAAATCAGTACATTCAATCAATGTGAAGCACATTAGGCTCCACAAGAAAGACAGACAGTATTTTAGTTTCAAACTATGAAGGTTTATTAAAAGTTAATGGTTTACAGAAGGCAAAACTCATATTAGTATTGATTAAAATGAAAATATAAACGCATCAGATAATATGAAGTTGTGCTGGTCCTGCCCGCTGGCCTCCTTGCCCTCTCCCACCTTGCATCTCCAAAGTCTTGTTCTTCGGTGGGTGTGGGTGGGTCAACGATTAGAGGTCAAGGTAGGCCTTCTTGCCCCTTTCCTTTATCCTGGCTTCACTCCAGGTGATGTTCTCTAATTGGGGGGTTCAAATCCCGCCGACCAATAGCCAGCCTGCTTTCTCCCGGTCTCCCGTCTCCTTTCGCAGGCTTTTCGCCTCGCGCTCCAGCAGGCCCTGCCCACAGGAGGCGTTCCCTGCGGGCCCTCTGAGCTCACGCTCTGCCTTCCCGGCATGTGCCATAATGACACCGCTTTACCGACCACTTTCAGGATGCTGTGGAGTTTGATCTCAGACTGAAGTAGTGATTTTCTTTGACCTACATATGGACATAGCTGTCTGTTGTAAAAACCAAACTAAACAAGAAGCGAGAGTGTTGTACGGCCAGCCCCCTCACAAACAAGAACTTCTGCACATTAGAATATTGAAATGAAGTAGATTCGCTGCCTAGCCAATCAAAAAACGTTGGTGGTGGAGAGCACCAGCATCTTTACCTCAAGATTTATCCAGCAGCCATCTGCATTACTCTTCTAAGCTACTTTAAGAATTAAGTAACAGGATGGGTCTAGCGGCTTACATAGGCTTGATGTCTAGCTCCTTCTTATAATTTGACTTCTGTAGACCACCACTGAATCAGTCGTGGAAGCCAGTCTCCCTACCCTAAGCAATCTCTAGGATTGGAACTTCAGAACTAGTCACAAAAATACAGAAATAAGTATAGACCATATCAATACAAAAAATGTGGGCTATTTTATTCACATCAGAAACTAAAACAGTTACATAAATCAGAAGTTTAATTTAACGGGTTCTATTTCTAAAAGGCGAAGTAATATACTAGACTCTAGTACAATACGGTGTCTGTTTTCCTCTTAATGTTTGCCCTCTTTTTGTTGCCATATGCCAGCAGCCCCTGCTAGATTCCGTTTGATGTACTTGTGCTTCTCCCATGAAACAAGCTAAGGATACCAACGTAATGCTTAGTGTACGATTTCTAATTCCATCATATTTATTGATCATTTAAAATTGTTGAATTTTTAGGTTCTGCTTTTTTATGTGTACTGCTAAATATTTTAATGGTCTCGTCCCCCTGAGTATGCGTTGCAGACCCAAAGGTGTAGAAGACTATGTTTTTCTACATATGACCTATTTACATTGATATTTATGAATTCTCATCAGCTTTACCGGAAATAGTACGGCAGTTGCTAGGGTAGCAGTGAGGTGACGCAATCACTGAAGATTATCAAGGAGTTTAGGAAACAAAAAAGACCGGGTATTTCATGAACATTATAAGCATAGGTTCCACACGCACCTAAACAATGGAACAATATGGTATAAGCGCTAAGCTTCAATAGGACTACTCCTACCTCTGCTGGATAAAGCAGTCTAATGGCTAAGCTATTCACTTAGAGACCAGGGTTCGAATCCCGACCAGGGTACTTGACTAGAAATATGAGAAATGTAATGGTGTAATTGAAAGTAAAATCCCCATTCGATGAACACAATGTTGTATCATATCCCATCCTTCTCAACAACGTACTCCATCTGATAGGTATA
Source organism: Lissotriton helveticus (assembly GCF_964261635.1). Lineage (NCBI taxonomy): Eukaryota > Metazoa > Chordata > Amphibia > Caudata > Salamandridae > Lissotriton > Lissotriton helveticus. The sequence goes on along the minus strand of NC_136072.1, from coordinate 604,160,949 downwards.
AGCAATATTAGAACAAATACATACATGTCCATCCTATACAATTTGGCACAAGAAATAATATGGCTGTAGCAACTGTTACTGAAAGATTGTTTTCGGTATACTTGTACGTCCACATTTTTCAAAGGCACTTTTAAGACCGTTTAGACATTCCCAGGTCAATTTGGAATTTATTAGAGCCAGTCTGTACCTGGCTTCCAGATGCAGGGCCTTCTCAAAACTTGAACATACTCTGGCTCCCACCCAAAAATATTGCCCAACTGTTTAGACCTGGCTTGTGATCTTATTGAAGACAGCACTTCCGAAAGAGGGCTGCTTCAAAGGAATTGATTCGATAAAGGTATTTTCCTGATTTCACAGGAGGGTTTTAGCTTGAGTTGGCGCGAGTTGCATGAGAACCGCAAAGCACAAATCAGCTGTGAACAAGAAGTCAAAAGGCAATGTGTTTCTTCTGCTTGACTTATGTGTTTACCTGAAAAGAAATATTCTGATTTAGTTCAGTAAGAATGAAACAGGACTTGCTGAAGAAGTGGCTGTCAGTACTGTGAACACATTTATTTTTTATGTAATGGCGCGAGATCCAGGGGTGGACAGTATACATTCGTCATCGTTGGAAAGCACATGAGCGGCAGTCAATAGCAATTTCATTTTTCAGAAGAAATAATGCCAAGAATAGTATTAGTTACAGACATCTGCAAATGGTAAGTTGTCAAGCATTCCTCTTCTCAATGTTGGGAACATAAAAGGTCTCCCTGTGCCTCTACTATTCTGATTGCTTCCATTTGTCAGAACATGGTCAGCTAACCTGTAGAGTCGATTGTGTGAGTGGGGGCAGTAGATGGATAGATTGTAGGAGACTGAGCAAGACAGGGTGAAGAACCATCACATCTGACCAGGAAAAACATGGCAAATGTCACAAATTCTATCCACACACTGGCATCCTAATAAAAAAATCAATGACATTCACACAGTCCCATATTTTGCATTGGTGTTGCACTCCCAACCTGAGAATTGCTATCATATGCGGTGGTTGACACAATGACAGTGCATATTGTACTTATAGGGCAAGATCACATATGTTGTGCTGAATTTTAAGCCCTCCCACAGTTGTGTAAATGTACTACTTTTCCGGTGGTCCTAAAATCTGGTTGCAGCAAAGGGTGTAGTCAAAAACTACATTGACTGCCCTGGGGACCTTCAGTTCCCTTCCAAACCAGAGGGATGCGCTTCTGCCTCTGCTAAACAGCACATATGCACCTCTGCTCAAGGTCCGACTTTGGACAGCCAGATAACCACATTGGTCCCTTAGACCACGTCATCATGGATCATTTGTGCATGACGACTCAATCAAGCACTAGCCACAGATAACCTATTTAATTGAATCCTGTCCATGTACAGTTCATTTCTATCCTTTTGATGGTACATGGGAGAAGACAGATGTGGGGAAACACGTTGCTGATCTTCCAAGGCTTGCCGTTTCACAGCATTTTATCAGCAGCACCATATTCAGACGCCAAGGTGAGACCTGCACAGTCATGGACAAAGATCAATGGATTAACCAGGCAGGCGTCGGGCTGGAGTGCAGGAAGATGCACATCAGTAGTGAAAGGCAAGAGCTCAAGCTTACCAGGATACTGTAGTGTTATTGCTGAACTCCATCAGGACCACTTCCTGCTTTGACACCAGAGGTCAGGAATTTCAGAGACTCTTTAAAAGGATATTTTGTGCACCTTGTTTTGAAATTTCAGACCACAAATTCTTGCACAACGCAGGTCTGCAGCCTTATAACTTTTTGATTTTATGGAGCAAGATGCAGAACCCAGCCACCAAACCGCGTTTTTATTGATTCTCCTCTGCATGTGTTCCTTTAATCGTCTTTATTCCCCAAATCTTCATTTTAACACTCACAGCGGCAGTTGTCTTTTTACTCTGTAAGGTCCATACATTCTTTTAACTTTATTTTATTTTTATACTGGATTGAATTGCATTTGAATTATACCTAACCTTCCTCCAATGGCAGCTGGTGAAAGTGATGGGTTTTAGGTCCATGTTATGAAATATGGTGTGCGAGTAGGCACAGATAGTGGAAGGATTACCGAGCAGACTGTCGACGCAGTACTCCAGGGATTTTACCCTTACAAATTGAAAAACCGGATTGTATTTCGGAAATCTTTGCACAAAGAATGAAGAATTGTAAAGAACAAAAAATATTGTAACTAGCCTTGAAAAAGCCCTGGCGCAAATCGCCATAGGGTCTAAACACGTGTCGGCTGTGCATGTTTTTATCTAAACAAATAAAGAGCAACTTTTCTACAAAATAAGGATTTCTGACTTTGACTATACAAGCAAGGATTGAGCCTAAGGACACTTAGAATTGATACCAAACACACTCATTACCCCCTTCAAAACTTTATTGTTCAAAAACTCAAGAGGTCCAGAGTTTTTTTGAGTGTGTTGCCATTACAGAAACTGTGTGAAAACTGATATGGACTTGGATTTTCCTGTGGACCACTCCCTCCCTGTAGAAAACAGATAGTGAGAACAATTGTCCTAATAGGGCCTGGGGATAGGATGTTTCTCACTTTCTGCCCCAGGAAATACATTTATAAAAATGGGGTAAAATAATCATTTTTCAGTAGGAGCCCCCAAAAATTGTTTAAAAAGTCATAATCTCCTAAAATCAGTTACAATAATTCAAGAGTTGAAGAGGGCGAGACAAAATCATGTTTTTCCTAGTATATGTTCCACCAGCACAGATGCATTTTCGGGGATTTGGAGACTACTACATATCCTTTAATCTTAAGGAGGTAGCTTGTGAAGGGAGATGGTGTCAATTACTTTTATTGTGATATTATCATGGGTCCAAAGTTTGTGCGATTTTTCAATGACGTCATTATCATGCACATTAGTGATGTAATTTTTTTTAATCACAATTAAAAGCAATGATGACAGTTCGTCTGAGGTAGTACACCACACAACTCGTACCATACAATGTCATGTCATAAAAAATTAGGTGAAATAATTTACTGGTTAATAAAATCTTACTTTGCATCCTGCTTCGTGTGCACATCTTCATTGGCAGCAGTCAAAGCCAGCTAAATCGAAAGATCAGATTGCAACCAGCCCCATAAGCTAGCTTCAACATATTAAGGCCTTTGGTCGTGAAAGTGCTACTTGTGGCTTCATTATACCCCTGATCATACCCAAGAAGGTTAGAGCTAATTAACCTGTTGACTTTTGCCCCAAAAAAACAAAAGTCCAAATCTGGTGCTTTACTGCAGCGTGCAAAGCCCTCAAACACCACCTGTGTATGCTGACTGTGCCCAGAGCTGCAGTGCTTTCACCCAGCGCTTGATTTGTAAAAGAGAACGTGCCTTGCCCAAAGTCCACGGCTGGTGCACTTAAATGTCAGCGCACCGAATACCAAGGCTTTGTAGTCTTGAATCCACTTCATGCCTCTTTAATCCGCTGGATACTGGTGGCCCTTTATCTCACCCTTGCAGGTTCCTGTTTTTTAGGTCGAAGCCTAGAGCTGCCCACATGCGCAGTCTCGCTGGCGAGATTTACTGTTTTCAGGAGGTTTCAGTAACAGGCTTTAAGCCCCGCCCCTCTTTCCCATTGGCTGGCGACACCGTTTATGCTAAACGGTGGACAGCTATTGGGAAAGAGCTTGTGGTGATGTACACTGTTCTCTATTTCTGCCGTCCCACTTGGATGGACTGGCCTGCCTTCCTTCTGGCGTAAAAGCTTTGTTATCTTTATGGGGTCAAAGAGATGGCCCCATAAAGATAACAAACCTTTTGCGCCAGAAGGAAAGCAGGCAGAGGCCGTCCAAGTGGGACTTCAGACAAAGAGAAAAGGGTACGTCATGGCCAGTGCTTGTTGTTCAGCTGCGACCCATGCCTTTAAAGGCACCAGAACTCTCTACCCAGGTTTACCTCCCCAAACGAGGCAACAGAGATGTCTTTCGTGCGACCTGCAATGCGGCGACATTGATTAAAAAGGTTTGTCCACTCTACCGGAAATGCGTTGAAGGTACGCGCTTAATGATGTCTGCACACTCCGTCTCTAGTCGTCCTCTTGTAGCCCGTGCTTCACACTCCCGTCTCATGGAACTTCTCACTCAGTCCCAACTTGTCCTCTCGTGGTCTCTGTGTTTCACTATCTCTTGTGCCCCTGATTCACACCCACACCACGTGGCCTGAGTGAGTTCTTCTGCTGCGCTATTGGCATCCGCTCCGGAATGCGCCCATCTTTATCGGGCCATCTTCTGTCTCCGCTCCTCTTGACTCCTTCACGGGAGGGTTAAAAGCAGAGTTCCGCAAGCAGCCAAGATAGTACAGCGGGTGAATGCACCTGTATGGAAACTGTAGGTCACGGGGTCAAATACATGTAGGTTACTAGATTCGATCCGAACTTTGGGGTAACTCTTCTGCTAGCAATAAGTGTGGGGAATGTAGGTTACTGGATCTGATATCATCAAGATAGCTCCGCGGGGTAATGCGTCTGCTGTATGTTAATGTATGCACCTCATCGGGGAACAGAGTAACACAACACCCCCTGGAGTCGCATGGAAGCCAGACCACGGGATCCTTTTGAGCCTTGCGCACAGAAGCCCCGAGGGCTCCTAGTGAGGAAGTGGCCGCCCCTGGCACTGGTACATTCTAGATTCAAGTATCCTGCTCTTCACAGAAGTTAACATTAATTTCCATTAACAAACAAAAAGGGGGGTTGTGCTGTTCCTCAGTGTCAAAAAGCTGCTGGAGTCACAGGTGACTTGGTCCCACTATATCCAAGAAGGGTATCGTTGGGGATCCATATGTTGGATCTTAATGCCCTCACACACCCTTTCGGGTGTCATACTTCATCATTTGGGATGCTCCTCGTTGGGTCGGCGGTGCAATATCCTTCTTGGATATAGTGGGACCAAGTCACCTGTGAATCCAGCCGCTTTTTGACACTGAGGAACAGCACAACGCGCTTTTTTGTTGGTTAATTCCAATTGAGGCCTCCATTGTGCTGGACCTCCCACTATTGCCTGAGTGGAAAACAGGCCCGCGTCCCCTACTTTTGTTGTATAACATTAATTTCCAATCGTGATTTTCAGCAGTTTCTTCGATGCGTGATTCAATCAATCAATCAATCGAGCTTTATATAGCGCAGCTAATCACGCGATAGGGTATCCAGGCGCTTTTTATTCTGAGAATCCATAACACTCTCAGCCTATGGGTAAGGCTCTTTTCTCTTTGTCATGGGATAGAGGTAGCCATGGGCTTGTGCTTGTGGCCAGCCAGTAGGGCTGGGGCAGAAAGAGCTACTTGAGGACACCTCTGGAAGTCTGTCAGGGTGCAGGAAAGAGCTGGTCTCTACTCTCTGGTCAAACACAGGTCACAGCTGTGATGTATGCAGGCCGGTATGAATGGGGCCCAAGTGAGCTGCCTGTCAGTCAGGTGCCAGACTCTGCCCCAGCCCTCCCAGCCTTCCGAGATCCCTCTCTGTTGAAAAATCTCTGTGCCATTGCTGGCGATCTCCATATGCCCCTACTAGCCTCATGGGCTGCAGGGCTGCTCCCAGCCCCCACAGAGCAGTGGGAGGTCCTGGTTGGATTTGGCCAAATCGTGCCCCCCCTTCCCGCTGCATGTCTCTGTCCATTAACTTCCTTGTATCCCAAAAAAGCATGACAGCTGTTGTGAGGTTACTGTAAGCTCAGGCATCGGAATGAGAGGGGGGTGCTGGAGCTGGGCCTCCCTGGGCTCGAAGGGAAGCTCCGCCAGCAGCCTGTCGTCCAGGACCTAACAGGTGTCCAGGAGCTCGGCTGCCCCTTCATATTCCAGCTTCCGGGCCGGTCGGGCGGCCCCGCTCCGGGCCTACGCCGGCACCGAAGTGCTGAACTTCAACCAGGCCGACGCCATGAACCAGGAGTTCCTGCAGACCAGGATCAACGAGAAGGTGGAGCTGCAGGACCTCAACGACCGCTTCGCCAGCTACATCGAGAAGGTGCGCTTCCTGGAGCAGCAGAACCAAGTCTTGGTCAACTAGGTCAACCTCAAGGGCAAGGAGCCCACCCGCATCAGCGAGATCTACTGAGAAGGAGATGCGCGAGCTAAGGCGGCAGGTGGACATGGTGACCAACCAACGCTCTCGCGTGGAGGTGGAGCGGGACAACCTAACCGATGACCTGCAGAAGCTCAAACAGAGGTGAGTGGGGTCCTCTAATACTCACTCTCTACTACACACTCTACTACTCACTCTACTACTCACTCTACTACACACTCTACAATACACTCTCTACTACACACTCTGCTACACACTCTCTACTACTCACTCTACTACTCACTCTACTACTCACTCTACTACTCACTCTACTACTCTCTACTAAACACTCTGTACTACACACTCTCTACTACACACTCTCTACTACACACTCTAGTTGCACAATACTACACACTCAATACTACTCTACTACTCACTCTACTACTCTCTACTACACACTCTCTACTACACACTCTACTACACACTCTCTACTACACACTCTCTACTACTCCACTACTCACTCTACTACTCACTCTACTACTCACTCTCTACTACTCACTCTCTACTACTCACTCTCTGCTACTCACCCTCTACTACTCACTCTACTACTCACTCTCTACTACTCACTCTACTACTCTTTACTACTCACTCTACTACTCTCCACTACACACTCTACTACACACTCTCTACTACACACGCTCTATTACACACTCACTACTACACACTCACTACTCTCTACTATTCTCTACTACTCACTCTCTACTACACACTCACTACTCTACTACACACTCTCTACTACACACTACTACTCACTCTCTACTATACACTCTCTACCACACACTCTACTACTACTCTACTCCACACTCTCTACTACTCACTCTAGTACTCACTCTACTACTCACTCTACTACACACTCTCTACTACACCCCCTCTAGTCTCTACTACACTCTCTGCTACACACTCTCTACTACTCTCTACTACCCACTCTACTACTCACTCTCTACTACTCTCTACTACACACTCTCTACTACACACACTCTACTACTCACTCTCTACTACTCTATTACACACTCTCCACTACACACTCTCTACTACACGCTCTCTACTACTCTACTACTCACTCTCTACTACTCTCTACAACTCACTCTCTACTACTCTATAGTAATCTCTACTACTCTCTACTACACACTCTCTACTACACACTCTCTCCTACACACTCTACTACACACTAACTACTCTGTACTACAAACTCTCTACTACACATTCTCTACTACGCTACTACTCACTCTCTAATACTCACTCTACTCCTCTCTACTACACACTCTACTACACACTCTCTACCACACACTCACTACTACACACTCACTACTCTCTACTATTCTCTACTACTCACTCTATACTACACAGTCACTACTCTCTACTACACACTCCCTAGTACACACTCTACTACTCTCTACTACACACTCTCTATTACACACTCTCTACTACACATTCTCTACTACTCACTCTCTACTACACACTCTAGTACTCACTCTACTACTCACTCTACTACACACTCTCTACTACACCCCCCTCTAGTCTCTACTACACTCTCTACTACACACTCTCTACTACTCTCTACTACCCACTCTACTACTCGCTCTCTACTACTCTCTACTACACACTCTCTACTACACACTCTCTATTACTCACACTACTACCCACTCTAATACTCTGTACTACACACTCTGTACTACACACTCTCTACTACACACTCTCTGCTACTCTACTACGCACTCTCTACTACTCTATTACACACTCTCCACTACACACTCTCCACTACACACTCTCTACTACACACTCTCTACTACTCTACTACTCACTCTCTACTACTCTCTACTACTCACTCTCTACTACTCTCTACAACTCACTCTCTACTACTCACTACTACTCACTCTACTACTCACTACTACTTACTCTCTCTACCACTCACTCTACTACTCTACTCTCTACTCATTCTCTACTACTCACTCTCTACTACTCACTCTCTACTACTCTCTACTCTCTACTACTCACTCTCTACTACTCACTCTCTACTACTCACTCTCTACTAATCACTCTCTACTACTCACTCTCTACTACTCACTCTCTACTCACTCTCTATTACTCACTTTCTACTACTGTCTACTCACTCTCTACTACTCACTCTCCACTACACCCTACTACTCACTACTACTCTACTACTCACTCTCTACTATTCTCGACTACTCACTCTCTACTAATCACTACTCACTCTCTACTACTCTCTACTACTCACTCTACTCTCTTCTACTCACTCTCTACTCTCTACTACTCACTCTCTACTCTCTGATGGCATGACATGAGTGACAGTGAATCCGGTATCACCATGATCGGCCTTTGCGGCGCTTTCATAACTCCGGTAGGGGTTAGCACTATAAAAAAAAAGCATTAAAAATGCAATATGTCTCACCTTTCCTTAAGGTAAAGCCATTTGCTTTGCTATACGATACCATTAGCAAAGCAAATGGCTTTAACTTAATAAATGGCGAGACCTATTGCATTTTCAATGCTTGTTCTCTTTATGATGTTTTCTTCATCTTTCTCTCTTCCTCCGTCTCTCCACTTTGATTGTTTTTCCCTCTCTTGCGCTCCAGAAATGCCTGATGGAGAAAAATAAGTGCTGGTCCCCCAAAAATGAGTGCCGGTGACCCCACCGACAGCCCCCGGCTCAAATTAAGCACTGCTTTCATCTCAATCTTAAGTTTTATGAACTGTTTCTAAGATACTGAACACTTGTTACTAGCTTTAACATTGTTGAATATTTTATAACGCATATGAACCTGCAATCCTTGTATAAAAGCACATCTCTAATTTTCCTAAAATACATGGGTTTCTAGCATCTTGAAGGAAGAGCTATACAGCACAACAGTTACAGTCACGGCAAATAATATATCACTAGATTCACGTTTTAATTGGCACCATATCTCAGAAAAGTCTACAGGAAGTGGTGTTCCTGTACAAATAGAAAAGGTTCTGCAAACGTTGATAATCATGGGTGCCAACTTTGAAGGTGCAACTTAGATTTTATGACTTCGAGGCATCATTTATTTTTTGTAGCTATTTAAATTAAAGAACTTGCTGTGCCCAATCCGAAACTAGAAGTAACTGATATCCTCGAGAACTGGATTTCAGTCAGTTCCAGCTTCATGTAATCAGTGGACTGGCGCAGTCTTTTTCTTCTATTCACAGCCTGGCCTTTTTAGGTCAAGCCTGGGCAGCGCATGGGCTGCTCTGCGAGGCATGCTGTATTCGAGTATGGACTTGAAGCTCAGCCCACTCTACGCCCATGTTTTCAATTGGCTTGTGTCATTGTCCTTTGCAAATGCTGGCTTGCAATTCGTTAATAGGCTTGTTAGTCCCTCCTTAGTACCGCTTTGTCTTCATTTGTAACCCTCCCTGAGGACTGGTCCTTTCTGTTGTAACACAGTATGTCTTATTTAGTCTGTAAGCACTATTTTCTTTAATGTGTTACTCCTACTGCAGGCATCACATGCTTTCCTGCAACATTTAGCGCATCATGCGCGGTTTCACTTTCCAAGCAGCCTGGGATAATGGTGGCCGCTTCTTTGAAATGAAATAGGTCTCACATTTACAAGAGTTTGAGCTATTGGCATTGTAAATGACAATGCCTTTTATTTATGTGTTAATTATCAAAACAGATAAATAAAAGGCATTGTCATTTACAATTCCACATGGTACGCTGTGGTCAGCAATTAGACTTGCTGAACCATATAGCTTCCCTGATTGATGTTTAGTCCTGGGCTCTGCCGGGCTTAACCCCAGAGCTCCTGGAGCTAATTTAGGTGACGCTGCAGCACATCATCTGTGGGAGGCCCATCAGCATAGAAGGCAAGGTTTTGTCACGGTGATGATTTCACAGGCTTCAGGGCTGAGATAGTCAGCCTAGCAAATGGCACATGCCCACAGCTCATAAAACTGCCTGCCTGCAATTAAGGTCTGCATGTCAGACAGCCTTAGGAAGACTATCTGTGGTGTTTTTATTTGTTCTATCAGTAGCGAAAAAACAAATACAAGGCAGTAAAAGGAGATGGGTGGAGGCTCAAAGACCACATTAACGAGCCACCACAGCTTCCTCCATTCTCAAGTGATGTCATGCCTTCGCGCTACTTGTACCAATTGAGCAGCTTGGAGATTTTTGGAAGTCATTATTTTTTCTTACTGAATCTGAATTTCTATCTGAGATGACACCAGGGTTCTCCTAGAAAAGGGAGAGATTGCAGCCCTGCCCTTCTCAACCTCTCCATAGCCTTCAACACCATGTCCCACTGCACCCTCCTACAGTAGCTCCACCAGATGGGAATCCAAGGGAAAGCCCTTAAATGGATTGCATCCGTTCCCACCGGTAGAACCCAGAGTATCCGCCTCCCGCTTTTCTCCTTGGACCCAAAGGACATCATCTGCGGTGTCCCACAAGGGTCATCTCTCAGCCCCACCCCTTTCAACACATACATGATCCCGCTGGCCACCCTTGTCAGAGCCAATGAGATGTACATTGTATCCTACGCAGACAACACTCAGCTCATCCTATCCCTGTCCTCAGACCCCACCACTACCAAATCATACTTTCACATGTGCATGACCAACACCACTAGCTGGATGCAGAACAACTGCCACAAACTCAACCCCGACAAAACTGAGGTACTCATCTTCGGGAGCAATACCTCCCCTTGGAACAACTCCTGGTGGCCAACCCAACTTGGCCCCACATAACATGCAAGGAACCTATCCATCATAGTCGACAGCAAGCTCACAATGGAGAGGCAGATAAACACTGTCTCATCATCATGTTTCCTCATCCTACGCATGTTGAAGAAAATATTCAAATGGCTCCCCACCAACACTAGACGAACAATCACCAAGGAACTCATTACAGCTGCATGGACTATGGCAAGGACCTCTATCTGGGGATCACTGCACAACTTCTAAAAAGACTCCAGACTATTCAGAATGCAGCAGCAAGGCTCATCCTTGACCTCCCAATGCAAACCGACATCACCCCCACCTCAAAGCACCACACTGGCTCCCCATCAACAAACACTGTCAGTTCAAACTACTCAGTAAGGAATTAGGGGGACCCCCTCTAGAGCATTTCCTTTTAGGTCAGAGAGAAGAGGGGAAAGAGAAACAGACAAATTGAGAAAAACTCCCTCGTGACCTGTTAATTTCTCAGGGTAATTACTCCAATTATACAGGCATATCAATACAACACATTTATTTTACTTTTGCATTATTTTTTATTTTTCAGATTCCTTTAACATTTAGCTAATTCTTTTTTCATGATTTTCTTAAAAACACATTTTTCTTAAATATCAAAATTCCATCATAAATAGCAACAAATTATTCAAAATCCACATTTCATTGTAACTGAACCTTTATACATATATAACCAGGTAGAGAACAAAAAGTACCACACATACCACTCTCACTCTTTTACAATCACAACTTCACACATCTGGGTTTATAAACACGTCTGTTTAGTTGTTATCTCTATTGCCCAATATGACCACTCTAATTGGTGGGATCTTAAAAGGACACGGTCCTTTTAAGAGTGAGAGTGGTATGTGAATGTTAAAGGAATCTGAAAAATAAAAAATAATGCAAAAGTAAAATAAATGTGTTGTATTGATATGCCTGTATAATTGGAGTAATTACCCTGAGAAATTAACAGGTCACGAGGGAGTTTTTCTCAATTTGTCAGTTCAAACTACTCACCCACACCTACAAGGCCTTTCATTACAAGTGCACAGCCTACCTTAACCACAAAGTTAACTTCCACCATCCCGTCAGAAAGCTGTGCTCAGCTTCTCTCTCCCTGGCTCACACTCCACGCAACCACAGAAGCAGGATGTGCGGTAGCACTTTCTCCTACCTAGCCACAAAGTCCTGAAACAACCTCCCACTCAAGATCTGTACAGCTTCGACCCTGCAGGAGTTCAGCAAGGGCCTGAAGGCCTGGTTGTACAATGGATAGCCCTCAGTAGCAGCTCTCTCCCCATCCCTACCCCCAGCACCTGGACACTCTCACGGGTGATAAGCCGGGCTCTATAATCCGGTTTGATAGATTGATTGATTCAGGTCTGAAAGATGTTTGAAGGATACTCTAATGGCCTCACTCCCATCACAGGTAAGGAGAAATTATCACTCCTGATCAAGCTGCATTCAGTGGGCACCCATAAACACGCTAGCCATGTGATGTGATCTTGACATGACTCACTGATACCAGTGCTCAGATGCAGTTTATCATTGCACTTTCGCAACTGCTCATTTTGCTTGTAATCATGCGGGTGGCGGAACGCAGCATTTGTTTACGCATGATGCTCCCCTACCCACAGAAAAAAGACTGAAAGCAATTCTGCACCACTTATAAGTAAAACTGGCTTAGACTAATAAAGAGGGTCTTGCCAACTGGCCCTGGGTTAATGATCGGATCCTTCCATAATTAGTTTAATACAAAGGTACACAAAATTGTGAAAAATAATTTTGCTGACCTTTATATATTTATTCCCTCCCCCCAAAATAAAATTCAAGTTCAAAAAGCTATATGGGTCATTGCAATACTGTCAGTATTGCATTCACCCTTTTTTACCATGTTGTGTCCAAATGTAAATTGGCAAAGCTTTCCTTCGCAAGTGTGTAGACAAGGAAACCCTGTGCAAAGTATGACTCATACAGGGGTGGCTCCTCCATTGGGGCGGAGGAACATCGCCTCACTTAAATGCTCCCAGAAAATCCCCAGAGTTGAAAAATAAAATGGTAATGAAGTTAATTCATAACTATTTTATTTTTCGGCAAACCATCGTGACTCAGTTAGGGGCGGGCATGCTGAGTGGCAGCAGTGGTGGGCTGCCTGTGCACTAGTTTATAGTGCACATGTCCCTTTGGCTGGCGGTCCTGGACGGCCCGTCTGACATGCACACTATAAACCTCTTAACCCATCTGTCATAGACAGCTGGGTTGAGAGCCTGCACAGGTCTCTATTGTTATCAAGAGCGCCGAGGGATGCCACGCCATCCAATCCTGACACTTCTGTCATGCTAAGAGCAGCGCTAGGATTGGTAAAGTAGGTTAGCTGGGGCCCTTGACTTATCAACATAAAAGAAGATGGCCGGAGTGAGGAGGACGTGAGTGCCCAAGTAGGTAAGTGTTTTTATTTATTTATTTAGTTGTGTATATAATGTATGCCCCCCACCCACCCATTTGCCCACCCATCCAAGCGGCATACTTGCCAGCCACCACTGGCTTTGAAAGACCAGGTCAACTGAATATAGAAGGTTTTTGCAGAATAGCTCAGATAGTCATTGAAAGACGCTGGGAAAAGTGAAGGAGGCAAATGATGTGCAAAATCCAACCTATGGTCAAAAGAATTACGAAGAAAGCAATTTTGTGGGGATGTTTTTGGCAAGGCAGGCGCGGGAATGGGCTACGTGCAATACAATTAGAGAAGTAAAATTTCCCAGAACAGGAAGACATTGCACATTGGATGAAGATATCAATACCGTTTCTTTTAGATCCTTAAAAGTAATATTTATAGTGTCCGGTCTGCTGTCAATTTGGCAGGGTTGGAATCTTTTTAGACTCTCCCCATCCCGGCTCTTTTAGAAGCAGATAATACGTCAATGGACAGTCCTTTTTTTCGCTAACTGAACTAGAGGAGGGACTATGTAGTTTGCCTGGGAATAAGGTGTGTGGCCCGATGGATTTGCTGCAAAATTTTATAAGATTTTCTCAGTGGTTTTAAATCTCTTTTTATTGAAGGTTGCCAATTTTGGGGCCTATTACGATGGCGGAGGGACTTTGTCCGCCCGCCACCATACCGGGAAACGGGTCCGACCGCCATAGGTGCAGCGGTCCCGCCATGGAAATTAGGATGCCACCGCCATGGTGGCATCCCGCATACATTGCATTGTGGCGGGCCGTGCTGTAAGCAGCACCCGCCACAATGCAATATATGCATGTCGTACATTTGAATGCAAAATGTGGCAGGCACCATGCGGTGCCTGCCACATTGTGCATGAAAATGGTGGGGGGTACCCATAGTACCCCCCAAGTGCACCCCCATCAACCCCTGGGGGCCCGCAACGGGTCCCCGAAAGTATACTCCGCCTGGCTTTCCATGGCAGGGTCTCCACCATCGAAAGCCCGGCACCGCCGCCCACCGTTTTGAAGCCCTTTTCTGTCCAGGCTTTCCGTCCGCCGGGGTCCCCACTACTATCATAATATGGTGGGGAAAATGGTAGGCCTAATGACCCCCTTTATTTTTAAGGGGGGTTTACCCCTCCATACTTTAAGCAGGAGAATGTTGTTAATTTTCATAAAATGGGCAAAAATCTAACTGATCCCAATTCCTACCACCATATTACCCCTTTAAATACAGATTATAAAATCATAATGAAATTATTGGTGAATAGAATCAACAAGGTGGCATCCCATTTAGTACATGAGGATCAGAATGGTTTCATAGCAGGTAGACAACTGAGTATTAATACCAGCTACTTAATAGAGGCTTTGGATAAGCGTTCGGCTAATCCGAATCCCTCAGCTATTTTCTTGTTGAACGAAGAAATGCTGTTTGATCTGGTGGTCTGGGAGACTTTTTGCCATTCTTGGAAAATTCAGATTCTCTCCCCAGATCATAAGCTTCATTAGGGGAATGCAGTGCAACGCAGAAGCCAAGTTAATTTTAAAACCCACTGGGATAGGTTCTGTTAGGGTCTTGCAGGGAACAAAGCAGGGCTGCCCGCCTTCACCAGTATGTATTGTTTTTTTCATCAAGCCTCTGGCGATAGCAATTCAAAATGATTCAAGCACTGGTACCTTTTATGGCAAAGATCAAATTGTACGCTGATGGCATCAAGGGTTTACTTGCCCCTAGAGAAGAAGGTCATAGAAGGGTTCTTGATATTCTCACAATATTTTAAATGTTGGGATGGAATAGGGTGAACAGAGCAAAGACTGATGCCATTTTGTACAAATGTACTATACAGGCACTAGTACTGGAGTATAGAGATTTAAAAAGACAAGCCCTATATGTACCCACTTTGAGAATGACATTGTGGATAAGATGTTGGAAGAATGTCAAATTAGAGATTCATTAAGGCTTGTTAAATATAAAAATAAAAGTGAGATATAAGACTATACAAGGGCTTCTTAAGAAAAGAGCACAGTTTTATAAGGTTTTTGAGATTCCTAATGTGAATTTCAAAACCCCTTTGAGCTTCTTAGAATTAGAGGAGGTGCAATTATAGATCCACGTACTGCTAGATATACTTGCTGATGAGGGGTGTTACCCCAAAACCGGTCCTCGGATGCTTGTTTCCTGTACAGGGAGAACCTGGCTTGGCAGTTCAGGCTGGACTGTTCCAATGAGGAATAGGGTCAAGACTGATTTGCATATGACTGGATCGGAACTGGGGTGGCAAAGTGAGCAGAAGAACGATGATGCATTTAACCTAGATCTGTTGATGAGTGTCTGAAAAGTTTCAGCGCTCCATCCATCATCTTACTGTGTTTTCTTTATTCGCCCTACATTGGCAGGGTATGCCCATACATTGATCACTTGCTCACTTTGGCCCTGGATTCAAGCTAGCCTGGCTGATGAAGGGTTTTTCCCTGAAACCGGTCCCAGGATGCTTGTTTCAGGTCCAGGGAGTACCTGGCCTGGCAGTTTGGGCTGAACTGTTCCCATGAGGAACAGGGTCAAGCCTGATTTGCATATGGCTGGGTCTTAACTGGGGTGGCGAAGTGAGCTGGCAGCCAGGAACAAGATATGAACTAAATGTGCATGCTCCAGGCTGCCTGACCTGAACTCTGCCAGGCTGAGGATTTCACAGCGCTGTGGACGTGACCTCTTCAACCTGGCAAAACTGCCTCAAAGCCCTCCCGCTTGTGATCAGGGGGTGGCATCACCAATACCAATTGCCTCAGACTTGGCACTTACATTTTAAGCCCTGGAGTGCTCTTGGCAGAGCTTCAGTCAGTGACACCTTGTCACAGAGTGGGGTGGGGTCCGGGGTCTCACTGACCCAATCCCACTCTGTGACGAGTGAGGAACTGCTGCCTTCCTTCATTGGCTGACCTTATGTCAGCCAAGGAGGGAAGGCAGCAACCCGAACCCTCCTGGAATCTCCAACGCTTTCCTCTGCGAGAGCTGCAGGGCAGGTAAGTTTTATGTTTTTGAATGTTTGGTGTTGCATGTATGCAAGTATAAATGTACTCATGTGTTGTAAGTGAGTGTTGTGTGAATGGTTGCGTGTGTGAATGCATGAGTGTGAGTGAATGAGTGTGTATATTTCCAACTCCCCATCCCCCGCTCAGAGGTGAACCTCTAGCAACTACAGGGATGTGTGCCCTTTACTTATCCACAAACGACAGAGAAAAACACAGGTTTAAAAAATAGACGTAGTTGGCCTGGCCTAAACCCAAAAACCAACAGGCCCCACTCTCTTTACTTCAACTATCAACAAACATGGCTGCTTGACCACATTTCCAGGGCCCTGCCTGTGCATACATAATTTCCCTAGGACCTTTATTTAAGTTCTTTCACAAGTGACTTTTGACTTTGTTTGCCCCAGCATGTATGAGTTATCAGGTCATTAATAACCCCAGTAGCAGAAATATCTGAGGTTGGCCACAGCATGGCTTTAAAAACAGAAACATGATGAAGTGATTACTGTGCATCCCGCTGAACTTTCCTTTCTCAGAATGAATTCAGCATGGCTCACCTTTGTCTAAGTGTCATGATCGTAACACAGAAGGCGTCCAGTCCCGCCGTTCTTTAAATTTTTTTTTTCTTAGAATACATGTTTCTAGCAAACTCGGCAATATATACTAGATTAGCTGAAGTTGCGTATACGAAGGCTGAATATATATATATATACACATGTTGCGCGTGTCATTACTTTTGCTGCTACTTGAATTTGTACTATTTGCACTATTTGTAAATACTTTATTTTTTTATCCATGGCGGAAATAACTTTTTGAATGTTTATACTTCACTATTGTACATAGATGAATTAATTTATCATGTACTCAATTGTGTATTGTATATTGATCAAGTTTTGCATTTTTTACATATTTCTATCGTGTATTTTTGCAAATTGAGATACTTTATTGATTGTAAATATGTTTATTGCTTTATCTTGAATCAAGTTAGCTCACTTGAGCTTCATTCTCTTTTTTCCGCTGTGTATATTTGCCGCAAAAGTTATGCACTTTTTGGAATATATATATTTTTTCCATTTCTATGACACGAGGTACTGCATTGTCACTTTAAATGGCCGGGTTTGATGTACGCAGTTTGTCATGTGATCAAGCCTCCCTGGAGGCGAAACGCGTCATGGCGGCAGCGCTGGCTTTTATGAAATAAAGACACCGTTCACCAGCACCATTTGGGTCGGCTCTTTGTTGCTGAGTATTCGAACTGCTTGTTTTGCTTGCTGTTTGCGGTTCTGTGCGACAAGTTCCTTCATATATATATATATATATATAACAAAAGTTGTGTGTAATTCTGATTTTTATTTGGTTACATGTCAGAATATTGTGTAAAGAAATATCATCTGGCATTGATATTGTCTCCTAAATGTGTTCAACAAAAATATATCCCCATTTCGTGTAGTATTTCCAACAATAACTCCAATAGCTGAGATTTTTGTTTGATATTCTGGTAAAACACCTTTTATTTGTACACAAAGTCATCGATCACACGGAGACTGTACAACTATTTCCACACAGCTAGAAATAGACCTTCGCAGTTAAGTATGTTCTTATGTTTTTGCGTTATTTTGTGCTTTTATCCAGTCTTTCTCTACCAGAGAGCGTGTATGCTTTACACCTTAGCAGCAGATTTGGATGCAGATGTACGACTTTGTCACATTTGCCCATAATCCATCATCTGTTGCATAATCTGAGAATATTGAAAAAAAAGTGTGGTTTCTACCTAAAACCGATCCAAAGTTACTAAAAGCGTGGCGACACGTATTTCTCCGCATTGGAAAGCCTTTCGCAAAGGTTGTTTGGTCATCTTTCAATTGTTTAGGGCTGTGTTTGGGTGTTAAACCTTTATTAATATGATGAAATATTTGCCCAAGCAGTGTTACAATGTGCAAAATATCAAAATAGTGAAGTAATACTATCATAAAATCTGCAGCATTTTGCCTCATAATTTGCTTTTTTCATGTCGCATAATTTAGTCAACCCTGCCACATAATGTAGTCCTCCCCTGCCGCCTAAGTCATGCTAGACCAGGAAAAGGGTAAGGTTTAAGGCCAGCTGTGATGGAGCGTTGTGCAGATACAATGACCAGGTTGGTCCCAGTCAAAGAGTTACCTTCGGGCTTAGAATCATTTATGAAGAAAAGGTTTTTAGGTCCCGTAGGCGTTAGCCGCGCGAAGCACGGTCTCGCCAGAGACCCTATTGTCAGCGAGTCTTCGTTCCAGGAGAGGAGACAGGAGCTGGCCGTGCGCTCGGAATTGAGCGGGCCACGCGCACATGAACGTGCTCGCTGTGGCCAGCTCCTGTCTCCTCTCCTGGAAAGCTGTACCACACAGCCACACCTCCCCTTGCTTACGCATGCGCAAAAACAGAGACACACACACGAGCACACCTACAGACACGCACGCACACACACATACAGAGACCCCCGCCCACCCCCCGCCGCACACACACAGAGACACACGCACGAGCGCACCTACACACACGCACACACACATACAGAGACCCCCCGCCGCACACACGAGCGTGTACACACACACACACACACATGCGCACCCCCGCTCCCCCCCACAAGTAAGGCCCATTTACCGACACTCCGGACTTCAGCCGCCACCGCGGGGCTCTCCCTCGGGCATGGGAGCCCCGCGTCACCAGCACTGCTTCTCTCCGTGGCACTCTGTGGGCGCGTGCGTGGGCTTCCGAAGACAGAAGTCCCGCCCCGCGGAAGGTTTCGGTTTCGCTGTGGTTTGCTCTGCGAATCACAGGGCTCGCACATCCTGTAGATGTTCTTTCGAGCTGCCTGGTGGGCGGAGGGCTGCCTTCCTGCCGGGGTCTGGGTGGTTGTCCGCCCGTCCGCCAAGATGCTGCAGACGGTCCAGGACTGGTTCTGGTGGGACCGGCTCTGGCTGCCCGCTAACTACACCTGGGCCGACTTGGAAGACGATGACGAACTGGTGCTGTCCAAGGCCTCGCACTTTTATATCACCATGCCCGGTGCGCTGCTCTTCATGGTCGTCAGATACTTCTTTGAGAGGTGAGGAAAAGCGCCGAGCGAGCGTGTTTGAGGGGAGTGGGCGAGGCTCGGGGATGCCTGCGTGGCCGTCGCGGGTATCTCGAGCTGTCTGTCCCACGTGGGGCGTGGAGTCTCGGTTTTAACTCTGCCTCCTGGTACTTGTAGTTCTGTTGAGAAACTCTTGTAAGTGTGCTGACATGACACCCATTCAGTGCCCGAGACCGCAGAGTCCCAGATCTAGCGTGAGTATGAAATAGAAACTGTGGGTCACGTAGTCCCTGAGATCTCGCACGTGTAATAAAGTATTTAGTGTCTGGTTTTTCTGTGACGTGTAATATCAGAGACCATAAGCACAGTGGCGCCCCGTGACTTAGAACCACTCACTCCCTACTACATTTAGAAAGCGGAGATGGACTCTGAGGCCGCAGTGTCAGTGGGTGTGTTTGTAAAGTACTGAGCCAGCAGCGGTAAGGCTAGAGGCCGGAATGGAAGGAGCAGAGGGGTGGCGCGGGGTCCGCGCTCCTCTCGGGGTGCCCTGCATACTTGAGTTAGTGCTGAGTAGAAGAGCCTCCGGCAGGAGGCAAAGCCAGGTGTGCGAGCAAAGAACAGTCCGGAAATGACAACCTACCCAGCCCACCCCCCTCAGTTACCCCGTGGATCCGTCTAACTTCGGGCCCAGCGTTTTCTTAAGTGTTTATTAAATTCCTCTGACTGTGGCGTGCTAACCTGTCTCGCCGTCAGTCCCAAAACAGCACTTATTTCTTGAAGTTGTATGTGTAGTGGTGTGCGCATGCGTAGCTTCATCGTGGCAGATATGAATTCGGTGCAGTTTAATCCTTTTGGAGTCTGACTCTGCCCTCCACCCCCGCCCAGACAGTTATAACCGAAACCGGTCCTAACCACCCCACCTTCTCACTGTACCCCCTAGGCGAGAGTAGTGCGATTTATAGCAGGTACACAGGCTTCCGTGACAGCCCTCTGCCCCCTCAGCAACTGTGAAAGTGTGCAGTGAGTGAACTCGAGTGTGCAACAGGTTGTAGAGGGAAGCACTCAGCAGGGGAGGAGGGGTGTGCCGATAGATGTCTGTATCCAAGATATTGTATTGCTCCAGTCGGGTGCTTTAGAAACTGATGATGGAGGAGTGACCCCCCAGGAGCTGACAGTCTAGGGTGTGTTGACAGATGTTGGGTGCTTGGTTGTGGAGTGCGAGGGCTCAGTCTGTGCTCCCGTGTGGGGAAGTTGTGCTCCCAGATATGAATCTGAAGCCCATGGGGTTTCTTTGGAGTGTTGTTGAACTTCCGGTGTGGTGATTTCAGAGGACTGAGGATTGGATCTGATGAGTGAATCAGTTGTATGGCATGTTGTTTTGTTTTTAACATATGAACGTATATGGTTGTCATGTACGTGGATGTACCAAAATGGCAGGGTTAGTGGAAGGGACACTGTACACCAATTGAACTCTATGACATCACATCACGTCACTTCAAGGCAGTGATATCTTAAGAAGTTGACCTAGACAAGAGCACATAATTGAATATAGGTAGGAACCCAATAAAACGTGCATGATTACGATAACGCCACAACAGTTAACCAACAGATACATGTCTCCTTTAGATACCACCTATATTTTAAATAGGGTGGCGGCGTCATATGCCAGGAGAGGCAACATTACTAATTCAGCTATTTGTTAAATGAGAAATTATGCGGTTTTTTTCAATAGGAGGATACATACAGTGTTACAAAATGCAGGTCATTGGGAACCAAATTTATTTATACCACAAACTTTCATGATTCACCACTGTCTACCTGAAAGAGAAATGCATTCATAAATTACAGTGAGATGCCACAAAAGAGAGATTTATAAAGCAATAGAAGCCATGTATTAATTAATTTGAATCATACGTTGAAGATTAACTGTTTTTGGATTAAGTAATGCATCATTTCTAATACATTTTAACCATGTGAAAGGCACCATCTCTTGAAAAGAGGAAGATTTAGTTCAAATGTATCCTTTTCATGTATACTGAAATACAGCAAGTTTGTGTTTTTACTTATTTCATTGTTTTTATTTACTTAGAAGGGAGTGTATCGGATAACTAAATGTATGCATTTTATATTGAACGTAGCTATGGTATGTGTATTTGCAAAGTGCACTATCACCCACGAGGGTATTCTGACGCTGACACTGTTTACATTCTGTTTCTGGTAGTCTGAGGTTTCGGGTCCCAAAGGCAATGCCAGGGTCACAACATTAAATCAGGTGTTGCAGCTGCTACCTCGGGCAACCCCCCCTATATGATGTTCATAATTATTGCGATTGTGAACTTATGGTAAAAACTAAACCAACGGGGGGCGTGGCTTAGCGGGCGATCATGGCGGACGTGGCTTGCTAGAGCTCCCGCCGGCCCGACACTTATCCTGGCATTATCCTGGTCCCTGAACCCTACGGAGTGTGCCACGACCGAGGAGACCTGAGCGGACATCGCTGGGAGCCGTCCGGTGCCTGACACGAAGCGCGGAGTCCATCTGGCGCGAAGAGGCGAGTGGGTGAAGCGAGCGGCCTGGTGCCCGCCGGACAGGCCGGGGCCTCAATTTTGGCGTGCCCGGGCCGGACCCGGGGCGGACGGCGCTGTTTCCAGACGGCGCTCCAGGGCTACCCACTACCGACGGCCCATTGAGGAGTGCCATATCTCCCCCCACACTGCCAGCGGTGGGGGCCCGTGCCTCTGTGGGTGCCCTGGTGGAGCTGCGGCCTTCCTGCTTCGGCGGAGCCGGGGCCTCGAGTTTGGCGACCCCCGCGCCTCGTGGACCCTTTGATCCTGGGACCCTCCGCTGTTGGCGCCTGCAGCGCCCTACATCCTTTGGCGCATTCTGCTGCCGGCGGACACGGCGCTCTTCACGGCGGCCGACCGCGGTGCCGGGCCGTCGGTGCGCGCTGCACCCTCCGCCCTCGTGGACTGAGTCGGGCGGGGGCGGCCAGTGCCCGTGACGAGCCGGGGGTGCCGGTGAGATCGGTGTGGCCCGGGCGCCGGCCCGCTGTGGGGACCGCCAAACTGCACGGGAGCAAGTGCAGGACATTGTGCCCCAGTGGACATAGGGGCTCGCTGGTCCCACTGGCATAGATCGGAGGAGTCGGACACCTGGGGAGAGGCTTCCATGCGCTGGGATCTGGCGAGGCTGCACGACTTGAGTCCCTCCCTGTGACCGACGGCTCGGCGACGGCGAGATCCTGAGTGGACTGGTGTGCTTCGGCCGCCCCGGCTGGGGCCTGAGTGGGGGACCCTCGAGCGGTGCGACCCCCCTACAGGTGCGTGCTACTGGTGGGTCGCCTCTGCCGCCGCCGCCATGACCAGGGGCACGGCCGCCACAAAGTCTGGGCCAATCGACAAATTTACCGGCCCCGGTGGAAGTGCTGGAGCGGCTAGTGGGGGTCAGAGTACTGGACCAGACAACGCGGCGCTGCTGACAGCCTTCAATCAGTCCCGTGATATGTTAGATGCGAAGATTGGAGCGGTGGGAACCGATGTGATGCTTCTGCGCCAGGACCTCCGCAACGCAGTCGCTCGCATAACGGAGACGGAGACCAGGGTCACGACAGTTGAGGGGGATGTTGGCGTCCTTAAGAAGAAGATTGCCGACATGGAACAGACTCAACGAGGCCTGGCACTGCGGGTGGAAGATGCCGAGGGGCGGGCGCGACGGAACAACCTGCGCTTTGTTGGCTTTCCGGAGGATTGTGAGAAAGGGCCCATGGATGTCTTCCTGTCTCGGTGGCTGGAGAGCTGGCTGCCCCCGGACGCCCTGTCGAGCTGCTTTGTGGTGGAGCGCGCGCATCGCACCTTGACGCAGAAACCGCCAGTTGGGGAGCGACCTCGCCCGATCATTGCAAGGCTCCTTAACTTTCACGACAGGGATGTCATCCTCCGGGAAGCGCGGCTCAAGGACACGCTGCTCTATGACAACCACAAGATTATGATATTCCCTGATTACACCAAACTGGTCCACCAGCAGAGGCATTCCTTTCTGGAGGCGAAGGCCAAGTTGCGAGGTCTCAAGATCCAGTATTCGCTACTATATCCGGCTCGCCTCAGGGTGGTCTTCAACTCAAAGACTCTCTTCTTCGATACACCAGAGGCCGTCTTCACTTGGACTGATGAAACTGTCAGGATTCGCCCGCACGTCCAGCCGGGGTTGCACTCCGGGTCGCCACGTGGCTCCTCGACGGACCGGAGCGACCCGCCTGCCAAGGGGAAACGCCATCGCAAATCCCGCTCCCGACGGAGGTCCCTGTCCCGGGATCCCTTGCTGGGGGACACACAACCTGACACAGAATAGCCTGGCGAAGACTCAGGATTGTCGCAGGCCAGGGCTACCTGCTGGCGGCCTCTCGTCGATGTCTCTACCCCGTGGCTGCTGAACTCTGGCCGATGGAGCAGCCGTTGACTGGTGCAGTATTGACTCCTTTCCTGGTGGGGGTGTGGACGCTTGCGGTCCGACACCCCTTGGTTTGTGGTGCCTTACTACTGATGTTGCTGTTTCCCTGGAGTGGGTTCGGGGTGCACTTTATGGGCTGCCTCCTCCGGATGGGGTTGGGGGGTGGTTCTGGGAGTGTGCCTGGTTAGGGTTTTAAAGGGAGTCTAGTTGGGATCCATTGGTATGACTGGCTTTAGACGCTGTGTTTTGGGTCTGAAGTACCGTATACCGCGACAGATGCTTCATTGTTTATTGAGGTATTGGGGTGGGGGAGGGGGGCTCTGGGGTGTTAGGTTGTTGGGGGGTTGGGTTGGGACTAGTGGGGTAGCGGGGGTTGGGAATGTGTTCTGTGGGATGCACGTGTTTCGTATGCGGTCGGCGGCTGGTGGGCTGGGAGTTTGGGTTGGGTTGCGGGGATTGTGGACACGGACCCATTGGGACAATGGCTGACGCCCCACGACTTGTGCCTTCTACTGCTCTCATGCGTGTACTGAGTTGGAATGTCCGGGGGCTCCTGGACAAGATCAAACGGGGGGCTGTGCTCCGCTGGGCAAAAAGGGACCTGGCTGACGTGCTCCTCCTCCAGGAAACGCACATGCTGGGTACGAAGGCTCTGAGCCTACAGAGGTTTGGCTTCCACCAGGTGTTTCATGCGGGGTTTGCCAGGGGCTCGAGGGGGGTAGCCATCCTGGTTCATAAACGACTGGCTTATACCCATGAGCGTCAGTGGCTTGATCCGCAGGGCCGGTTTGTGTTTGTGCAAGGGAAGATTGGTGTGGAGCCCGTAATCCTTGGTAGTGTGTATGCCCCTCCCCCGCTGCAGTGGGCCCTTGCGGAGCGACTGTTTACCCTGTGGGCCGAACTTCCCCGTTCTCTGGCGGTAATTGGTGGCGACTGGAACGACGTGTTGGATGTGGCTCTGGACAGGCAGAGGAGGCAGGGGGTCGCGGCTGCGGCCTCGCCTACGAAGCTGAGTGCAATGATTGATGGCCTTGGATGGGTGGATGTGTGGAGACACCTTCATGCAGAGAGACGAGAATACACCTATGTGTCTGCTGTGCATGGCTCCCTTTCACGCTTAGACTGTGTATTTGTACCGGGGACTTTCCTTGATAGAGTAAAGGGGGCGGCGATCCGACCTCGCGGGCTGTCCGACCACTCCCCGGTGGCGGTTCAAATTGACCTTTGCAAGGCGCGCCAACCATTCAGGTGGCGGATGTCTACATGGCACCTGCAGCAACCGGGCTACTCTCGGCACTTGCGCGGCGCGATTGCCCACTACTGGCGGGACAATCTGACGGAGGAAGTTGATGCAGTGACAGTGTGGGAAGCCATGAAACCCGCCATGAGGGCTGTCGATATTGCCTGGTGCGCATCTGCCCGCCGGACCCGACAGGAAAGTATCGCCACTGCGGCGGAGAGTGTGGAAAGGCGTGAGGCACGACACAGGGAGGCGGCCGATGATATGACGTTGCGGCTGCTGTTACAGGCACAACGGTCTTACTCCTCGGTCTTGTTAGACGAGGCCCGCCAAGCGTGGCTGGCTACGCGTAGTAGGGTGTACCAGTGGGGCGACAAGTCCTGCACCATGCTCCACCGGTTGTGTCAGCAGACTTTTCAGCCACTCACTTTACCGGGGCTGGTCGACGGCGCGGGGGTGGCAATAACAGACCCCTCGATCCTTGCTGCGAGCTTCGCGCGCTACTACGAGCGTCAGTATGCCCCCCGTGAGAGCCTCTCCCCCGATGGCATTGCGGCTTACCTCGCGGCGGTTCGCCCGCAGGCGGTACCTGACGAGGTCCGCGATGCCCTGGATCTCCCCCTGACAGCGGAGGAATTGGGTGACGCGCTGGGTCAACTCAATACGGGTAAAGCACCTGGGCCTAGTGGGTTCCCCAGTGAATTTTACCGGAAATTCCACCTGCAGCTTGGGCCGCATTACAGGCGGGCTCTGGAACTGGCTCGGGAGCGGGGTAGCCTTCCCCCGGACTGGCGCCACGCCGAGATTGTGGTGTTTCAAAAGCCGGGCAGGCCCCCCGAGCGCCGCGAGTCCTACCGACCCATCTCCCTTATTAATTTTGAAGCCAAACTCCTGGCCAAGGCGCTTGCGAATCGCCTGCTTCCCCACATATCGGCCCTTGTCCACCCGGATCAGGCGGGATTCATGCCGCACCGGGCGACGCGACACAACATTCGGCGGGCGCAGGCGGCGATTGACGCGATTGGGACGACTGGGGACCAGGCGGCGCTGTTGTTGGCTGACATAGATAGTGCCTTTGACTCGGTCAGCTGGGCCTACCTCCTTACCCTCCTGCCACTTCTGAACCTGGGTCCAGTTTTCGTCTCCTATGTAAAGCTACTCTATACCGGTGTCACCGCTTCTGTGCGCGTCTCTGGGGCAATTTCCGCGCGATTCCCCGTGGCCAGGGGCACTCGTCAGGGGTGCCCCCTCTCCCCGTACCTTTTCGCGCTGGCCATGGAACCCATGGCCGCCCGAGTGCGCCAGGACGCGCTTTACCGGGGCTTTGTGTGGGGGTCGGGCCACTCGGACCGCATTGCTCTATATGCGGACGACGTGCTCTTTTTCATGACCGATTTACACCGTACAGGACCCCGTGTTCTTGACATAATGCGGGAGTTCGGCCAGGCGTCGGGGCTCTTTCTTAACCCTCGCAAGTCTACCCTGTGGATTCTGGGGGGTGCCTCGGTGAGTTGCCAGTGGGCTGCGCCTCTTCAGGTGGCGGTCGACGGCATGAAGTACCTGGGCGTACACCTCTCGGCCTCGCCTGCTGTGGCATGGGATCGTAACATCCAGCCGGTGTGGGACAGGGTCCAGGTTGATGTTAAGACCTGGACGCGTATGCCCCTCAATATCTATGGCCGGTCGGCTATTTTCAAAATGGTGGCCCTGCCTCGGCTCCTCTACCAACTACAGAATCACCCGTATAAAATAGACCCGCAGTGGTTCCGTGGTGTCAACTCGGTGCTGGGCAGATTTCTGTGGGCCGGGGGTGCCTCTAGGGTGGCACTGCGTACCTGCTTCCTCTCTACCTACTGTGGCGGCTTGGCGTCCGCTGATCTGCTATCGTATTACCAGGCCTCCCATCTTCTAGTGCTCAACGAGTGGTGGTATGGGGATCGTAGCGATCCGGCCTATGCACTGGAGCATTCCTTGATGGGCGGTGCCACTCTCCACACTCTGCTGTACTCGGCCAGGCGGAGGAGGGCCTTGCCAAGGGTCACTCAGGTGGTCTTCGCGGTCTGGCGGCAGGCTCTGCGCCGCATGGGGTGGTGGGGCAGGCTGACGGCCGAGACGCCACTGTGGCATAACGGTCTACTACCAGAGCTGGCCTCCTTGTCCGGGTTCGGCGGCTGGGACGCGATCGGGATTTCGTCCCTCGGTAATGTCCTCAACGGAACCACGCTTAAGTCCTTTCAGGACCTTAGCTCCGAGTATAATTTGTCCAGGTCCCAATTCTTTCGCTATCTTCAGCTCCGGCATGCCCTTGGCCCCAGCCTAGTGGGGTTGGAACAGCTCCCCGACTTTAGTCCCATTGAGGCTAAATTGTTTATGGGCGACCTGGGCGACAAGAAAGTCTCTCAGATATACCGATCCCTGGTCGTCGGCTGCTCCCCCTCCCTTTCGACCTTGAAGGCCTCCTGGGAGAGTGATGTTGGCCCCTTGGATGAGGACGATTGGCGGGAGGCCCTCGAATCTCCTCGGTGTGCAGCTATAGCCGTCCGTCTTCGGTTCATTCAATTTAAATACCTCCATAGGGCCTATTATACTAGGGAGCGGCTGTGGCGTGCGGGCCTCATAGCTACCCCTGAGTGTCTGAGGTGTGGTGCTGAGAGGAGGACACTTTTCCATACCGTGTGGTCCTGTGAGAGGCTGACCCGATTCTGGGCGGGTGTGTGGGACTGCCTGTCGGAAGTGCTGGGGTGGGATGTTCCCCGTACCCCTAGGCTGGGTCTCCTTCATATTCTGGAAAATGTTGGGGGTAACATTTACAAGCGCCACCTACTGCTGTTGGGGCTCGTGGTGGCTAAGCGTGACCTGGCCCAAGCATGGAAGTGCGAACGTGCCCCCCCCCTGAGTGCGTGGAAGGCAGGGTTGGACTACCTGATGGGTTTAGAATTACCCGTGTTTGAGGCCAGGGGGTGCCCCCGGAAACACTATAAGATCTGGAAGCGGTGGGCGGACTACAGGGATCTGGACCTCGATCCCCCAGCTGACATTGATGATGTGCTGGCCCTTGATGCGGACCCCGGGCCCTAGGCTACTAGCCAACTCTGACATTGCTTCCGTCTCCTGTTGCTGACTAGCGATCACGTGCACTGGGTTAGGGTGGGATAAGGGGTGGGTAGTCGGAAGGGGAGTTGGGGGATGCTGTTGGGAATGGGTGGGCTGGGGGGGTTTAGGGGCGTGCCCCTTTTGTTTCCATAAAAATCTGAGTTCATTGCCATGCCTTTCTCTGTCTGTGTTGTTGACAGTCTCCTCCTGACTGTGGAGGGCTGTCCTGACTCTTGATTGAACTCTTAATAAACACGGTTTTGAAAAAAAAAAACGAAACCAACCAACCCCTAACACTGAAGCACCACTTCGAGAAATCCAGCAGAATAATCAGTTTCATTATCTCGAACTCCCTACAGTACATGCTCGCTGCACCACTGGATTTGTGTCTATGAACTATGAGTCGGGCAGCCTAGTACAGCGTGCAATAGTTGCCCTTCATTCCTTGCCATCACACTGGACATGATGAACTGTGTTTTGTAATCATGACCTCTACCCATGACTGACCATTCGCACACAACCGCCCCCCTACTCAATCTGTTCTCAGGTCTGGACCTGACACCATGGGTTCCTATCTCGTATCTTTGTCTCCTTCACTTGCCTGACTCCGTGGTGCCTTAAAATGCACCTTCGCACGCTTGTCCTGTCATCTTGCACCTGCTAGCCTGTAAGCATCAATCCGTTTCTGCTTTCCTCATCTCCTTTCATTTACAGCCAATGGCCTATGGATGTGAATCCTCTCTCTGTTTGACCATTCACCCTTTTTTCTGCCATCATGGTTTATATTCATTCAGTGGCCCTGGCTGCTTGACCCTCCCAAAGACGATGTCCCCTCCTCTGTCAATGCAGAAAGCACGCAAGCCATGTTTTGGTATAGACATTTATTAAACCAGGTTAACTTCACCTCAGACAGGTAGCAGTAATGTCTGTCATCTGGAGACAGAATGATGCGTCCATATTATAATGAAACAAGCACTTAGACCACCCTTCATGATTCATGTTTTCTGCGTTATTTGTATGGACCTTTGTTTCCAGTCCGAGGTAGTAAGGTGTGCTCTTTATTAATTTCTGTGCGGCTTGCAGGTCCTATTATTTTTTAAATCTTTGTGTTTCTCTTTAAAAAAAAAAAAAGACGACATCTAACTCCATATCCCTTCGCCTCGTCCCGTGCTGTGTGCTGCTGTTCACCTCTGCATTTGGTTTTACACCCCCCCAACCCCCATCACACCATCACTGCTGCATGATTCTTTTCTTCAGGGGACCTCTCGGCCACCACCTTCCTGCCTATTGCACTGTTAACGGTCCGCATCCACTGCGCCTCGTTGATATTAGGATTATTTCACATTTACAAATTCAGGACTTTTTTTATCCTTGCCGACTTTGTTTAGTTTGAAAAAAAATTCATGCAACACATTGTCATATACAATGCCAATAACTCAAACTTTAATGCTGCGAGACCTATTGCATTGCAAATGCTTGTTTGTCTATGATTCGTCCTGGGGCAAACTGCATCTAAAGTGAGGCTTGATGACAGTGGGAAGAGTTACCTTCATACTTAGAAACATTTATGAAGAAAAAGTAATTGTCAATGAGTTGTCGTGGGCCAATCTGTTAGCTGTATCCAAAGTGGGGCTCAACGACAGTCTGTTGCTGAAGCACTAGGGCCTGGTGCGATCGTCGATGATGGCAGAAAAAGCTCAGAGCAGGGGGACTCCAATGTTCGTACCCAGGAAAGCTTTGATATTGATAGGATGCTCATCCGTGTCGGTCCTCGAGAAGCCCTCTGCATTCAAACTAAAACTTTTCTGGAAGTCTGATTTCCTTCAGCCGGACAAACAAGCAAGCTAAGACCGATCGAAGATTCAAAGTCTGAGGCTTTGACTGTGATCCTGATCTCCATCGGTTCTCCAGGCAGAAAGTTGGCTAAAAGTTTCTAAGACCAAGCTTTTGCAGATTAGGCACTCTAACACTAGCCAAGAGTTCCAGGATCTCAGGAACAGCACTTTGAGGTCAAGACTCACTCCGACAGAGGCCATCAGCATGTCCAGAGCAGATCCAGGTAAAGCGGGTCAACTTGGTATTTTCAGGAAAATGGTCTTCTAGCGGTGTTTGGGTGTCTGTAGCATACAGGAGGTCAGCCAACTGAGCCTTTCAAGTTCACTTCTTTATCTTGGAGTGGGAGCAGGTTCAGCCTTTATGGTTCTCCTTACAAGCATAAATAGCAGGTGCAGTCCTTCTGTCTTCTACAGGTACAGCAGTGTTCTTAAGAAACAGCCCGGGGTGACACATTTATACCTGGCACTAGCCTGTGGGTGGAACTCACTCCTGCTGGTGCCCCTCTGATCAGTAGTGAAAACGTTCCCAGGGGTAAGCCTACCCACTTTTGCAGCAGTTCCTGTGAGCCCTATTGCAAACAACCCCACAGTGCCGCTCTCTGCCTAAAACCAGGATGGCATCAACGTTCTTACCCTGTGCAGAACTCATGTGCCCGCCCTAGAGGGGTGGCCAGGGAAATGAGCAATCCTTCCCCTGTGGTCACCTAAAATGGTTCTGGGAACAGCCCCTCTCCCACTGGGATTGGTGCCTATCTGGCTAGAAGGACAATTGAGGGGGTAGGCACAGTTGTGAGCTGCATCTGCCTGTGACAAGGCAGACCCCTTTGCAGAAAATTAAGGGGCATATGTACGAAGAAGTGGCGGAGTGAGGTGTTAGCCGTCATGGCTTAACGCCTTACTCTGCCACTTCTAAAATGCAAGGCTGCATCATATTTACAATGATATGGTGCAGCCTTGCATTTCCCCCTGCGCTGGCGCTACACTTAGCAGTGTAGCGCCAACGCAGGCACCCTTGCACCTATCCCTTCCTGCACATAAACAATCCTAAAATGCCATTTTGTCACTTTTATATGTGCTGCTTCATGCAGCACACATGAAAGTCACAACATGGCATTTGTTTCACAGATTGTTTATGTACAGGAAAGGGACACCTTCCTGTACATAAACAATCCATGGCAGTTTGCTTTTCCCATGTGTGCTGCACAAGGCATCACACATGGAAAAAGCAAAAATGAGGAGAATTAATGCATTTCTCCTTGTCTTCGTTTTGGCGCTGCCTCCTATGTATGCTGCCCTTGTACATAGGGGGCAGTGTCAAAATCAATGGGTGTTGCGATGGAACACCCACCACAACACCCACTGCCCACCCCTTTCACGCTAACCAGAGCGTGAAAGAGGTCTTTATTTACTAAGCAGTATTAAGCCACATCAAGTGGCTTAATGCTGCCTTGTAAATAAGGCTAAGCCCCTATCGCCACCACAACGTCAGAAAAAGTGACATTGTGGTGGTGATAGGGGCTTGTACACATGCCTCTAAGTTCCTGGGTACTGCCCACATGGTCATTCTGTCAGAGGAAAAGAACACCTCCTCACAGCCAAGCCCGTCGTCTCATCTCTATGAGCCAATTCACACCAAATCAAGGAGGTATTCAGCTCCCGGGTGATAGTTGGATTTTCAGGCAAATAGGCTTTTAGAGGCTTTAGACAGGATAAATAAAACTTTTTAAAAGTACATTTTGTGAAATGTTTGTTATAGATCTGATTTTACCAATGTTTTAGTTTGGAATAAGTATTTTAAAAAGTGAAAGAGCAAACTTCTTATTACATTTCTAGGCAGAGATAACTTTATTAACTTCAATAAAGTATCATAATACTTCCCTATGTAGCAACTAACCTTGTTACAGTGAAAATAGCTTTCAGGGCATTGTCACTGTAAAGACGTGTTTAACATTAAACATTTGCATGTCCCACTTTTAAATATAATGCACTCTGCCTTATGGGCATTTTAGGCCTACGTAGGAGTGACTTATTAATATTCAAAAGGAGTCTTTAGGCCTGTCAAAAGGGTTATTTTGAAAGGTTGAATTTGCAATTTAAACCTGCAAAGTAACTGGTGGCAGGCCTGCAGTCATGTTTGTATTGTCACTTAAGTGGTGAGATATGTGCTGCAGTGCACTCGTGACATTTAAGTTAAAGGCCCTGAGAATACTTTGTACCATATAATAGGGACTGTTCGGTAAGTTAAATATGCCCATTAGGAATGTAGTCAATTTCAACATATTTTAGGGGTCAGAGCACATGCACTGGGGCCTGGTTAGCAGAGCCCCAGTGCACAAGTTGAAAAAAACAGTAGCATCAATCCAAACAAATTCAAAATGATGTTATCAGAGGCATTTTCCATCAATTGCCTATCGTCTTATGATCAGAAATATGGGGGGTCATTAGGATGGCGGGCGGACTTTGCCCGCCCGCCATCCTCACGGGGATTGGGACCGCCCGCCATAAAGGCGGGGGTCCCGTGGGGGGTATTAGGATGTGCCCGCCACTGTGGCGGGCGCATCCTGCATTTTTAGCATTGTGGCCGGGCGGTGCTATCAGCACCGCCCGCCACAATGCTAAAAATGCACTTATGCATTTGCATAAACAAAGTGGTAGGCACCGCGCGGTGCCTGCCTCTATGTTTATGCAAATGGTACCCCCGTGTGCACCCCCCACCTCTCCTTCACTCTGCGGGCCCGCAGGGGGCCCCCAAAGTGAAGACAGCATGCCTTTCTGTGGCGGCATCGCCGCCACGGAAAGTCATCTATTTTGGCCCATGTTAATATGGCTGGCGGTGTCTAATAGACACCGCCACCATATTAAACCTTTTCTGCCCCGGCCGCAAGGAGACCGGGGCGTAAAAGTGGCAGACGTTTTTTCCGTCCGCCGCGGTCCCCCCCGCCATAGTAATATGGCGGGGGGGAAATGGGTGGTAGGCGGGTATGGATGTCTGGAGGATCGCCACCGCCCGCATGGCGGTGGCGATACGCCAGGCATCCTAATGGGCCCCATAGTTTCTAAATTCGAAGTCAACATAAATGAGATATATAAGCTTCAAATTCTAATGTGGCAGCACTACATCCTATACAAGGACTAAAATACTAAATTCAACTGCACTGCATCCTAGGGTGCTACACACCTTTGGTCATCATCCACCCCTCCGCCGATTGCCTGTCTTTATCAAGGACTTTCAGCCATTTATGCAAAATGAT
Organism: Lissotriton helveticus; assembly: GCF_964261635.1. Lineage (NCBI taxonomy): Eukaryota > Metazoa > Chordata > Amphibia > Caudata > Salamandridae > Lissotriton > Lissotriton helveticus. The sequence goes on along the minus strand of NC_136072.1, from coordinate 604,127,763 downwards.
TTCCAAATGTCTGTTTGTATTGTGTATTCCTCTGTATATTTTATTTAACCATACCAATAAAATGAAGTTAAAATGATTAAACACTTGTCAATTTAGAGGTGTATGATAGTAAGTGTATGGCTGTATGTATGCACGTGATTAAGCATGTGTGCATGTGTGTATATGTTCTTATGTGTCTCTGTGTCATCTGGTTGTCAGTAAATATCGGCTCCACATAAAAGGGGCTTCAACCCATAACTATAATTCCTCTGAGATCTTGTACCTTAATGCAAGATGATTAAACCCAGTGTGGGTGGTCAGGCCACGCCTTCACCTCATCATTACTTTTTGGAAAGCTAACACTTGCTCCTGAGTTCATAAATTGTCATATTAAGCCAGATTTCTTTGTTTTATGAGAGGAACATGCAATAGGGTCAGGATATTCATCCAGGTATTTTAGAATTTGTGGAATGAAGACCGCTATCTTTTTACTTCCACTTCGTACAACGCAATGGGAACAGGTCATTTATTTATCCCAGGTAACTTTCTTCCCTAATAAAAAATAATCTATACATTAATCAATTTTGTCAACAGACGCACGTTATCATAAAGCAAGAGCTACCCCACATGTTCAGAAAACATAACATGAGCAAGATGGCTCTTAGGGAAGTAACTTACATTTTTTCATGCGAATTGTGATTTTTTTATTAAATATGTTTTCTTTTTTTAAAGGCTTGAAACCAACTGTCATCCCGTGCAATCAAAAATGTAAAAGAAGTGGGACACTAGAAAGCAATTTCTGTTCGAGTAACTTTGGTAAGATAGTACACATTTTGACCATATTTTCAATTAATAGCTGTGAGATTTGCATAATTTGTCTGATCAAAGGCACCAATGTTGTAGTTAAACTTTTGTTTTACGCACTATTGTGTCTTTCATCTCTTTCTATGTTTCTGTCAGTGCTTAATTTGGGTCGGTGGTTTTTGGTATTCGGCACCCGCAGTAAGGTCCTCCTTACGATGGCAGTCAGACCGCCACCGTCAGTCTGTCGGTGGAGGTTCCACTGCCTTCGAATCCTGCTTGACCGCCTACCGCATTATGATGGCGGGCGGATGGAAAGCAGGCAGAGAGACCGACCGCCACACATCCGACGGGCTCAAGGAGCCCATTGGTGCGCCAGAGGGACTGCAATCCCTACAAAAGTGGCAGTGCCTGCTCAGGCAGGCACCGCGGTAGGGATTACAATGTTCCTTTCCGTCGGCTGTTTCATGGGGGTAAACCCGCCATGAAAAGGCAGTCACTTAATGGCCTGTAGCGGGCCCCCCTGGCCCTCCGATGTGGGCCCTGGGTGGCACCTATGGTGCCCCCTACATATCCCTGCACCATGTGGCAGGCACCGCATGGTGCCCACCACATAATTCAGCGTTTGCTGCAGCTCACAGCACAAGCCGTAATACAAAATATACAGGTAGCAACCACCTTCATGGCGGTCGCATCCTTATACCAATAGCGGGACCGCCAACAGCTAGTCAAGCGGTCCAGTTCCCGACAGCATGATGGTAGGACACTTGTCCGACCGCCATCATAATCAGGCCCTTAATTCCCAATACCGCTCTTATGATAGTCTGCCACATGGGGGCGCTGTTTCTCTAATTCTGAGTACAACATCAATTATTTAATTATTCAATATACATAAAAAATGAATAATCTCTGTGGCCTGCGCCGTTTTTATACATTTGGGTGGCCTGAAATTGTCTGAATTGTCACACTTGTAAAAGCATGGAGGCTAGTAGTTGTGTTGGTAGTATCACTGGCAGCATCGGTAGGGGCAATGGGTGGTGCAAGCTGAAGTGGCCTCCTGAGAAGGGTCCTAGCACTTATGTTTTTTTACAAATTAAGCACTTGTTTCAGTAGATCTTCGGGTTACTTTTAGAGGAAACTGGCGAATATGCGTCTCAGGCAAGCATGCTTTTGCCAGTTCAAACACATGACCCAATAGAAGGCGGTCTGTTACTAAATGAACGTGTCGATTCAACCTCTCGTCTGGCAGGTTTTCTGATTGGAAAAGTCTGTTTATATTTTGCTCAAAAAACATGTTTGTCAGATGTAAAGCATCCCACACACCTTCATAATTTGTTCAGGGTATGTTTTTCTAATAGCTGAAATAGTTCTCTAGCATACTTTTTTTTAAAAAAAGGGCGAAAAGCCCATTTTTGCACTGCTATTCCACAATCTAACATTAATTCAGTTTCGCGTTGGTATGATAGCCGAAATAGTCCTTCTGTCTTAAATATTGTTCACAAAACTATCTCCCCATTGGAGACAATAGAAAATATACACCCAAAGGGATAATATTTTTGCAAAGTATATTTAGGGCACAGTATTTATGTCAGAGTGTATTTCTAACACTATAGAATGCAGAAAAAACATCAATTCATTGCCAAGTTGCTATGTTACCTGCTAGCGTTGTCAGAATATTACCTGACGTAAAATTCATGTCCTAAATACTGTGTACAAAACTTTTGTCCCATTGGAGTTATTAGACAGTCTAAACCGAATGGGATGTAATTTTTGAACATGATATTTAGATCATGGTATTTGTCAAACAACATTTCTGACAATGGTATTCTGATATATACTTGTTGCTTTCAGAGCTTGGGTCTGGTCTGCAATTGAGAAATGTGGAATATGATTTGTGGTCTACCTTTTTTAAACCAAAATAACTAGCCTGCAAATTCCATCAAGGACAAGGAGCCTTCATTTTGGTAAATATACTGTATACTGCGGGTTTCCATTGATACAAAAAACAAGTAACTGTTTACAAGGTTTAATCTAAGCAAATAGGGAACGATTTAGGGCATGAGTGGTTAACCACTTGGAGGCACATCAAACGGTCTCACAATTTCCTATTAATGACATTCATCCATTCTAGTAAGGAAGGGTACTTACTGTAAGGCTCCCGCATTTGGGGTGCCCAGTTCTGGCCCACTGAACTGGGGCTCAAGCTGGGTCTCCCGCCGACCCCTGCGAAATCTGTAAAGAGCCTCGGCGTGACCATCGACGCCGAACTCTCCCTCCATTCTCAAATTGGCACCGTGATATCATCTTGCTCGTTCCAACTCCCAAAAATTCGTAAAGTCAGCCGCCTACTACCACCAGCTGCTCTGATCCAGGTAGTCATCTCCTTGGTACTCTCCCGCCTGGATTTTTCCAATTCCCTCTATCATGGACTCCCTAAATCACTACTCCACTGCCTCCAGGTAGTGCAGAACCAAGCAGCCCGCCTTATTTACAAAACTCCCAAATGGCAGTCGGCCAAACCCCTGCTGCACAAACTGCATTGGTTGCCTATAGAACAAAGGGCGGCCTTCAAACTGGGCTGCCTTTACGTTCAAAGCTCTCCACTGCACCAGCCCCGCTTTTCTTACTTCACTCATCAACCCATACCGCCCAAATCGCAATCTACGTTCAGCTCATCTTCACACGCTTGTCATACCCAAAACCAGAACCAATAAATTCGGCGGCCGTAGGTTTGCCCTCCTGGCCCCGAAATTTTGGAATCTTCTCCCCCTGATCATTAAATCCAGCAGCTCCCTTCTTCACTTCAGGAAGCTGCTTAAAACCCTCCTCTTCCCCCCACCCTGCTAATCCCGCATCTTCCAGCCTGTGTTTCACCTCTGTTCTATAGCGCCAGGAAACCCATGGTATCAGCGCGCTCTACAAATTTCATATAACATAACATAACATAACATAACAGCATAAACAAATCTCTATAACAAATCCCCTTTTAATGGCAAAGCTAAACCAGAAGCAAAAATGAGTAGAAACAATGGTATATTCGTTTTATGTTGTATAAGGAGGGTTTTGGATTGAGGCACCCACTTTCCTATCTACTGTTTATTAACAACATGCCCCAATGAAGTTCAGCTGTTTGAGTCAAATTGATATCTGACCTGGTGGACCTATTGTTGGTTTCTGTTCTCTACATGTCTGCTTACTACTGGAAAACTAAATTCAAATAGTGCAGCTACTTATATGTGTGTTTTGCTTCTTTGAGATATGGGTAAAAAAGGAGTCACAAAAATAGAGGCAATACCTCACAGGAGCAACGAAAAGGGTTTATATATACAGTTGCTACTGGGGCCTGGGCTTCATATCACTGGTATTATCTCTGTTACGATGCTGGTCTGGTTGTTATGTCATTGTGAAAGATGCTGTGTCTTCTGGTTACAAGAATGGAAAAGGGCCACTTGTTTTCTCCTATACTGATGTTCCTAGTCGGAGGTTGAGGGCGGGTTGTGGATAGTTTAAAAGAACTATGGGGCAGAGATTTCATTCTTTCACACAGCGCAACACAGCAAGACATCTTGAGGCATTGTGTGCATAAAAAGGAGAGAGCAGAAATGTGCCAAATCTAGCAAGCTATAGCACATTCCTGTCTCTGCCTGCACTGGCCACCAATCAGCAGCCTAGCGACAACACAGGCAGCCTTGCTCCATGGAGCGATCAAATAAATAAAGATATTTCTCCTAGTTGCGCCTCTACTGAAAAAGGTGTACAATTCTGGCACATTCCTAGGCCTCCCAATGTTAGTACATCTGGGAATGCCTCAGAATACATGCGTGGATACGTGGAGTCCCCATGCTCCCCATATGTAACACCCTCACCATGTAGAGTAAGCAAGACCGCAACTTAAGCTGCCTTGCGTTACTCCAGATTTACCAAGCCACACAGGGGCATCAAAAGGTGGCTTTCTGTGGCTTGGTGAATCTCATCTAGATTTTGCATCGCCTTTATGTTATTTTGCATGGCTCAGGGGCGACACAAAACTTTGAAGAATCTGCCCTATGTGGGTCCACTACCTAGTATCTGAACAGAACATGTTGTTGCAGGGTAGAAGTGTGTCAAAGGAGAATTTGTGTCTTTGTTTGGGTCTGCATCTCTGCACAGATTAAAAACATTTAGCATGTTGAAACCTTCATCAATTAGAGGTCAGCATTTTTCACAGCCTTTTTTGATTTTCAGCAATTTCTTGTCATACATTTTTTTGTAGTGTGTGACCTAGTCCTGGTCCTGAGGAGAACCCGAACAGATTTCAAGAGTTTCAAAACGCGTTGACCCAGCTAGTTGGATAAGACACTAAGTTGTATAGACTGCAAGCAGCCAACAAACATGGCAATCAGCCTGTTGTCCCATTCTCTCCCAACTAGGTTGTAATGGCAGGATTCACATTTTGACTAGTGTATAAATCTGATGACCACCATTCTTTTCAACTAGAAATGAAGGATAGGTCTGCCTATCAATTGTTATGTTTGTGTATTAACATGTTGTTCAGTTTGTATCCATTTTTGTGATTATGTATGTTTTTGAACCAGTGTTCTTTCATATACGATATGTTTGAAATGTCCATGACTCTTTTTTTCAAAGAAGCAAAGTAAAAATTGAAGGTGAATTATATCACTAAAACCACTGAATCCAATACGGTGGTCCTGTTTTTTGTAGTTTTCATATGAATTGTAGCACCCATACACTGTCTAGTTCTGTTATATATCATTGAGGCCTAGTATGGATGCTTTAAATGGCCCCAAACCCTCCTTGTTCATAGGTTCAAATATATAGCATACATGCCTGATTGACAGCTTTGTGTTGAGTACATGAAAATAAACCTTTATATGTAATTTACCTTTTCTACAACTGCATTTAAAAAAACTACATTTTGCCCAGCACATCTGCAGTCAGACAATACTACTTCTTTCAGTCACTTCACTGAGCCTCCCAATGGAGGAGAAATGATCTCTACACACATATTAAATGCATTTTAAGATAAAATGGCATGTGTTCTGTATACACAACATTGATGTGTATTGCAGTAACATCTTAGAATGTCTCTTAGATAGTGATATGTACCATGCTGAACAACATGACAACCCATCAGTTTTATTCCTTTGATGCAAACCTGCAATAGCCTGCTTGTAGTGCGGATATTTTCCAGTTTTGTGAGGAAATTCCCCTTACAGGTCAATTGGAAAACCTCTTTCCTCTGAGTGACATTCTCCATAGTACACAAACAACATAAGTGGCCATATTGTTTATTTTTCATGCAATCCAATGCAGCAAGACACCTTGCTGCGCTGCTCTGTACAAAAAGGAGAGGGCAGGAAGGCGCCATATCTATCAAGATATCCTCCTTACGCTGGCGAACTTGCGGCTTCCTAGAGCCAAGGTAGGCACACTTGCACCATGGTACAAAGCCTGCCTGCACAAAACCAATCCTTTGAGGCTTTTTCCTCTTTCTATGTATGCCGCGGAAGGCAGCACATAAAGAAAGAGATAAAAACAAAAAGAAATAAAGACATTTCTCCTCTTTACGCCTCCCCTCGGAAGGTGTAGAATTTTGATGCGTTCCCAGGTCCACCACTCATGGAAAATCTGGGAATGCGCCAAAATCAATGGGTGAATGGGTGGGAACACCCATGCTCCACCCATGGAACGCCTTTCTTGGGCAAAGTAACACAAGGCGCTGCCTTGCGTTACTCCAGATTTACCAAGCACCCCAGGGCCATGCATAATGGCCTTGGGTGGCTTGGTAAATCTTATCTAGGTTTTGTGTCACTCTTGCGTTACCTTGCATGGCATATGGACAACGCAAAACTTTGACAAATATGCCCCTAAGTGCAAAAGTTGTAACCTTTGCACAGCTTTGTCAACAAAGTTATATCTTTTCACTCGCTATAATCCAAGCCTGAGACTACTCTTTAACCTGCCTTGACTTTCATCAATGAAGAGTTATTTAGTGAAAGACATTAGGAAAACATTTAGTCCCTGATTTATCAAAGGACTGCATTGTCCTTGCCTCATGCAGGGTGACGCAATGGCAATGCAATACTTAAGTCAAATTTATCAAGCCACACAAGACCATCTTGTGTGGCCCTGCGTGGCTTGGTAAATCTGGAGTAACACTAGGCAGCGCAAGCCGCTGTCATGCGTTACTCTGTGCTGGGAAGCATTACATGGGTGGAGAGTAGGTGGTCCCACACATCCACCCATGTATTTTGGTGCAGTCCCTGATTTACCAAGACAAGTAAACCTGGAAAGGCGTAAAACTGTACGCCACCCTGTTATCTTTATTTCTCTTTGTTGTTTCCTCTTTCTAAGGAAGGTATTCCTTCCTGCACGAAAAGAATCCTGCCAGCAATGCAAGCATCCTTGCGAGGGGGAGAGGGAGAGAGCAGGAATGTGCCATATATTGGTAAATAAGGTTCATCCTGCCTTCTCGGTTTTAAGCAGTGCAGCAGGTTGTCTTGCTGCACCAAATATTGATAGATCTGGGGCTTAGTTGCCATCCTGAAGTGACTGTTGAGAAAATATCATTTTATTTTATACAGGTTTTAAAAAACTTTTTTAATGCTATCCAACCACAAATGACAAGGAAGCTGGCAAGTTTCTATAAACAGTGAAAACAGGCAAAGAGACTGCAGAATCTCTGAAGCACTGTTGTTGTTTGACCTTTAGTGACCTCTAGTCTCATGCATTTTTTGCTCATAATCTTTTTATTGAACATTTTCAGTTAGGTACAACTGAGGGCGACATGACTGTTAGAGACCAACATGATATGACATAGGACCAATTGGCACAAAGTCACTGTACATAGGGTAGCACCAGAAGAATGCTGCAAGAAAATGGAAAAGTACAGTGTGTGAGCAAGTGTGCTCGGAGGCCGTCTAAACAAAAGAAGAAGAAACAAAAGGATGGAAAAGAACAACAGAAAGACATCAAATTGTAACAACTCCTGTTCGATGCTGTTTGAGTGAGTTTGAGGGCTGGAATATTTCCCCTCAATAGGGTAGAGGCAGAGGTTATTATTAGTGAGGGGGGTCCAAGCACCCAGTGTAGGCCTTGAAGGGGCTCAGTCAAAGAGCTGCATGGCTCGCAGCTTCGGTGGATTGAAGTATGTATGTTCCAAACGGGTTAAGTATGGATCAATGGACGCCAGATATACTGAAATTTAGCCTCAGTGTGTTATATTGTGTGAGAGTTATTTCTAGCACCAGAACATGCAATAGATGAGTGAACCACTGAGCAATGGAAGAGGTTGATCTCTTTTTCCACACTAGTGCGACAAGCTGTCGTGCAGCGTGGAGCATGTGGCTAATGTGTTTCCAGCTAGTGTGGGTCATCGCTGCTAGTGTGCTGGGTCACACTCCAAGGATAACCATGAAATAAGAGGCAAGAAATGGATATGCTATAGTGACTTTAATGTGTACTAGTATTTCGTTCCAGTAAGTAGTGATGAGGCTATAACCACCATATATGACATAAATCTCCTACTGCCAAGCAGCAGCATCAGCAAATGGAAGATGTGGAGGGGTATATAGTAGAGAGGCGGGACAGTGTATACTACCATTGGTACATGAGTTTATACGCCGTCTATCTAAGTATAAGATTCAATCTGTGTTGGGTATGTCCCGCCATGGGGCATCCCATTGCTCAGGTGAGATACCCTCAGTAGTAGTACACTGCCAGCAAGATTGATAATAGTAAGTTTGAAGTGCTGTAGAGTGCTGTAGTGTATGGTATGTAGCAGATATCAGTCCCCTAGAGCCAGCATAGCCTGTACAAGTTTTTCGAAGGGAGTGTAGGTCTAGTCGCTCCCAGATATTTGGAGGGATGAAGCGCCCAATGCTGCAGCTGACAGTACTGTAGTCTCACCGTTTCCAGGATATGGAAATCAGTTTTGCATTGTTCAAAGTTCTCGATGGAGAGTCCTACAAACAGGTTGCGCAGTTTCCAACATTCTCCCTCCCCCCAGCTAAGAAATGACTGAGGCAGCAGGGCAGCTGTAAAGTCGGGATTACGCGCAATGGGTGTGTTGATTGAGGGAAATGTAGTGAGCCCCCTTTTAGTCACTAACTTATCCTATATGTCAATCATCATCTTAGCAGGGATGGCCAGGTATGCGCTGCATGGTCTGGCATGCTTAGGTAATAAAGCTAGCTCCCAAAAGGGCCAGCATGCACAGAACGGTCCATGTGAAACCAGTGTTTCTCACTCTCATGCACCACCCATTCCAAGATGTACCGTAGGTGGGCTGACCAATAATATTCAAGAAGGTTGGTGCAAGCCAGTCCACCCCTGTCCAGAGGCTGCATCAAGTAGGGAGGTAGAGATCCTTGGCCACTACCCATTTCAAATAAAGGAACAGGTGTCCCTTTGCAGACGAAGGATATCCTCCTGGGGAATCAGAGTTGGAAAGGTCTGGAAAAGATGGGACCAAGGGAGGACGTTCATTTTTACCACATTAAAGCAGCCCAGCCATGAAATGTGGAGAGGTTTCCACCACCTGAGATCTGCCAAGATGAATCTCCGAAGTTGCGGCCAATTGGCTTGCGTCCAGGAGGCCAGCTTAGGAGTTAGGTTGAGACATAGATATCTAATTGTACCAGCGGACCACTGAAATGGTGCTAGGTCTTGTAGGGCAGGAAGGTCTTGCAGGGGTATGGTCTAATTAAGCACACAGGAATTAGACACATTAATTTTGAAGCCTGATACTTCTTCAAATTTGACAAGGCAGGCACCAATTGCTGGTAGTGAGATCACAGGGTGCGACCTAGAAAGCAAGAGGTCACCTACAAATAGACTGAGCTTATGAGTCCGACCCCAAAGGGGATGCCCACTCAGCTTCTCTGCGGTGGATAGTCATCGCTAAGCTACAGATTATTCAAAATTCGGCAGCCAGGCATTTCAGCAACGTGCCACTCTGCCACCACATCTGCCCCCATGAACGTAGATGACATTGGCTACCGGTCAAGAGAAGGATAGAGTTCAAGGCGTTGACCTTGGCTTACAGAGCAACCAGTGACATTGGTCCACAATGTCTGAAGCAAAGACTTCGGAAATACCGTCAGACCAGGTCTCTGAGGTCAAATCAAGAGGAGCTACTTGTGATTCCTTGTTTTGCAAAAGCCAGGTTTGGGGGTTGAGCTTTCGCTCTAAAAACAGCCTCCCTATGGAAGTCTATGCCTGAACATATACGGAAGGCTAAGTCAGAACACGTGTTTAGAAAGGCTTTAAAAACCTGGCTTTTTGGCCCAGTTTATAGCTTCTGCAGTCTCTAAGTCAATGCCCGCTGCACTCGCTGTTAGCGCCGGGATACTTCCGTTGGAGGTAGCCACGCGCTCTATAATTTGTAATACTAATAATAATAAAAAGTGTTTCACCATGAGGGGAAACAAGACGGGTGACAAAGCGAAGCCTGAATGTGTGCCTCTGAGAATGTTGTTGGGGGCCATGGGGCACCGTTGACCCTGATGGTAGCTGTTGTGGTGACATAGGAAGTCATATTCTTAGCGGGCATTGCCGGGCCCAAAGCTGTCTTGCCCAAAACCACCCTGAGAAAGGACCAGCCCACCCTATCAAAGGCCTTTTCCGCGTCAAGCAAAAGGAGGCAGGCCTGGATGTTGTGGCAGTGAGATTTCTCAACTAAGTGTGCACTCGGGCGCATGTTGTCAACCCGCTGTCGATTGCGAATAAAGCCCACTTGATCAGGGTTTATAAGACCTGGCGTAAACTCCATTCTAGTCACCAGAATTTTGCTGAAGATCTTCACATATGTTTTAAGGAGTTCTATTGGGCGATTGGAAGAGCATTGGCTATGGTCCTTCCCCAGTTTGGGTATAAGTGAGATCTCAACCGCCACCATAGTGTGTGCAAAGCCTGTTTCCTCCATGAAGGAGGTAAACAACTGAAGCAGATAGTCTTGCAGGACAGGCAAAAACAGCCGGTAGAATCTGACTGGAGCCGTTTCGGACCTGGGGCTTTACCAAAGGGAAGGGCATGAATTGCGTTACGGACCTCCTCAAGGGTGATCAGGGCCTCAAGAAGCTCCACATGTTGGGGATGAGTGGGTTCCCAATCACAGGTCCTCAGGTACTTCTCTATCAGAGCTGGAGATACTTTGTCCCTCGTGTAGAGAGACTGATAGCAACCGTTGCTTGTCACGCTCAAAGATCGCCCAGTCCCTGTCTTCCACCTGGAATTTAGTGCCTTGCGCTTTAGCCTGCTCATGACGAAGCAGTCTAGCTAGCATTGAGTCCACCTTGTTCCTCCGTCATAATAGTTCTGCTTAAGAGCTAAGAAGGAGCGTTCATCTTTATTGGTGCGATGAGCCCTCATTTGACTGTGCAACATAGTGATCTGCCACGTGTTACGTCGAGTTAGAGCGGAGTGGTCTTGCTCTTCTAACACTTTAATCTCTGTCGCCATGCTAGTCTCCACTAGTCATGCTTCTCTCGCTCTGACAATAGCTACGGTGGAGATCACCCCCCTGTTGGCAGCCTGAAAGCAATCCCAAAGTGTGGGCAACAAAGTATCGGGTAGGGCGTTGAATGCAAAATAGTCAACAATTTCCTTGCGGATCTCCGTCACATCAACCTGATCCCCGAGGAGCCTCTATAGTAGTCGCCTTTGCGGTGGGCCCATGTGAGGTGGGGTACCGGCGGACCAAACCAGATTTACATGGGCATAGTCGGAGACTGATATGCCCGAGATAGCTAGTGTTTCGAGATTTTGCTAGAGGGAGTGAGTTAAAAAGATGTGGTCAATGCGTGAGTATGATTTATGGACATAACAGTGAAAGGAGTAGTCTCTACTATCAGGGTATTTATAGCGCCAAGCGTCTAATATTCCCAGCTCTGTGATGTCCGACTTAAGTTGAGCGGACATGGCCCCAGTGTCCTGATATGTGGCTGTGCTACGGTTTATGTCTGGGTCCCATACTAGATTAAGATCGCCACCGACTATGATGTCGCCCTCCACCCCTGCCAGTTGCTCGCATAGTACATGTCTCAGATAAAGGTCTTGTGTTTGGTTGGGGGCATAGATATTGAGGAGTGTGAGAGACATTATGCCCCTATGCATGTGCAGTGCCACGATGCGCCCCTCTCTATCCCTCACTACTTTGGAGATAGATGCGCAGAAGTGAACCTTGAAAAGAACCCCCATTCCCCGAGTTTTTGTAGAGGTGTGTTCCCAGTAGCAGAATGATTACTTGAGAGCACCATCTTATGAGAGTCTGCCCTTATAAAATGGGTCTCCTTAACAAGAAGAATATCTGGGTCGTGTTGCAGTATATAGCCCCATGCCTGTCTGCGTTTGTTGGGTGAGTTGAGGCCCCATACATTGAGAGAGAGCAATTTAGTTCCCCTTGGTGGAGTTATTCATAAGCAGCATAAGGGTTAGCAACCACAGACCAGAAGTACAGAGGAGGGGAAAGGCAGGGGAGACCGGAAGAGTCTCAGGATCCGCCGCATCCCCCCAACTCTAGTGTTAGAATAAGAGGGGTGCCCCCAAGGTGCAGGGCCACCCTAAAGGTCAACATCTAAGTTGGTAGACCCATGTATCCGCCGGTGGAGAAATGGGATATGCCCTGTACATCATACAAAATGTGAAAGGAATAGCCCTGAGCAGTGATCGATCTAGGGAGGAAAAACAAACAATGGCAACCAAAATCGGTGGATCAACTGGGTCCAACATGGTAATCTTCTTACCGCAGGAATCTGCACTCATATGCCCAATTCCTGCTTGAGGAGTTACCCTCCTGGGGTGCGAAACATGAGAAGGTGGCCATCAAAGAGAATCCATTTTGGAACTTGTGGAGATAGTCAGTGCTGCCTCCAGGCCCCTGCAGCTCAAGCCATCTATTGCTTGGTGCTGCAAGTCCGAGAAGGGTCTCAGCAGAGAGGGGAGGCCTATGCCCTCACATCCGACAGTCATGGCCTTACAAAGAGCCGGAAGTGGACAGAGCCGGCAATGTGTCCTTCTTCATGTTCCAGAAGTTTCATGTTCCAGAAGTGCTAGATGATGTCCCGCTTGGTCTCCTGTGATGCCTCCTCTTATTGTCGCTGGTCTGGGCGCTGGGGTCGCACTATTGTACAAATGGGTTGCAGATCTTCCCTATTGGGTATGTGAGTCGGAGAGGCATCCATGTCCTGTCTTTCAGTTACGAGTCCCACCAGTTGCTTCACCTCTGTCAGGGAGTGTAGGGCTCCCTGTTTACTGTCCCACATGAACAGTAGGGCAAAGGGGTTTCCCCATTGATATCAAACGTCCATCTCTCGTAGCTTGTTAGTGATCGGTCTGAAATAGTGCCGTCAGAGTAGTGTAATGGGGGGAGATCTTGGAAAAGCTGACTGGTGTGACGCTGATACACCAGGTCAGTCATACCCCTGGAGGCACGCAGGATGGCTTCTTTCTCTGTGAAAAAGTGATACGTGTCAGTATGTCAGGGACAGAGGCAGGACACCCAGGATCAGAGACCATGCAGTGGGCCCTGTCCAGGGCTGGAGGGGGCACCTCTTTGTCTCCTTGGATCATTTGCAGGAGCTCAGTAGTGAATGTCAGTTCTTTCTGCCTTCTGGGGACATCTCTGATGTGAATAATATTCCGCCAGCTCCTGTTCTCCAGGTCCTCTTATTTAGTTTGTAGTTCTATTCATTGGTCTTCAAGTGCCGCCACTCAACATCATAGCATTTCTTGGTCTTTAGAGCGAGCATCCACCATATGGTCCATGTTGTCCACCCTTCCCCCGATCTCAGAGACATCTCGCCGAATATCTTTGATGCAGGATTTGAAGTCCGCCTTAAGTGAGCCAATTTCAGAACGAGTCTCCTGCAGAAAACCATCCATGTAGTCTTGTGATATTGGCAGAGTAGATGAGTCCCAAGCCATGAGTACAGAAGGGGGAGCCAAGGCCTCTGAGTCTGGCGGGGGACCTTTCTCCAGAGGGAGGTCACCAGATTGTCTTTGGCTGTTTTCGGGCGCAGCATGGTGTTGGAGCACTGAGGCAGCAAGCGTTAAGAGTCAAAGTTAGATCTGGACATCTCTTTTGCTGTAACCTAGGACAAAGCCTACTCGACAAGGCTAGCTGCGGACCTGCCCTGCTGTTGGGGTGTACGCTCGATAGCGGTCTGGCACAGGGCAGGTGGAAGAGAGTACAGCTGGTCACCAGTGTCCCTTCACAGGCCAGGTAGAAGTATTAAGAGTGTCCCCTGGCTGCCGTCTCCTCTCAAGGGCGTAGAGTTCCCTTAGCCAGTAGGGAGCCGGGCAAGGACTTCAAAGGTGACCACAATTGCTACACAGTCTTGCTTGTTAGACCAACTCCTGGCCACGCCGTTCCTGAGGCCAGTGCTGTCCCAACGTAGCCAATCTCTCAGACTGGGCTAGTCCTTCTCTACCAGGCCCTAGAAGTCCGTGGGGCAGTGGGCTTAAAAGATGGGGAGAGTCAGACGATGACCACTGTGAGCAGGCCAAGAGGCCTGTCCAGCATCAGGACAGATTATGCAAGTCCCATGTGCAAGGTCTTAGGTCTCTGCCATTTAGTGTGGCCACTGCCCCAGCCAATCCATACTGCAATGTCCGTTAGCAGAGTTTAACTGGGCGATATTGTCCCACAATAGCCCCAGAGGCTGCGCTCAAGGCAGGGTGACAGCCAGAAAGTGAAGGAAGCAGGAGAGAGGCTGAAAACTCTCTCCCGAGATCTATCCGTCCTCCTGCAGTATTCCAGGCCCGTCAAGCTGTGCATGGTGTCCCATGGTAGCCAAACAAGGACCAGGCAGGCTCACCTCCTCAATACAGCCTCTGCGATGTCCGGTTTCGCACCGCTGGTTAGAGCTGGCGTCGCAGAGCCCCGCTTTCTCTGGAAGGGAAGATCAAGGCCACGGCAGCTGGTCTGTGCAGAGCATGCCAAGGGATCAGGCGAAGGGCCCCCCCCCCGCACTCTCCTCAATAGTCCAGCACTGTCTGCCTGCAGGGCTCTGGTCCAATGGCTCCATCTCTAGCCTGTGCGGCCGCACTCTCCGTGAGCACCCGGCACTCTCTTCAGGCAATGCCAGCCCCGTCTGCACCTGTTGCAGTGCCCAGCCCCGCAAGATGGCAGCTCCATGACCTCGAGCCGTGTCACTGGGCTCCTGTAAGACTCCAGAGGCAAGTCAAGGCGGGATCACCTGGGTTCTTCCCAGGGCACAAGTCCTAAAAAAATAAGTGGGGGGACGCTGACGTCATGACACGAAGTGACGTCACGAAAGGTGGCTTGCACCATCAGACTCATTGCCTCCCCTCGCTCACCCCTTAGATGCGATTGCATCAGAGAAGCCAGCGCGTGAGCAGCGTTCTGAACGAGAGAGAATTAAGTGGTAAAGCTTCGATTACTTGTCAGTAATAATTAACCTGAATAATTTTCCTAATCTGCACAGAGCTCCCTGGAAAATAAGTGGGGGGATGACGTCCACCCGCGTGGTACCCCGACTCGAGCCCTGGTTCTTCCCATCAACTGTGACAGGGCTCAGGCAGGCCTCCCCAACAGTCCTGGGGTCAGGTGGTCTTCCCTCTATGCCGCTGGTGCGGCAGTGTGCAGGCAACAACTCCTCAAGATGGCGGCTTCCACCCTGCTAGGACCCAGCTGCAAGTGTGTAGGGCTATCGCAAGGACCGCAATAAAGGGGCGAAATAGCCTCTCCCCAGGTGCAGGGGAAGGTTGCTATTGCCCCGGTGCAGGTGGGGCCGCAGTTTCACCATGCTGTGGATGCCTGCAGGGCCCCTGCAGGATTCTGACGAGTGCCCGGTTGACAGATGAGACATGTATTACTTCATACCCCGCTAGGGCGCGCCCCTGTCTCATGCATTTCATGAACTGCGTGACCTGGGGTCGATATTATGGCATATTTTTGGGGGGTAATTTCAAACTGTCTCCAAATACCACTTTGGAATCTCTGACAGCCAAAGAAAATTCTAGGATTATTCCTAATGGAGTGCGCCTTCAATAGATTTTTAGGATTTAAGAACAAAGAAATGGACTGGTTAACTGATCTTTTCCAATTAAACAAAGTAGCCGATTTGTCTGTACCATCAGGCATGTTCCTAGTTGCTCACACATTAAAAAATATATATGTCCTTTTCACATGCTTTCTTCTCTTTTTGAACTCTGTGTAGGCCATCTAGAGTGACTATTTCTTCCAGACCAGCTCTACAGACTTGAATGGATATGAACCTTTTTGAAGACCAATCTCATACCCTATGTTCATCAACGTCAATTCACCAAAATACCTAGGGTAGTGGAAGAGACACCACGCTCCATTTGACATTGCCTTTGACTCACACATACACATGCTAACACAAACTGACACATTCAGACACCCTTGCGTACATAAAGACAAAAAATTGAATGATTCGAGCACTGCAAGTTACTGTGGAATTTGTAAAACGATAACTGTGCTCCAGGAACACCCTCTACTCCAGGGTGTGAAATGTAGTAAACAAAAGAAAACAAGTTCTTAATCAACTCGTATGCCTGGGCACAAGTATATGCTGGCACTCAGCAAGAAATTTCAAAAAACAGTTTTTTGTTTTTTTTTACTTACTCATTTCAAAGTTTTCCTTTTATTTGTAATCCATAGTTCATAACGTCATCCTAAATGTTAATTCACATTTAATGTCTTCGACAAGATTATCCGTATGAATCATTCATTTAATTCGCAAATCTCTGGCCTCCCATGGCCTCCCAATGCATTTCGGCGCAAGCCAGCGCCTTTGTCAAGGGATCTGCAAATTCAAATGGCGGTAATTAATACTACGTCGTGTGTAGCCAACAAAACTACATGCAAAATGTGCTTACAAGCAAATATTTCAAGAAAACACCATGAATAGCAATAGGCTGAATATCAAATGTTACAGTTTCTGCGCACGCTAAATACAAAATAAAAGCGGCTATAAATCCTGTCGCTTAAACAAAACGGGGTGCTGGGCATTTAAACTGAAGGTGAGATGGTTAAAGGGTAAACCGCGGTTAACAGGTAAACTAATGCCAAAGAATAGATAGCAAGTATAATAGTGCCTGCTGCACGTGTGTAGGGGGCACGGCGGTCTGAATGCGGGTTGATACACCCGCTCGAAACTTCGTCTAAATGGCATGCTGGCGTGCTGAGAGACGCCACCCTCTAACTAACTGTAAAACAAACTGCGCTAACCAGATGAAAATGCGAGGATGCCGCTATCAGGGATCTGCTGCACTCCGGTACAAACATCACGGAGTGGCGGAAATGGTATAAAGGAAGAGGGTGGGAGGGGCTTGTATCTGCGCATAGCGCTAAGGATTGTGGTACTTGTATGCTAATCAATACGATGTATAATACAATAAATCAAAGAGCATCATGCGTAAAAAATATATAAAACATAACATCAATATGTTTACAGGTAACAAAGAAATTCCACCCTTTCATTGAGGCCAAACGGTTTCAATGTTTTAAGACGATAAATCCAGTAGTTCTCTCTCTTTAAGAGTTGTGTTTTGTTATTGGTGCCTTCATGCTTGTCCACTATTTCCAAAATCCGAGCTCTAAGTTCAGTAATATCATGTCTAGCTTCCATAAAATGTGTGGCAACAGTGGATTTGAGCGTTTTTGTGCGAATGTTACTTTTATGCTCGGTGAGCCGGATTTTCAATTTGCGCTCTGTGTGACCAACGTAATGCAATTGACAAGGGCAGCTCAATATGTAGATCACGTTCATCGAATCACATGTGGCATTTACTTGCAAGTTGATGGTTTCTTTAAAATCTGGTGGTGATAGCTTACTGCCTTTCATAATGTTCCCGCAGTTATGACAGTTCATGCAAGGTAATGTTCCTTTCCATATTGAGTATGGATTGATCTTAGGTCTAGATTTCAAAAGTTGTCCCATGTTTTTTGAACGTGTATGTGCAAACAATGGTTCATGCTCAAATGCTCCCTTGAAATCTGGTTCTATCCTTAATATCGACCAGTGTTTTTTTATAATGTTTTTGAAAGCATGACTAGCTGTAGAAAATTTACTCACACATGTTATGCGTTGCTCATTGGAGGCTGGTTTATTGATGAACAGAGATTCTCTAGACATATTTTGTATTCTTTGAGTGGCTTCGTTCAAAATCGATGAAGGGTAGCCTCTTTTCTGGAATCGTGTGGACATTTCAATCATTTGAATTTCTGCTTTTTGCGGTTCCGAGACAACTCGTTTCAACCTCATAAGCTGTGACAATGGCAAATGTCTTTTTAGGGCTGGAGGATGAAAACTGTTATAACTTAATAAGTTATTCCGGTCTGTATTTTTTCTGTATAGAGTAGTATCAAAATTGAACTCTCCTCGGATGACATTTACATCTAGAAAATTAATGTTTTTTTCTTGGATATCCCAGGTGAACTGTATGCGTTCATCTATCAAATTCAGTTTCAAAATTTCTGATGTTAAGGTTTCTTTGGCTCCTTCCCAAACAATAAAAATGTCATCAATGAAACGAACGTAGAGTTTAATGTGTTCTTTCCATGTTTTTTGACTCAAAATGTTCGTTCCCTCGTAGTTCCTCATGAAGATATTAGCATAGGTCGGAGCAGCCGAATTGCCCATGGATGTACCACTCTTTTGGATATACCACTGTTCTCCCTGTTTAAAGTAGCTGTGCATTAGAGTGAACTCTAAAAGTTCCATCAAAAAGACTTTCATAGTATCTTCATAGCTACTGTGTAGCAACACTTTTTCCACTGCCTCTATGCCTGATAGATGAGGTATGGACGTATATAATGCTTTGACGTCTATTGTCGCCATGTAAATAGATTGTTCTTTGGTGATTTTGACAGTAGCCAATTTTTTCAAAAAGTCTGTGGTATCTTTAATATAGGACTGGGCTTCCACTGCAAACGGTTGAAGGTACTTGTCGAGGAATTTCCCCACGGGTTCATGAACACTCTTAATTGTAGACACTATGGGTCTGCATGGAGGTTTGTACAAGTTTTTGTGGATTTTGGGCGTCATGTAAAATGACGGGCTCCGTGGATCCATCTGTGTCAAAAATTGTTTGGTTTTCTCTTTTATCATGCCATTGTCTATAGCTTTAGACAGAATCTGAGCAAGGATGTCTTGAATTTCTCTGGTAGGATTATGAGAGATGCTCATATACAGGTTGGTATCATCCAAATGTTCTCTGATTTGAGATTCATAATATGACCGGTCCATTATAACGAGTGCTCCACCCTTATCTGCTTTCTGGCATAGTATGGTTTCATCATGACTGATGTTTTTGATGATCTTTAGTTCGCCCGACGATATATTGGTATGTTTCTTATGATGAAGGTTAATGGATTGTAAATCCTGTTTACAGAGAATTTCAAAGCGCAGTTTGTTTTACAGTTAGTTAGAGGGTGGCGTCTCTCAGCACGCCAGCATGCCATTTAGACGAAGTTTCGAGCGGGTGTATCAACCCGCATTCAGACCGCCGTGCCCCCTACACACGTACATAAAGACACTCACATCCGCAATCATGCATAAAACATACATTTGACTGCATTGTTTACTTACCTTAGCTTCCAGATAGGGTCATATTACAGCTAAAATACTAAAAAAAAATTTACACTAATAGTGAATAATATTATTCACTATTTGTATAATAAAAAATTGACAGAAACCAGGTAAGTGAAGCTCCAACCAGAGTCAATTAGGGAGAGCTGCCCTTGTGTTCCAAGCACTGACTTTGCGATCTCTGAGGCCAGGGGTAGCAAAAGCAGTGCCAGGGGTAGCACGAATCAAGCCAGGGGTCGCTGTTGCGGTCCCTGGCGACCCCTAAATGACATCCATGCCTATGTTGTGTCCTTTCCTATCTGGATGTTGCTGTGAGACTGCAGGACTATGCTATGGGAAGCTGTAAGTCATTGCTGTCCTCAGCAAACCACATTATCAACAAGGATGGCAACCCCTGAGGTGGCAATGCCTAACTGCAGGTAGGCCCTTATCCAAAAGACTTGTATGTGGGGGAACTTCTATGGAAGCGTTTGTCTTTCTGGACCATCAGCAGGTGGCTAAATGCCCTGGAAACTTGGGCAAATGAGGAATGGATTTTTATTAGTGTGAGTTCCCCTCCAGCATAAAATATAGTTGCTCTATTGTTTTCAATAGCATTTCACCTTTACCCTCCTACAGTGTGTATCAAGCTAAGTTTCAGGAAGTTAACCCACCTTTAATTACTTGGTTTTCTTTCTCTAAACGGCAACACTTTAGCTTGAAATGTAAGTGTTGTTGTTTCTTCCGCTATTACTGTACTAAAAACATCTTTTATTCACTTTAGTAATCACAGGCACAGTTATCTCCACGGCCACCCGAACAGGCAGCCTGTATGCTACGATTTCCATCATTAATGTTTACAAAGAGGGAAACCTGGCAATCCAACAAGCCGGCAAGCACATGAGCGCCAAGCTCACTGTGGTCTGTAAGCAGTGCCCTCTCATCAGGCGAGGTGAGTACAAATTAAGTCACACAATTGCATCGTTTAATTTGTCATTCATCCACATTTCTTTAACTGTAAACATGCGTTCTCCATACCCAGCTTATTTAAAGTTCTGTTTTTTTTATTTTTTATTCATAGTCTAGAACTAGAGTTTCACTTAATTCATGAAAACAAAGAAATGAATAGTAATTATACCACAAACAACACAAGCATAAACATAGTAATCATGAATAGAAGACAACAGATTTGCATACAAGTAAATTGTATACACAAGGATCTCCTTCGGTTTTCCAAAGACAAGACACCAGAATGACACAACACAACATGAAAGGAAAGAGGCAAGGGAGAATGCAGCACGCCCATCAATTTCAGTAAAATTACAGATTTCTACAGAGCTGTCCAGTTTTTGTGAAGTAGAAAAGATTTTCCCAGAGTTGCCAATTCGTAAAGGTCCTGTATAAGATTTCTATATTCTGAGTATAA
The DNA here is from genome assembly GCF_964261635.1 of Lissotriton helveticus. NCBI lineage: Eukaryota > Metazoa > Chordata > Amphibia > Caudata > Salamandridae > Lissotriton > Lissotriton helveticus. The sequence continues at coordinate 604,107,000 of NC_136072.1, read as the reverse complement.
ATGTTTTACAAACTAATAGGGCTTGATTTAAACAAGCACTGGCAAAGCCATTAGGTCTCCCCGTTCGGAAATATTGCCTTTGCCAATGATTTTTAGCAACGCTGTAAAGCACCTTAAATGTTGTGCAACGTGGCTAAAAACAAAACCAAAAAATGGTGCTACGACGCGTCCATCTACATCAATTTGTAGGTACGTTCAATATTCAGGCGCGTGCCTACAAAACTGCTTCAGCACTTTTTTTTAATTTATAAAACATTGTTGGAGTGGCAAATAACATTTTTAGAAGTAGTGCAACAGCCTTGCTTTGCTTTTTGAGGGGCAGGTGGAGAGAAGCAAAACAAGGGAAGCGGTTGGGGGAGCAACATAGAAGGTGCAGGTGGAGAAACCAACACGTAGGGCGGGGGAAGCACATGGGCTAGAAAGAGGAACGTGGAGCAGTTAGGAGGACGCACATGTGCAAGAAAGCAATGCAGGGAAGAAGCACATGAGGGTGAGCATAGCACAGAGGGGCAGAAGAGAAGCACACATGTGAGAGAGAGCAACACAGAATGGAGCACAGGAGGAAAGAGCAGTGCATCTATTCAACCACTACTTATTCCGTCTGGTTTGGTTGATCGAGGGCTGTAGTCCCAAATGGCAGATTTACTCTGATGGCACTGCTCAGTCTGCACAGAAACTCTTGGGACCCAGATGAAGTGACAGATCTGGTATATAGTTCAGCTCTGGGTGCAAGACAACTGGTTTTGTCCCATTGGCAATAAACTCAAAGGCTTGTTTCTTGGCTGCTCATGTTCCTTAGCACTTCATTTCAGCTGACTCAAATGTTTGGGCTCTGTACCTTCTCCCATTCATGAGATCACCTCTCTCCCCTTGGAAAGCTTTTATGTTTAATAGGCCTTTTGGGTGAGATGAAATGCTTAAGATGAGCATTTCACTTTTATTGTCATGGATGTCTTCCTTCAAACAGCCGTGTGGACACCTTATTAACTAGAGGAGTCTTCGGCCAAGTATTGGCTCAAATGAGAAGATGTTGTTTGAATACCAGGGGGCAGATTTTCAATAACTGGCGCATCCCTGCATATCAGCAGGGCGCATCCTTCCATATCAGTAGGGATGCGCCAGTTATTTTGCGTGATGGTTGAAATCCCTTGCGCCACTATGGATGTGCCGCATTTACAATGACGCAGCAGGGAAATAAAAGTGACTCAGTGAAATCTTGTACATAAACTGCATGTTCTCTGAGGAAAGCCTCGCTGCTTGTATCAATGGTGAGTCAGGCATTTCTCAAAAAATGTAGTTTTATTTTATTAATTAGATTGCTTAGCCTTGCTCAATCACAGTACTCCAATAGCCATATTCAAACAAGCACTGGCATAGCCAATAGGTCTCGCCTTTGTGACCTTATAAGTGTTTAGTTATCCAGCACAATATCCTTGGTGCAACAACATCAAGGGTTGCATGGCTAAACACTAATAACGTCCCAAAGCGAGACCTATTGGCTATGCCAATGCTTGTTTTGAGTGAGTGGCTCGTGCAGGTATGCCACTCTGAGGTAGAGATGCTGCAAGTGCTTTTACAGGAGCCCATGTGACATTGTGCCTCTTCAAAATGTATCTTGGGTCTGGTGTAATACTTCTAGCCCCTATTCCTGTCTTCTTGCACCCAATGCATCCTTAAATGTCCCATGTACAGCCGGGGTTGACACTCCTATTACCCCTGTCCTCCAGTGAAACTTTACCCGTCACGGGTGGCGGTGGTGGTGGATGTTGTGGTGGTGGTGGATGTGGTGGTGATGGTGGATGTGGTGGTGGTGGACGTGGTGGTGGATGTGGTGGTGGACGTGGTGGGGGTGGTGGTGGACATGGTGGTGGTCAGCGTGGTGGTGGTGGATGTGGACATCGTGGTGGTGGTGGATGTGGTGGTGGTGGTGGACATGGTGGTGGTGGACATGGTGGTGGACATGGTGGTGGACATGGTGGTGGTAGTGGACATGGTGGTGGACGTGGTGGTGGTGGATGTGGTGGTGGACGTGGTGGTGGTGGACATTGTGGTGGTGGTGGACGTGGTGGTGGTGGACATGGTGGTGGGGGTGGTGGATGTGGTGGTGGACATGGTGGTGGTGGTGGATGTGGTGGTGGTGGATGTGGTGGTGGTGGACGTGGTGGTGGTGGTGAACTTGGTGGTGAATGTGGTGGTGGTGGACATGATGGTGGTGGATGTGGTGGTGGTTGTGGACGTGGTGGTGATGGTGGATGGGGTAGTGGACATGGTGGTGGTGGACCTGCTGGTGGACATGGTGGACGTGATGGGGGACGTGGTGGTGGTGGACGTGGTGGTGGTGGTGGACGTGGTGGTGGTGGACGTGGTTGTGGTGGACGTGATGTTGGTGGACCTGTTGGTGGTGGATGTGGTGGTAGTGGACGTGGTGGTGTTGGTGGTGGATGTGGTAGTGGTGGACGTGGTGGTGATGGACATGGTGGTGGTGGGGGTGGTGGACGTGGTGGTGGACCTAGTGGTGGTGGTGGACGTGGTGGTGGACAAAAATGGGGTAGGAGGGTGCAGGCAGAATGCGGAAGGAGAGGAGAATCTCAAAGGGGGCACATGGGAGAGCAGAAAAGAGGACGAATATTAGAAACAAGCCATGGCATCGCTCCGGTTGATGTTTGGGAGGTGGGAGGGGTGTTCTTTGCAGAAAGGCATTACGGCGCTCTAGTAAATACATACATAAAACACGCGCAGTACGCGAAAGTGAAAGCAATCGCGTTTGGAGCAGAAAGTGCACGCTGTGCTTAATGATCCATGACGAAGGAAGAAAGCTGCGCTCGCTCCAGCGGACCATAGGCCAGAGCAGAGAGAAGGCGGGACATGCACCCGCCTTTGGCCAATTGCGTGCTGTCTTTCTTAGAAAGAGGCCTGCAAAGGCCAATAGCGGGTGAAGAAAACAAAAACACACGCACAAGCGTGTGTTCCAAAGTTTAAAGCACTTACTAAATGTCTCGCAGAGCAGCGCATGCGTGCTGGCTCAGGCGAGACCTAAAGAGGAGTAAGTCTCAGAGACAACAAAGTCTAGCTGCAGAAAAAAAATCCATAGTTAGCTTTCTAATTAAAGCAAAAAACTGATGTAAATCCACAACGCTGGTAGAATTTCGCACACCTTGCTCCTGTGGTCAACATAGAGTTTTGCTAGCATCTTTTTAAAATACAATAATATTATCCTCCCCCCTGTAATATCTTCTCTCAAAAACCACTTTGTGGTTTCATCAGAGCTGCACTGGAGCTCTACAAAAGAAAACAATGTATTTAAATGTAATGATATTATCATGTGGGAATATTTTCATCTGTGCAAGTCCCCTCACAAAAAAAATAAGGGCTAGCCTGCTCATTGAAGGGGTTTACATTTTCCATAATTCTTAAAAATGCATCACAGCCCAGAAATGTCGTAAGCATGTGTATATTTGCATCTCACCGAACATACCTGTATTAAAAGATTTTCAAAATTTATGAAAAACACCAAGACGCTCAGTCAAAGAACTCAACCCACTCTTAAAAAATCCTGTACCAGACAAAAAATTCCCTATGAAACCTGTATCCCTGTAGGACAAGGATCTTGATCTCACTTGAGTTAGTGCATTAGCACTCACTGTGTGCTGCTACGTTTTGATATCCAGTAAGCAAGACACATTTACCAGTCAACAGGTGACACGTTTCAGCACGATTTTGCTGCAGTAATCTTAATCTTCAATAGGAAAAACCCTCATGCAATTAATCCTCATCAGTAGTTGCTTGGTACTAACGATAGGCAGGAGGAGCTAAAGTGAAAAAGCACAATTAGCAAAAGCTTAGGGCCACCATACTTATTGATATTTATCAGAAAAGAACAAGAGAATGCTAACAATAAATGGTGGTGAGTGGCCAAATTCCTCTGCAGTGTCCTATAATTTATCTAACATTCCCATGAATTGTTATACAGCAAGCTACAGAACACCGCATCTACCTATAAATGCAGACCTAGCTCTCTTTTTAGCTTCCGCATATATGCAACAATCCCAGTATGTCTACAGAGTTTTATAAAGTATTGTATATATTTCTTAATGCAACATGTTTCTTTCCACAGGTTTAAATTATATTTTTATGGGACAAGTGGAGGAAGATGGGAGAGCAAAGATTCTACCTAATAGTTTTGTCCTAAATTTCAAGACCAAGAACCAGAAGATCTTAAATTCCTTGAAGAACAGGCGATGTTAGAACGTGACTGTGGTCTATCAGAAAAATCTTCACTCCAAAGCAATTGAATTCTTCGAGCACAAAAGCACAGGGAAGAGGCTATTGGGATCAGCCCTTTCCTGCTAAACTACTGGTTACTCTCAATGAGACCTACTGGATTTTACCTGCCTTTATATGCTTCACGATCCCTTAAGCTGAACTGAACAAAATTCTGACTACTCAAGCTGTTAATTTAAATTTGTCTCAAAAAGTTGGATTTATAGAAATGGCCTATATATTTGTGTAAAATATGGAGATTTTCTAGTGCAATATTTATAATAATATAAATTTTTTATCTGTTTAAGTATTTTGTTCAACTGAGTTTATTTTATATAGTGTTTCTTTTTCCATTTATTCTCTGCTTAATAAAATATATTTAAAACCGTGTGCACTGGCCATTGAGAACTACATTGGGGAAACGGCCATCGACCAAGAAGAGATGCTTCGGAATGCCTGCCTTCAGGGTTCTGTCTATGTGGATTATTGTGGTCTGCAGGGCAACATGGGATCCGGGAAGTGATGTAGAAAATAGGATGGAGTCGCAAGACACATAGGGGGTGATGTACTTACAGACGGATCACAAATATTGGGGGCAAATTGCGCACTAACTTTCTGCTACCTGTCTGTAAATCATGTGATGCGACCTTAGCGCTAACATGTTGCATTACAAAATGTCCTATCAGGCGGGGTCACAAAAACAGTGACTTGCCCAACAAATATTAATTAGCTAGGTCACTGTTTGTGACCCCCAATAACTGGCTACGAATACAGGGGTTGTGATCTGAAAGGAACAGCAGATTACTATCTTTGCATTCTGTATTCCAAATAGGAACCCAGGTGCACATGCATCAAAATAGGCAATTGCAATTCAATAATTGCGACTTTTGAGGAATCGCAATTATGGAATCGCAATTGCCTATGCATGTAGGATCGCCAAAAAAAATGCGATTCCTACACATTCCTTAATTGCGGCCCGCAAATTGCAACTCGCAATTAAGGAATGGCTTCCCATTCATTCCTATGGGCCTAGATGCCCAAAAGAATGAGTGGGAATTGCATGCGCAATTTGCAAGTACCCAATAGGTACTCACAAATTTCGCATGCAATTTCACGGTTGCAAGGGTGCCAAAAGGACACTCTGTTGCACCCCTGAAATTTCCATTTTACCACATGTTGCGCACACACATGCCCCAAGGGCATGTGTGCTTATAACATGAGACTTTGAAAAATGCACTTTAGTGCATTTTTCAAACAATTCGCAAATTACCATGAAATTGAGATTGATTGTAATTTGCAATTCCTATTTGCGAAATCGCTAATTTATTTTAGTTAATGCATTGTATTCAAGGAATCACAATTTGCGATTCCTTAAATGCAATTGCAATTTAAGTAATTGCAAATTTTACGATTCCCTAAATTGCGATTTTTGCATTTGGGATGGTGCATCCCAAATGCAAAAATACCGGTCGCAAAGGGGCTGCTTCTGTGAATCTGCCCGTTTGCGACCGTTTTTTTCGTTGATGCATGTGGTCCATAAAGTCTTAAAGCAGCCCCTGTTCCTTAAAGGAACCTGGTGCTCCACTGGTCTACTGGCCATTTTATCCGAGACGGCCTGACATAATTCTCAAAGACTAAGATGTTCAATGGGGGCAGAGTTCCCTTTGTGAAAAGTTTCCATGAGTTCAATGGTTTGCAATCGTCATTGCAGTCATGAACCATTTATATACCTCAAATGAATTCGCAATTTCATTCCCCCTCCTATTTGCGATTCAGGATAAGCCTCAAAGCACTTTTTACTAATCAGAAACTGTATTCTGAATCACAAAAGTGGCATAGTCTATTAGAAAATACTGTTTTGCTGTTGCAAATTTGTGACTTAGAAATCATAGAGTTGGCAACAACAAACTTCATTCGTATATCTGGTTTCTCCTTTTGGTAAAGGGACAAGGTATTTTTTGTCCTTAAAAAATGTATATGTTCAGGATAAAAGTTATATTTGGAAAACAAGGAAGATATATGTTAATGTGTGGACTTGGATGACTGGATACCTTAAAATTAATGGTTCTATAACCACAAAAACGTTCATTTTATGCTTTCACAAAATGTGCCTGATTTATAAAGAAAGCAGTACTGCTATGTTTTGTTCACGCAGACTATGCATGCATAGAAAGGCAATCAGTCCAGCAGAAGGCAGAACTGTAAACTCGCCATGTATGTGGGCAATTTGTGAATATCCGAGAAGAGACCACTAACCATAAAGGAAAATGACTGAAATGGCCATGAAAGAAGCCCAACTTAGAAAGTATTCTGATTCACAAAGTTAAACCAGTAACTTTCTCCAGTTTTTTGCTGAGGGGCATTTTCATTTTCCTCGGCCACTCTAGTAGTCTATTGTTGAACTCCTGCCTTTCTTAGCATCAATATATATATATATATATATATATATATATATATATATATATATATATATATATATATATATATATATATATATATATATATATTTTTTTTTTTTTAAAGGGCATGGTATGCTGTAATTTTCTATTGAACCCCTCCTTTTTTTTAAATGCACTTTTACAGATACTTGGTTAAACTTTCCATGGTGTATGTGTAGAGCATATGATGGTGATGCATTCACATGTATATCATCATGCCAGGCCACCATAGCATCTTGAGGCACATGCGTGCATGACTGATAAATCACACTTTTTTCTTTTGTTTTTGTCAATGAAGTTTACAGCGGCAAAAAGTATTGGCGAAGCCAATAGGTCTGCATTGGCAAAGGCAAAGGTGAGAACTAGGTGTTTTTGCCAATGCTTGTTTCATAATTTAGAGATGAAGGGAAAAAGACCGATAATTGGCAAGGTGTTTCATCCTCTGTAAGCAGCCATAAACAGACTTTTGAAAGTACAGGCTTTCTGAAGTGTGTCTCCAATATTTTGCATGGATATTGCATAATATTTCAGTGAAGATATATTTATTTTACGAAAACTTTGTACGGTACAACAAAATGGTGCAAAATAATGCAAGGATTTGTCCCGAGAAATTAATTTAGGGAACAGAACCAAGCAGGTGTCCTTTAAACAAGCATTTACAATGCAATACGTCTCGCATTTACGCGAGACCTATTCCATTGTAAATGGTTGGCATCACACACAACGGGAGCGATGGCTGGTGAAGGCACGGACAATGGGAGAGAGGGAGGGCAGACGAATTATGAAGGCACGGACATTGGGAGATGAGGGGAGAAGGCACGGACAACTGGAGAGAGGGAGGGGGGCCGGAGTTTGAGGGCACGGACAACGGGAGGGAAGGTTAGGCTGGGGAAGAATGCACTGACAATTGGAGGGAGGGCAAGGGTGTTCAAGAAGGCATCAAAGCACGTCGTGCCTGAGGAGGAGAACCTCATTAAAGAAAATAGTGCTCACAGTATATAAGGAACAGTGTAACAACCGAAGTAATGGGGCCAGTAGCCATGGGAGGTGACAAATGAAGAGGAGGCGGTACTCAGGAGGGATTAACATCCCTATTTATGAATCAGAAGCCAGCGTTTAGGACAGACATTGACACAAGCCAATGGCAAATATGGGCGGAGAGTAGGCGGGGCTTCTATTCGCTACTCCACCACAACAAGTCTTGCATGTGCGCTGTCTCTAGGCTTGACCTAAAAAGTATGGTTAAGGAGCATAAGAGCATTTAAAAGCCAGAAGTCGAGTGAAGAGAAGGAGCAAAATTAGGATTGAGCACATGGGTGTGGACCAGATGTCAGTAACTGGTATGTGAAATTAAGATTACATACAAAAACGGGGAAATTGATTTTCATATGTAGGTTGGGAATGTCCAGGCGATGGCCAATGACTGTCACAGCAAATGAGAGAAATGTCTACCAAGGAATTCCAAGTCTCAACAGTATTCGGAGTCACAGAGTGGATCAGTAATTTACCCCAGAATTTTCTAAACCAATGGCTCCAGTACATGTTTTGCAAGAGTACTGGAGGCTTAATCATGAGTCAGACTGATCAAACATAGATTTCACATGTCTCAAGGACAATGCACAACATTATGCTGGTATTTCTTGAAAACTGTCTAATGTTTTTGTTTACATTTTTGGTTACAAAATAGAAGTCCTGGAAAATAAATCACAGCTCTTACCCATATGCAAACCAGAATTCATCTTCCAATACTCAAATAGAATTGATGGTCAGTTATCAAATGTATCTTCCACAAAGGTGAAAATTTACACGTAGCATGCTTTGCAGGATTTAAATTTCCTGTCTAAACTGGATACAATAATGAGTTCAAGGGCAGAAGACTGATAACAGCCAAGAACGTTCCTCCTAGTACACGTCATGAACAGATTTTTAGAAGTACAGGCTTTCTGAAGTGTGCCTAGATATTGCAAGCACAGTCAGTAAAGGTACATTTTTTGCAAATTCATTTAACTTGTAATCAATTTTACCAAGATCTAAGGAGAGAAAAATACAATGGTACAAAGTAATTTACGCAGGGAATTTTCATAATGTGCAATCATGAGGCATTGATTAGGGGACCAGAAGTAAACAAATGCTGTGTATTGAGTTTGTATAAGGTAAAATAAAAACACGAGTGGCAAGAGGACAACCACTCCAAGTTTGGAGGTAAGGTTGAAGGATCAAAAAGCAGGATTCAGGAAATTATTGTGTGGGACAGTATCAACAACTGAGAAGCACAGTGAAAATAAACAGCTGAGGCATGAAATTGATATGAGAGGGTAGATAGGGAGCAGCGAGGTTATGAAGGCTCTAGCCTCTAGAAGATGGTTCAAAAGGAGTAACATTTAAGAAAATTGGAAAAAGAAGCCAGAGAGGAGTTGCAAGAGAGAGTGAAATGCGAGCAAGAAGAGTGAGCTGAGAAAGAAGGGGAGTTGATCATAGAGTGCAGAGGATATAGCTTAGAGACAGGATTGCAGCAGCAAGAGAGGAACAGTATGTCAAGCTGATCATGCACAGGACTTTGTATAAGCGTCCTTGTTGTTTTTAATTTGAGCAGGGTACGCATTTTGCAACAACATCTTGTCTAATAGAATAGTTAGGTTCCAAGTCATCACAGTGTGCAGTCTTCACAGATCATTGGGGCCCAAGACTGTCAAAGCTCTCCAAAGTAATCATCTGGTGCCTGTACAATAGCACAGGTTTATAAGCACAACAATCCGGGAAACATCCTTTACAACGCAACTTTTACAACGCACTACCATTACGACACAACTTTTACAACGCAAGTCATTACAACGAATTGCGCTAAAGGGCGCTCTAGGACAGGGAATAGTTTCATTACTATCCAACACCTTCCCTACTATCCACGGGGACTGGAGTTGGGATAGTAAATTAAACTATTCACTATCTAGCGCCCCCCCAACGCAAGTCGTAACGACTTGCGTTGTAAAACCTGCATCGTAATGGCATGCGTTGTAAAAGCATGCGTTGTAATGACATACATCCCAATGATCCAGGAGACTGCCCAGTCTCCTTATGTCAGAGGACCGACTTTTAGAACGAGGCCTCCATTGATAAAACAAATACTACCAACACACCTAAATCCATGGAATCGAAATCAGAATCAGACCGTGCAGTCCGAAGTGTATTTGGGAAAGATGTGCCAGACCCGCGGTCAACTCCAACTTCGCCATCTGCATTAGCATAGTTAACTCATAACTCTGGTTGCAGCCTCAGAAATGGGTAACCAGATACTGTTGGTTCTGACTTACTACACCTCATAGTTTCTGCCTCATGGTCACTAAAGTCTACTACCTTGGAACCAAAGGACAAGACTCTGAGAAGGCTGAATAGAGAGTTGGGTCAAGAGATTCACTATAATAAGTGATACACAGAAACGTTGAAGTACTTGATGTGGATGAAGTCCGCACTTTGCGTGTGGAGTGGGAACTGATGCTAGACATTTTCCACTGTCTAGACCTATGCACAGTGTCATGTATGCAGTTATAGTACAGCCATGCTTATAACTGTGCTCTTTTGATAGCTTCTAGGGCAAAGCAATATTCCATGGGGTAGTTTGATGATGGACCTTACAGCAGTGTTTTGAATTCTAAATGTCATTCTGCAAACATGTTGTGAACAGAATATCGACTACATATTGGTAAGGTAAGTAGATGTAGGTAAATATAGATTTACTAAAATACACATATATATATATATATATTACCTACTGGCGGTCGCCAGTAGGTATATATAGTTAGGATTTTTTCTCTATGGGATTTTTGAAAATTCTATGTCTAATAACTTTGGCGTTTGTGGACGGAATTGGCTGAAATTTTCAGGAAAATGGCACATTTTGTTTCTGAGCAGCCCCTGAAAATTGGGGGGGGGGGGTTCGTCCAGGGGGATCGAGAAAAAAGGGGGGTCCCAAAACGTGTTTTTAACATTGAGGTTTCCATAGGGCGGTTGGCCTCACTTTTAGCCCGAACGGCTGAATGGATTTGCACGAAACTTGGCAAAATTGTAGGGACTGGTAGCCCGATGTGCTTTTTGTAGGTCTCAATATATGTGCTCCAGTGGATTTTGAGAAATTAACGTTTAAAAAAAGATATATATCTGTAACAGCGGACCGGGCAGCGCTCCGGTTCGCGGACTTTTCGCGCAACGGAGCTTTGTGAAGCGAAGCTGATTGGTTCTCCGGCGTCTGTAAACATTCCAAACAGTCCGTAGCGGCCGCCATCTTGTCTCTCGGTAGGATCGAGAGACAAGAGGAGGCCAAAGCGAAGGGGCAAATGACCATAAGGGGGCATAGTAGATTTTCGCTGACCCCCTAGGTTTGATGTGGAGGTTTTAAAAGGGCCCCGCGGGGCAAAAAAAATAAAAATAATAATAATCGAACGGCTGAATGGATTTGCACGAAATTTGGCAAAATTGTAGGGACTGGTAGCCCGATGTGCCTTTGCTAGGTCTCAATATATGTGCTCCAGTGGATTTTGAGAAATTAACGTTCAAAAAAAGATATATATCTGTAACAGCGCTCCGCTTCGTGTACTTTTCGCGTTACGGAGCTTTGCGAAGCTGATTGGTTCTTCGGCGTCTGTAAACATTCCAAACAGTCCGTAGCGGCCGCCATCTTGTCTCTCGGTAGGATCGAGAGACAAGAGGAGGCCAAAGCGAAGGGGCAAATGACCATAAGGGGGCATAGTAGATCCTCCCTGACCCCCTAGGTTTGATGTGGAGGCTTTAAAAGGGTCTCGTAGGGCAAAAAAAAAAATATATCGTTTTTTTAGTTTTTTTTGCGTGGAGTGCGCCCGGTTCGCGAACCGGGAAGCGCCCCAGGGAGCGTACTTTCTTGAAAATTAGTGAAAAAAGTTAGAGTAAAATAATAATTGTGAGTGATCAGATGTAGGGTAGCTCTGAGAAGAGCTTTTGGGTTTATGGTACATTTAGGTACTTATAAGTAGGTACCAATGCACATTCTTAAATTCAGAATGAAAATTCTGTTGCCCTCATCTGAGAAGTGAACTCCATCTCCTCTGTAGATATCTTGCATGTAGTAACGCAAGTTATTGTTGTACAGGGAGCCCATTCCATGGTCTCTCATGTAAGCTGAAACAGATTTGTTTACATGCTTCCTCGATTTTTCAATTTGTGGACAAAATTGGTTCGACCACCTCCATTTTTGTCTTTGGCATATATTTGAATATACCAAGGCAGTCTGAGGAAAAAGTGCCATCAATTGCTCAAAGGTGTCCTTTAAAAGCATTTCCAGACCTACCCCAGTCAAAGTGCCCAAATCATTACCTCCACAGTGCACAATTAACAGGTCAGGTTTTGGCAAATGCATAAAGGTTTTCACCAATGGTATCAATTGGTGACATTTTAATCCTCTGTGGCCAAACCACTTAATTTCCACATCTTGTAAATTGAGGTTAGGTAAATTCCTGTTTTCAGCGTACCTCTGAGCCCAATAGATGTAACTATGTCCAACAATCCAGACAGAAAACATGGCGAGAGAAGGTTCTCCTGCAGTCAGATGAAGTGTGGCAATGAAATGGCAGTTGAAAAAATGAGAGTGTAAAATGAAAAAAACTGAGGAGTTTCTGTGTTAATGAAGCAGTAAGAGTGATTGGTGGATTTTGATTGCTGAAAACAGAAAGTTAGGGTGCATGGATGAGTTCGTTGAAAGATGTATTTTGAGTGGCGAAGAAAAAATCATTAAATGAAAGATTGCACTGGATATGCAGGTGCACTGAGAGTTCAGAGTTCAATTGCAACATTGTTGTGTGAACTTGGAAACACCAGAGGTCTTGCAAGAGGTGGTTGCTATGCAGAAAAAGCAGAGAGGGGGCAGAGGGGGGAAGGGTTTTGATTTGAAAAAAAGTGAGGGAAGAGTTTTGATTGGGTGACATGAGAGATATGTGTGAAGAATTACAGCATTTCTGTGCTTTTGATAGCTGCAGACTCTGGAGTGCATACCTTTTGCTCTGCTGAAGACAAATTCGTGTGTTTCTGAGACTGTTTTGAAACTCAAAGTATTTGCTAAGGTGAGAAAAGATTTCTTTAATTTAGATAGAAAATAGTGTGCTTTAAGGATAAAATTATGAAGAAAGTTGTGTTTTTCAAATGTTGCTTTGTCTCAAGTGTTTTACAAATAGATTTTGTTTCTTTGAGAAATTGTAATTGGAGAAAATGTGAAGTATTAGTACTGACAGGGTGTTATTGTGCATAGGAGCTGTGGAGTGTTTTCAAATTATGACTTGTAAATCGTTTTTGAGAAAAAGCAATGGTTTTAATATTGATGACAAGGACATAATGGTGTCTGCTTCTTTATAAGGTAATTGAGAGTCTCTGATGTTATTTTTCCCATTTCAATGTAAGAAGTTTGTCTGTGGAGCAAATTGCTTGTAAATATGCTCCGACCTGTGCATGGCAAATTTAGATTTTGAATGTTTGCGTTACATAGGCATGTTAAAGGTGACTGAAACATGCTGCAAAGGCAATCAAAAAACGCTTTTATGTGTCTTAAGGACATTTTAAGTCATTTCCCCATGTGCAGTGTTTTCAAATTATGAGTTGAAAATCGTTTTTGAGGTAAAGGAATGTTTTCAAAATTTATGTGCGTGATATGCCCCCAAATTTCTTTTTCAGGGGTGCAGCAGGGTGTTCTTGAGACACCCCTGCACCCTCGGAAAAATTCGTAATTTGCGATGAGGTAATTGCTAATCGAAAATTGCACCTTCATTCCTATGGGCCTCCTGCTGCATGGAAATGAATGGGTAATTTGTAATTAGCAAATAGCTCATCGCAAACTAGGAATGGTAAAGAATCGCTATTTATTCCTTAAAGTTCGCTATTTAGGAAATGCAAAAAACTTTGATGATACATATGGCGGTTCATCTCTAACAAGATAAGAAGCATAGGGATAGATTTATGATGACTGGCGCATCACCAGGGATGTGTTAGTCATTCTGTGCCGCTGTTCCGTCACCTATGGTGTGCTGCATTTACAATGCGGCGCATCATGGGGCAAAAACAGCACAGATGCGTGACGTATCTGTGCCGTAAAGGTGGCGCATTGCTGGAGTTGTATCGCAAGTGTGATGAAGCTCCAGCAAGGCTCAGGGGTGCCCCTGTCGCAGGGTTTCTGTTCTCACACAGAACTGTGGACAGAGGATTGGAACCTCGGCGAATTAGGGTGCCCCAAAACTCACCTTAGTAATCAAAAACCCCTTAGCAAGCTAGGTACAGTGTCACATTGGATATAACAAACTCTCAATGTTTAGACAATCCAGAATATGAACTTATAGTACCTCAGGATACGTGGAACTCATGAAAAGTCGGTCGTTATATATTTCTTAGAAACCAGAACATGGAGTTAAGAAGAACACATGTGTATTTGAAATGTTTATTTACTAATGCCGTCTTCTCAGGCGTAGTATCTTAGATAATACAAGTACACATATTATCAGTAGCAAAATTACCAGCATAGTTACTAGTACATAAGAAGCGAATGGTGACAGTATGTTAACATGCTGTAAATGAATAAGAGTTAGCAACACTTATAAGCAGCTGCGGGCCGTGGAGGGAGTTACGGTGGGGCAGGGAGGCGGGGAGGGGGAGGGGCAGGGTGGAGAGGGCTCCACCCTGCCCCTCCCCCTCCCCGCCTCCCTGCCCCACCGTAACTCCCTCCACGGCCCGCGGCTGCTTATATCTCACCCTCCCTAATACACATATTATATTATTTGCTAAGAAGGTCTCTTTGTGTTGGTTTAGGGCGTGCCCATACTTTAGTGTCTTAGATTTGAAGGAATCACATCAGCATACACCAGCTCTCTCTTCATATGAACCGCATCAAGTGTTGTGTATGTGTGTTCGGCAAAGCAATATAAAACCCGCCTCATGCCCAGAATTGGCAGAAGCTGCACTTATGTTATGAGTATGAAGTCGTGGAGATCAGACCTCATAACAATTCTGTATCGTGTTGTTCTTGAAACTTCAGCACTCGCTGTACAGATATAGTTTAACAAGTAAAGCAGATAGTAGAGCAATAACATATTATTCTCATGTAAATCACGATGAACTATTAGGTTGAAAGCTAAAGCAACAACTAAGTGTCGTGTGCAGAAGTTGCAAAAAAGGAAAAATGGCGTTTAAACCGGTAATGAGCCCATGCTAACTTAAGACGGTGTAAAGATATCCAGGATCTACATGACACCTCCCCATGATACGGAAACGAACTGAATAAGATAATAGAAGTGCCATCTCATGAGAGCAGATTGCAACTTTATATGTGCACGGTGCGCAAGGTAAAACATTAAAAACTAGCAAAATGTAATGCTAAAGAAAAATAAAACAGCCAACTACTTTATCGAGGCTTAAGCCAATTGGCAAGCTAAATAATAAAAACTTGACAAATAAGTCAATGAATTGTCAATGAAATGCTAGTACTCAGCATATCAAACATGAAAAAGGTCTATGACATAACTGTGTATGCAAAATAAGCTGCAACAGCCTCTAATAGGAAGTCACCGTCTTCACCCGAAAAGAGTTCAGCCATCCAATTTAAAAGCGGAAAAGAACATACGTGCTCTCCCAGCACCGGATCCTCTATCACCATCAGAGGACAGCTCGGTGGGTTTTCAAGAAAGCTCTGTTCCAAGAAAGACTGTGTTGCCGCCAGTAAATTCCAGGGACCAATTAGTCCATGCATCAATGCCACAGCCATAATCCTTTCGCCAGGACAAACCAACTCGTGAGTAATGATAGGACTCATCAGCTGATTACAGTCGACGTCAGGAGAAACCGGTCCGCAGAGACACAAATCAATGGCCCAATCGAAATCACAGGTCAGGCAGTGAAATACAGGCTGGACACAGGTGAAGTAGGAGAATCGAAAAGATAATCCATATGCCGTGCTTAATATCGCCAACGGCATTGTGCCATAATATTCAAGCATGCGATTGCGGAACAGCTTCAGCAGCTGCAGGGCGGGAGCTTGCACAGGAGGGACATCCATATTTAAAAATGTAAAAAAGCACAAGAGCGTCCGTTGGTAATGCAAGTAAAAATGGGAATCCACCAAGCACAGTGGAAAAAATAGAATGAAAGAAAGCAGGGATGACTCCAAAGATTTTCTCAAATGAAGTCACGAGACCACTGGTAACAACTTTAAAAAAGTGCGCCAGGCCCTTTGTGGAGGACGCGTTAAAGATAGTCCGAACCATGTCGTTGAAATGCAAAAGCGAATCAGTATTTAAAAGGGTCTGCACCTCTGTACGGGTGTTCGCTATGTGAAGCACGAAAATTTCACGGGCCGAACTCAAGGCCACCTCTCTCTGAGACAAAAGAGCTCTTATTCTTGCCATGCCGTTGAAATGTGCTCCCAAGGTTGGTATTTGTGGCCAGATTGAAAACTCCCTATGTTCATGTGTGGGAGGAAATAGAACATTTCTGCAGCAAATAACCCGTTCACTTACTGTTACGATAAAAGGAATACTTTTAATTAACCCAGAACAATCTTCATTATTGAGCATCAAATAACTACCATTTTCCAACAACTTGAACGTGGGGATGATAGCAGGAACTGGCGTGCCTTGCAACACGCAAGCCATATTTGGTCGGTGTTTGTTGCATGAACCGTGTAACTGTATGTGCGTACACATTAGTGAATGATCTGGTGTCTCAGTGCATTCCTCTCCATTCAGATAAACTTCTTGATCATCTTTGAAAATCTGTATGTGTATGGAAGCGACCAGACCTCATGAAGAAAACCACTACCTAAAGGTTCATAACGACCTATTGGTATATATTTCATACAATTTGAAAACTTATATAAAGCAAAAGGCAGCGTTATTAAACCGTGGATAAGGCACGTTGCCAAAGCAGCCAACCTTTTGGATTAATACTGGAAATGTTAAAGGAAGAATTACGGAGTAGGGCCTGTAAATCTTTAATGGACAACCGAGTAAAATTACTCCAACCATCATATTCCTCTAACTCCGGGATAGTAGGGGTGTTTAATTTTTTAGAAGTAGCCAATCCAAAGCATTTGGTCTGGGAAATTGTTTCATTCACAAACAACATATGATTTGGGATGAGACATGCACGGTGCAAAGCCTCAGTGCCTTGTACCTGCCAGGTTCGTGAACCCCAAACTGATGTAGATCCTGGATATCTTTACACTGTGTTAAGTTAGCATGGACTCATTAATGGTTTAAACGCCATTTTTCCTTTTTTGCAACTTCTGCACACAACACTTAGTTGTTGCTTTAGCTTTCAGCCTACCTGCGTCAAGATCTATGCCTGCTTCAAGCAGGCGCAGGGTTTTGATGCAGCTTTGTCCTATCTGATTGTAAATGCGGCACACCGTGGGTGGCAGAGCAGCGGTGCACATTAACTGGTGCATCCCTGGGGATGTGCTAGTTAATATAAATCTGCCCCTTTACATTTAATTATGTGCAGGGGACACAGAGTCGGTGAGGTTTATCCAAGGTTAAGAAGAGATGAGTCCTGTTCAGTGAAAAATTGGAGATAGGCTTCACCTCCTCTGCTCCTCAGCATCGTTGGACATGGTTAAATAATAGCTGCAAAATGTTACTCTTGTTAAACAATTTTACTATTATAATCTCTGAGATTTGTCTCTTACTGTGCAACATCTCATTGTTGTTATCTTTCTTTAAAGATAAAGACAACATCAACATGAGCGACAATCAGCAATCAGTTGATTTCGACCTCATCATTGAACTCGTAATTGAAACATCAGTGGATGTTGATCCCTTGGATGATTTCAATCCTGAGGATGAAGAAGAACGTGATGAGGATGCAGATTTGTCAGAATTGTATGACATAGGATGGGAAGCTGACGTGCTTGAGCCTATGGAACTATAAACATTTATTTTATAAATTTATAATAAATAAAAAGTAAATATGTAAACCGTTTAATTTAAAAATAAAGACACCTTCAAAAACAGGTTATGTGTAGTGTCTTCAATAAAATATTAAAATATGGTCATAAAATTAGATCAGATTCATATATAAAACAGCACAGGTAAAATGAATATAAATTCCATTTCTTTTCTGCTATTTCTGTATTCTAAATTTGCCATGTACAAAAAATTCTTCTATGTAAAAATGTTAAGTAGTGTGTTAAGTTTTTGATGACTGTTATTAATTTACTGTTGGGTAATAGTGGTTAATAACATTTTTTATTATATTTTACCACAGATTCAACTGCAGATTATTTCAAGATTTTAGGATGCCAAGCAAAGAAAGAGTGAGAAAGGCTGCAAAACGTCAAAGACAGCAGGTGAATGAAAAAAAGCAGCAGTCCTCTAACAAAAAGATTTGTCAAGTCACCAAGAAAGCACCGGGTAAGAGTACAAAAACATTCATAAGAAATATCTCTAGTAAAAAAAATATTACTACAGAAAATGTTTCAGTCCAGAAAAGGAGAAGCAATTCAAACGGTAAGGAAAGGCCAATGAGAAATGTTACTGCTAGAGTAAGAGATAACTCTATGCATAAAAGTAGAAGGAAACAACAGTTTAGGGACATTCGTAAACGAATGTTCCGCAACAGGATAATTGGCAATTTGTTAAAAAATATTAAGAAAGGTCAACAGAAAGTGGTTTTTTATAAGAGAAAAAAAATAGTTGAGAAAGTTATTGATCAGGCATTTGAAATTAAACGTAAGTTATTTATTTTGACAATCAATAGAATTAGGAAGCTAAACAAGGCAATTTATGATTTCAAAAGAAATAGTAGATGGAAGAGAATAGTTAATCGTAGTAATTTTTGTGAAGTTTTTTCTGGAGAATGGATGCATAGTTCAAGCTCTGAGGCATTTTTTAATGAGGAGAGTTATTTCCAGGATAATGATTTGGTGCATGCAGTTGACACCAGTGGTCGAGCTTATGAAGTGAAAGATGGTTGTCCAGTTGAAAAAGAAAAACTTGTGACAACAGAGATAGAAGAGGTGTTAGGTAATGAGGTTTTAGGGAGACGTCCTAAGGGTCCTGTGTACACCTGGAAGTGTAGTAGTATTTGCAGTGTACGACAGGATTCCATCAATTTGCTTTGTGATTTTATACGGTCATTTAATAAGAAAAGTTTGAAGCAGAAAATGATGTTGTTGCAAGAATTAGATCCTTGCAGAGTGAGAGAAGTGATAGGTTTGCATGGTCATTCACTGGCTTGTCTTTCCAGGAGAGTATGCCAGAGTGTTTTTCATCATTTCAGGATGCTAGCAGTGCATCATAATAAAGTGAGGAAATTAGTTAGAATGTTGTATTATGCTAAGAGTCCAGCAATTATGCTTAAACAATTATGCGCTGCTCTTTTGCATGGTTCTGAAATAGATGTGAAGAATATATGTGAAGAAATTGAGTTTTGTTACTTTGGAAGTAAAGAGGAGAATGTTGAAATTGACCAAGAAGAAGAGAGTAATGTGGAAGATAGTGTACAGGTTTCCAGTACAGATAATTTCCAGAGGGAAATTGCGACGTTTGAGGTGAAATCAAGTGAGAGGCCAAATTTCACTTGTGTGTGTTGTCGACGCACTTATTATAAGAATCAGACTAAGTTAGTGGATTTATATGGAAAAAGTGAAAGGGAAAATCATAGTGAATGGAAGGATTTTACAACATACTTGATGGTAGAAAATTGTTTTGATTTGGGATTGGATCAACGTGTGTGTACTTATTGTTGTAACAAATTAAATCAAAACCAGATGCCTGCTAGAGCAGTTCATAATAATCTGGAATTGGTTGAGATTCCTTCTGAATTGAAGGATTTAAATACTTATGAATCTATTTTGATTCAAAGTATCCATCCCTTTCAGGCTATTGTAAGAATGGAGCCAAAGACAGGGAAATTGCCTCCATCCGATTTACAGAGAGGATTAAAGGGAAGAGTTGTTTATTTGCCTCTAGATTTGAAGAAAAACATTAACACAATTGGAGTAGAAAAAGTGGAAGAGGAACCTCTTGTTATCTTAGTTAATGGGGTTCCGACAAAGAATAAGAAAATATGGCAAGATTTAGTAGATGTTAGGAAAGTCAAAAGGGCAACATTGTATTTGAAAAAATATAATAAATACTATAAAAATGTATATGTTGCAGAAGAGGAAGTAAGTGAGGAAGAGGATAGCGATTTGTGTGCTGGTCAAATTGAGAAAGTAGAACCCTGTACTAGTGAAGAAATATATGAACATTATAGTGTTCATCCTTTGCATTCCAAGGAAGTCATGGGGAATGCTATTGAGTTGTTTCAAATGAAACAAGCGAAAGGGAGTCCCATTAGTGTTTGGGAGGAAAGTTTGGAAGCTCGGTGTTTCCCACAGCTTTTTCCAACAGGTCAGGGAGGAAGATATGATGAGCGACCTCATCAAATTCCTGCTTCTGAATACCGGACTTTGCGATTGTATGCAGGAGATCCTAGGTTTCGACAATGCATTCCTTATTTGTTTCATCTCCTGTTTGAAAGCGATCTGTCTGGACTGTCATATGCAGTGAACCACATCTTGAAAAGTGGTATACACATGCAAAACATCTCGGCAAGTGACTTTATGGATAAAGTCAATGTCCAAGACAGTATTTTGGATTCTCACCTGATTAATCTCATGGCGTGTCAGCGTGGTACTAATGAGTACTGGTACCGTCGTCATGGTGATTTAAAATGTATGCTGAGGAACTTAGGAACTCCCACATGGTTCCTCACTTTGAGCTGTGCTGAGTATGGCTGGGAAGACTTACTTGAATTTCTACGAGAGGCAAATGCTAACGTAGAAAACATCGAATTCAAGACACCCGGAGAACTGTGCTCTTTGGATCCAGTCAATGTATGTAGGTACTTCAATCATAGATTTGAAGGTATGATGTCTTTCATCATGAATAAGAAGAATCCACCTCTTGGAGAGGTGTTGGATTTCTTCTGGAGGAAGGAGTACCAAGCAAGAGGTGCTCCTCATATACATATGTTGCTGTGGATCAAGGATGCACCTAAATTTGGAACGGATGCAGAAGACTCAGTGATGAGTTTCATAGAACAGTATTCTACGTGTGCTGTTCCAAACGCAAAGGAGAAAAAAAGCCTAAGAGAAAAAGTTCTACGTTCCAAAGCCATCGATGTGGAAAGTACTGTCGTCGTAAATTCCGGAACAAAGACAAGTTCTACACCAAATGTCGTTTCGGCTTTCCACGAACGGTGATTTCTAAAGGAAGAGTGAACAGTTTGATGTCTTCGCTGCGACATAATGTGATGAAGAAATCACCTAAAAACACATACAATTTGAAGAGGAACGAAGAGTCTAAGTACATCAACGACTACAACCCGGTGATTTTGTCCATGTGGAATGCTAACATGGATATACAGTTTGTGGCTGATAACTGTATGGCTGTGGCTCGGTATGTGACATCTTACATCACCAAAAAAGAGAAGACAGAATTGAAGGATATGTGGGAGGACATTTCCCATGAAAAGAGCCTCAGCAAGAAGTTGTACAGTTTCAGTCTGAAGATGTTGTCGCATCGAGAAATCGGAGCTTACGAATGTTCTGACCGGTTGTCTTCAGCAAGTCTCTATGCCAAGTCCAGGAGTATCGTTTGGGCGAGTGTTGGTCTTGCTGCAACGCGTAATCGAGTTCTGAAACCTGTGCGGGAAATTGAGTATTTGGCGGAAAAGGAGCCAAACAGTACCGACATTTTGAAGAGCAACATGTTGGATACATATTATCCAAATCGAAGCAGTCACCTCGAGAATGTTTGTCTGTATGAGGTTCTGCAAAATTACATATTCAAGAGGAACATCAAAGAAGATACTGAGAAAGGAGTGTATGCTGTAATAGGAAGTGAGGGATGTCTGGTCAAGCAAAGAAAATGCCACTTGATAAACCATCGAAAATTGAGTGGCGAATCTCCTGAAAAAAAGGAGTTTTTCTATTAAGCACTTTTGCAACTTTTTAAGCCTTGGCGTGCAGAAGAGGAACTGCTTGGAGATTTCCTTTGTTACGAAGACTCATTCAATGCTGCCAAGGAGACCATAGAATGTCCTGCTTTTCCCAAATATGTAGAAATGTTGAATGTGGAAATTGAGCAGGAAGCAACGATTGCAGCCGAGATTGCCAGAGACAGTTCTCAGGACAGTCAGAGTTCTGCTTCATTGAGTCAGGATCCACTAGGAGGACCTCTTATCGAAAATGAAGCTGCCACTGCTATGAATGAAGTGGAAAGAGCCATGGCACATGCTCAGGAGGATGCGGTTAACTTAGAAGAGTTGGAAAGACAACTCAACGTTGAGCAGAGGAAAATATATGACGAACTTACCATGCAAATTGATCATGGATTAAGTCATGACAAGAAAGAGTGCTCATGTACGTCGTTGAAGCCTGTCCGACTGTATGTGAGTGGAGAAGCGGGAACTGGAAAAAGTTTCCTTATTAAAGCAATTTCATGTTATTTGCAGGAAAGGACAGAGTCATCGCTGTCTTGTGTTGTCACCGCTCCAACTGGACTGGCAGCACATAACATTAAAGGGATTACTTTACATCGTTTACTGATGCTGCCAGTGGAGCATGACAACAAATTAGAATATCACAAGCTATCTGGAGATGCTTGTTTTGAAGTTTCAAGAGTCTTGAGGAAAATGAAACTTCTTATCATTGACGAAGTAAGCATGGTTTCCAATGTCATGCTTGCCTTTGTGCATTTGAGAATGCAAGAAGTTCTCAAAACAGAGTATGATGTGTTATTTGGTGGCAAACACATCATTGTTTTCGGAGATCTTCTGCAGCTGACACCAGTGAAAGGGCAACCTGTGTTCAAAATGCTCACGCATGAAGATACCAGGAAGTGCTTAGGGAGCATTGGCAACGTCAATATATGGTTAAACTTCAATTATGCTGAACTGCATGAAAATATGCGTCAGGCAAAGGATGAAGTTTACAAGACTATTCTACAAGATGTTAGAATTGGAAAAGTGACCGAGCATGGGAAAGAAGCTTTACATGCACGATTACTGACAAATTTATATCCAGACTAAGATGTTGTGCCTGAGAATATTTTTCAGAAAATTACTGAGAAAAAATCTGGAATATGTTTGATGCCAACTCTTGCAGAATGTGCCAAATTCAACAACAAAATGTTGCATTTAGAAAAGCAAGAGATTGTGAAACTGGAAGCTATTGACAGAGTAGAGCATATGGGATCAACAATTATTTTGTCTGAGAATCTGAAAACAAAATTGGATTCATTAGAGAAGAGTATATCTAAAACTGCGGGTTTTGAAAAGACTCTGAATGTGTGCTTGAACTGCCGTATAATTTTAAGAAGGAATTTACATGTTGAAAGAGGTCTGGTAAATGGATCAATGGGTAATGTTGTTGATTTTGTGAAATACAGAAATAGAGATGGAATTGAATTTTTAAAAATTAAATTTGATGGCATTGAGGACGTACAGCTACTTGCTCGTTGTTCTGCTAGATTTTTGCTTGTAAAAGACTTATATGTTCGTCGTAAGCAGTTTCCTGTTTGCTTGGCATATGCGGTGACAATCCATAAATCGCAAGGTTTAAGTGTAGACTGTGCATTGGTGAATATTGGCAGTTCTGTGTTCAAGGAGGGTATGGCATATGTGGCATTGTCACGAGTTAGAACTTTATCGGGATTGTACTTGATTGAGTGTGATGTCACAAACATTTGTGCGGATCTAGATTGTGTTAAGGAATACAATAGGTTAAGAAGAGAGTATGCGCCACATTTGCCTCAGTATCCTTTGTTTGAGAAACGTGTGGTAGGCCGGAAACGAAGAAATGTGACCAATACTGGGGAGGTTGTAGCAAAAAGACGAAAAGTTGATGAACCTGAAATTATAAGCAGAAACAAAAAGGATTCTGTTGAAGATGTTGTTGGTTTTCAATTTGAAAACAGTTCTGGTGTCAACTGCTATGCTAATGTAGTGGTTAATGTTTTGTTTTCTCTAGAAAATGTAAAAGAAGAGATTGTGGTCAATTCTGATCAAAGATTTTGCAGTTTGTTAAATTCTGTGTTAGAGAAATGTAGCACTGATAGAACAAACATAGAAAGTGTGTCTGAAATTCGAAATCTGTTAGACAGATGTTCAGGACAAACACAATTCTCTCAAAATAGTCAGCAAGATTGTCAGGAGTTTTTAATGTATATGCTTGATGTATTGCATGATGAAGGTGTAGATGTAGATCACCTGTTTGGGCTTTCTTATCAATGGCAGCATGACTGCGAGAACTGTAGGGTATCAAGTACTACTAGTGTAGACTCAGAAAGATTTATATATTTAACTTTGCCAGACAGTAAATCAGTCTCTTTTAATAAGCTAGTAAAAGCAGCTGATCACAACATGGAGTGTAGCCAATGTAAATCTGAAATGATGTCCACATTATTTATACGAACATATGGCCAGTATGTCATTTTAATGTTCCAACGATGTAGGCCTGATGGAACAAAATTGACAACTTTAATTAAAAATTTTGTGGCTTCACAGTTGTCAATATCAGGAAGGACTTTTGTAACTGTAGCAATTATATATCATGATGGTCCTTCAATAATATCAGGACATTATACAGCTTATTTAAAGTGTAGAAATGGCTGGTCATTCCGCAATGATTCTGTTTTAATTTTCAAAAAAAAATTGCCGTATGACCTTAAAAACTCTTACCTGGTGTTTTTAAAACCAAAATTTTAGGGAAAGAATCTCGGGATGTGCTCTGAGGA
This sequence comes from Lissotriton helveticus, assembly GCF_964261635.1. Taxonomy (NCBI): domain Eukaryota; kingdom Metazoa; phylum Chordata; class Amphibia; order Caudata; family Salamandridae; genus Lissotriton; species Lissotriton helveticus. The sequence goes on along the minus strand of NC_136072.1, from coordinate 604,082,522 downwards.
ATTTCAAGAAGTTCTAATGGCTCCTACACGATTTGGCCTTGAGGATAAGTGTAGTACAGAGACATAACTTCTTACCATAACACTGGACGTGATGGAGAAATACGTGCACTTTGAATGAGTTCAGAAAAACTGTTTCTTTTTATAAGCTAATTGAAGCAGCCAATCAAAACATCGAGTAGAGGGAATGTAAGTCTGCAATGCTGTCTACTGTTTTACATTGCTTTGTCATTAAAAGTGATGTAGAGAATTAAATAATTGTACTAGTCATAAAGGTAGTGTAAGTCTGCTTCATAGTAAGCAGTATCAGTGTGATAGGAAATGTAGAACATGATTGAGCAAGAAGGAGAAGATATTACTAGTCCAGGATTGTGAAAATGATCTTCAACATTTTAATTGTGAAAGTTGCGGAAATACAACATGACGGGATTGGCTTAAAAGAATTCTAAGAGTTATAAATGGCTCAGACACGATTTGGCCTTGTGGAAACGTGTGGTAGAGAGCGAGAAATCATTTATTGTATGTAACATGTTTTTGAAAACGATGGAGGTTTTCTTTCAGAAAGTGGCGGGTTGAAAGTAATAACAGCACAACAGAGTGTAAGCTGTTCATAGGACATCCTTGGCCGTCATGGAAAGTAAGTTAACTTTAAGGAGTTCTGAATTCTGATTTGTTATGTTGTATGGGTTTTTTAAACACAATCATTTTGATTGTGTTTTTTTTTCCCCGCTGTTATATGATGAATACCTTCAAGTCACTGTTTTAGTGAAATTTGATACATTCTGAGAACAGCAAAAATAAACCATTTAACATGTATAATTAATTCTGTTCTGTTTGCATTTATGATGTACATGTAGAACTGTGTAGGAGGCATGGAGAAGGTGAGGCTTCTGTAAGTGTCAAAGTTGTTGCATACAGTGCTCATATTCTACGTAGTCTTTTATATTTCATTACTTTCACTGTTTCTGACTGATCTAAAACATTTTTTTTAAAAAGAACAGTAAGTATAAGGGAAGGAAACAGACAGTTATGTTAAAAGAAACACAGCTATAAGGAATAAACTAGGGATACTGTTACCCGCAATCCTCTGCTGATGATGTCACTGAGCATGTCATGAATGATGTAATATGTGACATCATCAGCAGTGGATTACGGGTAATAGTATCTCTAGTTTACTCCCCTATAGCTGTCTTTCTTTTAACATAACTGTCTGTTTCCTTCCCTTATACTTACTGTTCTTTTTAAAAAAAAAAGATTTTTGGTTCGCTTCCGGTTCGCGTACCGGGGAGCGAACTGGGAAGCGAACTAAGAGAAATAGAGGTTGGCACAGTTCCAAATATTGTACCAATTTTTTAATAACGGGGAGGTAGTTCTGAAAAGAACTTTTTTTTTTATTGTTTTTGTTGTTTTATATTTTTTTTATTATTTTTCTGAACATTTTTTTACTTTTTTTGAATTTTTCTGAACAGTTTTATATTTTTTTGGGTTTTTTTTCGGAGGGGGCAACGAAAACGATTCATTGTAAAGGGCTCAACAGGAGCAACAAAACAAAAAAAAAGAATTTATTGTTTGGGGCGTTTCGGACAAACATGAGCATGATTGTCAATAGCTCTGTTGATCAGAGTTTCTCCGTAGCAAATGAATCCACTGCAATGTACGCAGACTTGTTTTACTTCACGAAATCTCGTTTGTATATTTGGCACCATCTCCCTGCCCTCTGGTCCCGTTACTTCCGGTACAACAGATCTTCTGGCCATAATAGGGAGATTATCTAGGTCGTTACGAAACTGTGCAGCACTGTAGTTGTTAGGATGCCACCTAGTCATATGGCGATGCATTGTGTAGTTTCCGAAACTGTATTTTTTGTCGGTCCCTCTGGACAGTCTATCTTGACATATAAGGCAAGTTACGTATCTTGCATTTACTTTTTTCTGACCTTTGGGAATTTAAAAAAATTGCCAAATGAAGTTTTCTTTCCGGTGAGACGTCCTGGGCTCCTCAGGCAAAAAGTGCCTCTCTTCGTGCTCGTCGTCCTGTTCCTCTTCTTCCTCTTCTTGCTGAATTATAACTTTAGCAGGTGGTCCACTCTTCCTTGGATGTGGTGGAGGTGGTGGGGAAGCACCAGCTGAAGCTACTAAAGAAGCCATTGCTCACTGGTAACAAAGGGTCTTTCTCTCACAATGATGAAAGTCAGAGTGAGGAAAGAAGGAGGGATTTTCATCATTTGGGAAAAACAATAGTTCTCAACCAATGAAAAGTGTTCATTTTAGATTATATGACCTAGTCTTACATCATTAGGAAACCAAAAGTGAAATGAACCAATGAAAAGTGTTATTACCAAGTCACATGACCTGCTGTGTTTACGTTACGCGCTTTGCAGGGCCTCCCGGTTTGCTTCCAGAAACCTGCGCTTTGCGACTCGGTAAGCGTACCAGTTCGCTAACGTAGCACGTCATATGACGTATCACGCGACAACGCGAAACGTCATGCGGACGGGAGGCGTCACGATGTTGTTTTCTTACGCGGCAGTTGCGGTAAAGAAACGTTTACCGGCTCGCGGTCTATTTCGCGGCATCAAGGTCAGCTAACGGGAAGCTTCCCGATTCGCGAAGCGGGAACGAAGAAAAAAAAATATTTTAAAAAAAGTTATTAATAAACATATAAAATATATTTTTGGATTTAAAGAAGAATACATTTTACAGCTACAGATATTAGCTGTTAAAAAACCAATGAAATTCACTGAAAAAACCATAGGTTATAGACCATATATAGTTAGGAATTAGCATTTACAAAACCTTGAAAATTCACTGAAAAAACCATAGGTTATAGACCATATATAGTTAGGAATTAGCATTTAAAAAACCTTATTTTACTCACACAAAACCATTGAAATTCCATATATAGTTAGTTGCACTAACTATATATCGCGCACCCGCAATCCACTGCTGATGATGTCACATATTACATCATTCATGACATGGTCAGTGACATCACTGATGACATCACTGATGACATCTCAAATGACATCACTGATGACATCTCACTTGACATCAATGATCACATCACTGATGATATCATTCATGTGATAATACAATGCATCTCCTCACACTCTAATATAACCTCCGTTACACCCAGTGTTAAATAGAGAGTATCATTTTTGAAACCATTGACACACCAATACTAGTTACTACATACGCACTCACTGATTCCTATGTCTACACACACATTCACTCATACAATCATTCATACATACAATCACTCATCTTTACAACACTATCATATGCACTCATACACCTATACAGACACTCACACTCTGCCACTCATCCATGGAGTTACTCACACACCTAGTCAGTCCTGAAAAGAATCAATCACACTTCCATTTTCTCATCTATACAGTTAAACACAGAACACCTTACATTTTTTAAACATATACTAACACATAGTTACTCTCTTATAGAATCACTGATACAAGTACACATTGATCAGCACAGAGTCACACACCTCCCAGCCAGCCATACACACACTCAGTCTCCCATACAAATACTTGTGCAACCAATCAATAACCCATATAGCTACTTATATAGCTACTGATCAACACATGCAGCAGCTTGCACAACAACAGACATACTGATGCACACTTTCAGACAGTTTAGTCACTAACCCGTGCATTCAGTAAGACGCATTTAATCACTCACTCATACAGTCAATCACGCACCTACTAAAACCTTCATTCAGACACTTATACATCCACTCATTCTTCAATATGTAAAACATATTTAAGCTTTACAGAAACACATAATCACTGGATGTTGTCATCAGTGATGTCATCAGTGATGTCACTGACCATGTCATGAATGATGTAATATGTGACATCATCAGCAGTGGATTGCGGGTGCGCGATATATAGTTAGTGCAACTAACTATATATGGAATTTCAATGGTTTTGTGTGAGTAAAATAAGGTTTTTAAAATGCTAATTCCTAACTATATATGGTCTATAACCTATGGTTTTTTCAGTGAATTTTCAAGGTTTTGTAAATGCTAATTCCTAACTATATATGGTCTATAACCTATGGTTTTTTCAGTGAATATATATATATATATATATATATATATATATATATATATATATATATATATATATATATAGCTTCAAGGTAAGCAGATGTGAAGTCAAGAGGGGTAAATGTATGCTCCTTTATATGCTCTTACATTTATGATCTTATGTTAACCAATCTTCTAGTCACAATATTTTTGTAAGATGGCATTTTTTTCACACACTATTCTAATATACAATCCATTAGGGATCCCTAAGTGGACTGCATAACCAGTGGCACCTATGGACTGCGTTCCCCCCGAGTACCAGGTGCTCATCATCCCCGGGCTTTGGTAGGTGGCTGAGGATGGTGCTGCTGCCCACCCCATGCACTTTGCATTCTTTTCAGCCTAGCCAAGGCTGGAGTGAGAGGGACTGTACCTACTCTACTTGAGACACAAGTGCCACGGATGCCTCAGTCCATATAGATCAGAGCACAACGATCCGCAGGAAATCTCACTAAACGGTGTCGGTCTGTGTGGTGTGCACATGACCATCTGTGTCTACTCTCAATCTTCCTAAGTCATGAGGAGACTGGCCATGTTTTTGGCCCTGCTGTACCAATCACACCATGTGTGTATACAATGGGATATTAGAGAAGAGTGGCAGCAGTAGCCTGAAATGAAACTAATGCTAACCCACCGAATTGTGGGACTTAGGACCCGGGTGAACATGTGTGTTATGTGCATGATCAGCCCAAGCGCTAAGAAGAGCAGAGAATGGACCCAGAGCTGAGACAACTAAGAGCCTCATATGCATTTTCCTGTGTGGATGAGTGTGTGTATCTGTGTTCATGCGTGTGGGACTGTACTAGTGAGACAGTGTCTCCTATTGTCTGCTTGCATGACCTTTTAGCTGAGCAATGTGATGAAACTATTTTCAGCAACATGGAAACCTGGTGACAAAAGCGCACACACATCTCAATTGCAGATATGTGCCAGATGGGGGCAGTTTTCAGGAAGGCTGGAACACAGGCAGTACATTTGGATAAGCATTATGTTATAACTTGCTGAAGGCTTACCGAAGGCCATGCCCTTTAGCTGAGCCATGTGATTAAACTAGGTTCAGCGGCATATGTCCCTGGAGACATAAGTCAGAATCAGAGTGAACACGTGTTAGCTGGGTGCATGATCAGAACAATAGTTCAGGTGAGCAGGGTATGGTTCCAAAACTGAGACAATCAAAAGCCTTGTGTGCATGTGTCTGTGTGTGTATGCATGAGTGTACATTCATGTGTGTCTCTGTGTAACATTGTGTCCCTCCCTGATATACAGTGTTGCTCACAGGAAGTGATGCCTGAGTCTAAGACTACCAACCGTATATGCTATCCTCCAACATAAAGGGTTAATCTCTGGAACAATGTTGTCTGTCATGGCATACTGATGGCAATGGGTTAATAAAGGTCACCCTTGACATATATTGGGCATTCTTGATCAAGTTCTGGAATTCTGCCAGCTATCATTGACATATTAAGAGTGTGTCTGGCCAATGTGTAGCAATCTCTCTCATAATGGTGGCTGCCGCTCGCATAGTAATGACCATGACTGATATGCAGAGGGCATCCTCGTCATTATGGGGTCCAGCCATGAAATAATGGTGGACCTGGTGTAATGGTGGACATTCTTGGCATAAAACATGCATCCTTAATGGTATTGTGACAATCCAAGGCCTATGATTGTTATGCATGGCATTTGAAGCAGAATCTGTTTATGTGAAGCATTTGTACGTATGAGTACTCAATGAAAATGACAAACTGATGTTTAGTGACTGTGTATTTTCTAAAAATGAAACTGACATTTTGAAGGCAAAAATTATCTTTTTTTCAGAAAATGTTTTTTTTTGTGGAAACCCTTGTTTTTTTGTCCTAAATGGAAAGTTGTATTTCATAGAAAATATGTGTATTGCAATGACTGGAGTGGGAAATTTAAGTTTAAATATTTCTAAATAGTTTAATGTTTTAATTAATAACAGAATTTTTTTAAACATACATTTTATGTTATTGGTATTTTTATATGCATTTCGGCCGTTGCCGGCCTTGATCACATATACATATATATATATTTGTTTGTTACATTTATGTATATTTTTAAAATGATAAAATACATTTAAATTAATAGGTTATTAATTGTTTTGCAGGGAATATAATAATTTTTATGTATGTTTGTTTAACTTTTTTAAGTTAAGTTCATTTGTTATTTTCGTTAAAATGTATATTAAATCTATTTTTTAATTAAGTTTATTATTTAATATATTGAATATTTATTATTTTATATATATATAAAAACATTTTTTTACATCTATGTTTATGTCATCAATATTTGTTTATGATATTTTTGTACTTACCTTTATAAATATAGGATGTTGATATTTTGGACATCTATATTTATGACTCGTGATTATAGTATGGGGATGTCTTGGGTGTCCATGTTTTGTCAGTGGAGCCTGCTGGGGACATGTCTTGCAAACTGAATAAAGTTTGAGGGAAGAATTTCTGTCTAGTTGACAGGATTCGCAGGGCTTCCAGATCCACATCAGAAGGCACAGAAAACTAAAATTATCTCCCGCTGTGGAGGGTGGAGTGGCTTGATGCCAATGGAGTAGGAAGCACTGTACAGAGCTCCCACTGGTAAACCCCAATCCAGCACCCTCCTGAACTTGCTGGCTGGCTAGAGAGCTCGTAAGGGGCAGTGGTGACTCCCCTGAGACCCCTGGGGTCTGCATGAATACCGAAGTCCACCATATGGGGAAGTTTTGATGGTACAAGGGTGTGTGAGATAGCACCTTGAGGAGATGGCTCCAAGCTGGCGGCTGCAGGCCGATGAGTGCCCAGCAAACTGCCAATAGCAGTGACCGGCCTACGGCCTTACCCTCGGCCCCTTGAGGGACAAGAAGCGAGATGTCACTGCTGAGGAAGAGTGGCTCGCCAGTCAGGCCGCGGGAAGGCTAATTGTGCCAGCTGAATTGGTCTGTTTATTCCCTGTGCTGGACCTGAAGTGGTGTGCAGCTGCTGGAGTGAGACACGATCGGGTGAGGAAAAAATAAGGATGGTGAGACGCGCCATTGAGTGGTTGTGATAATGCGCAAGGCTCCCTGCTGACCGCCTCCCTGGGATGCCCAAGAGAATCTCAAGCACCCTAATCAGTGAGTGGGGGGTTGAGGGCAGCCTCTCCCCACCCATCCCCTGCAGAAGCAGGGGATGGGTGAACATTGGGGGTGAATCAGACCCCGATCGGTGGTCTGGAGAGGACAGTCCCCTGATACCACAGGGGATCCCATAAGCTGGGTTTGTAGAGGGGACGCTGCAGAGGACTCGAGAGGTGGGGAGTGGGTCCAGCCATGGTGGGAGGGGAGACCGGCAGACACCCAGCATCGGCTGTGGGCCCAACATGAAAGCAGGGCCAGAGCACACTGAAAGTGCACATGAAAGAAGCCTGTTGCAAGGACCGGGGTGGCGAGCAGTGACAAGTATTGGAAGGTGATAGAGTTGAGCGCTGCTCTGCCACGAGAGAGCCTACAGGAGGAAATACTAGGGGCAGCAGCCCCACAGTTTCTGATGCAAGACTAGTGATCACAAGCCCTGGTACTAGGACACTAAGTTACTGGGGGCATTGGGATTGTGGGGAGAATTACAGCAGGAGTTAGCCAGGGTGTGCGATCTAACCAGCAAAAGCACAGAGATAGAGACAGAGTCGCAGGACGAGCTGGGAAGTGGAGGGCTTCTGCTGTGATAAACAGAAAAAAACGACTTGGGGAATCCCAAACCCTGGGAGAGCAACCAAGACTGTTGCTTGCAATTTCCTTGCCACTTGAGGGTCACTGGCCTAAACATCTTGGAAGGAGTCATCAGAGTCTGGAATAGTGCAATTGGTTTCACAAGTCGGGGCACCCCCTGCACTCATTATAAGGGTGCAAAGCACCTCTAGTGAATGACCCTCTAAACCCCCTCCCTCCTCCCGCCCATTGCCAAGAAGTAAGCCATGCCCTCACTGGGTCGACAGACGCAATGGGAGAGCAATCAGACTACCCAGACAGGTACTCCAGTGTCCCTGGGACCATGGGTAAGATTGAATGGAAAAAAGATCAGGTGGCGGGAGGTATGCACACGGCAGGGGCTGAGGGGGCCTCACTAGTTGATGGAGGCCAAGCTTCGGAACGGGGGACCCCCCGCTCCAAGACATCCTACAACCGATCACTTCCTCCCAAGATGTCCTTGAGGCCAAAATGTACTCCTCGGTGAAAGATATGGGAATCCTATGCGATGATCATTACTGCCGGGCAGAAGGAGTCACCATGACAGAGAAGGATTTGAAAGAAGTGTCTCCCGCAAAAGTTCGGACATTGGACAGGAGAGCTGAGGACGCGGAAAATAGATCACATCAAAATAACATACGTGTGGTGGGACTCCCGGAGCACCACAAATGGAATAACATCGTGGACTATTTAGAACAATGGCTCTGAGAGTCAATCAATCAATCAATCAAGAAATTTGTATAGCGCGCTACTCACCCGGAGGGTCTCAAGGCGCTTGGGGGGGGGGGTCCGCTACTGCTCGAACAGCCAGGTCTTGAGTTGCTTCCTGAAAGAGAGGTGGTCGTGTGTAAGACGGAGGTGGATGGGGAGTGAGTTCCAGGTCTTGGCTGCCAGGTAGGAGAAGGATCTTCCTCCCATGGTGGCTCTTCGGATGCGTGGAACGGCGGCAAGGGCGTGGTTGGTCGATCGTAGTTGGCGGGTGGGAGTGTAGAAGGTCAGGCGGTCATTGAGGTACTTGGGGCCTAGGTCGTGGAGGGCTTTGTGTGCGTGGGTGAGGAGGCGGAACGTGATTCTTTTGCTGACGGGGAGCCAGTGCAGGTCCTTCAGGTGTCCGGAGATGTGGCTGTGGCGTGGGATGTCCAGGATGAGTCGTGCGGAGGCGTTCTGGATGCGTTGGAGTCTTTTTTGCAGTTTGGCTGTGGTTCCGGTGTAGAGGGTGTTTCCGTAGTCTAGTCGGCTGGTGACAAGTGCCTGGGCGACCGTCTTCCTGGTTTCGGTGGGGATCCATCAGAAGATCTTTCGGAGCATGCATAGGATGTTGAAGCATGAAGACGAGACAGCGTTGACTTGTCTGGTCATCGACAGGGAGGAGTCCAGGATGAAGCCCAGGTTGCGTGCGTGATCCGTTGGTTTGGGTGCGCTGCCTAGGGCCGGGGGCCACCAGGAGTCGTTCCAGGCAGACGGTGATGATCCAAGGATGAGGACTTCCATTTTGTCTGAGTTCAGTTTCAAGCGGCTGTTCTTCATCCATTCGGCTACTTCTTTCCTCCCTTCGTGTAGGTTGGATCTGGCGGGGTCGTTGGTGAGGGAGAGGAGCAGCTGGGTGTCGTCGGCGTAGGAGATGATGTTGAGGCTGTGTTGGCGTGCGATGGCTGTGAGGGGGCTCATGTACACGTTGAAGAGGGTGGGGCTGAGTGATGATCCTTGTGGCATGCCGCAGATGACTTCGGAGGCCTCAGATCTGAAAGGGGGGAGGCGGACTCTCTGGGTTCTTCCGGCGAGGAACGAGATGATCCACCCCAGTGCCTTCCCTTGGATACCGGCGTTGCTGAAGCGTTGTACTAGGGTGCGGTGGCAAACAGTATCGAACGCTGCGGAGAGGTCCAGGAGGATGAGGGCCGCTGTTTTCCCGTTGTCGAGCAGGGTTCGGATGTCGTCAGTGGCTGCGATGAGGGCGGTCTCGGTGCTGTGATTGGCTCGGAAGCCGGACTGTGAGTGGTCGAGGGATCCGTTTGTCTCGAGGAAGGCTGCCAGCTGTCTGTTGACGGTCTTCTCAATGACTTTGGCAGGAAACAGGAGGAGCGAGATTGGGCGGTAGTTCTTGAGGTCGGTGGGGTCTGCTGATGGTTTCTTCAGGAGGGCGCTGAGTTCGGCGTGCTTCCAGCTCTCCGGGAAGGTGGCGGTGTCGAAGGAGGTGTTGATGATGTCTCGGAGGTGGGGTGCGATGACGGAGTCGGCTTTGTTGAAGACGTGGTGGGGGCATGGGTCGGTTGGTGAGCCGGACTTGATGGTGTTCATCGTCCTGATGGTGTCTTCGGTGTTGACTTGGGTCCAGTCGCGGAGAGAGGTGGTGGGGGGGCGTCGGTTCTGTGGTTGGGTGCGTGGACTGTTCGCCGAAGCTGTTGTGTATGTCTGCGATCTTGCTGTGGAAGAAAGTGGCGAGTGAGTCGCAGAGGTCCTGTGAGGGAGTGATGTCGTTGTTACCGGCGCTGGGGTTGGAGAGCTCTTTGACGATGTTGAAGAGCTTCTTGCTGTTGTGTGCGTTGTTGTCTAATCGTTCCTTGAAAGCTGTCTTCTTGGTGGTGTGGATTAGCTGGTGGTGTTTGCGGGTGGCGTGCTTGAGGGTGGTCATGTTGTCTGTGGTCGGGTTCTTTCGCCAGGCTTTCTCGAAGGTGCGGCAGTTATTCTTGGAGTTCTTGAGTTTGTCGTTGAACCACGGGGCTTTCTTGCTTCCGGGCCTAATGGGATGGGTTTTCAGGGGTGCGAGGTCGTCGGCGCAGTTGGTGATCCTCTGTGCCAGGTTGTGGGCTGCTTGGTTGGGCTCCGTTGATCTGGCGGGAGGGTTCAGGTTCAGTGATGCGATGCGATGAGCTGGTCGGTCGTAATCTTGTTCCAGTTCCTGCGGGGAACTTGTTGCGGGAGGTGATGAGTTGTGGTCTTTCTGAAGCTGAAGTGGACGCAGCTGTGGTCTGTCCAGTGGAGTCCGGTAGAGTGGCTGAAGGAGATGTGCTTGCTGGAGAAGATCGGGTCAAGCGTGTGTCCGGCGTAGTGGGTGGGGTGTTCACCAGTTGCTTGAGTCCGAGGTTAGTGAGGTTGTCCAGTAGGGTGGTGGTGTTGTTGTCGTTGTTGTTCTCCAGGTGGAAGTTGAGGTCTCCTAGGAGGATGTAGTCGGCGGAGGGAAGGGCGTGTGGGCTGATGAGGTCTGCGATGTCTTCGCTGAATTGAGTGCGGGGTCCTGGGGGTCTGTATATGAGGGTGCCTCTGAGTGTGGTCTTGGGGTCGGTGTGAATCTGGAAGTGAAGATGTTCGGCGGTTGTGAGGGTGTCGTCGGTGTTGGTCGTGATGCGGATGGTGTTCTTGTGGACGATGGCGATGCCTCATCCGGTTTGGTTGACGCGGTCCCTCCGGGTGATCTTGTATCCATCCGGGATGGCGATGGCGATGTCGGGCGCTGAGGAGGCGTTCATCCAGGTTTCCGTGAGGAAGGCGACGTCTGGGGTTGTGGTGTCGAGCAGGTTCCATAGTTCCACGGCGTGTCTGTGGACGGAGCGGGTGTTGAGCAGGATGCACTTCAGGTGATTGCTGTTGGTGTTTGGCTTGGCGGGTGCGGGTGGGTTGCAGGTCCGGATGCAGGCGAACTTGCAGGATAGGCAGGTGAAAGGTCCGTGGGTGCGTCCTGGGGTGGCTCGGTGGCAGCCGGGGAGGCGTCCGGTGTTGAGTGCGCTGAGGGTGGCGGCGTTGTACGTCCGGCGGGTGGAGTGGCATCTGGGGGGGCCAGGGGGTCTGGCGCTGGGCACGGTCCAGGCGCGGACGGGCGCAGACGGGCTTACCTTTGGCGCGCCTTCGGCGCACCATTGGCGCACCCGCTGCACGTTAACACTGCGCGTACGCGCTGACTCTGCCATAAATGGAGAGTGGAGGGGGCGGAGCGAGGGAGGAGCAGCTGGGAGGTGGGAGCGGGGTGGCGAATGGGAGAGGCTCGGGGAAACCAGCAGGAGTGGGGGCGGGGCCGCGGGGGTGCAGCGGCAGGGAGGGGGGTGGGCAGCGGGGCCAGAAGCTGGGGCTAGGGCAGACGGCGGCAACAGGGGGCAGAGCACAAAATGGCGCAGATCAACACACTACAATGGGGCAAACGGCAACAAGATACAGTACAGCGATACAAATGGGGAAAGACGGCAACAGGGGGCAGAGCTAAACGATACCAATGGGGCTAAACAATACAAAACGAGCAAAACGGCACAACAATACAATGCGGCAGTTCAAGGAGGGTCAAAACGGCAACAGGGGGCAGAGCAGAACGATACCAGTGGCGCTACAAAACGAGCAAAAACGGCACAACAATACAATGCAGCAGTACAGAATGGCAAAACGGCAACAGGGGACAGAGCACAAAAGGCAGCAGAGCAACAGAAGTGCTATGGCGATACTACCGTCCACAGCGGGGGCAGTCAGGGCAGCGGATCGGGCGGCGGTGGCAGCAGGGGACCGGGTGACTTCCTGGAGGGGGCCACGCGGCCGGTAGCGCGACCGGCACTGACGTGGTCAGGCTGGGTCAGAGTAAGCTGCAGTAGAGGGCCTCTCCTCATTCTTTACTCTAGAGAGAGCACATAGGGTTCCAGGATGACCTCCGCTCCCGGGGGGATCCCCCACATCCTGTAGTGACCAAACTGCTCTATTATAGGGACCAGGACCACATACTGAGCCAGGCTGGAAAGATAGGGACCCTAAAATTGGCAACAGCACGATCAGGATCTTCCCAGATTTTTGGGGGGCTCTACATTTAAAAAAGCTAAGAAAAAACGTAGACTGCTGGGCAAACCATATGCGATTCTGTTTCTGGCCCGGCTCAGAGTGGCGATGGAAGAGGGGACACAGGGCTTCCAGACCCCCGATGAGGTTTGGAGTTTGATCGACCTGCACACACATCCTGGTTGGACTCAGTCCTCCCAGGAGGGCCATCCTCGCAGGGTCAGATCACACCAACGGGCCAGCGGCCACAGCAAGGCTGCCCCCTCCAGAGCAGAGGTGTAACAGGAGTGTCAGAAAGTGGTGGCAGTAGTGGCCTCAATGAGCAGTAACGAAGGTAGCTCCCACTCACTGGTGAAGGAAGAGTACACAGCACTCAGACTCGGGCGATCGATCCAGCTCCTCTGAGGAGTCGCGCACTGAACTCTCACTGGTGATACCTGGGACATCCGTTGAAATCATTTGATCCAATTTTTATGTTGATATAGCACTGGGGCTATTGAAGTCTGATGGAGCTGTGAAATGTAGGGGTGGCAGAACTTACTGCGCACAATGATGGGCCAGGCCTAGGCAAACTCTCTGGGCTGATAAAGTAATCCTCCACAATTCTGCCACAAAAACCGCAATCCGTTTTACAAATGCGATTGCCTGAAGCCATGATATATACTGGCGGCTCGTTTAGGGAAGGGTGAGGTCTACCTGGACTCCGGTGGCTGCGGTGTTGGCCATCTGCTTGCTGACCGCTGGCACGGGTACAGTCGCTGGGACCTGAAGTGTGACAGCCCCTGTTGAAGGGGTCCGGGTAGCAGCCAGTCGGGGCCTCGGCCAGTGGCACTGCAGTTGCCTGCTGTGGGGGTGGAGACTTGGCCACACGGAGCAAACCTGTGACCACAGTGGGCAGAGGCCAGCCTACAGTGCCTGGAGACAGCAGCGGAGAGTCCCACAGGAGGTGGCTGGCCCTGAGGAAATCTTGAAGTGAGCAACACCCTGCAACGGTGCTCGCATTGGTGCCTCAGCCCCGGGGACATTGAGTGAGCACTCCTCTGGGCCCTACGTGGCTGAGTGCATGCTGTGATGGAGGCCAGCTGAACTGCTGTGGAGACAGGAGGTGGATCGTTGGTGGTTCGTTGGACACCCGCTACTCAACGGAGAGTAATGAATTTGGCCCAATGATCTGTTGAGGTCTAGCCACAGTGTCTACAATGTCCTCTGGAGTAGTGGTTTATGCTTAGGGGGCCTCTTTTATGAAAAGTGACGCATCCCTGCGACATGATTGATGCGTCATATTTATAATATGACGCATCATGTCGCAAGGAGTTACAGATACGTAGGTCTGTAGGCGCAAAAGTCACGCATTGCTGGACTGTGTCACAAAAGTGACGCAACTCCAGCAATGCTTCCTTTCACATGGGGAAAGCCCCATGTATAAGGGCTTGCGTCATTCTTACGCCTGCTGTGAGGCAGGCGCAAGATTTTGACGTAACAGCGTCCTAAAAGTGACGCAGTGAAATCTCATAGATTTCACTGCGTCACTATTACGAGGCTTTTTGCGGGTGAACGCCCCCTCTGCATACATTATACCTGATGCAGGTAATGTAGCGCAGGGGTTTACAAAGTGACAAAGTGACGCATCACTTTGTAAATAGTGTGCATCAGGAGGCATGTTTTACGCCGCCGATGCGTCACAAAAAGTGACGCATCGGATGCGCAAAACTCACGCAAGGCCTCATAAATGAGGCCACTTTTTACCTCTCAGGCTGCAACAGTGATATTAGCGCTCCATAAGGGCATCAAGATTTCATCCTAGCTCTCTGATGAGGTGACTGAGGGGAGGCTTTTATTGAATCCTGCGCCACAGAGAACAAGCCCATGCAGTCGGTCTGCAGGACAGGCCTGGATCCCCTTCCTGCGTACTGTAAGCAGGTTGGAAGCTGGTAGGACATCCGTTTACTGTGGTGGTGGGGTTCGCGGGTCCCTGGGCAGACCATTTGGGGGTGGTGGTCCACGAACGCTAGCGGGGCACAGCACTGGTCGATCGGGCCTGGAGAGACGCCTCAACCTCAGAATTCTGACACGCCGGATTAGGAGCTCCGTTTGTGTTGAGGTGTGACCTGCCTCCTCTCCCTTGTGCTCCTTTGCATTCCTGGGGGTAGGGTCACTCCCACAGGGGTGGTCCAGGGTCTGGTGGTGGGCAGAGGCTGAACTTATATCAGGAGGTAGAACTCCCAGCTACAGTTTTGGGCAAGTCGTATCATACACAACCTAAGCTAAAGTATGACCTCAGAAAGTCCTCAAAGTCTCTGGAGGGGAACGGGGAGGCAACAGGCAATTCACAAGTGGCTTTAGGACCAGATATGGACTCGTAATTGAAACAAAACCTTGCACCGATGCAGCACAGCCTCACGAAAATCGATGGCAAAATTGATGCCCTGACATACAGAATGGAACCATGGACAAACACGCAGAACAGTTGGACATGGTCAAAAGACCCGTGTCCGAAACGGAAAATGAATAGGTTACTGTGCCTGCTATGCAAAAATGACTCAACAAGGCCCTCCAGGCGGGGTAGGCCAAAGCAGAATACCTTGAGGCCCGCTCTCGATGAAATAACCTCAGGATAGTAGGGATTGACAAATCTGCCAATATCACCAACTTGGAGCAGTTTGTTGAACAAATCCTAACAGACCTACTGGGAAGAGAGACTTTCTCTGATGTCTTTATTGTGGAACGCGCTCATTCTCGGTGGTGCCATGGCCAGTCCTGAGGGTGGCACCAACTTCCTCATAACTAGATAGTGCTTAATTTGTGCTAGTGCTTTCAGGTGCTTAGCACCTGCAGATATTTCTTAGGCCCGAGTCTACATGTGATATAAGCTCCCTAAGGTCCCACTGTCTCTCTGGTGATGAGCTGATTTCGCATGTAAATCGAATGCTGCCTGGATTCAGTGTTGCCTGATTGGGATGTGTGTGTAAAATTATATTTGGACGCCACCTGCCTTAGTAAGAAGCACACGGACGGCAGGCACCCACTGCAAGAAACGGCCTCGGTGAGGCCCCTGTCTCAGCATAACAGCAATCAAAATTGTGCTAGTGCGCTACCAATGAATTCTTGAACACGTATTTTACGCCCAACCCATTCCTCCTTGATGGCGTATAATCATCAAGTGTTTCCTCCCGACCAATGCAGATCAGTGTCTCAACATTTCACTCCCCCTGCGTATTGCACAGCTACAGCACTTGGTGGACTGAACAAGCAAGGAGCGTGTCGCACAGCAGGCCTCTGTTATAAATCACATTTCGTAAGTAAGTGAGACATTTATTCATTTTTGTAACAGGAACTAAGTGTAGAATTACTCTTTTGGTATTTTGAAAATAAAATCATGCAATACTTGTCAAAATACAATTAGGAAAGTGAAATGAAATCACCCATGTCTGACTTTGTTCGGCTGTGTGATATGTCCTGGCGCTAGTGCAGTAAATCGCGGCGCCGCACATATAATTATGTTCGGGACACACTCGTTTGGATGCTGCGTGGCTCCCGACTCACTTCGTCGGCCACGCCCTCTTTATTTATTGAGCTGGCGCGTGACGACACCCGCCAGCTCTAGCGTGACCTCGACGGCGCGGGTAGACTGCACCGCTACCCTGCGCCGGAGGACACTATAGGCTGCATCACAAAGGGAGAGGGACAGGGTTGGGGTGGAGATGCCCCTCTCTACTTCGCCGGGTTTGGGAATGTCCACAATCTCATCTCCTGCTTAAAGAGCCACAAATTATTCACTGAAACCCACACTGTGAAGCATGTCAGAAAATGTGAAACAGCCCGCAGTGTCTGACTGGCGTTGATAAAGAATGCACAGACCAGGCAATGTGCACATGGGGTTCTCGCAGTTGTGCACACATTATTCTCCAAATTTACACAGCGCTGCGTCCTCTCTGTCTGCTTTCCCCTCCGTTATCCAGAAGTGGTCGGTCCCTGGGGAAATATGACGGCTTCCCTCCAGCCAGCACCTCCAGTCATACAACTCAGTACTGAATTTATTTGCCTTGGAAAAATTAGATGGCAAGCAATCAGTGACAGGGCTACAAGATGTCACCTCATGTTACACCGGGTTGGCATATCCCTCCAGCAGCCAAATTAACCCTCTAGCTTAGGTGGGTGAACTTGGTTTCTCAGTCCGCCTCTGATCCGTGCAGGAGCTGCATTAACCTTATACACTAGTTAGGGAGCCTTATGGTTACTGTCGATGCGTCACTTTTTCCCATGTTAAAAGTGACGCACCGGCGGCGCAAGGCCTTCATAAATAAGGCCCCAGGAGTCTTCCTGTGGCTGAATAACGCCACGTCATCCGGCCTAACTCAGGGGTGGAATATAGGTAGAACGCAGCAACAACAGATAATTTAAGGCTGATACAAAAATAGGCACATCTTGAGTGCAAAGCCGGTGTAAGAAGCACTTAACATTTTTATTTTCTTGAATATGCTGCCTGCAGGGGAACCGACCGGCATGAAAAATCGAAAGATTTCATGATAGGTCAAGACGAAACAAGACAGAAAGACAGAATAAACTGTGGTACAGGGAAAAAAGGCATAACGTGGAAAATAAGAATATGAAGAATTCAGGGTCGGACTGGGACAGAAAATGTGCTCATGCACCAAAGTAAACATTGCCCTAATTAGTGTTTGCAAATTGAGGCATCTTTGAACTTTTAAAGAACTCTGTGATGGAAGTCCTCGTGAATTTGAGCTTGCTGCAGATAATGTTTAGTTCAATACCAGGGAAATCAACAGTAAATACCAGCCCAGTAGACCCATACACTGACCTGTCAGAGCAGCCCATCACTACCTGATTGCCCTATAGGCCTGTTCGAGCCTGGCATCCTTTGCATTCTGCCCGCTGACATTCAATAGCACCGACCATTCTCTTCTTAGTAAATCCTGGAGCCCCAGCACTTATTCTTTTACAAATTAATCACTGTCCAGATCGCCTCCTTCGCTATGGCCTACCAGGGAGTGCGTGATGCCAGCGCTGTGGGATGGATGATGCAGGGCGTGCGTACCTGGCCTGGTACTTACTGTCTCAGAGTACAGACATTTTAGCACAAGACTATTACCGGAGAACCACTGACACCTGGTCCACTGTCGGCCAAGTTGGGTTTTGTCTGGGATGTGCCGAAGGCTGTGCGGCGTCTGATGACACTGGGGGCAGATTTACAAGCCCCTTGCGCCACTTTTGCGCCACTTTTCCCACGTTAAAGTGACGCAAATGTGGCGCAAGGGGCTTGTAAATCTGCCCCTGAGTTTTCTGCTAGCCAAACACCGGATAGCTGGGAGATGGGCCCGTGGCCCCCTTTCTACACTGGCTGACTGGCACAGAGATATGGCATATTGTAACATATAGTCAGACAGGTACTGTGAATTAGTCCCACAATGCAGCCTTCCTAATGATATTTGGGGTCCCTACCAGGCATACTGTAAGTGTCCCCGCCAATGGCAATGTCCCCGAGTAATTGTAAAGTGTTGTGGTACCACGTTAAGCCAGTTTGCTTCAGGTTGCACTTTGTAACCAGTATGACAATCTGTGGGCCCATGGTATGAAGGTATTGTTGCACACAGGAATGGGTTGTGTCCAGCAACAAATATTGTGTAGTGAGTTGTAGCCGCCACTATGTCTGTGATTTCACTAGGTAAACATAACATGTGACTAGTAACGGTCCTAAATGCTCCAATTTACTACTGTATACTGTTTATGTGATATGCCTCGCTCGTGTTTTTGCATCGTGTCGACGGCATCAATGCATGTTCGTGTGTAACTGAAGAGAACAAGCATTTACAATGCAATAGGTCTCGCAGCATTAAAGTTTGAGCTATTGGCATTGTATATTACAATGTGTTGCAATAATTTGTTATCAAATTCTGAATTGTTTTATAAAGATGATTTGCAAACTGTCAAATGTTGCTGAATAGTAAGCAACGTTGTGAATAATATTGTTTGCTAGTCATCCTTGGGTACCAGAGTACTTCACTTGAGGCAGAGGTATTATCTTTAGACTACAGGTGCCGATGCCGCTTGAGCTAGAAACAGGGCCAGCCACTCACTACTCTGCACTCACTACTCACTACTCTGCACTCACTACTCTGCACTCACTACTCACTACTCTGCACTCACTACTCACTACTCTGCACTCACTACTCTACTCACTACTCTGCACTCACTACTCACTACTCTGCACTCACTACTCTACTCACTACTCACTACTCTGCACTTACTATTCTACTCACTACTCACTACTCTACTCACTACTCTACTCACTACTCTGCACTCACTACTCACTACTCTGCACTCACTACTCTGCACTCACTACTCACTACTCTACTCACTACTCACTACTCTACTCACTACTCACTACTCTGCACTCACTACTCACTACTCTGCACTCTCTACTCACTACTCACTACTCTACTCACTATTCTACTCACTACTCACTACTCTACTCACTACTCTACTCACTACTCTACTCACTACTCACTACTCTGCACTCACTACTCACTACTCACTACTCTGCACTCACTACTCACTACTCAGTACTCTGCACTCACTACTCACTACTCTGCACTCACTACTCTGCACTCACTACTCACTACTCACTACTCTGCACTCACTACTCACTACTCTGCACTCACTACTCACTACTCTACTCACTACTCTACTCACTACTCTGCACTCACTACTCACTACTCTACTCACTACTCACTACTCTACTCTCTACTCTCTACTCACTACTCAACTCACTACTCACTACTCACTACTCTACTCACTACTCTACTCACTACTCACTACTCTACTCACTACTCACTACTCTACTCACTACTCTACTCACTACTCTACTCTACTCACTACTATACTCACTACTATACTCACTACTCTACTCACTACTCACTACTCTACCCACTACTCACTACTCTGCACTCACTACTCTACTCACTACTCACTACTCTACTCTACTCAATACTCACTGCTCTACTCACTACTCACTACTCTACTCACTACTCTACTCACTACTCACTACTCTACTCACTACTCTGCACTCACTACTCACTACTCTACTCACTACTCTACTCACTACTCACTACTCTACTCACTACTCTACTCACTACTCTACTCACTACTCTACTCACTACTCACTACTCACGACTCTACTCACTACTCTACTCACTACTCACTACTCTACTCACTACTCACTACTCTACTCACTACTCTACTCACTACTCTGCACTCACTACTCACTACTCTACTCACTACTCTACTCACTACTCTGCACTCACTACTCTGCACTCACTACTCTACTCACTACTCACTACTCTGCACTCACTACTCACTACTCTACTCACTACTCTACTCACTACTCTGCACTCACTACTCACTACTCTACTCACTACTCACTACTCACTACTCACTACTCTACTCACTACTCACTACTCTGCACTCACTACTCTGCACACTCACTCTGCACTCACTACTCTGCACACTCACTATGCACTCACTACTCTGCACACTCACTCTGCACTCACTACTCTGCACTCACTACTCTGCACTCACTACTCTGCACTCACTACTCTGCACACTCACTCTGCACTCACTACTATGAACACTCACTCTGCACTCACTACTCACTACTCTGCACTCACTACTCACTACTCTGCACTCACTACTCACTACTCTGCACACTCACTCTGCACTCACTACTCTGCACACTCACTCTGCACTCACTACTCTGCACTCACTACTCTGCACTCACTACTCTGCACACTCACTCTGCACACTCACTCTGCACACTCACTCTGCACACTCACTCTGCACACTCACTCTGCGCACTCACTACTCTGCACTCACTACTCTGCACTCACTACTCTGCACACTCACTCTGCACTCACTACTCTGCACACTCACTCTGCACTCACTACTCTGCACACTCACTCTGCACACTCACTCTGCACTCACTACTCTGCACTCTGAACACTCACTCTGCACTCACTACTTTGCACTCTGAACACTCACTCTGCACTCACTACTCTGCACTCTGAACACTCACTCTGCACTCACTACTCTGCACTCTGCACACTCACTCTGCACTTACTACTCTGCACTCACTACTCTGCACTGTGAACACTCACTCTGCACTCACTACTCTGCACTCACTACTCTGCACTCACTACTCTGCACTCACTACTCACTACTCTGCACACTCACTCTGCACTCACTACTCTGCACACTCACTCTGCACTCACTACTCTGCACACTCACTCTGCACTCACTACTCTGCACACTCACTCTGCACACTCACTCTGCACTCACTACTCTGCACTCACTACTCTGCACTCACTACTCTGCACTCACTACTCACTACTCTGCACACTCACTCTGCACACTCACTCTGCACACTCACTACTCTGCACTCACTACTCTGCACTCACTACTCTGCACCCACTACTCTGCACTCACTACTCTGCACTCACTACTCTGCACTCACTACTCTGTACTCACTACTCTGCACTCACTACTCTGCACTCTGAACACTCACTCTGCACTCACTACTCTGCACTCTGAACACTCACTCTGCACACTCACTCTGCACTCACTACTCTGCACACTCACTCTGCACTCACTACTCTGCACTCTGAACACTCACTCTGCACTCACTACTCTGCACTCTGAACACTCACTCTGCACTCACTACTCTGCACACTCACTCTGCACTCACTACTCTGCACACTCACTCTGCACTCACTACTCTGCACTCTGAACACTCACTCTGCACTCACTACTCTGCACTCTGAACACTCACTCTGCACTCACTACTCTGCACACTCACTCTCCACTCACTACTCTGCACTCACTACTCTGCACTGTGAACACTCACTCTGCACTCACTACTCTGCACACTCACTCTGCACTCACTACTCTGCACTCACTACTCTGCACTCACTATTCTGCACTCTGCACTCGCTACTCACTACTCTGCACTCACTACTCTGCACTCACTACTCACTACTCTGCACACTCACTCTGCACTCACTACTCTGCACACTCACTACTCTGCACACTCACTCTGCACTCACTACTCTGCACACTCACTCTGCACTCACTACTCTGCACTCACTACTCTGCACTCACTACTCTGCACTCTGAACACTCACTGTGCACTCACTACTCTGCACTCACTACTCTGCACTCACTGCACACTCACAGCAGCATTGAAAAACAAGGGTTTGCCATTATTAATATAGTTCACTGCAATAACCTACTTTTCTTAGCCTTTGACATGTACTTTACTAAGAACCGGCATGTTAATAAATATATAAATACGTGCGACGGAAATAAAACAGCATTGAAAAACAAATAACTCTTACTGCCCCCGGAATTCCGCCGCGGCCGCACCGGAAGTCAGGCAAGGTCGCCTGTGACGGGGGCGGGGCCGCGTCCGTACCGGAAGAGGAGGCAGGCAGAGTCAATGCATCAATGCATCTCGTGGCCCGGGGCACCTGTGAGCGGTGGAGAGCCCCGGGGCCACGCCAGCAGGAGGTTGCGCGCCGCGTGCTGAGAGTCCCCCGAGATTGGCCAGGTAAGTTCAAAAGGGCTGGGGGGGCTTGGTGCACTCGTGTGTGTGTGTGTGTGTGTATGCTCGTGTGTGTATGTATGTGTGCGACAGTGACGGCGGCGGGGAGGGGGAGGGGAGGGGGGCCTTGGTGCACTTGTGTGTGTGTGTGTGTATGTGGGGGGGTGTGTCTCTGTATGTATGTGCGTGCGTGCATGGGCGCTTGTGAGTGTGTCTGTGTGTATGCGCATGCGTGTGTGGTGTTTCGAGCTTCCCAGGAGACAGCGCCTGGCCACAGCGCGCGTTCGCGTGCGCGTGGCAGTTTCAAATCGCCATGCGCGTGGCCAGGATTGTCTCCTGGGAAGCAGACACGGCAGCAATAGGTTCTCGGCGGAGACGCGCTTCCGCGCGGCTAGCCGAGACCTAAAAAGGAAATAAAAATGTAGAACACAAAAAAAAAAGTGGGGAGTGAGCGGTAATCAGGTTTTTTACCCTCCCTGAGTCACAAACACCCCACTTGCATCAGATGCTGGGTGGTGGTAGGAGGGGCGAGGGGGGGGGGTGAGCTAGGAGCATGATACCACCACAACCCCTAAGTAAGTGTTGCATTTGGGCCTCCTGCGAGCTGTTGTAGATTATTTGAACCTTTGGATGGGGCGGTCGTTGCCTGCTTGTCCTGGGGAGTGGGAGTTGGGTTATTTGTTACTTGTTGTTTAAAGGGGAAAACATAAGTCAAAACTTGATTGCTTTAATATCCCTGTACTGCACTGGGTAGATGTTGTATCACAGATGGACTGAGCCACAGGAGGGGGTGCTCGGGGGGGATACTAATCTGGAACAATGACCGCACCCATGACCTACAAACTACTCTCTTGGAACATTAGGGGGATGCACTCAATGACAAAACCGTACAAAGTGTTTTCCTATTAAAATAGGAGTGGGATTTATGTAGCACTACTACAAGAGACACACCTCACAGCTAAGGAGGGGGCTGCGCTGAATAGGAGATGGAGGGGTCAGGCTTACTACACCACGTACTTGACACTGGTTTGGATCAGAGCTGGGGTCCCTATCTAACACACGGGGACCTGATAGACCTAGGAGGTAAATAAGTAGTGGTAACGGGTCACCTGGAGTGTCGGAAATAGCACTAGTTAACCGTTATGCCTCAAATGTGGACTAGGGAGCTTTCTTGACCTGATTGTCGGGCCCATTTATGGGAGGGGACTTATATGCGTGGGAGATACCCAAGCTGACCTGTTGCAATTAAGATGGGAGCGCTCCAAACCATGCATTCCCACATAGTGACTGAAACCAGAATCCTTGGAGGTGATTGGAGACTACATCAGACGGTATTTTGAAGATAACGATGACACAGCCTCCTCCCCCCTAGTTGAGTGGGACGCCTTCAAGGTGGTAATTAGGGGGAAATGCATTGCGTAGTCCGTGGGCATCAGGGGCACATTGTTGAGGGTTCTAAGAGAGGTGGAGCAGCGCAGACCAGGACATCCAGAACTACAGCAAACCTTAATAAAGGTTAAAGAGAAGGTAGCAGGCCAGGTTGAGAGGGTTTGACTACAAACAATATGTGGTGCAGGCTCACATAGAATGTAATAGGTCCAGATCCCTACTGGCCTGGCTTGCTAATCAGGGTAAGAGAGGCTCGGTCATAGTGGTTCTCTTGACAGAGGGAGGCTCCCAGTTACACATGCAGTGGGAGATCAACAACCACTTTTTACAACATGATGAGAGAAAAATGCACGCCTACCTTGCACCACTGCTCTTCACTACTCTCATGCCGGAAGAGGTTGAGGAACTGGGGAAATAACATCACTATCCAGGAGATTAGAGCAGCAATAAAAGGGTTGGTGCATGACAAGACACCGGAGATGGATGGGCGTCCGGAGGAGTGCTATGCGACATTATGTTAGCGAATTGTCTCCCAAACGAATGGCCCTCTACAAGACAGCTTGGGACCTAGGCTGTATGCCGAACTCCACTTAAACCACTAGTGGTGCACTTACTGAAACCTGGGAAATCAGTCCACAACTGTAAGGCCTACAGGCCACATTCGATCCTCAATATTGACTATAAAATACTCAGCAGAATCTTGGCCTCCAGGTTTCTTTCCATGCCCAAGCTAGTGCACTCTGACCAGGTCGGGTTTATACACTCAATATGGCACTCAATATCCGATGCCTTTTGGCGCTGCTGGTGGCTGACACCCATAGCTGCAATGAGACGTTGGCATTTGCTGTCAACATAGAAAAAGCCTTTGACAGCCTCAAATGGGGCTTTCTGTATGGAGTAATGGATTGAATGCGGCTGGGACAGGGCTTCTTGGCATGGATTCTGTGGGCAGATCCCACGGCCAGAGTCTGCAAGGGCAAACCATATCAGAGAGCTACAGAGTGGGGCGAGGGATGTGGCAGGGGGAGCCCACTGTCGCCCCTGCCATTTGCCCTGGCGATGGAGTTGTTGGCTAGTCTCGCTATAGTAGGCAGCAGATATCGGGATGTATAGACTGGCAACGATCATCACCACATAGCTTTATATGATGCCAACCTCGTAATATTCCTTTCTAGATGTGACTATTGGCATAGGGGGAACTAGGGTCGTGCTGGAGGAATTTGGTTCAATTTCGGGCCTACAGGTAAACTGGCAGAAATCCTGACTGTTCCCCCGGAGGGCTAATCACCACCCACCAGAGGGATAAAGGGAACTGAAGTGGGAACCTTGCTGTCTAACCAAACAGGGGGTAAAAATTTACCATGACAGGCAGGATCCGCTGCATAGGAATGTGGGCCTGGCTGTTCAATCGCTTAAATGGAGCACAGAGTTTTTGAAGATGCTCCCATTGTCCGTTGCAGGAAGGGTGACATCACTTAAGATGATAGCTCTCACCGCCTGCTGTATTTCTTCAAGGTGCTCTGGTTATGGGTTCTGAGTGCAACATTCAGAGAATTAGACTTCCTGACTACGACATTCCTGTGAGGATTGGGCCATAGGAAGGTGGCACTTTCTGAACTACAGTGTCCGTCAGGTGATGGTGGACTGGCTGTACCAGTTTGAGTCTTATTACCTGGCAACTCACCTCCAATGGTACACACACTGGTTGGCGAGGAGACAGTCTCTGGACCATGCAGTTGGGCCATTCGTTCCAGATCCTAACAGGTTAACGGGGGTATTACTAAGAATGGGACAACCCTCTGAGGAAGGCACCTAAGAATTTAGAGTCATGCGTCGCTGCTGTGTCCGCTGCTTACAAAAAATGCAAATGTGAACCCCACATTCTCTGGAGTTGCCCATAACAATGCTGAGAGTACTGCACCATGGTGGGAGTTGGAAGGGAATAGACAAATGGTCGGCTGCGGGAGAGATAAAAGTGGGGAACTTGTTCCGTACTTTCCGATATGAGTTCGACATCCCCCAGGACCACTTCTTACTACATAGAGCAGTCACAACGGCATTCTGCAATCACTGGAGAGCTGACATGGCAGAGCCACAACCCCACAAGACCTGTTGATATATTGCACTGTTGACGGGCACCATCAATGCAATCACATGCCTCTATAGGGCAATACAGGAAGACATGCTTCGACCCCTAGATGCCCTAAAGGCACGGTGGGAGGATGATCTGGGGTTCCCCATACCTGAAAAGGACTGGCCGAATATCCTAGAAAGGGTGCCAAAGGTGGCCAGAAATGACCGTTCAAAATGTCTTAACTACTACGTCCTACATAGAGCATACTTTCCGCAGAGCATATCAACAAACATTTCCATACTATTGTACTACTCATGGATTACTTCTGAAGTTCAGGAGTGAGACAGAAGTAATACTGGCCTGTAGACATATTTATCCCAACCTCTGCTGGCCCTGCCTCTCTATCCAGAATAGCCCCCTTCAACTACTACATGATTTTACTTTTTTTTTACAGCGGACGCGCTGGATTCGGGGAAGCGACGATGCTGACGAGCAGCGCCTACGACCGCCGCAGGTGCTATTAGCCTAGCGGAGAAACGCAATGGAGTATAGTGCTAAAACAAAGAAGACCTATGCTGCCGGGGGTGCACATCTTGAGCGTAGGGGAGACAGCGACGATCCTACGAGCCTGCCGCCCACCATTGCAGACCCGAGAGAGACGGTGAGTGGGGGCACTGGTGGTAGTCCCGGGAAACCCCTCTGGGAGGACAGGAGACCAGGGATCCGAGGGTGCCTGAATTCATTCCCCAAAGGCAATCGAGCATTACAGAGACACAGTAAACGGGACATTGAAGCGAGCCACAACTTGCCTGACTTCAAAATGGCGCCCTCTAAGGAGGATCAATCCGGGACAGAAGTGGCACCCTAGCAGTGGTCCCCCTACTGCATGTGTTAACTGGATGGCTTAAAAATCAGGCAAAGTATAGTCTCTGAAGAAATAGTACAGTTGCAAGAATTATATAACACCATAGGAGCCCACCTATAGAAGAAGGAAGTGCCTGACGTTGGGAGTGCCCAGAATAAGCACTGTACTACAAAGAGAAGTTGGAGATTTCCTGCCAGTTGTGATCCTCTGCTCAAGGTACCCTTTATGTTCTAACTGTATTTGCGCTGTATTCGCCCTTGATGGCGATCGCTCCCGAGATACTACCTGTATCTGCTGTGCACTTCAGAACAGATAGTGCAGAAGCCTGCCAAACTTCTCCCATCGCTTTGATGGACCGCACTGGAGTACAGGAACTACTGAGGGAGGCATGGAACGCTATGCTTCACTTTCCCCCCACATTGCCGAGATGACCTACCGCGGTGATTAAATTTGGCACTAGACTTAATAACTTTGTGACCCCCATCTGGGTTATGGGCCGGTTTACTCTAACTTTTTGGGCCCCCGCGAGGTTCTTTTCTCCCACTGCCTGCCTGCCTAAATCTGATCTGCTTCCCAGCCCCCTGTCTCCACTCCCCTCCCCTATTCCCTCTGTTCCTTTATTGGGGACTTGTTTCTTCTGTGTTTGAATATGCAATTGTAACTAATGTAACCCATGAAAAACTGTTATTTCTGATCGCTGAGACCTGAGCAACATGGCTGATGCCCGGTGGAGCTACTAGACAGCTATAGAGGAGATCACCCTGGTTCACCCCCTAGGCCATCACCTACCCAGTCGGACATTGGGCACAGTTCTCCCCGTCTCCCCGATGTGTCTCCTTCCTCCCCCTCCATCAGAGTAATTGCAGTAACATTGTTTTTTTTTTTTTGCCTGTAATTTACTATGCTCTGATAACGGATGTAATTTGTAACTTGTAACTCAACGATCCTTTTGTAAAGCGCTCTGATACCTACGGGTCTAGCCAGCGCTATATAAAACTTTTTAAATAAATTCTAAAAGTCATGATGATTCTTGGTTTTCACTTTAACTATTTCGTTATCTCTTTTTTCCTCCTTACTTTATTATTCACCAATTTCCTTTTCTGTGCAACACCCCCTACTCAGGGCTAAGAAGAGCTGTAAACAATTTAAATTAAATTAGAACATTTGAATGTTGAGAGCTCCATTGAAGCAATGGAGGAGCTCCAGACCTATTAAGGCTGGTATAATCCCGGATATCTAACCTTCCAAAGTTTGTCTTCATGTTTCTCCCTTTTTAATTTAGAACATTCAACCCTTAGTGGAGGGAATTATCTAATAGCCTTATAGCCCTTCTGCTCTGGGCTATACTGGTTGTTAAAGGGCCTCTCCCTTGTTAAAGGCTCTCGCCTACGGTTCGTCAGGGCCTTTAACAAACTGTATAGCACTCAGCGACGGGCTATGGTAAATAATTCCAACCCAATTATTAGACAGCAGGAATTTATAATGCATGTATGTCAACAGGGGAATAATGCTGCAAATATGTGTTTATTTAACTTTAAAACAAAAAGGCTAAAAGGACTGGAGTCTGAGCATATTGATCCACTTTCTAAATGAAGACACAATCACAAAGACACAACTGGACAATGGCCCCTTGTCATCGGTATTCACAGACCCTATGCTTTCATCCTACGAGGATCCATGATAAAACAGATATTGCACACATAGATTTTGCCAATGCGGAGGCTCCCTAGTGTACACTGCCGCGCTTACACAAGTGTCTTCTTATAAATTGTTGAACTCAATCTAATTCCTAAATGGAGCCACGCTCACTGCTCACATATTTTAAGACTAAGATATCTATTTTTCTAACTCCGTTTATTGCCAGGCCTACTTGAATTAGGTGGCAGGGTAGGGCGACATTATGTGACAGAGTTGACTAAATTATGCAGCAAGAAAAGGCAAATTATGTGGCATAATGTGTCAAATTTTGTGCCAATGTAACTTAATTATTTTATCTTTTTACACGTTATAACAATCTGGGTAAATGATTTATCTCACTAGAGTCCGTTTAACATCTAAATACAACAATTGGCAACTGAAAGGTGACTAGTTAACCTTTGCAACACTCGTGGCAGCATTTTTAGTAACATGATCTATTTCAGATTGAAAAGCTTTTTTTTGTTAAAATCTTTATTATACAGCAGATACCTGATTCAGGTGAAAATGCGGGAAACAATTATTAGGAAAATGCCACAGAGTTGCATAATTCCCGTGGCCCTGGTTGAAGAATATTTGACGGGCAAGTGCGTGATGGTGGAATTAGGCGCAGGTTAAAATTTATGTAGGGAGATTCGTATGTGAGATCATGATTTTGATAGTCTTTCTTTTTGGCATTAATGTTTTGGGGAAGATCTTTTTTCAATCTATGTTTTAATATACTACAATGGACGGAAAATCTATTTTGGACGTGTTGATTGAATGCACTGGCATAATTGTCGAGTGAATGCACTCACTTGCATAACTATTTGCGTGCCTAAAGGTTGCTTTTTGTTGTTTGTTTCATAAAATAAATATTGGTTGTTGTATAAAATGTTATGTACTAGAAAAAAAAACGTTCTTATCCAGTCAGCACAAATCTTATCTCAACATTATAAAGATTGTTGGGAAACCGTACATGAGAAATATATTAAATTTTTTGTTACAAGTTCGAAAATAGTGGCATGAACTCCACCTGCATGGCGAGCAGGGAAACCAATTGCCTTTCGCAGGAAAAGAAAATGTAATTATGTCAGCAACCTAGGGTCACTTTTATCAAGGTTTTGTGTCACCCTTGCACCACACAAGACGATGCAGGGTGATGCAAAACCTAGAATGAGATATACCAAGCCACGAAGGCTCTGCTTGGCGTGTTAAATCTGGAATAACGCAATACAGCAGAAGTTGCTGGCTTGTGTCAATCTGCTGTGGGAAGGCATTCCATGGGTGGAGCACGGGTGTTCCAACGCATACTGCAGCACACTTAACCCCTTCGGCGCTGCGCACATTTTCACCCTGTGCGGGCGATTTAAATAGTGGGCGGGATTCAGACGGCCCCCGGCCGTCGTCCGCACATGCCCACCGTGACACATGACAGGCGGCGGCCCTCATGCGCACCGAAGGGGTTAAAAAGTGAAAAATCCCTCTGAGGATTGTTTTTGTACAGGAAGGTGCCCCTTCCTCTACAAAAACAATCCTGCCCACAATGCAAGCACCCTTGCACCACAGAGCAAGGGTGCCTGAAATGGCACAAAGAAGCACATTGTGCGCCAGATCATAGTGCCCACACCGCCATGCGCTCCCCCCGCTTGCAATACACACTTACATTTCCCCACAGAAACTCAGGAGGCATGTTTATGGGAAAGAACTGCTGCAGGTTTATTTCATACAACACAAGTATGGTATGACGTTCGTTATGGTGGGTCATCTTACAGGCGATCCAAAGCAGGCAGCCCCTCGCTGTCCCGCTTGCCTAAGGAGCCATCTTGCACGGCGAGACGATGCTCTGACGGTGCCTTTATTCCACTTTATTATACTCCCGCCCCGCCCCCCCTGTCAGGGCGAGGCGATGGGGCACACCCCCGGTCGGTTCAGGCCCCCCGACCGCCCGAAGGACTAACGGGGCGCCGTCGCGGTTTCCCGGAACCTCCTTCGGCTCCAGGTCCTTGGCTCAGGCACCCTTACTGTGCCAGGCAGAGGTACCCTTACTGTACCATTCTGCCGCAGAGGTACCCTTACTGTCCGTCTGCTTCCAGATCGCCCTGTACTCCGCCACAGCTCTGGAGGAGGCACCCGTCGATGACAGAGCCCCCCACCAAACATGCTACTTACAACCTGCCGCTGACAAAACCTCTTGTACGTCTAGGAGGAAAACATCCATACCCAACCCAGACAAGTGCACCCGATCGCTCTCTTAATAACCATCTGTTCTTTCTTGTAAGAGTGCGTGCCTGATAAACCCCAGTCCCCTTTTCTCCATGAACTTCTGCATGGACCTGTTGACTCTCTTGCGGGATTGTTCTATTGCCACCTGTGATCGTGCGCCCCTCCATGCTTTGCGGG
This sequence comes from Lissotriton helveticus, assembly GCF_964261635.1. NCBI lineage: Eukaryota > Metazoa > Chordata > Amphibia > Caudata > Salamandridae > Lissotriton > Lissotriton helveticus. The sequence continues at coordinate 604,051,912 of NC_136072.1, read as the reverse complement.
GGACAATTTCAGACCAGATTAGCTCAGTAGCTCCTAGCTTTTTCGTTATAGCGGCCACGTCCTTCTGCATGGCCTGAATCAGGGCACTCCTCCCTACCGCAGCCAAATCGCTCCCTCCTAAGTGTATAATGAGAATATTAGGAGGACCGGCCTGTACTGCCAGGCATTGTTCAAGCTTATTTTCCAGATGGCCCCATTTCATACCAGGAAAACCCAGCCACCGAATTTGCGTCTTTGCAAAAGCCAAATTCAATTTTTTGGAAATCGCCCATCGTTCCAGCCTGGGAACGTAAGAATGGCCCATCACCCACACACAACAGTCCGCTGCAAAGAGACAAGGCAATTATTACCACCACGCTACAGGAGAGCGAGGACCAGAAACCGTTCAACTTATTTTTTGTTTATTGAGTACATGCTGGTACATAATACCTGTAATTAGTGAACACTGCACACTCCACTCGTGATGTGAAAAAACATTTTACATAACACTTAAACATGCGCACTGCAAATTCCTTAAATCACCCAAAAGTGTCTTTTTTCAAAGCAACTTATGACCTTTATTACTCATAACTTAGCAACTTATGACCTTTATTCTCATACTTAGCAAATGTAGCAGTAGGCAACCTTTTCACGGGCGTATGTACCGCTGGTAACAAGAGGAAGACCACCTCCCTACCCTTTTGATACCTTCCTCACCCAACCCGGCATTGAATGCTGCTGTAGCTGCCCCTATCCTGAATGAATGGCTGGAGAATTTCTGGCCCGTCCCTGCCAAACCTGCCTTGGCCAGGGCCGCAGCCATCACCCGTTCCAGCTGAAATTTGGTCAGTGGTGAGCCGTCGGCATGGATTAAGAAGTGACCTGCCAGCAGAGGCCTGATCTTCAGGTATTCCCTGACAGTAGCAACCGGGCAGTACCTGGGGTCATCTAATGCTTGCAATGAGATTGACGCACCCTTCCCTTCTTGGTCAGTCTTGGATTTCCGGACCCACAGAACCAGGGAGTCCCGTGCACAAACGTCCATCATGTCCAGGGCTCTTCCTGATCTGTCTGATTTCGATTTAGCCACTAGCTCGCTGGCTCTAAAGGCACCGAAAAATGCTAAGCAGAAGGCTGTTGCGAAGAGCTGGGCCTCAAACGCTGAATTGGTCACGGATGGTACAATGTCCATCATGCGCTGCAAGGCGGGGAATTCGATCCCAACCCTCCTGTCGGGAGACCTAACTTCTTCACGGGCCCACCCCTTCAATGCTGCCCTGATCCTAAATGCACTAGTGGGATCGTCTCCTCCACTAAGCTTGGTCTCGTGTCTGAATGCCGCCAAGTGGCCACACACCCATGAATGTGCCTTGCCTGTTTCCTTCGCCCACACAACAAAATTCTCAAGTTGTTCTACGGGGCTTGAGGCAGCTGCCCCCAGGGATAGTGATACTGCGCGGAAAGTGGTCAGCTGGGCCGCGTATCTTCTCTGAGTGGTCTGGGCCAACGAACGCTGCCCCATCATCTTCAAACGCTGCCCAACTGAAGGAGTCGCCAGAGTGGTGCCGGGAATGGTGTCATCGCCTCCCTCGCCTGCGGCCAGGCCTCCCGAAATCGGTGCCACTGAAAGCAAGAGAGAGCGTCAGCTGCCACATTCTTCACACCTTCAATATGCCTTGCCCTAAATTCAATGTTGCTCTGTAAGCCAGCCTTAACTAACTCCCTGAGCAGGTTCAGGACCAATGGGCAGTTGGCTGACAACCCGTTGATGGCCTGGACCACAGCCATGTTGTCCGTCCAAAAAAACACTTTCTTGTTACCCAGGCCCTCCGGCCATAGATGAAGTGCCACCACTATGGGGAATAGCTCTAGTACTGTTATGTTTGAGGACACTCCTTTCTTGCGCCACGCGTCTGGCCACCGCATAGCACACCACTCTACACCAAAGATTACCCCAAAACCTTCTCTACCAGATGCATCTGAGAATAGGCAAAGTTCCTGGCTGCTTTCCCAGGGGGCCCTCCATATCACGGTGCCATTAAAATCCTTCAAAAATGTATCCCATATCAGGAGGTCTGCTTTCAGCCCTGTACCCAGGCGCACCAGATGATGTTTCTTTCTGATGTGGGCCGTAGCCCTTGCAAGCCTGCGAGAGAACACCTTGCCAGCTGGTATGACCCGTGCAGCAAAGTTCAATTTGCCTAAAAGACTCTGCATCACTTCTAGTGTTGCCTTGCTCTTGCCAACCAGTGAACTAATGTCGTGCCTCAAATCATTAACCTTGTCCGCTGGGAGCCTGGATTCACCTTTTACGGTATCAAGCTCGATGCCCAAAAAAGTGAGTGTCTGGGAAGGCCCTTCAGTTTTCCCCGGAGCCAGGGGGACACCCAAATGCTCTGCCAATTCTTCGAAGGCCTGCAAAGCTTCTGTGCACTCTTGAGAACCCTCCTTGCCAAAAAATAGAAAATCATCTAAATAGTGTGTGACTTGGGAAATGCTGTGTTTGCTTGTGAGGGCCCATTGGAGAAAAGAACTGAAAGCCTCGAAGTAGGCACACGAGACTGCGCAGCCCATGGGCATGCAGCGATCAAAAAAGAATGCACCTTCCCACCTGAAACCTAACAAGTGCTGGCTCTCGGGGTGGACAGGCAAGAGGCGGAATGCTGATTCAATGTCAGCCTTAGCCAACCATGCCCCTTTGCCCGTTCTCCCGATCTTGTCTATGGCCATGTCCAATGAACAATAGGACACGGAGCACGCCCCTTCCTCTAACCAGTGGTTAACCGAGTTGCCCTCCGGGTAGGATAGATGGTGAATTAAATGATATGCCCCGGGCTGCTTCTTTGGCACAACTCCCAGCGGGGAAACTAGGAAATTGTCCAAGGGGGGTGAAGAGAAGGGGCCCGCCACCCTCCCCAGTTCCACTTCCTTCATGATCTTGCTGGCCACAACCTGTGGCAAATCCCTGGCTGATTTGAGGTTCAAAGCGTCCCTGGAACCCAAAGGTCCCTTGTAAGGTATCCTGAAGCCATCAACGAAACCTTCCACTAGTAAAGTTCGCTCTTTTTGAATGGGTACAGTCGGAGTAAAGGTAAAAGATTTTTTAACACTATGGGTGAGGGGCCCTTGCCCTCCGCCGGTCTATTCACGTGCTTAATCAGGTCTCTATGCTGTGTAGGCGCCCTATTGTCGTGGCCCGTCCGCTCCATGTGCTGTGGAGGGGGGGGGATTCTGGCCGTTGCTGCAAGAGATTGCTGTGTGCTGGGCACCACATTTGCTGCAATTATGGGCAAACTTACAAGCTCTGCCCCATGTACAAGTTCCACTATTGAACAATCTGCAGGTTCCAGAGTTAAAACGTCTCGGTCCGGATCCCTGGCCCCTTCCCCGACCCCCCCGAAAGGGCTGCTGGAAAGAACGCCTCGGGAATTGTTCCCACCTCCTAGTGTCTGCCTCGCCTTGCGCTTTATATGGTGTGTCTCTCTGACTATTATCTATCTTGCACATGTGTTTGATCCAGAGCTGGATATCAGTATGTTCCCACCCAATCTCAGGGCAGCTGGCCATGCTTTTCCTAAATTCCTGATCATACCAGAACCAACCCATCCCTCCGGACTCCCTGGCCCCTTGTTGGATGGAGTTGGCGTATTCCATCAGTGCCTCGCTCTGTGCTGGATCCTTCTGCACTATTACTGCTGATAAAATGTTAAATGCTTCAGTCCAATTTTCTATCGTCTTCTCAGGCCAACGCTGGTACCTAACCTTCTTCTCATCATCTTTCTTCCCCATCCTCCTAGTGTCTGCACCAGCATTGTCATGCATCAACAGTGTCAAAATATCAATATACTCCCTCTTCCATATCCCTTCTTTCGCAGCCTGGGGGACCTGCCGAGCCAGGGAGCAACGACTTGTTGGCAACGGGGCTTGGATCGAGTTTGGCTTGCCCGATCCTGCACCGACCGGTTGAACAGGCCCCACTTGCGCCGGCGTAACAACAGGCGTAACAGGTTGTGGTGTTTCCACTGTGCCCACCGCGCCACTGATTGCACTAGCTGCTACGCTCCCAACCGCACTCCCCGCGGCGGGTGCTGCCCCAGTGGCAGGCACCTGGCCAGCATTCTGAGAAGTGATGGGGGTGACAGGCAGCGCAGCTGGCTGTGGTACCACCACTGCGGGAACTTGCAGGCCGGCTGCTGCATTCCCAAGACTGTGTGACCCCATATTAGCACCCTGCTGAGCCCATACTTGCATCACTGGATCAGACGTAGCCTGCCCAGTGGCGGGGGCGGCCATCGCTTGTTGCGCCGCCGCGATATCATCTAAACGTTTCTGAAACAGTGCCATCAAACCCATCATTTCGTCCATTGTCTTACCCATTTGGGCCAAGTCTGTTAGTCCAGCCGCTGAGTCATGAACCACGGCAGGTACTACGGGTAATCCCACGGGCCTCGCTGTGGGCAGGGGTGGCGGGTGTTGTCCCCAGGAGCTCGTTTCGCGCTGGCACGGACGGAAAATCCTTGCGAGTGTGTTTTCTCTTCCGAGTGGACCTTCGCATCCCCTCGCCTGAGGTGCCTGCCGCATCCTCCGGGGGGCTGTGTCGGCCAGCTTCCTCTAGCCTAAGTGCCTCGATGAAACCTTGCGCCCATGCGGGCCCTTTCGCCTGGGCGGCTGCCAGGAATTCAGCCCACAGCCCATCCTGTGGCGATGCGGACATCACGATGGCTTCTGCCCTTTCGGGTTCCTACGGGTGAGAAAATAATAAGGCTGCTGGCCAACCACATTTTGTGTAGCGAATCCCCTACTGAGTCTGCTGTCCACCGAATCAACCTTGCTGACTGATGCCTGCCCCCGCTTACTACACGACCACCGTCCGAATCGCGCCCGTGAATTACCTGCTAATCAACTTGTTGGTCCTAGCAGCTGTCAGACCTGCGACGTGTTTCTGGGCTTGACCTGAAAGATAAAAACGAATTACTCTTCGTGTAAATTGCCCCAACGCGTCTTACCCGCTGCCTCATTCTGGCAGGAGCCAACCTGGAATAAAACAACTGTGGTAAACAACCCTGCTGTCTAAGTAGCACGCCTACGTCCAATTCGCGCCCATGAATTACCTGCTAAACAACTCGTTGGTCCTAGCCGCTGTCCGACCTGTGACGTGTTTACGGGCTTGACCTGAAAGATAAAACCGAGTATATCGCCCCAACGCGTCTTACACGATGAACTCTTACTGGCAGGAGCCTCCCTGGAAGAAACATCTGTGGTAAACAACCCTGCTGACTAATAGCACGCCCACCGTCGAATTCGCGCCCATGGATTACCTGCTACTAAACTCCTTAATCCTACGCAGCGCCAGACCTCGCGACGTGTTCCCGGGCGTGATCTGAAAGATAAAAAGACCAATTACTCATCGTGAATACTGCAACCAATGGAAGAAATGAGCGCCCAGGTAGCGCATGAGCAGAAAACGAGAACTCTGTGACCCCGCAGTGGTTCCCCTCGCCAGTACCAATGCAACCCTGTTAATTAGAATTGCACCCGACCTGCATCAAAAGATTAATCAGCACACCAAACCGGCAACAGTTTATTGAAATATACTCCATGCCTAGCACTCCACCTTGTATTTTCCCTGGTCTTTTGCTAAGCGAGGTTAGGTAGCGGTCAAGTGCGTTTCCAGAGCGTTATGCTTTTCAAAACCGCGTCCCACACTCTAGCTGGCGCGTGACCGGACTGCCGAGGCCGGCTGGTTGTTCTTCCTTAAATGCATGCATTGCTCCACATCCCCGGAACCTTACTTGCTGCCCAGAGTAGTCTGCATGGCGGGAGATATTTCTAATAGGTGAGAAGGAGCCCCTCACCTTGTAATATCAACAGAACACACAGGAGGGGCATCTAAACAGCTGAGGAGCTGCCAGCAAGGTCAAGAAGGGGAATTACACCTCCCTGAAAGCACTGGCTGCAAAACTAACGTGGCCTCCCTGCGAACGTTAAAAGGAGACATATAACTCTTTGATCCTGCAGTCCTACCATCATGGGGCGAGGCGTGGCCTCCCTGCCATCGTTACGCGGAGTCTCATTTACCAGTCATAACCCCATGCATTGGCCGCCTGGTCCAAGAAGGACACAGAGAGGGAGAACCACGGCCTCTTGTTTTAGACTTTGGCAAATCATTGTGGGCCCTACTCCTAGTTGCACTTCACAGCAATGATGTCAGACTTACAACACAGCTACATTGTAACGACAGACTAACTCTTCGTTGTATTATATGTAGTAATGGAAACTTTCCCAGCCTGCAGAGAAAAGCATTCACACGCACGGGGAGTGTACCAGTAAAGACTCCTTTAGGACTTCTGCTCCTTAGGTCTTTGACTTTTCTTTTCCGGGGAACTGCGTTTATATGTCATAATGTAAGGATCTGGCTAAAGGTGAAGGTAGCGTGCCATTAACACACAGAATGTAGTGGAAATGCTGTGTTCGACCAACTGGGAATTTACAACAATAATAATAATAGTAAAAACCAAACCAAAATTCTGGCCGGAGCCGATGCCTTTTGTAGGCTTCTATTTCAGGTTGGTACATCCAAGACCATGCGGTCTCAAATACTAGTAGCCAGAAATGTTGATGGAGGTTTTTTAAATGCTCGTGGTGGCGTTCTTTATTAATTGTGCCTTGAAGTACGCCTCGTTGTACGGAGAGACTGAAAGCCCTGACGGACCCGCTGTGAGAGGTGAAACAAAACCTTGTTTGGCAAAATGCGGAATCGAGCCCCGGCCGGGCATCCGACGAGCCCAGGACAAAGGACTGGTGGGGGCAGCGGCCCAGAACCTGGCTCCAACCCGAACAGCGGCCACCTCAATGGCAAACCAAACTAGGCGCAACCTGCCTCAACAAAATCGCGGCGACAACTGCATCCGTCATCAAGGCCCAAACACCGCAACCACCCCAATAGACCGCGAACCCCGCCGTTTCCTGCGCAGGCCTGGAGGGACCACCCCGATCCCTCACGCAATCGCTGCCCTCAAAACCTCCACCGCGGCCCGTGCGGCACCGCCCATCAAGAGCCACAAATCGAGCAGAGGGTCAACATGCCCGCTGCAGGGAAAACACCCAGTGCCAACATGCTGCCCATGCAAACCACTGGCTCCTTCTGAAAATAAACATAGCAAAATATGTTTGTTTTCCATTTACAAGTTATCTGCCCTAACGAGAATGTAACATCTATGTAAATCTGTAAATTCATCTGACGCAGAAAGTCACGGAGCAATTTAGAAAGCACATCTTTACAGTTGCTTTTAAGTTAAAACTGTAATAATACGTGGAATATTTCACTTCAAAACCACTACGGGCACAATACACCACGTCAAAATTCAAAACGTTCGAAACCCGCCGATGGAATAATTACACAGATAGACTGAATTTGCTGCTTCTTTGTTTCGCAAACCGATCTACCACACGAAATTGCACATAAGTGCTTGGTTTTGCAGTTTTGGAGACGTTTCAGAACTGTACTGTCTGCTACTTTGAAGTTACATCAGTTTGCGATCCATCATCACGAATTGCCGAACCAGTTACAAAATTTTGTATTTCGTGATATTGTTAATCCTTTTACTCCCCCTGTTACTTGGAGCACAGATGCTAAATCCAAAACACGACTGTATCGCTCCCGCATTGTGCAGAACAAAACTAAAATATATTTGCCCATGGCTCACTCGAAAGATAACAAAACCAGATGAAAAAGACAATGGTCCACTGGAAGGCAGCCGCTGCAACGGGCCTACAAAGAAGCCACCACGCCACCCCCGAAAACAGGCGGCGTGCAGCCCCCCATCCACTGCCAGTAAGACAAAGCAACATCAGGTGCTAGGTAGGTGCACGAGAGACCAAAGGAGTGAACCTCCTACCTATCCCAAGGCAAGCCAGCACCCACCGAGCCGAAAAGCCATCGCCTCAATCCCTCTATGTCACCCGAACCGCAACGACTGGCCTGCAGGGCCAGAAGCATGCATAAAGAACAGCACGAGCCTCCGACATCGTCCCGCGTGTCCAGACATTCGCCACGCTCACTGGGCCCAACAACGACCCCACCCGGGCGAACCAGTCGACTCAGCTCTGCAACGCCGCGGGCCGTCAAGGTGCTGCCGAGCAACTCCCACCAGACCGGAGGCCAGATAAATATTCCCGATATTGCAGGGCACTAAAACTCCCCACCCAAACCGACGAAACCAGGAAGATCTCGGCGCAAGAAAAGCGCCAAGGCAGCACGGCTTCCTCAGGGTAAGAGGGGGGTGAGGGATCAGTACACTCGGCTACCCGGGCACATGAGCATACGCAAAGCCGACTGCTAGGCACGAAGGGGCCCGACCCCAAATCTTCTGATTACCCGCACACAGCAGAGATCCCGCCCCCACATTGACCGACGACCAGCAACCACCAGCCCCCCCCGTGGTCGATACCACAGGGCCCCATCAACCTGGTCATACCCAGGGACCGGGCCGGGGGGAGGCTTAATTGGAAGCAACATACCTCTGAGTAATAAGCCGACGCACACGTCGCGAACAGCGCAGAGCCGGGAAACAGCACAGAGCCGGGAGAGCCGAAGGACGGGAAAAGAGGCCGAGCACTGGCGCAGTGGGCCTAAATACTAATACTAGAGGGGCGCCCCTCCTCCCAATTGGGACCTCCCCCTGTTAGGATCTAGAGGTGGGCGCCGGAAGGGGCGTTGCCGCGCTGAGTTCGCGCGTCGTGTGGGACTAGGGCGCTGCCCCGCCCATGCTCCCCTGCGGGTCGCGCGGACAGCGGCAAAGAGAGGACAGGAATGCACCATATAATGTTAATTATGGAGCATTCCTACCTCTCCCGTTCACACATTGTGTCTTGCTGCTTTGTGTTGCCTGAAAATATGATAAATCTGGCCGCTAATTTGTTTTCGAAAGCTGCCATGTTCCCAAAGTAAACGTCACACGTTGTTTAGGCTATCAATCACACTCTCGGATTCTCAGAAGACATCTTTCTTCCTGAACAACACTGCTCAAAAAATGAACCAAACATTCCCAAAGCTAATAGGTCTGGAATTGGCTACCAGCCTTTTGGCTTTTTTCAATGCTTATTTTATTTTGGCAAGGTTTTTGTAAAACTTGATTGCTGATGGATCAGCTGGGACCCCACTAGTATAAACAAAAGAAAACATTGGCCAAAAGCAAAAATATGTTTTGTCTCAAAAAACATGCGTTGCCATATTAGTGTTTGGCACTGAAGGGAACTACTTTGTATATGCGGCTGTTCGTCTTGTGAAAAAGCTGTATGCCGTCACTCACTGTGAAGTTAGCCATTGGCTTAAGTGGGCTGAACCACTGTCCATGGTGTATTCTGTAATAGGTGCAAGAAAAATGTGAATGACATAGCAGCAGACCAATGGATGAAGAAGGTTCACTGAAAGCCCCTATAAGTAAATCCTATGTGTATAGGTTTAGTAAAATCAAAAAGACTTGGAAAATGCCAGACGTAAAAAGGAACATGTAATTTATTTCATTTTTAACCTCGCATTTAGAGATGCTCAGTGCTTTCACCCAAGATCAAAACAACACATTTTAAAATGATATATAAAAATTAGGACGGATTTAAGGAGCTGTGTCTAAACAGAGCAACTAAAAGTGAATAGTGCATGAAGCGTTGATTAAAAAAAGCATCAAATCATTCTGGATTGGTGTAAAACAATGCAGGATTTTCCAGGGTCTGCAACCAAAGAGAGAAAATAAGAAACACAAAATCAAACAGATGAAAGTTTGACATAGAAAAAGAAAAGACAAAATAGACAAAGCTATTTTGAATAGAGGAGATGTGTGAGCAAAATTATCATATTACATATATCTTTTGTTAAAAGGTTTCCTATGACTCTTCCATACAATCACTGTACAGTCTCATACTTTAAATAAATTCGTAGACACCTATGTACAAGTATATTACATATGATACAACAACACCTGCTTTTATAAAAGCTCTGTCAAAGCCACCCTCTCCCCTGCATCAATGTGGATGGACATTCAGTTCATAAACGCCTTCACAGTGAATGCTCCTCGGTCCTTAGACTGGATGACCGACCACAAGCTAGTTTCTTGGATAAAACATAGCATATTTTGAGGTTCGGAACCCAAGCAGGTCTCTCATTTCGTTTCTGAATTTGGATAAGTCCTGGCGCAGCTCGTTGAGGTTTTCCACGGTTGCCTGGTCTGTGCTTTGCATCTTCTGCCTCATGGAGGTCAGGTACCGGTGGACCAGGCAGCACATCACCTTCTGGTAGTTCTCGTCACGCTTTTGCCTCAGGCTCTTCCATTCCTTCAAAAACACAGAAGAAATATTTCTTAGACTATGACGCTGCTAAACTAGTTGTACCATGCATGCAAGTCATTGTGTGTACGCAAATTTCTTCTAGCATCACAGAAATCTACATAACAATCGGTTTTCCAGTGTGAGTACATTTGCACATTGTGCCAGGAATAAATAGCCATTCTCTGAGCAACAAAAGTAACTTATGAATCTGCTTCAATATTGTCAGTCGATAAGCAATTTTCTATTACCTAGCAGTGGGAAATCAGTCCCTGTAGAGGTGGAACTGCACACCGCTGTTAAAACACAAAACCGGGAAAACTGATACTACACATGCACCGACCCTTCCTACCACACAATGGCAGCTCTTTCAAACTGAAGCATTAATAAGGCAAAGAGCGTAAACATGTAGGCACAGTGCATAATCGTCAAAACTGGAAATAAAGACCTAGGGTCATATTTATCAAGGGTTGAATCGCTTTTGCATCAAGCAATAGGGTGCAAAAGCGACATATCCCTTAGGATGCGATTTATTAAGCTGCGCAACACCCCCTTGCGTGGCCCTTATCTGCTTGATAAATCTAGAGTAACGTAACGCAGCGCAAATCGCTGCACAATGTTACTCTGCCCCAGGGAGGCGTTCCACGGGTGGTGCATGGGTGTTTCTACACAATACCCATGGATTTTGGCACATTCCCAGATTTACTATAAGTGGTAGACCTGGAAATACGTAAAAATGCTACGCCTCCTCAGGGGAGGCATAACAATGAGAAATATCTTCATTCTCTTAGCTTTTTCCTCAATCTGCAGCACACATAGAAAGAGGAAAATGCCTCACAGGATTGTTTTTGTGCAGGAAGGTGCACCAATTGCAAATGTCCCAATTTGCAGAATCCGGCTGTTTGCGACCGCAAAAAAGCATTTTGTAATGTACTAAAGCCAAATTGCGATTTGGTAACTTGTTACCGAATCACAATTTGGAGTTGCGAATTGATGTTTGGAAGGGGTGGGTTTAGGGCTTCCCTCCCAAATAGCAATTTGCATTAGTATGTATTAATGTTTTGCAACTGAATTGTGGTCACAAGGCTCTTTGACTCTAGCAGGTCACCATCCCTGGGATGGCTAGCATGCCTAATGGGACGCAAACTGTGACCTAACTCATTAATATTCTTGAATTACTATGAATCACAATTTAAAGGTACAAACGTTTCTTACAATAGGAAATGCGATTTCATAATTGTGATACAGTAACAATCTCAATTTGGAAATCACAATATATAATTTTTGTACATCGGGTTTGCAACTGCTAAAACACTTTTTCAAGTGTACTTCACCTATTTAACGATTCAGAAAAGATTTTCCTTGTGGTACCATACAACTGAAAAGGTCTTGTGGTACTGAGCCATCTGATTGACTGGCCGCAACACTGTAAAAAATGCTGTAGAGGCCTTACAGGACTCAGTCCTTAAAATAAAAAAGAAATGACATATATGCGGGCAGGGTAGGCATTTGGTGCATGCTTGCAGTAATGGGATGGTCGTGGGTCTACTCTGAAAAAAGTTTGTAAAAACCTTTGGGAGTCCAGTCCTGTGAAAGTACATAGGGGTCCACTCAGCCTCCAGCATGAGTACTGCAGGACCCAAAAACATTTTTGAAAAATTGTGGACTCAAGTTAGGGAAAGTTCACTCCCTCTAGACAAACAAAGGTCCATTAGGTGGGCAAGCTCCTACTATGCACACCCTTCCCCTTCAGATACCCAGTACCCATTAGGTGGTCAAGTCCATATTACGCACAACCTTTGCCTCTTTATGAAAATTACACTCCCTCCTAACACGTAAGCCACATTAGGTGGGCAAGTTCCTGCTACACACACCCTTTGACATGTGCAGATTTCTTCAGAGAGAGCCCATTCCCTCCAGACATCCATGCTGCATTGGTTGGCCTGTGAAAGTACATAGGGTTCCACTCAGCTCTCACAGGAGTACTGAAGGACCCAAAAATATTTTTGAAAAATTGAGGGCAGAAATTAGGGAGAGTCCACTACCTCCAGGCACACAAGCCCCATTAGATGGGTAAACTCCTACTATGCACACCCTTCCCCTCCAGACACCCAGGACCCATTAGGTGGCCGAGTTCCTACTACGCACACCCTTTGCCTCTTCATGAAGATTCCACTCCCTCCTAACACGTAAGACCCATTAGGTGGGCAAGTCCGTACTACACACACCCCCACTGACTTGTGCAGATGTCTTCACGGAGAGCCCACTCCCTCCAGACACCCATGCTGCATTGGTTGACCTGCACCCTACAAAGAATTATTGTACATGTACAACCAAATGGTACAGTCGTGCTGTCTGAATGTGCTGATACACTTTGTATACACTTCCACTTCTGCATGCACCTGTATGCTGTACTGCTACAGTGCATGTGTTGTGTTCAGGACATTTCTTGAGCATTATCCTTTAGGACTATTGCCTCTATGTATATGTACTCTACAAAGTAGCACACATACATGGGTGAGTGCATAGCAACCCCCATACAACACCCATTGAACAGTGCTGTGATGCAAATGCGAGATAAATGTATCATTACAAGCATTTGGGTTTATAACAATAAACTTACCAGTTATTATAATATATAGACTGCTACAGCAGACTATTATGATACACCTACACAAAGAGACACATAACAAAATACACAAATGATTTTCATTTTTTACAAACCAAAATAGGCAGTTCTATAAATAATCTTTTTTTTGGAAGAATTTTTGAAGTTTTACATTTTATTGGTCTTTTTTCTATTTTTTGAGTGGTTGAACACAAAAACAAAAACAGAGCTTCAGAGCTTGGACAGCAAATAAACAATTTACTTTTCCTTAGGACACTGGTGTTCTGGCACCAACGTTTCCTGCTCATGTCTCTGGCGTAAATAATCTTACTGCATCTCCTGTAATAATTAACTCGTTTACTGCAGCCATTATTTCGGCGCAGTACGAGCGTTCTATAGAGTGGGCAGGGCTGCGTCGGCCGTTGAATGTTCGCAGCACCAACCAGGTAGTGCTCCGAACGTTCAGCGGCTGACGGTAGCACTGATAGGGTTAAGCATGTACCTTTTTGCAGGAATATGGTCAGACAGCCCCTGGACTAATACGGAGGGCACAGCAACTCTGGGTACTATGGAGAGTCCTGATGTTGAAGTCGACACCTCCTCCAGGTCACTCTGGCTCTCAGCCCAAACCAGCTGAGTTGAATAGATGGAATGTATATTTTCACATTCCAGAGGTTCCGTGACTGTATTTTTTACTGTGCCATGGGAGAACTGCGTCTTGCATATTTTGCAGGTGTCAAATTTGGATGAGACTTATTTCTTCCACTGAGAAATCCAATGCAACTGACTGCATGGTGGGTCTTGCAGACTTCATCCCCTCCTCTGGAGCTTCTTCCTCATGGTGTGTTAATGAAGCCATGGCTTAATCTCCCCCAAAAATACAACAAATGAAATAGATATACAAGGGCCCAACACCATCTGTCTTCACAGACAAGTGTAATCCAAAATGAGGATAAAAGGGTGGGCATGAAAATGGAGAAAGACTGTGATTTCAACCAATCAGAAGGCTTCGTGTGTCATAGGTCTTGCAGTACTGTCACAATACTCATAAGGTACTCCTGCATAGAATATGCCTTTTTTCCGTAGCCTGTTACCCAGCATGCTGTTACAACGCGGTCATTATAACGACTGCGTTGTACCAACTCATAACATTACCCCGCAAGTCGTAACTACGACTTGTGGAGGGGGCGTTGGATGTTGTAATAGTATAATTTACTATTCCAACTCCAGTCTGTGCGGACAGTAGGGAAGGTCTTGGATTTTAAATCCAACACCTTCTCCCCCCTCCGCAAGTTGTTGTTACAACCTGCGTTGTAATGGTATGCGTTGTTACAACGCGGTCATTGTAACAACCGCGTTGTAACAACATGCGGGGTGACGGTTTCGTGGTCAGGGGTGTTTACCTCCTGCATGATCACAAACGTCAGAAACAAGGCAAACTTTACACAAAAAGATTCAAGGCATTCTCATTATCTGATCTCATAGAAAACCTCTAATCACTGTTTTATATTAAATACAACTTTTTTTGGTTACGACGGTTCCATGGTACTCTAACTAGACAGAGAACAGGAAGTAAAAGCCACACGCAACTCCGCAGGTGCCTCCAATTGGTTCTACAGTCCTGCAGGAGTACCGCATACCAGTGGAGAGTTAAAGAAAAATAATAATAGCCATCACGTTGAAAGAAATTAAAGCACAGTACTGATAACTGAAGAGAAAAAAGAATATAACATTGACATCATACCTCACTATCCTAATAACACTAATTTACGGAAATATTAAAACTAGGAATTCACTGAAAACTCAACGGTTAAAGTGGCATTATAGTTGGGTGCGGTAATAAACATATTACTTTAGGCTGAAAAAAAACTAAGGTTAAAGTGACAGTACAGTTGGATATAGGAATTATGTTAACACAGACATGAAGAACTATAACTTGCACCCTGCCTTTCACTGTTTATGACCTCACATATCACTCATGACATGTTGAATGGCACACAATCATGTGAAGCATAAATTTCCCTCGAGACACACAAGCCCCCTTAGATGAACCAAGTTTCTCCTATGAACATCCTTTGCCCTGTAACAAACATGTTGTGAACAGCTGACCTCATGTGGGCAATCAACCACACATGGGTGAGCAAGCTCCTGCTGCACATAGTATTCGCCCTGTGAATAGCTCTTCCCTACAGACACTCAAGCCCCATTAGGGGATCAAGCCCCTAATACACAGAGCCTTAGCCCTGGACCGCCAACCTCTCATGGGCAATGAACCACACATGGGTAGGAAAGTTGTGGATAGCCACCTCTCATGGGCAATGAACCACACATGGGTAAGAAAGTCGTGGATAGCCACCTCTCATGGGCAATGAACCACACATGGGTAAGAAAGTCGTGGATAGCCACCTCTCATGGGCAATGAACCACACATGGGTAGGAAAGTCGTGGATAGCCACCTCTCATGGGCAATGGACCACACATGCGTAGGAAAGTACCTACTTCGAACATTCACCACCCTGAGCAGAACCCCTCCACGGAGAGCCCACTCCCTCTAAACCCACGAAGGGCTCGTAGGTGTTGAAGGCCCTACAACACACAGCCTTCACCCTGTATCAAACACTTTCCAGATAGCAGACTTCTAGTGCGTAATAAAGCACACATTGGTGGGCAAGTACCTGGTCTTCACTCCTATGAACAACTTCTGATGCAGAACCCACTTTCTCCTGACACTCAATGCCCCTTAGTAAGCACCTACTACATACAACCTTTACACTGTAGCAACGTTTTTCCAGATAGCAGACCTCTTGTAGGAAGTGGACAAGACACAAGTCTGCAAGTCTCTGCTGTGCACAGAGTACGCGCCATGCACAACCGTTCACAGAGAGCTCAATCCCTTCACTCACCCAAGACCCATTTGGAGGCCAAGCATGTAACAAAAGCTTACACCCTTTAACAGTAAAGTGGCTATAGAAAAGTATTTGTAGATGTACCTTGCTGAATAACTTTTAAGCAAAGTGTATACCAGCCTGTCACATTCAATGGATTATGTCATCAGTGATGTAATCAACTATGTAATTTGAGATCTCATCAATTATACCATTGAAGGTGTCATGACTGATGTTACATGTGAAGTGAAAAAGAGGGTGGGAGTAGGCTGCCTCACATCCCAGTACTCAGTTCACCCCAATGCATTATTGTAAATGCAGGTTCATGATAACACTTACTTCAGTGACAATCTTGAGTTATTCAGCCTTGTTGGTGCAGCCAGTATTGTATATCTGTAAACACATGGTTCAGGATATTCCTTCTGCAGTAGAGAGCAATACATTGTTTTGGGGTGCTGTTATGATGCACTGCAGTTCCCACAATACCTCTGGGCTAAATGTGTGCTGATGTGCCATGCAGAGTGCTCCCTCCTCCTTTTGTAATATGTGAAATCATAAGCAGTGCACGATGAGGGTGCACGTTATAGTTTGCTTAGTAAACACTAACTTGTAAATTTCAGTGGTTTCTTCACCTAACTAGAATATCCTTTTAACCTAAGTGAATTTTGTAAGTTTTTTTTTCCATAAGTTAAGGTATTTTTTTCTAAAAAAATAAATCCAGGCTGGGGTTCTCATGGGCAGTTTATTTTTTATCATAAGTTAAGTTATTTGTTTCTAAAAAAAAAAAAGTGCATCCATGCTGGGGTTCTCATGGACAGTTTTTTTAATCATAAGTTAAGGTAATTTTTTTCTACAAAAGTGCATAAATCTACGGGTCTCATGGCAATTTTTACGCAGGATCATCAAGGGGGGGCATAACATCCGGTTCAGGGGCGTAACACAGGCCCACGCATCCCCCGCAGTGCGGGGGCCCTCAAGCTCAAGGGGGCCTCCTCAGCACTACATTTCGGCCTGAGAGCTCCTAATAGAGTCCTGAGGGGGGCCCTCCACGTACATGGCAGGGGGGCCCCCTCAATTATCGTTACACCACTGATCCGATTAGGATCCCAAAAGTTACATTTCCCATTTTCTCTCCCATAGGAATGCTTGGTTGACAACACAAAATTGCTGAACAAAATTATATCAAACTTGTCAATTTGTTAAGGGGGACATTTAAAAGGTGGTGATAAAAATAGTCAATTTGCCAATAACTATGAAATCTAGGCAATCTAAATGAAATCTGGCCAACATTTAGCATGTTTAGTTTTCTGTGCGCATGGTAAGGTTTGTGCAGATTCTTCAAGAGCGGCCAAAGTTAATAGGGTGGGGGAATTATTTCATGAGCAAATAACTATTAAATATACATGAAGTTTGGCAGGCTGTTAATATGTTAAACCCAGAGCAGAAATTGCAGGTTTCATGCAGATCCAATAAGGAGGAAGGCAAAGTTCAACATGAGATGTGGTAAAAAATTATTTATTGGCTATTAACTTGGCCCCGTTTTAGAGATTTGGTCAACACTTGGAAACACCATGTTTACCTCACTTGTGAAATTTGAGTTTCACACAGTGCGTTTTCTATATCATTCCTCAATTAATGTATTTATTGTTTTTGGGAACTCTAGTTTTATTTATAACTAACCATCACTGCACTCAGACTACGGCTGCGCTCAGTAGGGGCTTGCTCCAGGCCATGTGCTCAATTTGCTGTGGGAAGCCAACACCTGCAGCAAAGGGCCTTTAACCATGTTTGCAAGGGTGGCTTCATTACATGGCCTATAGACAAACCCTCCGCCCGCTCTTTGCAGATGGCCACCTCCTACTGTGCCCGGCCTTCAGTGATTTTTTTGTGTGTTTATTTCGTAACCATAACTGCACTTTAGCAGTGTGTTTTTTTGTTAATTTATGAGGGGGCTTAGGGATACATTGAGGTTTTATAACTAAAGATAACCTTGAATTCAAATTAACCTTTGTTTTTTTCAGGGAATTTACCACATCCAAAATGTCCCTGAAGTCAACCCTCTAAGTGCGCTGGGGATGCCCAGACGTGGGTCCCAGGCACTCCACACCACTTGGAGTCAAGCTAGCCGGGCTGAAGAGAGGTGTTACCTCGAAACCGGTCCGGTCCTCGGATGCTTGATTCCGGTCTGGGAAAGATATGGCTGTTGTAGTTCGGACTGGACTGTTCCCATGGGGCAACAGGGTCAGAGCTGATTTGCATAAAGCCATTATCTGACCCAGGGTGGTGTGGAGTGCAAAAAAACGATGGATTTGGGCCCAGATCTTTTGACTGGGGGAGTGTGTGACATTGATCCACATTCAGTCCATCACTTGTTGTTTTTTGCAATTGCCGCCCTAAGTGCGCTGGGGATGCCCAGACGTGGGTCCCAGGCACTCCACACCACTTGGAGTCAAGCTAGCCGGGCTGAAGAGAGGTGTTACCTCGAAACCGGTCCGGTCCTCGGATGCTTGATTCCGGTCTGGGAAAGATATGGCTGTTGTAGTTCGGACTGGACTGTTCCCATGGGGCAACAGGGTCAGAGCTGATTTGCATAAAGCCATTATCTGACCCAGGGTGGTGTGGAGTGCAAAAAAACGATGGATTTGGGCCCAGATCTTTTGACTGGGGGAGTGTGTGACATTGATCCACATTCAGTCCATCACTTGTTGTTTTTTGCAATTGCCGCCCTAAGTGCGCTGGGGATGCCCAGACGTGGGTCCCAGGCACTCCACACCACTTGGAGTCAAGCTAGCCGGGCTGAAGAGAGGTGTTACCTCGAAACCGGTCCGGTCCTCGGATGCTTGATTCCGGTCTGGGAAAGATATGGCTGTTGTAGTTCGGACTGGACTGTTCCCATGGGGCAACAGGGTCAGAGCTGATTTGCATAAAGCCATTATCTGACCCAGGGTGGTGTGGAGTGCAAAAAAACGATGGATTTGGGCCCAGATCTTTTGACTGGGGGAGTGTGTGACATTGATCCACATTCAGTCCATCACTTGTTGTTTTTTGCAACCCTCCACGTGGATCCACATGAAAATGTGCAAACCTTTAGCATATTTTGTTTTCTGTTTGTATGTCAAGTTTTATTGAGATCAATCACGAAGGATAACATTTGATGGGGAGGTAAAAAAATTGTTTGCTATGCCGAGAAGTTTTGTGCCTTATCAGAGACTGGTACAAAATCTGGCAGACGTTTATGTTTAACTTACTCTTAATATAACGAATTTCATGCAACTTCATCAAGGAGGAATAGAGTCAAAAAGGGTGAGTCAAAAATGGGTTCATTTCACAATAGCTTGGGTGTTGGTTAATGAATCTGCATGATATTTGACAAGCTCTTAATAAATTAATCCCAGTGCAGGAATCTCAGATTTCAGGCAGATCTGATAAAGGGGGAAATATAAAGAAGCGGTCAAAATGATTTTATTTACTAATATCTTTGGTGCTGTATCACACATTGGTATGACATTTGGCGGACCATTGATTCAAATTCGTCAACAAGGGGCACATCCTGAGTGGGGGGGGGGGCAAAAAAGTATTAGTATGTTTGTAACTTATAAACTGCAATTAACTCACTGAGCTGTCTATATAAAATTCAATTCTGTGACCTCTATGTTACATGTGCTTTTATGTTACATGTGCTTTGCAGCAGATGAACCCTTTGTGCGACTTTATGATGAGTAAAAATCATCTCTCAGCAGATGCATTAATCACCAGAGTTATCATGACATTTTTATCACTGCCTGAAAATTGCTAGGCACACAAGGTACTCTCCAACAAGTGCTTTTAATCCCATAAAATAGCTCAAAATGCAGCACCCCTCCAGCTCGGCTCTCATTGCAATGGCTGGGCCTCACATAAACAGACACCCACTATCTAAGTCAGAAATACTTCTCTACGGGCAGTTTCCCCCCAATTTTAGAGAATCTTTATGGCCACCTGATGTTCCCTTCCCAAGTGCGGCTGGCAAATCAGCAAAGAACTTAGGAGTTTGGTTTGGGGAAAACCTTAAATTTGAGGAGCACATTAAAAAGCTCACTTGTGGGTGCTTTGTCACTCTGAAAGCCCTCCGTAGGTTTTTTCCCTTGCTGCCAAGGACGGCCAAAGAGACAGTGGCAAGGGCTCTTATTCTCTCTCGCCTTGACAATTCAAATGCCCTGTTCTCTGGTATTCCTGGCTATCTCATCAATCGTCGCCAAGTTATACAAAACGTGGCGGCCAGACTCCTTTTCAATATCTCAAGGCAGTCTAGTGTCCGTCAACACCTGCGCAGGCTACACTGGCTCCCTGTCAAACAAAGGGTTGTGTTTAAATCTCTCACCCTGGCGCATAGAGCCATTCATGACCTAGGACCCGCGTACTTGAGGACTCGCTTTGCTTGGTATTCGCCGAGTCGCCCATTACGGTCCACCTCCCAACATTTGTTGGTTGTTCCCCGTTTTAATCGATCCCGCCTTGGTGGTCAGTCCATCACTGTTAAGGCAGCCACTGCCTGGAACATTCTCCCTCTGTCGCTTCGCACTATCCAGGATTTTAATCTTTTTAAAAAAGCACTTAAAACTCACCTTTTTAAACTATCATTGTAATTTCTCTAGATATCTCTGCCTCCTCTGCATTTCTACGCGCCAGGATACTCATGAGTAATTGAGCGCGCTATAAAGCCACCAATACAATACAATCTCAGTAGCACACATGCACTACAACAACATAAAGCAAACACCAAAATAAACCACACAACTGCTGAAAGACACTCAATATCAAATTACAACGCACACAGTATGATTTCAAAATACTCCATTACTTTCCACTAGAATCATACGACCAGACGCCCACTGATGAATACAAACAAAAACATAGTCAATTAAAGTACCACTAGCAAGAACACATATATAGTGTGATACACTCTCTCACCATGCAACATACATTAACATATACATAGGCAAACAGAAGAATAGCCCCAAATAAACATACCCTACCTTTGTACAGAAGCATGGAAAGTGCAATATACACCTTTCTAACCAGTATACAAACAGACTATTACTTCAGAAGAAGAAATCCACCATTGTGTGGCAAAATAAGAAACTTAACCAATAAAATCTATCAATTACCTTTGAATTACATCGTTACAAACACAGTACATCCAAAACAACGAATGCCAAAAAAGAGGTTTTGCCCGTCTTTCACGTTATTAGAAAAATCTAAACTAATGTCAATAGCAGTATCAAGGATGATGTAATCAATGAAGTCATCAGTGGCATTTATAATGTAATTTGAGATGTCATCAATGATGTATTTCAAAATGTCATCAGTGATGTATTAGGTCATAAGCAGTGTATGATGGGAGAACAAGTGATGGTTAGTTTATTGAGTCATAACTGGTGAATTTCAGTGGATTTTAGGATATTACATGACACCCATTACATATTTTTAATAATAAATGTTTATTTGGGGGTACTTAGCTTGAAAAAGTTATTTTCTTTAAACTGCACATAACAATGGGCCCTGATTGAAATTAGAATGTTTAGGTTTAGTTTACATTTCTTGAATAAATTGTTTAAAAAAAATTGGCAATGTTGAGGGTCAGTGGATTTTGGCAATTCTTTGGCTGCAGTGTTTACAGCATAATTATGGATTTATTGCATTTGCAATATACGTTTCCACAAAGTTTGCAAAATTAGCATATTAAACCAACATTTTTGTTTGTATCTCACATTCATACAAATAATACTCCTAAGAATATGCAGCATAATTTGCACTTTATGTTTCAGAATTAGATGACCTTGCTGCATAATTATGTTCTCCATTTTCCATAATCCTAGTATTGCTAACAATGTAAAAGCTCTGCAGTGTGGATTGTAATTACGATGATAAAATGTGTGTTCCACACTCAACTGTAAAATATTTTTACATAATTCACGGTCCTCGGTGAAGTATACTTCAGTATATTGTGCAATAAAAACATTAAAATATCTAATACACACACACACACATGTAGGTGTAATATGTATAATAATAAAAAACACAATTTTAAAACAAAAGAACCACTGTAAATGACCAGTTATATGAAATTGACTTAAGTATAACATGCGCCGCCATAGATTTCACGTCATTGTTGATATATGTGATGTCATAAGCAGTGCATGAAAGCGTGCTTAAGAAGTCCTTTAATGAATTTGTTTTTGCATTGCTTATTTCAAAGCACTGCAAGTACTAATGTGGCCAGCAGGTCCCGAGCCACAAAACTCGCTCCTACCGGCATGAAACCGGCCCCCACCCTGCCAGTCCACCAAAACACCTGTAGGCCAGTCTGGTCCTGCATGTTTGGTCCAGACAAGGACTGTGATAGCTCCTCCTAGTTGATTCCATCCGCTGATGTGCTGGATGCTCCTATCTTAAAGGATAAGGTCATTGGTAAAGTGTGTAGTAGCTGGAGAGAGCCAGGATTCCGTAACAGCAATGGCATCTAGATCAATGGTAGTAATGTGGTCAGCTATGCTGACAGCATGTTGTGGCACTCAGTGCATTGATGAGCATGAGGTGGTGAGTGTGTACTGTGTGTTTACAGTGGGTATTTATGAGTGGAATATTGATGAGTCTGGTTGAGTTGGAGATGTGAGGTGTGCTGGTGCATTATTTGCAATATAGATGTGGGAAAGGATTGTACTGAGGCATCGAGCAGAGGAAGAACTCACATGGTAGAAGTGTTTTTGAACTGCGCTTAAAGATTGAGGGGTTCTGGCCTTTATCTCCTTGCCAGGTGCTAACATAACTAACAACGCCTCTGCCCTTCACCTCATTTTCTAAGGACACTGAAGAGAAGGACTTGTTTGATAGAGAGTGTCTAGAGTTAGCAGCATTTATACATAGCTACTAAGTAACATAACTTATGAGCTGAGCGTAAGGCATTTGCCCATGTGAGAAGAGATATAGAAACAGAGGTGGTCACCTTAAGACAACAGCCTAAGACCAGTACTGAAGTAGGTCAACTAATTCTTCACAAGGCGATCTAGAATTCAGAACATTGCGGTCCCTCCAGGTTTCTCACCATCACTGAGCCTGGGAAGCATCCAGTCCAAGTCGCATAGACTTGTATAATGTGTCCATAACAGGGAGAAACCATGCTGTCAGTATCAAGGACATGGTCTACACCTAGGGCATACATACCGCATTAATAAAGGATTTCTAATGACCTCTACATCATGGGACAATTTTTTGACCAAGGTTCTATGTGAATTTACATAGAAAAGTCTAGGCCTCCCATAGTTGCGTCAGCTTGGAGAGAAGACATGCCACTCTTAACGGAGTGGTCAGGTGTGGACTGGGGACACACTTTTGTAACCAAAAGTGCCTGACGGGATGTTTCTCTTGTTGTAATCAGAAAGGAAAATGGAAATTAAACACTGCGCAAGTAACTCCCAATCCTCAGGTGAATGCTACTCCTCAAACCATGAAACATCATCTCAAAGAGCCTCACCCACCAGAGACTACCTCTCATTCCACCACAAAAACGGCAACAGGACAGCAGGCAGACACATAAACCCCAGAGTGACTATTACTGCATAAAATCATGCCAAGTATGTAGACACCATGAGCTAATTACACAATTGTACTATTGAATATTGAGGCAGAGAATAAGGACATACGTGAATATCACGGAAAGACTATCGAGGAACAAAATACCTAAAGGTAAGTGCAAATGGAGAAGTATAGAGTTTTAGTCTTAAATCCACATTAATATATATCTATAAAACCAAGGTAACTATAAGTGGAGTTAAGTAAAGTAAATATTACTTACCTTTCAATATTTTGGATTCAATATTTTATCCTTGATATTTGCGTGCCTCGGTATTCTGGAGTCAATATTCTGGGTGCATATCTAATTTTGCATACATCATGTTTCCTCATTATCAAACAACAGAATGGGCCTTTAGCTGAGAAGCTGTAACTTACGTAATACAAGGGAGAAAACCATTCCTCCAGAACCAACAAACAAGGCTGATCAGCTCTTATTAACATACGCAGATACTTAACAACAAACATAGTCAGTCCATTTGTCCTTAGATCACCACCAGCATGGCAATGCAAAAATCTGACAACTAACCCTTCCAAAGGCCTATCCGAATTTCAAACAATGTACTTTACAAATGGCAGTAAAAGTTGCTATTAGTAAAGTGATCAAAATTGTCAATTTTCCTCGTGGAGTCCCTGTATCCATCGGGTTATCTTCTCACTGAAGGAAAACAAGTCATGCACATTTTATTTCTTGGTTAATGGTTGCTATAGATTTCCAACTTCCCCAAACTGATTCATGTTTTGAAAATAAACAAGGTTATCTAAACATGCTTTGTAAGGATTTAAACCACTGCAAGTAGGCAGCTTGTTTGTCTGTTGTGTATGAATGGATAACCACCCTTGTTTATGTTTTAAATATAACCATGGTTCCACACCACAGGAACTTTCCTCTGGTTGGTAGTAAATGACCATACTGTCTCGGGCAGGCCGTGCAATTACAGCTTTCCGGGACTTTCCTCACCTTCAGGCTGTTCTGACGTTTCACCTTGCCAGTGGAGGTATGAGAGCAGATCCATTTGCTGATGCTGTTAAAGAGGTAACATATCGTCTTAGGCGAAGGAATGATGTTGAATGGTGGTGGCATGGTGCATTTGTCATCAAAGTAGCTGAGCCAGAGCTTTGCACGGGCAAACTTCCACTCTTTGTCTTCATGGTTCTGTAGGAATAAAGATGCACATGAGCAATGAATAAGTTACGCATTCAAAATACATGAAAAAAGTATAGTAATAGTTTCCTATAATTTAAAGGCCTATGGGGCAGAGTTACCAAAGTGTCACCCAACACAGCGAAGCAGCCATAAATGCTGTGCTGCGTTGAATGACAGGGAGGGAGCAGGAGAGCGCCATATCTGCAGAGATATGGCATTGTCCTCCCCTATCCCTAGCACTAGTGCAGAATTTTGCTGACGAAAACAATGTATACATCTTTGCACCATAATGCAAGGTTGTGTGTGAGAGTCTAGCATATGTTTCGTATCGAAAAGGGTCCCTTCCGCACAAAATACTACGCCTAGACAACCTTTAAAACCTTTCCTACTTTGTATGTGTTCTGTACAGTACAGCACACATGCAAAGTCGGAAAAAGAAAGAAGAAATGAAAACATTTCTCCTTTTAACACCTGCTTTCAAATGGCATTCATTTTGTACGCAAAACCTGGCTCACATTTTTGGTAGATAGGGTTTTGCATCAAAAAGCATGAGTTGTTGCATGGGAACGTCCCCTTGACGCTAAGTAACGCAAAGCACATTCACGCTTCTTTGCTTTACTTTCAGGCCATTTCCAGCACAAAACAAATTTTGAGCAGGAAAGTAAATAATAAAAAAAAAATTCTGCTTGTTTGTGTCACTTTTGTGATGCAAAAGAAATGTTACACACACAAAATGTTAGTAAATCTGCCCCTATATATATTTAGGTCAATGACTGTTTTGGGGCAACGGCAGCAGACATCTTGGAACGGGCTTTCCAATCATTTACCCATATTTGCCTTTTGTTTCAGAAGAGATAACTCCCATGTTTTTTTCCCCAGCTGAACTCATTACTGACATGATAAAAGCAAAAGAAATTTCATGCCATCAGGTATGCATTTTTTTTTTATGCTTATCATATGATTACGAAAAATAAAAAAAAAGTCTACTGAGCCCATTCTGCTTAGGCCAGTAGTTGAGGTAGTAATGCCGCTCCTAATAAATACGATGCCACAAGTGTGCCAAGTAACAGGTGCAGAATTATCACATCATTCCTACAAAAGCCCCTTACGGTAGGGAATATTTTGTAATTCTGCGTCTTCATTTTCCACAATCCGTCAAACATCAAAACTCACAACTTGTAGTAATTTCCGTGCACAACTTTCATCTGGTTTTACCTCGTGAAAATCGTGCAAATAAAGACTCCCAGCATGCAGGAATTCCATCACATTTAGTAATTGCAATTTGGAATTCCCAACGTCCATGAAATGAGGGCATAAGTGGTTGTACCTTCCCCTATATGAAGATCATCATGTGCATGTGGCACAACATGATAGGAAATTATTGCTATCAAGAGTAGAAATCGAAAAAGGCCTCCACAACATGTTGCATCATGGTCTCTTAGAAGCCCATCAAACTTCTTCTGATGCTTTGTACCTGTTAAAATATCTCGTCATTTTTATTTTATTTCTATTTTCTTCTTTCTCTTCTTGTTCCGAACAGATACTTTAACATTAGCAATGATCATAAATTATTGTAATTTTCAATTTAAAAAAACAACAAAAAAAAAACCACTGTATGTGACATCATGAGCAGGTGAGGTTTAGGAAATAAACATGCCATTTTGACTCCTTGCATCTCTCCTGTGATTTGGGGAGTGATTTATAAGGTTCTACTTGATGATAATAGAGTTCGGGCATCCACAAGTAACCGAGTTCTTACTTATTTTGGTGGGTTTGGATCCACTGCAGGAGTGTGAGGCAGGCTTTTCGACAAATGAATGAGATTTAGAAAAGAGATCTCAAGAGGCGTAGGGGGTCTTTGAGCAGTTTGAGCAGTTTGAGTATGCAGGGCATTTGCAGAGAATGTCAGATGCCTTTTCCACCAACCTTCAGTTTTCCAGCCAAGCCATTTGGAGTTAGGGGACCTGCTGCTGTATCCAAAGTACAGCCACAACTGAATCTGCTGTCAAAAAACCTTGTCCAGCCCGGCGAATGTACTGAACTTACAGAGATCCCATCCAGACAGGATGGGATGAATAGATTTGGGAAGTGGTTCTCCACCAGGGGTGGTAGAAGCCAATGTCTCTTCTAACCTTTTGGGTTAGTAGAAGCCGCCCACAGGGTTTAAGAGGCCCTACTAGCCTTCAGTGCATTATTGTCTTTTATTTTCATATTTAATTAGAGACAAATCACTTTATTGTGTATATTTGCATTATCTTCTATGGGTTTTTTTTTTTGTTTGTCTGTGTTTATTTTGTGTTTGTTAACTTTCTTTTGTGTTTTATTTGTAGAGTTCATTTTTTATTTGTTAATTAGTTTTGGCTTTTGCATTTTGAAATGGACGGACTGCAGGAGGAGCATGAAAGGAGGAACTGGTGTATACAGTGGTCACTTCGAGATACAACAAATAGAGTGCCCTGGTCTGCATGGAGTTGATGTTGAGATGATCTACTTTGATATGATCTACTTTGAATCAGAAGAAGGGGGTCAATTGATAAGGACGACAAGGTAAACTGGAAATATACCTGAAAAGGAGAGTGGAAAAGGTGCTATGAAGTGGAGGATGATGCAGTGGTGCCTGGCACGGTGAAGCATGATGGCCTGGGTCTAACCATCTGCATGTCAGGAGTAGCAAGCTTTCTGCGCCCATGGCCATTGGGTTCTACAAGCCCACCTGGCGGGCCCGCACCAGGAAAACGTGATATTTTCAGCACTCTGCCCCAAAACCTCAAAGTTACAATAAAAAACAAGGAACAGCGGCTAGTCTTTCACATGAATCTCTACATCAAAGTTGTCACATCTGTGTTCACCATCACACTCCTGGGAAAAATTTCTGTGCACAGAGTAATAGCGCCATAAAGGAAAAGAAAAAAAAATGGCAGATACAGTCGCAAAGTCAAAGTCACCGAAAGCAAACAAAGTGAATACGTGGCCGTCATTTTAGGGAAATTTGCCAAGTGTGTGACCACATGGCAAACATGCTGATATTGTTGGCCCGCAACCAGCATTACATCATTTTAGGGGCATGGAGCTATTTCATGGTGTCACGTGGGTTTAGCAGTAGAGGCTGAATCACTGGAAAGTCCAGGGATCCAGTGAGAAGGGTCAAACTTTCTGCCACTCATTCAGTGACATGAGGAGCATCCAGCACCTCCACTCTCCACTCTAGACTTTTAACATTATTAATGTCATTGTTCTTTGTGGGTGAGCAGCTACAACGTATCAGTTTGTGCAACTCTCCAATTTTGATGGCAACTAATATGCTAGAGTAGGTTGAAATATATAAATCCCCCACTATGGAACTATTAAAAAATGCTGAGGTGAGGGTGGGTGTTTGTGTTTGTGAGTCTGAGTACGCTTCTGCATTTGTGAAAGAGAGGCAAAGAAAGTGAGAGAGAAAGA
This sequence comes from Lissotriton helveticus, assembly GCF_964261635.1. Classification (NCBI taxonomy): domain Eukaryota; kingdom Metazoa; phylum Chordata; class Amphibia; order Caudata; family Salamandridae; genus Lissotriton; species Lissotriton helveticus. The sequence goes on along the minus strand of NC_136072.1, from coordinate 604,023,921 downwards.
AAGAGACTCTCCCCAGTGCTAGAAACTGTTTAGAAGTGTTAATGATCATCAAAATTGCTCATCATCATTAAGGATTCATGGCCAGATTTATGTGCATCTGTGAGACCACCATGTCCCCCACTACTGTTTGGTTTAACCTGTCTCCTACTAGGAAACAAGTCATCTTGGAGTCAGAAGTTAGCAAACTCAGATGATATTTTGACAATCTTTTAGATACATTAGATGTTCTGCATAAGCCAGAGAAAGCTTTCATCCAGCGTTTGCAAGCAATTGAATAAGCAGCCCTTAAACCCCCTTTGACTGCAAGCTAGTGCAGAGAGGCAACATTCAATGACAACATGCAAAATGGAAATGAAGGACTGCAGTAAATCATCGTTCTTGGCACAATGAGGAGTCGAGGGCGCCAGAGGGATGACTGTCTCACAGTCGTGAACACTACATACTTCACCTTGAAGTGGATATTGCTGGAATTAAGAATAGAGCACTGACAAATGACCTCCTGTTGGATGACTGCGGTGCTCAGATGTTACCATCTTTCCTGCCTCTGTTCTCAGAGGTTAATTTTTACACACCCTACTTACGTTTATGTTTCCCTTCATTCATTGGGACTGAAGTAGAGACATTCAGTTTAGTGTAGGGGTCAAGGAAAGCAACCCAATGTTTCTAATGATTAAATGGGATTTTTTGCAATGGTAATCACACGTGATTGTTTGACCAGTCATGAAAAGCCTGGATCCCCCAAGTTGTCATGTTCCCCTTACATTCAGAAGAGGTTCCTATTTAGGAAAATATAGTGACAACAATACCTTGCTAAGTGGAACAACGCTCGGTTTCACACATTGTGTGGCCTACTCAAATGGCTGTAGCATAACACAGATACTGTGCATTAACTGAAAACAAATTGTGGTGATGAAGGTTCTTTAAATGCTCAGCTGTTCCAGAACTGTATGACATAAACAGGTGACACAGCATATGCACTGCAGAATTCCAGTGGATCAGCAATTACATTTTCAGCTGATCTTATGGCAGTTAGTAGTGTACCCATTACCATGTAAAGCATTTCTGCCACTGTATTATAACAAAACGTGGTGAGATCTTCGGTGCCACAGCAGTTCCACTTTCGCCAATAGGTCAGCTTCCCAGTGGGACTTACCAACAAATGTTCCACATGTCCATGGTGAAGTGTACCTTCTTACCTTCTAACCCTACCTTATGTACCACTTTAACTAATCCCTCATACAACTATTGTACGGAATTGGGAGCAAAACTGTTTCTAATCGGAATCTTCCAATAGGAATCAGTGATTGCCTTCAGGTTAGTAAAACCTTTTTTTTGTGATCTCTGCAATGGGGTATTGCAAACGGATTACCACTAACCTTACCTCATATTTGGAATTAGGCTGACATATTTTGTTGTGTCTTCAGGAATGTTTGCGACAACGCCCAAATACCTGGCTATTTTAACGATGTGACGAGGGTGTGTGGCTCCTAATTTTCTTGATGTTACCTAGTAAGGTAGGTGTAGTTTCCTTAGCATGTTGAAACCACATGAAGGGAACCTGTGGTGTAATCAGCCATGCAATGGGGAGGTGGGCGTTTCGGTGAGGAATCAGCAGGTAGATATAGTATCTTTCAGAATGAGAGTAACTGATGTTAAGTATTTTTTTCTACTGATATTTCTTCCTAAAGATTCTTCACCTTTTGAATAGATTCCCAAGCTGTCTTCCCACCAGGAGGTGGCTGCGTGATCATTTATACTATGAAATCTTGAAGCACTGAGCGAGCAAATTGACTATCCCTCCTCACTTCAGAGTCCAAACAATAATGATTTTAAATGGTGTACAGTGAAAGCCCAGGCTGCCGCTTTGCAAATGTCTGCAACTGGCAAACCTCTCACCAGCGTAGAAGTGGAAGACTTGGCTCTGGTTGAATGAGCATTAATACCTTCTGGTGGCTCACTATGTGCTATGGTGTAGCAGATCCTGATGCACAGAATTATCCATCTTGACAATGTCCTCTTACACACTGCCTTGCCGGTCATCTTTCCAACATATCCCATGAAAAGCTGGTTCTCCAGCCTGAATTTATGGGCTCTGTCGACACAGAAGCTGACAGTTCTCTTGGGGTCAAGAACCTGTAGTCTTTCTTTGAACCTGTAGTCTTTCTTTCTCCTTCTTTAGATGTGGAGAAAAAGAGAACGCTTAACGGGTAATGGACTGGGGGAGGTAGAAGGAAGTAACCACCTTTGTCAGGAAGGCAGACATGGTTCTCAACGCCAGCTTGTATGGGAAGAAAGAACTAAATGAAGGTTTCACAGTTAAGGCTTGTAACTCTTTAAAATGTCTGGCTGATAGAAAATCCATCAGAAAGAATGTCTTAAAACTTAGCAGCCTTAAAAGTCAACTATCTAACAGTTCAAACGGGGACACACAAGGAATGTGAGAAAAGTTTGAGGTCAAATTAAGGCATAATAAATGCAGCAGGGCAACACTTGTTAGTGAGCCACCTTAAAAATCTGAGAACAATAAGTGATTTAAAGAGAGGCGGCTGATCAGGCGAACAGAAAGGCAGATAAAGCTGATAAATAACCTTTAACAGTGCCCACCTTGCAGCCCTGTCGGCTAGCGAGAGAGGGAATGGTAAAATGTCAGAGCAACTGGCCTGAACAGGGTCTATGGAGTTATCAGAACACTATGTGACAAATTTGCTCCATCTGCCTGAATAGTCTGATTTGGTGGATTGTCTTCGTGAACATAACATATCATCCACCACTCCAACCTGGCTCTGTCAAGACGAATCTTCCTCAATATAGGAGAAATCAAGGGATGAGAGGAAACGAGTAATGAAATGAAAGTTCCAATTTTAGACAAATGCATCCCTGAGTGCTCACTGCATTGGACACTGGAGGCCACAGAACTTCAGGCAGTGAGCATTCTTGTGAATAAAAAGAGGTTTATCTGAGGAGTCCCCCACTGGAAAATGTTGCGGCCTATCTCTCGATGACGTCCCCAATCGTGATTTGCAAGATAATGCTAACTGAGACTGTCCATGCGCACGTTGAGCACTCTGGTCAAGTGACTGTTACTAAGCCAATCTGATAATCCTGAGTTCATGACCGCAGAGGTTTTCAGCAGAGAAGATGCAGCCCCATTCCACCTTGTTTGTTGATGTACCACATAGCTGTCGTGTTTCCCATCAAGATCTTGACCGATTGACCACAAACGGAAGGGAGGAAAGCCTTGAGTGATAGCTGTATCGCACATAATTCAAACAGATTGATGAAAAATATCTGTTCTTCTGGAGACAAGAGGCCTCTGATCTCCAGTTCCTCCAGATGGGCTCTCAACCCTAGGGTGGAGGCAACTGTGATCACTGTTGTCACTAGAGGGAGAGGGTGAAACGACTTTCCTTATGTAAGCTTGCTGTCCACACTACCCAAATGTACATCAGCTAAAGTGTAGCTGGAGATTTTGATATTGTGTTGGAGATCCCTGTTGTGTGGAGGCATCACTTGAAGGCCCTCATGAGCCATTGTGCATGGGTGACCAACAGAATGAAGGAAGCTAGCAGATTGAGCAGATGTAAGACCGCCAGGACTGATCAATGAACTCTGAAACATCAGAATCATTGACTGAATATCTTGAACCCTCTGGGGAAGAGAAAAGGCTCTGCTAATGTGGTGTCTAGTACTGCCCGTATGAATAGGATGCACTGAGAGGGCACAAGGTGAGATGTAGGTGTGTTGATTCAAAAGCCCAGGATGTCAGCTCCAAGTTGCAAGAAACCATCTCAGAAGAGCTGACTTTGATAAGCCAGTCACTAAGGTAAGGGAATACCAGGATTCCTGCCAATCAGAGATGGACTGCAACCACCACCATCACCTTCGTCAAGACTAGACGAGTGAAAGCAAGGCCAAATGGAAGAACCGCAAACTGATAGAGTTTATACCGGACTACCTGTGTGACTGCGGGGCTAGGGATGTGGAAATAGGCATCCTGCAGGTCGCCAGACACCATCCAGTCTTCAGTTTCCAGAGCATTTTGAACTTTTCCATTTTGAGGAACTAGTTCAGAATCATGAGGTTTAGGATCATACAGAGGCTGCCATCATTTTTGGGGACCAGGAAGTGCCGGGTGCAATACCCCTGACCCTGTTCCTGCTCTGGAAACAACTCCACTGCACCCTTAAGTAGCAAGGATGCAACCTCTTGTTGGAGGACCAGGGTTGCTTCCCTGAGGTGGCTCGGATGTAGAACAAGACGAGGAGGGAAGGAGCAGGATAGCTCATGTTTGGCCCTTGCCTTATCCTCTATATTGATTGTAGAGAGGTTTTGCCACCTTTGTAGCTGTTGTTGAGCTGCGTACTGTTGACAGACTCGAAATGAAAAGCCCCTGCTGAAGCCATGAAAATTTCAAAACTGACGGTAACCTCTGGGTTGTGTCTGGAGACCAAGGGGTCTGGCTGTGGCTTTACTGTCCTTAATGCTCTCCAGTGCAGACTCAGCGTTGGCACCAACGAGCTAAGGTCTATTTGAATGGGAGGTTCATTAGCATGGTCTGTATGTCTAGTGAAAGTCCTGAATTCCTTAAACAGGCATGATTGCCACTGAAACTGCAGTATCCAAACCAGGCTGCATCACCTGCTTTACAGCAGCATGGCCATCTCCAATGAGCTCTGTGGAGTGTGGTTACAGGTTGTCTGAAAGAGTTTGGATGATCAAGTGTTCAGCCTCTAACAAAGCATGCACATATCAACCAAGGAGTGAGGTAGCATTCATAGGTTTTAAAGACGAGATATACTGCCTCGGGAAAACATTTTCTAGGTAAATTGTTCAAGTTTCTTCGATTCCCCATCAGCTTTTGAGAGGCAAAGGAGACCGGTGCCAGTTTAGAGGAAGAAGAGGCCTTCACCAGTAGTGCCCCATAGATGGGTAGCTGATATGAAGCTGGGATCTCCTGAAGCTGGCTTATATAACAGGCAATCTGTCATGAGATGGCAGTAGTAGTTGTTGGATTCTCCCATATGCCTGTTATAGACTTTGTCTGTGCCTCATAACCAAAAGTAAGGGTTCTGCTGTGTGGGAGGTGGAATGCAGTACCCCAGTGAGAATGTTGAATTTTACCTCCATGGATGGAAGCTGAAGGTTTAACATGTCTGCAGCCCCTCTGATTACTGTGTGCTAGTAGGTCGCTTCTGGAGGAGGAAGGCATGTCAGTGACAAAAGCTTCCACTCCAGTAAGGCATCCTTCAAACCCACAAAGTCTGGTTCTAATGAGTCACCCCCTTCATCATCTGCACTCAGGTCTCCTTCGAGGTCTCCAAAGAAATGCCTGCCTTCTTCTAATAGCCACTAAGCCTCTCTTCTGCAGTGGTGTGGCATCAGAGGGAAACTCTCCGGTAGATGTGGTGCCAGCAGTGGTGGAGCTAGTGGCTGCAGAGGCATCAGCTGTGGTGCCAGTGGTGTTGTTTTTGGCATAGTGGTGTCATGTGGGGCACTGGTGACATGGTGTGGGGTGCCAGTGGTGGCATCTGTGGTCCCATCTGCGGTGCCAGCAAGATGTTGGTATCTGGCTCTGAAGAAGCTGCCATAGCTGGAGTTGGGGTTGTATTTGCCTTGACACAGGAAGCAACGGCAGGAATTGCGTGAAAGAGGCACAAGGCAGGAAGTCATCACGGCCATGCAGAAAATACTGATCCAGCCTAGGTGTTGGGAATTCTAGGTATGGTTTGTAGGGCTGGGGCCTTGGAGAAAGCGCCACAGCTGGCCGAATGTCCGAAACCAGCGCTGGGTTACATGGAGTCGCAGGTGGCCAATCCTCTGTTTGTTCTTCTGTTGGTTCTAGATCTGAAGTGTGTTGAAGTGAAGTAGAAGGTTGTGGCAACTTACTTCTCGAACTGTGTTGGCGAGATTTGTGCCTCCTCTTTTTCTTACGCTTCTTATGGAAGGATTTTGATGAAGATGATGACTCTGGTATCTCCAACCTTAGTCAAGACCTTCGATGTCCACTTCGGTCTTCTCTCGCTCTGGACACAAACATCTTGGCCTCCTGCTCCTTGAGTGCTTTGGAGTGCATCTTTTGACACAACGCATATACACAGACGACATAGTCAGAGCCTAGGCACCAAGACAGATGTTGTGAGGGTCCATAATGGGCATCTGTCCATCACAGTCCCAACAAGGTGTGAATCCTGACCGCGTACGCAGCAACATGTTGAAGGAAAACTGCGATTAACTGAGATTTATGAAGAAAAATTGTCAACAGTCTTGAGGAGATATGCAGAGCTCCAAAACGGGTCAATGGTGTGGAAAAAAAGAGAACTGACATCATCACACTGAAGGGGGGCACTTTATGGCTCCAGTAACATCACGTTTGGTGTTGAGGTTGAGCACGTGCCTCCTAATGGCATGGGAGCGCTATTTAAGAGTTTCTAGATCCAGACTGGAACTTGGGATATTCAAAAGGTGAGGAATCTGCAGGTAGAAGTATTCTTCAGAACTTACAATTCTTCACAGTACTTTTCTTTCAGTAAATATGTACCTTCTTGAGCATGCTGATTTGAAAAGTAAAAGACACACAGATGATGGACGGAATGCAGAGCAAATTAAACATTCACCCCAATCAAGAGATCTGGGTTGAATCCTCACCCCAGTTTAGACCCGGACATATGCAAATCAGTCTTGACCCTGTTCCTAATGGCCCGTGGTGACAGCGTTTACTAGGGGGCTAAATTATAGGTATGGGTAAAATATAAGTCAGAGGTTTTTCGCTTTCTGATCCCTATATAGAGTAGCAGCTCTGGAGTTGGGCCAGAGAAACTAAAGGAGGTTTCTGACTTTCCTGACCTTGACGAGCAATTTGGTTTTGGATCCCTAACGATACAGAAACATGGGTTTTATCCAGCGCAAGATATGTCTGAGACATTCATTCATGTTTTCATGATTTCCTTGGGTCTGTACACCAGCTTGTGGTACATCTGGCCCGAGATTTACTAAGGTCTAGCGTCACTGTTGCATCACGCAATGGTGATGCAAGCCCTTAAGTCAGATTTACAATGCCACACAGAGACACCTTACGTAGCTTTGCGTGGCATAGTAAATCTGGAGAAATGCAAGGCAGAGCAGGGTGCTACTTTGCATTACTCTCACTTGGGTGTTCCCACGTATCCACTCACGTTTTTTTGCGCATTCTCAGATTTATTAAAACTAGTAATCCTGGGAATGTGTCAAAATGCAATGTCTTCCCAGCAGAGACATAACGAGGAGAAATATGTTTATTTTTCCACGTTATTCCCTCCTTCTATGTGTGCTGCAACTGGCAGCATTCATACAAGGAGGAAAAAGCCTCAGAGGATTGTTTTTGTGCAAGAAGTTGCCCCTTCCTGCATAAAAACAGACCTGCCTGTAACACAGGCACTCTAGCACCATGGCGCAAGGGTGCCTGCGTTGACGCTAGACAGTCACAAGTGTGCCAGCGTAGATAGAGAGCAGGAAAGCCCCATATGTAAGTAAATATGGCACAATACTGCCCTGTCATTTTGACACAGTGCATCAAGTTGTCTTGCTGCATAGCGTTGCACCAATAATTAGTAAGTTTAGCCCCAGTTTTGAACTCTCTGTGGTTGGAGTGGTGCTAATATGTCTTGTAAATAGCAATGTTACAGTTCAGGGTTTTAAGAATTCTCCCTGGTGAAATGTTCTACTGGGGGTTGCAAGCAGTGGTGAAAGCATTTTGAAATGCAATCAAGAGCAAATAGTGATTCCATGTCCTTAATGCATGTATTTCACCCATGCCTGATCATTAATCTCTATTGAAGAATGTGAATACAAATACACTAAAGAAATACCCAATATCCGTCTTCCTACCATATCAATACCTACCAAGGCTTCCCTATGCCAGTATATAATTGCTCTAAAACCAACCACACAAATCAGTCTCAAGCACAACTGAAAATTATTCGCAATGCTATTTGCACATGCCTTCAATTCTACAATATAGAAATTATATGGAGAACATATAAGATATTGTAATTTGATGTAAAAACACTCCAACTACTTACGGCGATCAGCTGAAAACTTTTATGGAGCATTGCAACTAAGAGTTTGGTGAGGACTATCACAACCACCACATTGTAGGTGCCAACAATGAGGGCTCCCACGAATGACTGCAGCTCCTCGCTGTAGCTGAACCTGGTGACAAAGAGCGCCACGTGTGCCAGGGAAAATATGTACCAGAAGAGAGCGAAGCACGTACCAATAAACCTACAAGAGAAACGTCACAGTTCAGATCATGAACAAAGGATACAATTGGAAAACATGGTCTATTTCGGTTATTTTCTCACCACAAATAAAGGTGTATAATTAAAAAATCTTAATGCTTTAATGAAATCTTAGTGGCTATTGTTTCCATATTTTATTGAGGTTTGCAATTTTTCACACCTAGTTATTCATCACCATTAAAGCACGTAATTTCATTAACATTAAATTGCCCCATGTAGGGCAAACACATTTCTGATGGGTCAACATTTAAGAAGTGCCAGTCTTTGTCTGACCAAGTCACATTTAATGTAGCACTGACTTTAGATGATGATCCTATTCTGAGTTTTTGCTTGGAATCACTGGAGCTAGAAAGTGGATGTGAATACCACCACTTTACTGTGAAACACCTTGCAAACAGCCTATAGGGAGCTCGTTTTGTTAGGGAAAACTCTGCTCTGCTCAGTGTTAGAGGTAATTATTTGTTGTGATGGTTTTATATCTGATGTATCAGAAGTGCTGCATGGTATTAACCAACTTAATTGACTTTGTGTCAGTTTGCTTGAAAATAAGAGGAAATTGTTGCTATTTTTGTTGATGCCAAATTTGAGCTCAATAGTAGTCCTTATTCCACTTCTGCAATGCTCATACCTCAACTCATGGTTTCATATATTATAATTTACATGAATGCCTTACTATGGAGAAATAAATGACTCACCTCTAGCCTCTCAACTATAAATGTTGTTTGTCTCCATTGTTATATATTATCGATTCAGATGCAATGGGAGTATTTCCCAACATCAAGTGGGAAATCCTCTGGAACAAAACATGGAAAATATCATATTTTATAACCTATGGCCTGACAGAGTGCGCTTTCCTGAACTTAACAGGGTTTCAGGACCACTTGTCCTACTTGGTTTTGTTAATGCCCATGTACACATAGCATTATTTACATAAGGTGCAATAGACGTCCTGGTGGCCCTTTTGCAGATCTCCACCAGTGGTGTGCTTGTCAGGGAGGCAAAATATGAACATAAATCCTCCAATGAATGAGCAGTAGCCTGCAGACATGTGTTTCTTTTTCAAAAATAAATATAATGCATTCCATTAGTCTTCTAACAAATGTTGTTTGAAACTGCCTGTTCTAAGACAATGAATAGCAGTCCTTTTATCATTTCGATATAAAACCTAAAGCCCGTTTGGCATTTGGTGTGTTTCTCTATGCCACACACATCGGTTGAAACGGGTAAGGAAACCATATGGTTCAAATGTAATTCTGGGACCACCTTCAAGTGAACCTTTAATGGAATCTCAGAGTGACTTTCTTGCTGTATGATTGCACTCGTGAGTGCAACTGGATCCCACTGACACCTCTGATCAAGATCTTATGATCCCAAAAAGCTGTGTGCCAAGTAAATTTAGAGCTTTGTCTTGTGCATAAGTTCTAACAAAGAAGGTATTCGTCAAGATAAGCAAAATCAATTACCATGCTGAAGCCTTGATTCACCACCCTTTCCGGAAATCCTTGGGCAGTTTGGAAGTGTACGACACTCCAGTCTGTTTTTTTCGTAAGTATGATATTGCTGCGAGGCACACCCTAATCAATTTACGTTGAAGCCATGAACTTGCAAGACACAGCAGATAAGGAAGTATCTTGCCGGTGGTGCTTATAAAAGGGTGCAACATGTTCTCAGCACACCATAACAGACTCTTCTCCCATTGCTGCAATAAATAGCATTAGTAGAGTAGCTCTACACTCCCTTTTAGGTTCAAATGTCTGAACTCCAGGATCTCTGCAACCTCATTGTCCTCTTGAGTGAGGGGTGGGGTTACAGAGGCTCCTTAATGCATTTGGTCATTTTATGTCTTCGCTTGACCTGCTGGTCAACAATAAAAAATCTCATATTATGCTGGCAGGGAAGCGCCCAAGACCAAAAAAGCTAAAATCTTTTAGTTGCTGTGGAGAGGGGATCTCGAGAGTACAAGTGTTCACCTACCTGGGAGTGATATTTGAAGAGAGGGGTTCATGGTCCCCACAGGTGGATGCGAAATCCCTAGCCGTTACCAGATCCACCTCTGCACTTTTGAGTTTCGCCAAGCGTCTTGGGTCTCGACCGATGGAGGCATTATTGAAGGTTTATAAAACCAAATGCCTATCTATAGCCTCCTACGGAGCCCCATTGTGGGGCCATGTAAACTGTGGCAAATTACAAATAGCAGAAAATCATTTCCTCAGGTCCTTGTTGGGTGTCCCACAATCCACACCTGTCCTTTCAATACATACCGAACTAGGGCTGGGTTATCTTACTGACTCACTCCAACTAGCGCCCCTTATGTGTTGGACTAAAACTTGGCTGAACAAGGACATTGATTTGAACCACAAAATCCTCAGGGATTGCATGACCTTGGATAATGCTTCAAAAATTCCATGGTTAGAATACGTAAAGGGGGAGATGGGCAGACTCGGCAGACCAAACCTATATAGCCACCCAAACACTATACTCAAGGGAGATTTGAAATGGATCAAAGAAAATTTCATGAGGAGGGCAGTTCAAACACGGGAGGAGAAAGAACTAACTAAACCAAGAGTCAGAGCCAACTTCTTACTCCTGACTTCGCCCCAAATTGAACCATATCTAAAAATTGTGAGCAGACCTTACCATCGTCACCTGCTTATTAGATTTAGGTTCAATTTAATCCAATACTCCTTGGGCGATCTTCCTGTGTGGGGTGTTCCTGATGAATCTACCCCGTGTAGCTGTGACAATTTTTCTGACCAAACCCTCATGCATTTCATCATGTTTTGTAGTCACTACAAAGCGAGTAGGTTGAGGTTTTTGGCACCCATTTTAAGAGATGCAGGTTTTGTTCAGGTACGGCCTGCTCTACTTTACCTTCAGTTATTAGGCAGCATCAGGACAATTCTCGGGGTTGCTAGCTTCCTGGTCGCCGCTATGCGCACTAGGTCCAGGATGCTATCCCCGAGACAACTGGAAGGGTGATTTTACTATTATGATTCCCGGCTTGTTTTTTAACCTTTATGGATTTTACTGAATTGTTCTGTTTTTTGTAACCCACATGAATTTATCAAATTGTAATGAATTTTATCAAATTGTAAATCAATTTTTAAATACATGTTGTTTGTTGCTTTTATGATTTTAAATGTAATCGAATAAAGCTTGTTTTGACTTGACTTGACTTGAGTGATGATCTGCTGTGATGTAAGATCCTGACCAAACCAGCAGGCAAGCTGATGTATGAGAAGCAGGAGAGGGGAGGGGGACCACTGATGAAGTTTCTGCTCCATTCTGTGACAAATGCTAACCAAACAGACCTTTGCTAGAGGCATTTGTTATGTTTGCTAGATGTGAACTACTCTGTGTGGGGGTTTCCCATCTCATTGAAATTAAAGGAAATCCGCAATTCCTGTTCTTGCACACTCTCTTTCCATCATTTCCTAATCTGCAATGACTATCTACTCTCATTTTAAAATCCTAGCAGGTGCTGAGCAGTCGGGGAGATCTGATGTCTGGCAATCCACATTCATAACACTTGGGTCTTTCTTGAGAGAATGAGTGATTAGGTGTCATACTATTTGAGGACCTAAAATCTTGTAGAGGCATTGCCAGTCTATGTTCAATTGTACCGCCATAGTTCAAAAGACCTCTGAGAGACAATGAGACCTTGTGGACACCCTGGCCTTCAGGAAAGAATGCTTGGTGAGCATGGCCTATGGCACTGATGGCAGAAACCCCGCGCATCCACAGAGCCAGAGCAGGTGGAAGATCCTTCTCTCACATTGCAGCCAAGACCTGGAACGAGCTGCCGGCAGACATCAGACGCGCCCCCTCCCTGAACACCTTCAGGAAGACCTTCAAGACCTGGCTCTTCGGCTAATCAGATCTGCGGACACCCCCCCCCCCACTCAATGCCTTGAGATCCTCACAGATGAGTAGCGCCCTTACAATTCCCTGATTGATTGATTGATTGAACAAACAATCTTTCTGCTGGAAAGCCACAGCCATGCGGACAGGGCCAACGTCATTCTGTCCGCAATGCAGATTACATTGGGCCAATTTCCCTAAATGGTGTCCATTAAGATGTCGTTTCTCATACTGAATCTGCATCTTGACAATACAAGATGAAACCATCATGAAAATATGGTGCCTTGAGGTCCAGTAAAAACATAACGTTTTTGACTGTAGTTATCATAACTCGTCAGATAACTTGACCAGTGCCTGGGTCCTGTGTCTACTGATGTTATTGTGCAAGGCTAAAAGTCCAGATGGGATCACAGGAAGAATATTTCTGGAGGGATTTCTGGAAGGTCACTGACAACTTCAGATCCTGGAACAAATGCAGACTACTGTGTAAAGCTTTCCTTTTCTCAATGTAAGAGTGCACCAAGTGCCTAAACATAGATAAAAAAGTATCCCTTCATAGAAGACATGAGCTGCAATGGGGACCAGAAACCTTCTAAAAACTCTGACAGCAGATTGGAAGCTAAAAGGATGAAGCATGAATCGCAAATGGGATTGTCTCACCTTCAACTTTAGGAACTTGCAGTCAGGGGAGACTCCTCCACTTGAGTGGAGGCGCGTCGCTCCACAAACCCCAGATCTGAAAAAATAAAACAGTAATAACGTTTATTTATTACTGTTTTATTTTTCAGCAACCCGCCCTGAACTAAGTGTCAGGACAGGGTGGGGCCAGCGCAGCCAAGTGGCAGCAGCAGAGAGCTGTGCCCTTTAAAATGAGCATGTCTCTATGGCCGGCGCAGGCCTCCAGTGCTCTTAGGAGTGCTGAGAGAGGCCTCTCTATCCAAATCCTGGTGCTGCTTTCACGCTGTGAAAGCAGTGCCAGGATTGGGTAGTGCAATTTCCTGCTTCCAGGTCTTACAGAGTCGCCGGAGGGGGGAGGATGTCACACGGTGAAGAAAGGAAGGTACTTTTTTAATTTACTTTTTTGTTGTGCCCTGACCTCCCCCACTCTCAGTACATGCCAGCCGCCACTGCTTGCAGTATGGATATATGACATTATGTATCCTTCAGAACACATGTAGTTCCCTTTATGAGGCTAAAGCATAAACTCTACAAGACTACCCTTCTTGAAGGACTGTTTTAGTTTAATTTGTATGGCTGGTCTGAGTCCTTCAATATTCTTCTACATCAGGAAGTACCTGTAGTAGGTCACTTTGTTCTGCTTATGAAATGGGCATTGGGCCTTTTTGGTCTACACTCCTACGTTTTTTACTTTGTCTGGCCCCAACAAATTGATCTGTGACTGAGGCAATCTTCTCTCCCAGGCCCGGCTGTAGTCAATAGCTGCTTTTAGGAGTTAAGCAAATGCAGAACCTTTCAATCTCTCTAATATAAGATGCATTACGTCCGGCTTAATGGCGCAGAAATTAAATTAACAATTAAACTTGGTGGAACTTGGCCGGGCTGCAAGATGGCCGCTCACTAGAGAGGCTCTGCCAGCCAAACACACAATCCAGCATGCGTCCGATAAACAGTGGGCCAGCATTTAAGTTTTCTTCATCACAGCAATACACACATCCTGTGTGGCGTCTGTCGAGCGGGGTTAATGATGCCCCCAGCAGATAATCAGATCGTGGCCTGGTGCTGCCGGTGCAGGTGCGTTGGAGGCTTTTGAGGCGAGCTGGCGGACGCTGTTCACACTACCCTTGTGCTGGACATCCGTTGAGACAGTATGCCTGCCCCCGTTCCCCCACGATTTCCTGCTTCCTGTCTGGAACTTGTGTCCCTGCTGCTGGGGACTATGCGGCGGGCCGGCAGATCGAGTGCCAGGGGCTAGGCCCTGGAGGACCTCTGCCCGGTGCCCCCGCAGTCATGGTGCCCTGCGGCCTATGACAGGACTGCTAGCACTCATTGCCGACGATTTGCTGATACCCTGGTCCGACAACAGGACGGAGCGTCCTCCACCCCTTGGCTGTCTGCATGGGCAGGACTGTTCTGGTAAGGGGTAGGCCTGCATGTGCGCCTGTGAGAAGGCAGAACGGCACCGCCCTCGGTGCAGGTATTGATGTCCCTGCTTGCTGGCCTTACAATGTGTAGGTGGCCTCTGGGTGGACTGTGATCTCCTGGACGGGGACGGTCTGAAATGGCCTGCTAGTTGGAATTTTATCACGGCTAGCCCCTCGGAGGGCTTGAACACTTTCTCCCCATCTTTCTGAGACCTGACTGGCAGAGCCGCAGTCCCCTACTTCGCTTGTGGTTCACCCACTGGCTGGGGGTACTATCTGGGGACTGAGCCTGAATCCTGACACATTAACTCACCTGGGACACAGCGCTAGCTGGGGGCTCCTCCTTCGCTCCAACAAATACATACTGGTGAGTGCGACCCCCCTCTCTCTTCACTGCTGTGTTCTATTGGGTGTGGATTTTGGTGCCAGCCATGGGTGCCCAGCTTAGAGTATCGTGCTCTTCCTCACTATTGTTTGGAGGTCACTGGCTTGTGGGAGATGGCTGGATGGACCCACATGCTGACTTTCACCACGCCGCCGCTGGGGGACCCTCTTGCCATCCTAGATCCTAGGCCTGCTAATGCCCACGGGTCTGTATGGCAGACTTGAGTGTAGCGGGCTCTAGGGGGAATCCACAGTGTCTGGAGCGTGGATACTCATTCTACTTGGCGAACTGCTGCTCGTAGTCAAGTTACCGCAAACGACCACTCGCAATTGGATTACGCCGCCTCAATCTGTGAGCATGGGGAAGTACTGGGTTCACCAGTCTAATCTCAGCTTCGAGGGTAAATGCCCGACCCGGCAAGTGGATTGTGAGTCACGGCTAGAGACTTCTCCTGATCGTTCAAGGGGGGAAGGGTCACGAGATACCGTATTTAAAGAATTCCTTATAGACATGAAAATGAGCCTTAAAGCCATCGATGCAAAGTTCGATTGCCTCACTAGTGGCCTAGATAAAGTCAACCAAAGCATAGATAAACCAGAAACCAGACTAGACCTCAAGGAAAATCGTGTATCGGATGCTGATGATGCTGAGGCAGACTCCAATGAACATCTCCTACAAATGGGCAAAGTGTAAGAAGTCATAAAATCAAAAAATGAAGACCCCCCAAAGCGAGGTCCAGGTGTAACAACCTTCAAAGTCATCGAATCCACTGCAATTTCTAATATGGAGGACTTTGTCGAAACCATGCTTCGAGACCTCTTTGGGAAGGCACTGTCCGAAGTCTTTATCATTCAGCGAGCTCACCGTTCGCTGGGTCCCAGGTCTCCCCGGGAGCTCTGGTGTGGCCCGTTGGCACGGGACTCCGGAACTATAGAGATCAAGACACGATACTGAGGGGTGCACGATAGAGTATGGATATTCAATACTGGGGAACATGCTCTCTCTCTCTATCCGGACTTTACCTTGTCAGTCCAGGCGGCTCGCCTTTAGTTCCTGCTTATCAAACGACTGCTTCAACACGCCGACATTCCCTATGCCATGTCATACCCAGCCAAATTGCACATTTCTTTTGAGGGATAAACCTCACTTTTTTCACAGATGCAAAATCGTCTCTTTAAATTTGCCAAACATATCACCAAAACTATAGCGGGCACCCAGAGACTCACCACACACCTCCGATGCAACTCACCTGACTGATAGTTAGCCACGTTAGAGATATTAGGTGATATACGCCTTCTACTGCAGACCACACTGGCGTCTACAAATGCTCCTACTGCACTTCCCCTTGCGCTGCTGCTATGTAACTACTGTTACTGTAGTGCCGCTGCAACTGTTCCTGCAGGTATGGACACCATTGCCCTGCTGTTACAGGTCCCTTGGGGGCCTATCTTGTTTGGCCACCCAGCTACAGCTGTCTGGGTTATTTTCTCGGCAACTCCCCGCAGCTAGGGCTGACTCCCAATTGTACTTCACAGTTTAAAATGGGTTGGTGTATCCTTTTTCTCAACCTTGGTTTTGCGTCCTGGGAGACACGGACGATATAGCGGCCTATTTGGCCGAGATCCACACCCCAGTTTTAACTGAGGACGATAATGACACTCTTGAAGCCGATATCACTGCTTCGGAAATAAGGGAGGCGATAACAAGGCTTCGGCCGGGGAAGGCCCCAGGCCCAAATGGTCTCCCAGCGGAATTCTTTAAGAAGGAGCAGACCTTTTAATACCTCACCTTCTGGCACTGTATGGAGATGCAACCCAAGACGGTGAGCTCCCGCTGGACCTCAGAATGGCAACGATCGTGCCGATCTATAAGCAGGGCAGGCCGTCAGACGCCTGCAAGTCGTATAGACCGACCTCCCTCCTCAATGTGGAGGCCAAGTTATTGGCTACGGTTCTGGCCCTTTGATTACGCCTACCGGATAGGGCGACAAGGCAAAACCACAGACGGACCCATAACTGGCTTATGGAGGTGAAGCAGAGGAGGACCCACATATGTTCCTTTCATTAGATGCCGAGAAGGCGTTCGATGCGGTCCATTGGCCCTGTCTGGAGGCGACACTGATCAACTTTCGAAGATGGGTGGGCCTACTATATACGGATCCCAGGGCTCGGGTACAAATAAATGGTGTATTGTCAGAAGACTTCTCTGTTCGGAGGGGGACCCGCCAGGGATGCCCCCTGTCCCCGCTACTGTTCGCCCTCACGGTCGAAATAGTAGCGTGTAATATTCGTCAAGCGGAGAGGGTACACGGCTTCCGCATCACACAGGAGGACCAACAGGAGGAGAAGATCTCGTTGTATGCGGACGACATCCTTCTATACGTGACGCAGCCAACGATCACGATCCCAGCGCTGTTTGAACTTTTAGATAGGTATGGCTCCTTCTCAGGCTAAAAGATAAATTGGCACAAATCGACCTTATATAGCCCACGCCTGGAAGAAGATTGGCCCCCACTTCCGGGAGCCTTACAGGTCACCCAGTCTGGATTTAAATATCTGGGGGTTTACCTGACAACTGACAAACAAGTTTCCTATCAAAAAAATATACTTAGAGTAATTCTGAACTTTGCAGAAGACGCCCTCCGATGGAAGTCCTTGCCTTTGACAATACTAGGCCGAGCAGCAATGTTCAAAATTATCACGTTGCCACGATTTCTGTATCCCCTACAGAACGACTATTTTCCCCTACCCCGACAGACGTTCCAGACAATTAATGGCGAACTGCGCGCCCTTCTCTGGCTGGGGAAACAACCTAGAGGAGCCCTAGCTACACTCCAACGAAATCAATACAATGGGGGGATCTCCCTGCCGGATGTGGAGGCCTATTACTGTGCTGAGCATCTCGCACCGATAAATGAATGGCTGCATGCATCGGCGGATCTCCCGACCTATAGGTTAGAGAGGGCCACCATGGCGCACCGCACTAGTCTGCACTATTTGTACGGGGGAACTGGGAGGCGATGGCTACCTCTGGCCACACAGCTTACCATAGATACATGGGACAGGGCGACGAGGATGATGGGGTGGACACACAAACCGACTAAGCAGACACCAATTTGGTCTCGTACGTGGCTGAAAGAACTGCACAAGCTTGCCGGCTTTGGTGGGTGGGACGCCATAGGAATTTCAAAGCTTGGAGACTTAGTGAAAGGGGGAGAGCTCAGGACATATGAGTCCCTGAAGGCGGAATATGGGCTAACCCCAGCGCAGTTCTTCAAATATGCGTGATTGTGTCATGCCTGGAAGGCCGAGGCGGCGTCAGCATCACAGCTACCTGAGTATGCCCCCCTGGAGGGCAGACTGCTACAAGAACAGGTTCCCAATAAACTGGTATCCTTGACATATAAAACGTTGATTAATAATGCACTGGACGGATTAGGGAAATTGAGGACGACCTGGGAGCAGGATGTGGGCGACATGGACACCATAGACTGGGAGACGGCCCTGATGCACCACAGGGAGGTTGCGATCAAGACCCGATTACGTCTCATCCAATATAAAATACTGCACAGGGTCTATTACGACAGGGTTAGAATGCACCGCATGGGAAGAGCTAGTGATCCTTGCTGCTTGAGATACGGATGCCCGCAGGGAACCTTTTTCCATACCTTGTGGGAATGCCCCACCATAAACACTCATTGGACACATATCCTGGGTGAGCTCAGTAAAATCCTGGAGGTGACGTTACCGATGGACCCTAAGTTTGTGTTACTGGGAATCACTACGGAAATAGATCTGACTTGCCCGCACCTGATCTTTGCCCTGCTAGCCCCAGTGGTGGCAAAGAGAGACTTGGCACGTGAATGGGGAGCTCCATTGCCCCCAAAGGTGGGAGTTTGGCAGAGAGGAATGGACATGTATGGTGGTGGCGGCAGAAAGAGTGAGATATAAAGCTAGGGGCTGCCCCCGAAAGATTCACAAGGTCTGGGGGAAGTGGAGGTAGTACCATGGATTTGATGCAGGGCTGGGGACTGCCTGAGAAGCTGCTGGAAACATCGGCCAGGACGTTGACCTTGGTCCATGCCCTATGGCTCAAGAAACTAGACATACAGTTGCCCCCTTTGGCAGAGGACACATGTGGGGACATGGTGCTCGACGGGCCAGGAACGGACAATGCTGAATTGATGCATGCAATTCTAGTGAAGTGGATGGGGGGCAGGGGGACGGGGGGTGCTTGGTGAGCTGGAAAATTAACTGTAATGTGCCAATTATCTGTGATTTGATTCAAAATGCCTATAAAAACAGTTAAAAAAAAACCTTGGTTTTGCGTTAGAGTGGGGGGGAGGTGGTATGGGTTTGTTTATCTGGTTCCTTGTTCACTGCGGTTGACTTTTACTCCCTTTGGCTCGCCACAGCATGTCTTTTCATTTCCTCTCACTCGCCGATTATTTGCTCAAGGGTCCATTCATGTCCTCTCACATTCCCATATACTTCTGTGACATGACCTCCACGACATGCCTCATGTAGAACATACAGGGACTCAATGGTCAAAGAGATGGCCCACCTGGATCACAAGTACCACGCTAGGCACAAGGTTGATATATGTTTTTTCAGGCACTGCACTTGACAGCCCTCGTCAGCAGCAGGCTAGACTATGGCAACGCACTCTATGCAGGAATCCCGGCCAAACACCTACAACGACTGCAACGCATCCAAAACGCCTACGCCCGCCTGATCCTCAACATCTCCCGCCAAAGCCACATCACCCCCCACCTAAGAGACCTGCACTGGCTATCCGTGAACAAGAGGATCACCTTCAAGCTCCTCATCCACGCACACTAAGCACTCCACAACATCGGACCGGCCTACCTTAATAGCACACTCAGCTTCTACACCCCCACCCGCCAGCTCCCCTCCGCCAGCCTCGCCCTCACCGCCGTCCCTCGCATCCAACAAACGACCTCCGGTTGGCAGATCCTTCTCCTTCCTCGCCGCCAAGATCTGGAACACCCTCCCGACCCATCTGCGGCAGACCCAAGACCTGCTCACCTTCAGAAGACTCCTCAAGACCTGGCTCTTCGAGCAGTAGCAGCACCCCCTCCCCTCAGCGCCTTGAGACCCTCACGGGTAAGTAGTGCGCTTTACAAGTGATTGATTGATCGATTGATTGATTGACACAATCGACGATGCCGTGATTCCACCCAGATTGGTGTGGTGAGACTTACATGTCACTTTACTTCAACTACGCTAGGAGTGTTGCCATACTTTTGTGTAAAGAGCTCCCACACCATGGCAGCTGACATACACTATTACAGATAGGGATAGCCATTATGTTATACTTGTGGATGTGTCAAAGAGGCAGCCCGAAATGTTTGTGTCAATCTACGGCAGAAACATTACTTTTTTTCTGAGATTTGGAGGCAGATCTCTAGCCTCCAGCCACACGCTATACTGTGGTGGGTGACTTCAGTGTGTCGCTGGACGATCATCTAGATCGTTCTGGTGTCTCCAGACGCCCACACCCTAATGCTTCAAGGACATTACACACACTTAGCCAAGACAACTGCCTTCAAGATGTTTGGCGACAAGCATATGCAGATACCCGTGCGTGCACTTGTTTTACTGCGCACCTTAACCGCATGCGTGCTGCGGTCATTTTTGCGCTGTGCGGCTTTTTTCGATTTACCGCGTTACATGACGAGCTGAGCTCGTCATGAGCATGCGAGCGGCGCAACTCATGACGAGCTCAGCTCGTCATGAGCATCGAAGGGGTTAATGTATGGTCTAGAATTGATTACTGGTTAGTGTCTTGTGATGTACAAACATGGACAGTGGGTGTAAAGCATTTGCCCTGCACCCTCTCAGCTCACTTTCCAGTCATGCTGGAATTGCTGATTCCACATGCAGCACTTCGTGCCTTCAGTTGGCCCTTGCCTCTGGGTACAGTATGAGGTGCAGTGTTCCACGAGGAACTCCGTAAAGAGATAATGGACTACTTTTCACATAACGTGGGCTCGTTGTGATCAACCTCCATGCTCTGGGAAGCCTTCAAGGTAGTTATACTCGGTGTTTGCATAGCGAAGCAATCAGGCGAGCTTTAATCTATCTCTGGGAGTATGAAGCGAATTGTGTGCGATATCTGGGCCCTAGAAACAGCATATTATCGCTCTTAATGATGGGGCCTTATTGGCCACAATTCATGGCATGGTAAATGAATTCATGGAGGGGGCCTTTAAAGAGACATCCTTCCTACATCGAGAGGTGCAAGTCCATTGCTATGGGGAGGGTGATTGCCCAGGAAGGACACTTTTGGGACTGCTCGGTAAGCCGCAAGCATCCTCCTATGTAACAGAACTGCTGGATGAAGAATCCAACCTTGTTTCCTCCCCCTCAGGACTTCTAGATCTGATGTCCTCTTTCTATTCCAATTAATACCCCCCCACCATGGTCCTCGGCATACTCGAGCTGATCGCATATCTTGATATCCTCCAGCTGTTGTGGCTTGACCAGGCCCATTGAGCCTACTTACATTCACCTATCACCATTTAGGAGATAGTCCAAGTTATTCAAAGCCTCCCTGGAGACAAGGCTCCTTGGTTGGACATTATGCCCGCCTTCCACAAGGAATTTGACATTATGCTGGCTCTGCATCTTTTGTCAATTTTTGAGGACTGTTTGGAGCTTGGCTCCCTGCTTCTCTCGCCCAGAGAGGCAGTTATTGTGATGATTCTCAAACCAGACAAATTAGCCTCCCAGTGTGATTCCTATAGACTGCTCTCCTTGATAAATGTGGATACTAAAACATTCGCTAAGATTCTGGTGAATAGGTTAATGCCGCTGTTACCTCACATAGTTCGGTCTGACCCTTCAACACCACATAACCTCCACACCATCTTCACAGTCATTCACTACCTTGACCCCCAATTTGCCACAATTGCTGCTGCTCTTGATGCAACAAAGGAATTCTATACTCTAGAATGTGCATATCTTTTTCTGCTACAACCCACATTAGCCTCAGCCCATGCTTCATTCGACACATACAGCTCCTTTACGCTCTCCCTACTACTTGCATACGACTGAACAGGCTACTATCAGGCCACTTTTTGCGATAGCGATGGAGCCACTGACGGCGAGGCTGAGGCAACATGACATAAACTGGGGTATCGGCTTCACAACTAGGTGTTTGGTAGTCTCGTTTTATGCGGACGATATCACAGTGTATATTTGCGACCCTGTACATAGAAAAAGTGGCAGTGGAATTACAGACAGCCAGCACCTCCAATTTGTTTTGCACTAATGTCATTCAACAACGTTTTCTTTCTAGGCGTGCTCTATATCTCAATACCGTGCCACCAACAGTATCAACTCAATACGTTGCAGAAGCCTCTGCACCCATTGACAAACTGCTGGCTGTAGCTGGATTATAAAAGTTTACTTGTGGAACAAGCAACATGAAGATTGTATGCTGAACAGAATACACGATTAAAATTCTGTATCAAAAATAATTTTTGCTGGTTTGAATTTATCAGCTGTTAAACTTATTTGTGCTGTGCTCTGTCTATGCTAAAAAAAGTTATATTTGCGACCCACAGAAAAACCTTGACCCCATAACGTGTGAATTGGTGCGTTTTGATGGCTATTCTGGTGTACAGATTAATTGGTCCAAATCTGTCATATGAAATCTCATGGATAACACAAAACCATTTCCCTTGGAATGCCCTCTAAAATGGGCAACAACCCTGGTGAGGTACCTGGGCATTTGGCTCAGCCAGGATCCTGAGGAACTCTGCCGTGCCAATTACGGCCGTGTTGTTGCTTGGTTGGAAGATAGAATCACAGTGTGGTCTGGGATGCCTCTGTCCCTTGCGGGATGCATTGCCATGGCAAAGATGGTTGTTCTACTTCTTACTCAACATATCTATTCCAATTATTGTGCAGTTCTTCAAGCGCTTAAAGACCACATTTATTACCCTCATCTGGGCAGGTGAACAGCCATGGGTGCTGTGGAATCTACTCACCTTACTGCTGGCCCAAGGGGGTTTGGGAGCACTTGACTTGCTATTTTATGCCTCATGCATACAAGCCCAATTTCTACACTATTGGATTCACCCCCACATTACTATAGAAACAGTCCAGGTGGCCCCATGGCTACTGACCACAGCACTTTACATGACCAACAGGGAACATGCACGCTGTAGCAAGTTGGGCTTGGGAGGGATTGAGAAAGAGGGCAAGACTATCCTGCCTCTATGCTCCCTCCATTACCCTTGGCAACAACCCTCAAATTCCTCCATTGCATGACAGGGGAGCCAATGAGCTCTTCCCTTATAAGGACTTGTACCAGGAATACCACTTTATTCCGCCTTTTGAGTCCACAGCAGCCCGGCTTCCACTTCGCTCGGCAATATTCTTTATCACAAACTCCAAGCTACCTGTCACACATTACATGAAATGTTTACAGCCCCTCCGCGGCAACTCCCCGTTTTACAACACTTGCTCACCACTGCCTCTCCATGTAGATTGATTACTCGCCTCTACAATTCTATGCAGTCCTCAGTGCCACTCACGTTGCCTGCGGCACGCATGGTGTAGTGAGCTGACACAGACCATCTCATAACTGAAATTCAATGGTCATTCTGTTGCAGTCAGTTGCAGACACTTTCTTCCAACTACAGATTACATTTCATACATTTTAACTTCTTTCATCGCCTTTACCGCCCCCCCTTGCAGCTTGTCAAAATGGGACTTGTCAGCAACTCTCGATGCCTCAGATGCGCTTCAACTTGGGCGTCTTTAATTCACCTTTCATGGTACTGCCCGAAAGTGGCAGCCTTCTGGGTGGAGATATTGTCGACAATTCATACAATCACAGGGCATCTACCACCCCACACCCCTCTGGTGGGACTGCTGGGTTATGTCAAAGATGTGCCGGTAGGCGCCTGCCGACTCACCGCCATGTTGCTTCTCCTCGCCAGGCGAAGGGTGGCCATGCACTGGGGTCAGAAGACCGCTCCTACTATTAATTCATGACTACATGGTGTGGCATACTGTCAGGAGCAACTAACTAATTTATGGGAGCTGATGCCTGCCCGCTTACACCCTAAGGACATATGGGAACCTCTCCTCTCCTTTTTGCGAGCAAACAGACTCCTCCTCCGCAACATCAGTTGAACAGGTGTTAATCCTGGATGTGTGGGTCCTCCTTTAGTCACCCAAACTTTATAAGTAGGACTCTCATTGTGTTACGTTGTGCCCCTGCTGAACGAACACCTAGACATGCAAAACTGTTTGTGTTTTGATCCTATGCTAGGTCCAAAGGTTACAATCCTCTAGTGGGTTCAGGTTCTCCATGTGAGCATCGTACGCTTCTTTGGGTTTGCTCTACTGGTTTGACATGTAGCGAATGAGACTGTCAACTTTGTAATATTTGTTGTCATGCCATGATTAACACTGTGCTCCTCTCATCGCCATGACTTTCCTACCCCACCCCCAGGCAATGTTCTGTTGTACTGTTCTCATATCTTAAATGCTAATAAAAATATATTTTCTTTAAATTAACATCTGAACTTTGCTAACTCCAAATACTATGAAATGATAAAAACAACTTGCTTAGACTTCAGAGGGCTCAAAATGCTGTAGTATGACCTGGTACAGGATTGAGGAGACCAGACAACGCTATTTTGTGCAGATGATTCTTATGCTGTTTACCTCTAGGGGAATGTAGAACACCTCAAGATTTCATGTCTGACATAAATGCCTTTAAAATCGGGCTGTTACATACCTGACTACTTTGAATATCTACTTATACTCTCAGCAGAAATCTCCAGAGCCACACCCTTCTGAATATCAAATTACAACCTCAGTGCTAAAAGCCTGATTTAGAGTTTGACTGGCAGAGTACTCGGTCACAAACTGACGGTATACCCTGCTGGTACACCCGCTCTATTTAGAGTGAGGCAGACCATAATGTTTACAACAGCAGTGCTCCAACTGACTCTACCGGTGGAAACCCTACACCCATAGTCCAACAGAGTTGGGGACATCGGTGCAGAGGCATCAAACATCCTCCTTATGTAGAGTGAATGGTCTGATGTACTTTTTTGAGTTTGCTACTACGAGGGAGGCTTGGGTAGTATTGAACAGAAAACAAAATAACAATTACCCCCACACTTTGGGAGAACATTTCCAGGGTATCCTGGTTATTTGCTGAGCAAACACAAGGAGATGATGGACGGAGCACTGAAACTTTTCAGACACTCACCCCCAGTCACAGATCTGGCTTGAATCCATCATCATTCTTTGGCTCACTTCACCACCCCAGTTCAAACACAGCTATATGCAAATCAGTCTTGACCCGGTGCCTGCCAGCCCGAACTGCCAAGCCATGTCTTTCCTGGACCGGAAACAAGCATCCTGGGACCGGTTCCGGGATAACAGTGTATTTGCTGAGCTGCCTCGTGAAGCATAGGCCCAATCAGCAAACTTTCAGTGTCTTCAGAAGAGCTGCTGTAGCGGTGGCTCCTTTAAACACACAGAGCTCTCCGCTGGGCAGGTGGAGATCTCTAAACTTGTTGGGTGGTAGTCCAGCCAGGGTGGCGAAGGTCATTACCTCAGCCACTCTGATGAATGGTGGGCCGTCCACCATACTATAAATAATGCTCTATCTTCTCTCTCATGGTCCGCCGTTGTTGGAACAGTCTGCCCCTGGAAGTACTCTCTAGTGGAGTTCAGATATGTGATTGAATAGAATCTCTACACACTAATTTTTTGGACAGGCTTAATGGATTAGGAGGGGCTTCAGAGCAATATTCCATGAGAATAGTATTCCTGGACTCAACATACCCTTCAGAGTAAAAAGCATTCAATGGAGGATGGGCACACACTAATTCCCCTGGAGGCTTTCTTTTTTCTCTGGGGTCCTTTTACCTTTTCCATTTTTTGTCTCTGAGACATTGCTTCACTTTGTAGTTCAGTGCAGGGGCCTCTTTGTCCTTCAGTCTTTGACTTTCCTTCTCTGTCCCATTTCCTCTTAGTCCAATTTGTGCACATCTTCCTCTGAAGCATTGTTAGAACAGTTCTCTTCATCATTGTGACTGAGGTTAAACAGGATATTGGCTTTACTACTGGAGAATACGGCAGCAATTGGAGTGGTGCTGGTGCTTGAGTTGATGATGTACAATTTGACACAAACAACAGTGCTGATTCTATAAATTCTGGGTCTAGGAAGACAGGCGCGGCCGGCACAGGTAACCACAAAGTGGCAGAGTACTGTTCTCATATCTTAAATGCTAATAAAAAGAGTCTGCAATGCGGAGAGCGCAAGGTATGTAGTTTTATTTATTTTTTTATTTTACTTTCTCTATCCTTTCGTCTGTCGACTCCCACCCCCACCCTGCCCCGCCCCGCCGCTCTCTGTTACCTGTGCCGGCTGCGCTTGTGGAAGATGGTCTTGAATTTTTTATTCAGACAGCCATGACAGAGCAGATGCCGCTGAGCAGGATGGAGGCCTTATGATTTTGAACACAGTACATTCTGCATCTCAATGGTGAGCAAGCTGAGGCCTTTGTTGTAAACAAAAGCTTACTAAAGGCAGAACTGGGGAGGCGGAGAAAGAGTACACATTTTCAAAGTTGGGCACTCTCTGGATCTATGCATCCAACCCATAACATTTCTTTTAGGTTTCTTTGTAGGGGGCTGTTAATAGTCAGACTCGTATACACTGGGTTTTCAGACCACTCTAGCCTTGTCCAAAAAAAAAAATTCTGACAGATGTCACATTGTGATAGAAGTATAGAAATTAAAGCATGACAATTGAATTCATCCTCTGAAATGTTAATCTGTTAACACTGGGCACAGGCTTTTTCGCAATAGTTTTCTTTTTATTTATTTCAGGTTCCATTTCAAATATTGTTCCTCCTCCCTGCCAGAATGGTATTGAGCCACTCCACTGCACCCAATCCTTCTACCAGGAAAGGTAGTTTCAGTTTTACAACTGTCACAAAAGCAAGAACTTGGTGATAGACTCCTTAACAAAGCATGTGCAGTAAACAATTTAGTTACAATGGTGTTTTGAACTAAAGGTACTGCATTGAAAGGGATGTGTGCATGAAGACAAGCTCTACTAAGTTTAGTACAGAGACCTATGACAGAGATTACATAATAACGTGTCAATTTCAATGTTCTTTAACAAAGGGTTCCTAACTTCACATTATGAAATATTTGCTAAGCATTTGAACCTATACAATCTCAAATGCTTGAGAACATACAGTTGTGTGACCATAAGGAAATTCACTCAATCATACAACTTGTACCTATAACATATGGAAGATCATTGTCATGCAACTAGTTACAATTAACTCACGAATGAAACGTGTCATTGCTTTGCTGTTCACAAAATATCCCCTCGCAATCTTTCTCATGATGCCTCTCAAAGCCTTTGTCATAGAGTTGCGTCAATCCAATTGTGAACGAAAACAGGACCAGAAGAAACATCCCCAGGAATTTTCCAAAGTCCTGCAGCATTTGTCCCATTGAAATCTGTAAAGAGTAACATTTGGATTCACTTTATGGTACACAGGAAAAGCATTTCTCTTAACAGAAACATTATTTAAAAATGTCCGAAATGAGCACACTTGAACAGTATCAGGACAGACACACTATTTAGAATGCATCGAAGTGCATAACAGAGTTCCACATCCTCCAGGAACAGCAAATCCACATTCTAACACTGAGTGAGGTCCCACCCAAAAATAGGAACCAACTGTGCTAAGGGGTCAGAAATCGGACATCAGATGGAGATGACGAAGTACTTACATCTGTGATTAGAACTGTGAACAAGCAGGGACCTCATAAGAAATGTATCTCTACTTTGAATGATGACAACACCACGCTTCTAAAGAAAATGTTATACGCAGTCCTTACAACTACATTTAATTTTGTATTAACTATGAAACTGAATTAAATACATTTGAGAGATCTTTAAACTTAAAATTCAACTCATCAGTCCAGGTAGGGGAACGCAGACCTACACATCCCAAAAATGTATTTGGAAAATTTAATTTGGAAAAATTTCAAATTTTTTGCAATGTTCAAATTGTACCTTCATGGTCCATCACGACACAACAGCAAGATTCAATGGAATACTCTCAAACAGCCTGCCAAATGTGAAACCGTTCTTGTCTGTGACCACATTTGTCCTATTGACTCAATGACTCAATGACTCAGTGCCACAGCCCCATCAAGTTTAGCATCCTTTTGGGTTACAACCCCTGTCGACCTATGCCACCGAGCCGGGTCTGGTGGCTTAGAAGAATGCATCCACTCCAGGACTCTTTGTTTGATCCCACATTCACGGGTTCAAATCCCAGCCCACCAAGGTCGATAAAATGAATACCCTTCAGCTATGTGATAATAAACATCGGTTATCAGCAAACAGCTCCAAGTGACCTCTTTGAGGTGAATGTTGTGCTGTACCAACACTTTATAATAATACTCAACCTAACCTACTAGTCAGGCCTTCTTCAACGCAATTCTCCCACAGTCTATGAATTTACTCGCCTCAGATCTTCAGCACCAACGCCAGAAATTAAACATCTGTGAAACCAGTACAGGCACGTTTTAGTCAACACTGCTCTTTAACCTTAGCGTATACTAGTACTGACCTTATTGAGTAAATCGCGCCCATGAGGATCATGTGAAGGCACAACTACTGCACTAGAGTAGGTATGTATGAATGTGAATGCCCAAACACAGAACTGGAGGTAGGTATTTATGAATGCACATTCCCACACCCTTGTTCAAACATATGCAAACAACATCACACAATCAGCCAATGCGATCCTGAGCATCACGCCCTACTTCATGCATAACACCAAACACTATCCACACAGGCCACACCACAACCATGCACACCACAAACACACACCTCCAACTGCACACTCATATTCAGGCTTGCAGCTTTTTGGAAATGGATGAGCGAAACAAATCTGCATGAGTGTCAGCTATGCACTCTAGAAATGTCAGGTAACAAAACAATGTCCTATATCATACTTGCCAATGCCTGGTGTTGTACTGAGAAGAGTAAACAGAAAATGGCATCTTCCTCCAATTACTGTGCTTACATAAATAGAAGGTAAAATGGGGAGTCCAGTTCTGGTACATAGTACATGGCTTTTGCAGGCATGCATGATCTGCACTGAATAACCCATATTGTGCTGGGGCAACATATTTTGCTAGTGAGTCAAGCATGCACAAAGCAGGTTCTGCACTCCTAAAACTAAACAATTACTCACGGCAAGTATAAGGCCCCAAACATGATTTTTTGATGCAAGTTGTACAAAGAAATACAGATCACTTTCCGAGCAAAGCAAACTACCCAACAGCCCAACAATGTTCCTACAATTGGGTTTAGGCCACCAGCTAATGGGTTTATTTATTTATTTTTTATAGAATTCACGTTCACCCTGGGGTATCTTGATGCACGGAGACTCAGCAGCAAAACTGCAGGCACAGACAACAATAAACAAAATGGAAAATCTACTAAGCCCTGCAAAGTTGAAGAAGTTCAGCTATATAAGTGAGAGGCGGAGGTATTTGAAAGTTGAATGTCAGAAAATAGTGGTTCACTTGAAATGGACATAAGCATGGCCAAGAGGTGCATGACGCCTGATCGCAGGGTCCATGTCAGAACATATGGGCCCACTCAGATGTAGTTCATTTGCCAGTCCTCTCAATAAACACATGACCTTAAACTGGATTGAATATGCTACTTACCAGTATGCATCTGTTCTTGGCATGTAGGGCTGCTGACAATCATATCTATAGCATAGATCGCCGCCTAGTGTTGGGTCCGGATGATTGCACATTGTTGTCCTGGAAGAGTCTTCGAAGTATCACGAGATAGGTGGCTCCTCCCCTGGACTACAGTGCGCATGGGCATCAACTCCATCCCCAGATTGTTTTTAGACATTGTGGCTAAGATGGAGTGTAACAGTGTGAGCGATGGCCATGCTAAGAGTAAGTGTAAATTCTGCAGCGCTACAGGCGCCGGGGAGGAGGGTGGGCGATATGAATGTCAGCAGCCCTACATGCCAAGAACAGATGCATACTGGTAAGTAGCATATTCAGTTCGAGGCATGTGGGCTGCTGAATTCATATCTATAGCATAGAATATATAGCAGTCCCTCCATTAGCGGCGGCCGCCTGTGCCAGCTGCAGACGTTTGAAAAAGTGTTTTTAGAACAGCCTGCCCTACAGCTGCTTGCTGTTTTGAGTGCACATCTACACAGTAGTGTTTAGTAAATGTGTGTGGGGTAGACCATGTGGCTGCTCTACAAATGTCTTCCAAAGGGATATTACCAAGGAAAGCCATGGAGGCCCCCAACTTGCGGGTGGAGTGGGCTCTGGGAGGGACCGTTAAAGTGCGCTTAGCCTTGTGATAGCAAATTTGAATACACTTAACGATCCACCTGGCTATACCTGCTTTGAAAATGGGGTTGCCTTTGTGTTGGGCAGAAAAGGCAACAAAGAGTTGTTTCGTCTTCCTAAAATCTTTGGTCCTATCGATGTAGTACATCAAAGCTCGTTTGACGTCAAGAGTGTGGAGCATTCTTTCAGCCACTGTCTCAGGGTTCTGAAAGAACACAGGCAGTTCAATAGTCTGATTGACATGGAACTATGAAACCACCTTAGGAAGAAATTTAGGGTTAGTGCGCAGCACCACCCTGTTTGAGTGAATCTGTATGAATGGCTCTTGTACAGTGAGCGCCTGGAGCTCGATAACACGTCGCAGTGACGTTATGGCTATTAGGAAAGCCACTTTCCATGTTAAGAACTGAATCTCGCATGAATGTAGAGGCTCAAAAGGTGGGCCCATCAGTCTGGTGAGGAAGGCATTAAGGTTCCATACAGGAGCTGGTGAGGTTCTGGGAGGAATGACCCGTTTCAGTCCTTCTAGAAAGGCTTTAATGGCAGGCACTCTGAAAACTGAGAGATGCTGCCTGTTTTGGAGATAAGCCGCTATGGCGGATAAGTGTATCCGAATGGAAGCATATGCTAGATTGCATTTGTAAAGATGTAACAAATAACAAATTATGTTGTGAGTAGATGCATCCAGCGGGTTGATGTTGTGTTCTGCACAGTAAATGACAAACCGCTTCCATTTTGCTGCATAGCATGCTCTGGTGGTGGGCTTTCTTGCCTCCCGTATGATATCCATGCAGTCTAGAGGTAAGTTAAGGTAGCCAAATTCTAAGACCTCAGGAGCCAGATCGCCAGGTTGAGCTGTTGCGGATCTGGGTGCTGAATGTCGCCATGGCTCTGCGTCAAAAGTCTGGGTGAGAGGTGCAGCCTTTGATGCGGTACCACTGAGAGTTCTAGAAACGTGGTGTACCATGGTTGGCGTGCCCACGTTGGAGCAACCAGGATGAGTGTCATCGAGTGTTGCTTTAGCTTTCGTGCCACCAGCGGTATGAGAGGTGCCAGGGGAAAAGCGTACGCAAATCTGCCTGACCAGTTCATCCATATCGCATTGCCCTGCGACTGTGGGTGAGGGAACCTGGCGGCAAAGCGTTGGCATTTTGCGTTTTCCCTTGTGGCGAATAGGTCTATCTCTGGATGACCCCACTGCTGGAAGTACGGGCGGAGTACCGATGGATGTATCTCCCACTCGTGCATTTGGTGGCTGTACCTGCTGAGCAGATCCGCCATCTGATTGTCCTTGCCCGGGAGGTGTTCCGCCATGAGGAAGATGTTCCTCTGAATGGCCCACTTCCACATGCTCTGAGCCAGATGAGACAACTGTGGAGAGTGTGTACCTCCCTGCTTTTGAATATAGTACATGGCTGTCATGTTGTCCGTCCGGATCAACACGACTTTGTTGCACAAATGTACCTTGAATGCCTTCATTGCCATGAAGATTGCCATCAGTTCTAGGTAGTCGATATGCATCTTCTGTTGCTGCGTTGTCCATAGTCCCTGCACTGTGTAGTGGAGTACATGAGATCCCCATCCCTGGAGAGATGCGTCTGTCGTCAGGATAATCTGTGGCACAGGCTCCTGGAACGGTCGGCCCTTGCAAAGGTTGTGTGGATTCCACCAATGCAGAGAGTTGAATGCCCGACCGGTCACCAACACTAGGTCCTTCAACTGTCCATGAGCCTGAGTCCACTGGTGCGTCAAGCACTCTTGAAGCGGACGCATATGTAGTCTCGCGTGCGGGACTATGAAAATACAGGAGGCCATCATGCCTATCAACTGCATGAACACTCGTGCCGGAAGCGAGTGTTGCGGCCTGAACTTCTGGATCAGCGACTGAATGCTGTCGATCCTCACAGAATTTGGCTGAGCCGTGGCTGCCACAGTATTTATCGTCGCGCCCAGATACTGCCGCACATGGGCTGGCTGAAGGTGCGACTTTGGATAATTCAGTGAGAATCCCAGATTGTGAAGAAGGTGAATGGTGTGGGACATGTTGGCGGCGCACTGCTGGGCTGACTTTGCTTGGACAAGCCAGTCGTCCAGATAAGGGTAGACGTGAACATTTTGTCTCCTGAGGTGCGCAGCCACTGTCGCCAGGTATTTCGGGAACACCCTGGGCGCCGTGGTCACTCCGAAAGGGAGGACCTTGAATTGATAATGCTGATTCTGAATGGTGAATCTGAGGTATTTTCTGTGTGATGGATGTAGTGGAATGTGAAAATATGCATCCTTGAGATCTAATGTTGCGAGGAAGTCTCCCTGATTGAGCAACGGAAGAACCTGCTGCAGCGTGAGCATGTGAAAGTGTTCTGAGAGAATGTACTGGTTGAGGGGCCTGAGATCCAGTATGGGTCTGAGGGACTCGTCCTTTTTCGGGATTAGGAAGTACAAGGAATACACTCCTGAGCCTCTGTCTTCAACCGGCACGAGCTCTATTGCCCCTTTTTGCAGCATGACGAGCACCTCTTGCTGCAATAAGTGCAAATTCTCTGTTGACATAGGACGGTGCCTTGGTGGGATGTTGGGTGGAGTGGACGTTAACTCCAGACAATAACCGTACTGGATAAGCTTTCTGACCCACCTGTCTGTGGTGATTGATTTCCAGACTGGCAGGAACTGCTGGAGTCTCCCCCCGACAGGTGTTGTATGGTCGGGGGGCAGTGACAAGGCGTCACTGTTTGTTGGTGGTAGAGGATCGGGAGTTGTTGTTTCCACGACCTCTTCCCTTGGTGCTGTTGCCACGATAGCCGCCTCTACTCTGCTTGTTGTAAGAGGTCTGCGCCCCACTTTTAGTGTACTGTGTTTGCTGGGACATCTGGCCTCTGGAAACACCTCTATTGGCTGAGCGACGAAAAGTACTACCCCATAACTGTTGGGACTGGAGAGCCCCCATGGACTTTGCAGTCTCGGTGTCTTTCTTTATTTTTTCCAGGGTGGTATCCACCTCAGGGCCAAATAAGTGATCAGGGTTTACAGGCTGATTGAGTATGGTGGTTTGTATCTCTGGTTTGAACCCGGAGATTCTGAGCCAGGCCTGACGCCGCAGCATCACACTTGTGTTAATAGCCCTGGCCGCGGTGTCTGCTGCGTCCAGTGCACATTTAATAGAAGCATTCGAGATGAGCTTCCCTTCTTGAATGAGCATCTCCGCTGCCTCTTTATACTCATCGGGCAAGTGTTGTAACAGGGTCTCAAGTGTATCATAGTGTGCCCTGTCATATCTGGCCAAGAGTGCCTGAGTGTTTGAAATACGCCAGATATTGGCTGCTTGAGCTGCCACCCTCTTCCCTGATGCTTCTAGCACTTTCGATTCCTTGTCAGGGGGAGGAGCATCACCAGTGGTTTGAGAATTTGCCCTCTTCCGGGCATTAGAAACAACCAAAGAGTCCAACGGCAACTGGCCCTTGATGTAGGTAGGGTCGCCAGGTGCCGGCTTATACTTCTTCCCAATCCTGGGGTTTATAACCCTGGCACGTGTGGGTTCCTTAAAAATGTCTGCAGCATGTTTCAGAACACCCTTCAGCATTGGCAGAGTCTTGACAGTTTTTTCAGAGGTGGAAAAGGTATCAAACAGGAAGTCCACCTCAACAGGGTCAGCATGCAGCTGGACGTCGTGATTTTTAGCCGCCCTCTCAATGAGAGCATTAAATGCCGCAGAATCCTCAGTAGGGGAGGTTTTGACATTGTACACTTGAGTGTCCTGGGCAGTGTGCGGATCCTCAGGGTCCCCTGCATCTGCCCATGAGTCCTGGTGATCCTCAGGATCAGCGTTGGCAGGGAAGTTGTATTCCTCATCATCCCCCTCCCCTGCCTCCACATCTGAATAAGTGGGTGAGGATGGAGCAATGGTCCGAGGCCGTGGATTGATCGGCTCGACCAGAACTGGGGAATCCGTAGAAGGCCTTTTGCGTTTCAAGGGAATTGTGTAGGACTCCATAGGCTGTGCCGGCGTGATCTTTCTCTTGTAGAGTGAAAGTTTACCGGTGTCGGCGTCGATAAATTGTTCCGACTGCTCCTCCATTAGGGGTTGTCGATGCTTCGAGCTCACAACTGGCTGTGGAGGCTTCGACCCCGTGGACACCTTCATGGGCGCGTCGTCGACCGTCCTGGGTGCGAACGCCTTCGGCAGCGTGAACTGGATTGGCGCCGAGGATTTTGGCGTCTTGGCAGCGGGCTTCGGGGTGGAAGAATCCTGTGGATCGACCGCGGAAGCCTTGTTCCTGATGCGTTGCAATGAGTCCGACACCTGCTTCGTGAAGGAGGCGGACGGTTTCGTCGACCCGACAGGCGTTCTCGGTCTACCAGCATGTGCAGACTCGAGCGCAGAACTTGTGGCCTTCTCCGGCCGACGGGCAGGATCTGCCGCTTTTGGATCGACGTGTCCTCCGTCCGTGACGAAGGCCTTCGGCGCCGACGGTTTCGGGTCGGCGGCCTTGACAATTGTTTTCGGTGCCCCAGTCTTCGGCTCGACGCCCTTGAGCGACTTCGGCTTGACGCCCTTGAGCGACTTAACCGGATCGACAACCTTCTTTGGCTTCGGCTGCCCCGACATGTCGGAAGACGAGGAGGCGACCAGAGCGACAGACGTCTTCTGTTTCGACGGCGTCTCTATCACTTTCGGTTTCGTCGAGACCGAAGCTTTCACTTTCGGTTTCGATTTGACCAATGGCGGCTCCGCAGAACTGTCCGTAGCCGGGCCCGGAGGCGAGACCGTGGATCCAGTTGTAAGGTTTTGGGTAAGGCCATGTGGCGATCCCTCGACCTGAGCCTTAGTGATTGTTCGATCGGGGCATAGCTCTTCACCTGAGCTATCTTCCGTGGCCCCATAGGCCTAATTGTCATCTCCTACCTCGTCGACGACTTCTTCTGCATCGAGCACTTCGACGTCTGCGTCGTAGTTGTAGTCGATTTCGTCCGTTGGAGTAGAAAGCGGCTCTCGAACTTCTTGCTCGTCCGCTTCTTCCCCTTCGAAAATGTCCACCGGTGCCGGGGCCGTCTGCCGGGCCTCCTGGTGCGCCACTCGCCGAAGTCGAATCGTCTTCTTGGATCGAAAACGGGAACAAGCCATACAGTTGGCTTCATCGTGATCCGGCGAGAGGCACTTGTTGCACACCAGGTGGACGTCAATGTGGGGATACTTCGATCCGCACACGGGACATTTCTTGAACGGCCTCATTGTCGTCTCCTACCTCGTCGACGACTTCTTCTGCATCGAGCACTTCGACGTCTGCGTCGTAGTTGTAGTCGATCTCGTCCGTTAGAGTAGAAAGCGGCTCTCGAACTTCTTGCTCGTCCGCTTCTTCCCCTTCGAAAATGTCCACCGGTGCCGGGGCCGTCTGCCGGGCCTCCTGGCGCGCCACTCGCCGAAGTCGAATCGTCTTCTTGGATCGAAAACGGGAACAAGCCATACAGTTGGCTTCATCGTGATCCGGCGAGAGGCACTTGTTGCACACCGGGTGGACGTCAATGTGGGGATACTTCGATCCGCACACGGGACATTTCTTGAACGGCTTAATTGTCGTCTCCTACCTCGTCGACGACTTCTTCTGCATCGAGCACTTCGACGTCTGCGTCGTAGTTGTAGTCGATCTCGTCCGTTGGAGTAGAAAGCGGCTCTCGAACTTCTTGCTCGTCCGCTTCTTCCCCTTCGAAAATGTCCACCGGTGCCGGGGCCGTCTGCCGGGCCTCCTGGCGCGCCACTCGCCGAAGTCGAATCGTCTTCTTGGATCGAAAACGGGAACAAGCCATACAGTTGGCTTCATCGTGATCCGGCGAGAGGCACTTGTTGCACACCGGGTGGACGTCAATGTGGGGATACTTCGATCCGCACACGGGACATTTCTTGAACGGCCTTATTGTCGTCTCCTACCTCGTCGACGACTTCTTCTGCATCGAGCACTTCGACGTCTGCGTCGTAGTTGTAGTCGATCTCGTCCGTTAGAGTAGAAAGCGGCTCTCGAACTTCTTGCTCGTCCGCTTCTTCCCCTTCGAAAATGTCCACCGGTGCCGGGGCCGTCTGCCGGGCCTCCTGGCGCGCCACTCGCCGAAGTCGAATCGTCTTCTTGGATCGAAAACGGGAACAAGCCATACAGTTGGCTTCATCGTGATCCGGCGAGAGGCACTTGTTGCACACCGGGTGGACGTCAATGTGGGGATACTTCGATCCGCACACGGGACATTTCTTGAACGGCCTTATTGTCGTCTCCTACCTCGTCGACGACTTCTTCTGCATCGAGCACTTCGACGTCTGCGTCGTAGTTGTAGTCGATCTCGTCCGTTAGAGTAGAAAGCGGCTCTCGAACTTCTTGCTCGAACGCTTCTTCCCCTTCGAAAATGTCCACCGGTGCCGGGGCCGTCTGCCGGGCCTCCTGGCGCGCCACTCGCCGAAGTCGAATCGTCTTCTTGGATCGAAAACGGGAACAAGCCATACAGTTGGCTTCCTCGTGATCCGGCGAGAGGCACTTGTTGCACACCGGGTGGACGTCAATGTGGGGATACTTCGATCCGCACACGGGACATTTCTTGAACGGGCTCCGGTCCATGATGTGCCGTCGAAAGTCTGGTTGCGTTGACTGGGCCTCGAGCACCGAAGAGCCACGCGACTCCCCAGGATGTCCGACTCGGGAACTGAGCCGGAACAGAGCTGGGCACCGAACGCAAAACAATACCGACGCTATAGGAAAGGCCTTCGGGCCTAAGGAAAGTCTCTATCGATTCCGATCTTGAGTGATCAAATATGCATCCGAACCCAATGGCGGAAAAAAACAATCTGGGGATGGAGTCTATGCCCATGCGCACTGTAGTCCAGGGGAGGAGCCACCTATCTCGTGATACTTCGAAGACTCTTCCAGGACAACAATGTGCAATCATCCGGACCCAACAATAGGCGGCGATCTATGCTATAGATATGAATTCAGCAGCCCACATGCCTCGAACGTAATGCTTCAGCTGTAGTCAGTGAAGAGGCTGGCAAACTGCAAAAATATGGTTAAACCGGTAAAGACTGCAAACAGATCTTAAGGTCATATTCTGTGGTTAGTGGAGCTTGCCAATAAAAGGCGCAAGACAGTCCAAGGTATAGGACCTGTAGTCTCATTTGGCAATAACACATGCACCAACGACCATGGCAGGGTTTTGAAACAATGAGAAAGCGTAGAACTTTATTGGCAAGCATGCTGCAGGAACAGGTTGACCAAATATTTTGAAAATGGGGCCTAAAAATTCGCTAATTCTCAAAGAAGACACCAATTTGACTTTGAAATCGGAGTGATAATATGGTCCTGCCTCATAGAAGCTGGGACCCATCCACTTAACAGATTACAGCAACCAAAACAGTGATTCATTTTTCCCAGTGGTTAGACAAGTATATATATTTTTATAAAGACAGGAGAGAGGACCAAGCCCTGCGGGAGTCAACATGACCCTGGGAATTCCACTGCGTGGACTGTGACCAAGAGATCAGGTCAATCCAGCAACTGAGGAAGGATGTGAATTTGTGCCATGTGGATGCTGCATGTCCGGCTGCAGTGAGGTAGCTATAAGGCTAATGTAGGGTCCTGAGAGTTAACAATGATGGAATCTTTTGGCTCCTCATGAACTCTGTAGAGCTATGATGTAATGGATAGAGTGTATTACAGTGACCGTTGCTTCAGAGTTGAGTTTATGTAATAATAAGCTCCGTGTGGGGCGTAATCATTTATGAGTATCCCGGCTGGGAAGAAGCTACATCTATCACGATCAACTGTATAAAATGTCAGGTCCATTATTAGCAGGTCTGCAAGCACCACCTGATCCCCACTCATGGGACAGAGTTTGCACAAGATGGCCAATTAAATCATCCTATGTAATGATTAGTCTGATTAACAGACGGGTCTATCCTGCAGGCTGTTACTCAAGAGAAAAGCACGCCTGTGTGTTGATCTTGCCGGCACCAGTCTAAATCCTCTGTAACACTCAGTACGAGCAGAGAAAGGGGTTTCTGCATACCGAAGCGTCTTCGAGTTTTCCGGCACGTCACACAGATCCCCTCATCTCAACTTAAGAGACGAATTTATCGGGTGGCATAATTTTGCGCCTTATCTTTGGATTGCAGTATTTTTATAGCCCCAATATCAGTTTATAGATAGGTTCAGAATATAAACCAGAATCCAAGGAAGGTCAGGGCAAATATGAATAATAGTATTTATGATTGTGGAAAACATTCCCGGACTTGGCTTGTGATATGCAGTGTTTATTATACAGGTGAAAGAGCTCCTTTGTAGGAGTATTGTTCAAAGACACACAGCCAACACGTGTTTCGCCCCGTTACAAGGCCATCTGGCCTGGGGCTTCATCAGGGATGTGTATATATGTACAGGGTATAACATTTGAAACAATGCGGGTTAACAATAAAACATGATAAGTACAAATTGCACGTTCTTGGTACACACTAATGATTTTTGCATTATACTTCACTGTACATACTGCACTTTCTTGGAATATATCTATGTATTTATCATGTTTTATTGTTAACCCGCATTGTTCCAAATGTTATACCCTGTACATATATACACAGCCCTGATGAAGCCCCAGGCCAGATGGCCTTGTAAGGGGGCGAAACACGTGTTGGCTGTGACTCTTTGAACAATACTCCTACAAAGGAGCTCTTTCACCTGTATAATAAACACTGCATATCACAAGCCAAGTCCGGGAATTTTTTCCACGATCATAAATACTATTATTCATATTTGTCCTGACCTTTCTTGGATTCTTCTTTCTCACCAGTGGGATGGGGTCACCCACTATCAAGGACAAATATCTACTGTGCATTATACTCAATAATACGGCCAGTAAGGTATTGGGACCATTTTACTCCCCTACTCAACTATTGAAGCTTCAGAATATAAACCAATCAGATATCTTCTTTAAGACTAAATGCCCAACTCTCAGCTATAAGGACTTATACCAAACATGGCTTCCCGGCGAAGGCTCACCCGGCGAACCCTATTTGGCGATAATAACTCCTTAATGAACTGTAACATGCCCCATATGGAAAAAATCCTATTTAATTCTAGCATTGAACTAGAGGCCATTTGTAATGAAAATAATGGACAAAGTTTGTTTTGCCTAAAATATAACAAATACTTTGAATCTCTGTATAAATCTGTATCCATTTTATGATAAGGCAGACAGTTGATGAATGTGGGAGTATGTCTGAAAAGGATGTAGTAAGAATCATTACAGAAATATACCAATTTCGTGGTATGAATTAAATAAGAATTTTTGTATATGTATATAATGTATTGGTGTATTAATACTGTTGAATAAACAAAAATATTTTTGATAACGATTAGCATCTGGTCAATGATATATTGATATTGAAATTTTCAAGGGCCACTTAGCATTCAATTACCTGAAAAGATTTTCACACATATGATTAGTCCGAAAGACAGCTATATTGCACCCACATTTTTCCTCTGGTATTTAATGAAATTGTAGGTTTATTTAAATATTGGATTATTTTTATAAACACGTGAGGAAGGTCACAACACAGAATCAAAATAAAGCTGTAAAATTGTGAGGAAGGACAAAATGCATTAGAATGCTGTTCACAAGTTCGGACTGGCCTATAGGACAATCAGGCAGTGCCTGATGGGCTGGTCTGACCGATCATTGTGTGGGTCGGTTTTTAATAGTCTGCGTGCCTGTTTGATAGCCAAGTGGGCCACTTTTTACTGTCGACTTCCCTGCTATTACCACAAGCATTGCCTGCAGCAAACAATAAGGATGCAGTCTCCCATACTCTGCAAAATACCATTACAATATGCCTTTAAGAATTTTCAAAGCCTGTGTGATTTACTAATATGGGCCACTTTTTTAGTTGTCTGGTTCGCTAATGGGACCAAATTTTATTTTGGTGCCCGGGCCTATTTTTTTTTTTTTTCTTTACCAGTCCCACCCAGCTGTCCGACACACAATTAAGATACACTGCATTAAAAAAAATCGTTAGAGCTAAACTTGAACAACTACTGAATACGTTTCTTTTTTTAAATAAGACTTCCTAAACTATTTCTGCAAACTGTGTCTTAACAAGAACATTTAAAGTTGTTCACGAAAATTGATGGGTCTTAGAAATGCTTTTAATGCTACAAAAATTCCGTTCTAAATGGTCAATATAACCTATCTGAGAACAACATTTTAATTTAGAATATCTGGAGGTTCCAAGGCATTAAATAGTCTTGGGCTGCAATCCTCTCACACCCACTTGATATATTGTGCTTATTTGACGAATAGCTAGATGTTGTCACATGAGAAGCTTCAGAGATCAAATATGTCCCCTTAACGGCAATCTCATCAATAAAGGTATTTTAGCACAGGAATAAAACTTCCTGGATAAAGCCTTCAGAATGTAGCACACACATGTAGTGTGTGAGGGTGCCTGTGGACAGGCAGGCCAACACAGAATTCCCTGAATGATTCCTGGATACGACTGAAGAGTCATCTAAAGTCAGATCCAGAAATAAAGGCCTCATTTTACCCTTAGCATTTAGTTTTTCATTTGTAAACCGCAGGGTGCTCTTTACATTACCAACGAAACAGCAAACGTGAAGTGGGAAACACAACAATATCAGCTTATCAGAGAGGTGGAGGAAAGCCACCACCAATCAGACCAATTAGTTAGGTAATACAAGTGGGTTTGCGAATAACTAAAACTGTTTAGATCGGGTTTCATTTCGGTTCTTCTGGCGTCTGATGTCCTCCATAATTGACACACTCAAAAGCTGGGTATGGTGGCTTAGTGGACTAATGCATCTAGTATAAGGGTCTGTGTTCGAAATAATGGTCATAGGTTCAAATCCTGGTGGGTCCACTCAGCCTTTCATCTTTCTGAGGTTGATAACAACAATAACCTTCTGCTATCCAGCGTCAAGAT
The DNA here is from genome assembly GCF_964261635.1 of Lissotriton helveticus. NCBI lineage: Eukaryota > Metazoa > Chordata > Amphibia > Caudata > Salamandridae > Lissotriton > Lissotriton helveticus. The sequence goes on along the minus strand of NC_136072.1, from coordinate 603,982,909 downwards.
ACCCTTGGGTGAACATGTGCTTTACAAATACATGTCATGTTGTTTCAGTATCATCTGCTTACTAGTGTGTGGGTAGTTCCAACCTGCAAGTAATCTGTACCTATGAAATAAACATGACAGGCAGGATTAACCCCTGGACCATTTCAGAGGACCCTAATTTGAACATAATTTGTAGTGATCACTTGGAAATAATGGGAAAAAGTAGGTAAGAGATCCAGACAGGGACTATATGGGAGACGTGTATGCAAATACTCAGGTTTTTTATGAGTACCTTAAGATCAAATGTGCAAATAACTACTGAGACCCAATAAAATAGGCAGGCAGACATTCCCACCATCCAGAGATTGTTTTACGACTGAGGTTCCTTGCTTAGAGACATTAAGCGAATCTGTAATGGTGTACTTTGCAAGTATTTTTAACTTTACTAAACATCTTTTGGTACACAGGGTATTGATCACAGAAGGCTAAGTTGTGTTTTATATTTAAAAAATGGATCACAATGAAGGCCTGAGTATAATACTTAAAACTGTCTGTTGGTCAAAGCTTGGCCATATTGCAGCAATTTTATATGGTAATTTGAGAGCGGCAGGATATTTGCTCTCATATACAGAGTAGTTTCCTAAACGAAGAGTAACATATCCAGAGCACAATGTGCTAAGAGACAGGTCAGAAAAAGTGGTTGCAAGTTACGCACTAACTTTTAGTGACCTGTCTCGGATTTTGCAATGTGATCTGGATTCTAATAGGTCGCATCACAAATTCTCCAGTTGCAGGGATTCACAGAACGACTTGCCTAATGAGTAATATATAACAGGGTCGCTATTTGTGACTTCCTGTGATTGACGACAAACACAAGGATGGTGGTCTGCAAGGAACAGCAGACCATTATCCCTGTGTTTGTATCCACAAACTGAGAGATTTTTTTCTTACAGCAACCTCTGTTCCCTAAAGGAACCCTTGCTGCTTTTGAAGCAGAAAAAATAATTCTGTTTGTGAAAACATTAGAGTGTCCAGGCAGTGGTTCCTGCCTGGACCACAGCCTACTCCCATCCACAAGGCTGCCGACAAAACTCGCAAGGTTGAAGGTGTCCCAGTTACCACCTTCTTTGAAGTGTTAGTAACTACTGTCGCAAACCACTAATACATATTACTGTGATTCGCAATTCTAAGGAGGCACCCCCTTTCACGCCTCTTAATTGAGATTTGGAATGGATCGTAAAACCTATTTTGTGTCAGAAAGGCTTTTACCACTTGTAAAAAGGGTTTTGTACACAGAAAATAGATGTTTTAAGGTGACAGACGATGTGATTTTGTGAATTACAGGGCGAGCAACCGCAAAGGTGCTTTATTTATTGGGCTCTAGGGGCCAGATGTATCAATATTGGGTATAACGATTACTTAATTGTGATTCTCTGTGAATCACAATTAGGAAATCGCAATTCCTAATGTATGAAACTCATAGAGTTTCATTTAGTGATTCCTAGTGGGTCGCGAATTGACCTACCTCATGACTATTAATGAGGTAGGATGCAATTTGCGACCCATTAGGAATCGCTAAAATTACAGGGATGGTGGCCTGCTGGGACCACCAAGTCTGTGACTGCTTTTAAAAGAAAGCAATATATTTTTTTTAATGCAGCCTTTTTCCTTAAAGGAAAATGGGATTCATTTAAAAAAGAAAAATGAGAAGTTTTCTGTTCATATTTTAAGAGTAGGCTGTGGTCCGTTGGAACGTAAAACCATTTTTACGAACATTCACAAAGGGGAAGGGATCCATTGGGACACCTCTATGTCTGCGAATGAGTTACCGTCTACTTGAAGTAGGCATTAAAATGCAAATATTTAGCGACCGCATTTTGGTAGCTAAACATTCTTACAAACCACTCTGATTCGGTTTAGGAAGGGACAACCTTGGCACGCCCCCTCCTAATACTGAATTGGTATGTATTAACAATTCCAAACTGCTATTTGGTAATATGTTACTGAATCGAAATTTGGGAATGATACATACAAAAATGAATTATTCCAGTCGCAAACAGCCCAATTCTGCGAATCGGGCAGTTTGCAACCAGAAAACTGTTTGATGCATTTGACCCTAGGTCCTTTTAATGGATCTTTTTAATACATCCTTGGTGATTATTTGCCTGGATAATCTGATTGAAAAAGTATAACAATTAAGCAGTAAAAATGCTTTTTTTAAATTAAAAGTGCAACTCTATCACGAGGAATAGATTCTCAGTTTAGTTAGAAAAACATTTTCTGTCATGCGTTCCATTTTTTTTCTCTGTTTCAGCAAACGTGAACTCAAACTCATTCATGTGGCAAACATAGCTTTTTTGTAGCCTACAGAAGAAGCAACTTGTGTATTTGTGTCTGATTTTCAGATCTGAAAGCCAGCTGAATAATTCACGAAGCCATTATGAGCAGCATCTATGGTGGCCACCATTAGACTGGAGACCAAGAAATGTGAGGAAGGAAAAACAGGCAGTTGGTCTTTTCCTTCTATGCACACAGAATCTGGAACAGCTCCGAATCCATACGAAACAGCCCAATGTTTCTCCAATTCAGAAAAGAATTCAGGAGCGGCTCATGTCAGGAAAAAGAGGTGTGGCGGAAAGGGGTCCGGTTGGGCGACGAGAAAAATGAAAAAAGAAAAAAGAACTTACCTGCCGCCCTCCAGCATCACGCTCCTCTGGATCCACTGCAGACAGGCACAGGCTCCCCTGTGACCAATCCTGAAGCTGCTCTCTTTCTTGAAGGCAGCTTCAGGATTGGCCTGAGTGCCGTGACTTTGCGCTCCCATAAAGACTGGGAGCCTGTGCCTGCTCTCTCCAACCCGCCAACACGGCTCTGGTTGGAAAAAAGCTTCAGTGCGCATGGTGGTTTGGCCGGCCTGAGACGGCCGGCAAAACCGTCGTGTACACTGAAGGCAGTGCCCATCACTCCCTCTCCAGTACTGTTACCCTCCTGGCCCCGCCCCCAAGACTCAGCATCACAGAAAAAAATAAAATGATAATAAAATGGGTTTCAAACCCGTTTCATTATCGTTTTATTTTTCATGTTTTTGAAAGTGCTGGCAGGGGGAGGCGACTGCTGGCAGGAGGAGGCGACGCTCCCCCGCCATACAGGAGGAGCCGCCACTGAAAGAGTTGAAGACTACCTAAAGTAGCAATCCAACAACGAAATACCTCCCATCACTCGTTTACTGAATGATTGGCCTTGACCCTGCACAGCCGTCTGCTGTCTTTTTGGCTAGGTTCACCCTGTACAAAAACGACATACATACAAATCAGACTGAATTGTGCAATCATTTGGAGCTGAGAACACGTTTTGCTACACGCTTACCAGTCCAAATTTTTCTGTTAAAAAAAAGTTCTCTGCAGGTGAGTGATATTTATGTCCCTGATTCTTTCCTGTTTCATGTTCTTTCACAAATCCTCAAGTTTAATATTTTTGGTTAGTCAAGTAAGCAACTAATTCAAAATTCCATGTAAACAGAAGCTGTCAACAGTCGCTCTATTCAGAGCTGCATACACTGGAACCTGTATTAGACCGCCTGACCGACACCGTTTGAGTGACTGCTTTAAAACTGTTTTGCAAAGGTAGGTAACACAGATCAAAAGGCGATAGTGAAATGTGGTTCCAGACCTCAGGCGGGGAATCACTGTGTCTGCGTAGAGTCTCTTGTTGATGTTTGATTTAGATGAATCATGTTACTGTTGGTCGGAAAGAAGTTAAAAGAATCAGATATTGCCTGGTTAAGTGGAAACCCACTGAGAACATAACATCTAGGAATTGGCAGATTTTACACGATAGCTAAAATATTACTATATTTTAACATTACGGGCAACTGAAAGTTTTTTCAAAATTGTATATTGTTTTCCAAGTCTACACATTAGAAAGACACCAGAAAAACAGGCGAAACACATTCTGTCAGTTAAATGTGAAGATGAAGAGAAAGTTACCAACTAATAACCCTAGTTTTACTTTATGTTTATCTACTTTAAATTCATAAATATTAGAATACATCTGCTTATGTGTGGGATCCCAAAACACAATTAACTTGAAGCAGCTATTAATTAATATTGCATATTTCACACACAAAGCATGCCTATCTTTTGGCAACATTTTGTGTGTTTTATATATATATTTTTTATAAAATCCACTTAACGTCAAATGTTGAAACGAAAGAACTTTTCGACTGCAAAACTGCCATTTTAATTCCATTTTAAAAGGAAAGATGTTGCAAGAAATTATACTACTGGAATAAAACAGAATACTGACATTGCCATTTAAAGGATCAGCCACCTTTATTGACAGTAATGCAGAGCAGTCTCAGTCTGGGCAGTTCATTGTGTACCAACTTCAGAGTAAGACACCCACTTTAGTGGTGTATGAATTCAAATGAGATGGCGTACCACAAGTAAGTACAATTTGCTTCTCCATCACTAGATATTATATGATGCTCATTCATAGGCATTGGCCATGACTAACAAAAATATTCCCTCAGAGGTGGGTAAAAGCTATTGTAGAGCACTCTGACTTACTTAAGGGTAAAGTTCACGGCATATAAAAATGCATAAAGAAATAAAGAAACAAACAAGAAGCATAAGGAAATGATCATCTGTGAGAAATTAGTTAACTAAACAAAATACAGAGATGTCTCACCTTCCAAGGTGACAGTCCTGCAGTCAGACTATAAGGCTATTATACCTGGCAACTGTGTGGACTGATCTCCAGATTTCTGCTCAGCAAATTTGATATGGGCCGCAATAGCCAGAGGCGGCAGGCATGGCTTGCGTGTGGGGGCGGGAGCAGGGGAGCGCGGGAGTGTCGCACGTGGGGGGTGGGGCAGGGCGATTGCTGGAGGGAGCTTCACAATTTCTTTTTTTTTTAAACTCACCTTTCTGCCAGGTCCCGGGTCCTGCATCTCTGGTCCTGCTCTTCGGCTTCCAACTTCAGGAACAGGAAGCGGGCAGCCAGGCTCCCTCCCCTAACCCAATCACAACTCTGCAATGCAGCATTATAATTGGTCTGAGCGCCGCCTGGGGCTATGGGGTGGGCATGTTCTCCATGCAAGCTGTAATGCAGGCTGTAATGCCGAGAGGCCCGACCAAACAGTCATTGCGCACTTAGGAGTGGACAAACTGCTACTGCTCCTGCCCTGCTCTGTGAGCAGAGCAGCTCCGCACACCCGCCCGCCTTCAAAGGAAACATAAAATGATAATAACTTAAAGTAATCATCATTTTATATTTCCTTTGCTTTCCACCTCTCGAAAGCAGTGGGGCGACGTTCCTCCGCCATAGGGGAGAAGCCACCACTGTCAATAGCTGCCTTAACCCAAATGGATCAATGCCCTAGAATTACCCATGATGAGCCATTCAGCTTTCAGATAATGTGCGGTGCTGCTTTAATTTAACGGGTTAATCCTGGTAGCCTCAAAGACAATTAATAAAATGTATTTTATGCATATAAGACTGAAGGGCTACCTTTACATCTAATGTTCGAAGAGCACTCTCTACTGGGGAGGATGAAATCAGGAGGGAAGAAGATAATGGACTAGTCCGATGTATGTTAACATCTTGAATTTCTTTCTAAAGACAAACAGGATGAGTTCTCAAAACGCATTACTACTATGCAATGAATTACTGGCTAATGTCACTGTCACCAGCAAACTTCCCTTGCATTCCCATAAAATGTCAAAGCTTGGAATAGCTTTCAGGAAGGAAGGAGAAAGTCATCGAACTCTCTAGGGAAGCCCTATTTTTTTCAGAAAATACTACCTTCTTAATCACTGGGAAAGTGAAAAAATGCATATGAAGCAGTGTTGGAATTGGGTAAAAATTTACTATGGGGACCCATAAAATTGGTGGTCAAGGTGTGGCAGGGGAAAGGAGGTGGATTCACAAAGGAGTAAGCTTGAAAAGCAGAGCCTGACAGTCAGGTTATGTATTTAATTGAAAAAAACAATCTGCTGCAAAGAAGTGGCAGCAATGAAAACTGTGACAGTAAATCTGTTCTTGCTTACTTGGTCACAAGGAAGCTGCATTTTAATATATCTAACAGGGTTAAGACGCCTACTGCAGAGATCTTTGCGAGCCCAGCAATTTTGAGGGATTATAAGAGAAGTAATACAACTCTGGTGGTTAATGTAGTTCTGGGAGAGTTCCATGTATTGTTTAGTCACCGTTTTGACTCTTAAATTAGCATAGAGAGTTAGTGTGCCTGCTGTAAAGCACTTTGTGTAACATGCAGATCACATATTTGTATTTTATGTAGATAGTTGTGTGCTACTGCTTTTGACACAGATCATTTTGCTACTTTCAGTTCATAAGTTGCAATCCTTCTAATGTAGAGCAGTGATCTATTTACCAGGATCAAGGAGCTGCATGCAAACTGTAGATCATAGCTTTTGCTCAACCCGTCTAAGATTGCAAAGACGGGCTCCTCTGGGTGCTAATAAAGTCTTTTTAGTACAGACAACCCGAATCACTGCATTATGTTTTTTATACAGACTTTATGTTTCTGTCGACCATTCCCTCTTAACATATAATGTTTACAAGTATGGGCAATATGTGTTTCCTACGCCTTATAACCCTCATTGTCTTAAGTAACATTTCCTGCACATTGATTTAGACCGTTGTATGATTTATTGCGTCTTTGTGTGCGTTGTAAAGGGCTGACACCCTACACTGGAATGAGTAGTGTTATAAAAGAATTACATTAAAAAAGTTAGTTGGTGCTATTTAAATCATTATTTATGTAACTACTCATACACACAGATACAGCTAGCATTCTTACAGTGCAAGCACATCTCTCACATAGAGGGTTGACCAAAGTCAAAAACCTGTCTCCATGTCATGGTTTCTCTTAAGTACTGCTGAAGTGATAACAACCTATGTGCCTTTATTTCTCCATTGAATTGACATGCAGTTGTTAGGCTCTAGATCGTTCCCTTCTAGATGATACCTTAAGAAAAGAAGGTCATATGGCCTTTTAATTCAGGCCTTTATTTTGCCCCAAGCTGGATGTTATAATAAGAAAGACCCTTGTTGTCCACAGGTTGCTGCATAGAACGGATTACAGACAACATACGGGCTCTGCTGAATTGTGTCCTAGTGTTAGCAAACTACGGCATGTTTCCCTGGGTAAGCCAATCTCAGATACGACCCAGAAATAGCAGGACCCGGCAAGATCCCCCTACTTCCGATGCACTGGAGTCCAGGTGCAAAATCTCTTCCATTTGAAGCATACGAAGGTTAATGTATAATGATTTCTTGTTTAAGACATTTAGGCTGCTTTACAAACTTCAAATGTCTGAAGTGATGGCATTCAGGAATCAGGCAGAGAAGAACACTTAGAAATGGTTGGAAGGAAGATTCCTGCCCAACATTCTGGAGAGGGGATCCAATCTCCTGAGCAGTTTCTCTGACAGAGGAAGGACTGGATATTACCAATAGCACAGCCAACCTAGAGCAATAAGACTATTATGCGTCCTGTGCTGTAGGATTTTCAGCTAAACGTTTGGCAACAGTCAAATTGTCAGAGAAGCAAGAAAAAAACCTGCTAGATTTGTACCTGGGCGAGGAGTTGGCCTAACGGCTAGGGCGGTCGACCTCAAATCTGGGGAACTGGGTTCGAGTCTCGACAACGACGCTGAACATCCTGTGTTTATGGGCAAATCACTTAATCTACCTGTGCCTAACAAAACAATTAATGTGTCCTCATGTAACGCAACTGGTGCTATGTAAAGCGCTCTGATACCCGATACCTTCGGGTCAAGTTTGCGCTACATAAAACTCTGTAAAAAAAAAATAAGTACCTGATTTAAAGTTTGGCAAACATGGTACTCTCTCCACCAAACCCTCCTTCTGCCCACCTCATTTAGAAGCTTTCTATCAATGGAAAGCTGTCTCTGGTGTTCTGGCAGAATAGGGGCCTTAGAGGGAAAGGCATTACTCCACCCGCTCTATTTACAGTGGACAGTCTAATGTCCTTTATTTCTGTCCTCCACTGCCAAGAAAAACCTGGGGGTGAGGGACAGAAAAAAAAGAATCCCACCCAAGCCCTTCCATGGTGTGGGGGAATCATTATTTGATTTTCAGAAGCAAACTCTCAAATTTGAGACTTTGTTTCTGATAATCAAACCCTTTGGAAAGGTTTGGCAAACAGCCGTCAAATGATAACAACCATCCACCAAACCTTTTATATCCTGAAAGGAACCAACATGATGGCAATTACAGGGATTGGTGGTCATCTCTAAATTTGGCGGATTGTAGTTTCTCAGGATGACAAAGTAATGTCCTCCGCCACCTGATCGACTGAGTACTGCCCGTTATTCCCTAGATCAGATGATTTGGTGTTTGGCAGACAGGCTATTTTATCAAAATTGTTGCATATGTTCTGACCGCCTATTGCAGGGGCATTATAACCATTGACACTATAAATACAACAGACAGGACATCCACAACATTTTGACAGTATCGCCCACCAAACTCTAAATAAAGTCCTGCAAGTTATATGTTTCCTGCAGGGGGAGCACGTCTGGATGGAGGGCTGCACACTGCATATAAATGCCTGTGAATACTTCCATTAAATGGTTGTATAGTTTGCCTGTAAATGAAATTTGCATCCCTGTAAGGGGTATACCACTATGTGTTAGTCCTGCAAGAGATAAAGCAGCAAAACAAAATCTGCTTCTCCCGATACAGCCTCATTGAAGAGTCTTCTGCTGGGAATGGAATTCATGTTTGCATGAACAAAGGGAAAAATGACTACAGAAAAAGGTGTTTCTCACTGCCAAGATAGTTAATGCCACCAGACTGTTTCCTTTAACAAGCTTCTTGCTTGAGCTGATATTAGAATTATGTAAGAAGTGCATCTTTGCATGCAGGAGTCTATCGCTATTGACTGAGAGGATAGGTACATCACTAACAGTACTCACTTTCACAAGCATTCTGTTGCATGTCCTGGGACTCTGGCCTAGGTCAACAAGGTTTGGCTTCATACCCATGGGTGCCCAGACTGGTTCTGTGCACCACCACTTGAACAGGGGAGTCCAGCGTATTGTAGCCCCTGCTGTTGTGGAGTCCATGCTTTCTGAGTTACTAACAGTTCCGTAAAGGATTCAGGGTCATAGTGGAAATTCAAACCCAATTTCATTCTTTAGAATAGTTCACTCAAGTAATGTACTAAGAAAGGACACTATTTATGTTACAACTGTTTTATTTCAACAGTCTCATCCTGTTGATTAGTACTCGAGCAACAACCACATAGAATATGGTTAAAACAGTACATATGCATGTTGCTACCAGTGAGAATAAAATGAACAGGTCTAACATAATTGGAATGTTCCTAGCACCTAATCACCCTACGAACTACTTCTGTGTGCTACACTCTGACAGCATGGAGTAACTAACTTGCCTCTAGAGTTTCTTGGGACCCAGCATACTGCATACCTGTTTACAGCAGATCAGCTGTGGTTATCAGACTTCAGCTGCAGTGGCGGCAGGTAGGGAACAGGGGTGACGGGCGGGTGTGGTTTGGGGAGGTGGCTTGACAAAATATATTTTAAAAAGCCACTTAACTTTGGTCGCCGGCCGCGTGACTCCTCCGCTGTCCCGGAACCAGGAAGCACCCAGGCTTCCCATGGCCAATCACAATGCTGCAATGCAGCGTTGTGATTGATCTGAGCGTCATGTATCAGCACGTAGATGGGGACAGGTAGCCTGTGCATATTCCCTACCATGCTGTCCATTACCGGTGAGGAATATGCAAATTGTGCATGACTGTTTGACTGGGCCAAGACGGCCGGCCAAGCAGTCATGTGCACTTAGTGTGCATAGTCCACTCCTCCTCCCTGACCCATCAGCCGCCCGCCCTAATCCAGCCCGGAGCAAAAAAAAGTAAAATGATAATAACCTTGTTATTATCATTTTATTTTTCTCTTATTCACTAAGAGCAGTGGGGAGACACTCCTCCGCCTTAGCGGAGGAGCCGCTTCAGCCAGGAGAGAATGATACCTCAAAAGGAAAACACAGAATAAGCTGGGCTAAGCTCCTCTCCTTTCCATATCGACTCTCAGAATAAGTGTGGATGCTCTAGCAGTCTGGCAGAACCTTTTGTGACAACCTAGTGCAAAGGCCTCTCAAATTCAGTGGTCAATTCATGGGGTTTATGTAAGGTTGACCACTGACTTTTAGCTTACGTTGGAGGAGTTACCATTAATTTATTAATCACGACAGTTCGCTGTCAGTTGACCCTTGGAAGCATATATGCTTGGGGCCCATCTGTCCAGCACTGCTCCCAGATACTGTGTACTGGGATAGATATCAATTAATCATCATTTAGAAGGAGTTCCAAGATTCATAGAACTTTGGCCTTTACTCTGAAGATATGCCATGCCCTCATGCTGAGTCGCTCTCCATAAGTGCTGATATTATGCAAATGTCTGTTTTCTTATCACACTAACATCACAATCATACTCTCCAGTATCACAGTTTGTCCATATACATAAGGCTGACCTACTTCAGCAGCACTATTTATGAAGAGTTAATATCACCCCCTGATCTTTTTTGTGTAGGGACAAGTATAGCATCTTGCTGTAGAGCAAAGAAAAAAGAGACCCAATTCTCAGATGCACCTTTTCACCTTTGTTGCAATCCAGTTTGTTTCATAGTATGTTGTTTTGAAACAGAGCCTTTTAAACATTATTGCTCAAATCAGCCTGGGTGTTTGGCTTTTCTTGCAAGAACAGTTTTAAGTTTTTCTGTTGGTGTGAAGTTCTGTAAGCAAATTATCTTTTTGGAAGCCGGGACCAACTGCAAAGCTCCCTCTACGGGTGACGGAGGAGAGCAGCATAACAAGAAGAGTTTCTTAGGGCCATATTTATGAGACCCGGTTTGCCTCGCTCTTGCACCACGCATTGTGGTGCAAGAGTGACGCAAACCTTAAGTAATATTTTTGAAGCCATGCAAAGCCACTTTGCGTGGCTTTGAGTGGCTCCAAAAATATGAAGTAACACAATGCAGTGCAAATCGCTGCATCACGTTACTCTGCCATGGGTAGGCATTCCATGTGCATTGCATGGGTGTTCCCACACAACTTCTATGGTTTTTGATGCATTCCCAGATTTTCAAGTCCTTGTAAACCTGGGAATGTGCCCAAAATATGCATCCCCGGCATTCTGCAGGACACATAGAAAGAGGAAAAAGCCTCTCAGGATTGTTTTTGTGCAGGAAGGTACCCCTTCTTGCACAAAAGCAATCCTACCTACAACACAGGCACCCTTGCACTATGGTCAAAGGGTGCCTGCATTGGCGCTAGGCAGCCAAAATGGTGTATTCCTGATCTGCGACACAGGGCAGTGCAGCAAGGTGTCTTGCTGCGCTGCCCGGTGCCACTAAATGTGTAAATATGGCCCAAAGTATTTAGACCTGCACACTGGGCATATTAATAACCCAGGCTCTAAACTGTGCACACATTTTTCATGTCATTTCTAAACACTACACAGTGTATTTTCTTTGCTTTCTGCATTTTTGTGTCCACACCATGCTGTAACTACATTAAGTGAGGAAGTATTGCATAATCTATAAACATAATATTGGTATTACATTGTAAATACTGTAGCATGGAGCACGCAAATTCGAACATATAGGATAAAGTATAGTGTCTGCAAACATTTGGATCAATACTTCTTGCTTACATCCTGTTGCCAGTCTGAGATTTCATACATTCCTATATCACACTTCTGTGTAGACGACACAAAATATTAAATGCACAAGACTATAGTATAGTGAACATACTGGCTAGATAAATGCTAAGGGGCATAATTACAAGCCCTCTGCGCCGCTCTTGCACCACTCAATGTGGTGCAAGAGCAACGCATTGAAAAATGCGATTTATGAAGCCAGGAATGGCCACCTTGCGTGGCCCTGAATGGCTTCATAAATCTCGAGTAATGCAACACAGCGCAAATCACTGCGTTGCATTACTCTGTGCCAGGGAAGTGTTTCCATCGGTGTTGTATGGGTGTTCCCATGCAACATCAATGGATTTTGACGAATTTCCAGATTTACCAGCAGTGGTAGATCTGGGAATGCGCAAAATATCTATACCTTCCAAGGTGAGGCATAACGAGGAGAAATATCTTTATTTCTTCAAGTTTTTTCCTCTTTCTCTGGGTGCCGCATTCTGCAGCACACAGAGAAAGAGGAAAGGCCTCAGGGGATTGTTTTTGTGCAGGAAGGTGCCCCTCCTTGCACAAAAACAAGGAGGGGCACCTTCATGCACAAATGGTGCAAGGGTGTCTGCATTGAGGATAGGCAGTCCATTGTGCACCAGTGCAGAGGAAAAGGCAGGAATGCGCCATATTGACTTAAATATGGCGTATTCCTGCCCTTTCCCCATGACGCAGCGCTGAGCAGTAAGGTGACTCCCTATGCTGCACTGCATGACAATCTCGTAAATATGTCTCTAAATATAGAAAGCATATTTTCTACAATCACTTTAGGTACTTTGTATGGAGTGACAAGGCTGCTCAATATTTCAGCACTCCATGCCATAGAGGTTGATTAAGATAACAATTTTAGCAAATATTCACTCGGCATAGTGCCACTCAGATAACACTGTTCATTCAAGCTAGATGTTTAAGCGTCTAATGCGTCAAGTGAAGATCCATTATTTAAAACATTACTGAGAGTTCTACATTTTCATTTGCATAAACATAAATAATTTACCTGGAGCGGACCCAAGATCGAGCTAGTCGTGTACATGAAGAAGAGTCGAAGGTAACTTAAAACGTTACCAAAAGCGAATAGCCCTTCTGCCACCAGAGTCGGGTGGAACGCATCCCAGTCCTTCCTTTCCGCAATAGAGTGGAACTGCAAGAGATTCAAAGAAAAAGATAGGAGTTGTCAGCAATTAAAGAAAAAGGCAGATATTGTCACCCCATTCTAATTGACTTTATCAGGGTATCTTAACTTTCTCTCCAATCTGTTGCTTTAAGAGGGACTGAAAAACCTTGAAATTAGAAGACTATCAAGTTGGCAATGAGTCTAAAGTATATTGATAATAATAATAATAATAATACCTTATTATCTAAAATGCTTCTTGCACAGTTTTTTGCCATGTCAAAGGGATATAAAAACGTGTTAATATTACCCAAAAATGTCCTGAACTCAAATTAAATTAACTCACTGTGTCATCTTGGCATGGGTGATGCCCTTTAAAGGCTATAGAAAATGGCTTAAAGCTTTTTTTGTGAAAATTGGTTCCTAACGAGGCAGATTCGCATATTTTAATCTCAGGAAAATTGTTAGGAGATGAAAATGTAATTCTTGAAAAAAATTTAATCCCAACACTTATCACAGCAGAAACCACTGATTGATCTTTTTACTCATTTATTTTGATTTTCTCTAATGAGCAGACAGACCAGGCAAACATGAGCATCTGAGTGATGCATCTTCTAAGACAATATATACAATGCATGGATAAAATATACAAATTCATTACGAAAAGCACAGAATTCACCCGTGGTTAACTTATAAACATTTATAAAAATTCAACAACTTAACCAGAATTTAGACTCATACCTGGCGACAAACTTTATGTTACTTGGAAGACAGAAAATGAGATGCCATGCTCAACAGAAGCGGTAGGAGGTTCTGATCTGTTGCACTAGAGAATGAACAGGTAAAGGTAGGTGCTTTTGGGAAACTGATTACCATAATTCTGAGCTGATCTCCGTTATGTAACCTGCTGGACCAGCTTGGATTTTTTTATTTCCTTGTAAAACGAGATGGCGTATCAGTGGTTAAAACATCATGGCAATGCAAATAATTTTAAATGGATTTGTGCTTACAGTTACAGTCAGTGTAGTTGCGGCCCGAGCAAGGGTAGATTGGATTCAAAATTTCCTGAAACGCCTCAGTCTGGTAGCAGAACAAAGGATCGCTTTAAGGGAAATGTGTGTAAATGTAGGCATCTACAACAAGACCCCATTATTGGAATATCCAGAAAGTAACACAAGCTCTAATGAAGGTTGGAGAAGAAAACAGGTTTTTATGAGACGAAACGGTTGCAGGTCGAAACTGGAAAGGGTAAGAGAGATATTGGTCAGGACAAAAAGATGCGAATTTGGCAGCTGGCCAACTCCTACACCCAAGAAGAATTTGAAAGATATGTCTAATGGATATAAGAAACAGAAACTCTATCTTGTTTAACGTTTGAGGCAAAAGGGTGCAGGGAGAAATGGATTTAGTCACGTGCAACAGCATAGAAAATTGGACAAGTTAGCGCTAAAACCCGTAAATCTAAAATTCTGCCAAAAGTAGTTAGCCCTATGAAAGAAATTGACTATCATGCATATCGATCCACAGACAAGCAGTTAGCAACAGAAACACATCAAAGCCAAACCCACTTTGTAGAGTCGGTGAGCCAATATAAAACAGGGTATTTGCAGGATACTTGAGAGCCGGTGGAAGCATTTAATAATTCTGAGGATTCTTGTTTGAGGATTATCATGTGTGACAAATGGTGTAGAAAAAAAGATGTACCTATCCTATGAAGCAGCAGTGACTCCATTGCTGATGACCCATCTTTTGAAAAAACAAAGGATACCTTTAATTTGTTTAAACTTCTTGTTTTTAGTCGTCGGCAAAGGGAGACACCAGTAAAAAACATTTCTAGAATAAATATATAAATGTTGACACAACCTCACCCATACTAGGGAACCTACAAGTACAACACTGTACAGCTAGTGACCAGTAGTACTCTCTATTCTTACAGTGCCAGATGTGGAAACCACTGATAAAGCATGCCACACTTGAGGTGAGGGTTCATCCTCCTATATGAGTACATGAATGTTTAGTAATTCTATAAGAGGTTTTGGGTGTTTTTTCAAGAGGTTTTGTACTCCTTGTATTTTTATGACTGCTCGTGAAGAACATAACAACAGTCTTTAACTGTCTTCTCTCCCTCTTTAGCTACCTATGTTGTACCTGTTGTCCTGTATGAGTGAGAGAATAGTGTGATGTTCCTCCTGCTATTGCCACCTATCCTTTAGTGATTATTTGTTTTAGGGAAGGTTTCAAGGCAGCTGTCCATGTTGTACTTATGTTGTGTTATGAAGCTCGGCATAACATTTTCTACTATGCAAAAGACAATAGGATTTGCATTGCCAATGCTTGTTTTAATTCATGATATGGCTGAAAGAGCAAACCCTCAACATATGTCAGCAGTGTTTTACATATAAAACCTTTGGCTTTACATGTGAAACAAGCAGTTAGTAATGGATTAGAATTCTTTATACAGTTTTAAAATGTAGCTGACAAGTGGCTCCACGACATGTATAACACCTTTGGCAAGTTGGTACATTTTGGCCAGCATCACTTTGCCACCTGGGGTTTTGAATCCAAAATGAAAGTGTTAAAAGTGAAACCATAAGTCCCACAATTCAACCTGCTGTTGGCTGAAAATCCGGGGATAGTTGATCATACCATATAACATAAAGCCACTTGGCAGGTTTGTGAAGTGCAAAATAAAATGTAGTTATTGACTTTCTTCCATTTTAGGTCTAGCCTTAGATAGAGCATGTTGCAGGTTGGTTTCAAGATATTTTGCTAGCACACCCGTTGCTTCACATTGTTGGCTTCACTGTCACTCATTTGCTTGCTTCTTAATCATCATTTTCTGTAGACTTCCCTCTTCTTCTTGTATTTGTCCCTCCCTAGAATAATGGATGCATTACTTAGGTCCTTTCACTACTCATGTATCTCACGTTACTTTTTAGGGTTCGCGCTCTGCGTTGCACTGCGCAGCGAGAGTCCTCTTGTCCGGGGTTCAGAAATGGACCCTGGAATTGTACACGCTCGTGCGTGTGTTTTTTGTTTTGTGTTCTGTAATTGGGACTTGAGTGCGTGTTTTATTTCAACAGAGCATGCAATAGGCCAAAGGCGGGCTCATTGCTCCGCCCACGGCCTATTGGTGTCTGTTACGTGCACCAAAGCTCAGGTGGTTTCAATTATCATGCCCAGACAGTGGCGCGATAATTAAAGGCACATGTGGCGCGCGCACCACTCGCGGGCGTGTTTTTTTTTTTTTTACATAGCTCTGTCCCTGCAGGCCCCTGCTTCTACCCTCGTAATATCCTCATCTTAAATCTGCGTCATATCCACCTGTATCTCGCCTACACTACTCGACGCTGTCCCTCCTCGCTCGAAGTGCCTCCCCCGAGACGCGTGTTTTGGAAATGTAAGTGCTGAACTCCTCTTGAAGCTATAATGCGCGGGGGCGCTGTGTGACAGCGGCGCGCTGCCTACCACTTGTGTGCTCAGTGCCAGGCGTGGGGAGGAGATATCACACACAAAAGACACCGCTTCTGCGCCGGAGCTGACAATTGACAGATTCTGATACAACCGTCAGCTGTGCTGAGCTGAAAAGGAAAGTGAGGGCTGCATCGGGGCCTGAAATTAAGGATAT
The DNA here is from genome assembly GCF_964261635.1 of Lissotriton helveticus. Taxonomy (NCBI): domain Eukaryota; kingdom Metazoa; phylum Chordata; class Amphibia; order Caudata; family Salamandridae; genus Lissotriton; species Lissotriton helveticus. The sequence goes on along the minus strand of NC_136072.1, from coordinate 603,966,429 downwards.
TATCAGGCTAATTTGGGTGTAAGTCAAGATGGCGGGTCAATGGAAGCGCGTTGCTGAAGTGTGGAGTGTTGTGACAACCCAGTGCCAGTGCGTCAGTTGGCAAGGCATGTGTCTGCTGGCTGTGCTGTTGTACTGTAAATTGCGCATTGACCTTTGCACTGTTATGATAAACACAAGTCTGGTGTTTAAGTGCTGTTGCCAATGACACCTGTGGAATGCATGGGTGTGTTGCACTCCCTGCCCAGTTTAAGAAATACTCAGGGAAGGGAGGCCGGTGCTCACACACCGATCCGGACGTGCGTGAGCAATACCGGCTGCAGTGGGCGTGAGATGGCACGGGCAGGGCACAGAGCTGGGCATGGGTCTGCCTCCCGTGAACTCCATATAAAGTTGACTTGACCGAAGCGGCGCGGACACTGGTGGCCCGGAGGCAAGAGGAGGTGGCTGATGGACTGTGGTTGGTGGTGCTAGGGTCTGTGGTGGCTCTGTGGATTATGTTTCTTTCCGAGGCCTGAGATCAAGGATTCACCGGAGGCGGATTTCACGGCTCCAGAGACGCCAGGAGGACCCGCCAGACAGGTGAGCAAGCGCCGCCCTGAGTGACTTTAACAGCGCTCCGTGCACCTGGTACCAGGCGGTGGCGAGACCGGGGAGGGACAGCCAGGGCCCCGCCGGAGCCCTCCTGGAGGTTGTGTGAGGTGTCCTGATCTCCAGGGTCATGGGCAAGAGCAGAGGGGAGGGCGGGGGTGTTCCAGAGTTTGCGCCCCCTCTCAAGCCAGCACTACACCTGCAGGTACCAATGACGTTCGTGCCCCTTCTCCTTCCCCACCTACACTACTTCTGTGGGGGCTACGGAATCTGTACCCCACCTGCACAACTTTTGGGTGGGATCTGGAACGCATACCCCACCTACACAACTTATGGTTGGGATCTAGAACATATAGCCCTCCTGTGACGACTTGTGTGGGCTATGGAATGTATACCCCACCTGCACAACTTCTGTGTGGGCTATGGAATGTTTATCCTCTTCTCACCTGCACAGCTTCTGTGGGATCTATGGAATGTATACCCCCCCCTTCTTCCCCTGCAAAACTAAATTATTTGTTGGCCATAGAAAGTATATCCCAATCTGCACAACTTCTGTGGGGCCTGTAGAATGTGCAACCCCTCCCTATTCCCCACCTACACAACTTCTTAGGGCAAATGGAATGAATATCCTGCCCTCCCTCCCCCGGCACAACTTCTGTAGGGGCTATGGAATGTATACCCCTCCCTCTTCCCCATCTGCACAACTTCTGTGGGGGACTTGGAATGGACACCCCTCCCTCTTGCCCACTTGCACCACTTCTGTGGAATCATTACCTTTCTTTCCCCCTTGCATTACTTCTGTGGGGGATAAGGAATGTATACCCCTGCCTTTTGTCCACGTGCACAACTTCTGCGGGGGCTAGGGAATGTATACCTCTATCCCTTCCACATGTACGTATACAACACCCCCTTCTTCTTCCCCATCTACACATCAGTTAGTGAGGGGGTGTATGTCATGTATGCACCCCTCTCCATCGCTCCCGGCTTCACCACACCTGAGCCATGAGCTGAGCAGAGAGGAGCCCTACCACCTACATTACACAAGGGTGGGGCAGGAGTCTCAGATCCGCGGACACCTTCTCATCTCACACGGGTTGGAGTTCAGTAGCACGGCAACCTTACCTCCCTCCCACCTGTATTACTGATGTGGGGCCACCGAGGCACCCCCGCCTGGTCTCAGAACTGCCTTTAGTATTAGTTTCAGACTACCGAGCACCTAAGGATTGGTTAGAGACTAACGTTTTTATTGCTTGTTTGATCTTGGACAAACCCATTCCATTTTATTATTGATCATGGGATTCAATGTTAAGAAACTGGAGCATGTAATGTATCCCTGCTCTGGTTGTTTACAAGTGCATGATAAACGGTATTGGTGGGGGAAGAGGGGGTGGTAGGAGCAACCGCCGTGCGGGTAAACAACTGTCTTCCAATCAAGAGACCCGAGGTGTAATATCTCAGTAGTCCATAATGTGTGATCCTGGGCATAGTACTTTCTTTCCTAGTGGTGCAGTTCTCATATCTTCCAACATGGCGATGCCTACAAATAAACTCGTGCCCAGAATTAAAGGTCTATAGAAGTTCAACAGCTGCAGTCTCGCAGGGCTGTTCCAGGCGCTCAGAGCTCTTGGGACAATGAGCTGAGACTTATGCTTAGTTAATATGTAATGCGAAAATAAGTTATATAACGTGTCTGTTTTGTTGTAAACTCTGCAGAGTGTGTCTGGGACTCCTGTTGCCCAAGTGAGTGGTACGCCTTTTATCAATTTCTGACAGATGAAAGGCTGAGTCGGTCCTAATGGACTGTGCCAATGACATGCCGATTACACCCATCTCTGCAGCACGTGCACAACTTTCTGCCAAAATGTGTTATGATTGAGACGTGTGATCTGCTGTTTACACAGGCCCGCCTCCCGCAGGTGAATCAGCGCACTGAGCTATCTGACTGGCTAGGACCCCTGCCCCGCGGCTTCTAAAGGGGTGCATCACCCCGCTGAGCTATCACACTGCAATTAACTTCTGTTACCAGAAAGGAATTGACTGCTGTGACTGTTGTTAAGGGTCGCCATACTCACATACAGCATTACTGAAAGTTTGAGCTATTGACATTACATTATTAGCTGCAATGCCAGTATCTCAAACTTTCACAACTGCGAGACCTATTGCATTGCAAATGCTTGTTTCTTTTTGTGTAAGTACTTTATAAGAGTGTATGTTTCCCAGCTGTCTCCCTCACACACTTATCTCCCTTCCTTGTTCGCTTGCTCGCCCTACCTCAGTGTCATGCTCCCCCCTGCAAGGAAAACAAAAAACCTGGGGGTGCTGCTGGACAATAAGCTCATGATGAGTGACCAAATAAGATTGGTGACCTCAGCCTGCTTTCTAGTTCTGAGAATTATAAGGGAAAATTAAGTTCTTCCTGTCTGAAAATAGCCTTAAGACAGTGATTACGGCCATTATAATGTTGCGTCTGGATTACTGCAATGGCCTCTATCTCAATGCTCAAAATAAGCACTTCAATCGGCTCCAACTTGCCCAAAACGCAGTGGCAAGATTGTTGTCAGGAACCCCCAAGTTTGTTTCCATGAGAAAGGAGCTGAGGCAACTTCACTGGCTCCCGGTGAAACAAAGAGTTCGCTTCAGGCAATCAATAGAGCTGGACCCGACTTCCTCAGGCGTAAATTCCTCTGGTATGTCCCGGGAAGTAGGCTACGCTCTTCAGGAGCTAAATACGTTCAAGTCCCCCCATTTGAAAAAGTCAACTGGGGAGGTAGGAGTTTCATTAACTGTGCCTCCAGAGCTTGGGATGAGCTTCACTTCCAGCTCAGGAGCGCCCCGGATCTCCTCTCCATCAGAAAAGGGTTGAAGACCTGGCTCTTTGCTCAGTAGGATACATTCTTTCCCCCCAGCAACCAGTGCTAGCGCCAGGACACCCGAGGGTAACAGTGCGCTCTACAAATGCAACTAACATAACGTAACATTCTTGCTTCCTTACCAGTCATGTTATCTTGCCACCCTTTGTCTGTTCCCTGCCTGCCCCGGTCTCCTATCCTCTGTTCCCCATTTTCGTACATAGCACCTCCTACCAACCCTTTGTTGTTCATATGTTTCTCCATCCCTTCCAGGCTGCTGTTGTCCATGTGCTTCCCCATCCACATCTGCACACCCTCTGTGTGCTTTCCTATCCCCCCGCATCCATTGACCGTGTGCCCCTCATTCCCTGCCCATTCGATCTCCGTTGACATCTTGCTGCCCCATTCCCTCCTACCAATGCCCCATTGTCAGCCTCCTCTCCCAGAATCCAGCCCGCCCACCCTCCATTGTCAACTTGCTTCCCCAGCCTGTCCCACTAACCCATCATTGTTGTGTGTGTCCAGCACATCTATCTACCCTCTGTTATAAACTTGCACCTCCAGTCCCTCCAGCCCAACCTCTATTGTCAGCTTGATGCCCCATTTCCCCCCACTCTCTCTCCTTATCAGCTTGCTACCTCATCCCCTCCAACCCACCCTCCATTGTTAGCTTGCGACCCCATCCCCTCCGCCCACACTCAGTTGTCAGTTTACTGCCCCATCCCCTCCTTCCCACCATCCATTGTCAGCCCCTACCGCCCACCCTCCCTCGTCAGCTTACTTCTCACCACCTCCTGTCAACCCTTTGTTGTCAGCCTACTGTCCCATCCTCCGCCCATTCTCCATTGTACGTTTACTTTCCTAGCCCACCATGCCCCTCATCCATTGTCCGTTTGCCTCCCGAGCTCCTTCCGCCCACCCTCCATTGTCTGTGTGTTTCCCCACTGTCTCTCTTGATTCCTCTGCCCAGCCGAGTCCTTTTCTACCGCCCTCTATTCCTTCATAATATCTTGTCCCCCAACCCACTCCCTCTATGTTTGTTTGAATAAAAAAAAGTACATTAGCGCTGGCAGCTTTATAGCGCTTTTTCTTTTCAAATATTTGTAGCCATGATGCACACCATGGCTAAAAATCATTTCAAGCCAATCACTCTCATAGGTATGGGAGAGAGCAGAGATTACCTTTCAAATGCAAATGCAATCATGTTCAGGCTAATTGCCTATCATTAATACTCCTTGTAACAAGCATTGGCAATGCCAATAGGCCTGGCTTCAAAGGCATGTTGTAATGTAATGTGAAGCATTAGAATTAGATAGCATGGGAATTGATATGTATTTGTGTGGAAGCGAAGAACTGTAGAATGATATTTGTGTAGGTTAAAAGGTCGGTTGACAGTTACACTGCCAAGCCAGACCTAAAAACCTATGTAAGTTAAAAACTGGGCCCCTTCCATCTGTGCTGCTGCTTGAGAAAAACGCCATACATTATTTAGTTATATAAGATATGTTAATAGCATTACAAAGTCATATGAGTGACCCTGCAAGTCCAAGCTTAGTAAGCTTGATAAATAAACAAAATGACCACTGCTGGGTGGAGGGCAAGCACTTTTTTTGTGGAAGCACACAAATTCTACCCAATCAAAACATGTAGACTAGAGGCCAGATTTATCATAGTGTAGCATTGCCCTTGCACCACGCAAGGGGGCTCAAGGACGACACAACACTAAAGCCAGACCTATCAAGCCACATAAGGTCACATTGGCTGGCCCTGTATGGCTTGATAAATCTAGAGTAACGCCAGGCAGTGCAAATCGCTGCTTTGTGTTACTCTGCTCAAGCCAGGCATTCCATGGGTGGACCGTAGGTTTTCTCATGCATCTTCCCATGGATTTTGGCACATTCCTAGATTTACCATTAGTGGTAGACCTAAGAATGTGTCAAAATGCTACGCCTCCCCATGGGAGGTGTAACAAAGAGAAATATAATTATTTCTCCTACTTTTTTCCTTTTTCTACATGTGCTGCATAGAAAGAGAACAATGCCTCTGAGGAATGTTTTTGTGCAGGAATGTACCCCTTCCTGCACAAAAACAATCCCACCTGCAATGCAGGCACACTTGCAATATGAAGCAAGGGTGCCTGCATTGGTGCTAGGCAGCCAAAAGTGAACCAGCGCAAGGAAAGAACAGGAATGTGCAGTATAATGCTAAATTCCTGCCCTTTCCCTTTCATGCAGGGCAGCGCAGCAAGGTAGAGTGTTGCGTTGTGCTGTGTGAATGTTTGATAAATATGGCCCCACGTTCCCAACATGTGGGCGGAGCCAAATCACCTTCTTATGGTGACACATAATTATCTGGCAACAGTTGTTCTATCAAGCCAGACCATAAAAACAAACCAAAATTCTTTACCAGAGCAGTGCAGGCAGCAACTGAAAGGAAACAAATACAATGTGCCGGCACACCCAGTGCTGTCTGCCTCAAGTGCCTCTAACATCCAGACTACTATAGAATCGTATTGTCTACAGACTCCAGTTGACACTGGGGACTGTATTGCACATACGGTGTTATCCAGCTTTACCCATCCATCTTTCGAGGACTCTTGTATATTGGCCAATAGTGTATCATCGGGCTCTCCGCTGGACCCATTGCCACATAAGTTTTGGAAGTTGTTCCAAACGGAGCTCTTCCCTTTCTTATACTCAATCTGCTGTCAGTCTCTTAGCACTGCCACTGTTCCTGACAGTTGGAAATTGGCGGTGGTATCCCCTTTATTAAAGAAAGCCACACTGGATCCCCTCTGCACCACGAACTACAGACCCATTTCTTTACTGCCTTTCCCAATTAAGATTTTGGAAAAATATGTTACTAAGTCTCTTTCAAGTTTTAATGAGGCGAAGTTTGTCTAGATGTGGCCCAATTCGGCTTCCGGCCAGCCCACGGCATGGAATCAGCACTGGTGGTTGTCCTGGATGACCTACGTTCGCGTGTCGACAGTGGTCATGCAGCATTTTTGGTGCTGCTCGACATGTCGGCCGCGTTCGACACGGTGAGCCTCTCTACTCTGATCAGAAGGTTGGAAGACAATGGAGTGGTCGGTGCAGCGCGGGACTGGCTGGTCTCTTATATCCACAATAGACATCAAGTAGTGAGTCTGCCTCCATTTAGGTCTGGTATTAGAATGGTAGGGCATGGCGTTCCTCAGGGGTCAGCAATCAGTCCCATTTTATTTAACCTTTACCTCTGCCCCCTGATCAGGTTGATTAAATCCTTTTGATTAAATCCTTTGGTATTACCGTAATAAACTATGCCGATGACACACAACTTATCTTCTCTTTTGAAGGTAAGGATGCTGTCTCTACAGAGACCTTTCATCGTTGTATGCTAGCCACTGCGGACTGGTTGAGGGAAAATTCCCTTCAGTTTAATGGATCAAAGATAGAGGTGCTACACTGTTCACAAGACAAAATTCCACGCCCTCTGCCGGTCGATTTCTGGCCTCCCGCTACCACGGCCTTTATTAAATCAGCGGACGCTGCTCGTAATTTGGGTGTTATTTTTGGCCCACATCTGTAGCTGGACGCTTTTGTGAATAAGACCATTTGCACTTGCATGATGCTGATAAGAATGCTGCGCAAAATTCTCCCCCTGTTACCTGTGTCGGCCAGACCTGAGGTAGTGTGTAGCATCATACTCAGTAGGCTTGACTATTGTAACGCACTGCTCCTTGGTGGCCCTAGTCTCTGATTAGACAATTGCAGCAGGTCCAGAACATGGCAGCCAAGCTGGCCCTTTCGCGGGTGCGTTCTGCCTCGTCATCTCTGGCACTCAGGGACCTCCATTGGCTGCCTATATATCAGCGGATCTGCTTCAAGGCTTCTTGCATTGTCTTCAGAGCACTTCATGGTATGGGGCCCATTGCCCTTCAGAATTTATTTAACTGGTATTCGGCAGCCAGACTTTTACGCTCTTCTTCTGCATATCTGGTGGTTGTTCCCCGAATCCTGAGGACACGGATGGGAGGCCGTTCCTTTGGTTTTACTGCTGCTAAACTATGGAACTCTATTCCACTCTCTTTAAGGAATTTGAACAAATTGTCCCTTTTTAAAAAGGGCCTGAAGTCCCATCTCTTTCCTAGGGCTGCCTGATCCTCTCTGCATGTGATGTGATTTGAGTCAAAGCGCCAGGATACCCTCTGGGTGACAGCATGCGCTATATAAGTACGTCTTAAATTACATTACATTACATTAAATGGGCTGGTACACACTGGTACTAAGTACGCTTGAGTACCAGAATTTCTCCTTGGCCAAAGAGAGTACTGGTACTCATGGGGCAGCAGGACAAGCTCAGTGAATTGGGTATGTACAAAAAGAAACGCAACATAGAGCTAACAATGAGTTGGTCCATTTTTGTGCAGCACTCTCTAATGCTAATTTACCCTTACAATGTGCTAATTCAGCAGCGGGCCGTATACATTAATTCAGAGCTGGCAGGGAGTTTAGGAGAGGTGTGAGTCACACTGTGAATATTGACACAGTGTCTCCCCAGACTCTGTGGAGTCAACAGCACTGTAGCTGTGTGACCAGGACCTGCTAACAAGCATATCCCGTGACAAGCGGGAAATCTTAGTGAAGACTTCCCGCTGGTACAGCAGAGTACACCAGCACTTGTTTGAAACCAGATTGAGGAGGAGGGTGGCGATAGTGACGCTGAGGCAGAGCGGATGGGAATCAAGGTTTAGCAATTAGGGATGTCAGCAAATGTAAGCATTTCTAGAATAAATGTATTGAAATGCCCTGTGCACATGCATTAGTGCTTGTATGCCACTATGCGTGTTCTTGCATGCGTGAGTGTTGTCTGCAGCGTCCAACGTGGCAGATATATTGATGCAGGCCCAACAAGCCCCGCAATTCCACACGCCGCCCATGAAGTGCATGCAAAAGGATTCGCTAGTAGCAAGTGCTAGGCCACTCTCTCTCCAGTGCGAATCTGCTTTTTCCACAGTTGTTCAACACAATTGTATTTTCTTTTTTAGAGGTTGTTTTCGCTTGAGTTAATGAAAGGGCTGTGGGAGTGGTAGAGGTGGGTGAACCAACAAATTAACAGGGAGAGCCCAGTCAGAGCCAAACCAGGACGTCTGGCTTGGCCTTAAAAGCCCATGCATAAGTTGAGTCTTGAAAACATTAATGTTGAAATAAAAGTCCAACCTTAAATATGTGGAAGCACTTCACCTTGGTGCATAAGCGTATATCACAGCATTGAGAAGTGTTTATTAAAAGTGGTAGTGAAGTTAGAAACATTTGAGTGACGCCATTGTCATTAGTGAACTAGGAAGCAAGTCACTTTTCAGGAGTACATTATACCTGGCCTATGTTCTTCTAATGAATGAAGCAACATTATAATGTATTAAATCTAACACAAGATGTAATTGTAAAGCACAAATCCTTAACTTGTGTATTTCAAAACACTATCATATGTGTTAATGAAGAAAAAGGCGGCTTGGTGAGATAAAATATTTGCCTACGATCACACATTTTGGTCAAGTGGGGTAGCCAGGATTGATCCCAGAATTTCTGCTTTCACTTTGTACAACCCAGCATCTAGATGGCTATATCTTTCTTTCTCTCCTGTATTGCAACAAAGGTCACTATTTTGTCTTTATTCTTTGCATGTGAGATTACAGTTTGGTTGGCAGGCAGATGCAACATCAAAGTTCAGTTCATTTTGGGCTTGAGGGTGCAAGAGGACCTGGAACTGAGCCAGAGCAAGGCATCCTGGCTCAAGCTTTCAGAAGCTTGCCCACCTCCAGAAAGAGAGAATCAGACCTTACAGCAGAGGCAAAGCTGTGCCATCTAGGAACAGCTCAGTGATGTCGGCAAGGTAGCAATAAGACAGGAGGGTTAACCATAGTTAAAGGTTTCCCAAAAATGTTAAGGAAAATAGCTTGTGCAAGTCATATGTGATTTAAGTTTTGTACGAGAAGACCACTTTAATATTAAAAGTATCCTTTTGTACGTATAAGGACAAAAGGAATGTTCAAAATATGACTGAAATACTTTAGTATCATTATGTACATCTGCACACCAACACACCTGCCAACTTGAAGAACAATCTCACTGTTTGAGGAGGGTGTGGGGCCTCGAAGGAGGGAGCCTCGTGCCAAGAAGTACTTACGAGGCACTTTTTAACTGAATACGCACTCAAGCCCACTCAAACCCCCCCCCAAATGCTTGCTGAGGGTGGTGCCGAAGTCCTGGGGTGTTTTCACACCCCTCAATGTGCGTCAGCAGTTCAAAGCTTCGGAAGACGAGCTGGAAAACCACTATTTACAGTGGTTTTGAGGTAATTTTTCCTTCTCCACCGTGTCGAACAGGCCGGCATCCAGGGCCTGGCGCTGGCATGGGTCAAATCCTTCCTCACTGGGAGATCTCAGACCCTATCCTTGGTACATTCAGGGCTCCCAGGGAGCACCTGCCCTGTGGGGTCCCCCAGGGCTCCTCCCTATCCCCTCTTCTCTTTAATCTCTATCTTCGCCCCCTTCTTTTTTCTCTGAGGCAGTGGGACGTCACCGTCTTTAATTACGCGGACGACCTGCAACTCATCTTTTCTTTAAACTCCCCCTCTGTTATTCCCAATTTCCAGGCAGTTATGTCCCATATCTTTCAGTGGATGTGCCAGAACCAGCTTAAATTGAACCCAGGAAAGACGGAGCTCCTCCTGCCTGGTAAGAGCGCCGTCCATTGGGGTCCACATTTCTGGCCGGCAGAGCTTGGCTCCCCTCCTATCCCGGTGGCCTCGGTGAAAAGCCTCGGGGTCACCATTGACGCTGGGCTTTCTCTCGGGCCGCAGGTGGGGACGGTGGTCTCCTCCTGCATGTTCCAACTGCGCAGGATTAGGAAGGTGGCTTACCTCCTCACCCCCGATGCTCTGCTGCAAGTTATCATGGCCCTCGTTCTCTCCCGCCTGGATTTTTCGAATTCCATCTATCATGGTTTACCTAAATGTTCCATCTATAGGCTGCAAATCATTCAAAACCAGGCGGCGAGACTGGCCCTCGGGATACCGAAATGGCAGTCTGCCAAACCCCTCCTCATCAAATTGCACTGGCTCCCTGTCAGCCTAAGGCTGCCTTCAAGCTTGGCTGCCTTATTTTTAAGTCTCTCTCTGGCTCCTGCCCTGCTTTTTTGAAATCCCTCATTCGGTCCTATTGTCCTTCACGTAACCTCAGATCATCTCACTTACACCTCCTGGTTGTCCCCCCTATTAAACTCGGTAGATCCGGTGGTCGGAGATTCGCCTACCTTGGCCCCAAACTTTGGAACTCCCTTCCTCCCCCAGTTAGGCTCTCTAACACTCTCATCCAATTCCGTAAATCACTAAAAACCTGGCTCCTCCCACAATCTAGTTAATAGTCTCTCTGTTCTCTTCAGCACCCAACCAGCGCCATGAAACTCACGGTGACAGTGCGCTTTATAAGCACCCCCTTAACATAACATAACATAACAATCGTGTTATATCAGCTTCCACCGGGAGAACGTGTGATGAGAGCTGATATTGTGTGTCATACAGTGGCACCGTGTGAGTTGGCAGGTATGCACCAACAAATCTCAATCAAATTAAATGTGGGCCCCTGACCGTGTCCCTTATCACTCCTTGTAGCCCTGCTCCTGGGTCCCCACCCCCAAACTCCATGCCCCTGGTCCACTTCTCAATTTGGTGAGTACCGGCACTTATTTTTTCCCATTTAAAGTACTGGGCACACCTCTTGCTGAGCTCATCCTCTGGGCTGGTGAAAAATTACGGACAAATGGCATCTGAAATTGAACACTCACGCCTTCACAGACAAGGCACACAAAATCAGGACAGTCTGTGGAAAATACGGACAGGTGGGCACCCTACGAGTCGTTACTCACCTTGCTGTGAGCGACCACTTTAAGTGCGAAGGTCGCAAGATACAGGGAGTTCATAACAAAACTTAGTTGATTACGGGATTCTTCTAAAAAATCTTCTAGCCCGTCATACCAGAGTCTCTTGACATCACACCAGACCATTCCTGAGGAAAAAAGAAACAGGAGATCATGTAACTTCATTTTCAATTGCTGGTTCGCCATATCTACTACATTTAATGGTAGCTGTAGTGATCTGCTGGACACGGTTTAGTGTTCCAGCATATACCCTATGTAACCAGCTACTTCCTGAGGGTTGGCCTCTACACCCACCCCACACCCATCCATCACAGGTGTCACCGGTCAGGTGACACTGGTAATAAAATGGGCCAGGCACATGCGCCTTGGGCAAGTTCCAGCAATTATACCAATGTGTCTGTGTGCTTTATTTACAAGTATGTGGGCCTATAGCCCACTACTACCTTATAGCATCGAACTAAAACGTTTGGGAACCACACACTTGAAAAGGAACAATTTCTATAAAGAAATGTAAACATAGAGCAAACTGAACTCCCTAGGTATTTTTTTTACCCTAAATACCACACTTGCCCACAGTTCTCCAGGCACTGGCATTCTGCCTGGTTCACCCCACTTCTACTTCCCTTTATACAGCAAAAGTAATAATAATATGATTGTTTATATAACTAGATACCTCTCTTCTTCTGTTTCTTAGTTCTGCATATAAAAGATGCTATTGTTACCCAACTGAAGCTCTCAAAGAATCGATCTCGGAAACACCGAAACGTCCAGCAGCATGCCTTCAGCTAGCAGTGCTGCCCTCCCAGGTCAGGGCAGAACATTATTTCAATCTGATCCTTGTGTTCCAGCAACCATTCCGCTAACCCTACAGCCCAAATTCAAGCATTCCAACTCCTCCCATTCGGAAGTTGAACATCTGGCACGCCATTGCTTCTTTCCTCCTCTCAACGACACATCTACAACCTCAATACATTTTACTGGGGACTGCAAATTCTCTTCAACCCAGTACCCATAGAGGCTTGGTAAGTTTTCATCTTTTATCAGAGATGGGATGTTCTGATCTGTGTGATGGTGATTGTGCGTAAAAATCAATGTCATCCCAGACTGGAGACATGCGGAGGTGGTGGTGTTTCACAAACCCGGTCGGCCCCTGAGCAGTATGCCTCGTACCGCCCAATCTCCCTCTTAAATGTTGAGGCCAAAGTCTTGGCCAAGGCGTTGGCCAATAGCTTATTGCCGTATATCACTGAACTCATACACCCTGATCAGGCGGGCTTTATGCCCCAATGGGCGACAAGGCACAATATCAGGTGGGCCCATGTCGCGGTAGCGGCGATCCGATCCGATCCACCGGGATACAGGCGGCGCTTTTCCTGGCCGATATGGACAGGGCATTTGATTAGCTCAGTTGGACATACCTGTTCTCGCTCCTGCCGCGGCTGAATCTGGGGCCTGTATTCATGTCCTATGTGAGGTTGCTAAATACAGACTTGATGGCTTCTGTTAGGGTAGCGGGGGCGTCGTCCTCGCGTTTTGCCATAGGGAGGGGCACCAGGGAGGGCTGCCCCCTCTCGCCCTACCTCTTTGCCTTGGCCATGGAGCCATTAGCGGCATGGGTCCGTGTGGATGCACAGATGAGGGGTTTCGAGTGGGAGCGAGGCCTGTCAGATCGTATTGCGCTATATGCGGACGACGTTCTGTTCTTTTTAACGGATCTTGACAGGTCGGGCCCAGTCTCCTTCGCATCCTCCAAATCTTTGGCGAGACTTCGGGCCTATATATAAACCCGCGCAAATCTACACTTTGGGTGTTGGGGAGTGGCCCGGCAGTTGGAGACTGGGCATCGAAGCTCCAGAGTGCAGTTGGGGGCATTCAATATCTAGGGGTGTTCTTGTCCGAGATTCCTGCTGTCTCATGGGAACAAAATGTGGTGCCGGTCTGGGAAAGAACCCGGACGGATATCAGAACATGGACCCGCATGCCACTGACCATTTATGGTAGATCGGCCATATTTAAAATGGTGGCCCTGCCCCGCCTGCTTTACCAGCTGCAAAATCATCCATATTCTATCTCGCCTTCCTGGTTTAAACAAGTAGATTCAGTTCTGGGACAATTTCTGTGGGTGGGTGGTTCGGTTCGGGTAGCGCTGCGCACGTGCTTTCGGTCAACGTTCTGTGGGGGTTTGGCGACTTCTCATGTCCTCTCCTACTACCAAGCGTCGCCTCTCTTAGTCTTGAATGAGTGGTGGTATGGGGAGTGGGGCGACCCGGCCTATGCACTGGAGCGGTTCCTGATGGAGCCCCACACGCTGCACACACTGTTGTACGCGGCAAGTCGGCGCAAGGCACTACCGCTGGTGACGCAGGTTGTCTTTGAGGTTTGGAGGCGAGCCCTGCGGCGGATGGGATGGTGGCAAACTCTGACTGAAGAAACTCTGCTTTGGCATAATGGTCGTTTGCCCGATCTGGCGGCCCTTCCAGGATTTGCGGGGTTGGACTACATTGGAATTTCTAAATTGGGAGATGTCATGACGGGGACGACGCTCAAGTCGTTTCAGGATCTAAGAACGGAATATGATATGCCCCGCACTCAATTCTTCCGCTATCTACAATATCGACACGCTCTGGCCCCCTACCTAGAGGGGTTGACCTCTCTTCCCGAATTTAGCCCGTTGGAGGCCCGGGTTTTCATGGGGGACATCGAGAATAAAAAAATATCACGCATATACCAATCCCTAGTCATACACTGTTCCTCGGATGTGCAGAAATGAAAAGAGACCTGGGAGGCAGACGTTGGGGCGTTGGAGGAGGAGGATTGGAATGAGGCACTGGCAGGTCCCAGGGGCGCGGCCATTTCGGTCCGCCTAAAAATAATCCAGTTCAAATACCTGCATAGGGTATATTTTACTCTGCGGCGGCTGTGGCGGGCGGGCCTCATTGCGTCCCCAGAATGTACTAGGTGTGGATGTGAGGAGGGCACTTTCTTCCATACGGTGTGGAGTTGTGGACGCTTAGACAGGTTCTGGAGTGGAGTATGGAATGGACTGGATGAGGCGCTTGGCTGGGTGCTCCCGCGTACACCACGACTGGGACTATTGCATGTGTTAGATGGAGTGGGGGGCAACCTTTATAAGAGATATTTATTGTTGCTAGGACTCACGGTTGTCAAACGGGACATTGCGAGGGCGTGGAAGGACCCGAGGGCCCCGTCACTTGTAGCGTGGAAGAGGGGACTAGATTTTTGTATGGGGATGGAGAAGCCTATATTTCAGGCTCGAGTGGGGGGGAGGGAGGGAGGATCGTTACTAGCAATGATTATATTGTTCTCATTGTTCCAAATGTAAAAGTCAAGATGGATTGCATTGTTCTATATATATAGCTATGTCTGGCTGATACCTCTGGGGTACAGAGCTCTGTGATTTCTGTGTAATCTGTCAATAAACACAGTTTTCACCCAAAAAAAAATCAATGAGATTTCCATCCAATCGCAGAGGTACCCTGGGGGTCAGGGACACCTGTTTGCTTCAAGCTTACTTAGGCTATGAGTAGTGCATTATTAACTTGATTCTATCGGGGATTCAGCCATATTGCAAGCCTACCATAAGGTCTCTGAATTCGGGTAGGCGTGGCTCGTCTGTCAGTGACAGACCCACATAACCAGCCTCTCTGCTCATCAGATGGGCCTGTGCTAGCCCCACTCTAGTAGCCTCTGTGCACCTTATGTCACCTAGTCCTAATAATGCATTACCAGCATCTATATGCACCACATTACCAATTCCACTGAACCTATGCCCCCACACTAGTAGTCCCACAAATTCCGCTAAATACTCACCAAACTCCTTAAGTTTTACCATCCACCGGGCACTCAGTTACCACTAACACCTGGCTTCCTCCCCTCTTCCACTTCCTCACACTCCAAACATGGCTCCACAGGGGGGCCTAAGACAGGTGAGTCTTTTCTGCAGCAGCTCTAGCATGTAGCATACCTGAAGGTCATGAGGCCTGAATGAGTAGACCTGAAACATCCCAAACATCAGTTGCCACGAGTGAGGTTGTAGGTGGCTGAAAGGAGTGACTAGTGTAGCCAGGCTAGTGGGTGTGTATCCAGTGCACCCTTAACACAGATGCGGATACCTTCCAGAAAGCAATGATCTGGCTTACAACACACTGAGGCAATAGTTTCTCCATCATATGGGATGAAGATATCAACAGCAGAATTTTCAGAATCTCCTTTTCAGTGTTTGCATTATTTATCCTGCCTATTCTCGAATGGTTCTAAGAACATGAAGTTACTGCTTATCTAAAGATCGCAATATTTCCCCGTACACGTTCAGCCATTATTCACTATTGGTGCAATAAAAAATGGTGCCCGCTAAGGACCTGTGGTGGCAGCTGTGGTAAGTAAAATGGTTCTAAATGAATGTTGTATGCGTGCTTGCGGGTGAGAATGTGTTTAGGTGGGAAAGAGCATGCATGTGAGTGAGAAAATGTGTCTGTATGTGTAAACAAGTGTGTGTGAGTGAAGAGAATGAGAGTCAAGTGACTGGTAGTGAGGGAGATTGTGTGAGATTGAGGGACAGATTTACTATTCTTTTTCTTAAACATCTTTTTATTACCATTGCTCAAGGTCTCATACAAAACACGGCAGTGTTCCAATGGCTTACAGAATAACCTCATTACATTGTACATTCGAGGACAGAATCTGTAGCTACAAGGGCCGGTAGCAACAACAATCCCCCCTATCCCACCCCACCTTGCACGTCCCGATACCTGCGCCAAGCCCCCTAAACCCTCCTCCATTTCTTAATACAACCTCTGGATTTATATATTGTTTCCTCCGCCCTCTGGCACCAGTCCAGGTCCCTTAGCGACTGGTCCCACTGTGGGGGCGCCTGCGACCCCCAGTTACTGGCTACATTCCGTTTAGCCACCCCTGCAGCCATCGCAAGCTAAATCTCGTTGTACCTGGACCAATCCGTGGCACCTTTAAACATTAGCAATACCCACCTTGGATCCACCGGTATCGGTGACCCCACCACTGTCGCCATTGTTTGTGCAACACTAGTCCAGAAGGGCACTATGTATGGACATTTCCACAGTATGTAGAAGAAGGTACCCTCCCCCTGGCATCCCACTCACACATAGGAGTGACAGGCTTCTCTCCCACGAGAACAGGTGGACATGCGGGTTTTAAGTTGCACTAGGCGGAACCTGATTCGAATCGCAATTTTGCGGGGGCTTTGCAAGGCATCTTGCCAATCCTCATCCTCCAGGCTACCAATGTCACCCTCCCATCTTGCGCGCAGGGACACCAGAGGGTCAGGCATGTTGTTAATGAGCTTGCGATAGATGGTAGAGGTGGGTTTCTCTGAAATAGGGTCAAGTAGGAGCCTCTCCTCTAACGGGAAGTATTCTGGGAGAGAAACGTCCGTGTGAGATTTACTATTCTTTGACACAAGGCAACACCAGACCAAAGTTCCTGCACAGTATTGCATCAGAGAGCGAATCAAAAAATATGCCATATCTAATAAGATATGGCATATTTGTTCTTCCCCAGTACCCTGGTGCACCTTTGGCATCCATGTGCCAACCACATAACCTTGTGCCAGAGTACAGGGTGTATGTATTCTCTGAAGCATTGGTTTTGTACTGGAAGGAGTCCCTTCCAATGCAAACTCTATGCTTTAAGGCATTTCTCTCATTGAATGTGTGTTGTACAATACAGTGCACATGCAAAGTTTGAAAAACGAAAAAGAATTAAAAGATTTCACCTTGTTGAGCCTGTCTTGTGGAGGTATAAGATTTTGGTGCAAAGTCCTGTCTACCAATGTTTGTAGATAAGGATTTGCATCAAAACCCTTGGGTGGTTGCATGGGAACTCCCATGTACCATCCATGGAAAATCCCCTTGATACAAAATAATGCAAAGTAGGGCATCGCTCAACTTTGCGTTACTTTGTGATACAATCCAACTCCTTCCTGGAAAAAGTCAGGATCAGGAGTGTAACAATATCACTTCCTGTAATGTAACTGATGTCAAACTGTTTGTGATGTAACTTTTGCTACCCTTGGCATTTTGGTGAATTGACACCCATGATTTCAACAAGCATCAGAACACTGAGTATGTGGGTGTAGGTGTGAATTGAAGGGTGGGTATTTGTCTAAGGTAGGTGTCTCCAAATGGTTGATTGTAATCTACTAGTAGCTTGCAGCATGCCTCTGAGTTGCTCACACATAATTGTCTATTAGATGAATTGAGAATATGTAGCTGCCATTCTGCTAAGTCAGCACTTTTAAATATTGCATCCTTTTCGGTGAGGCCTTGGAAAATCTTAGAGCAGGGCACCCTCTTCTGAAATTATTCTTTATTTTCTTTTTCTCTTTTCTTTCTATACTCCATATCCTTTGCTCTTTTGAATTCTACATTGTTTGTTGTGTGTTGTGCTCTATACCTTTCCTTCATCATCATTTTTTTGTACCCTCTTTCTTGGTTTGCCTCTTTCTCCTTTTTCCATCATTTTTCGTGTCTTTCTTTTTCTTCGTCTCCCTCTGCTTTTCCTTCTTTCTCTTCTTTTTCATTTTTCTCCTTTTTTTTCTTTCTTGCTAATTATTATTATTTTTCTTTCTCGTCTTTCTGTGGTTTCTTTTTTTTTGCTCCTTTTTTATACTTTAACTTTTTTACATTTTACTTTTTTTCTTACTCATTTGTTCTTTTTCTACTTTCTTTTCTTAGGGCCCAATTCCTATCTCATTTGGAAATTATTCAGACCGAATCGGTTCCGGAATGCTTTCTGGACAACTCGGATCAGGGGAGTCCGACCGAGCGAGTACGATGTATCCAGATGCTTCCAGATACAATTCGGTCAGGCTCCCATTGACTTCAATGGGAGCCTGTGTTCCGAACGAGAACACAGGCTCCCACTGAAGAAAAGGGTGGTTGGGTAAAATCGTGCACCCCTGTGGCGGGCACCCCCATGGTGCCTGCCACACTGTGCATTGTTGGAAAGTGGGGTCTCCTGGGTAACCCCGCAGGACTGATTCGGAAGGCCCTGGGTGAAGGGGGGCCTGCTATGGGCCCCCAAAGACAGATTCCAGCAGCTGATTCATTCCAGAGAAACTAATTCAGAACGGCTGTCCGAATCGATCATCGCACTCGCTCGTTCGGAAACCGAGCCAATAGAGCTGTACGATTCGGCCGCGAAAGACGCAACCTCTCCGAATGCGTTTCAGTACTGATTCGGACAGCCCAACTGGTTTCCAGACATCGTACTTGCTCGTTCGGAAGTGTGTCCGATTCGGTCGGAAACAAGAGCTCCAGATCGTATTCGGCAAACTCAAACAGATTCAGAGCCCTACCGTACGACATCAGAATTGACCCCTTAATTGCTTTCTTTGTTGCTTCCTTGTCTTTCATGCACTGCATTCTGTTTTTTCTTTTTGCACAACGTTCCTTTCTTTCTTTTACTTCTTGCTTTCATTCTTTCTTCTTATCATTCATTTTTCTTTTTTGATCATGTTTCTTC
Source organism: Lissotriton helveticus (assembly GCF_964261635.1). Taxonomy (NCBI): domain Eukaryota; kingdom Metazoa; phylum Chordata; class Amphibia; order Caudata; family Salamandridae; genus Lissotriton; species Lissotriton helveticus. Next base: position 603,947,552 of record NC_136072.1, on the reverse strand, counting down.
CATTCTGCTTCTTTCTCTTTCTTTTTTTTCATTTTCTGCTGCTTTTTCTTTCTTTCCATTCTATTTTCTTTCGTTTATTCCCACTTTGGTAATTTCTCTTTTTTCTGTTTCAGTCTTCCCTTTTCTACTTCTTCCTTTTTTTTGATTTCTTCAGATTTCTTTCTTTATCTTTTTACTGATCTTTCTTCATTTCTTTTATCAGCTTCTTTTCTTTTCTTCATTTCTTTTAACTCCCTTCTCCCCTCCTTCCTTTCTTTGCTAGTCCCTTTTTTCATTTTCAGTCATCATATTGTACCTTAGTCATTTCTTCTGCTTCCTCTCCATTTCTGTCCCTTCCTTCCTTTCCCCATTATTCTCTCTTTCATTTCTTTCTTCCTTTCACCTCTTCCCTCTTTTCTTGAGGTGTGCTTAGCTTTCTTAGAGAAATATCTCCATTTAATAATTTATATAGCATTGCTTACTGACTAGTATTAGATGTGAGGTGACTACATATATATATTTACTTGTAAAGAGCTATGATGGCAACACACACCTTTTAAAATGGATTGTAATAAGTGGTACTATTTAAGGATTGCGGCTATATGTTAAACATAATGTTTTAATTTGCTCATTTGTGGACATCAATCAATAGACCTCAAGACAATTACCCATAAAGTGAAAATGTTCAGAGACCTGGCTCTCACAATTGAGAGCAGGGGCATCCTATGTGCTGCATGACAGTGAGACCACAAACCCCTAAGACACACTCACCTCGCAGACGTGATTCATAAACCAGATGTGTGGCGCAGCGGCCAGGGTGCCTGACTCCGGATCACTGGGTTCACGGTTCGATCCCCAGTACCGGCGGCAGGTTAGCCCAGCACCATGTGACTCTGGGCAATAGCTCGATTAATCTTCCCGATGGCCCCCAGCGCCGAGACACCTCTCCGAAGGTAGCTGTGCACTTTACAAATGCTGGTATTTTATTTCATTTCAGTAAATGGTCATTTGGGACCCCACAGATAAGCCTTTTCTGGTACATCTATAGTGACACTGCTGTATACTCACCGGAGCATAACTAGGGATACTCGAGTGGTGATGTTTAAGTTCTGTACTGTTTTCAAATAATTTTGTTGTGCAGTAGCTCAGTAAGATTTTCAGTGATCAGAAGTAGCTCCCACTCTAAGAAAGGTTGGAGACCCCTAAAATGTTTTTTCCAGTTTGTGTGGACAGGAATTAACTGGATATGGATAAGACTGCTCCGTTGAAAACAGCTTGAGGCTAGATTTTGGAGCAGGTGGGTAGTTCATGAGGCTATGGATTTTGCATAAGGGGTGGGGTCGTTGTCTCGTTGGCCCTAATATGGGGGCTAGAGGGGCAGTTCCCTAAAATATAGGGAGAACTAGATTCTTGTTTCCCATTATTCTGTTAGCATTCGTTCCAGGGAATGTCTCTCAAGCAAGCAGCAGAGATATAACTATTTGGATAGTAGATAGTTTGGGCTCTTATAGGCGTGTGATTCTAAAACCGAAATGTTTGTGTAGGGGTAAGAATAGGCCAAATGGGTTTTGCAAGAGGTTTTTTGAAAAAAACTTCTACCGTTCTTTATGTGGGGACTTTACAACCATATTGAACTTTTTAAGGTCTCTTAATGTCTTGGATGAAGACTGACTTCAGTCCCCATACTTCATTTTTACAGGAAAATTGCATCAATCGGGAACCAAGTTTGTGATGTTTCATTATCTTTTACACTCCAAAATATTTAGCCCACTATATTTTAAAAGACAGCTGCAAACAGCACATTCTAGGCTGCGCGAGCCTTATTGTTTTTAGGGCTCGGCCTACGTCACCACGAAGTGGGGCGGAGCTCCGAGCTCCTATTGTTAAAGAAAAAAAAAAAAAAGTTTCTTTAGGGCTCGGGCCAGAAACATTCCTTAGTGTGCGAGCTTTTTTTATGGCATCTGCATAGTGATTTGTCTTCGCTGTGCTGTCTTTTTAGTAGCCTTGACGGGATAGGCTATATGTAATTTTCGTCCGCCATTGTTGGCATTTTCTGTGTGGTTACGCGCACGGCAGTCCATTAATTTTAATTAGGAGCTGTCAGGGTGCTCCTCCAAATGCAATCCAGATGGTGGGAGCGCGTTCACCATTCAGCATTGCATTGCATGTATCAGGCGCGCGTTCGTCTGCAGCGTGTAATGTCTTTTTGTTAGGCGCGCCCAGGCCCGTGCACGGCACACTCACCCACACCCCGACTCTGTTACATTTTAGTAATGTGCATTAACGTTTCACTGTTGAAGCAGAGACACGCTGCTTTACTGCAGGGATACTAGAGTACAGGGTACGGTAACAGAAGCAGCTCTGAATAAAGCCAACTTAATACCCAATGTAATATCGGTCAAGTGGAAGTAGATACTGGTTGGGGGATGTGAAAAAGCTGTTGTGCTGAAATAAGTAATAATAAAAGCGTGCAGCGGGTAAACAGCAAGTTATTTAAAATTCTTTTGATGCTGAAACTTTAGTTTGTTCCGGAGGCGCTCAGTGGGAAGGTTAACCGATGACATGATGGCAATTAGCAAAGCTAATTTCCGAGGTGGCAATGTGTGTATTTCTAAATTAGGTGCTCCAGGCACGGGACGTAGGGAAATTGTTCGTGCTGAAGTTTGCAAAAGGCAGAGGGCGAGTCACTGAAACCCATAGGAAAACGTCATCGACTGCCCATTCACGGCAATGATTGTTGCATGAAGGCAACGTGGACGATAGGTATGTGTGACATTTTCATAATTTTTTAGTAATTTTGAGTGACATTTCAATGACCATGAGTGACACTTTCTCACCAGCAAAATAAATCAATGAAGAAGAGGGAAACATAAAAATACCATAATGTAACCCACTTCAACAATGAGAAAAAGATGATTTTAAAGCTGCTTCAAAGCACCAGATATTGAAGGACAATAATCTAGTGCCCCTTGCAATCAGGTCGTACTGTTAAACTGGGCTGGACGCCCCGTGCTGGAGAGATCGTTGTTGTATTCGGCGCACAGCGACGCCCATGGCGCTATAGTCCGGCAAATTGCATGTAGTGCTAGTCCACTAGCACGGCACACTCACCCACACCCCGACTCTGTTACATTTTAGTAATGTGCATTAACGTTTCACTGTTGAAGCAGAGACACGCTGCTTTACTGCAGGGATACTAGAGTACAGGGTACGGTAACGGAAGCAGCTCTGAATAAAGCCAACTTAATACCCAATGTAATATCGGTCAAGTGGAACTAGATACTGGTTGGGGGATGTGAAAAAGCTGTTGTGCTGAAATAAGTAATAATAAAAGCGTGCAGCGGGTAAACAGCAAGCTATTTAAAATCCTTTTGATGCTGAAACTTTTGTTTGTTCCGGAGGCGCTCAGTGGGAAGGTTAACCGATGACATGATGGCAATTAGCAAAGCTAATTTCCGAGGTGGCAATGTGTGTATTTCTAAATTAGGTGCTCCAGGCACGGGACGTAGGGAGATTGTTTGTGCTGAAGTTTGCAAAAGGCAGAGCGCGAGTCACTGAAACCCATAGGAAAACGTCATCGACTGCCCATTCACCGCAATGATTGTTGCGTGAAGGCAACGTGGAGGATAATGTTAATGACGTTTTGCAGGGATTGACAGTTCAAACTTCTTGAAACCCTTTCTCCCCTGTCCCACGGTGTGAACCCCGACGTTCCCCCCAATAGTAGTCACTTACTGCGGCCCCGGCAAAGAGTGTAAAGGTAACGCGGGTCTTGTCAGTCAAGCCTGACTAACTACACGGTCGTCCAGCGGCCACGGCGGTGAGCAGCACAGGGTAACTGTGGTAACGGAGTAATGGCCCCACTGGCACACATGTCATGGCCCCTCCCCGGGTGTTTAATCGGTAGAGTCAGTGAGTTTGGTCGACAGCCTGGCGTGCGGCACCGCGGTCGGGCCGGGAATTAATTAATTAATGGAGCTAGGCTGGCCGGCGGCTGAGGCCGCAAAGGTAACATTGTAGCACTGCCGCCAGCACTCTCAGTGACTCACTTGGCCTGAGCTGGGGAGAACGAGAATTTAACTATTTATGAGCCACACTGCCACAGCTGCTTGAGGCAAGTCTGGTACAGCAGAGGCAGCATGCTAGCACCAGTGCGGTAGCCTGGCTGTTTCAGTGGCATTTAAAATGTGTGACAAAGCATTTCAGTGCGATGATGCAGAACACTGCACCGAAATGCGTTAGTGTCACACGTGATGTGTGATACTTGGCAGGACTGTGCAATGCCAAGTCAACGGCAGATTGTGCGCTACACAAATGGCAAATCAAAAAATACATAAGAGCAGAGCGCGAGGGCACCAGCTTTTCATGCAAGGTGTCGGGTGGAGACGGAGTTTTCACTGTACTTATCATCTGCACAGCTGTATCACTCACTGTAATGCGTTTATAGCGTATTCTATGTAAAGTGCCCATCCGCGATATAGGAAGCTGTCCCTATAGGCTTCGACTAGTAATTGTTTTTAAGATTGTAAATTGATGTTTTTGTTTCGTTTTCTGTCTTCTCCTGCGTAAAGCGCTCAAAAGTCACCCTTTGCTCCACGTAGCGCTGCGCTAAAGAGGGTAGCACAGTATAACGCGTGCCAGGCGCTGCGATGCCAAGTCAACGGCAGATTGTGCGCTACACAAATGGCAATGCAAAAAATACATAAGAGCAGAGCGCGAGGGCACCAGCTTTTCATGCAAGGTGTCGGGTGGAGGCGGAGTTTTCACTGTACTTATCATCTGCACAGCTGTATCACTCACTGTAATGCGTTTATAGTGCAGAGTGACAGTGAGTGCAGAGTGACAGTGAGTGCAGAGTGACAGTGAGTGCAGAGTGACAATGAGTGACAGTGAGTGTAGAGTGAGTGCAGAGTGACAGTGATTGCAGAGTGACAGTGAGTGCAGAGTGACAGTGAGTGCAGTGTGACAGTGAGTGCAGAGTGACAGTGAGTGCAGAGTGACAGTGAGTGCAGAGTGAGTGCAGAGTGACAGTGAGTGCAGAGTGACAGTGAGTGCAGAGTGACAGTGAGTGCAGAGTGACAGTGAGTGCAGCGTGACAGTGAGTGCAGCGTGACAGTGTGTGCAGAGTGACAGTGAGTGCAGAGTGACAGTGAGTGCAGAGTGACAGTGAGTGCAGAGTGACAGTAAGTGCAGAGTGACATTGAGTGCAGAGTGACAGTGAGTGCAGAGTGACAATGAGTGCAGAGTGTCAGTGAGTGCAGAGTGACAGTGAGTGACAGTGAGTGCAGAGACAGTGAGTGCAGAGTGGCAGTGAGTGCAGAGTGACAGTGAGTGCAGAGTGACATTGAGTGCAGAGTGACAGTGAGTGCAGAGTGACAGTGAGTGCAGCGTGACAGTGAGTGCAGCGTGACAGTGAGTGCAGCGTGACAGTGTGTGCAGAGTGACAGTGTGTGCAGAGTGACAGTGAGTGCAGAGTGACAGTGAGTGCAGAGTGACAGTGAGTGCAGAGGGACAGTGAGTGCAGAGTTACAGTGAGTGCTGAGTGACAGTGAGTGTAGAGTGAGTGCAGAGTGACAGTGAGTGCAGAGTGACAGTGAGTGTAGAGTGACAGTGAGTGACAGTGAGTGACAGTGAGTCGCACACCACCAGCCATCAGTGCACGCATCAATTGTTAACGCATCCACAATTAACTATTGTAGCAATCGCAGTATGGTACACTTTACTTTTAAACATATTCATCTAAAGCACAGCATGCCACTATTGGTAAAATTACAATCCAACCCACATAATTCCACTACACACCACATGCACACACTCCATAACACATGGCGAAAAGACATTGCCATTTACAATGCCATTAGCTCAAACTCAAATAAATCCGAGCCCGATTGAATTTCTAATGCTTGTTTTTTTTGTTGACATCTATTTGTGTGTGTATTGAAGTAACACAGAAAGCTTTCTTTTACTCTGTGCTAACACTGTTTAACATCTACCAGACGTTTGAACCGAATGACAGAAAGTAAACCGAGGAGGGAGTTAGCGGACGAACGTGCTTCTGTTTTCATCTTAGATCAATGCACCAAAAGCAAACCTGCAGCATTACGTTTAAAAAATCTCGAAAAAAGAAGCCGCCCTGATCAAAGAGGCCCGCACGGCCATCCTGAGTACAGAGGGGAATGTGCTGGGATTGCGTAGGGTGGCAGTTGTGTTTAGTCTGCGTCTTAAATCAAACAAATCTCAGCTTCCTACTTTTCTACCAAGTGCTTTCAGTGTTCAAGAAACGGGTGTTTGTTTTATGACAAAAGTGGATTCCAAACTATTATGACAGAGGGCGAGAGTTCGGCTCTAAAAGATCAAAAAAACACTTAAGCTGGGTCTTTCAAGCAGACACAGGAGATTCCCAGGCCATCTGCTGAGGGAAATGACGCAAGAGGTGGTGTGAGGTGGAGGTCGAGGGAGGGAACGGGGAGACCCGTCCCCATAAGAACAGGTTGCAAAGGGAGAAACAATCGTAAAACAAATAGTTAAGGCCTAGTTTATCAGAGGCTGGCTGAAAAACAATTGCAAATACAAATTTGTTCATACGAACTAAAACATGGGAGGTAAGACAGACATAAATGCAACATTTGCAAATAAGTTAGTTATTTGCACTGGAGAAGTGGGCGTTTCAAGCAAGGGTATAAGCCATAATAATGTTTTAACTTGTTTTATTGGGAGTTTGGTATAGCACAACGTGTCCCCGTTCTGTTACTTCAGAGCAGTCGAAGCCTAGAAAGAAAGTCTTCTTTGGTTGTTCAGGGAGTGAGTTGGATTCAGAGCACTGAGGGGAAACCTCACCTGATGTTTTCCAGTCATGACCTCTACTATCCTGTGTAGAAATCAGATGTAGGCAAGTTTGAAGAGATTCACTTTTATTGTTTTCTGAAAAGAACGTGGTTGAGTCAGCTCTCATTTGTTCAGATCATTCAGAGTGATCCCCAAGAATCTGCCTCTAACTTCTGCCATTTGAAGCTTCCTTGGGTGATGAGGAGTCATGGGGTCGAGGATGGACTGTAAGCCTAGCCTGGTGTCATATTAGGAAAGGGAGACATAGGCGAATATGACTCGTTACTACACAAGTCATTACATTGCGTGGCATTACAACACGGTTGTTACAACAACCGTGTTGTTACCATGCAATGTCATTACTACGCAAGTCATTACATCGACTTGCAGTAGATGGCGCGTTGACATTAGAAATATATAATTTACTATTCCAACTCCAGCCTACACAACAGTAGGGAAGGTGTTGGAATAGTAAACTATACTATTCCTGATGTTAGCGCGCCATCTACTGCAAGTTGATATAATGACTTGCGTATTAATGGCATTGCATGCTAACAACACGGTCGTTGTAACAACCGCGTTGTAATGGCATCGCGGTGTAATCACTGCCATGTAAAGGTCGTTTCCCGACATAGGCAGAGGATCCATCCTGTGGTCTCAGGCCCACACCTTTATTTTAGAAAAGTTGATGGAGTTTTACATATTTCTTTTAATACATGAGGTCTTCTCTATTTGTCGACTACCCAAGGTACACAATTATATGTGACTTGGATGCTTGCTGATAAAATAGGATTGTGTCAAACATAAAATGAAAAGGAATGTAATGTTTTTTAACCATACATTTTACCCAATAGTGGTCCTTGTACTCACACCTCATCTCATCTCATTCCTTTATACTGTTGGATGTCTGTCTTAAACACAGGAAAAAAAGGGGTACAGTGCGCTTTCCCAAATACCCCCCACAACCTTGTCTTTCATTCTGGCCTACAGCGAGTGGATCAGTGCAAGTGGAAAAGGTGGGTATGTCAGATATAGTTTGTTTGTTGGTGATAACTGACTATTAGAAAGAAACTCATATACATATGCATCCTTAAAGTGTGTGTGTGCGCGTGCTTGTGTGAATGTTTGTTTCGCCACAACATTCATAAGTACTGCCTAAGTATAGTTATCTTCGGCTTCAGAGACTGCATCTAATGGAAAGTGAATTAAGTGACAGCACTGCGCACAGTTGTGCTTTGCAGATCATGACAAATGGAATTCAGCTTTAAACAAGCATTTGCAATGCAATTGGTCTCACCTTTGGGACCTTATATGTATTTAGCTATGCAGCACATTAGCCTGGGTGTTGAAACATCTACTGTTCTTTAACTTGGAGGGAAAGTAAGCACCACACTGCGTGACAGGTCAGGTATGGGAACACATGGAGAGAAATATTGGCTTTCAGCTGGAAATGGTATAGTCCAAAGCTCTGGTTTTAATATAAAATCAGGGCCTTTGGTGGTCATATCACTGAAAATGCAAGATTTGAAAAAATTCTTATTGTCTACGCGTGCTTGTGGAAGACAATTTCTATAGACTGGAATTTAGAGAATGCTAAAATGATTCTGGTATTTTACTGACCTCTGCTGGTCGTTTTCTATCAAGAAAGTTAAATAAAGGCAGGTGCCAGGAAAAAAATAAAGTCCCTCAGCAGAAAGCAATTCTGGTATTTTACTGACCTCTACTGGTCGTTTTCTATCAAGACAGTTAAATAGAGGCAGTTGAACAGAAAAAAAAGTCCCTAAGCGGAAGCAGACAAGTCCTAGGGCTGATCTCCAGAGCCCACAAAGTACATACACATATAAGTATATACTAAAGTATATACAAGAGGTCTCGAATGCTCGTCCTAAAAAACACTTATGGTGTGAAGTCAAGATGGTCCTGGAGTAAGATATGACTCAAAGATGCCTGTGGCAGCTGAAAACCTCCTCCTAAACAAGATAAATCAAGAAAATTAATAGCCCAGAAAACATTATCATCTGGCTGTCAGAACAAATACAAGTTAAGAAAGGCTATGATCAAATTGAAAACAAAATGCTCTTCTTATGGCATGTCAGAGGACAAAATGGTAGCATCTTCCCCAAACACAGTACCAATAACACTGGACTAACCATTAGCTTTGGTATAAACCTTTTCAATGCCACATCAGGGGTAATAAGTGCTATATAAATGCATTCACAATTACAATACAAATTACAAGGAGCCACACTTAAACAGATTAGTACTGAAACGACAGACCAAGCTACACACAGCATGGGAGTGCCGCAGGCACGTCTGTGCTTCATATGTGTCTGGACTTCCCCCTTCCCTCCAGGTTATCCAACAAATGGATGTCTATGAAAAGAACATGATTTGATAATAATATGACTGCAGTAGTTTGAGCACATTTGGGGTTGTACATGTACACTTCATCAATACTAAGTGTAAGCTAAATCATTGCCCCCATTGTAGCCAGCACTCCAAAATGAGCATGCTGTAACTATCATTGAAGTAAACAAAACCATGAGGGGTAGAATGCTTGAATTAATCTCAGTCACTGGTAATTACTCGGGCCACATTACAGTCCATTGTTTTTGTGCCCACCATGCCCCCTTAGATGAGACTCAGCCATATGCAAATCAGTCTTGGTTGCTGCAATAGGAACAGTTCCACCCAAATGAGACAAAGGGGGTTCATACAGATTAATGTAACCACTTGTGAAACTGCAGTTTTCCCCCTTGTTCCACTTAGAATAAATTCCAAAAGAGCTAGAAACAAGATACTTAAATAATCACTGATCAGATTCTCAACAACAAAATACACCTTCTTCAAGATTATTCTCCTAGCAATTTGCTCAGAAGAAGCAATTTTGACCAGAATGCAATAATGTAGATATGACTGGCAATTTCCCATGTGGATTTTTTTTTATGATGGACATGAAATTTGACATTTGAGCCCCACTGGAGGAGGGCAGGCAAGAGATCCATACATTGAAATGTAACAAGGCTACAAGAGCAGAGGTCTTCATAGGCTACTTTGTTATGAGACGTTCCAGAATTTCATCACAGAGCAACAAAACACTTTGTTTAATTCTTTTCACAGATTCAGTGAAACCACACACTCAATGATAGTGACTGAAATGGATGATCTGCAAACTCGATAAATTAACCAGAAATTAAAATAATAAGGAGAGATAGCACCAAAAACATAGATCCCAGCTTACTTATTAAAATGCTAGCTAATAGGGTTGATAAACTCTTCACCCAACTTAAGGGTACAGACCTTTAGGGCTTGTTAGATATAAGCAACTCCGTGGCAAGATTCAATACATGCTGCACCTAATTAAAAAGGCAAAAGAGTTAATGCATACTATTGCTATGACAAGAAAGCGTTCAAAGGGTGAGCCAGAGCTTTATAGAGCTCGGAAAAGTAGCAAAAGACTTTGACACACTCTTCAGAAGCTGGTTCATGGAAAACCAATTTGAAACTGTATATCAATATCTACTGATCTGACAAAATTTGACAAAGCTCCTTCTTCTCTTCACTACTATTTGCACTCTCCATTGAACCAGTAGCTACCTAAATAAGGGAAAACTGACACATAGCAAAATTGCATTTTGAGCAAAGAAACTTTGATTATGTATGTTGGGCCACATTGTGTTAATATCGTTCAGCGAGTCATCCCTCTTGACAGAACAGAAGCTTTATAAGAACAACAAAAATGAGTACTCATCAATGCTATAAACCCAGTGGAAGCTATCAGACTAAAAGGAATGTCCCCATTCAAATGGTCCAAGATATCAGTCAAATATCTGGAGCGTGCATTACCGGATCCATCCATACTATGTTCACAGGCACGTTTTCCAAACAAAATACAGTGATTGGGAATAACGGAAAATAGTGCCATCCGTACCTATAACAGCTATGAAGAATATAAGCCCTGAAACACTAATTTCCTTTCGACACTGCTGTTTAGACTTCAGGTACATTACCTTCCTACTCCAAGGTCACACTTATTGCGCTTCAGAAAACCACTTATTGGATTCAGTTGGAAAAGGAAACCGCGAATCTTATACAGTCTGCCGACATCCCCAAAAAATCCTAAGGAGATCTTGATTTTTTGAACATCAGGCACCAATACCAGCAAAGCGATATGTGAATTGGTCAAAGGGAGGGGGATACAATGTGGGTTACGTGGATACAGTCATGGCAGGCACTGCTATTAAGATCGCTGTTTGATGCTAAACTAGGATACCACACAATCTACATGCATGGTCTATAAAACGAATCATTATGGAATACAGAATTTCTTGCTTTTTAACATTTGTTTACCCTCATATATGTCACCCTAAAAGCAAATCAATTTTAATAAAGAATTTGCTCCGGTATTCTAAGAATAATTTCAAAAAGTGGAGTAGGTACGACTGTGCAGATATCTCCAATATGTTCTACAAAGAAAGTAGAATATCATTCAACATTTGTAGGATAGAATTTCAACAGAATGAGCTGCATGGGTTAACTGCAGAACTGGACAAAGAATCCCCCGATAAAACAAACAACCAAAGGGGCTTTGTTGAAGAAATGCATAAAGACGGTGCTATGCTGCAAGGCACTGATGTCTTTCAAGCACAGAGTACCGAATTCCCCATCGAACATTTTTTCTCATACGCCGTTCAGAAGCAGAGGGATAAAGACCTAGACAAAAAAATAGACCAAAAGAGGCCATTATTTTAAGAGGCCAGTCATTCCTGATTGTGCCGGTAACTCTGCTATCAGCCCATCAAGAATTATGTCATCTTCATATTTCCCCCTGAGATTTTCGATATTGAAAACAATTAAATTCTCTGGAAGAATATTCAAAGAAGAATTAAGAATTAGTAGGAAGATCATTTTAGAATTACTAGAATTGCTCAGTAATTCCTCAGTACTCAGGTGATTCTCAAGACTTCACCTGGTATCCCTCTTAATTTTTCTGCACTGTTAACAGGACCCCGATATCATTAAGTCCATGGGTGCAAAGATAACATTGTAACAATCATAAGTATTTGGTTTGACTTACAGAAATACCAATGTATAATTATATAGAACTGGTTCTATACCCCAAACAAACATAGGATACCGTGAGAAACTGCTAAAGTCAGTGTGCAAAACTAGAAAGAGCTTGAGCGTAAGTTATTAACCCAAATTATTGCTATTTTTGAATGAATTCCTCAGTGCAGCCCATCATTTCCTAGGGTTCCTGTCCTAACTAGGTTGGACTGGCACTTAGGAATTCAGGGCTTTATTCACAAAGGTAAACTGAGTCAAAAATCCACCTTTACAACTTTCGGTATTCACAAAGGGAATTTATGACTTTTTTCTCAGTTACACTTAAGTTTTTGTCTTAAGTTTAACTGAGACCAAAAAGTTAAATTTAAGACCAAAATTTAAGTTTAACGTAGACAAAAGTCTAACTTTACTACTCGTAAATGTTTATTGTGAATACCAAAAGTCGTAAAGTTAGACTTTCGTCTCAGTTTACCTTTGTGAATCAGCCCCCCCAGTGTTGAAAGCTATGTTCAAACATGACATGTAAATGTGATGGTGCTTCTTTATAACCACTAAGCGCACCACAGTCCCCAACTGAGAAAATAAGGCATTATCAATAGTGCTCCCATCACATATGGACCATCCTTGCCATGGAACAAATAATATAGTCTACAAAGAGCATACGAATTACAGTGATGTAGCAGCCAATTGCTCACTACTTGTCAAGGTTTGCTAGTGCTCTATGTTAAATCTCTATCCATTTACACAAGGGAAAGTCAATTTACATAAAAGGGGATATGACAATGAATACGCTCTTCCTGCTTACTTGCCAAGACTGTGGAAGGTGGTTACTTGGTGAGAAGTTTAGGTGAATTCAAGAATTTATCTTACTATTAAAGTGGGATTCTGGCTTAACATCAGCTGACCAATTTGTATGAGCAATTCATGTAACAATCCTTCAGTCTCATTCCGCTATATGGTCATGGAACTCCTTGGTGACTTGCGATATCCTTATAATGCACAGCAGGGGGACTTTATCCCAGATCTTTCAATTTGTCAAAGGCACACATTTTTCTCGGATGTATGACATTACAACGCATGCTTTTACATCGCATGCCTTTGCAACACGGTTTTTACAACGCAAACCTTTACAACGCATAGCGCTTTGGGGTGCTGGATAGTGAATAGGTTAATTTACTATTCCAACTCCAGTCCCCGTGGACACTAGGGAAGGTGTTGGATAGTAAATTAAACGTATTCCCTATCCTAAAGCGCCCCCCAGCGCAATGCGTTGTAATGGTTTGCATTGTAAAAGTTGCGTCGTAAAGGCACTGTGTGGTAAAAGTTGCGTTGTAAAGGATGTTTCCCATTTTGCTCAGTTTGCTGTGGTGTTCTTTTCTGTTATGACACATCAAAAATAAATGTTCAAATTTTGTCTATTTTGAAAATACTAGTTGTGGTACAGCAGCAAAACAGTACCGACCAGCGCAATCAACAATGTTGTGGAAGAGAACTAGTCCCTTGTAACATGTAATATGGAGATACAAAGTACTTCAGTACACATTAGGAGGTTAGGATATATGATAAAGTTCATACTGTTACAGGTTTGGAATTTTACTTTAGGATCCTTCAGAATCTTGACTTACCAATTAGCCACATGATAAGGAGGAAGTCTATTCGCTCCAGGGCAGGCCCCATGGTGTTCTTCTTGTCTTCATTATAAACCACGGAGTACAGGTTTAGTAACAGTAGGAATGTGAAGTATGAGGCACCGTGAATTATGAACTTCATGAACGGTGTATGAATGATTCGTCCAAGGCGGGATTTGGGCGCCAACAAGTAACAGAGGGACAGAACTGGCCAGAAGAGACCAACCGTCAAAACAATCAGAATCTTCTTACAGGTGTGCTTGCGCCTGTAGGCTGCCATCTGACCAAACCAAACGGTGTTGAGAAACTGTTGGCAGTTGGACTGGGAAACAAACTGAAACAAAAAAAAATGGTTTTATTTAAAATAGTTTTTAGAAGCTGACCTTATTCTTTGTGTGTAGTTCCCTGCTAGAATCAACATACAATAACATTAATTAAGCAAGAGTGCAAAAATAAAATGAAAATGTTATCCAGTTTGTGTGGTGTCTAGAAACTATCAAGCAGAGGCAAAGCGAAAAGGTCTTTGTCAATGCCATTTGGCAATGCTGCACAGCATCAAGAAGATGCTGCGCAAAGTGGCCAAAAGAAAAAAGCAGCAGCCATGTCATCATCATAAAACTTAATTTGAATTTTCTTTTTTTATTCATGAAAGTACAAACAGTTTAAAACTAATTTTCAATATGATATAATATAAAATAATCCATGATATCGTATTTACAATTTCATGATATTACATTAAAATCTTCATCAGTACACGTCACTTTTTTATCCCAATTAATATTGTTACTTTTCGGTTGAAGGCCATCCTTCATTCAGTTTCATAAACTAATTGGTCTAAAAGTATAAGGGATTTCCTTCTTTGTATGGCCCGGGTTATAAAACCAACAACAGCACTGCAGGCTAATTCATTATCAAGGGTACAGATGAATTTTACTGTGTCTTTATAAAAAAAGAATTTGTGTGCAATAAATATTGGACGTAAAAATGTTTTTCTAATATCTTGGTAAAACGTACAAAACAGCATAACGTGTATCGTGGTCTGATTAGCTTTTCCCTCACATGGGCATTTATGTTCTATTTTCCGCCATCAAGGTTTGGGAAAGCCATCAGTTCATGGACTGTGCCCAGACGCAGTCATGTCAGATAGAATCTGTCTTGGGTGTTTGTAACTTTTGCCAAATAATTTGGTAGGCCAGTTGGCTCAATGCTAACCATAGATGTTGATGTGCTTCTTTTTTCTTGCTTTCTCCTAGCTCTTCCTTGGCTTTGTTTCTCCGTATACAGTTTTTTAAGATCGTTTTTACCAAATTGCAGAATGGCTGTAGGATTTTTTACCGACAGGTCTCTATCGATATTCTTTAATAAGCTGTCCATGTATGTGATTCAGGGAACCTTGTAAGTGTGTTCCGAAGTTAAACAATCCTTAATGATGTCCCTAGTGAACATTGATCCCTCCTTACACCAGATGTTATTCCAGGAGCACAGTACTCTTACTTGAATTAGGTCGATGACATATGATACATCGAATTCTTTATGTAAGAGAAATGTTGACGTACATCTTGGTACGGCCAGCATACAGCAGAGAAAGTAGTTTTCACAGGATTGCAAAGCATTAAGTTTGGCATTGCCCCACACTACTGAGCCATAGGTTGCTATTGGTAGGTATTTACTGCCATAAATCTTTATCATATCACGGATAGGTTTGCTGCCTATCTTATTACAAAATCTAAAAATCGCCTCTATGGTTCTGATGAGTTTAGGTCTAGTCTGATCATGAAGAGAAGCCCAATGACTGTTAAAAGAACATAAAAGCGTAAAACTTGACCGATCACTATCAATGCAGGACCAGGTAGCAGCCACCGCAGGTTCTTGCTATTATAGTCTTCGATTACTCCGAAAAATCCTCCCGCATATACCAACAGACCATCGCAGAACGTTGGTCCAAGCGATGGTGATCAGCCGCTTGGACTACGGGAGCGCTTTATTGGCCGAGGTGTGGCTGACACTACTAAATAAACTTCAGGTCATTCAAAATACCTCCGCTAGAACTATCCTAAATATGCCTGCAGGCTCCCCGTCGCTGCCTTTGTTAAAAGACCTACATTGGCTACCGATAAAAAAAAGATCCATCTTTAAAATTTGCTGTCTGTCATTTAATGCTTTAAATGGCCGAGGCCCGCAATATCTACAAAAGAAACTGAACAAATACACCCCTGGTCGTCTGTTGAGATCAGGCTCCTTGCAGTTGCTTCACATACCTCGCATCCGTCTTAAACACACAGGTGGCATGGCCTTCTCCTATCTGGCCCCTAAATATTGGAACAGTCTGCCAAAAGCTCTGAGGGATATCCCGTCGTATGGAACCTTCAGAAAACAACTAAAAGCCTTTCTGTACTAATTACCATCTCAGCTTAGCTCCGTTATCAGTGTTGTTTCTCTAGGCAGCGCCGACATTCCCCAGGGTGATTCGAGCGCTATATAAGAGTAAATAACATAACATAACAACATAACAAAATATCCAGATTGGAAAACCTCTTAACTTCTGTTAGCTTGTGATCCCTTACATAGTGGGACCTTCCTTTGCCACAAGTCATCACGAACGTTTTGGAAAGGTTTAATTTTAAGTCTCTCTGCTCCATGTATGAAAAAATTCAATCAGTTCAATCAGTTCCTGTAATCCGTTTGCAGTTCTCGAGATTAGAACTGCATCGTCTGCATACAGGAGCAGGGGGGTTGGTCTAGCACCTTTTTTCGGGGCATCTGTGTTCAGATTCTGAAGAGTTTTATCGATCCCGTTTATGTATAACGAAAATAGGAGTGGTGCGATGACACAACCCTGTCTTATTCCCCTCACCACCTTGAAATCTGGTGTGCATTTGCCTCCCCTTGCATACCTTACAGCAGACGTGTCATTTTGTAGGCAAACCCGTGCATGATGATGTATGCGTGTGCACGTGAAAAAAAGACAACAAATTAGCATGAAAACACTTTTTAAGGGCAGAGAGGCTGCCAGGCCCCCCTCCCCCAAAAATTATTTTTTAAAAAGATGGTGGGTTTGAGGGCAATGGGGAGCAGGCGGGGGAGGGGAAGAGTAACACATGAGGGAGTACAACAGAAAGGTGGTAGGGAAGCAGACAAAGGAGAAAGCAACAAGACCCAAGGGGGAGACAGGAAGTTTGGCAGGGGGAGAAAGATACAAGGGAGAGAGCTAGAAACACGAGGGAGACAGCAATACGGATCCCGGGGCAGATGTTTGGCAGGGAAAGAAGCGCATCCGGGAGACAACACATGCGCTCTCTCATGGAGTGCTTAAGTAAAAAGAATAAATGATTTCCCTTAAAGTGAGCAGTGGAAGGACGTAAGCCAGCCAATTAGAGAGATTGTAAAGAAGTTATACTCCGGAAGAAGGACAACACAAGATGGACAAGATGGGACAAGGAAAGTCATTAAATAAGAAGAAAGCATATGCCAGTGACAATAAAGCTAACCAATGTTAAGCAATGGATGGGCAGTAAGCCTCTAACCCCCAGATGCATCAACAACCCATGTTGCGATTCCTTAATAGCGAAAAATACAGATTCGCTATTAAGGAATAGCAAAATGGAATGCATCAAGAAATCACTAAAAAATAGCGATTTCTTAGAATTCCTTAATTGCGACTCGCAAATTGGGAGTTTCAATTTTGGAATACCTCCCTATTCATTCCTATGGGCCTAGAGGCCCATAGGAATGAATGGGAAGACAATCTCAATTTGCGAATCGCAATTAGCGAATCGCAAATTGAGATTGCGATTT
Source organism: Lissotriton helveticus (assembly GCF_964261635.1). Lineage (NCBI taxonomy): Eukaryota > Metazoa > Chordata > Amphibia > Caudata > Salamandridae > Lissotriton > Lissotriton helveticus. The sequence goes on along the minus strand of NC_136072.1, from coordinate 603,930,258 downwards.
CAAGGGTGCAGGGGTGTCCAAAGGACAACCTGTTGCACCCCTGAAATTGATCTGTGCACATATGTTGCGCATGAGTGCGCAACATGAAACTTTGAAAAATGCATTTTAGTGCATTTTTCAAAGTTTTTGCAAATTACCATGAAGTTGTACTTCATGGTAATTTGCGTGCCCTATTAGCGAATTCGTTATTTTTAAAACTTTCATGCATTCCATTTAAGGAATCTCAAATTGAGATTCCTTAAATGCAAATAATCGCAATTTAGCGATTTCTCAATTTGCGATTTTTGCATTTGGGCTGATGCATCCCAAATGCAAAAATACTGGTCGCAAAGGGGCAGAATCTGAGAATCTGCCCCTTTGCGAGCTGATTTTTGTTTGATGCATCTAGCTGTAAGTCCTTGGCAGGAGGAGCGCATACAGGTAAGGGTGGTGGAGCCCCACTGCTCTTACCTTCACCGGCCTCTCCTGGTCCATGGTAAGCCCACAATAAGTCTTTTGCATTCAGACACTTGGGCTGTCTGGTAGGTTTCACCTACAAAAGTGGTGATTAGGCCACATTACAAAACACTGGTGACTTGGGACCTCATTCTCAGGTCGGCCCAGCACAAAAAAAAATAAAACTAGGCACAGACAGAAGAGTAGCCCTTATTTAATGTCCGACAGTCTTTCTATTAGGCACTTGCTGTGCTCTCTGTCTCATTTTGAGCTCACTGCCAGATCCATCTATAAACTCTTGTTACCAGAGAATGGAAATTGTAATAACAATAGGCACTAGATACGTTTCTGGATATTATTTCCCATTTTTCATCCACATTTTAAATCTGTTAGAAAAAAAGTGAGCAGAGCTCAGGTGCAGATTCAATTTGTGCCAGGACGGTTCTGTATCTTTGGAGCTAATGTATAATTATGGATGAGTAATATTCGAGAACAGAGCTCTTTTCTATCCCAGTGCTGTTATGAACGATGAAAGTATAGCTTCACAACCTGCAGTCAGTGGAATGTTACTTACCTGTGACTTCGGTTTTCCAGGTCGGTGGCTTTTAAAATGTACATGCTTGTATTCTTCTGCCACCTTGTGGCTAGCTCTAAAATAGATTGTTAAGTAGAAACTATGCGTTCATGTTGTATACACTAGGCTGAGGTGAAATTTAAATCACGCCTGGGTAATTCACGTTAAGTTTTGGAATTTTGCATTACACTTGTTACTTGGGATTCCCGATATTACGCCACTGTGCCATCTGCGCAATTAGGCAGTAGTTCACTCCAAAAATATATCACAGGAACAACATGTATAACCAGAATGTGAGCAGTTGTTGTTCAAGGCGCTTGTGTTTTTCAAACAATTTTTTAGGGTGAAATGTGTCCTCAGGTCGAAAATTGAGGCAATGACGCATTTCATACTAAAACATTGTACTAAATGGCAGACTTGCATTTTGCGTAATTGGATGGAATTTCGTAAATTTTCCAAAAATGTTGCACACCTCCGATATATACTTCCTTGGGCAGTTAATAAGTCTGAACTCTAAAAGTATCGAAGCATATGATTTGCAGTGAAAAGAAATTAGGCAAGGCAGAAATTATAAGAATGTACCACTTTCTCCACAGTGAACTGTGAAGATTATAAAATTCTACTGTGAAGATTCTAAAATGCTACGTCTCTCTTGGATTGTAGATTCTTTTCCCTGACCGGAATGACGCAATTTTTTCATCTCATTCTCTAGTGATACCCACAAGTATCGCCTGTTCCCCGGAGGCAGTAGTAGGGCAGGGACAAGGGAGTGGGGGTAAGGGGTTTAAAAAAGAAAAAAAGATCACTTACCCGTTTCACCAGCCACTGCTGCCTCTCCTCCGCCCTCTCCGTCCTCTTCCTCGCTTCTGTGCGAACAGGAAGCACCCAGGCTCCCCTAAGCCAATCACAACGCTGCAATGCAGCAATGCAGTGACAGGCCTGAGCGCAGTAGTTCGGTATGTTCACTGCCCAGGCTGTAATACAGTCTGGGTGGAGAACATCCAAAGTGTGCATGACTGTTTGACCGGCCGTCAATTAGAGAGTGACACCCCTCCTCCCCACTGCGCTGCCAAGCCCAGCCCCGCAAAATTGCCTCAGCACTGAAAAATAAAATGATAATAACCTCGCATTATTATCATTTTATTTTCTCCTTTTTTGCAGTGCTGGAAGGCAGTGGGGCAACGCTCCTGTGCCTTAGCGGAGGAGCCGCCCCCGAAACCTACAGCAGAATGACAATGCAAACTTAAAGCATGCTGAGGTAAATAAGACACAATATTTTTACTTCTAGTGCACAAACCATTGGACTTGCAGCTTTCAGTCCTCTTCTTGTGCCAGGATACCCTCCTGCGTGTTTGACCACACTTTAAAGTTGTCAAAAAGCACAAGAGCTGAGAAATGGGGAGCGGTGAAAGAGGGAGGTGAACCAGGTCTTAAGAAGACCTGAGCTCATAAAATTATTGGCCCGATCATGAATTTAATGAAAAGACATGTTATCAAAACACAGCCAACACAAGTTGTAGTTTGTTGTGGTCGTTGTTGGCCACAGATGTAATACCATTATATACCAACTCATTTTTCCGTCCCCAGGGCATAACTTTTTATGGCCAGGGTCATAAATCATTATCATGGCATATCATAAATCATGTGTCATACATCATGCGTATGTCATAAATCTTTGGTGTCCTGATAAATCGGACTCATTTGTCATCCATTATTCTTGGTCATAAATCATTTGCTTGTCATGCCTCCTCTGCATATCATAGAATCATGAATCACCATGGCAGTTCGTTATTCTGCTCTCTTATAGGCGTATCTCCTTTCTTGGCACTTTTGGTGTCCAACTTGTTCTGTTGGTTTCCACGTCCCTTTACGTTTGGGGGGGTAGCCTCTTCCCAGAGTTAGGCCCCCAACTCGCTACCTTGCTAGTCTCTTTTTGTGCCCTGCCGTCCGGCTGGGTCTGGGCTGCGAGTGACGTCTCTATTTGCTACCCCCTTTTGCCAGGCCTACTCACCCTGCCGTTAGGCATCCCAGAGTGAGTGGCCCTCCTTCTACACACCGCCCTGTCGGTGTGCCTTCATAACCATTCGCTGTACCTCTCTTATCCGCCACGCCGCCAGGGAGGCTTACGTTTTCCTGCGGCTCCCCCCTCTCTGTGACGCTCGTAATTCCACTTCTGCTGCTCTACTTCTGCAGCCTGCTGTCAGCGGCATGCTCTGCTCCCTTCTTGCCGTTATCTAGTGGCACACTTGATCACCATTCGGCTTCATCAGCATCGGCTTAGCTCGCCAGGGACCATAGACACGCCATGGGCCTTACATTAAAAATACAATTGGGAGACAGTCAGCTGCAGCTTATGGAGGCCTGATACAGCATCCAACACCAGATAAACTCACCCACTTTACCACTGCCCGTTACGGGCACCCCGTACTGACTCACTGGATATGAACTGGCAGCAGGAAGCTGGTCTGCTCCCTTGTGATGTGCTATGGATTATCGCCCCGAAAAACTTGTACTTCAGCCCAGGCCTTCAGCGAGTGGCTTGTGGGCTCTGGTATCTCCCCAGCTGCTTGTCTCTGTGTACTTTCCCATCACCGCAGCTGGTTACCCATAGTCTAGGTGATATGAACCACCGTTCCCTGTTGCTCCACCATGATTTGTGTCCTCAAAATGATGACATAGATAGTGTGCATACCCCCTGGGGTAGGCGCGCAATTACTGCTGCCCCTATGAAAAGGACGTTGTGACCTGATGGGGTGTGCAAGCCGTGGTAATGCTTGTTGCCTCTGTGCCCCACTTAGGCGCAATTTCTGTCACTTCAGCTCAAAATGGATGTTGTCGCATGTAAGGTTCCTGCAAGCAACCTTACCGCTTGCTTCACGTTGTGATCCCTACCTTAGGAATATATACATGTTTGTATGTCGGCCAGTTCTCATAGCGGAGTTAGCCACTTAGTTCCATTTATTCCGCCACGGCTTACAGGCCAGGCTGCACGTGACTTGACAGTCGTCGGAGAATTACAAGGGCGCTTTTCGTGTATGCTGCCCCTTTTCTTTGGGGGGGGGATCCTTGGCCTGGCTTAAAGGCTCAAGCTAAGTAGGCTATATCCTGCTGCTTGTCTTATGAGGACTTGTACCTAATAAGTTATTCAGCCTTCGCTGGCTGGGCTCGTGCTGTGTGGTTCTGCCTGAAGCACCCCGGGCCTGGTGTTCATTCCCACATTCTCTTCTGCACACGTGTTAGCAGCACGCCAATTTATTTTGTCATTATTGTCGTACTTCGACTTTGACAGGAACTTGCTGACTGCAGTCCTAGCTGCTGGTTATGCACAGTGCAAAGGCGGGCACCCATAACACGTTATGCTCACCAAAGACATCCTGCCGCCTTTCCTCTCAGGCCCCCTGAGTGTCAGCAAGGCTGTTACATCCCTCGCTCTACCTTACTATCCTGTACTATAAGGGGCGCTCTTTATCTATTTATCAGCCAAACCCCTGCTTGCGTTATGGCAAAGACAATCTACAGGCACTTTATTTCTGTGCCATTGAGTAATCCTTGCCGACTAAAACAGCTGTGTTATTACTTGTGTTCTTGTCGCCAATTTCTTCGGGGCAGAACTTTAAAAAGTTATAAATGTACTGACCATACAACTTTCTAGTTATCCACCTAATGTGGGTTGTGTAATAGTGCGCCTCAAACCTCATTGCACGCTAGGTGCAGCTCCTAAGGTCGTACTACTATCACTGTATTCTCGAGATTGTGGCAAGTGCTGCTCACAGTATAATTTGACGATTTGAAACGATGCATCTCCATGCTTCCGTTTCATGAGGAGGTTTTGTTTCACACGCAGCCTCCATTGCTTCTGGACACCTCTGAGTGCACTGTGAATGACTTCTGCACGTGCGCCCTTGCCACTCTTAAGGTCTGGCAGGGACGTAGCTAGAGCTTGTGCCGCCCGGGGCTATCCCTCAGATTGCCGCCCCTTAGGGGGGAGGGGGAACGGGGGGGGGACAGGGCCGTAGCTAGAGCTTGTGGCGCCCGGGGCTATCCCTCAGATTGCCGCCCCTTAGGGGGGAGGGGGAACGGGGGGGGGAGGATAGGGGGGGTGCTTGGGAAAAAGGACGGTGAGCACTTTTGAAAGATGTCAGAGAGACACGTAGTATTGCTGCTAATAGCTACCTCGATCATGCGAGTTACATGCACATACATGACACGGTCCAAGGCTACACAGTTAAATACACCGGTGACCGGCAGTACAAAGGAGAGCACACAGACTGCCACCCTGCAGGATTTCAGGAAGGGCCTAAAAACATGGTTATTCGATTAACGTCCCTCAGCAGAAGCATTGCCCCCACCCCACAGTGCCTAGATAACCTCACAGGTGATATGTAGCGCTATGCAAATCCTTTTTGTTTGATGAATTGACACCTGATTTCCGCACATTGTTTGTGCGCTATATTAGTTTTATCTGTAAAAATGTATGTCTGTGCAAGTTAGAAATTACCAGCATTCACTGGGTTCTATACTTTATGGAATGTTCTCCGACACCCCACTATACAACAGACGGCAATGTCTACGTTTCTGCAGTTGCAGGGCAATGCCTGCAATGTTCAGCTCATGGTTTGTGCACGTGGAGGGGCGCAGCTGGCACTGGAAGTACAGCTAACAACAGCAGGCCGGACATAAAGGAAGCATAGCTGCCAAGGTTTCAGATTGCTAAGTGTGACATTTTGATAATGTCAGCGTAACTATGAGTGACATTTCAACAACTATGAGTGACACTTTTTTCGCAACTAAAATCAAGCAATAAAAACAACGGAAACATAAATATCTGAAATTACACCCATTTGAGCAACGAGAAACTGTAAGAAGATTGTTAAACGACTGCAAAGCACTGGAAATGGAAGGGTACATGCGTACCTTAGAGGTCACAACCCCTCTGCAGACTGTAATTTATCTCAAAAAGACACACTGAGAAATTTGATAAAAATGAATTAGCAGATAACAGCAAGGTGTGCGGTGCCGACCGTTATTTATTCACAACCTGAGGCTGAACTTGTATTGCTAGTCTAAGCATTTAACACAGACACAATAGAGTATGGGGGTGCATGAAAGCCTCAGGCAGGGCTTTAAGTGGACCGGGTCTCTCACAATCTTTTCTCCTTCTGTCCCTCCTGGATTCCTACATTTGCTTCGTACTTTTATTTACACCCCTTCTTTCCCTCTTCGACCCTTACCCCTCCCCTATTCCTCTTGCCTGGTTCCCTTATTTACACAGACCCCTCTCCATGATAGGACAGCCTCCGCCCCTCTCGGCCCCTATCCCTTTTCTCTAACCCTTCCTCCCCTCTCTCCTTCTATTTTCCAGTTCCTTGCTTATTTCTCACCAAATCTTCCCCCTCTTGCCTCCTCTTCTGTTTCCCTCCCACTCACACGGTCATTCTTTTCTCACTTCTTTCCTAATTCTTTCCCTGTATCTCCACCCTACCCTTCCCTCTCTCACGTCCTCAGTCCTTCCCTTCTCGCCTCCTTCTCTCTTTCTTACTCTCGTTTTCTCACACTTCTGTCTGCAGTCATCATGTCCCCCGGACCAGGAAGACTCCCCTTGTCTCCTTTACACTCTCCTTTCCTTCCCTCTTCATTCCATTGCTCTCCCCTTACATTCTTTTCGTCATTTTGTAAATGTAAATGTACAGGAATTTATATAGCGCAAATCACCGAGCGGTTTCTAAGCGCTTGCTTAGGGAACCCGTCCTGGTATTCCCCTGTGAGATAACCCCGGTAGGGTATCCGCAAGGTGAAAGCCAGGCATCCCGCCGCGAGGGGCCATTGTGGAGATTAAGCAAGCTATTGCCCAGAGTCGCAGAGTGTGAACCCGTGAATCGAGTAGGCACCGGAGCGAGAATTGTCAAGTCCATGGACATTTTAGGACTCAAGACCCCGCCGAGCCGGTAATTGAACCCTGGTCCCGGGCTGACCTCTGCTTCCAGGTCTGCCTCCTCTAACCAGTGAGCCACACTTCTCCACTTCTTTTACCCCAATCAGCCCCTCCTGCTTTACTTTTCATTTTCTCCCCTACCCTTCATTTCCCAACTTCTTACATCACCAACCTTCCACTCACCACTGTCCCAAACCTGTGTCTTATTCCGATCTCCATTTCACGCTCTCCATGCCATTATGTTTCACCCTCTTCAATTATCTCACTCCCCCATCATCTTCCTTGTTGCTGCTGGTGCTTTCTTTCCCTCTTCCATGACTTATCATCTCTTGTGCCTCCTCTCTTCCTTCTGCTCGCAGCAGCCTCTCCCTGAAGGCCGCCTATTTCTTTACTTTCTTTTTCTATTTAGAGCCCTCTTTGGTACATCCCATCTTGCCAGTCACCAGTCTTCTGTTCTTTTTTATTTATTTATTTATTTATGCATTTTTATATAGCGCGGACTTTACCCGAAGGCGTCAGAGCGCTTCACATTAGGAACAGAGATGAAACATAATGAGAAACGTTATAAAAGAACAGATTGCAAAAACATGCGTTACTTACACAAGGTAATAGTGACAATTGTGAGCAAACAAAATACATGAGGTAGTAAAAACTGTGAAATACATGAGGTAGTAAAGGTAGTATTCATTATTTTATCCCCCAAAGAGCGTGTGCCTCTGCAGACGGCACCGTTTTAAAAATCGTGTATTTCTGCAGCAGCATGGTGTTAATAGAAAGTCGGGTGGCTGGAACTTACTTCAAGTCAGTTTGCCACCCGCTTTCTTGGTCCAGGGCTGTCTGTGCTCAGAGTCTCGACTGTCCTGGTGTCCGCTGCTGGAACCGCCGGTCACCGACTCCATGATGTGAGCTCAGCTCGCCTCGGTAATGAGACAGCACACGACGGCGGCCTTGCAGCTGTGAGCAGGAAGCAGGTGCTTCAAGCTCCATAATAGAGGTGGCGCCCGCAGAGCCAGGCCGAGCCGCTTCCTGCTCCAAAAACCAACTTCCCCGCCTTTGGAAGCAGGACGTGACGTGACGTGACGTCCGCCCACCGTGCCAGTCTAATGGATGCGTCATTGCACTGCCTTAATGTCAGGATTTTATTTAATGCATTAAAGCGCGGACTTTACCCGAAGGTGTCAGAGCACTGTACAATAAAAAGGCCACCGCAACGGGGCACACCAGTGTCGCGCTGTTGCCACCCCCAAAACAGTGCCGCCTGGGGCGGTCCGCCCCCCTCGCCCCCCCCTAGCTACGCGGGTGAGGTCTGGGGCACGTGCAGCTTGGCTTCAACTGAACCGTGGTAGGCTGTTCCGTACTCCTAAAACACTAAACATTGCAGCCACAATCAGCCTGTTGGAAGGTACTCTGTACTTCAGCTGCCGCACATTACCCCCTCATGGGTCCTCCCCGTCCCAGTCCTTACCACGTGAGGCAGTCCTGCCTCCACCCAGCCAATCAAAACGCCAGAAATCCAAAGGTCGAAGGTGACATAAGCCCCTCCCACCCACCGCCATGCCTATTTTTTTTCTGCTCCGACGGCTGTCGGAACGCTGGTGCTCCCGGTTCCTGCCTCTGTTCTTGTTTGCTTCTGGATGGTTTGGTGGTGCCGTGAGTGTTTCTTTTGCATTTTTAAATGCTTCTGTGTCTGGTCTTTTCATATTTTTGCCGGCGCGGCCGCTCCGGTCCTCCGGCCGGCTACGCTCCTGTTCTGGGGTCAGGATGCTCCCCGTTCATGTGCTGGGCTGGGGCGGGGAGCCCTCCTGGTGTTCTGGCCCCAGGTCGTTCCGGCGCTGATGCTTTAGTGCAGCGTCCAGCCCTTGCAGCCATGTTCTTCATATGTGGCTGTGGGTGGAGACTGCGGGGCTGCCCTTTTTTGTTTATTTTCTGATCTCACATACGAGATTGCTGTTTGGGGCAGTGTTTCCTGGAGGTTGCTGGGCACTTCCTTTATTGGTGTGTTGGGTATTTTCCTGTGGGGTTTACTCCTTTGCTCGCCATGTTTGAGGGGACTTCCTCTTCGGTGAATCCACGGAGAGGTTGCTCATTGGTATGTCATATGCCTCTGGTGTCACAGGCTATCATGTGCTGAGGGTTCAAGTCCTGCCTATGCTGTCAATGTGACTTGGGATGTTCATTTTCATGCTGTGCTTTGGAAGTTTGCATTCTCTTTGTCCACGTAGCATCTTTTGCAGTTTTTCTTGGACTGTTTTGCGCTGTCTGCGCTGCTGGTGCATGCGGCTCTGGATGGTTGGGCCTTGTCCTCGGCTACCGGGGCGGCGGGGGCTTGTGAGATTTCTCGATGGCCTGCGTTTTGGTGCTTTGCCATTCCCCTGGTGCCTTGGTCCTATGCCTGCATTTTTTGCACTCCGTTTGGTTCCCTGCCTCTGCGGCGCCTGCTGCTGCCCCTGAGTGTCAGTCGGATATGTTGTGCCCAGGAGGAGTCTCCGTGGCCTGGTGGTTGCATCTCTTCCTCTTCAGGTTATGTGTTCCGCTCCTGGTGTTGACCTGCTTGTGGGTCACCTATCTCCTTTGGTGTCATTGTTGCGATTTGGGGGCTCGGCTCCGTGGTTCCTTGCTCATTGGTCCGGTCTGCTTTGAGAATGGGGATTCCTGTTAGTCATCATTCTTGGTTGCCGGTTTCCATTCCGGGCCGTCCCCCTTTTAGGCTGTTTTCACGGTCGTTTCGTTGTCCGTTGGCACTGTGATGCGTTCTGCCGTCTTCTGTGGCGTCGGCCTATTTTTTGTCGCTACGCTCTGTGGTGCTGGTTTCGGTGACGGAGTGGGGCCGGGGGTCCTCTTTCTCTCTGTTCCAGGTCCTGGCTCCAGTTGGTCTTTCTGTTCGGTTCAGCCTCCCGGGGCTTTGGTCGGGTTGGTGCGGCTGTGTCCCTTTCGGTTGTGCCTCTTGCAGCCCGGTTTTCCCCTCTTCTTGGTGGGTGATTTTGGCTTCCCTAGGTGTGGCAGTCGCCTGTTTTTCTCGTTCCCCTCCATCCGGCTGCTCAGAGGTTTGCGGTGGTTGAGTTCCGTTTCCTGTTTTCAGGTGTTTCCTTTTGGTCTCTCTCATGCTCCTCTGGTTTTTTCCACGGCGCTGGCTCCTGCTGTGGGGGTTTGCTGGCCTGGTTCCGGTTTCTGGGGTCGTATTGGGTCTGGCCGTTCCTCGTCTGGTTCCTGTTCGGGTCTTCAGTTCCTCGGGACCGGTTTGACGCTTTGCTGGGGGCTGTTTCTCAGTGCTCGCATCAGCGGCTCGTATGCTTTCTGTTGTGCGTTACTGGAGGGGGTTGACATGGCCCCTGCGCTAGGATGACACGCATTTCGTGAGGCGTTCCATATATCCGGATCTGTTCTCTGTCCTGTTGGATCTTCTGCGGGTCCTACTGGGTCTCCCTCCTGCCCCGGCTCGGGGTTGGTTTTGTGTCCGGCGGATGGTGGTTGCCTCCTCGGCTGTGGTTCCTTGGGCTCTTGTGCACCTCGTGTCCTTGGTGTTTCTTCTGATGACTCGTTGGGTCCTTTTTCTTGCTGGTTACGGGGCTCTGGTTCCTCTCTCCCCTGGTCTGGTGGCTTTGCTCCCCCGACCTGGTGTGGGGTTGCATTTCTGCTTCCCTCTCTCCTCTTGTTGTCCTTGGATGCCTGTCCTTGGGTTGGGGGCCCCGTTGGTGTCCTTGGTGCCGGCTTGTCTGTTGTTCGGGCTGGCGCTCCGGGGGCTCGTTGTTGTTTGGGCCTTCTTGGGGGGTCCCGGTACGTGTCTCTGTTCCTGCGGGCTTCCCTGTCTTGTGTCTGGGCGGCGACTTCTCTGTTGTCTTTCAGAGGGTCTTGAGAGGCATCCCTGTTACGGCAGTTGGTTTCTTTAATGGAATGGTACTCTAGTTGTGCCTTCTTTTGGTGGCTTGGGCCGCTTCCTGCCGTCCTCTGTTTGGTGCTGTCTGGTGCTCGTTTCGACGGGACATGTCCTTTTGTTGGGACATTGCGTGGGTGCTTGGGACTGTGCGCTGGTGCTTGGAATGGCCCTGCGCTGGGATGTCTTGCTGCTTCTTGTAGCATTCCCTCTGTCTGTTCCTCTGTTCCAGGTCCTTTTGTCTTTGGTTTGGGATTCTTGGTTTGGTCATTTTTGCTTCCCCTCCTGTTGCTCTTCTCCCCCGGTTTTTGTTCCGGGGTGGTCTGTCCTCGGGGGTTGCTCTCTCGTTTCCTTGGCCTTCGGGTTTTCTGTATACCTTCCCTCCCGTTTTTCTCCTCCCGGGCGTTCTGCGGCGGTTTGGGGGGTGTCGGTGTTGTTGGGTTGGCCTAGCTGTTTTTGGTTTCCGCTCCTGCTGTTGCTGGTGGGAGTCGGATTTGGCCAGCCTCCCTTGCCTCCGGCTCTGCTTCTGGGTCCGCAGCTGTCTTTGCCCTATCTTTGGCGCTTGCTTCTGACTGCCTGTCTCTTGAGCGGCTGTCTTTAGCGTCTTTGGGCTGTTCTTCTGTGGTGGCCTGTGGCATGTGTTGGTCGTGTTGGCCTTCCGCTCTTTGGAGCTGTGATGCACTTTGGGGCTCTTTTGTTTCCTGGTGCTCTTCTCTTGGTCGGAATCCATGCTGGGGTTCCTGTTTCTGTGCTGGTTTCTCCAGCTTGGGTTTGTTGTTGGGATTTTTCCCCTTTCGCTTTGTCTGCTTGTTGACGGCGGTTTGTGCTTATCGGGGCCTTGGGGCTTCCTCGGTGGTTGTTGCCCTTTGGTGAGTCGGCTTCTTCGGAGCTTTTGCTTCGTTGTCCGGGCTCTCCTGTGCTTGTTTCTTCTTTGGGCCTTGCCTGCTGTTTTGCATGGTCTGCGGTTGCCCCTTTCATGTCCTTGTTAGTGGCGGACTTGTTGTGGTTGTCCACTGTGGTGGCTTTTTTGCTGGCCTTCTCTTCCACTTGTCGGTTGGGTGAGTTGGGTGCCTTGCTCGTTTTGTTTCCTTCTTTGCAGTTTCTGCTGGTTTGAGATGTTTTGCAGCTTAGATCGGACTTTGCTGTTGTTTCTTCGTGTTTCCTTTTGCAGCTGGAGGTGTTGCTTCCTGTTTTGCCTGCTGTGGGGGTTTCTCCTGTTCCCCTTCTTTGGGTGTTCGCGGGGCTCTTCTGTTTTGCCTCCAATGTTCACTACAGTCTCGGGTTTCTCCTCCCCTGTTTTTCTCCTGTGGGTTCTGTGTCTGCTTCCTGTGCTGATGCGGCGGGGTCTCTATCCTGGTGCTTTGTGGGGCGGCCTTTGGCGGTCCCGTCACACTTTTGTGCGACATTCTCGGCTTGATGTTTTTCTTGCCTCTTCTGACGATTTCTGTTGGCGTCTTGTACGCTGCTGTTCGTTGATGCTTTATTGTTTAAAGTTTTGTACTTTTGCATGGATCCCTGGTGTCCTGCATTTTTTCTTCTTGGTTCTCTGTTTGTGAGTTCCTCACGTGGTAAGGACTGGGACGGGGAGGACCCATGAGGGGGTAATGTCTTATTACTTACCGGTAATCTTCATTACCCCGATTAGGGCCCTCCCCGTCCCAGTCCTCTTCCCTCCCTCCCTCCCGCTGTGTTTGTGTCTGAGTCTTGTTGATAACAGGCCAGGCGGTGGGTGGGAGGGGCTTATGTCACCTTCGACCTTTGGATTTCTGGCGTTTTGATTGGCTGGGTGGAGGCAGGACTGCCTCACGTGGTAAGGACTGGGACGGGGAGGACCCTAATCGGGGTAATGAAGATCACCGGTAAGTAATAAGACATTTCCTAGTAGCGCCAACAAATAGCCAAGGGAAGCTTGGCGGCACCGGGAAGCCTCACGCAGTGACGTTTGTGGAAAGACCTTCAGTGTACTTCTGCGTCACGTAACGGCCCCCAGAGGCCGAGCGGGGGTACAGCGCTTGGATCAGATCACAACCCTTGGTGGACCCTTTGGGGAACTCCGGACAAGGTGCCCAGAGGATATGGAGCGCGTGCAGCCCTCGTATCAGGTCTCAACCAGCCTTACTGCCTCGAGGGCCGTAAGATCCAGTGCGAGCACTGTTTCCCCAATCCCCCTGCAATTCTTCAATTTAGCGTGAGGTTGTTAAACCACCTTGGTTGGTATTCCTCCGATTAAATTAATTCTTTGCTTTTCTGAACAACGGGTGACTTAGGGAGGGGGGGGGGTAATTTACATAGGTTTAGTGTTGGGCAGGGCGCTGTTGTCTTATAACAAATTTTCTTTCCTACCCCCCATTCCTGCAGGAAAATCGGGTAGCTTCTTCTCAGACTGCAGGATGGGTTCGTATCTACATTATTTCCTGTGTGTTGCAGTATTCTTTTGTGCAAAATCGTTAATCTTCCTTTTGCCTCACAACTGCGATCGTCCTAAACAGCAACTTTTGACCAATGAAAAAACTTCTGGGTCTTGGAGAACCGGGGCAGCGTGCGTGCGAACAAGGCTGGGATAGTTAGAAGATGTTTTAAGAAGGCAATTTAATTAACAGGCAAGCTACTGGGTTTAAACATGGCCTTTTCATTAGGTTCTTACTGCCTGTTCTGTAATTCACTGCTGGGGAGCGCTCACGTCGCTTGAAGTAAAATTGTGGATCTTCTTCTATTTATTTAATTATTTACTTTTTTGTGACATGACCCCGTTTTTTGGCTTTAAAAATCTGGTCACCATACCCCATGCTCACACGGTGGTGTGCTTCAGAAAGGTCCACTAAATGTGTGAATACTCGTTTGATTGTGAAAGAGTCCTAAGTAACGTGGTATTAATTATAGGGATTTGGCGCCTCACGACAGATTTGCACAGATTATAAATTTATTTTGAAGAAATTAAGTTAACGGTGCTCAAAGGTGTGGAGTATTTTAAAGAAATTAAGTTAACGGTGCTCAAAGGTGTGGAGTTATCTTGAAGAAATAAAGTTACCGGTGCTCAAAGGTTTGGAGTTATTTTGAAGAAATTAAGTTAACCGTGCTCATTTGATTGTGAGCCAGAATCTCCAGATCTCGAGCGTTATAGATCTCATAACCTACGCCTCCCGTGGTGTGTCATTTCCATTTTATTTCCCCTGGGATGTTGGGGGGATAAAGGTGGACGGCAGGAAACCGGACCTGGCACCACGGCATACCTGAGCCGGTGGTTTAGCCTGAACCATCGCCATTTCTCTACGCCACATTTATTCTAACTATTTGAACTCGTGGCCTTGTAAGGGAGAACCTACCTAGCAAACCATCAGTGCTCGTGGAGCTTTCCCAACATTGCAGACAACATTGTAGACTTGCACAGCTTCGTCTGCTAGCATCCCCACATTTATCCGGGAAATTGCGGTTGGCTAACTTGGCTTAGCCCATGTCACCACCCCGCTGTAGTGACACCTCAACCCCAACCTACGTGCGCCGAACGCAGCAAGCACCCTTTGCCCAGTATAACAAACAAAGTAATAATTTACATTTGGTCACTCTCACGCGCTCCTCCTTGTTTGAGCCCCTTACCTTGCCTGTGCCGGTGTTATGTATCGCCCGGCTCTTCCTCTTCCCCCGTCGCCTGGGGAGCTGGGGGGATGGGTCCTAAACCGCGTCACTCGCTCCGGCCTCCTCTTTCCTCTGCCGTACTTTGCTTTGGTGGTGAGGGAGGGGGGCATCCTCCTTCTTTCCGGCGGCTGGGTTTCTTTGCAGCTCGATACCTTTCGTGGTAGCTGGTTCGCTGGCTCAATGTTTTAGTGCTCGAACCAACACACACAAGCAGGGCTCCTAATGCTTCCAGCTGGAACTCCTGAAATGTGCTGCTGGCCCCAACCTCCCGACTGATTGTGGGGGGGGGGGGCGGGGGGGGGGCGGGGTGCTGCTGTGCAACCAATACACACAGCAAAGTCACTGCGGAATCCGGCAGCGTCTCGGGGGGTTCCAGCCGCAGGCCGAATCAGGTGCAGCCAGGCAGCTTCTGCTCCGCGCTTCCTTGGCACCGTCGGACCTGAACAGACAGCCGGACCACCACAAAGGATGCGCCTCGGAGGGTCCTGAGATGTTCTATCTGGCCCACAACCTCCTCATTGTGGTTGGAGGCCTCCGCCGAATCCTGCCCAAGGCCGTTCAGCGGGCTCTAGCCACCCATCCCCATACCGGCACCGGACAGAAAGGGGGCTGCTGCATCACACATTTTTTGCTGCAGCCACGAGCAGCGTCTCGAGGGCTCCTGCTGCAAAAGTTATTGCAAGAGCTGTGAGCGGGCGCACCTCCATCCTTTTGTCGTCCTCCCGGACCCCAACCAGGCTGGCAGAGCTTCGCCTCCTCGCTGGATGGGTATGGACTCGAAAATCCTTCTGCCCCGCTCCCCTGCTCCACGATGTAGTGACTAGCTCTGGTTTGGAGATATCCATATCTCCTATTGGGCAACTGGGATTCCTGCGCCTGCCCCTGCTAAGGATTCCAGGCGGAGGGGTTGTGGCGGTCATAGGGGAGACCAAAGGGGGCACTGGACTGTGGTTATCCGTCACCTCCCAGCAGGTGCGTGATCTTTACCTGCCACCATCGGCCACTCCAGCGCTGTTACATTCAGCGAGCATCCTTGTTCCCGCGATGCACCATATTGCAGCATTGTGGGTCTTGCAGTCCTACCACACAGGACGGCATGGGAGTACCAACGTCCACCAGGGGGGTGGAGTTAGGCACCTATAACAGCATGGAAGCAGGACTACCCACGTCACAGCACTTACAGCTGAAGAGGGGCGCTGAAGAAGGCCAACAAGCCGAAATGCATCCGCCCAGGACTTTGCCTCAATAAAGTGCTCTTTCAAATCTCCCCTGGGCCACTACTCTTTCTTGCGGAGGAGGTGAAGTTTATGTAGCCATGCGTCTAGCCGGAACCCATATTAGTGAACCCCCTTCACACAAGAGGTCCGAACGCTCTGGCTGGCTCTTTCGAGCATTTCTTTGGATTGTGCAAACAATATCATTTGGACCCACCTCGACGCTTGGAAACAACAGCGGTTTGGAGATATCCATATCTCCTATTGGACAACCGGGACTCCTGCGCCTGCCCCCGCTAAGGATTCCAGGCGGAGGGGTTGTGGCGGTCATAGGGGAGACCCGAGGGGGCACTGGACTGTGGTTATAACTCACCTCCCAGCAGGTGCGTGATCTTTGCCTGCCACCATCGGCCACTCCAGCGCTGTTACATTCAGCGAGCATCCCTGTTCCCGTGATGCACCATATTGCAGCATTGTGGGTCTTGCAGTCCTACCACACAGGACGGCATGGGAGTACCAACGTCCACCAGGGGGCGGAGTTAGGCACCTATAACAGCATGGAAGCAGGACTACCCACGTCACTGCACTTACGGCTGAAGAGGGGCGCTGAAGAAGGCCAACAAGCCGAAAAGCATCCGCCGGAGACTTTGCCTCAATAAAGTGCTCTTTCAAATCTCCCCTGGGCCACTACTCTTTCTTGCGGAGGAGGTGAAGTTTATGTAGCCATGCGTCTAGCCGGAACGCATATAAGTGAACCCCCGTCACACAAGAGGTCCGAACACTCTGGCTGGCTCTTTCGAGCATTTCTTTGGATTGTGCAAACAATATCACTTGGACCCACCTCAACGCTTGGAAACAACAGCGGTTTGGAGATATCCATATCTCCTATTGGGCAACCGGGATTCCTGTGCCTGCCCCGGCTAAGGATTCCAGGCGGAGGGGTTGTGGCGGTCCTAGGGGAGACCCGAGGGGGCACTGGACTGTGGTTATGCCTCACCTCTCAGCAGGTGCGTGATCTTTGCCTGCCACCATCGGCCACTCCAGCGCTGTTACATTTAGTGAGCATCCCTGTTCCCGGGATGCACCATATTGCATCATTGTGGGTCTTGCAGTCCTACCACAGAGGACGGCATGGGAGTACCAACGTCCACCAGGGGGTGGAGTTAGGCACCTATAACAGCATGGAAGCAGGACTACCCACGTCACAGCACTTACGGCTGAAGAGGGGCGCTGAAGAAGGCCAACAAGCCGAAATGCATCCGCCTGAGACTTTGCCTCTATAAAGTGCTCTTTCAAATCTCCCCTGGGCCACTACTATTTCTTGCGGAGGAGGTGAAGTTTATATATATATATATATCCCAAAGACAGTCCACTCCAATCTGGCTAGACAGAAGACCAGCACACCATACCATTAGTATCCAAAGTTTATTTAGTTCAGGCCCCTGCCCCACAACAGACGCGTTTCGCCAGAAGGCTTCGTCAGTGTTCACCCTAAAAAAAATATATATATATATATATATATATATATATATATATATATATATATATATATATATTCATCTTCCGCTCCACAAAATACACACACCTACTTGCTGCCTTCCTTGGCTGGGCTTATCAATTATTCTTCTTTAATTCAAATTCAAAGTGCAGGCCATTTATTCAGGCTCCTTGGTAACTACTACCCGTGAATAGCAGTGGGTAATTTGCACACTTCCGTCTTTTCTTGCGTCCTTTCTACCGCACACTGTGTGTACTTTATGCACTAGCTTGCTTCCTTAGATGTGGTACTCGTTTTTCTTGCTCCCACTGCGGAATCCCACACCCTATCTGTGTAATGAGCTGGAAATCCAAAGATCCACTTCACTGACAAGGCAGTGGATAGTTTGCGTGTCTCCAGCCTTTCTTATTTTTCACCTATTTCATCTTCCACTCAATCAACACATCATCCACATATACACACACCTACTTGCTGCATTCTTTAGCTGTGATTATCAACTATTCTTCTAATTCATATTCATATTCAAAGTGTAGGCCTTTATCGAGCCTTTTTATTGTAACAACTACCCCGGCCGAAGGCACTGTAAATTTGCACACTTGCTCCCTTTCTTGGCTCGGGTTATCAATTATTCTTCAATTTCATATTCTGATTCAAACTCAAGGCCCTTTATCAAGCCTTTTGTTGTAACTACTGTTGCAGGAATTCTGCTCCTACACAGAACTGTGCATAAAGACTTAGGACCTCAGTGAATTACGGTGTACCAAAACCCACCTTAGTACTCAAACCCCCTACCAGAATAGCAATCAGTGACTCATTGGTTCTTCGTCCTATAGCAAAAACACCAATGACTAGTCAACCCAGAACATGTAATTTAGATTACCTCAAGTAAGGTGGATAAAAAGATCACTCTTTCATTATAGTCTTACAACAGTCCAAAACAAGGAGTAAATAAACACATGTGCAAGTTTGAAATGTTTATTTCTAATGCCGTAATCTCATCCGCAGTACCTTAGATAATATAACCAAACATATTATCATAAACAAGGTTGTCAGCATTGTTACTATTCCATAAAATACAAAGGGAGAAAGCATCCAATAATGCTAAAGGGAAACAGATTTAAAATATACCTACATTTCACCCTCCCTACCTACCAGGTTAGTTTATAACTACAGAAGGTCTCATAGGATTACATGGGCGGACCCATACCTCTGGTACTCAGCAGTAGTGGATCACATTGAATTCTGCACAAACTGTCAGGATACAAATGTTCTCCAACTGTGTGTAATTATGCCTCCACAATACATTATTAAACGCACCAGTATCAGAGGTGGCCACAGCTGCATATATGTTATGGGTCGAACGTGCGAGGATCATTCCGAATAACAGACACAGTATCCAAGATAGCCTTGATGTTCCATGCTCTCACTATACACACTAAACTAGCGAGGCAGTCTAGAAATGTAGCATAACAAATTATTCTCATGTGAAGCAAAATACTCAGCCTTCTCTAAACAATATCACAAGTGCGTGTCGTGTGCAAAGCAGAGCAGCAAAGCAAAAATGGCGTTTAAGCTTCTAATAAACCCATGCTAACTTAACACGGTGTGAGTGCAAGGCTCAGCCCACCACACCCTCCCTCGATCGAAGCACGTGATATATATCGTGGGCGAATTAGGAACGCAGAGTCCAAGCCTGAAAAACAGAGTCAAGTTCAAATTCGCAAAAAAAATTATTCGCTGTTTGATAGAAAACAGTAACTAAATAATAAAGAATAGGTAGAAAAATCAAAGAGTCTTAATCCAACAGCATATAAGCACAGTATGTAGCAACAGCCTCCAAGAGGAAGTCATTGTTCTCATCTGAAAACATTTCAGCCATCCAATTCAATAGTGAGAATGAACATACATGTTCCTCAACGACCGGAGCCTCTATCACCATCGCAGGAAAACTCGGGTCATCTTCAATGTAACTGCGTGCCAAGAAGTCATGCGCCGCTGCAAAAACATTCCAACATACCAATATTCCATGTATCGCTGCTAAGGCCATAATCCCGCCACCAGAACAGAGCAAGTCATGAACCACTAAGGGGCTCATCAGCTGGTCATAATCCGCGTTGGGAGACACCGTACAGCAGAGAAACAAATCCAGGGCATAGTCGAAATTGCAGCTCAGGCAATGGAAGACAGGTTGAACGCATGTGAAAAAGGAGAATCGAAACGATAATCCATAAACTGCACGCAATGTAGCCAGAGGCAGCGCTCCGTAATAACTAAGCATTCGGTTCCGGACCAGCAACAGCCGGGACATATTCTTGTGTGCTGCAGGATGTGCATCCATATTTAAGTAAACAAATGAATAGAAGCACACCGGCAACTAATGCGAGTATTAAGGGGAATCCACCAAAGATGATGGAAAACATCGAATGGAAAAATGCAGAGAAGACACCAAATATAGTTTGAAAAGAAGTCACAAGGCCACTGCTTCTAACTTTAAAAAAGTAAGGTAACCCCATAGTCAAGGACGCATTAAAGATACTCTGAATTAACTCCCCAAAATGCAGGGGCACATCTGTATTTAATAAATCATG
Source organism: Lissotriton helveticus (assembly GCF_964261635.1). NCBI lineage: Eukaryota > Metazoa > Chordata > Amphibia > Caudata > Salamandridae > Lissotriton > Lissotriton helveticus. The sequence continues at coordinate 603,910,513 of NC_136072.1, read as the reverse complement.
AACTTCTGTGCGGGTGTTTGCTACATGAAGGACAAATGTTTCTCTAGCAGATGTAAGAGCGACCTCTTTTTGAGACAATAGCGCTCTTATACGGCTCATTTGGTTGACTCTTCTTTCAAGGTCGGAGTCGACGGCCAGATGGAAACATCCAGCTTCCCATGCAGAGGAGTAAACACACATTTTTTATAGCAAACCACACGCTCAGTTACCGTAATCATGTAAGCGATGCCTGCTAACATTGCACAACAATCTGCATTATTTCAAATTAAATAACTCACGTTTCCAGTAAACTGAACGTTGGTATGATAGCAGGTGTCGGAGTGCCTTTCTAAACTCAGGCCAAATTAGGCGCATCTTGATTACAAGAGCCATGCAATTGTATGTCTCTACAAATTAAGAAGTGATCTGGTGCTATTGTGCAATCCTCGCCATTCAGATAGGCTTCTTTTCCCTCCCTCAGGCACCTATATGTAAATGACAATAATCAAGCTTCATGGATATAGCGCTGCCTAAAGATCCATATCTGCCTATAGCATAGTATTTCATGCAAACCTCAAACTTAAACAGGCTAAAAAGTAACGTTATGATACCGTGGATAAGCCACACAGCTGAATCGGATCGTTAATGAGTGACCACTTCTAACCATTCTCATAGCGCGCCCTGTGCTCTGATTTGACAGTGAGAGAGTGATCACACCATAGTTTGTACTGCTAATCATTCTCAGCATACGCTACGAATATGCTTTCACGTTACACGTCGCATCAAAGCTTCCGTGCGACGTCATGTACGGCGACCCGTACGCAAAGACGCGAATATTATTATTTGTTTAAAAACATATATTTATGTATTTAATGAACACATTATCTAGGATAATTATGAAAAAAAAAATTTAAGTTCCAATGGTCCTATATTACTTTTAAAAGCAATTACACAAATCGCTGTGGAACGTCATGCATAATCGCATCGTAAGAGTACCGTAATCACTGCGTAAGCATACGCAAAGCCATGTGACTTTAAAAGAAGAGATTTGATTAGTTCATAACACTTCCTATTACAACTGTTGAAACTTCCGTCCCATTTTAATAATTCTACTTTGACTTTCTAAGAAGAAGCATCTCTTCTGAGAATCTTGTCAAATAGAACGAACAGCAATGGACTCATCTTCCAGCCATTCTTCAGAGGAATATTTAATTCCTGAAGAACCTCCAAAGAAGAGGAAAGAAGCTCTAATTTGGCAGTTTTTTACTTTTCCAAAAGGGCAAAAAAAGGTTAATGCTACAAAAGTAACCTGTAAAATTTTCCAAACTCTTTCAAGGGGTGATCCATCTAAAAAATACTCCTTTGGCACAGCAAATATGGAGCGACACGTGAAGAACTTACACCCCAACAACTTTGCTCGAGCTGCAACACATAGGTGGAAGGACAACCCACCTGCTGCTGCACCAAGCACATCAACTGCTGCACCAGCATTTTCAGCATGCAGTCCACACCCACAAATTAATCCTGATTTTGCTAAAGTTAAAATTCCATGCATTTATTGCAATAAACTTTTGTGTTACGGGAAACAGTCTATTGACCTGATAAAACACAGGAAGCAGGAGCATCGCTGTCCTCGCATTAGTTTTTTTTTTTCATTCTTTTGTTCCTGTTGGACACTTCCAAGCCCCCCATTATAGAAAAAAATTGCCCCCGGGGTTTGGCCCTCCCCTGGAGCTAAATAAGAATAAAACGGACTTCTAGTTTTTTTTTTCCTTTTCCACCGCGTACGAGTACCATTTTTTTTTTTTTTAAACTGTTTTTATTCATTTTGTACACAGAACAGACAAATTAAATTCTCAGAGCATCCCACTCAAATACCAATGTTCCCCGCCTTGCACACACATACCCGCTCAACAACTCCTAAACATGACATCCCACCTCCCTCTCTACCCCCACCCCCCCCTTGTCAGTGTGCCCCACATCCCCTAGTACGGCCCGATTGGTCAAACATTGCCACAGCGGGCGGCACTCCCCTTTATTCACCGCTCACGTAAAGCTCCCGGTATAATCCAACATTGTCAAAGACCAGCATCACAACCCCGGGACCCGGTAACCCCCTCAATCCGCCCCCTCCTTGCCTCCGGCTCTCAGTTTAACTCCTTCCCTCCAACCCTGCGGCTTCCACCCCGCCCTGTCCCACATCCCCTGCCCTATTCGCCGGCTCGCCTGTCTCTCCACCATCATCAGCCTCCATTAGCGACTGCAACTCAATCACTAGTGCGCTCCACGCCCTGGCTGTCTCCATCGCTTTATCATTAGCTGCGCGCCTAGCCAATTGCAATCGGAGAGTGCTCTCAGATGAGGCCCATTGCAGGAAACACCTCCGCCACCTCAGGAAGTTGGGTCCCCCTCTAGATTTCCAGTGTAGGGTAAGTTCCCTTTTGGCCATTATGAACCCCAAATCATAAAATTTACTAGTGATCTTAGTGGCAGGAGTATGGGGAAACCAAAGTAGCAGGCATGCACCCGCGTCTGCATCAACCTGCCGACCCGTGATCGCGTTCAGGCAAGCGAAAACATCCATCCAGTACGAGCCGAGCCCCGGGCATGACCAGAACATATGTGCAAAATCAGCGTCCTCCACAGCGCAACGTGGACAGGTCGACTGCGCACCTCCAAAGATTCGGTGAATCCTGGCAGGCGTCCAATACGCCCTATGGAGTGTATAATATTGAACCAGCTGGAACCGGACATTTCTGGTGCCCTTCCAGGCCCTACGCACTAGTTGGGGCCAAGTCGTCTCCGGAATCTGCCGTCCAAGGTCAGCCTCCCAGCGCTCCCGCAGCCCATCAAGGGGAGGGGGTTCAGCCAGCGCCAGTCTCCTATATAAGCAAGTGATGGCCTTATGTGTGCCAGCCGCCATCACTACGTACTGGCAGCCCAATGACGTGGGCGGCTCCACCAGCCCCATCTTCCAACGCCTCTGAATCCCAGCAACCAGAGCCGCGTGCAACAGGAAGTCACCCCGCGGGAGTCCGAATGTCTCCTGTAGTGCACCGAACGGCAGCAAGGCACCGTCCCGATACAAATCACCCAGCATGTGGACCCCAAGGTCCTCCCAGCCTGCTAGCGCCGACCAATCACCGCCGTGCGGGATGGCAGTAAACATCCCAAGTGGTATCTCCGGGGCATAGGGCGTTCGGCACCCCCCCGTCTGTGGCAGCGCAACCAGCACTTGCGAAGAGTACGCTCCTCGAGGGTCAGCTGCTCCAGCCGTAATTCCTGTTGGAGCACAATAAAGGACAGAACATGGCGCTGCACAAGCCGACCCTGTGGGCCGTCCGGTCCTCTGAATTCTCGCGCCACCGCCTGCGTGAGCCATTGAAGTTGAGCAGCCAAGTAATACCATTCGAAATCTGGTACGGCCATACCACCCTCATCCCGGGACCTGAGTAAAGTATTCAGGGCCACCCGTCGCCTGCCAGTGCCCCAAATAAAGCCGATCACCAGGGTCCTCAGAGTGCGGAAGAAAGAAGATGGGATCCACACTGGCAACGTCCGGAAGAAATAAAGGAGTCTCGGTAGGACCACCATTTTTAACAAGGCTATCCGCCCCGCGACAGATAATGGGAGGACCTGCCAAAACCTCATACTACCTCTAATGCCCCTCACGGCCCTTCCCACATTCCCCTCGTACAGTAGCGAATGGGTGTGATATATATGAACTCCGAGATACTGCAGGCAATCCGGTTCCCAGCGCAGACCGTCCAGCACCGCCGGTTGAACACAGCGAACGGCTAAGGGGAAGAGGCAGGTCTTGGACCAATTAACCCGAAGGCCCGATAGGTCCCCGAATTCACGAAGCAAGGCACGTGCTCCCGTCACGGACGAATCTACATCCGCCAGGAACAACAAAAGGTCGTCCGCATACAGGGAGATATAATGCATGTCGCCTCGGGATAGTACTCCAGCAAAGGACCGACCCTGTCGGGCCCGAGCCGCCAGCGGCTCGATCGCCAAAGCGAAAAGGAGCGGGGACAAGGAGCAACCCTGTCTAGTGCCCCGCCCGACCACGCACGCCGCCGATATGGAGCGGCCCGTCCGGACCCTAGCAGTGGCCGACTCATATAGCAGCCTCGTCCAGCGGACAAAGCCCTCACCCAGCCCGAACCGAAGGAGCACGCGGTACAAATAAGGCCATTCCACGCTGTCGAAGGCCTTTTCAATGTCCACCGACAGCGCCGCCGCCCCCGCAGGGCCCTCCCCCTCGACATCCATAATTCGTATCAGACGCCGTATGCACGTCGAGGTGTTCCTAGTGGGGATAAATCCCGACTGGTCTGGATGGACCAATGAGCACATATGAGTTGAGAGCCTCGTCGCCAATATCCTGCTCAACACCTTATAGTCTACTGTGAGCATCGACAACGGCCGATACGCCGTTCGAGCCGTAGGGACACCGCCCTTTTTCAACAGCGGGACGACAATCGCCTCTCGTGCCGACTTCGGTAGCTTACCCCGATCCCAGGCCTCCCCATACACCTGGTGGAGGTGAGGTGCCAGTAAATCCACATACGCCGCGTAAAACTCCACAGGGAGACCATCCCCCCCCGGTGTCTTCTTCCTGGCCATATGTTTAATCGCCGTCCTAATCTCCCCTTGTGTAATAGCCGCCCCAAGCGAAGTACCCTGTTCTAGTTCTAGCCTTGGCAGCCGGGCCTCCTCAAGGAAGGCATCCAGCTCCGCAGGGCAAGCCGTCATCCGACTCCGATAGAGTTCCGCATAATACTCCCGGAACTGAGTGTTAATCTCCAGTTGCGAGTGGACCACGACCCCGGTCGACGTAGCTAACAACAGAATCGGTGTGCCCCTGGTCGCAGGGGTCGCCAGCCAGGCCAGCAGCGCGCCGACCCGATCTCGCTCCGCATGCGCCCGGACCATGTATTCCCGGTAGTCATGACAGCGGAGCCTCTCCACCTGGGTGGCCACCCGTTCCCGAGCCTCCAGCACATCGTCCCTATTACTACCCGCTGGGTGGCTGTTCCTCTCCGCCAGGCGCAGTGCATTCTCCTCCCGCGCGATATCGGCTAACAGCGTCCTGCGAACCCCCGACGTGGACGAGAGGCTCGCGCCTCGCACCACCACCTTGAAGGCGTCCCATTCAATTGCTCGAGTGGATGCCGTCCCCGCGTTCTCGAGGAAATAGCGCTCAATGCAGTTCTGCAAGTCAGCGTGAAAGACTGGGTCCTCCAGCGTCAACGGATTCAGCCGCCAAGAAGGCACCGGCTGTCGCTGCCTGGTCCAATTGACCGTAAGCAGGCAAGGGTTATGGTCCGATATGGTCCAAGCCAGGTACTCGCAATCATGCGTGAGCTCCTGAGCCCCACTTGAGCAGAGAAACGTATCAAGACGCACATGTAAATCATGCGGTACCGAATAGAACGAATAATCCCTATCCGTGGGGTGGCACGTCCGCCACGCGTCCCGCAATCCCCAGCGGTCCTGCCAGTCTCTCCTGACCGCAGCCACTCTACGCACCACCGATCGAGCCAGCGGCGGATGAGAACGGTCCAACTCAACATCTGTCACCGAGTTAAAATCCCCACCCACGTACACCGTACTCACGAGCACATCCGAAAGTCGACTCGACAAGACGGAGAAGAACGCTGCCTGATCAAAGTTGGGGGCATATACGCTACAGAACGCCACATCCCGGCCATCCAGCCTCCCCAACACTGCCACAAACCTCCCGTCCTGATCCACTCTAGTGATCAACGGTTGAAAGGGGACACCCGCCCTCACCCAAATGAGTACCCCCCTAGCATGCGCAGAATAAGTAGTATAGAAGAGTTGCCCCCTCCAACGCCGCTGCAGCGCTTGACCCTCCGCCAAAGTTAAATGCGTCTCTTGCAAGAAAGCCACCTGGACCCCCCTCCGGACTAAATATGCATGTACTTTATACCTCTTCCTCATGGAGTTAAGCCCCCGCACATTCCAGGAAATGCACTTCAGTCCCAATCTAGCCGCCATCAATGGGCACATAGCGTAGTCCAAACCCCCACAGTTTCACCGGCACACTGACAATACCCAGCAACTCAACAGCCCCATAACTTTCCCAACCAACGCCCCTCCCACCCACCCCCAGAACAGGCATCAAACAGTTGTCACCCATCCAAACCCCACCCCCGAAGACGAGGGAAACTCTGGGAAGTACCAGAGACTCACGAAATACGTGAGGTCGAGGAGGTGTCCACTCACCAGCCCGCCGGACAGCCAAAACCCATCCCACCAGAGGTGCCGATCTCGGCTATTAACAGTCCTCCCCCATCCCACCCCCGGCAGCACCACCCCACAACAACAATCAGGCCCAAGGCCCATCACCCTCTATAAGATGCGGAGCACAGTTGCCCCTCTGGACGTCCAGAGCACAGGACCTCAGGAGCCCTCAGTATGTTCACCCCACCAGGCCCACAGATCCCCTTACTGTCTGGTACTCAGCAGCTCGCAGTCACTCATCCAGTAGGCCATCCGCCGTTTGCGGCGTGACCCGGAGCTGCTCCCCTAGGTCCTTGTCCGACGCTTCATCCGAGCCCCCTGGTTCCGCCTCATCCGAACCCTGTCCCGATCCCGGGTCTGCCACCTGAGCCTGACGCACCACTCCAGAAATGTCCGACACCGCTTGCAGGGCGTCTCTCCTCTCCTGCGCAGTTTGAGAAGCTGAAGGTGATCTCCTGCCCTGCTCTCTCCTCCGATTGCGCCTGCTCCTGCGCGGTCTCGGCCGGGTCTCTGCACTCTCCGTCCAAGTACTCGAGCCATCCTTGCCCGCTCTGTAGCGCTCCAACCACTGCCAGGCGTCGTCCGGGGAATCACAGAACGTCGCTACTCCGTCCACCAGCACCTTCAAGCGGGCAGGAAACAACAGAGAGTATTGAACCCCTTCATCACGGAGGGCTCTCTTGACAGCGAGAAAGGAATAGCGGCTGCGTTGGACCTCCTGGGAGTAGTCTGGGAAGATCGATACAGAGGCATTGTCCACCTTATAGGGGCCAGCCAGTCTGGCCTGTCGCAATATAAGGTCCCGGTCCCTGAAGTGGAGCAGCCGGGCTATCACCGGCCTCGGGGGTCGGCCCGGGGCAAGTGGGCGCGCCGGGACCCTATGAGCTCTCTCCAAGGCCCGCGTACGAGTACCATACGCGTACACCGCATTTTTTTAATTTTAAAAAAAAAATTGCGCCTAAAGATCCATGTGGGACCCCTGAGCAGGCCTAGAGGCTCAATATGTTTCTACCCTGCCCCCTTTCCTTATTTTTCAACTTTGTTTTACTGTTTTCTTGTGACTTAGTGCTACTGAGGCACAAGATGGCTGCCAACACTTCCTGGTTTGGAGTGTTGACAGACAGTTGACATCCAATCAGCATGCAGCTCGTGCTCGTAATTGTACGGATTTCGGTACGCGTGCAGTACTTCGTCTCTAGATATCACTATGAGTTTACTTTTGATTTTCTCAGGAACTACTGAACGGATTTACACCATTTAACAAAAAAAGCACAATCTGCAAACCGAACTCTACCTCTCTGCCAAATTTGGTGTAATTCCATTCAGCCGTTCGGGCTGTAGCCCTGGCTAAAGGTCTCTATGGAAAATGGCATGGGGAAAACACGATTTGGGACCCCCCTTTTTTCTCGGCCCCACTTGTCGAATCACCCCCAAACTTTCAGGGAAGGAGCGGAGCGGAGCAGGCCATTTTCTTGGAGAAATTCGCAAAGATTCGTCCACCAGCGCCAAAGTTATTCCAAATAGAATGTTGTGGATTTCCTATGGAAAGTAGGTCCTAACTATAACTACCTACTGGCGACCGCAGTACGTTATATATAATATATATATATATATATATATATATATATATATATATATATACATATATATATATATATATATATATATATATATATATATATATAGATGCAGCAGACAATTCCTGACGTGTCAGTAAAAGGAAGGACACCTTGGAAATTGCACTATAAAGATTTCACTGACTACACCAGCAATGCGTTTCAGCTTACGCCTTGGTCACGCTGAAGGCTAAGCAGTAACAGCATCTTTTTATTTTACAAGTGCACTAAACACAATAAAAGGACAATAGCACCAAAACGTGAAATATTCACAAGAACATAGCGACCATCTTGTTACTGTCACACAATCTTTTCATATCAGAATCCTTATTCCTTGTTTCATATACAATCCTGAGTAGTTTAACTTTTCAGCATAAGTCAACATTGACACAATAACAATTCTTCAATACAAATGTGCAAAGAGCTTTCTTAATAAAGCTATGCAACATTGTTCAATTGTGTGCTCATGTGACTCCAAGTAACGTTGGCCACTCAAATGGAATATTTAAGAACAACTGACCATAAGGTCAAAGCTTGCTGGTACCTACATCAATCCCCAGTGCATCAGCTAATAGCTACAATGAAACAAGCCTACCAAAAGTCCAATATCTCATATTTGCAATATATGCAATAAACAATTCTGCCCCAGTGGGCGAAGGATTCCAATATCTCATATGTACAATATCAGATGTGTGCAGTCATCAAATTCTGCCCACATTGAACTCGTCTGCCGTAATTCAAAACATTAGCATTGATGCAAGTTTATCAGAAGTTGGCACTACGCCCGGCGAATTACACACTTGCATATATTGTATATAGTGCCAATATTGTTACAAAAATGTATACAACTTGTATCAATGCTAATATTTTTAATTAAGGCAGCGTGATATTTATTCACAGAAAAATCACCCTACGCGTTTCAGAGCATCCGCTCCTTGCTCACAAGTAGTGTGTATGAAAAACAATAAAGTTTTATACAATCGTCATGTGACATTCAAATAATAAAAAGTGAAAACAGACTTCTATGTCATTGTCTCATTACTCTGTAACATCAAGGAACAGTGAGCTCGTCTGCCGTAATTCAAAACATTAGCATCGATACAAGTTGTATACATTTTTGTAACAATATTGGCACTATATACAATATATACAAGTGTGTATTTCTGTGAATAAATATCACGCTTGAAGAAAATTATGGGCCAAGGCTTGTTGTGTTTGAAAGTTTGAGACAACCCTCTTGTGTGTTTCAAAGTCCCACTGGTTCAAGCTTCCACACACAGTCAACTGGCCACACACCCTCTGTAGTTTCGGACTCGAACTACGGATCCCAGAGTTCACCATTACGGGGGGTTGCAGCACGGGGGAAGCAAAAGATTGTGTCCAGCCTGATTGGGCAATTATTGACCAGGGAGATGAAAAATATCCAGATGGATGGCCTTGGATTGGAATTGTTGTCGTCAGGCCTCCTCGAGTCCCCACTGACGTTCCAGCCCCTTCACGCAGATGACAGGCGGGCTGTGAGCCGAGCTACAATGATACCCAACTCCTCATAAAGTTACAAGCTGCCCTGATGCCAGAAACCGGTCCCCGGTAGCTTGTCTCCTTTCTGGTGAAGAATTGGCTTGGTAGTTTGGTCTGCCCTGTTCCCATGATGCACTGGGCCAGGGACAGACTAATTTGCATATAGCCAGGTTCTGAGCTGGGATGGGGCAGTGAGATAAATAACGGTGATGGATCAAGCCCTGATCTTTGGACTGGGTAAGAGTGGTCTGCTTAATTCAGACACTCTGTTCATCACCACCCCCTTTTCTGAATCGTTTTTGGCCACTACAGGTGTGGCAGGGTATACTCAGACATGAGTCCCTTTCTCACTGCTCCATCAGGATTCAAGCAAGCCGGGCCGAAGAGGCTGAAATGCCAGAAACCGGTCCCCGGTAGCTTGTCTCCTTTCTGGTGAAGAATTGGCTTGGTAGTTTGGTCTGCCCTGTTCCCATGATGCACTGGGCCAGGGACAGACTAATTTGCATATAGCCAGGTTCTGAGCTGGGATGGGGCAGTGAGATAAATAACGGTGATGGATCAAGCCCTGATCTTTGGACTGGGTAAGAGTGGTCTGCTTAATTCAGACACTCTGTTCATCACCACCCCCTTTTCTGAATCGTTTTTGGCCACTACAGGTGTGGCAGGGTATACTCAGACATGAGTCCCTTTCTCACTGCTCCATCAGGATTCAAGCAAGCCGGGCCGAAGAGGCTGAAATGCCAGAAACCGGTCCCCGGTAGCTTGTCTCCTTTCTGGTGAAGAATTGGCTTGGTAGTTTGGTCTGCCCTGTTCCCATGATGCACTGGGCCAGGGACAGACTAATTTGCATATAGCCAGGTTCTGAGCTGGGATGGGGCAGTGAGATAAATAACGGTGATGGATCAAGCCCTGATCTTTGGACTGGGTAAGAGTGGTCTGCTTAATTCAGACACTCTGTTCATCACCACCCCCTTTTCTGAATCGTTTTTGGCCACTACAGGTGTGGCAGGGTATACTCAGACATGAGTCCCTTTCTCACTGCTCCATCAGGATTCAAGCAAGCCGGGCCGAAGAGGCTGAAATGCCAGAAACCGGTCCCCGGTAGCTTGTCTCCTTTCTGGTGAAGAATTGGCTTGGTAGTTTGGTCTGCCCTGTTCCCATGATGCACTGGGCCAGGGACAGACTAATTTGCATATAGCCAGGTTCTGAGCTGGGATGGGGCAGTGAGATAAATAACGGTGATGGATCAAGCCCTGATCTTTGGACTGGGTAAGAGTGGTCTGCTTAATTCAGACACTCTGTTCATCACCACCCCCTTTTCTGAATCGTTTTTGGCCACTACAGGTGTGGCAGGGTATACTCAGACATGAGTCCCTTTCTCACTGCTCCATCAGGATTCAAGCAAGCCGGGCCGAAGAGGCTGAAATGCCAGAAACCGGTCCCCGGTAGCTTGTCTCCTTTCTGGTGAAGAATTGGCTTGGTAGTTTGGTCTGCCCTGTTCCCATGATGCACTGGGCCAGGGACAGACTAATTTGCATATAGCCAGGTTCTGAGCTGGGATGGGGCAGTGAGATAAATAACGGTGATGGATCAAGCCCTGATCTTTGGACTGGGTAAGAGTGGTCTGCTTAATTCAGACACTCTGTTCATCACCACCCCCTTTTCTGAATCGTTTTTGGCCACTACAGGTGTGGCAGGGTATACTCAGACATGAGTCCCTTTCTCACTGCTCCATCAGGATTCAAGCAAGCCGGGCCGAAGAGGCTGAAATGCCAGAAACCGGTCCCCGGTAGCTTGTCTCCTTTCTGGTGAAGAATTGGCTTGGTAGTTTGGTCTGCCCTGTTCCCATGATGCACTGGGCCAGGGACAGACTAATTTGCATATAGCCAGGTTCTGAGCTGGGATGGGGCAGTGAGATAAATAACGGTGATGGATCAAGCCCTGATCTTTGGACTGGGTAAGAGTGGTCTGCTTAATTCAGACACTCTGTTCATCACCACCCCCTTTTCTGAATCGTTTTTGGCCACTACAGGTGTGGCAGGGTATACTCAGACATGAGTCCCTTTCTCACTGCTCCATCAGGATTCAAGCAAGCCGGGCCGAAGAGGCTGAAATGCCAGAAACCGGTCCCCGGTAGCTTGTCTCCTTTCTGGTGAAGAATTGGCTTGGTAGTTTGGTCTGCCCTGTTCCCATGATGCACTGGGCCAGGGACAGACTAATTTGCATATAGCCAGGTTCTGAGCTGGGATGGGGCAGTGAGATAAATAACGGTGATGGATCAAGCCCTGATCTTTGGACTGGGTAAGAGTGGTCTGCTTAATTCAGACACTCTGTTCATCACCACCCCCTTTTCTGAATCGTTTTTGGCCACTACAGGTGTGGCAGGGTATACTCAGACATGAGTCCCTTTCTCACTGCTCCATCAGGATTCAAGCAAGCCGGGCCGAAGAGGCTGAAATGCCAGAAACCGGTCCCCGGTAGCTTGTCTCCTTTCTGGTGAAGAATTGGCTTGGTAGTTTGGTCTGCCCTGTTCCCATGATGCACTGGGCCAGGGACAGACTAATTTGCATATAGCCAGGTTCTGAGCTGGGATGGGGCAGTGAGATAAATAACGGTGATGGATCAAGCCCTGATCTTTGGACTGGGTAAGAGTGGTCTGCTTAATTCAGACACTCTGTTCATCACCACCCCCTTTTCTGAATCGTTTTTGGCCACTACAGGTGTGGCAGGGTATACTCAGACATGAGTCCCTTTCTCACTGCTCCATCAGGATTCAAGCAAGCCGGGCCGAAGAGGCTGAAATGCCAGAAACCGGTCCCCGGTAGCTTGTCTCCTTTCTGGTGAAGAATTGGCTTGGTAGTTTGGTCTGCCCTGTTCCCATGATGCACTGGGCCAGGGACAGACTAATTTGCATATAGCCAGGTTCTGAGCTGGGATGGGGCAGTGAGATAAATAACGGTGATGGATCAAGCCCTGATCTTTGGACTGGGTAAGAGTGGTCTGCTTAATTCAGACACTCTGTTCATCACCACCCCCTTTTCTGAATCGTTTTTGGCCACTACAGGTGTGGCAGGGTATACTCAGACATGAGTCCCTTTCTCACTGCTCCATCAGGATTCAAGCAAGCCGGGCCGAAGAGGCTGAAATGCCAGAAACCGGTCCCCGGTAGCTTGTCTCCTTTCTGGTGAAGAATTGGCTTGGTAGTTTGGTCTGCCCTGTTCCCATGATGCACTGGGCCAGGGACAGACTAATTTGCATATAGCCAGGTTCTGAGCTGGGATGGGGCAGTGAGATAAATAACGGTGATGGATCAAGCCCTGATCTTTGGACTGGGTAAGAGTGGTCTGCTTAATTCAGACACTCTGTTCATCACCACCCCCTTTTCTGAATCGTTTTTGGCCACTACAGGTGTGGCAGGGTATACTCAGACATGAGTCCCTTTCTCACTGCTCCATCAGGATTCAAGCAAGCCGGGCCGAAGAGGCTGAAATGCCAGAAACCGGTCCCCGGTAGCTTGTCTCCTTTCTGGTGAAGAATTGGCTTGGTAGTTTGGTCTGCCCTGTTCCCATGATGCACTGGGCCAGGGACAGACTAATTTGCATATAGCCAGGTTCTGAGCTGGGATGGGGCAGTGAGATAAATAACGGTGATGGATCAAGCCCTGATCTTTGGACTGGGTAAGAGTGGTCTGCTTAATTCAGACACTCTGTTCATCACCACCCCCTTTTCTGAATCGTTTTTGGCCACTACAGGTGTGGCAGGGTATACTCAGACATGAGTCCCTTTCTCACTGCTCCATCAGGATTCAAGCAAGCCGGGCCGAAGAGGCTGAAATGCCAGAAACCGGTCCCCGGTAGCTTGTCTCCTTTCTGGTGAAGAATTGGCTTGGTAGTTTGGTCTGCCCTGTTCCCATGATGCACTGGGCCAGGGACAGACTAATTTGCATATAGCCAGGTTCTGAGCTGGGATGGGGCAGTGAGATAAATAACGGTGATGGATCAAGCCCTGATCTTTGGACTGGGTAAGAGTGGTCTGCTTAATTCAGACACTCTGTTCATCACCACCCCCTTTTCTGAATCGTTTTTGGCCACTACAGGTGTGGCAGGGTATACTCAGACATGAGTCCCTTTCTCACTGCTCCATCAGGATTCAAGCAAGCCGGGCCGAAGAGGCTGAAATGCCAGAAACCGGTCCCCGGTAGCTTGTCTCCTTTCTGGTGAAGAATTGGCTTGGTAGTTTGGTCTGCCCTGTTCCCATGATGCACTGGGCCAGGGACAGACTAATTTGCATATAGCCAGGTTCTGAGCTGGGATGGGGCAGTGAGATAAATAACGGTGATGGATCAAGCCCTGATCTTTGGACTGGGTAAGAGTGGTCTGCTTAATTCAGACACTCTGTTCATCACCACCCCCTTTTCTGAATGGCAGCTCTGTCTTGGTCCACGCTACGAGGCGGGCCGGAGTTACCAAATCCTTGGTGAAGTAAGAGCACACAGCAGCCGCTGTCCCAGCAATACTCCAGCCTCTCGATGGAACGGGCCTTTAAAACACACAACTGGGAAGCGTGTAAAATATCCACAACAAACCACTCTGATTAAAGAAGAAGTTGGAGGCCACAAACTGGGGATATCTTGGAGGTCTTTAATACGACAACAGGCATGATGCATTTCGGCATGTAACGCCTTCCTCAGATGCCTACGTTATCCTGGCACTGCTCCACCCGCACCTTTAAATACTGTAACAAAGTCCCATTGGTTCAAGCTTCCACACACGGTCACGTGGCCACACACCCTCTGTAGTTTCGGACTTGAACTACAGATTCCAGAGTTCACCATTACGGGGGGTTGCAGCACAGGGGAAGCAAAAGATTGTGTCCAGCCCAATTGGGCAATAATTGACTAGGAGGTGAAAAATGTCCAGATGGATGGCCTTGGATTGGAATTGTTGTCGTCAGGCCTCCTCGAGTCCCCACTGACGTTCCAGCCCCTTCACGCAGATGACAGGCGGGCTGTGAGCCGAGCTACAATGATACCCAACTCCTCGTAAAGTTACAAGCCGCCCTGACGGCAGCCCTGTCCTTGGTCCAAAGCTGTAATATTGTGCCTGGAGTGGTAAATTGCTTTTCTCATTTTACTGCTTCAGTGATGTCATTTGAGATGTCATCAGTGATGTCATGAGTGATTCAGTCAGTCAGTCAAATATCTTTATTCGGTTTATGAGCAAACCATAAAAGCATTAAAAAAAAACAGATTATGTCAGCAACTGTGAATCCCTAATGTATAAAACCCGATCAAAGCTCATAAATACATATAAAATCAATGGATGAAAATAGTACAAACTAATTTCATATTAACACAAAGATAAAAATATACATGATTATAAAATATTAGGTTATTTTCCTCAGGGTTCTTACAGCTGCAGATAAAAAATTTGCAATGTTAAAAGTTTCCCAAACATCTGTCAACATTTGCAAATAGAGAAGGGCAGGTCTCACTTGCATAAAACCTTTGTTAATTAAAATTGGAAATATAAAACGTTTCCTCATGACAGTAAGGTGCTCACAGAAAAATAAGAAGTGTATGATGTACTGTCCCGAGAAGCTATCGCAGGTATTATTATTATATTATTATATTTAAATTTATAAAGCGCTCAGCTACCCGTAGGTTTCCCGGCGCTAAGATCATCTACCTTCTTCCAACCTTTCTGTTCACCAAGAAGAAAATGAAATTGATTAAGTCTGAATCTGATCAATAAGAAATGGTGATTGTTGTTTGTGACATAGCCTAGATAGTGTTGTTTTGCATAGCTGGTCGGCCCTTACTGTCACCTTTACCAGCTCTCTCTCTTCTCTATCCGTGGTAGCTAAGCGCAGGTATGTTTCCTTGGACCATTTTATATCTCCCTTCTCTAATGTTTCTGAGGAGTTATATAATTCTGGTCTACCCAGCTTAACTGATAGCTTCTGAACATATTTGAGACAGGGTATACACAACCCACGATCGAGTGACATGCAATCTTTCAAGATATCATGGTTTAGCACTAAATCAGGGTTTAGCCAAGTAGCTATCCATTTCTGTAGGGGTGCCACGGCAATTGCGTCTTCAACAAAGCCAATTCCACATTCCTGATGGACAATGTAATTGGCTGTTGTTTAAGGGACAGTTAGAAGGTTCTTTAAAAACCTGTCTTCGACAATCTGTATAGCCTTCGTGTTTTTAATGCCCCACAAATCGGCCCCATACATGGCTAGTGATATACACTTTGCTCTGTATATTTGAATTAGGGCCCTCATTGGCCTGGCTCCTAACTTCCTGGTGAAACCCAACACAGCAGATGTGGCTCTGATCAAAACAGTTTTTTTCGCTGTAATTTGGGTTCCCCAGGATCCTTGGTTGTCGAATAATAATCCTAGATATGGGAACGACGAGACCCTGGTTAGTATATGTCCCTCGCAATAAAGGGTTTTGACCTTTAGGGATTTCTGACCAATGGCCATTATATGTGATTTTGAAAAGTTTACACTTAAGTCTAGAGACTTCATAAAGGCAGAAAAAGAATCTAACAATGACTGTAGTCCCCCTGCCGTTCTCGCTAAGAGGGCGGCGTCGTCCGCATATAAAAGTACGGGAATCAAGCGTTTCCCTGCACAGGGAATATCTTTACAGGAGGCAGTTAGGGTGGTATTTAAGGTGTTGATATATAATGTAAAGAGCAGGGGCGCCAAGATGCACCCCTGCCTGACTCCATTTGAATTGGGTATACCCTCCGTACAATTGCCCTGCTGGTCATACCTCACTGTTGCAGATAAATCCCTATGCAGGTCTGCTAAAAAATAGACGATATTTTTGTCTACGCCTAGTGTTAGAAGGGATCACTGAAATAATATCGAGGGACAGAATATCGACCATCAAAAATATCGTTGACAAAATATCGACAGTCAAAATATCGAGTTTCTATCTACAAACAGGTAAGTACAAAAATATCGAGTTAAAAATATCGTTTACAAAAATATAGTTGTAAAAAATATCGTATTTACTAAAAACAGTGTTAAATTAAATTAATATTAATAATTAATTACTAAACTATACTTAAAATTACTTAAATTAACTTATAATAATTAAATAATTAATGAAAGTTAAATAAATATTTTTTTATTTCATATTTATTAAAACATATATATATATAGTAACAAAATATAATAAAATAATACCCAAAAACTGAAAACTGACCCTGAACCCTAAAAATACCCCTTTACCCAAAAACCCAAAACTGACCCTGAACCCTAAAAATACCCCTTTACCCAAAAACTGAAAACTGACCCTAAACCCTAAAAATACCCCTTTACCCAAAAACTGAAAACTGACCCTGAACCCTAAAAATACCCCTTTACCCAAAAACTGAAAACTGACCCTGAACCCTAAAAATACCCCTTTACCCAAAAACCCCAAACTGACCCTGAACCCTAAAAATACCCCTTTACCCAAAAACCCAAAACTGACCCTGAACCCTAAAAATAAAAACAATTTTTTTTACTATCTATATTATATACTTACATATTTTCACTTTCTATATTATTTACAGTCGATATTACTTCACTTACCTTAAAAACAATATTTTGGCTGTCTAAATTCTGTCCTGTCGATATTTTGTCCAAACGATATTTTTGACTCGATATTCTGTCCAAACGATATTTTGGAGTCGATATTATGTCTGTGCACCGTTAGAAGATTGGACCACAGCTTTGACCTGTTTACTCGGTCAAAGGCCAGGGACAGGTCCATGAAGGCCAAAAATAATGCTCTCTTCTTTGCCACCGTATATTTGCCTATCAATAATTGCAGGTTTAGGCATTGATCTATTGTACACATCCCTTTTCTGAAGCCATACTGGGCTACAGAAAGCGTTCCCGTTTCCTCGAGCCATCGAGTCAGTTGGCTTAGAACCACCCTGCCAAGTAAGTTTACTGAGGAGTCAGTTAAGGATATCGGGCGATAGCAACTCGGGTCACCTCTATTCCCTTTCTTATATATTGGTATAATGACAGATCTTGCCCATGTAGGAGGCAGGCCCAAATGACAAGCGTTGACAAAGACATTATACAATATCTTTGTCCAGGTCTTTACATCTGCTTTAAAAAGGTCTGCCGGGACTCCGTCTGGTCCCGGCGCCTTATTACTCGTCATTTGCTTTATAGCTTGCGTTACCTCTAGCTCTGTAAATGACAATGAATATTTTTCCATATTTAGGGCTGGACCTGCCGGCATCGCTTCCCTATCATAAACATGTTTAAAATGACTGTACCAGCCTTGTTCCTGGATACCACAATCAAGCTCACTGTTGCTTTTGTCCTGGAAAAAAGGCTTATTAACCGAAGTCCAAAATTTGGCGCTATTTTTTATTACATCAATGGATAAAAGCTCATTCCAGGCCTCCTCCCTAATTTCATTTTTCCGCTTTTTTTGTGCCAGTTTGTATGAATTCCTAAGGACGGCTACTTCCACTTTATCAGGAGGGTTGGATTTCAACGCTACCATCAGCTTCCGATGGGCTATTGAACAATTGTAGTCAAACCATTTCTCCCCATTCCTAGGTTGCCCCGTAACTACTTTTTTGAGATCACTATCGATCTGGGCGCAAATTCTACTGTAGGCCATAAGGACTTCTTCACCGACTATACCTTCTGTTAAACAGGTAGACATATCTTGCCCAACCTTTGCCAGCAAATTGTCCACAAAATCCTTAGGCACCACCCGGCACCATTTCAAACGTCGTGCTTGATCGGTGGGTCTTAAATCTAATATTCCAGCTGTCAAATTAGTTTTATCTTTTTTCTTTAGGTCATCTATCCCTTACAGGGTTATGATCGCCATATGAGGACCAGGAAACATTATACTGGCAAACCCTATTTGCCACATTTAGGCTGACAAAGATATAATCAATAGTTGACCCAGAGCCTTTGCCTTTAAAAGTTGGAATGTCCCCTCTAAATTGGGTAGGGTAGATCAGATCGTTTCCAACCACCAGTTCTTATAAATACGATCCCTGCGGGGAATGCTCAAAATGAATGTTATCTTGGTTAGCTGGTCCTAAACTGTCCCAGACATAACAATTACCGTTGCAACAGTGAACATTAAAATCTCCAAGCACTATAACCGAATAACAATTTGTGCTGTTAACATTATACAATTCTAAGAAATCCTATAAACTGACGAGATGTTCATTAAAAAAGGCCTTATCAAAGGAGTTGTAAAAATTAACAGTGAGCCAGTTACCGGTGGTTTTGGTTAAAATTTCCACAGCCAAGCAGTATGGTGTACCTGTCTCCACTTTGGTGTAAGTGCCCTCAAGTTTTAGTGAGATAAGGGTTAAGAGGCCGCTCTTCGCCCTCCCCATAGGAGAAGCAACTGCTGGCGACCAAAAAGCTGCATACCCATCCAAAAGAAAGGTATTTTTTGTATCCCAAGTTTCCTGGAGCCTGATGATATCACAATCAGTAAGACAGTCCCTCCACTTAGCGTCATTTGCCTTACTGTTTAACCCGGCAATGTTCCAGCTAAGGAACCTGGTTCCTGGACGAGGGACCTTAGCTACTGCCATGCCATCACTGCAGCCGCCTTGTACATCCCCCAAAATGTCTGTAATGTTGAGATTGCCACCCCCATGTGCACTCACTGAGTTTCCTGCTTTTCCGGCCTCCGCCCCCACAACCGGTAAACAAACTTCTTCACCAGGTGGAGAATGGACCCGGCCAAGTTCGAGTCAATCATTAGAGTCTAGACCACTCAGGGGTTGATAACGGTTGAATGTGGCAACCCCACAGCCAGTAGACCCATCAGTACTGTTGCCTCTGCCCCTGAAAGAATCATTGAGGGGCTGCTGGTTTAAATGCCTGTAAAAATATCCCAGTGGTCGAAGTGTAATACCTTGGTCGTTATGGGGTAGAGAGGTGGCTCTTAACAATGCAGTATTGGCAAGATGTGGATTTCTAAAATTAATAATGACTCAGTCGCCACTAATATTCTTAGGAGATCTGCCTATCCAGGTGACTCTTCTAGTAGTTAAGATCTGGTGTGATAATGCCACTGGAAACCCACACTCTCGATTAAGCCATGACACAGTTTTGTTCTTAAGGGAATCATGGGATTCTGGCTTGTTTGAGTGGCCGGTCTCTCTTACAGGTGGAACATTAGCTAGGACTGCCACAAACGGTGCACATTCCGGTGGCAAATCTGGTTGTGAGCAACTATTCTTCACTTCTGCTCGCCCTATCTTTCTCTCTGGGCCTGTTGCTGGTGATGGGTTTTTACGCGCAGTTTCCGGGGCTAAAGGTACTGCTGGTTGAACTGTACGAGATCCCCCATTGGGAAACTTAAAGGTCTCATTATTAACCCCAGGACCCTTTTCAGCAGCTTTATCACTTTTAGTTATATCAATGTGGGGTCCCAGAAGGCCACCTAATCTCACTACTTCGGCAGAAATCAGGTCGAGTTTAGCCATTAGGGGTTTAACTAACTTGGCAATTTTTGCATCTATAATACCAATCAAGAGATCTAATTGCTCCGTGTCTATTTTAACTGTGGCATTGTTAACTGCTGACTTGGTAGCACTTCCAACACTAATGGGTGGCGATTCTGCTCTTTTATTGTTACGCCCCCCCCCCCGTTTAATTTGTGTGTTCTTACGCGATCTCAGTACTCTCTGTGTTCTCGGGGCCGGGGAGAGCTGCGCTGGAGAATCATAAGAAGCACTCGGTTTGTCCTGATTAAGCGCTGGTTCTATAAATGGATGGGCTGGATCTTCCATATTTAATAAGTCAGATTGATCAGGATCACAACTATCATCTGGTGGGGAGACAGTAAAATAGGCGATGTAGGCGGTGAAACAGAGGGGGTCCCCTGGCCTAACGATTTACGTCGTTCACTATTGATTTTGTTCACAACTTTCACAAGATAGTTGTCTAATGTGGCTGATACAGGGGGGGTTTTAACAGCTTTAGCTTTCGACATTATTAGTACTGTCAATTTTTTCTAAAGAGTTCGGTTTTGGGAACAGAAACCAGCACGAAGATCAAACTACAGTGGTAAAGGGATTATTTCAACTCCTTGTCCTATGACCTTATAATTCAAACATTAAAACAAACATGCACGAAATAATTAAAAAGTCTCACTTTGTCGGGGGTGATAGAGCTCAGCTACAATGTCCAAAAACCAAGGTCCATGGCCCAGCCCAGCCTCGTCATGCCCCGGACTGCCACAGACTGTCCTGCCCTTGTCCCAGGCTTCTCCCGGCGCTGCCCGCGCGCGTCCCGCGGGGCGGGAGGAGCTCGATGGTCTTAATGCGCCTCCGGGCGCGTGTATGCCGTCACGCCTGCTGCGCCGCCCCCTGGGCTGCTGGGGGTTGTAGTTTTACCCCGACTGCCGTTTCCCTCACGGCGCAAGGCGAGAGATAATCGCTGCCGTTGCCCTCACGGCGTGGGACAGGAGCACAGGTAAGCGTGGTTAGCCGTTTCCCTCACGGCGTTGGAAGGAGTGTCACAGAGTCCCCAGAGCGCTCGGCGCTCGATGGTCTTAATGCGCCTCCGGGCGCGTGTATGCCATCACGCCTGCTGCATCGGCCCCTGGGCTGCTGGGAGTTGTAGTTTTACCCCGACTGCCATTTCCCTCACGGCGCAAGGCGGGAGATAATCGCTGCCGTTGCCCTCACGGCGTGGGACAGGAGCACAGGTAAGCGTGGTTAGCCGTTTCCCTCACGGCGTTGGAAGGAGTGTCACAGAGTCATGAGTGATGTCACTGACCATGTCATGAGTGATGTAATATGTGACGTCATCAGCAGTGCATTGCGGGCGCGGGAGTTATAGTTAGCCGAACTAACTATAACGGGGGAATTTCAATGGTTTTGTATGAGTGAAATGTCCAGCTAACTATAACATGTGTGAAACCATTGTTTATTTCAGTGAATTTCTAAGGTTTTTTAAATGCCAATTCCTAACTATAACATGGCTAAAACCTATGGTTTTTTCAGTGAATTTCTAAGGTCTTTTAAATGCTAATTCCTAACTATAACGTGGCTGAAACCTATGTTTTTTTCAGTGAATTTCATAGGTTTTGTAAATGATAATTTGTAAATGTATTAATTGTTATATTTTTTATACTGATTTACTACATTGTTTTAAAGTATTTATTTCTAGATATTTTATTTTTTAATTTACATTACATATTTTCAATATAAATTGAAAAAAAAATGTTTTTTAAATATTGAAATTGTATTTTTTTTTTATTTATTATATATTTTATATAGCAGGCAATGATATCCTATGGAAGGAAATTACCTACGCCGGACTCCCGTGTGTATGAAGCTCGCCTGATACCGGTGGTGCAATCCCGGACTCCCTAACATACTGGGTGGTGGAGTTATGTCGTGTTCCGTTTTCGGCCTACTCCAGGGCTGAAGCCGGGACCTCGATTTCTAGCCCATCCGGGCTGGGATTGATCAACAGCGGCTGTGGAACCGGTGTTTCGTCCGGTCTTCCGTACTCGGATCTTTTTCTGCATCTCCGATCTGCAATCCAGTTACCAGCTGGCACTGAGGACTCGGTTTCGTGACACATGGTGTGCATCGTGCGCCGCGGTCGGGGGCGCTCGCCCGGAGACCCTGCTGGGGACGGCTGGGGACGGCGGTGTTGAAGGGGGGGCCCCCGCGGTCGGCGAAGATGTCGTGATCACCAGCTGAGGGAGTGCCTGCTGTTGCCATCGGCTTTGTGTGTGCCTGGAGCCTCGGAAGTGAGTCTGGGGTTCGAGTCCTGCTTCGTCTCTTTGGGGGGGGAGATGGAGAGGACAGATGGCGCACCATCGTTGAGGTCCGTGATGGCCGCCATTGGGGTGCTCCACTCCCAATTCACAGTCACATATGACCGAATGTCAGAAACGCTGGGAAATATCTGCTTGCGACCGGACGATGATGCTGCGACACATGATCAGCATTCTGTGGTTCCAGTGGAAGATTTGGCCTACTGTTCTGAGGTTCCCGCGCGGCAGCCTAACTCAGCTCACGTCGATGATTTTGGCCTCGTGAATGTTGCACCTAAGACCGTAGTTAGCTTTCCCGGTATGACTCCTGCTCGGCGAAACATCGGTGCCGAAGGTTTTGATCGCCAAGAACAGCTCTTTAGTGACCGTCGGAGAGGTCTGCTTATCTCCTTCATCTTTCCCCGTTGGTCCTGTGGATGCCGCCATCTTGTATCCTGTCCTCGGTCCGATTCAGCTGCTTCGAACTGCTATGGACGTTTCGATTACCACATGAATACTGTGGCTTGGGTGGCATGGATTTTCATAAAGAATCGCACTGGTCAGGGCTGACTTCATCTTATATCCTGCCCTAGATCCGATGCCACTGTTTTGTACTGTCTGGGACACTTCGCTTTCTGCGAGATTGCTGGCTTTGGCGACGTAGATTATCGTGAAGAACCGAACTGTCATGGTTGTCTTTGACTTTTGGGGTTAGCTACGCTTTGTGATCTATGCCGGGATTGTACTGTGTATCTCACTGGGAGTCGGGTGGTTTTGGTTGAGGTCTTCCCCATATTGGTGCTTAATAATTGCTTTTAATGATGGACAATATGTTTTGGGGAGGTCGCTAATGGCGGGGGGTATAGGTGGCCGGGAGTATGTTTGTTCTTCTCCTCCTCCGCTTTCTTTATTTCCCTTCTTTGGGGTGTTCCGGGGCGACAGGCACGCTGTTAGTGGGGTAGGCCGTAGCCATTACAGGGGTGCAGGGTGGCGGGTGTTGGGGGGGTTTGTTATTTTAGTTTGTTTTGTTCTATGGTCCCCTTTCTTTCTTTCCTCTTTCTTTGGGTAGGGTTTTCCTCCCTTACAGTAGGGTTGGCTGTCTCTCCTTATCTTTTTTCTTTCTCTTTTTGGCGTCTATACTTGCCTATACCTTACTGTCTCCAGAGGGTGGGTTTTAGGGAGGGTGTGCTCGCTAATCGCTTGCTATTACATTGTCTTTTATTCCTCGTTGGCCTCGGCGAGCATAGTGTGCCCAAGGTTCATATTGCTCATCACCTGAACTTGTTTGCACTGCGGGGTACCTCCCCCCCATCTCTTCTTAACTTCATGTTATGGTGTGACGCCACCGATAGTACAGCCACTCTGCTTCTTTATAACTTTAAAATTAAACCTTTGATATCCTTCTGCGTCGAGGCATATACAATCACATACTGTATATGTATTGCCGATATTATCTGGTCGTATGTACGTGCATGACTCCTGATCTGATTCCTGTGTTTGCGGCCGGCCTCTGTGGTTGTAGGCCTGCGCTTGTCATACTTTGATTAACTCAATAAAGGTTTTAAAAAAAAAAAAAAATGACTTTTCAGGATCAGTACTGGGATGAAAGATGCCGCACTGAGGTCTCTCCTGATAACAGGTGAGTAAATCGGAATTCGTAGTTCGGCTGATTTTAGAGGAATATTTTTAAAGTTCCAAAACTCCACACTTAGAAGAATTTCCAAGTGAAACCAGTCAATGTTAGCCTATGGAAGGACATTCAAGTTACTGTAAGTATGGTCAGAATTACTTTTCAGGATCAGTAGTGGGCTGAAAGATGCAGCACTGAGGTCTCTCCTGATAAAAGGTGAGTAAATTGGAATTCGTAGTTCGGCTGATTTTAGAGGAATTTTTTTAAGTTCCAGAACTCCACACTTGGAAGAATTTCCAAGTGAAACCACGAGGAAATAATCAAAATACGCAAGGTTCATAAATTCAAACGAGATCAGAAAGATTACGAACTTGGACAGATCTATAATTTTCCCGCAAATTTGACCATGCCAAAAAATTAAGTTTTAATACTACCAGCGTCAGCAAAACGCAACAACAAGGTCAACGCAGCCAAGGAGAAACTGCAGTAGACTCAGATGTTGATACAATATCGGTATCAAGCATGTCAAGTACATCAGACTCGGAGTCAAACATGGCAGAGCGGTGCAGTACAAATAAAATACTAGATCTGGGTGAAGAAATTGATTTTTTAGTCGAGGATCGTCTACAAACTCTCCGTCCCAGAACGCGGAACAATCAAACAGGAAAAGGCGAGGCGGAGAGCAAAGAGAAAATGCAGCAAAGCCACCACAGCATTATCAACAAAAAAAAAGAAACCATGGTACAACAACAAAAAAAAGCAATGAATGATTGTACAATCACAAATCTGTCCAATGAAATACAGTAGCTGAAGAACAACTTTTGGGCTAAATATTTGCCCTGAGAGTACTTTTAATTATACCAGCACGAGGGTAGACATTTTTTGCTTTATAAGAAAGCTCAAGTTAAAAAAGTTTTTTGCATCAAAAGCAATCAATACTGCTGAAGAGGATAACAGAAGTATGAGTTCAAGAATTCAACGTGAACCACCTTTGGCCGCGGCCACAGATGCGAAACTGTTGCTAACTTTAAGTGATTTGGGAAAAAAGATCAATACAACAACAAAAAAAAACAGTACGGTGACATAACCAGAGGCGAATGAAATATCAAATACTCAGAGCGAGTTACAAGAAATTGGTATTACACAAAAAGGAGCGGGAGAGAGCCCTTTTAAAGTGAAGAGTATGTTTGTCCCGATGATGCCTAAAGACGCGGTAGACATATTTCATGAGTGTGTGGTCGAGGAATTAAAACAATTGAATCGGAAGGTAAAGAGCAACAAGCACGTCCAAACATATATAACGAAGTTCAATACACAAATTTAATTAACAAACTCAGCAACAATCATGAAATTGTAATAAATAAATCAGACAATGGAGGTAATATTGTTCTTTGGCAAAAAAAGACTATATTGAGGAGGCCATGAGGCAATTGGAAAACGTCGATTGCTATGTCAAAACGAATGGTCTGGAATACAAAAAAGCAAGGGATGGATTAAAAAACATCTGGCATCTTATAAAAGAGAGGGTTTGATAACATCTACAGAGTTTGGCTTTTTACATAATGAAAACCCGGTGATGCCAAGCATGTATCTGATACCCAAAATACATAAGATGAAAAATCCAACACCCGGAAGACCGATCATTTCGGCAATCAACAGTATGAGTGAGAATATCTCCCGGTATATTGATTTTTATTTGCAGGATCATGTGAAAAATCTAGCCAGTTACATCAAGGACACTGGAGATTTTTTAAACAAACTGAACTCAATTGAATGGCAAGATGGCTGGTGTATGTTAACACTAGACATAGAATTACTATACACCTGTATAGACCATGATAAAGGGGTAGAAGCCATAGAACATTATTTGGGACACAGATCATGCGATTATTACAGTCACAACAAAATGTTAATTGAATTGGTGAGCTGGTGTTTGCACAACAATTTCTTTATGTTTGGTAGGGATATTTGGAGACAGATCAGGGGTGTGGCGATGGGATCCTGCTTCTCCAACAGCTATGCATGTTTACATGTAGGCTGCTGGGAGGAGCGGGATCTCATCATTACCCCAGGTTTTAACCATGTGCGGCATTTGATGCTATTTACAGATGATGTGTTTTGTGTGTGGGAGGGGGAGGGGGACGAATTTAGTGCCCTAAAGTTTGTCAAATTATTGAATAACAACAAGTTTAACCTCTTCTTTTACATCTAATGTGAGTATGAGCAAATCAGAGTTCCTAGATGTACAGGTTACAATAACACACCGCACCATCACAACATCCCTATTCCATAAACCGACTGCTGGCAACAGCATTTTGCATGCCAGTATCGGACATCCACGACACGTAATTGAAAGCATCCCTTATGGAGAACTTTTGTGTCTCAAAAGAATTTGCAGTACCCCTGAAGGTTTTGAGAAAGGAGCACATGAAATGGTAGCGCGTCTAAAAGCAAGAGGGTGTAGTGATTCAATACTGGCAAAGGCTCTGTCTAAGACCCGGGAACGATCTAGGGATTCCCTATTAACGACGAAAACTCCCAATGGGCTGGACAATGATGATGCTCCACGCTTAATAATGTCATTCAGCAAGCAAGAGAGAAAAATTAAATCCATCTTCAAGAGAAATTGGCCCATCAGAATGACAGATGGCATCTTAGGCAGTAAATTACCAGATACCCCGACTATCACCTACAGGAGAGCAAGCAGTATGCGCAACAGATTAGTGAAAGCTAACCCAGAACTAGGTAGTGGCAGTACCTGGTTAAAAATGAAGGATGGGTTTTTTAAATGCTCTACCTGTCGGGTGTGCAAATTCGGGACCAACACAACTCATTTTGAAACTTCCTTCTCCAACGGGCAAACTGCAATCAAAGGCAATTTTAATTATCGGACTGGGTATGCTGTGTATGTCCTGACGTGCACCTGCGGCCTACGTTATGTGGACAGCACCAAGCTGCAGGTGCACGTCAGGATTTTGCAGCATTTCAGAGCAATCGTGAATAATGATAACACTTACCCAGTTGGACGACATTTTAAATCCACACATAACAACAATCTAGCTTGCCTATCATATTTTGTTATCGATGCAGTGGCTCCCCTGAGAAGAGGAGGCAACAGGGATAGACTTTTAAGGAGAAGGGAGACAAGATACATAGTAGAATTGGATAGTAAATATCCAAACGGGTTAAATACGACAGAAGATCTGCACAATTTTTTATAAACTATGTACCTTTATTCACACAACTTAACCAATTTTTGATAACTCTAACTGATACTGATTTTCATGTATGAATCATACCATGAGAAGTTTAAAACCTGATTTTAATCTATATGGTCTGCAACACAGATGAAATTCAGACGGACATAGAACGAATAAGAACGCTTCCCGCAAATCCAAATTGTGTATACATACACAAATACTTTTAAAGTGTCGCTTGTAAATCATTGTACATACACTATTTTTTCTTTTCTTTTTCCTTTGTGGGTTTTATTACAAAAAGGTCTGCTTATCGGGAGCATAAGAAAGACCTTACAATGATTTAATTTCAGAGGGTATCACAGATTGTTTACACGTATATATAAGCACATGCCACATATAACCAAGGACAAAAGAATGAGGGGGAAAAATAAGGCAATAAGGGAGCAAACAATATATTACAGCTGAAATTGAGTGATTTTCTGTAGAGACGGTATGGCTTTACTTAATTATTGAGTAGGAATTCAATTATACGACGGTGCAATTTGAAATTTGAGGTGGCAGTAAGAGGTTAAGTAATGTCAGGTCAGTCTAAGCATTGTATATAGTATGGGCCACAAAGGATGTTATATACTATGTAAATGATTTTGATAAAATGAAATTATATCATACGATGCAAGCATATCTGTTCTATAATTTTGTGACAAATTTGAAGGTGTTGCACTAAGCAGATATTAAAAACTGCCACAGAAAAGTTTTTAAATGCATTTTAGATGTATATAGATATTTATGATTTATTATAGATATTTATTGCACCAGTCACTTTATTCAAACAAATTTATACGGGTTTTCGGCATTTATGCTGTTTATAATGAATTATCCGTTTTTCTACCGTTTTTCTACTTTTATATATTTCCATATTTATTGTTAGGAAATATGCTTTGGTTATACAATGTATTGATACAGACAAAAAAACCTGTAATATAATTATGTATATATTGTTTACATGCCTTAAAAGAAATCCTTGCATAGTATTTCTTCAATGTCTATGGATGAGGTCATGTGATTCACAGGAGGAGGGTGCATTTGAAAAAACTTTAAAAAGTGGAGCTGGCGCGGTGCTCATTGTGTGATCAAGAGCACTTGATGCTTGAAACGCGTAATCGTTGAGAGGTTGCAATAATAAAACCATTGCCTAACCTGAAGCCGTGGGGTCCGTCTCATCATTTCGCCGTCCAAGGAGGTATTGAAGATTGTTGTGGATATATATCATTACTGGGGAGTTTACCTGACAGAGTTCTGCTGATGTTGGAAATACATGTTCACTTTGAATTTCAGAATGTTTTACCAAAATGGAAAAGGAAGCGCTCTAGTTATTCATTAGAAGACTGTGGGAAGCTGCAGTAGATCACCGGGGAATTAATTTGAAGGCTGCTGCTGTTGGAAGTACTGTGTCAGTCAGAATTAAGATTGCATTCTTGCGTGGCTAGGAAGATAGTGTGAACATATAGAAAATGTATTCTCATTTTAGCTTTTGGAGCACCTTCCATAACGTCTATAAGAATATCATAGGAGAAAACAGTTTTGTCTCAGACATACTTGATCAAATCCCAGCAGAGGATAAGCATTTTTCAAATAGTAAAATCATGTGAGAACTCATCAGAAGTCCTAAAATTAGTTCAGTACCAGCAACAAATGATTTACATTGTGACTAAAATTGGTTATCCCCTCTATATTTGCTCCTTTTTGTGACCCCCCCCAAACCTGGCATTCACTATAATGGATTTCAATAGGAGGTTGCTCCTGAGTCTTGTAATGGTTGCCATAAAATGCTGTCGATTTTGTGGTCAGCCAAACAGGCCCTTATACCCATCAGCCCTACATATCCCTGGGGTTCAAGGTGTGCTTACCCTAAACCCTTATATATTTTGAATTTATTTTTAGGGACCAGGTCCCCGAGACCTGTGATCTCTGCCACAGCATTTTGTTCATGTTGTGACCAGTCAAGCAAGATTGACTCGTCTCCTTTAAATTGGCTAGTCAGAGTATATCTGCAACGGTCCGGATATGACTAACTTTCCCACATTCCCCTTAATGACTAGCTCAAGCCCCTTTTTAAACATACATTTCTTGAAAATTACTGAACATATTTACACCAAGTAATGTAAAGCACACTTTCTGAGTAAAATTCTCTGTTTGTGCCAATTTTGATGTGATGCCCTTTAATCGTTCTTTTCTGTATTGGTTATCAAACATTACTACAGAAATAAAAATGTGATATTAATATTTTGGGACCACCCTTTATTCTTGGCTCCCGGTGTATCAGCACAAACCATTCCATCTGTGAGCCGGAGTAGATGATCTTTTTAGGTCTCCCTACGCAACGCGCATGCGTTGCATAGGAGGGGACCTCATGTAATTGACATGCTTTTTGGGCCAAAAACGTGCACGCGTTCCATTCCCATCAATGGCAACGCGTGCACATGAGGCAATCTACTTGCGGGAGCGTGCACCACCAAATAGCAGCAATTATCGCTCCCGCAACTGCAGGCCCCCTCTCCTCCCCACAGTTGCCGCGAGAGCTTGTTCTCCCAGGCTTTTGTTCTTTTCTTGTGATCTTTCGAGTCCTTCCCCGGTTGTGACTCATGCCTGCACCCGGGGCGCAGGGCTATTGTTGATCTCTTCCTGTACTGACACCCTGGGTGTTTCCAGTTCTGCCAGAGGAGAGGAAGGAGGGGCACAGGGGGGCTTGCGGGGACGTTCTTGGCACTGTGAAAGCTGATGGTGTGATAATAAACGCGGGGACATTCTTGGCACCGTGAAAGCATGATAATAAACTCGAACCCTATTGGATTAAGGACATACATGTAGGAATTTAATTATAACTATTTTCCTATTTACATCATACAGTTGTGATAATGAGTGTGTTGGGGCAATTATTGATCACAGTGGCTGGTGTTATTGTGCGTGTGTATGTACGTGTGTGTGCGTGTGTACAACAAGTAGTGATATCGCATGTGTGCATATAAACATTACATTTGTGATATTGTTTGTGAGCATGCTGGTCACAGCGGTGATTGTGTAGGTCTGCGTCTGTGTGTGTGTTTTATGTCGATTCTATACTTGCAATAAAACTTAAAAAGAAAGAGTGAGCATACACTCCAAATACCACTCAGTACCACATAATTACACGGCACATAATTACACTGCACGCAATGCAACATACACTCCAAATACCACTCAGTGCCACATAGTTACACGCCACAGAATTAGACTGCACTCAATGCAACATACACTCCAAACAATACCCCTCAGTGCCACATAATTACACACCACACAATTACACTATACTGAATACAACATACACTCCACACAATACCACTCAGTGCCACATAATTATATGCTACATAATTACACTGCGCTCAATGCAACATACACTCCAAATACCACTCAGTGCCACATATTTACACGCCACATAATTACACTGCACTCAACACTCCAAATAGTACTTAGTGCCACATAATTACAAGCCACATAATTACACTGCACTCAATGCAACATACCCTCCAAATACCACTCAGTGCCACATAGTTACACACCACATAATTACGCTGCACTAAATGCAACATACACTCCAAATCCCACTCAGTGCCACATAGTTACACGCCACATAATTACACTGCACTAAATGCAACATACACTCCAAACCCCATTCAGTGCCACTTAATTACACACCACATACTTACACTCTACTGAATGCAACACACACTCCACACAATACCACTCAGTGCCACATAATGATATGCTACATAATTACACTGCACTCAATACAACACACTCCAAACAATACCACTCAGTGCGACATAATTACACGCCACACAATTACATTCTACTGAACACAACATACAGTCCACACAATACCACTCAGTGCCACATGATTATATGCTACATAATTACACTGCGCTCAACACAACATACACTCCAAATACTACTCTTTGCCACAAAATTACACGCCACATAATTACACTGCACTCAATGCAACATAAACTCCGAATACCACTCAGTGCCACATAATTACACGCCACATAATTACACTGCACTCAATGCAACATACACTCCAAATACCACTCAGTGCCACATAATTACACGCCACATAATTACACTGCACTCAATGCTACATACACTCCAGAATTCACTCAGTGCCACATAATTACACGCCACATAATTACACTGCACTCAATGCAACATACACTCCAAATACCACTCAGTGCCACATAATCACACGCCACATAATTACACATCACTCAATACAACATACACTTTAGGGGTTAATGAATGTGAAAGAGGTTATACTGGAGGATCCCCAACTCTATCTCTCTCTATATATATGACATTTATCTGATGATGTGTTGAATGAATTAAGTGGGTTTTAGCATCTATGTGCTGTAGGTATTATTAATCTGGAATCAAAAATCATCTTAATTATATTAACCAGCCATGCTATAATGAGGATGTTCAAATTTGGATTCTAATATGAGAATGTAGATATGAATTCTATATGTGGTGCTACCTAATTATGAGAACACATTAAAAACTGTTTCCATCTTTATTTATTTTATATATATTTGTATGAATACATGACAGAAGGATTGCACTATTTTTACATTATGACACTTTGGCATAATTGTTCCACTTTAGTACAAGGCACTTTGAGAAAATAGATGTATAAAACAAGAATAAATGAGACAAAAGAAAAGCAATTTGTTGCAATCCTTAATTTGATAATCACCTATATATTCTGTTTTTTATGGATATTTAGGAAATATAGATGAATATGTGATTGTACTTGAGAAAAGAATGATTGAGGATTTTGAAAAAAACTGCATATAAAACATAATGGAATTGTGTTCTTGTCACGTCATGTCGATTGGTCGGGAGAATTCAATGGTGAAGGAAATGAACAAAAAGAAAATGGGGTCAGCAGTCTAGTTGTTGGAAAGCAATACAGGAAATGCTGTATAAGAAATGTTGTATTTTGCATATGGGCTGGCTAGGATTTTTCAGAATACCCAGCAAAAAATAACAAAACATAAGCATTGGAATGTTGAACTAGGAGATATAATGTGAGACAGAGAAACATCAGGTCGTCTTAAGCAGTATATTTAATATAGCCTTAGAGCCCAACCTAGCGGGCCCTACTGCCCTTTAAAGGCCTGCTCCAGCATTAAAGGCCAGGGCCAAAGGAAAGGGCCTTTAACAAGGGAGCTGGCCTTCAATGGCCAGTAAAGCCCACTACAAGGGCTCTAAGGCTATTAGAACATTCCGTCCCTAGAGGGTAGAATATTCTAATTTCTAAAAACAAAGGCCTCTCGGAGCCCGAAGGGGTTTAAATCCCCTTGGTATCCGAGAGGCCTTTGTTCACAGCAGCAGCTGTAAATAAAAACAACATTGGAATGTTTCTCTGTGGGCTTCTACCGGCCCGAAGAAGTCCAGAGCTCTTAATTGTATTCAAGAAAGCTCCCAACATTCCAATGTTCTAATGAAGAGTAGTAGTATAAACAGAGGAGTGCATCCAGTAAGGCGGTCCACAACTCCAGGAGCAAGCAACTGCCGACCCTTGAATCTCAGAATGCTGCTGTATCAAGGTACCAACTCTCGCACAGGAGCATGAGACGCAGAATGTAATAAATATAAAAGGATAGTACGTACTTTATTATGGCTTACATTACAACTGAAGGTTTAAACCAGCCATTATTGCCCCCATCACTTAATTGTCTTCAATAGAGCTCCCAACATTCCAATGTTATAATTCTACTAATGCAGTGCAAATACCATTAAGGGGGAATTGCACATGACCTATTTGATGTAATACAGACTGACAAAGCCTGGTACAATCCCTCTGCTAAACACATTAACTGCTTGGCAACCCTATTGGCATATACATATCTTATAAAAAAAAAGGTGTAGCCTGTACGCCGTTACGATGTATATAAGTCACAACCCTACCTGGGCATGAGCCACGTATACCAACAGAAGTGCACCTCCAATGTCTGTAAAAGGTCTTGTCAAACAATAGAGAAAGTAATCAAGCTCATCATCAGTCACAGACTTAACAAGGGTAAAAGTAGAGCAAATTAAAACTTTGTATAATGTTTTCAGAGGAAAGTACGCACCTCTTTTTGGTTGTACTTGATGGCAAGTTTCAGTCTGCTCAGGTTCATTCGTTCCTCTAGCAGGCCCCGCTTATCCAATGGCTCATCGCTGGACTGGTGATTTAAGATAACTTCAAGCTCGCGGGAGTTGCGAGCCTGGGCAAGCAAATCTTTTGCAAATGTTTTGCACTGCTGTGCAAGCTCTTCATAATCATTCCTACAAAATTCATGCACACATAGCAA
Organism: Lissotriton helveticus; assembly: GCF_964261635.1. Classification (NCBI taxonomy): domain Eukaryota; kingdom Metazoa; phylum Chordata; class Amphibia; order Caudata; family Salamandridae; genus Lissotriton; species Lissotriton helveticus. Next base: position 603,877,115 of record NC_136072.1, on the reverse strand, counting down.
TTTAGAACAGTGACATCACACACAATTGCAGCACTCCAGCAAATATAGAAATTTGTTTAGCAGTTTTATATACTATGTAAAATTCTTGAGAGCATAACAGAGTTTTAAATGCAGCAGCATTTTCCAAATCTTTACTGTAGCAGTATTGATGCACAGAGAATGAGAAAAGATGCATAGTTAAGAGGTACAGATGAAAACATATGTACAAAACAGAAAAACCTGCAAAGCATAAGACCAGAAGAATGAAGGGGAGAGGATGTGGTGTAACGCCAAGAGCTGCCGACTTTGGAACTGGGAAACAGGGTTCAAGTCTCATTGTCGGCTCAACATCCTGTGTTTCTGAGCACATCACTTAGGGCTAGATTCACAAAGGTAAACTTACACCTGAAGTCTAAGTTTAGACCTGAAGTCAAGAACTTCAGACCCAGCTCTCTTCTTCCCTTCCCAGCCAAGGTCATCGAGAAGGCCATCAACACCCAACTCTCCGAGTTCATCGAAGCAAATCACATCCTGGAACTCTCTCAATCTGGCTTCCGAAGCAACCACAGAATGGGACCACACTCCTCACCGCCACAGACGACGTCCACATCCTCCTCGACCGAGGTGAAACTGCAGCCTCATTCTCCTAGACCTCTCAGCTTCCTTCGATACCGTCTCTAACTGCACCCTATGAGCAAGACTCCATGACGCCAGCATCCGTGACAAAGCCCTGGAATGGATCCGCTCCTTCATCACCGACTGAACACAGACAGTCAAATTACCACTGTTCCACTCCGAACCCCCAGAGATCAGCTGCGGTGTGCCTCAGGGCTTCTCGCTGAGCCCCACTCTCTTCAACATTTACATGTTCCCGCTCGCAGCCATCGTCAGGAACCACAGACTCAACATTGTCTCCGATGCCAATGACATCCAGTGATTCTCTCCCTCACCAACTAACCAACAGTCGCCAAGACCAACTTCCACAACGGGATGAAGGCTGTCGCCACCTGGATGAAGAGCAGCTGCCTCAAGCTCAACTCAGAGAAGATTGAAGTCCTCATCATGAACTCCACCCCCTCCACCTGGGATGACTCCTGGTGGCCCCGGCACTTGGAAACCACAGACCACGCATAAAACCTATTCATCATCTTGGACACCTCGCTCACCATGAACTGCCAGATCAACGCCGTCTCATCATCCTGCTTCCACACGCTACGCCTGCTCTGAAAGATCTTCAAGTGGATCCCCGCAGAGTCCTAAAAGATGGTCACCCACGCACTCATCAGCAGCGGAATCGACTACGGCAATGCGTTCTATGCTGGCATCACCCAAAAACTCCTCAAGAAACTGCAGAACATTCAGAATGCCTCCACCAGACTCATACTCAACATCCCCCGCTGCAGCCACATTACCGGCCACCTGAGAGACCGCCACTGGCTCCCAGTCAGCAAAAGAATCACCTTCAAGCTCCTCATGCACACCTACAACGCTCTACATGACATGGGACCTGCGTACCTTAACCACTGCCTCGCATTCCACCCACCCACGAGAGACCTCCACTACACCCAACTGGCCCTGGCTACCGTCCCATGTAACCGCAAGACCACGATCAGAGGAAGATCTTTTGCCTATCTCGCAACAAAGACCTGGAACACCATGCCTCTCCACTTCAGGCAATCACCGTCACTGCCTCAATTCAGGAACAACCTTAAGACCTGGCTGTTCGACTGATCCACTGCACCTCCAATGGACCACCTGTCCCCCCCGCAGCCCACCCCCAGGGCCTTGAGACCCTTATGGGTGAGTAGTCACGCTTTACAAGTAACCTGATTTATTGATTGATTGAATTCAGAGGGCCCAAGTCACGAAAATACTTACATAGTAAAGTTATGAGTGTGGGGTCTCTGCTCTTGCATGCATAAAGATACTACTCATAAGTCCTTTTATGAATACTGAACTTGGACTTCAGGTCTAAGTTTAGACTTCAGGTCTAAGTTTACCTTTTTGAATCCGTCCCTTAATATCCACGTGACTTAAAAAAAAAAGAATGAATGTGTCCTTGTGTAATGTAACTGGTGGTCGTGTAAAACTCCAATACCTTCGGGTCAGGTTTGCGCTATATAAAACTGCAACAACAAAACAACCACACAAACCTATACAGAGTAGTAGAGCATAATGATGCCAAACAAATTGTCAGTGCGTGTCCTTGTGTAATGTAACTGGTGGTCGTGTAAAACTCCAATAACTTCGGGTCAAGTTTGCGCTATATAAAACTGCAACAACAAAAAAAACATACACACGTATACAGAGTGGTAGAGCATAATGGTACCAAACAAATTGTCAGTGCAGTCTCTAAAGATTCAGACATCGGAACCGTTGAGATGGTTTGACAATGTGTATTAAAATCTATTCTTAGACATGGGTGCCTGTGAGAGGTGACTAGAGAGCGCAGCAAAGGAACATAATGTCAGATGGGAAGTTAGAGAGAAAGAAGGAAGAATGTAACAGTTGAAAAGGGGCTGTATCAGTCCTTTTTAGCCTGTCGCTAGAGACAGTTGTAGCTGTGTGTTGGCAAGGTAATGAGTCCTATACTGTCATCCTTGGGCATATCATAGATTTGTACATTGCTTAATTGACCCCATTATGTCACATACAACGCTGCTACATTTTCCTGCTTGCAAATACCGATACTTGTCATTTTGGTGCCTCCATGTGAACGCTGCAAGTATTAAAGACAAGTCAGATGAGTGGCTATTGCAAATACATATTGGATGAGGGCATGGAGGAATTAGTGTGACTAAAATTAGGCTGGAGTTCAAAACTTTAGGTGCTCAACCGGTGAATGAGTGCCTCAAAATACCTCTTTTATTAAAGCTAGTGGCCTTGTAGGGAAGTATGTCCGAAAGCAGAGTGCCCCACAAGCGCAAAGAGGACCAGTACACTTTCTTTGACCTCCTCATATTTAGAAAAAAAGTCAGCTAGGGCACAATTAGCTCCTGCATCACTTCCAACCCCACTTCTAATCAGTACACCTGTGCGCATGTACGTTTGCCTTACACACTGATCCAGGTACTTCAGGATGGTGTTATCAGTGGCATACCGCAAAATGATGCCCCCCTGCAGAATGTTATGAGGGCCCCAAGTCTCCCATATTTCACAGATATTCATTGGATTTGGGCTGAATGGGGGCCCCCTTGAAGGGTCGGGTCCCCTGGAGAGCTGCCCCCCACACCACAGGGACTGCAAGGGCCTGCGCTATACCCTGGGTGTTATCAGATTGTGGGTATTAGAATCTGAGTGTTACAAAACAAACATTAACCCCTTCCGCGCTAATGACAAAGCCAGCTTGTCATGGGCGTTACCTGCGCTACGCGGATGACGAGCTGGCTTTGTCATAAACAGGCCATTTTTTAAATTCCAGCGCATAGCGGGAAAACGCGGTAGCGCGGTAGGGGTTAAAGATGATGAACTGCTTCAGGTGTACATATAATTCCTCCTTTCTATGTATCAGTTTTTGCTGTTCATAGAACTGTATGTAAATGATAGGTGTTACTAGTACTCAATTTTATAATAACTATTTTAAAGAGCCCAGAAAGATGAAAGGCCGAGTTTGTCCTTATGTCGGGGGGGTGAGCTTTAAGAATGCAGAGTCATCTCTAGCTAGTGAGTGTCAGGATAAAAAGCATGAACTGTTGTGCCACGTTGGCCTGCGCTTTGAAATATATTTTCAATATAAGAACTCAAGGGTTAGGTGTTTTTACAATTTTGGTGTGTAGTATCCCACATCACATACGTTGAAATTACATACTCTGGACACTTTGAAGCTGCTGCACCCAGCATATTTAAGGTTTTAATAGAGCCATATACCTGTCTTGACTTCTTCAATAAGAAAATTCATCAATAGGGTAAGTTCTGACTAATGGAGAGGGACAATACATTTTTAACTACTTCACACAAACATGCATGGTTGTATGACGAAATATCCCCAACCAAATTATTGCTGACAAAAATACGTCCAAAAAAGATATCAAAGCAGGGCCGTACTGGAAACTTAAAACAGTCATGGAAAAAATTACAATTTCAGCCCCATGTGCTAGAACTAGAGCTGGGATTGCATAACGTGCACCACCGCTCCTGGAAGCCGAAATAGGCCTCCAGGAGTCAAAACAGGCCTCCTGGGGCTTCTGCCTCCCAGGAGATTCACCGCTTGTCCGGCTGGCCAGCCCAGCCCAGCCATGTATCAAAGACACAAATATTGACTTTTTCAAATTTGTTTGTAGAGTAAAAGATATTGACTACATAAATTCAGAAGATAACAATATCATTATGAAATAGGTATTTCGAATTTGAACTTTTATACATCTGGGCCCCGATATAGGTAAAATAGATTTACCGATTTTTAATTACCGAATTTTACCGATTCGGTAATTAAAAATCGGTAAATCTAAGGGGTGGATATGTAGGAACATCCAGATGTTACTTTTACCGAATCGGTAAATATCTGTATTTACCGATTCGGTAAATACCGATTTTGACAAGGGTGCAGGGGGTGTCACTTTGACACCCTCTAGCACCCCCAAAAAAGATTCGGGGGCCATGTGGCAGGCATACCTGCCCTAAGGGCAGGTCTGCCTGTCATATGGCACAGGTGTGCATGCACACATGTGCATGCACACCGGAATCGGTATTTTACCATCAAATATATTTGATGGTAAAATACAGATTCGGTAAGGGTTGTGGGACTCAGAAGAGTCCCACCTACATATCAAAATTATCGAATAGGTAAAAATACCGATTCGGTATTTTACAGATTCGGTAAATTTACCGATCGGTAAATTTACCGAATCTGTAAAATATGTGGCCCTACATACCATTTTGTAAATACCGGTCGGTAACGGCCAAAAATACCGATTTTCGGCCGTTACCGACCGACCTACATCCGGCCCCAGATTCTTTTTAAAATGTATATTGACTTTAAACAAATGTACCTTAAAAAACATAATTATGTAAAAGAAAAATATAAATTTAGAGCTTACAAACATAAAAACACTTTAAAAGAACCTAAATGAATAAACATATATATATATTTTTGTAAATATTTTTATTGGTATTTACAAGTTACATATTGTAAAAGACATAAGGTTAACGCAATTAAATTATTATTCAACTATAAACAAAAATAAATAATACTAATAAAACTAATTATATTTACAAACACTAAATATCATTTTTTAATTCATACAATATAAATATTACATATAAATACAATAACACAAATAACATTACTATAAAAATATATAATTACAAATATTTTACATTTAGTTGTAAAATAAAATAAAGACAAATGCAAATGATTTTTTATTCTTAATTAGACAAATTCACTACTCCATCTCCAAACTGACCAACAGTAGGGACCTTTTTAGAGTTTAGAGGGGTTACATTTGTTATTGCCACTCAAAACTGATCAACAGTAGAGGAAGTGATGGGCTCTGGAGAGGTCATATTTGCTATTTCCACTCCCACGTAAACAACAGTAGGAACGTGTTAGACTTTGCAGAGATCAGATTTACTATCCTCACTCCAAAGTAACCAACAGTAGGCAGTGTTGGACTTTTGAGGGGTTCAAACAAAAATTCTCACTTTAACGTAAGTGACAATCAGTAGAGAAATAGTTGAACTCTGGAGGAGTCAGGCTTACTATTCCCACTACAAAATAATCAACACTAGGGAAAGTTCTGAGCTTTGGAGCGGTCAGCTCACTCTACACTCAGCAAAAGCAGGGAAATAGTAGGGAGTGGTCATATTTATTATTCCCACTCCATCATACGCGACTGAAGTGAAAGTGCTGGATTTCAAAGGATATAAAATTACTATCCTTCCCCAACGTGAGCAAAAGTAGGGAAAGTGTTGAAATTTGGCAGGGTCAGACATAATATTCACACTCCACTCCGATACAAGCAGCAGTAGGGAACGTGTTGGATTATGGGGGTCAGTTTTACTATTCCCACTCCAACAAAATCAACAGTAGGGAAAGTGCTGGAATTTGGTGTGGTCCTATTTCCTATTTCACAACACCATAAGCAGCAGTAAGGACAATTTTGGATTATGGAGAGGTTGGAACTTTATGACCCACTACACTGTAAGCAACAGTAGGGAAAATGTTAAACTTTTAAAAGCTCAGATATGCTTTTCTCAATCCTAAATAACACAAAATACAATACTCATATAGAAAATAAAAACACAAAATATTTTTCCACAAAAATATAATATAATAACTTTTAATAATTATTATTTATTTAAATAATTAAAACTAGAAACATGAAATTAACATATACAAGTAAACAGGAAAGTATATTAATTCCAACAACCACAAAAACAAATCAAATGAATAATGGAAAACAGAAATACACATTACTTTAAAACATAATAACACAATATAATTAATATTTATACAAAAACCCTAAAACATAACATTATTAATTAAAAAAACAAATGAATAACACAATTAATAATAAACAAATAATTATCTAATTAACTGAATAACAATATTGAAAATAACCATATTTCCAAAATGATCTATTAAATAATTAAAACAATTTGTGCATAATTATCAAATAAATAAACTATAACTTATTTAAAACTGAAAATCAATTAAATAAATATTAAAATAACATACGCATTCACCCACCAAACAAATTGAAATGACATTTATATATAAACGTACAATATATTACCAAATCAATAACCAAATATGCTAAAAATAATCAAACATACTTAACATTAAAGTAATAACAACCAACAACCAGGGCCACTGGAATTAAGTGATTCTGCAGCGTTTTTCACATAATAATGGTTCTGCCACATAATCCATCATCTGCTGCATAATTCGCAGTTTACGATATTCTTAACTGCAATATTCAATTTCACAATATTTTTACATCCCAATATTTTTTGACAATATTTGTGTCAATCAATATTTTTGGCACAATATTCTAGCAGAATGTCACATGCGCATAATAGAACCTGGGGCATCAAGTACAAAGAATGCATTAGGTAAAAGCGGTCACAATTTGTGCACCAATTTTTACTGAATGAATTAAAATTTTGCAAAGCAACCTATGTATTACTAGGACGGTTCACAAAATACAGAATTATTGAGGTTCACAATTCTTCCTACCTCATAAATGTTAATGAGGTAAGTCCCAAATTGCAACACACCCCAATTGGCTACAATTACAGGCATGGTGGCCAGCTGTGGTCAGCAGACCACCATGCCTGTGATTGCTTTTAAAAAAACGAATCTTTTTTTATTGCAGCCTGTTTTCCTAAAAGGAAATTGAGATGCGTTTAAAAAAAGAAAATTAAAATGTTTACATTTTTTTTAAGTAGGCAGTGGGTTAATAGACCACAGTCTACACTTGAAACATATTTTTTCACCATTCACAACCACTTCCCATTTGTGAATGGGCTACCACATCCTTGGAGTTGTTGGTAAAATGTTAAAGTTTTCCAACCGGAATTTGTTTGAAAAAACGTAATACATAACTTAAGGAATCAGTACTTGGAAGGAACACCCTTAAAACATCTCTTTCATATTACAATTCCCTAATGTTTCCTAAACCCATTTAATGATTCGGAAAAGCTTTTTTAAATTGTTAAATTGATTTAGTACAATTAAAAAAGTGTTTTAGCAGTCGCAAACTGCCAGATTTATAGAATCTGAGGGTTTGCAACTGTTAAAAACACTTTGTACATGAGTCCCTTCGTTTGAGCATGCATAAATACATCTTTATTTGTTCTTTCACAGAACTGTGTTTATTATATTTCATTCTCCTATCCAAGCCTTCAAAGAATCACAAAAGAATGGGAAGGCTATGATAACTGTGAAGAAGAACAAAACTAGAAACAATAACAATACGAGAACTGAACAGAATGAAAGTGGGTCTGTGAAAAGACGAATACACATTTTGTGTTATGCATGCTCAAATCAGTTTCTATAATGTTAAATTTAAAGGCTGGCTTGGAGGAGAACTAGTGCAATTGCACTATTTTAGCTACTGACTAACTTCACTGTGAGGAATGGTGAAATGCTCATGCTCAAGGTCCACATTGGTATAAAAAGCAATCATCTTTGGTGCCTGGGACTACTGTGGCAATGTATGCTTTTGGAAAAACTATTTTAGTTTTTAGTCTATGTTTGTTTTATTTAATGTTTTATTTTAACATTGGTGATGGCCAGCATATTAGAAACATTGTTTCTGATAAGGTTTTACACAAAACTTTTGAAAAGAAAAGAAGCAGTGGCAAATTCAAACTTTTAGGAGCCAATGCCAGGCATACTTATTTTTCTATAGATTATTTCTCTACTTCTGATGAGTTCAGTGATGGCAAGCACAGGAGGCGATGGAAATTGAACATAGGTTTCAGAGCCCTGTTTATTTTTTGTTTCTGCAGTTTAGAATTAACACAGGTCATACTTAGTGTTATCAGACAGCAAGCCATCCGTGGTACTTTCTGCCTGGGTTAACAGTAACTGATACCCATGGAAATATGGAGTAATACAGAAACACACAGAATCGCAACCTTTCAAGTGTAAGCTACAAGTGGATATGAAATCACTTAGGCAAACAAGTACATTTGGATCTGTTTGCTTTATTTAAATGAACAAAAGAAGGTCATCACAGTATCTGGAATTTTGAAGAAGTGTCTGCGTTTGTCACCCTTTCTGATTTTAATATTGAGCCTAAAAAATCATTATTTTAAGTATCAGAGGTATGACTTGAGAATATTTTGTTTTTAGTATTGTGCTACAAAAATATTGTAAGAGAAACATTGACCACCAAAATATCAACAAAGTAAGTACATATAGGTAAGTGTAGTGTAGGTTTACTACACTCATTGATGTACCTTGAAGATATGTAAATACCCCACAGTACGTAGACGTGGAGTTATGAAAAGTAAATGTATATTTACCAATATATAACATCTTTCCCAAAAAGATCGGCTCAATGATTCCAACCATTGTTGAATGTGTGTACCTTAAAACAGACTCTTTTAAAGTAATAGGGGTGAGAATATTTCAACAATAAAACACTAGTATCTTTACTCAAACTCAACATAAACATATTATAAAATCAATCACATGTGGCCTCCTCTATTAATCCAGTAAATCTTTGTGCCAGTGAGGTCCCAATAATACAATTAAAATCTGAAAATGAAATCCTGCCAAGTAACCATGGTAATTTAAAAAAACTAGCAGTGTGATACCCAATAAAAAGCTACTAATTGCAGAATCAAGCCGTTTAAAAATGTGTTAGGAACAAATAAGGGAATTGAACTAACCAAATACATAACTTTTTGTAAAATTTCAATTTCTATAATATTACACAACCCAATAATAGTAATTGGAAATCAGTGTCTCTTGAAAAGTTGAAAAACACATTTTGTAAGCAGAGTTTCATAATTAATAGCAAATATTTTGCTAACAATACTTCTTACCTCGATACCAAGATAAGTAGCCTCCTCTGAAACCACACACAAACCCTTTCCCTGAATATTAACTTTGAGATAATCAGTTTTTTTCAGCCTGATTTCAATTTATATGCAGGGATCTTTTGATATTTTGTCGCCTCTATCTCAATTGCTGTCACAGCATTATGAATGTTAGAAGAACAAATTGGATCATCTTCCCCATTCACAGATACCTTCAAGTTAACACCATGCAGGATAACAGATTCTATGTCAGAATTTCTTTTAATAATTCATAAGTAAGGTTCCTGGTAAAGAATGTACAACAAGAAAGATGCTGGGCAGTCTTGATGCGTGCAATGAGATAGCGGAAATATGTGAGATATTTTTGTCATCACCACAACTCATGCTATTGAATACCTACAAAGGGAATGTAGACTTCCCAGATACCTTTAATCAAGCCCCACCGTCCCCATAACTAGAGAGAGAAACTCCCAAGAAACACAATCAAATACTTTCTTTGCCTCAAGCATGATCATACTTGCTTGCTTATGCAGAGTTTGGGTAGTGTCAAACATAACAATCCCATTATTAATATGCGTAGTTGTATCACACCCTGGAATAAAACCATGCTGGTCATTGCAACTAAGTATGGGCGACTATATTGCGGATTCGCGGTCCGCGAATTCGTGCAAAATGGCAAAAAAATCCACGAGTTCGCGGATTTTCCCGCGAACTCGCGGATTTATTTGCCATTTGCACAAATAATGTGACATGTGTGTCTGTAACTTTGCCACCGCGCCGAAAGGCGCCGAGGTCCCTCGAGTGAGCTGTCCATCATAGTGAGGAAAGGGCAGGAAGACGCTGCATACCCTAGTGTGTGTGTGGCGGGGCCAAACGGGCGGGGCTTCTATGCGAGTTCACATGCCTCTTGTTTATAAAGGGTCAGAGACCGATCAGAGCAGCAGATGAGAAGAAAGCAGCCTCCTGGTCACAGTAAGTACACGGGGATGTATGACGTTATAACGCATACTTTTACTCCGCAGACCATTACAACGCGACTTTTACACCGCATACCGTTACAACGCATAGCGCCTTGGGGCGCTGGATAGTGGTAAGTATAATTTACTATTCTAACTCCAGTCCCCGTGGACCCTAGGGAAGGTGTTGGATAGTAAATTATACTTATTCCCTATCCTAGAGCGCCCCCCAGCGCAATGCGTTGTAATGGTATGCGGAGTAAAAGTCGCGTTGTAATGGTAGTGCAGAGTAAAAAATGCGTTGTAACAGGTGTATACCGTACACGGGGATTGCGCTCGAGAAACTCGTGGATGCAAAGACCTCCATCAAGGATTACATCTAATTGTAGGAGGTAGATATGGGGAGGAAGCACACCTTGACTGTGCTCACTAGTTGTTTGGGCTGATTATAATGCGAGACTGAATTAGAGCTTCAACTCGGGCAACTGCTTATATATTTAAGTGCTTCCTGTTGAGGTTTAATTTTTGTGACAGAAGCATCATGCCAGAATGAATCCTACCTGCATATTTATCCACAATGATGCCACCGGTTGTGCCATACCTCTACTCAACTGCAGTTCTTTCAGTAAGTGCTACCTCGTTGGATAAATGTATAGTGCTTTTGCTACACTACAGCTGCATAAAGGCCCAGAAGAGTTGTCTCCAGTGACCACGTGTGTCTGTAACTTTGCCACCGTGCCGACAGGCGCCCAGGTCCCTCGAGTGAGCTGTCCAGTGCTTAATTTGTAAAATATGAAGTCCAGGTGCTCAAATGTTTGTCGGAGGCCACACCCACTTCATTCGGCGTCAGCCACTTCCTTCACTAGCTCCACCCACGTCCTCAACTGGCACTGCTGAAAGTCAGATGTAATACCTAATCTGAATTTCAGCAAGGGAGCCTTCCCCTGCCCTGTAAATTTTTGGAAAAAGAGTAAATCAAAAGTGCATTTAAACTACAATTTTGTAATAAATTTGCTAAAATGACTAATGCATTGAAATGGGACACGTGAAATATTCCAGTGCTCTATGTGCCGATTTGGGAAAAGAACAATTCTGGGGTATGCCATTTTTAACTAATCTAGTCTAATTAGTCTAATTGTGAGCCATGAGTTAAGCAAGCACTCAAGCCCTAAACCGAGGAAATGTCACACATAAGCCCGCAGGCCAGAAAGCATGGAAATATCACACATAAGCACATAGGCTAGGGCTAGGCCATAAACCGTGGAAATGTCACATATAGGTATCCAGCCGGGGCGTGTTCATATGCCCCCATGATTGAAATGGGGTCTCCCCTAACCCCAGGAAAACATTCTTTTATGGAAAAATATCCGTTTTTGTGTCCTATTCCCTCAGATGTACAGATTTTAGTTTTTTTGGTTCAGTTTGGAACAGCTTGGTTCTCTCTTGTGTGTCTGTTCCTTGTATTGTGCATTACCTGAGCATCAGCTCTATATTGTACACTCTAGATATATTCACTGGACCAATATCCCTCCTGGGGATGGGAGAACTGGACTTGAGGATCTGTAGCAGTGTTAAGTTCAAGAAGCACCAATCCCACAGAGTACTAGACGTTCCATGCAGTTCCTGCAGTGTCTAAAGACTTTCTCCTAGATTGTCCCTTCATCCCTGGATCAGCCTTCTCTGGCAACAGCTGCAAGTGAAGCCAAATCACAGTTAATGTCAATGCTAGCCTGCTGGTGAGATTTCAGATGTTTCTGGGTTTTAAGATCAGCGTATGGTCAGTGCTAGCCCATACCAAGCAATACACTCCCATCAGGGGCCCAAGATCAGCTTATGGGCTGTGCTAATCAAAAAGTATTTAATGCTAGCCCTAAACAAGATATCTGGATGCATCTGGGGAGCAAGAGGAGCTAAAGGTCAAACAGGTGTGGATGCATCTAGGGGTCAAGAAGACCCAATGGTCAAAGCAAAGCTAAGAATACACATGAATGTGGGAGCACAAGGTCAGCTAATGGTCAATACCAGCCTCAGTGACGAGCACAGGTGCATCTGGAGGTTTACTCTCAGTTTAGACAAATCCTAAACTGCAGAGGGTGTGAAGGAGGGTCCAGGTGACCACACTCACTTTATTGAAAATGCTGAACTGTTTAACAGTGCAGGTCCATCGGCATGGGGTCGAGCTCAGTTTACCCCAATCATCAAACGCAGAAGGGGGGGTCGGATGAAACTTGGGGCTTAAGCTCAATTTATAGTCAATGTAAATCTGTGGAGAGGGTGCAACAGTTTTAGCATTTGATTATCTCTGCCATCCCCCTATTTTTCCATCGCATCTGCCTTTGGGGTTGGATGGGTTTTTAATTCTGCCTGCGCCGCATCTCCCTTTTCGAGATGTTTGTTGCAGGACAGGTCCACTAACCCCAACAGGACTGAAGCGCATTGGCCTATATGAAGTACCTACTCAAGCCAGTTAAGCACGATATAGGTACACCTTTCTCAGACTCCTTCACCGACTCATTCTGCTTATGTTTATTGGTACTGCAAGTCCATAAAAAGTTAAAACTTTTCATAAGAGCACCAGCTGAGTTGGTCCAATGCAGGAGAAAAGTGCCCTGACAATGATTTACACAACAGTTCACTAAAGACGCTCAAGAATGGGGAGAGGAGTTGGCCTAACTGCTAGGGCGTTCAACCTCGAATCTAGGGAACTGGGTTCGAGTCTCGGCAATAACGCTGAGCATCTTGTGCTTCTGGGCAAATCACTTAATCTCCCCATGCCTAAAAAAAAATGAATGTGTGTCCTCATGTAACGTAACTGGTGCTATGTAAAGCGCTCTGATACCCGATTCGGGTCAAATCTGCACTGTATAAAACTCTGCCAAAAAAAATAAAAAGACTGAAAAGCTTGATCTACCAAACACCAACCAGGAGGAACCATAACATGGGTGCAACAAACTTGGATCTGGCATGCTCTTCTGCTCTGGAACCAATAGGAAGTTATAGGACTTAGCTAAGCCAAGCTCTTGCTAGAGTGTTTTTTTTATGAAGAATGATTTCAAAGCAATGTTAAATGTTGTCACCTGTCCACCCACCTTCTGCAGGGCAGCCTAATTCGCTAATGGCCCAGCCTACCCATATGGCTCACTCACCGTCACTATGAATAATACTTTCAGAGAGACACTACCATAGAGGAAAAAACTGGCTAGAGAAATACTGTCACAGATAAATATCTGAATAGAAACCTAAACAATTTGGTAACATCAGAAAGATCCCTAAAGCAAAACTGCTCCAACAAATTCCTTTAAACTGAAAACATATTTCAGTCACTCTCCCCTAACTTGACCAGTGATAAACCTATTCCATTCCCCAGCATTAAAATGGAACCTAAGGCGAACAGTTGCACACACACAACTGCTTATGGCACCCCAAAAAGCTGCTTGTCTGACAGGAATTATTGCTTTACTTTTTTCAGCGCAGGCTTTTTTCTATTTATTTAAAGCCAGCATTTGAGGATGATGACAGTCTTTTTCTGATTTGCTATCATTTGGAATTTTCTGCCAACACTAGTTTCAAATGTAGGGTGAGATGATCTGCCAGGTATGTATGTGCAAAGACTTACGAATCATTTGAGCCTGCCATGTCAATAATCTTGTAGTCCACACCGTGCCTTGCCTTCTGCCGCCACATTGCTTGTTGGAGTTCATGTTTTAATGAGGAATTGTTTCTAGTACAGTGTGGGTGAGTGGGGTGAACATGCTAATTTTCCAGCTACAGTTTCGGCACTAACATAGCTTTTCTGCTTTTGTGGTACAACCCTCCAAAATAGCAAGTGCATCGCAAACTCAATTTTGCTGCAAAACCACAGTGAAGTAACAATTAACGTCTGTTCTTTGTTGTGGAAACACACTTCTGTGCTACAGTCGGTATTTTTTGTGTGTCATTTGACTCAATATCCTTCAGAAGTGAAAGGTGGGGGCTTCTGAACATCATTTTAAAACTCAGTTGTAAAATGCAATTTCTCAAAAGTGGTCGCGCACAGCCTTACCATGCAATTCATTTAACGGAGAAAATGAGCACTTCTTCTAGTGCCACCACACAGAAGATTCGCCTCTGAGGAAGCGTCCGTGACGGTTCAGGTCAACTTTGAGAGAGAGGCCTTCTTTCCCTCTCACCACCCGACGAATATCCTGTTCACTGCTGAGGGCCAGTGCATGCATATAGTAAAGTGAGGCTAAGGCAGCAAGCATCCTTACCGCGCACCATTAAGTGGTGCCACATTGCAATAAAGGTGCAAAGCGGGGGAGAGGGGGGCTCTCTAGCCTGGCTGTGCACGGCTAACCATGGAATGGACAGGCATGAGACTGGCATCTGTGCTGGCACCATTTGATGCAAGAAATCAAAGTAACCTCCTACAGAGACATTTAGCAGCAGCACGCTATTTCAACAAGGGAGAGAGTTAACAGCGGTCATTTAGAGTCTACGGGTTATGCTAGTTAGTAGTTCCCGGTTTTTTTTCACTACTCCTGACTAGAAACAAAGCTGAAATGGTGCTCGCTCGTGTTTTGGGTGCTCTGCTCCTACCAACTTTGATCAGGTGATCAAACAGCGAGAGTAAAACTTCTGAAAAAAGTAAATTAAAACAGTGCCGGTATCACTGATAGGCATTATTCCCCAATATTAGCCTTGCCACCTAATTGGCAACAAAAAGCTCACCACCTGGTACCTGCTGTAAAGTGTGATTTGTGCCAGAGAGTTTTTGCACTCACACTTAACACTGGGGTCTCGGTAAAGCGCTATATGTGCACTGCTAGTCCTAACACATTTCACAAGCTGCTCGCTGCGCTTTAAGCTCGGAATGGAAAGGCGCATGTGTCAGCAGGTAAACACGAAAGGGTTCATTTTAACAACAATCCTGAATTAACGCGGCATGCACAATGTTTCTTGTCTTGCCCGGCGCCGGTCGCATTCTTGCTCGGGCCTCAGTTCAGAATTGCCTCATAATCATACATACAGTAAAGTGACCACGTTCGTGAAAAAATAGTGTTGAATGGTTTCGTTTTTACTTACAGGGTTACTTTACTGGTGGCACTGCCTTTATAAGAGGCCTGCTAAATGCTGCGGCTGCTGCTCCAATAACAGTGCCCGCCTCCACGTCGTGCTGAACTCTGGCGGCAGTGACTCTTGCGTTGCTTGTGTGCCGGGGCGGGGTCACGTGCAATTTTCATTTGGAAAAAAGGGTTACGCAGGCTGCTGCAGACTGACTGCCCCTACCCCCCACAGGACCAAATGCAGCCCTGGCCCGCCCACCAGCAACACTGAACCGAAGCAGGCCAGGCAAATACGAACAGACGACGTGGAGGATTTATGATCGGCATTGTCGGCTCTCTTAGAATGAGCAACATAGCAACACTCTTCTTCAACAGGAAGAGGGAAGACTTGTTTGAACACTGCAGTGAGTCAGTTATTTAATTTGTATGACGCCACATACAGTGAGTTCAGAAGCATCCTGCTTAATGTGAGTTCAAGTTGGCAGACTAGTACCGTGAAGACCCGGCCCTGACGAATAAGTGCCGGTGGTAAGCACCGGGAAGCACCGGCACAAATTAAGCACTGGAGCTGTCCATCATAGTGAGGAAAGGGCAGGAAGACGTTGCATACCCTAGTGTTTGTGTGGCGGGGCCAAACGGGCGGGGCTTCTATGCGAGTTCACATGCCTCTTGTTTATAAAGGTTTTTATCCAGAAAACAATGGTTCCTGTGGCATATTATTTATAAAATACTTGGTAAGTATAGCAAGCTCAATGGCAATTCGATTCTTAGAGGGAGGTTGGCAAAAGAGAGACACACTAATGGACCAGTTTATAACAATTTTTTTTATATTTCAAAAAGGACAGATAGTACTATAATTAAGTCTGCGACATACTCACAATATACAAAAGTGCAATGTGTCCCTAGTGATAATGTGAGCGAAACAAAAAAAACGTGTAAAATTAAGTGATCTATACAGGTTTCAACTATGGATATTTACAAGAAAAATTACCAAAGGCAATAATTTAACCAGTTGTTGATCAGTGGCTATCTACATTCATAGACACTGTATTAGTATGGTTCATTTCCTAGTGCGTCTGGTTCCGTTGTGAGTAGGGTTTCCCTTGTTCTCTTTTTCTTGTTTATAAAGGGTCAGAGACCGATCAGAGCAGCAGATGAGAAGAAAGCAGCCTTCTGGTCACAGTAAGTACACGGGGATTGCGCTCGAGAAACTCGTGGATGCAAAGACCTCCA
Source organism: Lissotriton helveticus (assembly GCF_964261635.1). Classification (NCBI taxonomy): domain Eukaryota; kingdom Metazoa; phylum Chordata; class Amphibia; order Caudata; family Salamandridae; genus Lissotriton; species Lissotriton helveticus. The sequence goes on along the minus strand of NC_136072.1, from coordinate 603,860,410 downwards.
TCAAGGATTACATCTAATTGTAGGCGGTAGATATGGGGAGGAAGCACACCTTGACCGTGCTCACTAGTTGTTTGGGCTGATTATAATGCGCGACTGAATTAGAGCTTCAACTCGGGTACCTGCTTATATTTGTAAGTGCTTCCTGTTGAGGTTGAGGTTTAATTTTTGTGACAGAAGCATCGTTCCAGAATGAATCCTGCCTGCATATTTATCCACGATGATGCCACCGGTTGTGCCATACCTCTACTCAACTGAAGTACTTTCTACTGGCTAATCGGTAAGTTCTACCTCGTTGGGTAAATGTATAGTGCTTTTCCTACACTGCAGCTGCATAAGGGGCCAGAAGATTTGCTTCCAGTGACCGTGTGTGCCTGTAACTTTGGTCCCTTGAGTGAGGTGGCCATCCCAAAAAAAAAATCCGCCCGCAAGCGAATTTGCTAATTTTTCCGCAATTTCGCGAGATTCGCAGATTGCGAAATTGCCGAAAATCTGCAAATTTCCCGACCATAACGGATTTTTGGCCCATGCTTAATTGCAACCAATTGCTCAATAATTGGGGCAAGCCAATTTGCAAATACTTTGGCATGTAGCTCAGCATCAGCATTAATCAATTATATTAGTCTGTATGATCTACTCCTTGGGGACTTATCTCTTAGTAATCAAAGCCTCAGGGTTCTCAATATCACTACTCAGCTATAATTGTGATGATTCAGTTTGATGTATGTACATATGCGTGGCGTGGCAGTGGTACGTAAGTAGTTTTCCTCAGAGTAAAAGTTATGATAGATGTTTTTAAAATCAACTAAAATAGACTGAGGGTCTTGTAAAGGAGTTCCAAATTCCTCTTTAATCATAATAATCAAATCTTTTGAAGCAGTATATTGTTTTTATTTAATTTTATAAGACATAAGCCACACAAATGTTTCCTCATACTCAATCTCTTGCCATGGGTAGTTAAATACTCAGCAGCGTCTTTTGTTCGTAACTACCATTATATCTGGATGCAATCAATAGTCTATAAATCTTTTACCTGAAAGTGCATATTGCTTTTCTAAAGCCCTTATTACGTTTAATACTACATCATTACTACTATGAATCTTCTTATTCAAAAAGCTATTTTACTGAATGTATTATACTGAATAGTCATCCACGAACAATATGCCTTAAGTATATGCCAAATATAGAAGTGCTACCAAGAATTTATGCTAGAAATTCCCTAATCATAAATGACATATAAAGACAATCGTATTCGTCATTCAGTAAAGTTATGTTAAAAGTCCATCTTGATACCTTATCCTCAGTGTGCCCCAAACCAACCTCTAATTAATAACAAGTTATGATAGAATAAAATCATGGGATACATGTCAATATTCACAGATGTAATCTTATGCTGTGGGATAAACGCCATGTCAATTCAAGTATGAACGGGTGAATAGTAGGTAAAACAATTCTCTTATAGCTTTCAATGCCCGCCAGGCATCTTTTAACCCATAACTTGTGTGATCCTTTTAATGGTATTTCCAACTTTATTCATTTAATGGGTAGCCAATCAATTTGCGTGGTTTAGTCTATAGTACATAACACAGTTAAAATCACCAATTAAATACATATCTCCTTGACAGTCAGCCAACAATACAGCCAAAACATTAAAAATATAAGGTTCTTCCTCATTTGCCATATAAACACCACAAATGATGATAATACTATTATTAACTAGAATGTGGCAGAGAAAGTTTTAAGTAAATGTATGCCATTTATACTCAGGCAGAATAGCCACCCAATAAATTGACATCTGTTGGGATGTGCATACAACCAAAATAAAGCCTGGTTTCCTAAGTACTTTTTGACAATATGAGTTTCCATAAGGCAAATAATAGGGGGGTTATGTGCTGATAATCTTTCACATATTAACCTGTGTATATGGGAGCTATTCAGACTGCATGCATTGCTACAAATAATGGTTAATCTGTTGTAACTCATTATTCATGAGTAGGTATAAGACATTTAATTGATCCTTAGTCATTCTCAGTATATAATTCTACAATTCCTTTATTCCCAATATTAGATAATAGTTCTAGTCGTTTGTTTCTCCATCCATTTTATATGTTCTATGTTGCAGAACCTAGGAGTAAAATGTGTAGACAAAGGAAATAGTAAAAATAGCAGTACAATGTTTTTTGTAATAATACACAGAAAAGTAAAATTTGCATGAAGAAAGCTGTGAAGAACTGGGAACCCCTAGTGTAAAGCCAGTTACTCATTTTGATAAACACTTATATACAGAGAGGACTAGAGTAACTGTTTATGTCTAGGGCTAATGAAGAAAGTCACACAGACTCCCTTTTTCCATGCTGAGATATCAGTGGAGTTAGGTTGAAAAACATAGTTTTTCTGCTAAAATGGCGCTTGAAAAGTACATAATAATTCACAGAAAATATGGACTATTCAATATTTCAACTCTGTCTTGGTAATTCAAGTGTTGTGCTAGATGCCAGTTAAACTTCAAAGTTTAATGACCTAATAAAGGAACTCAGAGTTTGGATATTTTCCTCTGTGTGGTCACAGAACTCCCTGGGACTTGAAATATCTCAATAATATATGGCAGGGGGCACTTCATCCCATATTTATTTCACTAATAGTAGAAACATGTAGAATGTTTATGAGCATTTCTTTTTACCCACTATGTACATCAAAAAGAATAACAATAATATTACTGTAAAGCTCAAAAGATATCACATGACAATAAGAATGGTAAGAAATGCTGGCAAGTGAATGTAATACAGTAACTATAAAATACACAGGATTCAGAATTAGGATGGGAAAGAATAAAAATGGAATAAGAAAATGGAGAGAAAGATGAGACAGAAATAAATGGGGAATCAATCCAACGATGTTTAAATACTAAGAAAGGGACTCTGGCAGATAAGTTGAAGACGTTTGGGTCATTGGACGTTGAGAGTACCCCAAAAAAGTAATGTAAGAACTATACAACTTTTGAGGACATGGGCCAGTGTTTTCTACTAATTCTTACTTTATGAGCTGCTGCACCCAGGCAAGTTCACAAAAGAAAACTGGTATATTTATATCACTACAAAGGCCCTCATTAACAATGGTGCCAAGAATACCAATGCAGTGGTCACAAGAACTGAATTACCAATAAAATAGGCAGCAGTATTTCCGGGGACGCGGACCTACCTGACCCAGCCGTGAGGGGAACGGCCATCAGCATCCACTCCTGGGGGCTCTAGCGAGAGCCAGTAGCGCACCGCCAGCTTCATCCCTGCAAATACCGCCTGCCGCTCTGAGGGAGAACAGAACTGCCAGGTCACCCCCGAGGCCCAGGACTCCATCTCCCACGGGGCCTCGCGAGGCGCGGTGCCTGCGACGTGTCAGCAGGGCGACAGAGGTCCACAAAACTGACGCGGGCGACAGAGGTCCACAAAGCCAACGCGGGCCGCGCGCGGGCGTGCCTGGGCAAAGGGTGGGCCCATCCGAGCCCTTCAGAGGCCGGAAGAGGCTGGGCTGGGCATTTCCCCTAACATCCATAATCTGAACTCTAGACATAAGGTACTGTTGTTTATCACTAAGGTTGATATTTCCTAAGAACATGTTCATTGTTCTTCGTTTTCCCTTGGGTTCTGTTTTGAGAAAGAGCTAAATCAGTGCCCAAGGGTAGCTGGGACAATTTTGTGTGTTTACCTTATATTCTTAGAGTACAGAGGTGCATAAAAACAAGCATCATAAAGTTTGTATAATGGGGAAACGGGCTTGTAGGGAAAAGAAAAATGCAGCAATCTTGCCAAAATCCAGTTCTAAACCTACCTCTATAGACAGGATGCTTGAGAAAGCCCTGGGAGCTGTGGCCACAGAAATAGAACGGACTGAAAGACGTTTATCCATTACTCCAAATCTAGAAATAGCATTGACGGTCCCCAGTCCCACCTCAGATCTATGGGTCGCAGCCTTAGAGCACTCCAATGACCAAATAGCATCCATAGAGAATGTGTCCTTAGAGTCACCTGAGGCTGTTATTATAAATCAACCAGGTAGAAACATCAAAGCTAAATCTAAGCCTAAACTGAAACTGCAAGTTAGACGGAAAAAGCAGCAAGCTACTACTCCTGAGAAAGGTCAAAAGGAAGGTAACTCTCCAGGGGACCATACAGGTCAAATAAACGATCAGCCTGGGTGGGTCTCATCTCTGGCGTCTAACCTTCAGTTACAAATGAGAGCTATTGTTAAGGAGGAACTTAGACCTTTAATAGAAAGGATAGATGGGCTGGCTGTAAATTTGACTCATTTGCTAAAATCTAGAGAGTTAATTAAGGACACTATTAGTTTAGATAGCAGGACTTGTCAGCAGGCCCCCATGGATGATCAATTGGTAATCTCATGTCCAATCTCAAATGAAAAAGCTTCCTCCTCTTCCTCTAATACGGCTAATATACAAACGGTTAGGAAGCAGAATGAACCTAGGCCATCCCTGGTACAAATGAAAACAGTAAACACCAGTTCACCTCTGTCAAAAAGAAAAGGGGATGCGCAGAAACGTCCCAGACAGGAGGTCCAAGAAACTCGACCAGTATTGGAACGTAATAACTATACTTATGTCCCACCTATTGTAAATCTACCACCTGCCTCAACTCCTTATGTAGTGGTTCTGGCAGGGGCACCGGTTTTAAGAAAGGGTAAAACTGAATTTCACCAAGAATTGAAAAATAAATGTGTACACTGGTTAGCGAACAATAGTAATTTTGGGTACGAGAATTCTGAAGAGATCCTAACAACAAGAAGGGTGGGATGGATAGGCGGACAATACAAGAGTATACAAGGAGATTGCATAGTAATTCATTTTAGAAATCTACAGATAACACAGAGTTTTATTTACAGAGTACAGGAGGAACAAGGGCAGCATTTTATTATTCCCCTTAGGTTATTTTTACCCACCAAATAGGCCCTATCAACATGATCACCAGCATGAGATGGGAAGGAGACCTGTATTTAATAATTTTGAACCATCCAACCGAAACCCCCAATGGCATAACCATCTTAACTATAATGTTCCCACTGGAAATATATTTCGTCCCTTAGATGGTGTTGATTGACTAAAAGGAGTTCCTCTATTTACTAAAGAGGGAAAATGCTCAATACTACCGGAGCTGGAGAGCAAGGGAAAAGGGCTAGATTTCCGAAAAGAGGAGGGTCTAGTTAGAGGGAGCATGAGCGGCTCCAGAAGTAGTACCCACCTTGAAGGCGATCCAGCCCAGTTAGTAAACTTTGAACATCTCACACCTACAGGGCCAACTGTGGGGGAAGACACTGGACCAGTAGAAGATCATGTGAAGTTGCCTCCCCTATTGTCCTAAAAAAATATCCCACATAATTGCCAGGTAACACAGGTTTTGTCTTGGAACATTGCGGGCATAAATAACAAACTGAATGACCCTGACTGGGTATCTTTTATTAGCCAATTTGAGGTATGCATGTTCCAGGAAACATGGGCAAGAGAAGAGGTAACTAATCCTGGTTATGCTTCTTTCAGTATTCCCGCAACATCTGGGGGTGTAGGGAGACCCTCTGGGGGCCTTATTATATGGATAGGTGTACACCTTGGTTGTACAGTTGTTCAAATTGACACAGGTTCCATAGATATCCTATGTGTCCAATTGCAGTTCCTGTCCAAGTCTCCTGTTGTTTTAATACATTTATATTCGAGGCCTACCCCTAGTAGGAAAGAGTCTAGCACGGTGGATGATCTATTCACATTTTTATGTTCCATAGCTGTTAATCAAATGGTTATTGTTGGCGGTGACTTCAACTGCCAGTTTGAGCCACTCGAGGGTCTGTTTCTTGAAAATATATACGACGAGGATCAATTCCTGGGAATGCCAGAGTCTAGATGCCCAAAAGTCAAAAAATGGTCTCCCCTGGCAATCCAGATGAATTCCCTTGTCCTAAAACACTCCCTAAGAGCGTGTAACGGGAGATCACCCTCCGATACATCTAATGGTTACACGTTCTTTAGAAAGGAACGTGGGTTTTTATTAGACTATATTTTAATTGATTTAAACTCCTGGGATAGAATGATTGATTTTAAAATCATTAAATGATTAGATAGTGACCACCATGCCTTAACAATTGATTTGAAAGCTCTAAATTATGAGAATGTGCAACAAGCTAATACCATGGACCCCAGGTTGACTGTCTCAAACTGTAGGAGGAGAGTGCGGTGGACTGACTTCCTCCAATCGCAGGATAAGATAAGCAGTCTATATAACGATTTAATTCCTGTACTTGAAGAGGTGTTGGAGCTACACACGTAAAGTAGGGACAACCCAGACCTGGTAGTGGTTGAAACGAATTTTTCTAAGCTAAGGGAAGTCTCATTGAATTTCTTCTACCCCATTAAAAGTATCAGACCGGCTAGGTCGCCACCCCACCCTTGGTATAACAGCCTATGTCGTAAGGCAAAAAAGGCACTTGTAGCAGCGATTAAAACTAACAATCGTCCACTAATAAAATTGGCAAGGAAAACTTATAAAGTGGTAGTTCATGAAGCCAAACAAGGGTGGGAAAGGGAAAATTGGGATACTTGGAAAATTGCCCTGGGGGACAGAGATATGAGGATGTTTTGGTGCATTGTAAATTCAGGTTCTTCTACCCCGAAAATAGCGCTTGATCCGAACCTGGACGAAGAGGTATGGCGGGTGCACTTTGAATCCCTTTATGCTGAGGGAAATATTCCTGAGAGAGATCCAATTGGTTGCTGTTATCCGGAAGGGCATTCTTCTGCAAGCACTGGGGAATTAAATGCTCACCCTGATAAGGGCTTAAGTGTATGCATAAGCCTAAAGGAAATAGAGGGCGCACTGGCAAAAATAGCACCAGGTAAAGCCCCTGGTTTGGACAAGATCCCAGGGGACCTATTTAGGAGTGAACCAGCCATTTGGACCCCGTATTTTTGGGTTCTCTTTAATGCCATCTTGCAGGGAATGAAGATTCCCTCTAGTTGGCTGGGAGCGGAGATTATTCAGATTTTTAAAAAAGGTTCCCCACTCTTACCAACTAATTATAGACCTATTAGTTTAATAGATATCTCCCAAAAATTATTTGCACGTGTCTTGCTAGCCAGGCTACAATCCTGGATGGAAGAAGCAGAGGCACTGTCCTCCCTTCAAGCAGGGTTCAGGGAAAAGCTGTCAACCTTGGACCAAGTACTAAGACTGCAGTTGCTGTATTGGAAGACTGTCTGCTTGGAGGGGGGCAGCTTATACCTAATCTTTGTAGACGAGGTCTGCATTTGATTTGGTGCCGCGGGAAAAACTATGGTCAGTCCTTGGTGAGATGGGGGGCCCTCTGTATTTAATCCAACTTTTCAAGCGACTCCACGAAGAAAACTATGCACAAATAATATATGGCAGGGATGGAAAACTTACTGCTCCCATACCTATCAAACGTGGCGTACGCTAGGGCTGCGTGCTTGCGCCTACCTTATTTAGCCTTTATATTAACGGGTTGATTGATGCCCTGCTAACAGCAAAAGACCTAGATGCCCCTAAGTTAGCCTCCCGCAGAATCCCAGCAATGATGTTTGCTGATGACACTCTTTTGGTATCCAAATCACCCATGGGGATTCATAGGGTTTTAGATAAATTTGCGTTATTCTGTAAGGAAAGAGGGTTAGAAATAAACCTACAGAAAACCAAATTTATGGTGTTTAATTGTCCAAAAAGTACACGCCCAAACCCTTCCTTAAACGGTAAATCCCTGGAAAGAGTCTCATCTTTTATTTATCTAGGCATTACCATTACTGAAAATATGGATTGGGGGGCCCACATTTCTAAGTCGAAATTAAAACTAGCCCAATCATCGGGTGGCATCATGAAGATTTTTAGCAGGTCTAGCAAAAGAGCCGTTAGTCCGGCATTAGAAATTTATAAGGCACAGGATCGAGAGGGGGCGCATTATACGGCGCTGAGCTATGGGGCCATTCTAAACTGGAGACTCTTTCAAAGGTGGAAAACCAATAACTCAGACAATTGTTTAGACTACCATTGGGCACACCACTAATTCCGTTGCGTATGGACATGGGATTGGTGGCAATTGCAGAAGTGTCGAGCCTTAAGCCTCTGATGTATTGGCATCGTTTGTGGACCACTCAGGAACTTTTATCTTATAGGGAGGAATTATCTGAAGTCATGTTGCTACAGGGTGCTGTAAAACTTCCTTGGTTTGCCCATATTAAACTCTTACTAACCAATATGGGCTTGGGTGATTGTTGGACTGAACCTGCCTGTGCCTGTCTTGAAACTTCAAGGAAACAAATGAAGGGGCATATTATCAAGGACAGGCAATTCATTATCGCCGCTTTTATCGGCAGGAAAGGAAGCCCATGTTAGATGTGAACACATCTAACATGGGCTTCGATTGGAATTCATAGAGCATATTATCAAGGCCATTATCGCCGCTTTATCTGCAGTTTCCTGCCGATAAAAGCGGCGATAATGTATCGCCTGTGCTTGATAATATGCCCCGAAGTTCCTTTACGAAGAGTTTAGAAAGGTACAACTTCTTTCTTGTTCCAAAATAGGCAAATTATCTCTAGCTTTTTTAGAAATAAAAGATAATGTTTGTTGGAGGCAGTATTAGATCTCATTAAACCAATGGAGGCAAGAAAGCTTTTTCTCCAATTTAGGTATGGGGTTCTTCCGCTCCGCTGTTTTACAGCGAAGTGGAGCAACCAGCAACTGATACACTGCCCTGCATGTGACTTCCTAGAAGAATCAGAGTTACACGTTTTCTTTAGTTGCCCAGGTTATTACAAAGCAAGGAAACGTTGGTTGGCCCAGATCTGTAGGAACATTGGTAGCAGACATTGTTTAGAGGTGTTTCGGATATTGAAATCCGACCTCAGCATTCCAATTGTTTTCTCAGTTGCTGGATTTTTGTTTTCTATGTGGTGTACTAGAAGGGTTCTATTGAAATCATCCATTGAGGTGTAGGATTACCATAGGGATATATATGTGCTCCCCTTGTTTAAGTCTATTGTGTTTACTTATGGACCTGTCTCCCTTTATGAATTTCTTTTTTAGCTAAATTATGTATTTATTTATTGCACTATGCACTTTCCAATACCATTATGCACTTACCGCCTAGCAATATCACCGAAAAAATCACAATTTTTTATCAATGTATGTAGTTGCCAATTTATGCAACCGGGTGTATCGTGTTTTCATAACGTTCCAATTGTCAACTGTAGCCTTTGTGCATTTTAACTTATGATTTTAGGAGCTGTACTTTTAAGGTCATATTGACCGAAATAAAGTTTTTTTAAATTGAATTATTTCCGGGATGCGGAATACAGCAGCTTTATGAGTAGGGAATTACTGAGAAAATAAAACTCTGATTCCTAGTGTATTTCCCCATTTTTTCACCATTTCCATCTGAAATTCCATCAGCTTTTAGCAGGTGGGATGTCTAAGAGTATTAATGGGGAGTTTAGTATTCCAGTATCTCCTATAATTCCTTATTTGGTCAGAACCCCTATCTCCAGGCGAATCGGGATTTACTCAACCCTTGGAATGGAGGCAAACATAATTACAAAATAAAGGTGAAAAACCTTATTTCTGAACTGATATAGCACATTTAAGACACAACTGATAACTTAAGAAACAGCTGATAAGACATGTGGTTCATTATCACCTGAATTCAACTTCCACAAGACTGAGTTCTTTCAGGTCAGCGCTCAGCTCAAATGCTCTCAGAATTGGATCCTCCTCGGTTAGCATGATAAGAGCGGGGCTGGCCAAACAGCGGTAGATATCAAGACGAAACCTATACCAAGGGACAATGAAGAAGGTAAGACTGGTAATACATACATGACCAATTTATTGCATGATCTTGGTTTGTGAAATAACATAAAAACATAGCATCAGCCAATAACATTTAGCGAAAGTAAAAGAATCATAATAATAAAAGGCTATCGGCCACATGCATCAAACGATTTTGGAGTCGCAAACGGTGCGAATTGGAAAATTCGTCCGTTTGCGATTCCAAAATCACTTTTTGGTATGCATGAAACAAACCGCAATTTTTTGCAATTCCTAAAAATGCGATTGCATTTAAGGAATCGCATTTGTGCGATTCCTTAAATGCAATGCATGAATGTTTAAAAAAATGCGAATTCTGAAATAGGAGGTGCAAATTAACACGAGGTTGACCCTCGTGTTAATTTGCGAAAAAAAGCATTTTTGAAAGTGTCATGTTATACACACACATGTCCTTTGGACATGTGTGTGTGAAACTTGCACTTAAAAAAACATTTCAAGGGTGCGGGGCCTCAGCACCCTTGAAATACATCAACAAATTGCGATTCGCAAAAAAAAAAAAATGCAAAAAGGCATTGATTCCTATGAGCCTCTAGGCCCATAGGAATCAATGTAATGCCATTCCTTAATTGCGATTCGCAATTAAGGAATCGCAAATACCGAAAATTAAGAAATCCCAAAAACTTTTAAGATTTCTTGATGCATAGGATTTTGCAATTCCTAAATTGCGATTCTTTAATTTTCGCAATTTAGGAATCGCAAAATCCTACAATGAGGCATGTGGCCATATATGTATTATTTAATGCTCACAGTATACTGGTCACCATTTGCAAGTTTTGTTTCAACCAATAAATAATTTCCGGAACTAACCTATTTGTTCGCAAAATTCTGATTGAAGTGGTTGTAATCTGACCTATCTCATTAATATTTAAGACATAAATCACAAATTGAGACTCACTCCGATTGGTGGCCATCAAAGAGGGGAGGTGACATGCAAAAAGTCAGCAGGTCACTATGTCTGTGATCGCCTCTCAATAAATGTTACTTGTTTTAAAGTAAAGTTTACTTTTATTTTTTGGTTGTTTGAACGTTAACAGTGGTCCCACTGCCTACTCCCTAACAAACTGTTTTTAAAAAGTCATATAGGGTTCCTATAGGGATGCCTTCCTTTTTGTGAATGGGATAACTCTCCAACTCGGGGGGTCGGTAAAATCAGTGCTTAATTTGAGCCGGTGGTTTCCAGTGCTCAGCACCGGCACTTAATCATCAACACTGGCACAGGGGGATTAAGTGATTCAACCAGAATCACAGGATATCTAGCCCACCTGAGACTCGAACCTACCGTAGTCAGCAGCTCTGGCCATTATGCCACATCCTCTCCCCATTTGTGAGCTTTCATGGCTATGATTTAGGCGCCCATCACAGGAGAAATAGGCTGGTGGAAACTGCCGCCTGGCAAGACCTCCGGCACTTTAAGCTTTTTTATAAATTAACCACTGGGTAAAATTGCAATGTTTTGAAGCCAGATTCCTGTCACAAAACATTAATAGGTATGATCGCTCAATACTTTGCAACTAAGGTATGCCTACAACACGCACCGTTCATATATCGAATCCTTCAGTATCCATTTGGAATCCCATTTTAGAAGACGGAAAAGCTTTTCCGACTTCTAAAACGGGATTAGTACATAGCGAAAAAGCATTTTTAGGGTCACAAATGACAAATCGGAGAATTTGTGACAGCTAAAATGCTTCGTACATCAATCAGAAAGAGGCATTAGGCTCTCAAACAGCATTCCTGGCTTTAGGCCTTGGTATACGAATTTGGAATGTGCAATTACGCAAAATAAGTAATGCAATCTGAAAGAAGATTAATTCCCATAATTTTATCCATCTAAAGCAGCTTTCTGGCAGGGCCTACAAGACATTTTCAATGGAACGAAAATGTGTTTCATTTACTTTGAAGGTCATATTTTTGTTCGCTGTGATGTCACTCTGGTCTGATCCTCTATCTGCATGTCCACTAATCTCAAAAAAGAGTCTCACAAAGGCATACCATGATAACAAACTAGCAGCACTCTGTCAACAGGAAACTCTGGGCACACATACAGAGTTATTCTTATCTATTAAGGACAGCTATAGATTTGAGCCAGTCTTGGACAAAATATATCCTCCACTCCTAAGGAAACTATATTTACAATGGAGGCATGGGACTCTTCCCATCAGAGTTCTAACTAGTAAGTGGAGCAAATCAACATCTAGTAAATGCCCGGCCTGCGGGGTGGACACAGATCTCCACATAGTCTTTTTTTGCCCAGCTTACCGGGCCTCCCGTAAGAAATGGATTGTTCCCTTATGCAGAAGCTTGGGTTTTGTGGAGTGCCTGACCGCGCTCCGAGTTCTCAAATCAGATCTGACTGAACACATCGTCTTTGCCGTTGCCAAATACCTGGGAGGAATGTGGTACTTGAGAAGTAAACACCTTGAAGCAGGCCACTGATTACTAACTGACTATAAATTCGTTTTTGGCAAATTATTATGCATTTGGATGGACTGTGATGTTTTTATTATTTTATGTTTTATAACTTTTGAAATGATGTATGTATATCTTTTATGGTGATACAATTACCGAAATAAAGATTTTGATGATGATGTTAATTCATTAAGTACCCACATTTTGCTCACGATATTCTGCTTTCCATAAATGATTTATCGCGCACCAACACATTATCTATTTCGTCAAAATTTTTTGTAATTTTTAACCAAAATTCAAACAGGTTTTTGGATTTCACAGTGGTTTATCTGATGTCGGGACAGCCACAATTAGATTTTTAGGTCTCGCCTAGCGTCGCAGCAAAGCTGCTTGATAGCGAGATCTATTGTCGGCGACTTGCTTTGCGATGCGGCACAGGATAGGTGCACGTGCTCCAAAGACATCAGCTGTGAACGCGTACGGAAGCGTTAGCTGAAGTGGCAGGACAGGCCATGTGCACGCTCACGGTGTCTCTTTCAGACAGGTGATGTGCACGCTCATGGCCTCTCCTTCAGCGTGCGCATTACAGACATGTCTCACCGGTCTGAAGGTTCCCTGGCCATCTCTTTGGCACGCCGTGGGGCTCTCTTCACCACACGGGAGCCCCGTCTTGCATCTGGTGCCATCCATGCAGTCTGCCTCGCTCTTCGCCCGGTCCCTCGGATGGGGCCGGGACTTCAGCATGGAGCCTGCAGGGTTCCGGATGTCCTCTCCGGCGGTTGCTTCCTGTTTGTTTCTCAGGCCCCGCCCACGTCCCAACGCAGGCTGCCTGACTTCCAGTTTCGTGGTCATCTGCACCTGAGGCAGGTAGTGTGTCCCGCGATGTCGCCTCCATATATGTGCACTGCCCAGCATGGTAAGTGTCCTACAAACAGTGCGCGCTTTCCATCCTCTCTCCGTTAGCACTGTTTCTCGCAGCTCCCTCTTCTGCCTGGCCGTCCCTTCCTTCCCGTTATGTCTGAGACCCACTCCGACATTTCTGTCCACGTCGCCACACTTCTAATGCCACCCGGCTGCTCTCGCCCTGTCTTAGTATACGAGGCTCCTGTTTTTCATTCACGCATTCACTCTGCAGAAACCCAGGGACTCTTTTCATTCACGCATTCACTCTGCAGACACCCGGGGACTCTTGAATTTGACCCTCCAGGAAGGCCGCCTAACCCTGACATCTTGCACGGAGCCTAGACTGTCCATGCACCGGAAAGCCCTCCTTGACAGACAGCCTCTGCTGCATCATGCGTAAGGTTAGTGCCTGGGCTTGATCTCCCGTCAGAGCTGAAGCTTCAGGGAGCTTGATCAGCACATGGCACCGATAACAGGTCTCCAAAAATATATTGTGCATATCGCATTATATGACGCCTCACACATTCTTTTTCTGTTGTTTTTTAACTTCAAAAAGAGGTGTCTAGGGGGAAGAGTGCTCTCGGGTCATTGATTTTAATCTGAAATATTCACTGGCGGTCGTAAGTTGAGGACTCGAGTCTACCACGCTGGGTCCACATTTGCCAAACTGTGTCAGCATGCCGGTTTATTTGCCTTTGTTATGTACAACAGGCGGTGTCAGCATATAAATTGGCTCTCAGTGGCACATTCACCACGGGGACATATATCGCTTTGGCCTTGTGGTTGTCAGGCTTAAGTTTAGAGGGCCACCTGGGCATGGGGCACATAATCTCGGGTGTCTCATTGGCACTGAAGACACTTTGGCTCGGTTGGCGCTGTGGTGCGGATGAACGTTGCTTCAGTTGTAGCCGGTTGGCAGGCGTATAGTGTTTGATGTAGTTAGTGCTTGCTTGCTGGTCTCTCTGTGTGAGCAGAGGAGCATTGCGCACCACATAAAATGCCCCCAAAAGCCCCACAGATGAAAAATAAAATGGTAATAAAATTACCATTCTATTTTTCATCCACCCCTCCTGAACCGAGGGTCAGGATGGGGCGGGGCTTGCTGAGTCAGCAACATGGAGGAAGGTGGACTGCCTGGGCACTTTTCAAAGTGAGCGTGTCTCTTTGGCCAGCCGTCTTGCGACTACCAGCCAGAAATGTGCACTTTGAAAGCTGTAACCCAGCTTTCATAAGACAGCTGGGTTAGAGCAAGTGTAGGTCTCCAGTGCCCTGGTGTCAGGGCACATGAGCCTGGTTCACACTTACTGCCGGCTGCCGAGAGAAAGAGGAACGAGGACAAGAACTACATCTACCCGCGTCCCTCCTGATAGGGACGTCCCGCGTGACCAGGACGCAACGTCAGGGACTCCGAATATAACGAGGGAGGAGACCATGAATGCTGTCGATTATTTTGGTGACTCCCAGATCTTGAGCTGTCCCGGTACTTCGTTGACAAGAGACGGTAAGGGTGCTAGTAGCTCCAACGTTACCTTCTCTGGGCAATTTCCTTTGTTGTTCCCTCCGGTGGATCGTGTGGTTGCTCTGCCATCTCTTCCATTGGCGAGATCGCGTTTTCAGCAGTCTCTTGCGGAGGAGAACACTGAGCTGCTTCCTGGTGTTCCTGTCTTCCTTCCCTGTTGGCGAGACCTGCAGTTTGCCGCAGTCTCATGCAGGGATGAAGCAATTCAAAGAAACATACATTATTTAATCACCTCTCGAGCGCACACTCTCGTTTTGGTATAGAGTGGGAAGCGCATTGTTTTTTATTTGACATTACTGCTTGGTCTTCGTCAAGCATCCGGCGGAGCCTTCCGGATACGCTTTTTATTTATGTTGTGAGCAGTACATCAGGTTTTTGAGGATTCGTGGGTTTAACTTTGCACTGCTTGCCAGAAATCATTGTGCGATACCAATAGGAGTGGGATGCTAAGTTCTGATCAGGCTATCATTTGACTGTATATATTTACATAGAGCATATTGTATGAAACTTCCCTTACTCCTGTGTCATGGATCAGGAATACAAACAAAGCCTCATTATATTGGTAAAAGTGCAAGAATGAGATTGCGCTTTGGTCTTTTACACAGTCTTTTCATTTATTTGAATGTAGGAGAGATTAGTAGGGGGTGTCCAGGAAGATAACTGCCTTTGCATACCAGGCTTTTTCAACACCTAGATGGGGTAGGTGGGAATGTGTCTCATATCTCTTTTCTTTGGTAATCGTGTAATTTCTGCATACAGAACTCACATTGATTGTTGTTTCTTCATAACAGTATTCGTGTTGGGATTCTGCAAAACACCCTCTTCTCTCTCCTGATACAGCTCCTTCTTTCCTTTACAGGTAGTGTAATACAGTCAGTCTTACTGCTTCAATAATTAGTACTATAGAAACTGTATGTGTTACGTATTGAGGGACAAAATACTTATTGTGTCATCCTCAGATCCCCCTCCCTGCAGTTCCTACCCTTTCCTTCCCTTGCTTGACTATCTCACTAGTCCCTGTGTATATTATTCCGGACTTGGGGCAATCGAGAGGTGGACCCCATTGAGCCTCAGCACAATCCTGAGGATTCCATCGGGGAAACCTGACACCTAGGGAGAGCCGAAAAAGACTGCTCCCTCCAATCCTGGCTCTTTTGCATGCAGCCAGGGTGCCAGGCAAGAAGAGAGACTATATTGGAATGACCATGAGGACCCTACTTTAGTCATTGTCGTTGAGAGAGTTACCATCAGGATGGTACGGTAAGGAGCCAGGAGAGTGCTGCCATGAGGTAATCTTTATTGTGAACTTCAAGGCAGATTTAGCATCAGTGAAAAAATGTGGTTTACCCTCATGTGATATTAGCAGTTTCGCTGGTTAGAGGAGGGCTTATGGCATTTCAGCCTTTTGGAGCATCTTCTTGACTGGCAGAAACTCACACCTTGCAGCCTACATCGACACAGTGAAGGCTGGATAGAATGATATGTCATTTCCTTGATGGCGTATAGACTAGCTTTTCCTGGCAAAGTACACATTGTCTCTGTCCTTATAGTTTAAGAGTTGCACAGCAATAGGGTGCTGGGCAGTGCCCAGGGGGGGATGTGGCCCCAAGGAACAGTCTGCCATTTCTACTATGAAGACCAGGGATAGGGCTTCTCCAAAGAGTTTGCAGAGCAGGGCCTCGACAAAGTCTTCCATCTTGGTTGATCGCAGTAGACTCCGGAATCCCTGTGGTTCTAAGATTGTTGTGTCTCATTCTCGCCTCGAGGTCTTTATTCTTTGCTTTAATCAACTCAAGTGTTTTATCCATGCGCAGCATATGTTCCTTAGAGTCTGTTTGCGCATCTTCTATATCGGAGAAACAATTCTCAAGATGATCCAGCCTGCTTTCGTACTAATCCATCCGTTGTTTCATGTGATCTAGACAATTAATAAGGACATCCAACTTCATGTCAAAGGCCTTGAGACTGGTTACGACTACAACCAATAGTTCCTTGAGGTTACTGTCCTGTATATCACTCCCTTCGGAGTGCTACGAAGACAGCTCCACTCGGATTCCCTGATCTACCTGTCATGTCAAGCACCTGCCCTCTAAGGTGAGTTTGGACTGGTGCGCATCGTATTTACCGATGTCTGCAGCCAGCCACAGGCACCGACACAGTGAGTAGCCCAGCGAAGCACCCGCCACACCCCACCACCCAGCTGCGATGGTTCTTCTTACTATGTGCTGTGAGTGTCAGAGAGGGGTCCACAGAGATCCAATTGATTACGTAGTAGGGGTGTCAAGCTGGTCCATGAAACTCTCTGGGGTGCACCCCCTCTGGGGGCACAAGCAGGCTCAGGATCAAGTGGACCATCAGAGAGGCACAGACGGGTGCATAATCAAAGGCTCAGTGAAAGTACTCCATGGTATACTGGAGGTGGGTAGTCCAGTGAGTACTTCCAGGCTTGCAAGAGTCAGGGTAGTGGGAGTAAAGCCCGGTTGAAGAGATTATTGAGTGGTAGTCTCACCTCTCCACCCGTGGGGATGAGACCAAGCAGCATCCACAGGCAATGCTGCCTGACGATCTGGTCAACACCACAAGAAAGGATGACAAGTGACCAGCCAGAGCCAAATATTTCCAGGATGGGCCGTGAAGCCCCACTACACTACGGAACGTCCTTCCACTGGGGGCGACGTGCAGGCTTGGGGACCCGATGTTGCAGCGCAGTCTGTGCAGGTCCGTCACTGGCAGTATGGTGGCGAGCAAAGTGCAGCAACATGAGGGAGAAGCACCCGAGGAGGCGCAGCTGCCAGAGGGGCTCCCCATCTAGGTGAACCAGCCGGGGTCCAAGTAGGCCAGAGTCAGTAAGGGAAGCCAATAATTACCTTGGTGTGCAACCGGGGGGAGGCTTGAGCAATGGAGGATGATGTGGGGGACAACACAGTACTTACGGTGTCCATTGCAGCGATTCCTACTACCATGTAGCCCGCATGGTCGGCCTCCGCCCAGCTCACAATGATTGGTCTGGCTCCCGCAGCCACACCCAGGGGGCTCAGCTGATCTCTACTTCAGCACCTGGGTCCACATGTCCATGGACCGGCACAGGCCCGACCCTCCGCAGCACCAGCAGCTAGGCCAGGGCAGCCAGGTGCCTGGCACCCATAGGCAGCAAGCAGGCCACAGCCGCCAGCAGGTAGGGCCCTGGGCAGCAAATGGCACCCCGGGCACACAACCTGCCCCGCAGCCAGCAGCAAATGTCTCTTGTCATCTGGTACAGCTACCATGCAGGTAAGCCATGCATCATCCCTGCGGGCCCGCTCGTAATCGTGAAAGGCTGCTGCCCCACAGATGCTCAAACTGCAGCAAATTAGCCATTTCGATGTAGCAGCCTCTATGCTGTCACCACCGCACATGGGGGGCATCGGCAAGTGCACTGTGTAGAGAATGATATAGGATGAAGCAATCCGGGCTGTGCCTCTTGAGTGAGTGGCCATCTTGCATCCTGGCTAGGCTCTGCCCCGGGCAGCCGCTCACCTTTAATGTCATTTTAGGACAGCATCCAAATGAATTTTGATGCTTCGTTTGGGGATTCATCTTTGACTTTTGATCTTCTTTGCAAGCAGCTAATCCTATATGTGCATGTTGTTCCTTAGTCATTATCATCAACTCACATCCATTTTCTTTGCTAGCACTTGATAATGACGTTGAAGAACCTTTATATGATGAACTTGACGATGATGGACTGTGCTTAGTTTCTACTTGTTGTAACTGATGTCGTCTTTTAGCCTTGTGGGCACGGCAAGAATGCTTTTGGAACCTTCTGGCATTCATTTTCTCTTCGTTCTGTGACACATTTGGTTTCTCTTTTGCTTTGCAGGCCGTTATGAAGTGGATTTCTTCCCCGCAGCCTTTGCATATCTGTCCTATGGCTGGATATTTACCTTCATGGGGAAATGAAAACCCACATCAGAAGCAGAGCTTTTTCTTCTTCGGAGACATCAGCTTGTGTGCATCTATTTTGTGCTTATGCTTGCCTTTCATGATCAAAGCTCATTCATTATGCACTGTTCCTGCTTCCATATGAACAGCTTGTTGATCTGCTTGTTCTTTTGCTCTTGCAATCATTAGCATTTTCTCTCAAAGGGAAAGGGTAATGAGATAGGAAAGTGAGATTGGCCGGGGCAGGGCGATGGCGTCTAACAATCTAGTGGTTGACCGGTGGGCCAGAGCATGATTTGGCCCATGCCGGGTAGGGTGTCTGGTAAAGCCTTGTCAGATGGCACGAGGGGCTCTGGAGTATTTGACACGGCTGGAGAACTTCCATCAATACGCTGGTCTTGACCTCCAAAGTGGGGAGCTGAAGGTGAGGGACTTCAGCCGCCCTATATATTACCATGGTGTATGAAGTGGATTCCTCTGTGGCTGGTCCTGGGGGTGAGAGGAGGTCCGTTTCAGGAGTTATCGAAAGCACTAGCCTCATGCAGGACACCAGACCAACTGAATTTGTGAAAAGGCTAAGCAAACT
Source organism: Lissotriton helveticus (assembly GCF_964261635.1). Taxonomy (NCBI): domain Eukaryota; kingdom Metazoa; phylum Chordata; class Amphibia; order Caudata; family Salamandridae; genus Lissotriton; species Lissotriton helveticus. The sequence continues at coordinate 603,841,182 of NC_136072.1, read as the reverse complement.
CATCACACCTATCATATTTATTTTCCGAGCATGTACCAAAAAGAGAATGTAAAGTATGTTGTTGTCCTTGTAAGGGTGGCAGAGGAAGCAGAGGAAGTAGCACTTCAACTGCTGTCAGACAGAGCATGGGGTGGTGTCAGACGAGCACCATCTCAGAGTCATAAGGACTACTGGAAGGTCCTCGTCCTGCATCAATGGCTTTGGTATCAACGTCAAAGTTCGAGGGACTGGTGAGGACAGTGGTGACAGAGTCAGGGTCAGGACAAGGGACACAGGCATCAGGTTGGTCTCAAAGGGTCCAGCTGGCACAGACAGCTAAGTCGCCAGTGGTACTCCAGGTGGAGGGTTTCTTGGCTCCTGGGCCTTAAGGCACTCCAGAGGGAGTAGGTAAGGAGCCAAAGAGATGGAGCATGGCTGCGCAAACTTCTTCGATATGTTGCGAGGTGGCAGATGGCCTCAGAAATTCTGGTTGAGCTGGAACTAGTATTGGGATCAGCTCTGAAGTTGGCCGATTCCGGGAGCATGATCTAAATCCATGGCGCAAACCCCACAGTTGCACAGGCGCATGCAAGTGGTGAGAGGGGGCCGAGTCCCACTTCAGTTTTTTCATGCTTCTTTTAAGACTTACCGGATGATTTGGATTGCGATGAAGGCTGGCCTTGCAAGCAGCTTCAGTGACTGCTGGAGCGGGAATGGGACCGGTACCGAATCTTGGATTTGGACCGCGACTTAGAGTGGTCCCGGTGAGGAGCCTTCTGATGCTTGGCGATATAATGTTTTGCTTTGTAGTCCCAGATGGCCTTTGGATTAATCGATGTGCAGTCACTGCACACCTCGGAGTTATGATGCAGACACCACAGGCACATCTGATATGGATCTGTCACAGACATGTGCTTGCGAAAGGCCCTACAGGGCTTAGAACCGGTCATTATAGAGGGATACATCTCTTGCGCACTGTAGAATTTAGTAGAAAATATTGAGGTAAAGAGTCTTCTCAAGCTTTACCAAAAATGTGGCTGTAGGCCTCTTTGTGTGCACTTGTGCTGAGAAGGGCCAGCATAGGCAAAACACAGGAGGAAATATTTATCTTTTTTCCCTTTCACGAGAAGTAACAAAATGATGGTATAAACTCTATGTCCACTGGTAAGAGACACACTAAAAAAATGCCCTTTAAGTTAATAACCATCCTTTTGAAGATGATTTACCCTTTCTGACAGCATTCACACATTTGCTTACCGTTATGCCAGTACAAGGTTAAGCAGCAATGTCTATATAAAGAAGGACATGGGGACTAAGGGCAAAACACAAACCTCATTAACTCCTTATCGCTCTTCCTCGTCTAAGTCCTAACATACATAAAGGGGTCAGCCTCCCTAAGACAAAGTAACCGAGGCAGAGAAGTGTCTCTCAGAATAAAATCTTTGCTCACTTTTTACTATTTCTAATACTCAAACCTCCACCCTAAATCTCCATTTCCTATGAAACCCCTTGGTTCTGTCTCCTACGGAAACGTCTGTCCAGTAAAGGAAAGTTCATTTCTAATTTAATGTTTTATTTACTTTATTTAAAAATATTTGGGGGGACACAGCTTTCCACATAATTCTGCTAAATCATAGCAAAAGCATTTTATTCAGAAACAGGGCCCTGCTTTAGCAGAGATTTTGAGAGTCTAATGTCCACCTGTTCAAATGATCCATCCCAACTGCTGGAAACGGAGGAGTTAAAATAATTATTATTTTCTACCCTCAGTTGGATTGTTGTTCTCATGTGAAGCAATATTTGTTGTGGGACGATTCTGTATTTAAGGAAGTTAGAGTTTTATTCAGTACCTTTCTGAAACAAAGCAGCTAAAGAAGTGCACCATGAAGACACATAATGTGAAATCGGTGTTTGCTGATGATGAGGAGCTTCTCTCTCTTTCTCAATGGCAAGAAATGATTGCTGATCCAGTGGCTGCAGCTTAGGGTCCTGCTCAGTATTCCCTTCAAAATGTGCACCTCTTGGTTCATATGCAACAGATACAGAAGACTATTTACCTAAAGAAAACCAGTTTCATCAAGTGCTTGCACATATAACAGAATTATAGGGCTTAAATCGTAAGGGATGGAAGGAGATTGATGAGTGGAAATAACAAGGACCCCCGGTTTGACCGATTACAGACAATTCCTAGGTCAGGGATATAACATATGAGGATAACAACATAGGCAATTCACTATTTGCTTGTCAATAATGATACTAGAGAGGAAAAAAATAATAAGCTAATGACATGTGACGTTATTGCTTTTTATTCATATAAGAAATTTTCTTTATATATAAAAAAGGTTTACACATAAAACCACATTTAAAATGGTGTTTAGCTTGTCAATGAAAAGCTACAACATCAACAATTCAAAACATAAATTAATACAATTACATTTCATTTAATAATATTGTGCCACTGACATTAATATTGTGCTATTTGTGTGTTTTTATTGAAAATTAATTCTGTGTCTTTTATTTTATTAAACCTATATATATATATATATATATATATATATATATATGTATATATATATATATATATATATATATATATATGTATATATATATATATATATATATATATCCACACGTAGCAGGTTCACCCTGAGCGGAGAGACCACAGGAGGCTTCTGGTGATGCTTTTAAGTTTTAATCACTGCAGGCAGGCAGACACAGCAATAACGCTTTCACTGCAAAAGTCAAATGGCCAGACGCGTTTCAGGACAATGGCAGTCCTTTCCTCAGTGGCACATGTTTGAATGGACGCTGCAGGCAAAGTTTCATCACGCACAAGTCAATTATAAAACACCTGCCTATGAGGGCGTGGCTGTTAGCACAGCCTGCTGGTTGTTGTAGTGCGCAATGGTATTCCCCAAATGGGCTTGCTGCTTGAGTCCTCCGTGATTCACTAAAGTGTTTCCCAAGTGGGTGAGTGTGGGCACTAAGCAATATCTGCCCGCTTTGTTGCTGTGATCCAAGCAATCTGGCCCCCTCCTGCAAGGCGCCAGATTACCTCCTTCCTTACTGCTCGCACCAATGGTAACGGCTTGGAACCGCACATCAGCGGTGGGCCATCTCCCCGACCGGGACCGGCCGGAAAACATCCACACGTAGCAGGTTCACCCTGAGCGGAGAGACCACAGGAGGCTTTTGGTGATGCTTTTAAGTTTTAATCACTGCAGGCAGGCAGACACAGCAATAACGCTTTCACTGCAAAAGTCAAATGGCCAGACGCGTTTCAGGACAATGGCAGTCCTTTCCTCAGTGGCACATGTTTGAATGGACGCTGCAGGCAAAGTTTCATCACGCACAAGTCAATTATAAAACACCTGCCTATGAGGGCGTGGCTGTTAGCACAGCCTGCTGGTTGTTGTAGTGCGCAATGGTATTCCCCAAATGGGCTTGCTGCTTGAGTCCTCCGTGATTCACTAAAGTGTTTCCCAAGTGGGTGAGTGTGGGCACTAAGCAATATCTGCCCCGCTTTGTTGCTGTGATCCAAGCAATCTGGCCCCCTCCTGCAAGGCGCCAGATTACCTCCTTCCTTACTGCTCGCACCAATGGTAACGGCTTGGAACCGCACATCAGCGGTGGGCCATCTCCCCGACCGGGACCGGCCGGAAAACATCCACACATAGCAGGTTCACCCTGAGCGGAGAGACCACAGGAGGCTTCACAGCAACAAAGCGGGGCAGATATTGCTTAGTGCCCACACTCACCCACTTGGGAAACACTTTAGTGAATCACGGAGGACTCAAGCAGCAAGCCCATTTGGGGAATACCATTGCGCACTACAACAACCAGCAGGCTGTGCTAACAGCCACGCCCTCATAGGCAGGTGTTTTATAATTGACTTGTGCGTGATGAAACTTTGCCTGCAGCGTCCATTCAAACATGTGCCACTGAGGAAAGGACTGCCATTGTCCTGAAACGCGTCTGGCCATTTGACTTTTGCAGTGAAAGCGTTATTGCTGTGTCTGCCTGCCTGCAGTGATTAAAACTTAAAAGCATCACCAAAAGCCTCCTGTGGTCTCTCCGCTCAAGGTGAACCTGCTACGTGTGGATATATATATATATATCCAAAACTCTTTGCCGCTCTGAACCCCTGCCGCTTGTAACGGAGGGCCCAGACGGGATAGCGAATCCCAAAGTCTTTTCAAACTTAAATCCACAATGACGATAAAAGAATGGAATGTCCAGGCCAACTTCATGCAGATTTACGAGCTTTTATTTCAGCTCCACTCGACGCGTTTCGAGATAAACTATCTCTTGGTCACTTGGTCACGAGCTATATATATATATATATATATATATATATATATTCACTGAAAAAACCATAGGTTATAGACCATATATAGTTAGGAATTTGCATTTACAAAACCTTGAAAATTCACTGAAAAAAACATAGGTTAGAGACCATATATAGTTAGCTGGACATTTTATTGACATAAAACCAATGAAATTCCATATATAGTTAGTTGCACTAACTATATATCGCGCACCCGCAATCCACTGCTGATGATGTCACATATTACATCATTCATGACATGGTCAGTGACATCACTGATGACATCACTGATGACATCTCAAATGACATCACTGATGACATCACTGATGACATCTCAAATGACATCACTGATGACATCATCTAGTGTCTGTGTGTTTTTGTAAAGTTTAAATATGTTTTACATATTGAAGAATGAGTGGATGTATGGAAGACTGAGTGTGTGTGTGGCTGGCTGGGAGGTGTGTGACTCTGTGCATATCAATGTGTACTTGTATCAGTGATTGTATAAGAGAGTAAGTATGTGTTAGTATATGTGTGAAAAGTATGGTGTTCTGTGTTTAACTGTATAGATGAGGAAATCGAAGTGTGATTGATTCTTCACAGGACTGACTAGGTGTATGAGTGCATATGATAGTGTTGTAATAATGAGTGACTGTATGTATGAGTGATTGTATGGGTGAATGAGTGAATGTGTGTGTAGACGTAGGAATCAGTGAGTGCGTATGTAGTAACTGGTATTGGTGTGTCATGATGTCATCAGTGATGTCATTTGAGATGTCATCAGTGATGTCATTTGAGATGTCATCAGTGATATCATCAGTGATGTCACTGAAGTATGGTGTTGTGTGTTTAACTGTATAGATGAGGAAATGGAAGTGTGATTGATTCTTTACAGGACTGACTAGGTGTGTGAGTAACTCCATGGATGAGTGGCAGTGTGTGAGTGTCTGCATAGGTGTATGAGTGCATACGATAGTGTTGTAATCATGAGTGACTGTATGTATGAGTGATTGTATGGGTGAATGAGTGAATGTGTGTGTAGACGTAGGAATCAGTGAGTGCGTATGTAGTAACTGGTATTGGTGTGTCATGATGTCATCAGTGATGTCATTTGAGATGTCATCAGTGATGTCATCAGTGATGTCATTTGAGATGTCATCAGTGATGTCATCAGTGATGTCACTGACCATGTCATGAATGATGTAATATGTGACATCATCAGCAGTGGATTGCGGGTGCGCGATATATAGTTAGTGCAACTAACTATATATGGAATTTCATTGGTTTTATGTCAATAAAATGTCCAGCTAACTATATATGGTCTCTAACCTATGGTTTTTTCAGTGAATTTTCAAGGTTTTGTAAATGCAAATTCCTAACTATATATGGTCTATAACCTATGGTTTTTTCAGTGAATTTCATTGGTTTTTTAAAAGCTAATATCTATAGCTGTAAAATATATTCTTTATCACGTGACGTATCACGTAGCCACGTGAGACGCCTCATGACGCGTCGCATAACCGTGACGTATCGGCTCTGCAGCGCAAACAAAACCCGTAACGTAAGCGTGCCGGAGCACGCTTACAGATATATATATTTTTTTTAACCTTAATTAGACAAAATCCACACGTGCACATATCTTGAGGCCTTGCAAAGGCACATCAAACAAACAGTCCCTACAATTTTGCCAAGTTTGCTGGAAATCTATTCCCTTAATTTTTTTTTTACTGTTTCTCTTGGTTTTCCCCTTGTTACGCTTACCGGGACGCTACCCGGTACGCGAACCGGATGCTCCAAAAACACAAGATGGCGGACTCCCGTTACGCTGACGGTTAGCTGCCCGGTTCGCGTACCGGGAAGCGCCTCTACCGCGAAAAATCGCGGGGGACTTTAATGTCCCCCTCATCAATCCTAGGGGGTCAGGAGGGGTTTACCTTGCCCCCTTTCCTTCATTTCCCCCTTCTTTTTTCACCACATCTTGTCTCTCGAACCTACCGAGAGACAAGATGGCGGCCGCTCCGGACTGTTTACAATGTTGACAGCTACGCTGCCGGTTAGCTGCCCGGTGAGCTGCCCGGTGAGCTGCCCGGTTCGCGTACCGGGACGCGCCTCTACGGCGTAAAATCACAAAAAAAAAAATATATTTTTTTTGCCCCGCGGGGCACTTTAATATCCCCCTCATCAATCCTAGGGGGTCAGGAGTGGTCTACCTTGCCCCCTTTCCTTCATTTCCCCCTTCGTTTTTCACCACATCTTGTCTCTCGATCGTACCGAGAGACAAGATGGCGGCCGCTCCGGACTGTTTAGAATGTTGACAGACACCGGAGAGCCAATCAGCTTCGCTTCGTGAAGTTTTGTTACGCGTCAGGTACGAGAACCGGGGCGCTAACCGGAGCGCTGTCACAGATATATATATTTTTTTAAATGTTAATTTCTCAAAATCCACTGGAGCACATATATTGAGACATAGCAAAGGCACGTCGGGCAAACCATATCTACAATTTTGCCAAGTTTCATGTAAATCTATTCAGCCGTTCGAGCTAAAAGTGAGTCCAACCGCCCTATGGAAAAATGAATGGGAAAAACGCGTTTTGGGACCCCCCTTTTTTCTCGGCCCCCCCTTGACGAAACCGCCCCAAATTTTCAGGGGCTGCTCAGAAACAAAATGTGCCATTTTCCTGAAAATTTCAGCCCATTCCGTCCACAAACGCCAAAGTTATTAGACATAGAATTTTCAGAAATCCCATAGAGAAAAAATCCTAACTATATATACCCACTGGCTATTGCCAGTAGGTAATATACATATATAAATATATATAATCTGCATATCTATATAAATATAAATGCATGCATACATATACATATATGCATACATATGCATGTTATTTACATGAAAGTTTTAAAAACACTAATAAAAGCAAAGCTAAAAAGCCACCTCATTACAAACAGAATGGCTTTAACTTAAACGAGGGCTAGATCTATTGCATTTTCAATGCTTGTTTACTTTGGTTCTATCAAGAAGGCATTCAGATGTGTCACATATTTGCCATAAATTCTGAATGTTAGCACTCTAGTTGCTCATTAGATCACTGTAGTAAAGCTAGTGCTCACCAGGGAAGTCTGCTGCTAATCATGGTTTGCAGCCATTTTCCCGCATTTTTTATCCCGCAGACTTTCAGTCCGCATACCATTATCCCGCAAGGTCATTGACCTCGCATACCATTATCCCGCATTTTTTCGAAACGCATGTGCATTTATCGCGCATGCCTTTACAAAGAATTATGTTTTAAAGGCATGTATGGTAAATGCATTTGCGTTGTGAAAACCACGATGACGAGAGAGGTAAGTGGGTTTGTGTTAATTTTTTCGTGGGTTAGTGATTGTGTAGTGTAGTGTAGTGTTGTGTAGTGTAGTGTTGTGTTAGTGTAGTGTAGAGTTGTGGTGGTTGTTTAGTGTAGGGTCATGCTGGGGGTAGTGTTTTAGGGTTTAGGGTTGTGTTGTAGTGTTTGCGTAGTGTAGGGTCATGCTGGGGGTAGTGTTTTAGGGTTTAGGGTAGTGTTGTAGTGTTTGCGTAGTGTAGGGTCATGCTGGGGGTAGTGTTTTAGGGTTTAGGGTTGTGTTGTAGTGTTTGCGTAGTGTAGGGTCATGCTGGAGCTAGTGTTTTAGGGTTTAGGGTAGTGTTGTAGTGTTTGCGTAGTGTAGGGTCATGCTGGGCGTAGTGTTTTAGGGTTTAGGATAGTGTTGTAGTGTTTGCGTAGTGTAGGGTCATGCTGGGGGTAGTGTTTTAGGGTTTTGGGTAGTGTTGTAGTGTTTGCGTAGTGTAGGGTCATGCTGGGGTGTAGTGTTTTAGGGTTTTGGGTAGTGTTGTAGTGTTTGCGTAGTGTAGGGTCATGCTGGGGTGTAGTGTTTTAGGGTTTAGGATAGTGTTGTAGTGTTTGCGTAGTGAAGGGTCATGCTGGGGGTAGTGTTTTAGGGTTTTGGGTAGTGTTGTAGTGTTTGCGTAGTGTAGGGTCATGCTGGGGTGTAGTGTTTTAGGGTTTTGGGTAGTGTTGTAGTGTTTGCGTAGTGTAGGGTCATGCTGGGGGTAGTGTTTTAGGGTTTTGGGTAGTGTTGTAATGTTTGCGTAGTGTAGGGTCATGCTGGGGGTAGTGTTTTAGGGTTTTGGGTAGTGTTGTAGTGTTTGCGTAGTGTAGGGTCATGCTGGGGGGTAGTGTTTTAGGGTTTTGGGTAGTGTTGTAGTGTTTGCGTAGTGTAGGGTCATGCTGGGGGTAGTGTTTTAGGGTTTTGGGTAGTGTTGTAGTGTTTGCGTAGTGTAGGGTCATGCTGGGGGTAGTGTTTTAGGGTTTAGGGTTGTGTTGTAGTGTTTGCGTAGTGTAGGGTCATGCTGGGGCTAGTGTTTTAGGGTTTAGGGTAGTGTTGTAGTGTTTGCGTAGTGTAGGGTCATGCTGGGGGTAGTGTTTTAGGGTTTAGGGTAGTGTTGTAGTGTTTGGGTAGTGTAGGGTCATGCTGGGGGTAGTGTTTTAGGGTTTAGGGTTGTGTTGTAGTGTTTGCGTAGTGTAGGGTCATGCTGGGGGTAGTGTTTTAGGGTTTAGGGTAGTGTTGTAGTGTTTGCGTAGTGTAGGGTCATGCTGGGGGTAGTGTTTTAGGGTTTAGGGTTGTGTTGTAGTGTTTGCGTAGTGTAGAGTCATGCTGGGCGTAGTGTTTTAGGGTTTAGGATAGTGTTGTAGTGTTTGCGTAGTGTAGGGTCATGCTGGGGGTAGTGTTTTAGGGTTTTGGGTAGTGTTGTAGTGTTTGCGTAGTGTAGGGTCATGCTGGGGTGTAGTATTTTAGGGTTTAGGGTAGTGTTGTAGTGTTTGCGTAGTGTAGGGTCATGCTGGGGGTAGTGTTTTAGGGTTTTGGGTAGTGTTGTAGTGTTTGCGTAGTGTAGGGTCATGCTGGGGTGTAGTATTTTAGGGTTTAGGGTAGTGTTGTAGTGTTTGCGTAGTGTAGGGTCATGCTGGGGGTAGTGTTTTAGGGTTTTGGGTAGTGTTGTAGTGTTTGCGTAGTGTAGGGTCATGCTGGGGTGTAGTGTTTTAGGGTTTTGGGTAGTGTTGTAGTGTTTGCGTAGTGTAGGGTCATGCTGGGGGTAGTGTTTTAGGGTTTAGGGTTGTGTTGTAGTGTTTGCGTAGTGTAGGGTCATGCTGGGGGTAGTGTTTTAGGGTTTAGGGTAGTGTTGTAGTGTTTGCGTAGTGTAGGGTCATGCTGGGGGTAGTGCTTTAGGGTTTAGGGTTGTGTTGTAGTGTTTGCGTAGTGTAGGGTCATGCTGGGGCTAGTATTTTAGGGTTTAGGGTAGTGTTGTAGTGTTTGCGTAGTGTAGAGTCATGCTGGGCGTAGTGTTTTAGGGTTTAGGATAGTGTTGTAGTGTTTGCGTAGTGTAGGGTCATGCTGGGGGTAGTGTTTTAGGGTTTTGGGTAGTGTTGTAGTGTTTGCGTAGTGTAGGGTCATGCTGGGGTGTAGTATTTTAGGGTTTAGGGTAGTGTTGTAGTGTTTGCGTAGTGTAGGGTCATGCTGGGGGTAGTGTTTTAGGGTTTTGGGTAGTGTTGTAGTGTTTGCGTAGTGTAGGGTCATGCTGGGGTGTAGTGTTTTAGGGTTTTGGGTAGTGTTGTAGTGTTTGCGTAGTGTAGGGTCATGCTGGGGTGTAGTGTTTTAGGGTTTTGGGTAGTGTTGTAGTGTTTGCGTAGTGTAGGGTCATGCTGGGGTGTAGTGTTTTAGGGTTTTGGGTAGTGTTGTAGTGTTTGCGTAGTGTAGGGTCATGCTGGGGGTAGTGTTTTAGGGTTTTGGGTAGTGTTGTAGTGTTTGCGTAGTGTAGGATCATGCTGGGGGTAGTGTTTTAGGGTTTTGGGTAGTGTTGTAGTGTTTGCGTAGTGTAGGGTCATGCTGGGGGTAGTGTTTTAGGGTTTTGGGTAGTGTTGTAGTGTTTGCGTAGTGTAGGGTCATGCTGGGGGTAGTGTTTTAGGGTTTAGGGTAGTGTTGTAGTGTTTGCGTAGTGTAGGGTCATGCTGGGGGTAGTGTTTTAGGGTTTAGGGTAGTGTTGTAGTGTTTGCGTAGTGTAGGGTCATGCTGGGGGTAGTGTTTTAGGGTTTAGGGTAGTGTTGTAGTGTTTGCGTAGTGTAGGGTCATGCTGGGGGTAGTGTTTTAGGGTTTAGGGTAGTGTTGTAGTGTTTGCGTAGTGTAGGGTCATGCTGGGATGTAGTGTTTTAGGGTTTTGGGTAGTGTTGTAGTGTTTGCGTAGTGTAGGGTCATGCTGGGGGTAGTGTTTTAGTGTTTAGGGAAGTGTTGTAGTGTTTGCGTAGTGTAGGGTCATGCTGGGGTGTAGTGTTTTAGGGTTTTGGGTAGTGTTGTAGTGTTTGCGTAGTGTAGGGTCATGCTGGGGGTAGTGTTTTAGGGTTTAGGGTAGTGTTGTAGTGTTTGCGTAGTGTAGGGTCATGCTGGGGGTAGTGTTTTAGGGTTTAGGGTTGTGTTGTAGTGTTTGCGTAGTGTAGGGTCATGCTGGGGGTAGTGTTTTAGGGTTTAGGGTTGTGTTGTAGTGTTTGTGTAGTGTAGGGTCATGCTGGGGGTAGTGTTTTAGGTTTTAGGGTAGTGTTGTAGTGTTTGCGTAGTGTAGGGTCATGCTGGGGTGTAGTGTTTTAGGGTTTAGGGTTGTGTTGTAGTGTTTGCGTAGTGTAGGGTCATGCTAGGGGTAGTGTTTTAGGGTTTAGGGTAGTGTTGTAGTTTTTGTGTAGTGTAGGGTCATGCTGGGGGTAGTGCTTTAGGGTTTAGGGTAGTGTTGTACTGTTTGTGTAGTGTAGGGTCATGCTGGGGGTAGTGTTTTAGGGTTTAGGGTAGTTTAGTTGTTTAGTGTATGCTAAAGGCATATTCGTTATAAAAGTTTTCGTTATTTTAATTTGCGGCCTAATAGTACATGCGAGATTTTTTTGCGGACTGATGGTATGCGGGATTTCGTCATATATTCGCTAATCATACTTTCTATGGCAAAATGAACCCCCTCATTTTGTTCCTTTTTAAATTAAATGTTTTAAGAGTTACCACTTTATTCCAATCAAGATGGCTTCAGGTGTGCCATACCTTTGTAATAAGTAGGACTGTTAGCACTCTAGTTGTTCTTTAGAACACTCTGGGACATTCTGTCATTGGGCTATAGTTGGGCTACATCTGGCTGATATTTGGGCTACATTTGTTTTTTTTTGTCTCTGGTGGCCATCTTTGGGCTACATTGGGCTACATTGGGCTACATTGGGCTACATTGGGCTACATTTGGGCTCCAACATATATATAGCCCAATGTAGCCCAATATATATTTTTCAAAGTTAATTTTCGTAAAAACCACTGGAGCCTATATCTTGAGACATAGCAAAGGCACATCGGGCTACCAGTCCCTACAATTTTGCCAAGTTTGGTGTAAATCCATTCAGCCGTTCAGGCTAAAAGTGAGGCCAACCGCCCTATGGAAAATTGCATGGGAAAAACACGTTTTGGGACCCCCCGTTTTTCTCGACACCCCCTTGACGAAACCCCCCCAAATTTTCAGGGGCTGCTCAGAAACAAAATGTTCCATTTTCCTGAAAATTTCAGCCAATTCTGTCCTCAAACGCCAAAGTTATTCGACATAGAATTTTCAAAAATCCCATAGGAAAAAAATCCTAACTATATATACCTACTGGCTATCGCCAGTAGGTAATATATATATATATATATATAAAGAAAATTTCTTATATGAATAAAAAGCAATAACGTCACATGTCATTAGCTTATTATTTTTTTCCTCTCTAATATCATTTCTGACTAGCAAATAGTGAATTACCTAGGTTGTTATCCTCATATGGAAGGAGATTGATAAATCAAGCACTCCTTGTTTTCTAAATAAATGCTATAAATTGCCAGAATTTGAAGAAGAATTTCCCCAGGTGCCAAAAGTTAATTCCATGCTGGTTAACATTGAGCCAACATCTTCCCTAACTTCAGAGGAAGCCAAGCCTAATTCTAGCGATAAGACAGCAGATAGTGCATACAAGCCTTATCGTACAGTTTAAATGTCTCCTTACAGATTGGAACTTTATGCTATCTATGCAACTCAATCCATGTTAAAGGATGTTCACACTTTTTGACTGCTCATCTTCTTGGTTCTATGGAGTTACTAGTCTGTTTTTTATCTGATATCAATTTTTTTGTGGTTCTTAGCTACATCTCTGGAATAAGCTTAGACAGTTGGAACGTGGACAAACAGCCTTAAACATAGTTGCCTTTTCTTAGGCCAAGTTTGTTTGGATCCCAGGTGACAACAAAGCTGAATATGTCTGGTGAGCTCAGATCCTTTCACTGAGCTGGTGTACTGCTTCTCAGACGTATTAAAAAATCTGGAGAGGAGTTTAAGATCCTTAAACCCTTTACAATGACTCCAAGTCACTCTCACTCCTTTGTGGCTCCCAAGGGTCCATAGAGTTTGCAAGAAAGTAGTCATCTCCTTCAATGTGCGGTTAATATTGTGATCTGGGGCTTCGTGGTCTTTCAAACCCTGGTGTAACCCTCAGAAACAGCATCATAATCAGCCCCATGAGGCCTAGCAATGCTGACTCAGCTCTGGTAAGAGGGCAGATACAACCGTTTTACAAATTTTGGATTCCTCTAACAAGGGATTCTTGGTTTCTAAAGGTGTTGAAATATGGCTATTCTATCAAATTTAGTAACCTGCCTGAAATATCATATTTCACAGTTACTCCTCTTCCTCATCTGTTGGTTAGGCATCAAGCATTACAAAGAGGTATGTCCTTGGGTCTCACAAAATAAGCCATTATTCTAGTCCGTCAAGATTATTTTTCATTCTTTTTCTAGCTCACCAAAACCGAGCAAGACTTTTGAATGATTTTTAATCTGAGAGAAATAAAAAAGCTAGTTAGTATTATTTCTTTCAAAATGTTGATTTTTTTCCATCAGTAATTACTTAAATTAACCCAGGAGATTTTTGGGTGACTCTGGATCTCAAGGATCCGATTCGCTATGTATCAATTCATCCTGATTGTAAGCAATAGCTGAGGTTTGCAGTGCAAAGTCATCAATTCCAAGTTCTCCAGTTAAGGGTTCCTGCTGCACCATAAATATTCACCAAGGTACTTCAGTTGTTCCTTCTTTGTAATTTGAAGGGCTATTACCTAATCTTGATAACAAGTCATCGTCTCCTGTATTTGTTTCCTACTTTCCTTCTACATCCTTCCCCAAGGAAGATGCAGAGGAAGCTGCAATGGTGATATTAATTGCTCCTAAATGGCCAAATCAACCATGGTTCCTAACTTTTCTCAATCTGGCAATCTCCTCTAACATCATCTCACTTCAGCATCCACTCCTGTTCATAACAGGTTCTGGTACACCTTTGCCTTATGGTTAGTTAACGGAATAAGGTTACAATTACAAGGCTGTTCTTGAGAAGTGTCATTAGTTTTCTAGCAATCTTGACATCGCTCTACCATAAGTAATTATCTGAGTGATAGTGCCAGGGAGAATGATTTTCTCCTAGTATTTGTAGTCCTTTTCTCTTCCTCATTTTCCTTCAAACTAAGAGGCATATTACCAACAACTAGCGATAATTATCGCTAAATTGGCTTAGCGGGAATATTTCTATCGCCGCCCTTCACCTGTTTTTATCGCTGAGATCCCTTGCTATTAGCAAGGTTTATCTCAGAAGCGATAAAAAACAAGCGAAATGCGTGAATATCGCTGTCAATACAGCGATATTCAGGCATTACCGTGACAATGCTCTTAGCCATGTTATCCACCTCTCATTGGATAACATGGCTAAGAACTGGTCAGGGCAGGCGTTAGCTTTTGGAGATATTCGCGCTTAGCGCGAATATTTCCAAAACTACGCCTGTGTTGATCACAGGCGATAGCAATTGCAGAGACTGTTTTCAGTCGCTAACATTTTGGCACGCCCACTTTGCATGTCATTAGCGATAATTATCGCTGACATGCAAAGTGGGCCCCAAAATGCCCGCTATCGCCTACAAGCTGTCGCTAACTGGTGTTAGCGACAGCTTGGTAATAGGGCGATAAAATTATCGCCGCTTTAGCGGGAAAAGGTCCAGCTAAAGCGGCGATAATGGCCCTTGGTAATATGCCCCTAAGTTTTTAAAGGGTCTTGTAGGTTCAATACGAAAAGCTCAATAGGCAAAAGAGTCCTCCTTCTGAATCTTTACAATTGGTTGATTTACTGTGAATTTCTGTAAGGTTTAATTTTTGACAGCAATTATATCTGCCCATATGTTGGGGTACTTGAGTTCTTTAGTCATTTCTTTTTCACACGTACATTTTTGCAGAACTAGTTGTATTATGTCTTGGTCCTGGATTTACTCCCAAAGTCTCTTATCGGTTCTGTGCTTTTCCTGGAGATGTGTATAAATTATTTTTAATCCAGATGGTGAAGATAAAGCTCTTCATTATTTAGATATTTTGTAGGGCTTTGTCCATTTATTTAGAAGAAAAGGAGATTTTCACTCTTGTGATGTATTATTTCATTTCTGAAGCCCCCACTAAGAAGAAGATGTATTCTGCTATTCTAAGCCATATGGTGAGTCAATCAATAACTCAGACCTGTGTCTCTTGAAAACTTGACTTTCCTGAAGGGATTCAAGGATGAGCAACCAAAGGTACTGCAGCTTCATGGCTGAAACAGGCAGAGTTCACTATATGAGTTTGTGCATCTGTTATTTGGTCTTGTTCTCATACTTTTGTTACCCGTTACCAACTGCATGTTTTTGGTTCCAGTGGGAGAAAATCTATGTCAGAATTATAAAAATACCCTACTGAATACATGTATTATAACTAAGTTTGCTTTCTTATGAAATATACATTTTGTTTCAGGCATTTCATTCCAGGTGTGTTGTGCTTTAAGGTGTACCTTGGAAAATATTTGCATGTATGTCAGGGCTGTGACGACAAGACAGATGAGCAGGTAATGCCTGGTTTGCTTACTGGTATTCTTCCTCGTCCCTGTCCTAGGTTTACACCCCACCAGCCAGGAAGTTGTCATGTAGTTTAGTTTTGATATATAGAGCCTTCCTGTTCTGGGGAAGGGGTGGGGTATTAGAAAAAGTAATAAAGGAAGATATATTTTTATTTAGGAAGAATCTTTTCTTCCTTTTTCCTTCTTCTTTGTATTAAGTAAACTGTCTCAGGAGGCTGACAGCATCATTTATGTCAGGACCGGTATGGGGACGACATCAATTTTGGATAACAGTTATAGTAAGTAATCCAAGCACTCTTTAGTGGAGGTCCAATAGTGGTGCAGAGAAAGACAAAGGGTTGTGTTTTCACACAAAATGATATCCTTACACTACACTAGACAATATTGATTTCAAAATGTTTCCAATACTATAGTTACATTATTGAAATATGGACTGAATATTTCAATTACAATTAGCAGGAAATATGGAATATCTGTAAGTCCAATGTGGCTTCTGCAAACTCAATTGTACCTCAATTACTGTGAACTAAGATTTTTAAAAGGAAAATAATCTATTTGCATTTACACTTACTTCCTTTAATTGACGTTTGTGATAGAAATACTTTTAAGTAAGCTATGAACTAGTTAATGGTCTCAGACATAAGCTGCCTTCATCCTATTCTCATTAAAAAGCTTTTATGAGAGTAACTAACATACAGATCAATGTGGCCTAAGCAAAACAATGCTTTTAGTGATGGTGAAAACCCATGATCTGTTCAAGCGCTCTGACCTGGAATGCCGCAGACTGTCCTTTTTGTTTTTCGCAGTGCACAGAGTGCATTCACATCCCACAGCATGGGGCTTCGGAAGCGAGATATCTTGTTTCAGTAGCATGGTCAGTATCTCATAGTTGTTGCGATGAGCTGCAAGAATTACTGGTGCCACATCCATGGTTGTTGAATACTCTGGGTTCTGGATCCTCTCCATTAGTTTCTAGATGGGAACAAAACCATAGGTGAGGTGGAAAACATGCAAAGGATATGCAAACATTTTAGGTTAATTTTGACAATCCATTCTACGTTTCTCTAACCTTGTTACCTAAACATACTTTATCATGAATTCATATGAGGAAAGTGGTTTTATGTTTTCATGGAACAACAAATCTCTTTTGGGTGGTGTGTACAGAACATGCCTCCTTCTGATCACCCAACATTTTTTTTTTATTTCACTGCCGTGAAAACACCCTTATAGACAATTAATATTCTTCTGTG
This sequence comes from Lissotriton helveticus, assembly GCF_964261635.1. NCBI lineage: Eukaryota > Metazoa > Chordata > Amphibia > Caudata > Salamandridae > Lissotriton > Lissotriton helveticus. The sequence continues at coordinate 603,824,633 of NC_136072.1, read as the reverse complement.
ACGAATGGCAATAACAATAAATCATGCGTTGGTGGATTTCTTGTACTGACTAAAAAAAGTATTTCACTGCTAAAATAATTGAACTGTGAGTACACTGAACAGCCTCTTGCATACTGAAATGAAGGAGGATTAATGTTGCAGGTGACAGTGTGATCCATATCATGTGAATTACAATTTCCCTATTCAAATGGAGATGCAGTGAAAGCAAATACAAAATTCACAGTTTCCGTGATCGAAATGCAATTCCATTTTGAAATCGTCACTTTCTAGCCCAAATGGAAATATCACATTTATATTAAACAAAGTACAAATATAGATCTTATCTATTTGAGCTTGCACATGCACCGAAACGCTCATTGGATCACCGTTGAAGGTTTGGGAAGGGATTATGTTTTAAATTATCCTGAAGAAGAACAAAGGGCCAGTAGAAGCATGCTTTTTCCAACCTATGCAAAGTGTCATTTTCCTGTACTTACTGTTCAATGCAAGACAAACTCAACTGCTTTTAGGGAACCTAGAATTACCTACGGCTTGTGGTACAGAGGGTACCTAGTTTTGATATGCTATCAAACTGGCCATGGACATACAAATGTGGTCTTAGCTTTTCTCATCTAACATTTACACTGTTGTTCAAGTTATGCAAGGTCTGAGCAAAAACTACTTTCTTTTGCCAGTCAGTTTCTTTTTTTTTTTTTTTTAAATAAAAGGAGTACTGTTCTAATTGAGGAGATGTGGTCTAGAGGTTAATTTGTTGCCCTTGGCGCACAGAAGTTCTGAGTTTTAATCCTGGTCCTGCCACTTGGCAAAACATTGTGTGATTAATGGCAAATTTCTTCATCTTTTGAGTCTACCATGGAACTTGCATGTCTACTTCTGAAATGTAAAAGTGTCTTATAAGAAATGGAGGAAATATGTGCTGCCTTCTAATAACGATAGTGCTTGTGCCCTCCGCCAGCACATCCTAGTTTCTGTAATATGGTATTAGCTGGCCCCTATTGTATCATGCTGTTTTACATACCACATCTCATGTTTAAAGTGTATCTGCTAAAATAATGTTCTTTATAAAGACGTCTACTACTCTTTGGAGCTAGAGCTCCAATATATCAAACACCAAACAAAAACTGTTGTCCCATACAAAAGGGCAACAACTGTATTCAAAATCAGACTTTAACTCTGGAAGAAACACTATGAAGACAGTGACATTAACAAATGTTAATGTATACCATTTTTACCCAAACAAGACAATTTAGTTTTTCCGTTGCTTGTGTCATTTCAATAACTTCAAATTGAACAAAACATTTCAGCAACAATCAGGGGTGTCTTTCAAGGCCTGTATTGGCTGTCCCTATGTTGCTGCCCGCATCCGTGGTTTCTTTGCACATCTTTGATTTAACCAAACTGACTTCTGACCTGCTATGAATTTTGGGTTTCGCCTCTACAGTGCTTGCTCTGTGCTCTTGAAATCTATTGTATTGCATATAAATCTTAAAAGGGTCTTACATCATGCCGCCTTGCTTTTCATTGGTTCCTGTGCTTGCCACTTACTTTTCCTTCATTTCTATTGGTTGTAGCATACTACTTCCTGTTCTTCCTCTGTGTGTTTCGCTCAGCAGTCTCCCATCGGCCAAGTAATGTGTTCATCCATTTTGTTGGAACTTCTTTTAAGCATCCCAGCCTGCAGTCACTACAAGAGCTACACCCTTGCTTTAAAGTTACTTTGCTGCCCAAATGCCATGGATTTAGCGCATGGAGACCTGGTGATACCAGTTCTGCATGCTGGGAAGCCAAACTCTAATCACAACGGCACTCATCAACCCCCTGGGGCAAAGCGTACTCACCAATGTCCCCAGGCCCAAAGCAGGCACCCACTCTAGTTTTTTGTTTTTTACCTCCTCTCGTTGCTTGCTTTGAAACTGTTTGCCTACTGCAAAATGCGCTTATCTCGCTTCTTTTGTTTGCGTTTTTAGTGACACCTAGGTTACTGTCTCCCTGGATAATAAGAGATGGTGAGTTTTGAAGTGAATTCCTCGTGCCAAGTTTTTGGGTTGTGGGTAAAACTTAGGAGGTCTGTTACAAAGATTCTGGTTTGATTCAGTTTTTTGCACTTGTATATTTATATGTCAACAGTACATCTGGGAATGCTTTCATTAGTGTGTGCTTGAAAAGCTTCCACACATATCTTAGGGTAATGATTGCAAAGACAATTTCTAATGGGACCTGATTGCCTATTTCACATGTGCCACAGAAGCGGCCAGTCGTAATCAAGCTCTACTCTGTGCAATCATGTGCCCATCTACTCCCTCTGCACACCTGGCAGGTTCCATCAAGTACGTCACTAAGCTGCTACTGTGCTCTGCTCTCTCTTGGTACCCAGAAGATAGTACTTTTTATTTTTAATAGTTTTTTTATTGAATAGAGCAATAGGTAAACCAAAGGTACAAAACATGTTACACTTTAGATTTCAATAACAACACATTTCCAATAGATTTCTTAAATAACAAACAAGAGATAAAAAGATAAAACGATGTACAAAGATAAAAGGGAGGTTCATCGAGATAGAAAAAACAGCCTACTACATCATTGAAATTTCCAAGACATTATGTACAATATATGCAATTTATAAAGAGCATCTGCAAGAATGTGCAAAACTGCAATAAAGTGCTGGTGCAAAAGTGCAAAGAGTACAAAAAAGTACCATCTTAAAAAGTGCATAGTGCAAGCTGATGTAAGAAGAAAGTGCTAATAAGTGCAGATGTCCTAGAAAAAAAACAATAGACAAAACTATCAGATTCATAGATAAAAAGGCTGTTATTAAAAATCATCTACTCTCGATTTTCTTCACAAATCATCCTCCCTTCATTTCTTCTAGATTCTCAAAATATTTCCAGTTCCTCTCAAATCTCCCAATGGCTCCCACTCTGCCAGCATAAGCCTTTTCAAAAAAACATGTTCTCCTCATTTTATTAAACCAATTTATATGTGATGGGATCTCGCTGGACTTCCAATTTTGAAGTATTAAGGAACGAGCAACTGCACAAGATATAAATATAAATAATTCTTCTGCTTTATTAAGCCCGCTCCTATCTTTGCATATACCGAACAGGGCTACTTCTGCTGCTGGTAGAAAAGATTTCCCATTAGCCTGTTCGATATCGGCAAATATTCCCTTCCAGAAAGTTTCTAACTGCCGGCAAGTAAAAAAAATATGATTCCATCCACCCTGGCTACTAGCCATGCATCTGAAGCATTTATTCTCAACTTCAGGATACATCTTTTCCAAAGCCTCCGGTGTATAATATGCTAACCAGCGAGATAGAAAAGACATCCTTTTATAGTTGGCAGCACGTAAAGATCTATTCCCCTACTGACAAATGACCTCCGAATCCTTTGTGGAAAAGTTGCATTGTGTAGAGAGATTTATTTTCTCAAGATATCTGTCTACAAATACATTTTGATTTGAGCAATGAAGCATCTTGTACCAATATCCGATACCTTTGCTCTTTCCACCATACAGGGCTGTTAGTATAGTATTAGGAGCATTAAGCAGGCCACTTATCTCATTTCTAATAAAATAGAAAATCTGCATATATTCAAAAAAGGTCGGGCGCAATGGACCATTAGTTCTAGCAACTACCTCCTGCCAACTAATTACCCTGTTTTAGACTACCATATGTCTCAACTCATGGAGCCCACAAAGTTCCCAGTTTTTAATATGATTCAAACTTAGTGGGAGGCCTATTTGAGTACATTCAAATAAACTTAAATAATGAGAGCCATCAGTACCATGTTTTTTGAAAAGGAGCGACATTCTTGAGGCATATTCTCTTAACGTCTTATATCTTGACCTCTTTGGGAGCTTTGCAATTTTTAAAAAAACTGGAATTTGGGAACCTGCCTCTTGTAACATTCTTGTAAGAAAAAAATGATCTCTTGTCTGATTACTCCTCAATAATCCTGCCAATATATCAAAAAATGCAGCTTCATAATAGGTCCTTAAATGGGGTAGGGCTAAACCTCCTTGTTCAGCTGGAAGTTGTAATACTGGAAGTTTAACTCTCGAAGCTTTATTGCCCCATATAAAACCTCTCAGCATTGTTTCGAGTTTAAAAAAAGCTAAATACATTTTAATGGGAACGTTACTGAACAGAAATATGAGCAATGGCAGCACCAACATCTTAATCAATGATACCCTACCTATAACTGATAATGGGAGAAGGAGCCATTGATCTAAAAGGTTCCGAATTTTGTTCTTCATTCTAATGTAATTCATAGAATAAAGCATATCGTATTCGGCGGTCACGAATATGCCCAGGTATCTAATTGGGTCGCTCCTTGCAGCTTGGGCCTGCAGATCAACAGGGAGAAAATGAAGATCAGTGTTTAATGCAAGGACCTCAGTTTTTTTAGGATTTACTTTATAACCCCCTATCTTTTCATAGTTATTAAACTCTCTCATTAGGTTTTCAATATTTTCTTTTTTAGGTATTAAATATAAAAAAATATAATCGGCAAACAACTTTAATTTAGACATACCGATGATAGGGGGCTGAATAGCCACGTTGTCCCTAATCTTTACTACTAGAGGCTCGATAAAAAAATGTAAAGAGCAACGGGGACAACGGGCAGCCCTGCCTTGTACCCCTATTTACCTTGATCTTACCAGCCTGTTTTGCATTGATTATTACTTGGGCCGATGCTTCCTCATAGATGTCATGAAGCATCTTGATAATTGAGGCTGGAAAACCAAATTGACCGAGAGAATAGAATAGTGCTGCCCAATTCACCAAGTCAAACGCTTTTCTGCGTCCATCATTAATATACAGGCTGGGGTCAGATTTATATTAAAATAGTCCAATGCCTGGATCAAGAACTCAGTGTTTGCTGCCATATAAGGTCCTGCGATAAACCCAGACTGGTCTTGGTGGATGACCTCCTGGGCAGCGAGGACAAATCTTTCAGCCCATATTTTCATAAGGATTTTATAATCTGAATTTAATAGGCTAATTGGCCTATATGAATTAACATCATATTGATTTTTATCTTTTTTGATAAAACATATAATTGTAGATTCCTTAAACTCAGCAGGGACGTGCCCACCTAACCTAACATAATTATATAACTTTTTCAAGGGAGTTGCTAATTCTTTAAAAGAAACCTTATAAAACTCAATTGGGAATCCGTCCTGGCCGGAAGCCTTTCCCCCTGAGGTTGCCTTTATACAATCTTGTATTTCATGGGGTATTTATTTCAAGAGTGATTTGGTTGTCCCGGTTTTCGGAGATTTTGGGGATTTCTATATTTACAAGATAGTCCTGGATCATTACTTCCTCTACCTGATATTCCGTAGAGTAGATTTTTTCAAAATGATCCAGGAAAATCCTAGAGATCTTGTCTCTATCTTCCTCCTCCAACCCACTCTGAGGATCACAAATTTTCACTATCAGTGATGACTCCTGCCTTTTTCTTGTAGAGTTAGCTAGTAATTTTCCCACCAACTGGCTGTCTTCGTAGACCTTTTGTTGGAAGGCTTTTGAACTATTAATCTCTTCCGCAATAAAAAAATCCCGAAGAAGAGTTTTAGCCTGCTCTAGTTTGCTCGAATGATGTTGGAGCTGCAAGGTATATTCCCTCTCTACGTCTGACTGAAGCTTGGCTATTTTTAACTTTCTTTCGTTTGCCTTAGCACTAGTGTATGCAATGATCTGGGTGCGTGCTGTTGCTTTAAATCCGCCCCAGACAGAGAAGGGTTCATCTGTGTTGTCGTTTATTTCAAAGAATTGTATAATCCATTCTCCGAATTCTGAAACCCATTCCTGGTTTTGTAGCAGGGTGCGATCCAGCTACCACCTGGGATGCTCCTCATCCACTCCTCCAAGTACTAGTTCTAATTCAATTCTGGCGTGGTCCGAAAACGGATTGCATCCAATCACAGTTCTTAAGATCTGGAAAGATCTAGATATTAAAAAGAAATCCCTACAGTCCGAAACCGGTGGGAATAACATGTAAAAGATTCATCTTCAGCATTTCTATAACGCCATGGATCCCTCAATTGATATTCATGTAAGAGTGCTTCAAAAAAACATTTTGTTTTAGGCTTTAGCTGTTTCTTTTTCTTATTAGAAGTATCTCTTGACAAATATTGAATATAATTAAAATCTCCTCCTAGAATTATCTGTCCTGGGACTCCCCTTACAGATTCATAAATTTCTGACAACCCGGAAATATCATCAAGGATGGGGCCATAGTAATTCACAAAGTTTATAATTTTATCTTGCAATTTTGCCACCACCCATATCCACCTGCCCTTGTCATCTCTATGAACCTGTAGGAATTCCCAGGCTAGATCCCTTGAGAAATAAATAGCAACCCCTCTCTGGGCCACCCCTGCTGATGAAAAAAATACATTGGAGAAGTATCTAGGAATAAACAACTTCGGACTATTAGACTTCAAATGAGTCTCCTGAAAAAAGACCACCTGGGGTCTAATAGATATTATCCATTTCACCAGCGCCCCAAACTTCTGTTTGTTTAACATTCCATTTGCATTAATTGACAGGATGTTGCAGGTATTACATTTCATCTAAAAAAAAATCTTATCACTGTTGAGTACCTATTAATAGAACTAAAAAAAGTGAAATACCCATTGCTCATATTCCTTTTTGCTGCATTTACCCCCCCCCCCCGCCATCTCCCCGACCCTTACCAGAAATGTGGAAACTCCCCTCCCTGCCACGCTAGCCACATTCGTCCCACTTCTTCTGGTATGGGTGTCCTTTTGTTACGCCCTGAGTGACCCGTAGATCTGTTTCCCCCCCATACTACTATTGTGCACTATTCATACTAGGAGAAGAAGAGAAAAAGCACCAAAGTAAAAGAGCAAAAGAAGACAACTTCAGGAAAAGAAGAATATTGCCAGGCCTAGGTTAGATTTTCCCCTTTTGAGGCCCTAGCTCCTGAAGAGATCTCCTTAAGAAGAGATTGCGCCTCTTCTACGTCCGTAAACAAGTAGAATTTTCCTTTAACCAGGACCTTCAATTTTGACTGCTGCCCAATCGAGGCTTGAGCGCCATTTGCCTTAACTAAGTGTAGAATTTTCACAAATTCTTTTCTTCTTTTTGCAGCTACTGCAGTCATATCTGAAAAGATCCTACATTTTACAGTTTCTGATACTGAAAACTGGCATTGTTGGAAAGCTCTAGAAAGAATCTTCTCCTTGATCCTGTAGTCAGCAAAGTTCAAAAGAACAGTTCTTGGAAATGCTGAATTTGGGAAGCGCTGGGCCGAGACCCGATGAGCTCTTTTTATTGTCAGGTCTCCCTCAAATTCAGGTAGAACTGTGTGGTGAATAAAAGAATTGGCCGACTGAATGGTATCGGAGCCCTCTATTCCTTCCAGAACCTCCACAATCCTTAGGTTTGACCTTCTGGAGTGATTTTCGAGCTCCTCTAGCTTGATTTCAAGAAAGTTTTTCTTCTTAGCTGCCTCCTTTGCTTCCCCCGAAACCAGGTTCATTTGGTCTTCGAGTGTAGAGATCCTAGCCTCTGCCTCCTGAAGTCTCTTCGGGATCACCAACATTGATTCCTCGATTTATCCATTCTTGAATGAAGGGCGGCTATCTCCACTTGCTGGTTATGTTTAATTTCTCGGATCTCATCAAGAATTAAATTCAGCATTTCGCAGATGTCTAGCTGTTATCTCACCTCTGATCTCTCCTCTGGTCCCAGAAAATGATCTTTTCCTGCCAAAAGTTTTGTAATAGAATCCGAATTGCTCTCATTGGAGCACAGCTGTTCCTCATCACCCTCTGCACTTGGGGCTCCCAATACCTCGCTTTGTATATCTGGAAATGAGGAGCAGTCTTGCGTACAACCCTCCCCGCCCAACACCTCTTCTGTGGAGTTTCTAAGAGATTGCAAAGCATATAGAGGAAGAGGTTCAGGTGTCTTATCGTGGCAGAGTGACTTAGACGGTTTTGTTGGGCCAGAGTCGTTGGGTCGTGCAATATTGGCTGGTGAGGCGGGTAAGGCTGGTGAGGCTGGTGAGGCGGCCAGAGCTAAGGTTGTGGGGGATTGTACAGAGAGAGTCTTAGGAGTGTTTTTTTTGTTGCAAAGAGTGGATACTCTTTTAACTCTTTTCCTCCTTCACCATCTTTATTTTTGGCCTCTCCTGCTTGAGGTGGTGTTTCTAGGACTGATACCGAGGTACCGGCTGGTAACTCTGCTTCTAGCTCTGGTTCTGGCTCTGGTTCTGGTTCGGACTGTATTGTTGAGTTATAATTATCTTAACAATCCATTGCAACCTTTTTTGTCTCCTTGACTTGCAAAGAGATAGGAGGAATAGGTAATTCATCATCCGAGGACTCCGGCAGCGTATCCCCCGCCGAGCTCTCTCCCCCAGTTTTACCCTTATTTTTGTCATTTTCCTTGACTGCTTTGCGAGAGGTCTTTTTAGCTAAGGCTAAGGGAGTTCTCGCTTTCTGACGGGCAGCCAACTCGACTTTACTGGACTTTATAACCTCCTCTCCCTCCCTTTGAGGCTTGCCCATTTTTGCATGCAGAATTGGTAAAGTTCAGCCTCCTTAAAAGTTTCTTTCTGTTACTCCCGCAAAGAGAGAAAAGAGAGAGAAAAAAGTTTTTTCTTTGTGTTTTTTTTCCTTTTACGCCAGGCGTTACTCACGGTGATGCACGCGATGTAGGTCCAAAACTTCTTATCTCGCCACTGTAGCAGGGATTTTCAGGGATTTCCAGGGGTTTCCAGTTCCAATTCCAAAACCCCCACCTGAACCCTGGCTCCAGCCTCTGATGAAAAGTTCAAACGGCAGCTGCAGCTGCAGTCACAGCATCCAATTCAAAACTCAGGGGGCAGTGCAGAATCCAAAAGTAGCAGCACCAAAATCCCGGAGAAACCTCTGAAAGCTAGGAGCTGAACCCCCTTTTATCAACAACTCCAAAGAAAGACTCTATGCCTCCAGCTCCGAGCTCAAAGCGTGAAGCGTGAAGCCAGGAAGAAGCAGCGTCCGCGGCAAGCTGAGGCATCGGGACCCAGGATGCTGAACACCGAACGCGAGCTGCGTAAGCAAGCAAACCGTGGCCTCCCAGCAGATCACAAGGGCCACAAACACCCCTCGGCTTCACACACCATCCATGGACGCCAAGCGCATCACCCCCGCTGAAGCCCGCGAAGGCAAAGTCGGCTACGGAGCAAGGACAGAAGCAGATCCCAGCCGCGGCGTTTCAGTCAGCGTTTCGCCATTCCAGGAGGCGGGGTCGCAGACCACGGGTCACGGGAGGCTACACGGAGGCGTGGAACTCCGCAGCCATCCGCCTGTGTCCCAGAAAATAGTACTTATCAAGTGGGTCACGTGGTGGCCACTTAGAAAGAGAGCGGAGGAAATTAGGTATGTGGGCAGAGGCATGCTGTATTTGATGTGGGAGAAGACAGTGACTAGTAGTGCCGAATGTCTGACAAAATATCGAGATTCACAATATCGACGTACAAAAATATCGGAGCAAAAATATCGAAATCAAAAATATCGGGTTCCTATACTTAACTAGATATATACACAAATATCGATTTTTTAATATCGATATACAAAAACATCGTTTACTTTTATATCGACTACATTAACATAGGAAAACAAAAATATCGCTATCTACAAAAAAGAATGACATTAACTATAATATCGACATCAAAAATATCGTGCACTTCAATATCGGATTATCAGCTATATCGACTTTTTATATGCATCTGTTTGCATAATTAATTAACGTTTTATATGTTTTCACATCTAAATAAACACACAATACTTAAATTAATACTATAGACACACTATAAATTTGTCAAAAATATCCTATTGATATAATTATATCACCTACACATATAAAAATATTCTATACTACTTTGTATAATTTTATAATTTGTTTTTGTTTTTCACTTCTATTACAAAGTAATCACAACTGAAATTCAAATATACTAACTAACCAATCACAAACCTAATTTTTTTAATGAACCAATAGCAAAGTAATTACTACTGACACTCCCCTATATAAACAATTAAAATCTAAGCACAAACTACTTGCCAAAAGTCACTGAAGGAGATTCATCTCTATCCGAATTGCTGCACAACAACTAGAAGAACCAAACTATCAACCTACTATCACATCTTCTAAGTAAGTAAATAAAATAGAAAGTGCATTATTTGCTAATACTACTTACTTACCTGCTAAATACCCAGTGCCCCTTTGCTATTCATACTACTTAACATGCTAAATAATTATATGAAACTATTTTTTTTAGATACAACGAGTACTGAATATTCTACTCAAAATAACTGTGAACAAACCCTAGGAATACAGATTCTAATAACTATGTAAGTAATTTCAGATTGATTCATTATGTGCACATAAATCTAAACACACAAAAATAATGACTTTTGCCCCACATATTTCTTTTTTTCTGTAGATTCTACTACTGAAAACTGTACTACTAATGAACTAAGGACATCAGTACTATTTCTCCAATACATTTTACTACGTAAGTATTATGCAACTGAAATAAATGTGGAAAAACAATACAAACATTTAGAACTGTTCTAATTATGTTCTATTATATATTGTTTATTTACAGAGCAAACACAACAAATAGATATACAGACATAATACAGAACTCCACATTCTGAATAATACAGATAATAATCACAAAGTAAGTATATTAAAGAACATAATTACCAGATAATCTATTAAAAAACATACCAACATGGTGATTATTCTAATATATATGTTCCTTTTTTATTTAAGATAACACTACAAACTACTCTCCAGAAGCTGAAGAAACAACTATACTGGCAAAGACCAACCTAAAAAAATATGTAAGTATCTTCACAATGTGAATCATGAAGATACACTTTTGTAGTAGAAATGAGCTCTAACATTGCAAATGTACCGAAACATTAATTAATAATATACTACTTTCATGTTTTTCATAACAGCTACAACAACATCACAAACAATTATCCCCAACAAAAGAAGCAAGCAGCTCCTAATTTTGCTGTAAATTCAAAAACACGTAAGTATAAACATTCCTACTTATCACTAACATAGATTATTTATCACATTTAATTTGACATTAACTATTATATATACATTTTATATATATACAAAGTACAAAATGACCGAAGGAGCCGAATTTGTGACCAGCCAGAAAGGAAAACTATTACTATGCTACATGGGTTACACTTATACACAAGAAAAGCAATATGGCATGCAAGTTAATTGGAAATGTTGTAAATATTATTCTAACAAGTGCTATGGCAGAGCAACAACTAAAGAAGCTACAGTACTGTATACTAGGGAACACAATCATCCACCTAATGTTACTGAAATAGAAGTTAGAACAGCTTTGGAAAATATAAAAGAAGCTAGTACAGGTTCCCAAAAGCAAACAAATGTCATTTTAAAAGAAGCCATTCCTAAAATCCCAAAAACTGCCACAACTCAAATGCCAAATATCCTCTCCTTAAAAAGAACTATAGCACGAACTAAAAAAGCTACTACTTCTACAACACCATCTCCCAGAACATATCAGGATATAAATTTAACTGCTAACCAAATAATAACTTTAAATAAACAACCATTTATAGTTTACGATAACGAAAACAATGACAAAAGGCTTATAATTTTTGGTACCAGTATGAATTTAGTTAAACTGCAGCAAAGCCAATATTGGATGATGGATGGAACATTTAACATCTGTCCCAAACCATTTTTCCAATTATACACAATACATGGCCTCTACCACAACTGCAACATACCTTTGCTATATGCACTATTACCAAACAAAAATAATTCCACATATATGGAATTAATAAATATAATTAAACAAAAAACTAATGATTTTTCTCCTGAAAGTATCATTCTTGATTTTGAGCAAGCAGTGCTCTCAACTATCATAAAAATCCACCCCCATACCTGCATTCAAGGCTGCTATTATCATTTAAACCAGTGTTTATGGAGACACCTTCAAAAAACTACCCTAAGTGTCGAATATGCTACAAACTCATCTTTTGCTTTCCAAATTAAAAAACTCATTGCACTTGCTTATGTACCTGAAACAGACGTAGCTGAACACTACAACATTCTTATAGACAGCCCCTTCTACAAACAAAATGAAGCTAAATTAAGTCCATTTCTCGACTACTTTGAAGACACCTGGGTAGGCAGACTCCACAGATCTGGCCACAGACGAAATCCCAAATTCCTCATACCCTGGTGGAACGTTTACAGAAGTACCCTTAACGGAGATTCAAAAACTAACAATGCAGTGGAAGGTTGGCACAATGCATTTGTACAATCAACTGGCAGAACCAAACCTACTCTAGAACATTTCATTAAATGCCTACAGAAAGAACAGAGCTACCAGGAATTTAGAATGGACCAATCTGTAACTGAACTTGTCCCTAAAACATCAAAGCAAAATAAACAAATGCACAAGTACCTGGAAGAACAAGTTAAACTTTACCCTAGTACAAAAGGCATAGAATACCTAAATATCATTGCCAAAACACTACTCTAATTAATTCCCAAAATGTTATAAAACACTAAAAGTATCACCTAAGTATGGAAAAATATGTAACGTGAGCTTCTAAAGTATTTAATGTATGCAATATATAGAGATATTATTATAATATATGCACACATTAAAACTAAATAACAAGTAAAAAACTATTCCATAATAAAAATAACATTACCCACCCACACAAAATAAGAAAGCAAGGACTTACCAATCATGTTGTCAATCCAATAACCTCCTGGTCCACCAAAGTAATCCAGGTAGTGCAAAATTAACCCCAAAAAAAATGTAAAAATACAACGGTTCCAAAATTAACACATCCACGTTGTCCAGAGCCATCGAATAAGCATAAAAAACCCGAAAAATTGGAAAAATAGAAAGAATCGCTCCAGCAAAACCGAAAAATGTAAAGAAGTGTTTGTAAAGCAGTGTTGAATTAAACAAACAAACACTTCCTTTAAAAAAAACGGAACTTCCGATGTGGCGTACACCTATGACAAAAACATAGAAAACAGACATTCCCACCCACATTAATTAGCTAGTAATTAGGTACAAACATATTAAAATAGATGATTTCACTTGTAGATATACCGTAAAAGACTAAAAATCACTCTATATATATAATGAGTTAACTAACTAACACTACGTGTATATACCATAAGTAATTATCTGTTTTCGAAATCTAAAACATACCTCCCTCACATTCTACAACACAAAATATAAGGTCAGTAGTCTCAAAACATCATTAAAATACACAGAAAACATATAAAAAAAACCTTACCTGAAGCGACGTGAAGTGTCTCCCAACAGCGATCAGCCCTTCTTCCAAATAACCCAAAACGACCTAACCCGGTTACAAAATAAAGCACCCAAATGCAATAAAATAGTCCCAAGTATAAAATATAATATATATACTCCACTAAATATGCAAAAATGAACATTAAGTTTCTATTATTGTAAAGAAATATTTACTTTAATCCTACAATGATTTGATTAACAAATATGTAAATGAATGTAATAAATACATATTATGAAAAGAATAATATTTATATTAACAATGTCTAGAAATATAACTACATTGTCAAAAATTATAATAATAGAAACATGTGTTAAAAATATGTGACTTATATAATAAATATTTTATGTATTGAAATAAAGTGTAAAAAATACTTTTGTTATTTCTACATTTCTTTATGAAATTACAATATGTAAAAGAGATAAAAAATAATATTCATTTCTGTACAAAAAGTATGAAAATAATAATGCTTCTGTATAGTTGCTTATCATTGTGTTTATAAAATATGTTTATAAAACCAAATGTAATAAAAAGATTTTTGTTATGAAATAATATTTTATTTGTGAAACATAAATAAAAATAATGTTTCTACAATCATGTTGAACTATTTGTATCATTATCTTACTATAATGTAAAAATCTTATCAGAAATGTTACACTGTATATTAAATGTGAGTATATATTGGTCTCTAATAATTTAATTATTACTATACCAAATCCAGCGTACATTAAATTAAAACTGACCCTGAACCCAAAAAATACCCCTTTACCCAAAAACTGAAAACTGACCCTGAACCCTAAAAATACCCCTTTACCCAAAAACCCAAAACTGACCCTGAACCCTAAAAATACCCCTTTACCCAAAAACTGAAAACTGACCCTGAACCCTAAAAATACCCCTTTACCCAAAAACCCAAAACTGACCCTGAACCCTAAAAATACCCCTTAACCCCAAAACTGAAAACTGACCCTGAACCCAAAAAATACCCCTTTACCCAAAAACTGAAAACGGACCCTGACCCCTAAAAATACCCCTTTACCCAAAAACTAAAAACTGACCCTGAACCCAAAAAATACCCCTTTACCCAAAAACTGAAAACTGACCCTGAACCCTAAAAATACCCCTTTACCCAAAAACTGAAAACTGACCCTGAACCCAAAAATACCCCTTTACCCAAAAACTGAAAACTGACCCTGAACCCCAAAAATACCCCTTTACCCAAAAACTGAAAACTGACCCTGAACTCTAAAAATACCCCTTTACCCAAAAACCCAAAACTGACCCTGAACCCTAAAAATACCCCTTTACCCAAAAACTGAAAACTGACCCTGAACCCTAAAAATACCCCTTTACCCAAAAACCCAAAACTGACCTTGAACCCTAAAAATACCCCTTAACCCAAAAACTGAAAACTGACCCTGAACCCAAAAAATACCCCTTTACCCAAAAACTGAAAACTGACCCTGAACCCTAAAAATACCCCTTTACCCAAAAACTGAAAACTGACCCTGAACCCAAAAATACCCCTTTACCCAAAAACTGAAAACTGACCCTGAACCCCAAAAATACCCCTTTACCCAAAAACTGAAAACTGACCCTGAACCCTAAAAATACCCCTTTACCCAAAAACCCAAAACTGACCCTGAACCCTAAAAATACCCCTTTACCCAAAAACTGAAAACTGACCCTGAACCCTAAAAATACCCCTTTACCCAAAAACCCAAAACTGACCCTGAACCCTAAAATATCCCCTTAACCCAAAAACTGAAAACTGACCCTGAACCCAAAAAATACCCCTTTACCCAAAAACTGAAAACGGACCCTGACCCCTAAAAATACCCCTTTACCCAAAAACAAAAAACTGACCCTGAACCCAAAAAATACCCCTTTACCCAAAAACTAAAAACTGACCCTGAACCCTAAAAATACCCTTTACCCAAAAACTGAAAACTGACCCTGAACCCAAAAAATACCCCTTTACCCAAAAACTGAAAACTGACCCTGAACTCAAAAAATACCCCTTTACCCAAAAACTGAAAACTGTCCCTGAACCCAAGAAATACCCCTTTACCCAAAAACTGAAAACTTACCCTGAACCCAAGAAATACCCCTTTACCCAAAAACTGAAAAATGACCCTGAACCCAAAAACTACACCTTTACCCAAAAACTGTAAACTAACCCTGAACCCAATAAATACCCCTTTACCCAAAAACTGAAAACTGACCATGAACCCTAAAAATACCCCATTAACCAAGAACTGAAAACTGACCCTGAACTCTAACAATACTCCTTTACCCAAAAATAATTATTATTATGTAATTACAAATTAATTATTAATTAACAATAACAATAAAGTTAATATATTAGCACATTAGCTGTAAAGAAATAAATTTAATTATTAATATTATTTTTTCCAAATTAATTTACAATAAGTAAAAAATATATATTAAACTAAATGAAGCTAATTAATATAATTAACTAATTTATATTAATTAATTACCAATTAATTATTATTTAAAAATATTTAGAAATGTATATTAATTAATTAACTAATTAATAATAATTAATTAACAATTATTTATTATTTAAAAATATATACAAAATTATATTAATTAATTAACTAGTTATTATTAATTAATTACCAATTAATTATTATTATTTAATTACCAATTATTTATTATTTAAAATTATGTCCAAAATTATATTAATTAATTAACTAATTAATAATAATTAATTACCAATTATTAATTTTGTGCAATTATGTAAGATATTATATTAATTAATTAACTAATTAATATTAATTATTTACCAATTAATTATTAAGAATTTTTTTTTACAAATATATATTAATTTATTAATTATTTTTAAATTACTTCCCACCCTTATCCCCTATAAACCCAATAACCCGCTCCTAAAACTATATATGTTATTTTAAAATATTTTTATATTAAATATATTGTAATTTTTTAATATAGACCTTTTTATCAAATTTTTATTTACAATTATTATATTTTTTCCTACACTATTTATTTTTTCCATTACTACACGATATTTTGTATTGTCGATATTTTGTCATACGATAATATTTTTTTCGATATTTCTACTTACTTACCTATTACGATATTTTTGTATCCGATATATTTGCTTCCCAATATTTTTTACCTTCGATATTTTAACTTCGATATTTTGTCTTTCCGATATTTTATTTTCGATATTTTGTCTGTGTACCAGTACTACTAATGGCTAGAACTGCTCTGGCTCTTTCCGGATCAGCTGGTGCCAGCAGCAAGTCGGCTGCACAGCATGCTGAATTTTGACAGTGTTGTCAGTATTGAGAGGGGGAGTCTGGGAAACTCATGGAGTGTGAGGAATGCAAGAAGCCTAGGGAGGCAGTGCTCACCCCGATTATAGTTCTCATTTGTGCAGCTAGAGATGCTGTTAAATCACAGTATTAAGCTACTAAAACCTAGTAGCGGCTTGTGCAGGTAAGAGCGGTGAGGCCGGGGTGGGTGAATTTCGAAAGATGCAGACAAGGGTAAATTAATTATTTATTTATTTTTCCTCGTCGTCGTCTGTCGAAATCCCCCCCACCGGCCCTACTGCTCTTACATGCATGAGCTGCTGCTGCTACAACCACTGAAACAACACTGAAGACGTCCAGTTTGGCTTCCTTGGGAGCACACAGTTGTTTTTAGACTTTCAAACTTTTGTCCCACACATCAGGTTTGGCTTGGTTTATCTTTTTTTAATTCTGTCTTGTACTGGTTTTAGCTTAATAGAGTAAAAAAACAGCCTAACAGGCTGGTAAATGGTTTCTGCAAAAGCACAGCAGGAAACCATCCTTTATCTTGATACTAGTGTTTCCTCATTTTAGCAATTTTCCTTGAACAATCATTCTTCTCAAATAAAGGGATTTGCTGGAGGCTAAGAATCCCTGCCGCTTAGATCCAGCAATGCAAGAGGACTTGGCAAGTATAGCTGATCAAATTTACACCCTGCGGTGCTTACATTAAGAATGTTTCTGGAATAAAAGACATTTATAATTGGTTCCAAAGATATTGGACTATACAATCCCAAAGTATATTAGTGTGGTTTTATCGACAACACCCCACATTCCTCTGGAGAAGGTGACTTTGGACCCATTAGGCAATTTTCAGGAATTATTGCACTGCTGTAGAGCAGGCCTACTGGACTTGGATTCGGTAATGTGCAAAAACCTGACACTAGATATATATAACAAACACGCACATATATTTATTCTAACTCTTAGTGGGGAAATAAATTGAGACACCTAGCAAAACATAACTAGCTAATGTCACGCCATTGCAGAAGGAATGGTCATGCCTTCTAAATCACAAGTGAATGATATAGAGCAAACAGCAAATCAACAGAAAAAACACCAGAGTGACTCTTTTTAAGTTCCAGTCTAGTAGTTTATACTAACATTTCCCATGCATTCTCCTCTGCAAGAATTTAAACCATTTTAATCCAATCTTGGATTCCACGCAGGATAAAAAGCCTGACACTCCCCCTCAGCCATTGTGTGTTGTAGGTGCCAATTACAGATTGACAACACACATGAATCAGCCATTACTTGAATGAACATGTCAGTCTTGAGGAAAGGCATTTAAAGTACCGAAACTTGGTAGTGTCTGTCTGTTATGCTGGCACACACTGTAATAAACGTCCATCCCAAACTACCAGGGATTTACGCTTGTTTGAAATATGGATACATTCAGCATACAAATGTGCTTGCCTTAAGGAGTACTTTTATTGCAACGCATGGCTGGACAAACATTCTCCACAGCTCTCAGCACAGCCTACATACCACACTTTCATTTTTTTTAAAACATGCTGCACAGCGGCACTACTTGCTGTACAACATGGCTGCTATGACGCAGCCAACGTTGACCACGTCTTGGGGCTTTTTAAAAATCTTTAAGCCATTGTGCAAAGCAACACGCGCTGCTGTGTAACATGTCTAACAAAACATTGACAAAACTTAATGTCCAGTTAGTGCACAATATATTGCCTTTCTCAATAAACAAGTCATAACACTTTTACGATGTTTTATTAACTTATATTGCACGACTGCTCACCAAACAAAAAAATTACAACAACAAATATGTATTATTAATCACATAGGCAAAACCTAATGCATTTACCCATGCTTGTTGTTAGTTTAGTAGCTGATTTTAATGTATGCTAACAATAACTATATTAATGCACTGCATCTTCAGGCTATTTAATCAACACTGTTGCTTTTTTAAACAAAAAAAAACAATTGCTGTTTGCTGGCATTGGAAGGGCATGTGACTGCACTTTTGTTACCTCTAGGATGCTGGTCAAACTACAACACTGATGATACAAACTCAAAGGATGTCAGGGAGGAATATTTCCGTTATCTTGAGTACAGGAGAGACACATTAGGCGGTCTAATTTAGAAGTGACAAGGTGCAGTCTTGCAATCTCCAAACACCGGCATGCCTGCCCGGCATGCCTGCCTCCTCGCTCTGACTGCCAAAGAACAAGGAAAGACACCTTATCTTGAGCAGATTGCTATGGACCTCTGCTTCAACCAGCTCTTTAGTAACCAAGACCCCCTACACTCCTATTGTCTCTTCGTCCACCACTACCCTTGTCCGCTGTTTGGTGATTTCAAGTGACAAAATCAACACAGACCCGCATCCACTACCATAAAAGCCTTATTATAAACATGATACTGACCACCCCAGCTCATAGCTGGTAAATAGCTTGATGGGTGTCACAATGACACAGGTGAAATGAATGAGGCAAGAAGGTAAAGCAGGAATTCCCAGAGATGCGAAGTATATAATGATTACAATAAATTCCCCCAATCATGTCAAATGCTAAAATATATACATAGAAGAACATCATCACCGTCAACATCATGCAACTTGTTAGAAGTGATACTGACTACAATTGTTGGTCTTGTTGATCTCTTCGGTCTATGATTCAGAAGTATGTCAACAGCTCCCACAACTTCGGAGTCAATCGCCACAAGCAGCGCATCCGTGCACTATAGAAACACAAAGTTTAAAAATCTTGAGAAACAGAAGCAAGACATTAAGTGTTAAGACGGCACTACATATTGTGAAATGAACAACAAAGTCCATTGGTGCCAATGACAGTCAATTTTTCCTAAACTTCAAATAAAGAAGACCTATCTATAGACAGTGCTATTATTGTTACTAGCATACTAACAATGATAGAACAATGTTCTAACTACCACTGTGTGTTAGGAAATTACAGCTTGTCATGATCTTTTAACATGTACCCGGATCTAAAGTTTACCTACATTGTTGAAGAATGTTGCGCAACTCCGACGTATGGGTTCTACATCTAATGCCATTTTATAAAATTTCAATCTTCTTTTTCCGCATGTTGTAAAGTAGAGCTCACATAAAACCGTGTTTTCATGGTTCAAACAAGTTCATAGTAAATGTTACTTTACTGTATTTTATTTGTGAGGCAATACCTGCTGAAAGCAGGGCTTCCAGGTATCAGCGGCAAATTACAGTTTAATGGAGAGCACAATAATTTAGCTGGGAATCCAGATTGCTGTTCTGTACAAATCACAGATTATAAATGGATACAAACTTTCTTGACGATATGGGTTCTGGTACATTTCAGAATGCCTTCTTGTAGAAAAATGTCCCTCAAATATATCAGGTAGTTCTCCAATCCCAATTATTTTGACATACTGTCATTGAGAGTAGACGTTCTGGAAGATGAGCAAATCTTTTTTATCGGGTAAGATGTCCGACATTAACCTGGGATCACACCAAAAAGAGTCCCTATAAACAAGACAGGTTACTTCAATGTTAATGAATTGACATGCTGGATATTACAGATCCCCAGAGGATGGGTCACCAAATGCATTTATGTGCATCCTCATGCAGATATCAGTGGAAGTTATGGAAGTGATCTCTACCTTTTCAAAAGTGTGAAGCTCCTTAACTAGACTCCCTCACATTGACACAAATCTGGATATCGCAGAGTGATGTTTTGCATCAAATAAATATTTGTAAAAATGAAGATTACCTCAAAAGCTGTGGTAATATTATCTCTTTTATTCAACATATATGATGATTCCCAATTGGTCACTTGCCTCAGCTATATTAATGTGCTCTATCAATCTTTTTCTTGGCAAAGTTTTCTCATGTGCTCTAATGTCTATAGTTGGGCCACTATAAGTCCCCTATTGTTAGTCGATTCTTTTTTTCTTCTTTTGTGATTTTTATCCTTCTTGTGTTTTTGTTTCACCCCTTTCTTTATTAACTTTCTATTCCTCTGTGGACCACATGATAATCACTTTTGGGCTGTTTTCTTTTCTCCTGCCCTACGACATATGGGGCGTGTGGCAATTTTATGCCATGAGTCCATTAACAATAAAGTGAAGTCGAAGTCACAGGAGCATAATGTGGAGAGATGATAGGTTTTCAATGCAGTGATCAGTAAAACCCCATTATCTACCCTGGATATTTATAATCCCTTTCCAAATGATCACAACACACTTAATTGCATTAAAGCAAAAGGTTTTATTGCTTTAAAGCTTAAAAGACAAAGAGTCAGTATTATTATCTTCTTTCCTGCCCCAGGACATTAAAAGTAGCATAGGGATTTTATGACATAAATCCCTAATATTGAATTGAAGTCACAGGAGCATCATGGGTTGGCTGACCATAAACGTGGTGGTCAACAATATCTTCCTATCTACCTTGAATATTTAATATTTAGGATTTTGCAATGAACAATCAATTTTTTAAAATGTATATAAGGATTAAGTAAACAGAATGATAATCTTATTCTAGCAGCGATTGTAATCACATATTATACCCTTTTCTAGATTATAACTCTTGCATTTAAAAATACCCCAGAAAGAACACAGAATGTTTTCCGGTCTTCCACTGAAACCAGAAAAGTTCTGATTCCTGAAGAATAAGTAATCCTGATTTCACAGAACACACATTTTTCGCACTGATTCATTGGTCTTAATCTTAGATTAAATTTGTACTGCTAAAAATGTAAGTACCAATCTAATAAATATATGAAATTGGTGCAATATAAATTTCTGCTAATGCTCCATTTATTACTACCCTTGATCCATTCTTAATTGTTTAAAAAGTTGGTACTGGAAAATTAATGATTCCCTGTTGTGTGGTATGGAATTTGTTTAGATATTTGCTGAATTTACCAATTAATAATTTTTGTATTGACAATCTTGTTTACACTTCTATCTTTAACAAATGTGAATATATACAGATCTTCTTCGAGAGGTTTCATAATTTCACACATAACCAAAATGAGAAAACATACTCTGAATGCCTTTTGTATATTTATCCAGGCAAATGTAATCCTTGGAGCGTATTTATAACACATGTAAATCTACTGGTGTTTTTTACAGGATTTAGATAAACTTGAACAATATAATTTGATAACTATTTATGCTTGTGGTATTTTGCTAACGGTTAAAGCCAAATATTATGGGGATCAAAAAAAAAGCTGGTAACAATTTAGATAATCACTTAGAAGTTAAGAACGACTACATTTTAATGCATTTTTGATGAAGGTAAAAACTCTACAACTGCTACTTTGTTTGGAAAATTCTTTGGAGATCTCTGTTCAGTAAAGCAACTGAATGGATATATTCAAAAAATTAAATATATTAATAGTCAAAATCAAATGGAATTATATTTTGCTTTTCCCTAAAGGACATAAACGAAGTTGTTACTTCTTTAAAACCATATACAACTCCTGGCCAATTGGCTTAATTTCTAGATAATTTACCATAACGCTAATATATTTATATCTTGATTATCTCAACTCCTTACTTCTTAATATCATCTAGAGAGACAAATGGGTCCTTTTTAGAAGTATCAATAACAGCAATTCATAAACAAGGTAAAAGTCAGGAATATGCAAGAAGAATAAAGTCATTAAATTTCTTAACATGGATCGCAAATATGTGCCACGGTTTTAGCTAATAGAATAGAATCATTTGTCCCTTGTATGCTTAAGCCAGATCAAGATAGATCAATCATGTTTTATTCAAAGACATGATACTGGCAGTATTTTGAGAGCCTTATAATATGTGTCCATTGTCAGCAAATACTTTAGATGCTGAAAAGACTATACTTTATAGTAACTGTCACTTTTTGTTCAAGTCTCTGCAATGGTTTTGTTTTGTCTCCAAATGTATTAGCATATTTAAATTGCTGTGTTATAATCCAAGATCTAATCTGTCAATGGAATGTTCTCCCACATTTCAATTTGCATCACAATACTCTGTAAGGTGTACCTTATCCCCCTTATTAGTTTCATTTGGCGTAGAAAACTTCTTTGAGGAAATTAGGAATAATCATCAGTCTATTGAAGGTCGTACAATTCTCTCTCTCTCTCTCTCTCTCTCTCTCTATATATATATATATATATATATATATATATATATATATATATATCCGAACCAACAAACTCCGGTTGTAAAAGAAGCCGACAGGCAGGGCGGTCTGTGGGCAGGGCACCGGCAGCCCTGTAAACTATCAAAGTCCAGCACTCCCCAACTCCGGAAGAAATACCACAGACACCTTGCAAGGATTGCAGGTAATTTATTCAAAATGTAATGCTGCACCGCAACGCGTTTCACCTTTCGGCTTGATCACGCTAAGGAAGCTCCGCAGTGTACACATTTAAATATTTCGTGATAAACATAAACATAGAAAAGGGACTCAAAACCACAGTGAAATCAGTATCAGTGAACCACTTACTAACTTGTTCCGCCATTTTGGCCTAGTCACAGTTAATGGTAAGTATATACAATCTATGGTCGTACACCCTATTTACAGTGCAAATATTACTTTGTGCACGCATTTCGCAGTGATGTTTTGCCTACTAGTAAAGCAGTGTCGATCAAAGTGTTTCCAATCAACCTCTTTGTAAACATGAAATCTGTATGAATATAGATATATAGCCGCCCAAGTGGGCCATCATTATTCAAAGATAACTGAAAAACTGCGCTGCATGCAAATCAAGTTAATCTAGATAAACATGGAAAGTCTCGCCCCAGTGGGCATGAGCATCAAAGAAAGAAGGGTATACTGAACAGTTTGGCTGTGCCGGTCAAAATCCAATTGGCGTGTCCCACCTTCACCAAAAATGTGCCATCACCTAAAAACAATAAAATATCATACAGTCACAAAAGCATATATACAGGTTACTAAAAAACAATTCAGAAAACGGCTGCAGACAAAAATAGAGCACACTTGGATAAAACCCATTAGTATAAATGGCCACTCCAGAAACAGATCCATTACTACCTCTCATATCACTAGCCAGTGACACTGATTCTTGACACTATATACATATCTAACATATATTACAAGTGTTACAAATTGTTCAGATCAAAAAGAGCGCTAAGTCATAATTGTTTAACTCGATTCTTAACGTAGATGAATTGACAATTCCTCACTCGAGTTCAAACCCTGTGGCATCATCGTTTCCATGTCGATGATGTATTTGGACTCTAGTTTACGGAGTGCCAATCTACGGTTTCCACCACGTATGTTGATTGGGATTTCATCAATCACAACCATTCTTAGTAATTTTTCATTTTGGAAGTGTTGTTCATAAAAGTGGCGTGCAACCGGATACTGTCTGTTGTTATGTCTTATAGCTCTCATGTGTTCCAGCACACGATGTTTGGCACATTTGATGGTACTTCCTATGTATGCTCTATTGCAAGGACACAACAGTGCATACACGCAATACATGGTGTTACAATTTAACTTTTTTCTGATTGTAAGTTTCTTCCTAGTGCCTGCAATAGATAGAACTTTACAGTCCACACTGTTGCTGCAGGCCTTACATTTCCTACACCTAGTAAAGCCTATTGTGACAGGTCTCGGTTTTCTAGAACTGCCCTTTATCAGGTTAGGACTTAGCTCATCCCGTAGGGAGTTGCTTTTTTGAAAAGTGATCTGAGGTTTGACACTCAGGTGTTTCTCCAAATGTGTGTCAGTCAGTAACACGTGCCAATGCTTGTGTAGGATTTTGCGCACTTGTGAAGCCCCACCTGAATACTTGGTAATGAATCGTAAGGTGTTCTTTTCACTGGCCTCAATTTCGGGATGGAGTAATTTAGTTCTTTGCATGGTGTCAACTTTGGCACATGCTTCCTGGATATTCTTAGGACTATATCCCCGTTCCAGAAACCGACCAATCATGGTCTGTTTTTCCAGCTGGTAATTGTCATCCGAGCTACAATTACGTCTTGCACGTAACAGTTCTCCATAAGGGATACTGTGTATCAATTGTTTGGGATGTGAGCTGGCAGCATTAAGGATACTGTTACCCGCCGTGCTCTTGCGGAACAATTTTGTTTGCATGGTACAATCAACGATTTCCACTATCACATCCAGAAATTCAATTCTGGTTCTGCTCATGTGTTCAGTGAATTTTAGATTGTGATCGTTGTCATTTAAACGCTCCACAAAGGCACGTGCTGAATTCATATCCCCATCCCAAATTAAAAAAATGTCATCTATGTACCTCAGCCACAGGACACAGCGATCATGATTTTCCAAATGGGCGGCCACCCGCTCCTCCCACCAGCCCATCGCCAAATTGGCGTAGCTGGGGGCAAAGCAGGTGCCCATAGCTGTGCCCTGTGACTGATGATACACGTCCTCATCAAAAAGAAAAAAATTGTTCCGTAGGCAAAATTCCATCATCTGAAGGATCATTCTGGAGTGGGAGTGAAAAGCGATAGAGCGTCGCCTCAGATAGTGTTCCACCGCTTTTAATCCAAAGTCATGTCTTATGGATGTGTACAAACTGCACACATCCAGCGTGACCATGATGTAATTGGGTTCCCAATGTATGCCTTCAATAATTGTCAAAAAGTGGGTGGTGTCCTTGAGGTATGAGGGCAAGCTAACAACATAAGGTCTTAAATAGTGATCGATAAATCTAGATGTCATTTCAAGAAGGGACCCTATGGATGACACAATGGGTCTCCCTGGTGGATTAGTGGGGTCTTTGTGAACTTTAGGCAACAAGTAGAGAATGGGAATGCGTGGGTATGGACAATTCAAATAGTTATATTCCTCCCATTCTATGAGGCCCCGCGCTTGCCAATCACTAAGCATTTCACCATAGATTTTGTAAGATTCAGTTACTTGGGACATATCGGATATCTCATAGCACGTGATATCAGACAGTTGTCTGTGGCCTTCCCTCAAATATACATCTCTATCCAGAACCACAACATTCCCTCCCTTATCAGAGGGCCGAATAACAATTGAGGTATCCTCTTTCAATTTATCCAAGGCTTGCCACTGTACTAACGTTAAATTTTTGTCAGATCCAGGTGTTCTACAATATCGCATTCTTTTCAGATCCTTAAGTACCCCCCGCTCAAAAACATCTATAGCATCACATTCCACCAATGGAAGAAAAATCGATTTCGGTTTAAAACCGCTACAGGGGTTCTTGTCACCACTTAGATTGTATTGCAACAGGTCAACATCATCACTATTTACATCTCCCTGTGATGTCATTATATTTAACAAATCAACATCATCACTATTGAGATTACTATATGTTTCAGATTCTCGCATGTTGTCATTACCAGAATGGTGTTTGGTATCAAACCATTTTTTTAACTTAAGTTTACGGGAAAAATAAAACAAATCAATACGTGTTTGGGGAAAATTTAAATTGGAGGTAGGGCAAAAAGACAAACCTAGTCCCAGTAGCTCAGTCTCTTCCGATGTGAGTATTCGTTTTGACAAGTTCATCACCGTCATACTTGAGCCTTCTTGCCCCTTGTTACCATTCCCACTGGGGTTGCATCTTTTCTTACGTCTTGCTTTGGCTTGTTTGTTCCTCTGCTTCTGCCTCTGCCTCCTCGTCCACCTCCCCTCTGGAAGTTTGGACCTTGTTGTTGTGAGTGTTGTTCTGTCCTTCCCTGATATATCGCCTGAAACTGGTCTAAAAAATTCGGCATCTTCGTCTGCTTACTTGTAGCAGGTGTGGTTTTAGATGAGCTGTCTGAGATATTTCCATCCGAAACATCACTCTCAGAGATGGTAATGCTAACATCGCTCACAGCGAATTTCTTCAGCCCCCCTCCATTTTTCTCAAAAAGATGATCATATTTTTTATGAAAGGTAAGCGTGCGCCCAGATTCATAGTCCTTGTAGTCCCTCATGAACTTTCTTTGTTTTTTGGCAGTAATTTCAGCCTCTAAGGTCTCCAGGCGCTTGGTCAAAGTTGCCATAAAGCCGTCAATCGCCTCTTTGGTTGTTAACTTTTCCAATTCAAGGCTTACTTCTTCGATTGCCGCAAGCAGCTTCTTCCGATCTTTCAGGGCAAATTTCACGAGAATTTGCATCATCACCACTGAACATGCGTTGGAATTTTTTGACCAGTCCTCCAACATCTCGGGGTCTGGATCCTCATAAGTAGGGATTGTAAAAATTCTAAGTCCACGTGGTACTCGTGCTGCCTCTATATACCGCTGAAGGGACTCAGCTTCCCACCATTTAGCCAATTCCTTGCGGTAAAGTTTCTCCAGTTTTACTAAGAATGGTTGTGATTGATGAAATCCCAATCAACATACGTGGTGGAAACCGTAGATTGGCACTCCGTAAACTAGAGTCCAAATACATCATCGACATGGAAACGATGATGCCACAGGGTTTGAACTCGAGTGAGGAATTGTCAATTCATCTACGTTAAGAATCGAGTTAAACAATTATGACTTAGCGCTCTTTTTGATCTGAACAATTTGTAACACTTGTAATATATGTTAGATATGTATATAGTGTCAAGAATCAGTGTCACTGGCTAGTGATATGAGAGGTAGTAATGGATCTGTTTCTGGAGTGGCCATTTATACTAATGGGTTTTATCCAAGTGTGCTCTATTTTTGTCTGCAGCCGTTTTCTGAATTGTTTTTTAGTAACCTGTATATATGCTTTTGTGACTGTATGATATTTTATTGTTTTTAGGTGATGGCACATTTTTGGTGAAGGTGGGACACGCCAATTGGATTTTGACCGGCACAGCCAAACTGTTCAGTATACCCTTCTTTCTTTGATGCTCATGCCCACTGGGGCGAGACTTTCCATTTTTATCTAGATTAACTTGATTTGCATGCAGCGCAGTTTTTCAGTTATCTTTGAATAATGATGGCCCACTTGGGCGGCTATATATCTATATTCATACAGATTTCATGTTTACAAAGAGGTTGATTGGAAACACTTTGATCGACACTGCTTTACTAGTAGGCAAAACATCACTGCGAAATGCGTGCACAAAGTAATATTTGCACTGTAAATAGGGTGTACGACCATAGATTGTATATACTTACCATTAACTGTGACTAGGCCAAAATGGCGGAACAAGTTAGTAAGTGGTTCACTGATACTGATTTCACTGTGGTTTTGAGTCCCTTTTCTATGTTTATGTTTATCACGAAATATTTAAATGTGTACACTGCGGAGCTTCCTTAGCGTGATCAAGCCGAAAGGTGAAACGCGTTGCGGTGCAGCATTACATTTTGAATAAATTACCTGCAATCCTTGCAAGGTGTCTGTGGTATTTCTTCCGGAGTTGGGGAGTGCTGGACTTTGATATATATATATATATATATTTTTGAAACAAAGGAGGCGGCACAATCAGGAATCGATTTAAAGCCTTATTTATTACAAGACTTCACCCCACCAACGCGTTTCGGCCTCACTCGGCCTTGCTCACGGTTGGTTAGTCCCTCTACAGTGTTTGTATTTATACTAGCCCATTTGTAGCCATTTATGAGGCATTATGGGAGATGTAGTTTCTGTGCATTTTAGTGATTAAATTAAAGAAAAGAAAGACTTTGCATGCTTTTAAATTATAGCACTTTGGTAACAGTCAGTGTTCATGATAGTGGGTTCAGTACCCTTTGTCTTATCTTGATGTTTATTCTTTATCCGTTGTTCATCAAGATAAGACAAAGGGTACTGAACCCACTATCATGAACACTGACTGTTACCAAAGTGCTATAATTTAAAAGCATGCAAAGTCTTTCTTTTCTTTAATTTAATCACTAAAATGCACAGAAACTACATCTCCCATAATGCCTCATAAATGGCTACAAATGGGCTAGTATAAATACAAACACTGTAGAGGGACTAACCAACCGTGAGCAAGGCCGAGTGAGGCCGAAACGCGTTGGTGGGGTGAAGTCTTGTAATAAATAAGGCTTTAAATCGATTCCTGATTGTGCCGCCTCCTTTGTTTCAAAAATTACCTGGGTCAGGATCCGACCCCTGGGCAGAGCACACACTGCAGAGCGTGCCCACATGGCTATTGGATCTCTTTGGATGTTGATATATATATATATATATCACAAATGTTGCCTGTGTAAGAAGTGAGCCTCACGAAAGGATTTCCATTCAGCCACATTTATTTCAGGGGGCAAGCAGCGTGAGCGAAGACACAGCATACAACCAAATGTCTGTCCTGCCTGACGCGTTTCGTGCAATGAGCACTTCCTCATAGGCATAGGACTGTCAGGAAATTGCACGATGAATTTTTGGAACCACTTATCACCTGATGGAATCCCGCCCATGTGGGCGTGGCCACTCCAGTGGCCTGATGGTACTCGTGGTTCCAGTATTGCACCAGTGTGCTCAACGTAGCAGTTCCAATGTTCAAATTTACACCCCAGTGGGTTGTGCAGCAGGGCGCTCTCCCGCGCTGCTTCCATTGTTCCCCACAAAACCAGCATCCTCTCACCATTTGCAAAGGCGTCGGTTGGCGTCTCTGCTGGAGGGCTAACAGCCCCGGGGCCACACTTCGCGGCTCAGGCATGCCGCAAAAACACCACAAATGTTGCCTGTGTAAGAAGTGAGCCTCACGAAAGGATTTCCATTCAGCCACATTTATTTCAGGGAGCAAGCAGCGTGAGCGAAGACACAGCATACAACCAAATGTCTGTCCTGCCTGACGCGTTTCGTGCAATGAGCACTTCCTCATAGGCATAGGACTGTCAGGAAATTGCACGATGAATTTTTGGAACCACTTATCACCTGATGGAATCCCGCCCATGTGGGCGTGGCCACTCCAGTGGCCTGATGGTACTCGTGGTTCCAGTATTGCACCAGTGTGCTCAACGTAGCAGTTCCAATGTTCAAATTTACACCCCAGTGGGTTGTGCAGCAGGGCGCTCTCCCGCGCTGCTTCCATTGTTCCCCACAAAACCAGCATCCTCTCACCATTTGCAAAGGCGTCGGTTGGCGTCTCTGCTGGAGGGCTAACAGCCCCGGGGCCACACTTCGCGGCTCAGGCATGCCGCAAAAACACCACAAATGTTGCCTGTGTAAGAAGTGAGCCTCACGAAAGGATTTCCATTCAGCCACATTTATTTCAGGGAGCAAGCAGCGTGAGCGAAGACACAGCATACAACCAAATGTCTGTCCTGCCTGACGCGTTTCGTGCAATGAGCACTTCCTCATAGGCATAGGACTGTCAGGAAATTGCACGATGAATTTTTGGAACCACTTATCACCTGATGGAATCCCGCCCATGTGGGCGTGGCCACTCCAGTGGCCTGATGGTACTCGTGGTTCCAGTATTGCACCAGTGTGCTCAACGTAGCAGTTCCAATGATCAAATTTACTTTGTGTCCAGTGTCCATGAAGAAGTGTGCGAGAACACGAAACGCGTCGACTTGCTGGACTCCTATTGTGAAAGCCTAGCTGATGGTCTCTGATGCTTCTTGCAATAAATACTCTGGCTAATATTTACCTGTTTCGGTGGCTTTCTGCATACACAGGCAACTCTTTTGGGATTACTTGCGGCTTGCCTGAGCCGCGCTGAGAGCCCCGGTGCCGCCAGCACTCCAGCGACGACGCCACATGACGCCGCCGTTTTGGGAGATAGGAGCCGGCTGTTGCCAGATGAGGAAAAGCAAAATTGACTGGAGCCCGGTTTTCACGACCCACTGTGGCTTAATTTTTAGAAATTGCGGGGTAAAATCATGGCTCTCACTGAAGGAAGAGAGTGCACTACAAGGACCATCAGGCTTCGCAGAGGCCACACTCATTGGGGCGGTGGTTCATATATATCAAGTTGTGCCTTGAAATCGCCATGATTCTACTTCGTGTCCAGTGTCCATGAAGAAGTGTGCGAGAACACGAAACGCGTCGACTTGCTGGACTCCTATTGTGAAAGCCTAGCTGATGGTCTCTGATGCTTCTTGCAATAAATACTGTGGCTAATATTTACCTGTTTCGGTGGCTTTCTGCATACACAGGCAACTCTTTTGGGATTACTTGCGGTTTGCCTGAGCCGCGCTGAGAGCCCCGGTGCCGCCAGCACTCCAGCGACGACGTCACATGACGACGCCGTTTTGGGAGACAGGAGCCGGTTGTTGCCAGATGAGGAAAAGCAGAATTGACTGGAGCCCGGTTTTCACGACCCACTGTGGCTTAATTTTTAGAAATTGCGGGGTAAAATCATGGCTCTCACTGAAGGAAGACAGTGCACTACAAGGACCATCAGGCTTCGCAGAGGCCACACCCATTGGGGCGGTGGTTCATATATATCAAGTTGTGCCTTGAAATCGCCATGATTCTACTTCGTGTCCAGTGTCCATGAAGAAGTGTGCGAGAACACAAAACGCGTCGACTTGCTGGACTCCTATTGTGAAAGCCTAGCTGATGGTCTCTGATTCTTCTTGCAATAAATACTGTGGCTAAGATGTACCTGTTTCGGTGGCTTTCTGCATACACAGGCAACTCTTTTGGGATATATATATATATATATATATATATATATATATATATATATATATATGAGCAAACACATCCAACTGCCACAGAAACTCCATGGAAAGCAGGCACGGACACGAAGTAGCTTTGGATTCGGCATTTATTTCATAATGCAGGACGCCCTCAATCACGAGCACAGAGAGAGACGCGTTTCAGCCTTCAGGAGGCCTTTGTCAATCTAGTTTAGCACTACGTAGCTCTAAAGATTAATAGCCCATCCCACTCGCTCATTTAGTAAACATGAAAGACATACTATAGAGTATGGATTCCTATTGCAGTTTAAATACAGCATGCTTACACTTCCTAAAGCTCTTCATAAACATTAATGTAGGTAAAACGCAAAATACTAGTATAAAGTGCACAATGCCTTAACCAAGATTGCAAAGTTACCTAGAAAAGCAGGCAAAATGTATGATGAGGCATGCACAGTAATTGAAACACTGCTCAGTGGGATAAATCGGGGCACTTAAACTGATTAGCCAAACTAACATCCAGTGTTGCCAATTTATAATAAAATCATTACAAAATGTTTTTAAAAAACTGCTGCCGTACGTATTCGTAATATTCCTTAGTGACTGTCCATTGTCCCGATAGCTTGTATGAGCTTTTATCTATCCTGCAGCACTACGACATTTGACCTTGTCCAGGAAGGATAATTAATGTCTGCCGTATCATTATTTATAGCTAGTGCTGCCTAAGATCTCGAGACCAGTAAATATTTCCAGCGCATAGAATAGCCATTTAACACTGTTACACAAATGTCACATCAAAATTAACACGGGCACACGCTAGATCACTGCCTCATCATTGTCGGCAGATACTACTGCGTGAAGCCGTAGACCGGTAAACGATCTTCGCGCATGTGGTAACATCTTTTCATCATTGAAAAAATGTCGCCTCAAAGTTAATTCGAGTGTACACTGGAAATGCCATCGAAACTGCAAATCCCACAATGCAGCATAATAGTCTGTTAGACATAGGCAATATAAGTCTCCTGATGTTGTTGCACAGTCAGTCAAAGATGCGGTACACACCCGGGAAAGGACAGGTAATGTCTAAAGGACCAAAAGCGGCAAGCATGAAATATCTTAATGGGACAACCTCGAGATTGAGGGGGACCCATCTGCAAAAATAGATAACGCCATCACTACCTCACCGCATCGGCGTAGTAGCGTCTGCGGTGCCCAGTCACCAGTATGCACTTGTATTGCAGGCAAGGCTTTTCTTGTCGGTGAGGTACAGCTCCATGCTATATATACACTACATATATATGCACTCTCGGGTTCCACATTTGATTTCATTATGACCAAAAGACGCATTTCAATTCTGGAAATTAAAATTTAGATTTGAGATCATATCTCATTAAATGACTGAGTTCACCTGCCCATTGGACAGTAATTCATGGCCATTGAAAGTATAGCTTTTAACCTTTCACGTTCATTCTCACTATCACTGCACACTCAGCAAGCATACCAGCTCCTCAGTAATCTGGAGTCGCAGCACACCCGGGACACATTCGGTGTCACTGTGGTGGGCCCGATGATGAAGCATGACACCAACTAGGTTGGTGTGTGAGGGCTTCATGACCAAACCTGAGGGTTTGCCAACAGATGTACCTCCTGAGTCTCACTAACACAACCTAGCTAGTCCTATATTGATATTTCTACATTGAAAGTACACAACATTTCTTCTTCACTATTTCAATTACATGTCCACCATTACAGTAGGTATAATAAAGCACTAGTTGATCCCTTAAGCGCTTTTGCAGCCACAAATTGATGATTCCCAGTAAATGCTGAGAAAGCACAAATTGAAGAAATAACACACTGTGAACTAGCCTGCACTCTGCCATCATGTATGAACAGTTTTATCCTTAACAGCGGCCCTCGTCCCGCCACTTTTCTCCGCACATACCTGGTTCACTGCACTCTACCCCACTCTGCTCTGCATCACTCTACTCTGCACTGCAGCTCTCTACACCACTGTACTCTGCACCACTGTACTCTACGCCCATGCACTCTGCAACACTCCACTCTCAAAGACTGCACTCTCCACTACTGAACTCAATGCCATTCTACTCTGCACCTCAGAATTCTATGACACTGCCTCTACCCCACTGCACTCTACTATGCACCACTCAACTCTACGCCACTCTACTGCACTCTACGCCAATGCACTTTATGCCACTACACTCTACGCCACTCTACTCTGCATCAGTCCACTCTATACCACTCTAATCTATTCTGCACCACTCCACTCTACACCACCCTACTCTATATCACTGCACTCTACGTTACTCAACTCTACACCTCTGTACTCTACCCTGCACTAATCTTTAATTGAAATGACCATTACATTCGCACAGACATACACTTCGCTGATGGAAGTATACAGCACACAAATGATGTTTTAAAATGTCATCACCTAGTGCATTCATTTGTTTTGATTGTGTCAAAATATTTGCTTCCACCACATTTCAAAATTACTTGAAATTGTGCTTCATTTATGCTGTCTTAATTGTGTTGTGCGCTAGAAAAGAAATACCATTATATGTCCAGCACACCCCCAGAGCCAGCATGATTGTCACATACATTCTCTCACTTTGAAGTCAGAGAAACAAAAGTAAACACCAATCTCCCTAGAGGACAGAGCCTGACATGTGACCTCTGTCTTTGAATGCACAGCAAATGTGACAAGAAAAGAACAAGATTTAAAGGCCTGTTTGCAGACACCCAGTACTAGTGGAAGAATACAGTAAAGCTTGGGTACTGGAAGGGAACGAACACAAGCTGGACTGCCTAAAACAAATAAAGTCAGCAAATAGAAAGCAAGCGAATGTGAGTTACAAACCACAATGCCAATGGTAAACAATGGGTGGAATGCATTCCCATTTAAGCTTTCTGAATGTCCCCGAGATGTTGTTAGCCAGCTGCACTATCTGGTAGTCTTCGACCTAAAAAGGGAGATAGGTCCCAAGGCAGTTGTTATGAATTGCAAGAGTATCAAGCCTTTATTGATTACCCTTTTAAATGGTTTATATCAAGATAAGGATGCAAGGGTTAGATGCAGAACTAATGGGAAGTGCACAGATAAAATAGTGTTGACAGGAGTACGATGGGTGTGTTTTAGACCCTGTTTTATTTAATTTTTTATATCAATTGGTTGGATAAGGTTTTAATTAGGAAAGCGAAACATTGACCACAGCTAGAGAACATCCCAGTGCCAGTTTTAACTTACGTAGATGATTCTGTCCTCTTGTCCAGGACAGAATAGAAATACAATCTTTACTGGACGGATTTGCCTTTTATATGAATTAACTAGATTTGAATATCACCCATTAAGTCATTTGTTATGACCTGTGGCCTGAAATCAACTAAGATTAGAAATCATCGCAACAAGGTAATATAAAGCTGGGGACAGTTACTAATTTTTCTTATTTGGGTGTCCTATTCTCTGCATCTGTAGACTGGAGACATTTGCCAACGGAGAAAACACAACTGTTTGTAAATTCTATTGAAGCAGTGCATAGATTTGCTGTGAGGTTGGAGGATAGTCCACTAAAGGTTTTTTTAGAGATATATCAGGCCAATTGTATTTCAGTAGGGTCATTCTGGGCTGGAGTCTGGGGTTACACGAATTCAGAGGCCCTTCAGAGAATTGAAAATGATTTTAATTGCCAGCATTGGTCATTGCCGAAATCTTGCTTGAATGCCATTTGCCACGCTGAAGTGAGTTTTACTTACATTTCTGATTTTATTAAAAGCCGCCCAGTTTTCTTATGGGTGTCTATATGGGTGAAGAATGAAACAGCTTTATTAAAGCTGTTGTTAAGGAATGCTTGTCCCTAGATAAAATGCAAGGGTGTAGAGAAACACCCGCTATGTCAGCTTACGCGAGGATACTACTGTAGCAGGTTAAATTATTTTATGGCTCTTCTTAGCATTTAACTTTGACTGGCAGGTCATTGCAAGTCAGAAGTTAAAGCTAAACAATTAATTATGCAAGAATAAACTGTGATAAGGGGGAGGACCCAAAGAAAACCTAAAAGCAGCCTAAAAGGGTGACATAGAGACAGACAAACTATTAAAATGACAAAGAAAAAGTTAGAGGCCAATGGAGTGAGACAGCTCAAAGGAAAGCAAGTAAAATGCAAATAATGAAGGAAA
The DNA here is from genome assembly GCF_964261635.1 of Lissotriton helveticus. Classification (NCBI taxonomy): domain Eukaryota; kingdom Metazoa; phylum Chordata; class Amphibia; order Caudata; family Salamandridae; genus Lissotriton; species Lissotriton helveticus. Next base: position 603,789,263 of record NC_136072.1, on the reverse strand, counting down.
AAAGGAAGAATGAAGAAAAAAGGGTGTAAATGGACCCAGGAAAGAAGGAAAAAAGGTGTAAAAGAAGAAAAGGTAGAAGAGAAAGAATGAAGGGTGGAAAGGAAAAACAAACGATATAGGAAAGAAAAAAGAAAGGAAGAAAGAAAGTAGGAAAAAAGAAAAATTATATGAAAGAACAACAAAGAAGTGAGATGAATGGATGGGCGATTGAAGGAAAGAAGAGAAAGACAGAATTAACAAATTGAAGGAATACAACAAGAAAAGATGCAAAGACAGTGTGTAAAAATGCCAGGATCAATATAACAATAAAAGGATAGAAAAAAGCATAGAAAGCTAGAAAAAAGGACTGATAGAATGAGAAAAGAATGGCCAGAAGAAAAGAAAGATGGAAAGAAAGAATAAAATACACACAAAAGCAAAAAAAAAGAGGATGGAAAGAAGGAAATAAAGAAGCATAAAAAGAAAGAAGATGGAAAGAATGAATGAGACAAATAGGTCAATAAAAGTAAGTGTGTAGTTTTTGGCCAAATTATTTTAAAAGCATGCTATAATAGTCATAATTTTGAATCATTTTCTGCAAATTTGCACAGGGATACAATTCCCATGACACTTCATATGAAGGGTTGGGATTGGTGACGTTACTCGTGCATTTATTGCTATATAAGGGTTAAAGTGGGGGGTATTTTATTATTCTGGCTACTCTCTTTGGTAAAATGACCGAATGGCTCTAGTATGTTGAGCAACCCTTGATAGGTTGAGGACCCCTGAGTTACGTGAGCATCCGGAATATATTTATAGCACAATCAATTGAAAAGTGAAGTGCACGTTTTTTGGGTTTTTCAATGTCTGAGCGACGAGCTAATGAGAAAACATATTTGTTGTCATGCCCGTCTGATGTTATTGAACCGTATTATTTGCTTTTTGTTCGAAACAAAAAATATTAATTCTATCTGACGCGTTTGAGGCTGAATATTTCACATTTCTTATTTATATTTCCGATGATAAGAACCTGATTTGAAAATCTCCTGGCTTGCCCTTGTGATAATATTACGAATCAAAGCGCTTCGCACCTTACGCTATTTTACACATTATAGAAAAAAAAACTGCAGCATCGATGTATTAGTCCTTTAATTAACGCTGCAAATATTAGTTGTTAGAATTCTGCAACGTGTTTTACTTATTTATTTTTCATCAACTTCCCGAGAAAGCATATTTTTGTATGGTCATCAGTTCTAATTGTGTAGCACTGCAAATTAGGACAATCTATGGAAGCGATAATTGGCACACTTGTACTTGATTCGTGTGATTCTCTAAATGTGATTAATTAATTCTTTTAACTCCTCTGGGAAGAGCCAAAGCAAATTCTATGTATATGTTTAAGGACTGATAACAATAGGTCTTGAGATAGCTGCGCAGGCAAGCCAAGCATAAAAAATAGGTTCTCTTTTAATCAGTGGTGTAATATTATGACGTCACCTACATGTACAAATAGGCTACTTTATTCCAAAAGTCCCACAGCAGTGCAGCTGTGTGACTTATATTGACAATATATTTGAACAGATACAAATGTATTAAACGTACTAGTGTCAAGCTTTATTCAACAGCCCATTCTGGTTCTAAGCTTGTCATAGTAGTTTTACAAGTCAAGACTTTTATTTTACCAGAAATAAACTGCTTCATTATAGACACTATTGTGTCTACTCGTTGGGCTTTTGAATTTTAATTATTCATATAACTAGGATGCTCTGCCCAGATATGCAATTTGCTGTCCTCTTGATCAACACGCATTTACAATGCAATAGGTCTCGCAGTGACATTATTTTGAGCTATTGACATTGTAAATGTCATTGTTTTTTTGCTTTGTATTTTTTGTGTGAAATATAAATAAAATGCATTGTAATTTTAAATGGCAATAGCTAAAAAAATTGTAAATGTGAAACTTATTGCATTGCATGTACACTAGTGTGAGCTATTGGCATTGTAGTTGGTACTTTCCTTTATTAATGTGATTGTTTTTTAACAACATATATATATAATGCATTTCCAATGCTAATAGCATATACTAATGTTAATGTGATACTTGTTTTATTTCTTAGATGGTGAGAGCTACTTTCATTTTAATTACAATGCTTTTAATGTATGTGTTTTTAAAACCCTCAAGGTGTGCCTTAATATGCAGACCTTGGTACACTGGCAGTAAAGCCGAGAAACATTGATAATGTGTATATTTGTAATGGTAGTTTTGGCAATTATCAGCCACACTATATAGTGTTATTTGGATGGGCATTTATTTTTTATATTATTAAGAACACAGTTTATGGTTTAGATTCCTTAAGCTTTTCTGGTTCATACACATTAAATAGACACATTAAAAACAAACGCACCCATAATACAACCAGAATGTAATTTTCTGTAGCCATCACACATAGCTGCCAAGGTTTCAGATTCCTGTGAGTGACCTTTTTATAATTTCAGTATAATTATGAGTGACATTTCTACAACTATGAGTGACACTTTTTGGCAAGCAAAATCAAGCAATGAAGATGAGGGAAACATAATTATCAGAAATTACACCCATTTGCGCAACAAGATTGTCTGAATCGTGTTCAAACACACGTACTTAAGCTAAACGAGCGTGGTCAGCAGGTTTCTTGCCCGGCTGGTGAGATCACTGTTGTATAAGGCGACTCGCATAGTTGCTGTAACTAGCAAACAAACCACAACCTAAAATGAGTTGTGCGCTAACGTAGTAGCTGAAAGAACCGAGCAGAGCAGACAGTGACTGCGGTGCACAGTTCTAGTCAGTACAGGGTCAGGCAGCTCAATTAGATCGCTGACGCTGCAATTTCTTTTTATTATAAATGCAGCTATTAGCAACTACTATTATACTGACTCTGGCACACTTGCTTCTTTTAAGGGCAGTGAGCCAGCGCCATGGCAATACGCCATACAGGCATTTTGAGTGCGTGCAACCGGCCATGTCCTCGGGGAGTCGGGTATTTGCCTAATTCCAAATGTATCACCTGCCCCTTTCTTCGTTCCTCCCTGACACACACTTACTGACCACTCACAGGACCAACACAGACAAATGGGGAAAGGTGAAAAAAATTGTGGTTCACTCAGGGCACAGTTTCACCCATGGTCCACACAAGTACCTGCATTGATCGTGGCAAGAGAGGCGCACTGGGCAGTTAAATTGGAGTGCCGGGCCCGTGGAAGCAATGACTCCTCACACCGCATGACTCTCACTCATTCCTCAGCACTTACACATTCTCAGCCACGGCCGGGTTACCGTGTACGAGCACTATAGCGGCGAGCTCTCTGCCATATTGCCAGTGCATCAGTGTGTGCCAGCAGGTACACAGAGAGCCTTGGCAAAGTTGGGTCCGGCGCAGGATACCGCTGTGGGTGCGAGCTTCGCTGCCATTCCCCCAACAGTACATGAAGGAATCAGGAAAATGACTAATACTAAAAAGGTCATGGGACCGTTCAGGTCCAATCCAAGTAAATAAAACACAGGACATGCAATTGGCTGCATGGGGCACTTCACAATAATGCAGAGACTGCTCGGGCCTAGTTCCAACGCCACTGAGGTCAGATTTCAGTAAACAAAGCACTTTAGCTGTGAGGAGGGTAGCGCGTTCTCCCTTTGGGCGCCCACAACTCCCAGTACCTTGAGGATTGAGTTGTCACTTTCCCTCCCGGACTCTGAGGGGTGGGACATTGGGTTAGCCCTCCCCTTTGGGTATGCAAAAAAGTCGGCTTGCGCAGCAAGTTAATTAAATAAATAAATACGCGCGGTCTTGCGCTTGTCTGTGCAAAGTTTTGTGCCAGTTCGTGTTTGTTCACCGTGGCCACCCGGCTGGAAGCGCCAGGATTTATGCTCAGTGCCAGCAGCACCGTTAAACCAGAACAAATAAGTGGGCAGAGCCAGCGAGCCCTGCCGCTCCTGCGAGAGAGTCGTAAAAAGTCAAATTTACCACCTGCTTCCGGGAGGACATCTGCCGCCGTCCGAAAAGGACACAGGACGGTAACAAACAAGTCTTAATTACAATCACAGGCCACTGTTTTTTTTTTTTAAAAGCCTCCTAAACATGATCACTGACTCCACGCCTCCTATAGATAAAAAATAAATTCATAACAGCCATCAAGTAAACCATTGAGTCCGGATGGGCCGTCCGAAAAGGAGACAGGGCGGTAACAAACAACCCTCATTTCCAATCAGAGGCCACCGTTTTGCATAAACAATGACGCCAGCTAATGTAAGTAATGGGTGGGGCTTCAAGCCCCCTTCTAAAATCTCCTCTACCATAATATGTCTCGCAGAGCGAGCAACGCATACGCGTTGCAACGCTAAACGAGACCTAAACAAGCTTTTGCAATGCAATAGGTCTCGCATTAGGAAAGTTTGAGCTATTGGTATTGTAAATGGCAAAGTTTTTATTTATGTTTCTTTTTTTTTAAATAGCTAAATTAATAGCTTCGTCATTTACAATGCCAATAGTTATAACTTTCGCAAATGTGATACCTATAGCATTTGTAATGCAATATGTTTTGTATTTACAAACCGCGAGAGGACAAAAAAAAGCTCCGGACCACCGCCTCCTCCCAGGCCTTCAAAAGGGACCTCAAAGTTCTCCTCCTCCAGAGACACCTCCAAAAGTAATTCACGTCCTCTTGCTATTGTGAGGAAGACTTCCCACTACTGATAATTTCTACTTTTCATGACCATGGAAGTGCCTTCCCAGTGTATGCCTGTGATTGGAGGGTCTGCCTTTTTGCAGTATTTTCCATGTACTGGTGTTCGCTGCCCTTTTGTAACATGCACACACCACTCTGCCCTTGCAACATACGGCTGCTACCTCTCACATGTCTTTACCTTTGATACTTGCACAAGTGCCACCTTGCCCATGTAACGCTTGTTCCTGAGCCTGAGTGTCTAGCACTTATTGCAGGACTATACCTCTAATCATACTCTGTTTTCTCTTATAACTGCACACTTGTCACTTTCATTTCCTCTTGTGCACTTTTGACTACCTCATGTATTTTGGTTGCTCACAATTTTTACTCAAGTATTTTGTTTGCTCACGATTGTCACTATTACCTTTACTACCTCATGTATTTTTGGTTGCTCACAGCTTTTACTACCTCATGTATTTTGTTTGCTCTCGATTGTCACTATTACCTTATGTAAGTAACGTATGTTTTTGCAACATGTTCTTTTGTAATGTTTCTCATTATGTTTCATTTCTGTTCCTGTTGTGAAGCCTCTGACGCCTTCGGGTAAAGTCCGCGCTATATAAAAATGCATAAATACATGAATAAATAAATACCGCCTTCGGGTAAAGTCCGCGCTATATAAAAATGCATAAATACATGAATAAATAAATACCGCCTTCGGGTAAAGTCCGCGCTATATAAAAATGCATAAATAACTAAATAAATAAATACCGCCTTCGGGTAAAGTCTGCGCTATATAAAAATGCATAAATAACTAAATAAATAAATACCGCAAATCAAACATCCTTGTCACTCTGCCAGCCTGCGACCAGGAAGTCAGGCAGGCTGGCGCGACAACCGGAAACAGGAAGTAGGAGGGCGGGAGCCTACCCCGCCTCCCACGGAAGAGCCGCGATTGGAGCCGTGTTTGGAGCACCGGAGCAGGCAGGAGCCTACCCTGCGCCCCGGTGCCGAAGGAGGGAAAAAGAGTCCTGCTGCCGAGCCCTGCAGCTGAGGAGAGCCGCCGCACGAAGGAAGCCGGTGAGTGGGTTGCTGAGCTGCGGGGGGGGGGGGCATGTGTGTGCGCGCGCGTGCGGGGCGGGCTGTGTATGTGTGTGTGCGTGCGTGTGTGTGTGTATGTGTCTTGGAGTGCGTGTGTGTGATTGTGGGGGAGGGGGTGTGTGTGTATGAGCGAGTGTCTGTCTGCGCGCGCATGTGTACGGCGCGGCACGCGACGTGCGCGTTCGCGCACACGAATCCAGGAAGAAAAGCTCGTGCACCCTCTTGTCCCTCCTTCCCCCCAGACTGATCACTATACGTCTCCAGCTGGACAAATGCATCCTTGCGGATGCATTGCCAGCGAGACCCAAAAAGGGATTAATAGGTAACTCATCTTGAGGGCTGGACTGGCCATACCGGGCATCGGGCGTTTCCCCGTGAGGCTGGAAGTGTGGGGGCCAGTTTTGAGACGGAGGGGACCAATTTTGTTACTGGGGCCAGTTGTGCAGCGATGCAATATCGGCCCCCCAGTAACAAAAGCAGCCGTGCTTCACACTGGCATTTCCCACCCCGAGGGTTGGTCTGACAAAATTGCCAGAGCTGCTTTCTGTTCCCAGTCCGGCCCTACTCATCTTCATTATTGGAGAAATCCTACAGTGCTCTGCCACAACTAACCTGACTTCACTGAGTCAAATGCCAAGTCAGGCTCTAGGTCATTGTTTCAGGGTCTGTAGTGTCTCACTTTGCTCACTTAGTTGCAACACCCTTCACCCCTCAACTCAACGGCTACTATGACAGAATGTCTATCGGAGTGGTGTTTGTTGTGCCTGAGGCTTGACTGGGAATCAGGTTGGTAAATATAGCAGTCCTGGCAACACAGTAGAAGTGTATCTTAATATTAAAAAAAAAAATGGATGCTTCTTGTGTCCAGAGGTTTCATTGGAACGTCATTAGCGTCTGACATAGTAGATCATTTTCTGCTTAATGTCCAGTTATCAGAAACTACTTATTTATTTTCCAGAATACAATTATCCCTACTGTAAAAGAGATACAGAATTATTTTAGAGGCTGGATCCAATTTCCCCAATTTGTGATTTTTATGTCTAGTATCTGGAGGTCGGACGCAATCAATCAATGTTAGCCATTTAGGTAAGCTTCGGAATCTTGTGTGCCTGTTTGGCAACATCCAACTCAGAGTTTTTGTAGCTATAAAAAAAATTCCTTTTCCCCATCACTTGGTACTTACTCCAAATTGATTGATTCTGCGCACAATATGGGCACTCATTTGTGTGAATGATACGTGGGAATGATATTGTAAACAAACAGTTTAGTACACACTCACATCCATTTTAAGCAGTAATACTCTCTTCTTTTACTTAACCCTTTCGCTGCTAGGCCTTCCTCACGCCTCCTGTGCTAAGTCTTTTTTGGCTTTTGGGGGAAGTTTGCGCTTAGACCCCTGTAACTTTTTGACCACATAAGGTATACATGCCAAATTTGGGCCTTTTCTTCCAACATCATAGGGATTTTAAAGGTACCCAGGGTTTGTGGATTCCCCTGTAGAGGACCCAGAAATTAGCAAAAATAGAGCAGATTTATTTTCGGGGGGGAAATGGGGGAAAAGGACTGCAGAAGAAAGCGTCTGGTTTTTCCCCTGCAAATGGTATCAAAAAAGGGTTTGGGGTGCTGAAATCATCATATTCCCATCTTTCAAGTAGAAGCAGACTTGTGTCTGAAAACCAATTTATTTTAAATAGTTTTGGCATTTTACTGGGACATAGCCTATCTTTGCTACTTTTTGTGCTTTCAACCTCCTTCCAGTTAGTGGTAGAAATGGGTGTGAAAGCAATAATGGGTCCCGGAAAGCTATACATTTCTGAAAAGTACATACAATTCTGAATTCAGCAATGGGGTCATTTGTGTAGATCCTTCAAGGTGTTGTATAGAAACTAATAGTTGAAAATAAGAAACACTGAAAATGAGTTGAAAAAAACAGCCATTAGTGCTGACGTTTTCACCTGTAACTTCTTCTAAGTATGACAGATGTTTGAAAGCAATATACCGTTACATCTGCTGAACCCTTCTGGTTGTGGGGATATATAGGACTTGTCAGTTCACCAAGAACCTGAGGAGCCCAGAGCCAATAACTGAGCAGCGTCTTGCAGTGGTTTATCATTGTGTACCGTGTATATATAGCAATTCATTTGGTAAAATATAGAGTGAAAAATAGGTATCAAAGACACCTATGTATTTCCGAAATGGGAACAAAATATAGAGTTTAGAAACAGTAGATATTTGCACATTTCCGACCAGTGGTTACCCGTACTAGCCTGTGAATTGTAGGACATTTTTCAAAGTGACTTCTTTTTAGGGCTCAGGCCTACGTCACACTGTGTAGCAGTGTGGGTGGAGCCCAAGAGTCCTTGCGTGAGGGTTTCCGAAATGCTACCTAACAAATTCCTTGCTGCTCGTGATTTTTCGTCCTTTTTTTGCCAGCTGCATGGCAATTGGGCTTCACATGCGAGCACGCAATAGGCCATAGGCGATAGAGTTGCTCCGCCTAGTGCATATTCCGTGCGGACACGCGCACCAGAAGGCCATATTTCTTCAATTACCAGCTGTTAGGGGCCGTGGTAATTGAAGACAGATGCTGGGCGCGCGTGCACCAGTCTCGAATTTCGTTTTTTTCTCTGCTGTGTATGTGCGCATGCCGCCTCCCGGCCAAAGCTTGACTTCCTTGAACGTGCAGTTTAAAGTTTCCAAGGAACAGTGTTTGTTTGCGGCTGGTTTTTTTATTCGGCTGTTTAATACACATTAGCCTCCGTCGCATCGTTTTTTTGTGAAAATACGAAGAGTGGCAGCCAGTTCATGGTTTAAAAGGGGAGAGACAGGCCTTTTGTTGTGCGCATCAGAAAAGGGTCTCACGTGGGAGCCGCGCCTGCTGGGCTGCGTGTGTTGTCTTTGGGCTGTGGGTAAGAGCCAGCAGGGGTGGGTGTGTGTGTTGCTACCCCGGCCAGCCGTGCCCACCTCAAAGTTCAGCAGCTCCCCTTAGTGGGGGGTCGCGGCTGAAGCCTCCTGACACTTTGACCCCGGAGCTGACGCTCTAGGCGGTAACCCAGGGACAGCGCCTGCCCTTCGCCTTGGCAGCATTCCCTGCGCTTCCAGGCACCTGCACCCCACTTGCTGCTGATCCGTGTGCTGCGGGCATACGGGATCTCCGAAGTTGTTGGAGTGAATAAGTCAGCGAGGGCAGCTGACTCCGCCCTCGCCAATGGGAGAAGCCGTGATGTAACTGTTCGGCGGCTGCTGGATGTGAATCGCCCTGCTGTGGGGTCTGGCTCTTGTACAGCATGGAGGGTCTGCCGCAGGAGTACTGAGGGGAGCCGCGGGACCCGCTGCCATGGACGAGTCCAGCATCCTGCGGAGACTGGGGCTGCAGATAATGGCGACCGTTCACTGCATGTTACCGGCTTAGCGTGCAGCCACTAGGCGCTTGAGAAAGCGCTTATTCAAAGTGCTGTAGTGCTGTGTTCTTTCCAGTGTCACACTGCTCATTCGAAGTTATTAAAATGGTTTAAGGGGTTGTTCATGGGACCGTGCGTTTAAACACAGACTGCACGGAGTTTCAATGCATGCTCCTTGGATAGAAACAGAGCTGGTCTCCTGCGTCTGTTGCCTCCAGAGCGCTGCAGCTCTTCGGGTCAGTTTGGAGTTTGTCCTCCCAGGCATCGGTGCCTACTATGTTTCTACAATGTGCACTGGTGATGCCCTTCACTGCACCCCACTCACCACTCACCCGACAGGCACTACATGTTGCCTGCCTGAGAGATTGTTGAACAAGCATCTAAAAATCTGTCAGCGAGGAATCCAAACAACACATCAGCAGGTTTCCCGCCCCAGCCCGTGGTATTTTTCCATAGCACTATATTACACGCTGTATATTGCTGCTTTCTCCAAAGTTTCAGTATGCTATTGGACAACAGGACAGCAACCCTTTAATCCACTTCATTTTAATTCGCTATCTTTTACCGAATCCTTCATTTACGCTTCTAAGTGGTGTTTAATATATTCATAGCTCGCGGTCGGCTCGTTCACTAACCCTGGTTTACACATGATTCACTGCTTCAAGATCAGTTTGTGAAGCTAAAAACGGATTTCCTCCTCCTAAACCCAGCCTAATCCTCGGAGTAATGTAAACAGGATTTCTATTGCCGCCATAAATTTCACCCAAGTCTCGTGCGCTACTGTAGGGATTTGTTAAAGCATAATGTGGAATTTTATTCATAAATGTTGTTCTTCGGGTGCCATCTGTGTAAGCCGCCACGTTGTATACAACTTGTTGGCTGTCATATAACACTTCCATCTGTTTCACGGCGCAGTGAGTGCAGAGTGAGTGCGAGAGTGACTGAGTGCTGAGTGAGTGCAGAGTGAGTGCAGAGTGAGTGCGAGAGTGACTGTGAGTGCAGAGTGAGTGCAGAGTGAGTGTAAGAGTGACTGAGTGCAGAGTGAGTGCCAGAGGGACAGTGAGTGCAGAGTGAGTGCCAGAGTGACAGTGAGTGCAGAGTGACAGTGAGTGCAGAGTGACAGTGAGTGCAGAGTGAGTGCAGTGTGACAGTGAGTGCAGAGTGACAGTGAGTGCGAGAGTGACTGTGAGTGCAGAGTGAGAGCAGAGTGAGTGCCAGAGTGACTGTGAGTGCAGAGTGAGTGCAGAGTGACTGTGACTAGGAGTGCAGAGTGAGTGCAGAGTGACTGTGAGTGCAGAGTGAGAGCAGAGTGAGTGGCAGAGTGACTGTGAGTGCAGAGTGAGTGAAGAGTGACTGTGAGTGCAGAGTGACTGTGAGTACAGAGTGAGTGCAGAGTGACTGTGAGTGCAGAGTTAGAGCGAGAGTGACTGTGAGTGCAGAGGGAGAGCAGAGTGAGTGCCAGAGTAACTGTGAGTGCAGAGTGAGTGCAGAGTGACTGTGACTGTGGGTGCAGAGTGAGTGCGAGAGTGACAGTGAGTGCAGAGTGAGTGCGAGAGTGACAGTGAGTGCAGAGTGAGTGCGAGAGTGACAATGAGTGCAGAGTGAGTGCGAGAGTGACAGTGAGTGCAGAGTGAGTGTGAGAGTGACAGTGAGTGCAGAGTGAGTGCGAGAGTGAGTGTGAGAGTGTGAGTGACTGAGTGCAGAGTGAGTGCCAGAGTGACAGTGAGTGCAGAGTGAGTGCTAGAGTGACAGTGAGTGCAGAGTGACAGTGAGTGCAGAGTGACAGTGAGTGCAGAGTGACAGTGAGTGCAGAGTGAGTGCAGAGTGACAGTGAGTGCAGAGTGAGTGCAGAGTGAGTGCAAGAGTGACAGTGAGTGCAGAGTGAGTGCAGAGTGAGTGCAGAGTGTGAGTGAGTGTAGAATGAGTGCAGAATAAGTGCAGAGTGAGAGTGAGTGCAGAATAACTGCAGAGTGAGTGCAGACTGAGTGCAGAATGACTGCAGAGTAAGAGTGAGTGCGCAGGATAAGACCACACACATAAGACCACACACATAAAACCACATACATAAGACCACACACATAAGACCACACACATAAGACCACACACACACCACTCTCACCACCACACACACCACCACACACTCACCACCACACACAATAACACACACACACCACCAGCCGTCACTGCACACTTTCACCGGGCACAAACACAACCAGCCGTCGGTGCACGCTTCCACCGGGCACAAACACCATCAGCTGTCAGTGCAGGCTTCCACCAGGCACACAACACCACCAGACATCAGTGCACGCTTTCACCAGGCACACACACCTCTAGCCGTCTGTGCGCGCTTTTACCAGGCACACACACCACCAGCCATCAGTGCACGCTTCCACCAAGCACACACACCTCCAGCCGTCAGTGCACGCTTCCACCAAGCACACACACCACCAGCCGTCAGTGCACAATGTCTACAGGCACACACACCACCAGCCATCAGTGCACACATCAATTGTTAACGCATCCACAATTAACTATTGTAGCAATCTCAGTATGGTGCACTTTACTTTTAAATATATTAATCTAAAGCGCAGCATGCCACCATTGCTACAATTCCAATCCAACCCACAAAATGTACCACTGTACACCACATGCATACACTCCACAACACATGGCTAAAAGACATTGCCATTTACAATGCCATTATCTCTAACTCAAGTAAATCCGAGACCTATTGCATTTCTAATGCTTGTTTACACATTGTCTTACATTAGGAAGGCAGAAATGCAAAGAAAGTCAATAGGTAATAACAGTTGCTCTACAATTCTGAGTTCCCCTAAGTCTCCAGATAAAAATGGTACCTCACATGTGTGGGTAGGCCTAGTGCCCGCGACAGGAAACGGCCCAAAACGCAACGTGGACACACCACATTTTTACAGTGAAAACTGACCCTTTTTTGGCAAAGTGCCTAATTGTAGATTTTGAACCCAAGCTCTGCTGGGACCAAAGGAGACCTAGCAAACCTATACATTTTTTAAAACTAGACACCATGGGGAAACCAGGAGGGGTGACTGGTATGGCTCTCACCAAGTTCTGTTACCCAGAATCCCCTGCAAACCTCAAACTTTGTAAACAAAAAACAAATTTTCCTCACATTTCTATGATGGAAAGTTCTGGAATCTGCTTGGATCCACAAAATTCCACCCTCCCCGCATTTCCCCAGATCTTCTGATAAAAATGGTACCTCACTCGCGTGGGTGGGTCTAGTACCCGCGACAGGCAAGGGCCCAAAACGTATTGAGGAGACATCAAACTTACCTATCACAAAACAACCTAATTTTGCAAAGGGGTTTTTGGCCCTGGGCTCCGCGGCCATCTAAGAAAACCTACCACACCCACACATTTCTGAAAACTAGACAACTGGGGGAGTCCAGGGAGGTATGGCTTGCATGGACCCCCCAACGTTTGCCTACCTAGAATCCCCTGCAATCCTCAAATTTAGCTGAAAAAAATCACTTTTTCTCAAATTTCTGTGTGGGAAAGTTGTGGGATCACTGGGCTGACACAAATTTCCTACCAGCCACTGTTCCCCCAGGACTCCCGATAAAAATGATACCTCACTCGTGTGGGTGGCCCAAGTACCTGTGACAGGCAAGGGCCCGAAATATATTGAGGAGACATAAAAATTACCTATCCCAAAACGACCGGGTTTTGCAAGGGGGGGTCAACTGGATGTTTGGCCCCGGGCTAGGCGGTCATCTAAGAAAACCTACCATACCCACACATTTTTGAAAACTAGACACCTGGGGGAGTCCAGGGAGGTATGGCTTCCTTGGATTCCCCAACGTTTTCCTACCCAGAATCCCCTGCAAACCTCAAATTTAGCAGAAAAAATCACAAATTTCTCAAATTTCTGTGTGGGAAAGTTGTGGGATACCCGGGCTGACACAAATTTCCTACCACCCAACGTTCCCCCAGATCTCCCAATAAAAGTGATACCTCACTTGTGTGGGTGGCCCAAGTACCCGCGACAGGCAAAGGCCCAAAAAGTATTGAGGCGACATCAAAATTACCTATCACAAAATGACTTGGTTTGGCAAGAGTGGTCAGCTGGGTTTTTGTCCCGGGCTTGGTGGCCATCTAGGGAAACCTACCAAACCCACACATTTTTTAAAACTAGACACCTGGGGGTTTCCAGGGAGGTATGCCTTGCATGGACCCTCCAACGTTATCCTACCCAGAATCCCCTGCAAACCTCAAATTTAGCTGAAAAAATCTCTTTTTTCTCAAATTTCTGTGTGGGAAAGTTGTGGGATCACTTGGCTGAAACAAATTTCCTACCATCCAGCGTCCCCCAGTCTTCCGATATAAATGATACCTCACTTGTGTGGGTGGCCAAAGTACCCACGACAAGCAAGGGCCCAAAACATATTGAGGAGACATCAAAATTACCTATCACAAAACAACTTGGTTTTGCAAGGGGGGGTGATCTGGATTTTTGGTCCCAGGATCGACGGCTATCTAGGTAAACCTACCAAACCCACACATTTCTGAAAAATATACACCCGGGGGAATCCAGGGAGGTATGGCTTGCATGGATCCCCCAACCTTTTCCTACCCAGAATCCCCGGCAAACCTCAAATTCTGCATATAAAATGACTTTTTTTCTCTAATTTCTCTGTGTGAAAGTTGTGGGATGACCGGGCAGACACAAATTTCCTCCCACCCAGCATTCCCCCAGGTCTCCCGATAAAAATTATACCTTACTCGTGTGGGTGGCTACAGTACCTGCGACAGACAAGGGTCCAAAACGTATTGAGAAGACATCAAAATTACCTATCACAAAACAACTTGGTTTTGCAAGGGGGGTCACCTAGGTTTTTGGCCCGGGGTTCGGCGTACATCTTGGGAAAGTACCAAACCAACTGGTTTCTGAAAACTAGACACCTGAGGGAGTCCAGTGAGGTATGGCTTGCATGGAGCCCTCAACATTTTCCTACCCAGAATCCCCTGCAAACCTCAAATGTAGCTGAAAAAAACAAATTTTCCACATATTTTTTGGGAATCACTGTGCCGGCACAAATGTCCTACCCCACAGTGTTCCCCTCAGTCTCCTGAGTAAAATGATACACCACTGCATGCTACTCCACTGTACACCGCTGTACTCTGCTTCACTGGTACTCTACCCTGCACCACTCAACTCTACCTTGTTCAACTCCACTCTGAAACAACCTACTCTACGCCACTGTGCTCTACACCAGTCTGCACCACTCCACTCTACACCATTGAACTCTGCATGACTACAGTCTACTCTGCACCACTCTACTCTATGCCATGGCAGTCTACACCACTCTAGTCTATGTAACTGCAATCTACACTAATGCGTTCTACACTATTTAACTCAAAACCACAGCCAATCTACTCTGCTCCACTGTACTTTAAGCCACTGCATTCTAGGCCACTCTAAAACACTCCACTCTATGACAATTCACTCTATGACGCTCTACTCTATTAAACTCTACTCCATTCTACAACACTTTGCTCCTCTCTATGCCACTATTCCACTCTACAGCGCTCTACACAGCTCCCTCTTTGCCACTCCATGCCATTTTATTTCGCTCTATTCTATGACACACTACTACACTCTGCTCCACTCCACTACTCCACTCTATGCCACTCTATACAACTGCACTTTATGCCATTCGATTCTACAACACTGTACTCTCCCCTATGTATTTCACTCTCCTACACTGCTTCACTTGTCGACAATGCACTTATCATTTCCAGGACCTGAAATGATGGAGCAAGCTGGTACTGCCCTCCTTGTTATCTACAAGATAACGAGTCTCTGTCCTAGTCTGTGACACATCATGATTAAAACCTTTAAATAGGTGATCAATCCACTTTTGACCTGGAATCAATGTATCTGTGCCAGATGATATGTTTTCATTGAAATAGGGGTGTTGACCCCCCTTCAAAAATTCCTCAGATTCATACAGATTCACTCTCTATGCCACTATTCCACTCTACAGCGCTCTACACAGCTCCCTCTTTGCCACTCCATGCCATTTTATTTCGCTCTATTCTATGACACACTACTACACTCTGCTCCACTCCACTACTCCACTCTATGCCACTCTATACAACTGCACTTTATGCCATTCGACTCTACAACACTGTACTCTCCTCTATGTATTTCACTCTCCTACACTGCTTCACTATATGCCACTCCACTCTATGACAATCTATTCCGCTCTACGCCACTCTACTCTACAGCACTCTACTCCAATCAACGCCACTCCCTCTATGCCACTCCACTCTGTTCTACACCACTCCATGAAATTATATGCCACTCTACTCTAGGACACTGTACTCCATTCTGACACTCTCTACTCCACTCTACCCAACTCAACTCTATTCTATGCCACTCTAAGCCACTACACTACGCCACTCCATAACACTCCACTATACTCCACTTTATGACACTCCACACAATTCTCCTTTACTCCACTAACTTTTAGCCATGCTGAACAGCAGCCACGCAGGTGTACAACATGGCTAAAAAATATTGGCAAAGCCAAAAGCTCTTTCAGAGGAGAGACCCCTCGGCTTTGCCAATGCTTATTAGAAACAGGAACATTAATTGCCTCAGCTCGGGTCTGTGGTTGAATGGGGTCTTTGATAACAGCACAATATACATTTGTCAGCAATGGAGCCCACATAGATATGCTAGACTTAAAATTATCAACCAGGACACCATACGGTCCCAGAGCCTCGCTGGGATGACTTGTCGACAATGCACTTATTATTTCCAGGACCTGAAATGATGGAGCAAGCTGGTACTGCCCTCCTTGTTATCTACAAGATAATGAGTCTCTGTCCTAGTCTGTGACACATCATGATTAAAACCTTTAAATAAGTGATCAATCCACTTTTGACCTGGAATCAATGTATCTGTGCCAGATGATATGTTTTCATTGAAATAGGGGTGTTGACCCCCCTTCAAAAATTTCTCAGATTCATACAATCTCTTGCTGCGACCAGCTCTTCACAAGCATTCTCCCTAATTTAATTTTATTTTTTTGATTGTTTTTGGTATAGATGACTACAAAGCCTAATTTTTTCTGTAGAGCAAGGTACTTTTTTAAGCGCTAATTTCATCTTTGTTTAAGCACTAGAACATGGATGATCAAATAATTTTATCCTATGGTATTTAGGGCAAAAGTCCTTAGCAGTCAGCATAGAGACATTTGTTTTACATATCAATTGGAAATCATATCACAAGGGTCACCCTTCCCATCAAGACATGTCTCAGATGCACCACATTCAGCATTTAATAAGTTGGACAAGAAATTAGTGAGATCAATGTTATCCTACTTCATCTTTAGGCTTTGATTTTGAAGGAATACTGTTGCTGGCCCCTTCGTGTACTTGTATTTCACAGAAATATGTAAATCGATTGAGACTGGATTGTGGTCACGAACACCTAACATTTGATATAAGAGGATTCAAGTTCAGTGAAAATACAATAAAGTCAATTGTGCTTCCTGGGCCTTTACCGACAAAAGTCAGAGGCATTATTTTACCAAATGCTATCTCCTCTTGTATGCCAAAGCTTAAATCACGCTTCATCACCAATTCATTTAAAGATTCCCATTAGGTGTATGAACAAAGGGTGACAATCCCTCCCCAACCATGTTGGTAAAATCCCACTCTGTTACTGGCAAGCCCACAGGTGTTTATATTAAAATCGCTCACCCAAAACACTGACATCCAAGTTTGGGATTTTCTCAGCTGTCTTTCTTGCTCCCATTCATCCACCACAGCAGTACATTTAGGATCAAACATGTTACGATAGAAATTGAGGAGTATGATTTTTTTTCCTGGCCCCCAATAGTTAAAAGCGTTGAAGTGGATAGCGTGATTGCAAATACTATAATAGCCATTCAAATTAAAGTCATTTTCACACCAGGTTAAAATATGCATTCTTTCCACTCTCTTTCCCTTTAAATTGGTTTAAAATATTACTCCTGCTACTTGCATTAAAAAAATGTGTCAATAGTTCTGTACTAAATTTAAAAGGTGGTCAAAATCATTGCTGGTAGAGATGCATATGCATCTGGTTTTCTGAGTGGGGCTATACATTGGTCTATAAAAATAACCCAATGGCAGGGCTCTTATACCCGAATCTGAAATGGCCACATAGTTCATTCTGTCAAGTAGGCTTAAGCCATATTGGCTCTTTTAAAATTCACCACAACACAGTCCCCTTGAAAGGACTTCTTCCTGTTCCAAATTCATGAGACTCGCCTAACAATGTTTATCTCATTGCAGAGATCTCTTCGACAGCCTGAACGCTTTTTGAGCCAATGAGCTGACTTATTCCTTAGTTCTTGGCAATTTTTCGTCTGATCTTACATTAAGAGTGGGACGTTTCCCAGAATAATTACAAAGGGGGTGCAATCCGGAGATAATTGTAAACAATAATTTCTCACTCTCTTGAGATTCTAACTTTTTGGCTTCAGGGTTTCTTTGATTACCAATAGAAGCTATCCTGTTGAATCTCCCATCTTAGTTTAATAGAGACATATGGCGTCCCTTTACTGCCATAGCAGTAATTGGTGGATTGTTCATACTGTTATCCATTAGAGGGCAATTAATCAATACTCGTCTTTTCCCACCACTATCAGAATTTATAAATACATCTTTTATTCTTTTTGCCCTTTGGTTTTGCTTGCGTTATCCTTAAAAACAGTGTTTTCTGAAAATTGGACTCAAAGCCTTTCCATTTTTTTTATCAACTGGGAGATTAGGGCTGATCCCAGTAATATCAGATTTGATCATGGAGTCTGAAAAATGGGATATTAGGTTTTGCTCCAGCAGTTTTAAATCTATAAGCCCAACCACTCATGGACATGCATTCATAATCAATGAAGCTTGTAGGAAAGTGGAGGATTATGTGATGATTCTGTTTCGGATTCACCATGCAATACTCTCACTATAGACCAATGATGATCCATATGTTCAAATAATAAATCCTTAGCTCAGTCCTGGTAGTGTGGCAAAGAGCAGTCAGGCTTTACAAGAGTAACATGTGTTTAGCATTTCAGAGTACCAACATTGGCAATAAGTAAGTGGCACGACCTGATAGAAATCCAACACTAACTTATCAAAATAAAGTTTGTTTTTATATTAATTTTAGACACCAAAACAAACGAATTAGCATACATATAACCTGAGTTATGGATTTTAGAAGAAAATATAATTCACAGCAATTCGCTACTGCTTAATTTTTGCAATGCGTTCAATGGGAAAAAGTAATAGTGACAATCGGTCACTTGCAGGTCTTGTTGCATGGAACCCACGGATGGTAAAGATGATGCAGGTCCCTGGACCAGGCCACGACAGTGAGTTAAATTTTACCTGGACCCTGCAGCCCGGGTGCAGAGTTGTCCTGGCTGTCCCTGGTGCTGAAAGGGAGACAGGGGGAGCTGCTTTTAGCGCTTATAGAGAGCTGTGGGGAAACACGGTGCAAAATATCACCAACAGGGCTGATGCTGACATCAGACAAAAGTTGGCTGTATGTCCCTCTAGATGCAGTGTCGAGTGCAAGGGTCAGTTGCCAAACTAGCGACCAACAAGCCTTGGACGCGATCAGCACAGCAAATGGTTACTTTAACATCCGGTGGTCCCAGGGAACAAGATAGCTGCCTGAAACTTCGTGAAAGGCAGGACTACAGTTCCCACAATGCCCTAGATCATCTTGATTTGGGCAGTCCCTCGGGGGACCCGATGGCCTGTGATGCTTTGGATCCAGAGCATTGTTTGACCTGCAGTTCACAGTGGACTAGTGCCACTAGTCCAGGGGAGTCTAAGGGGGCTTCAGGCTCTCACAGGAGTCCCTCTGTTTGGGGGAACCGAGCCTTAGCCTAAGACGAGTCTCGATAAGGCAGTTCCCGGAGAGTTGCACAGGTGCAGAGTATCTCTCTTTTGGTTTGTGCAAGTCCTGTTGTTGCAGCCATGGGCCTCTTCTTTTTCTTCTTCGGTGCAAGCTGATTCAGAACTGAGGTATTGATGTCAGGCGTAGCCCTTACATCCTAGATAAGGGTGTGGCTGCAGGTTATCAATGGGCTACTTAGCCCAACAGCTTATCCGCCCCTGAGGTGACCACATCTGGGGGAGTAGGTTACCTTTTCTACCCAGAACTATTTCTACCATATTTATTTATTTATTTATTTATTTATTTATTTCTGAAACTTGTAAAGCGCGCAAATGCGCGGAGGCGTCTCGGTGCTACGGACGTGACAGAAAAGGAGGAAATTATTGGTTAAACAGCCAGGTCTTTTTTTTCTTCTGAAAGCCAGCAAAGTTTGGCAAGATCTAATCTCCAAAGGGAGGGAATTCCACAGTTTTGCTGTCGAGATAACAAAGCGTTGATCGCCCCAGGAGGCGGTTTTGGTCCTTGGCACTGACAGCAGGTAGGCATTGGAAGAGTGAAGTGGCCTGTTGGGGGTGTGAATGACTAATGAGGTTAAGAGAAAACGTGGACCTAAGTTTCGAGAAGCTTTATAGGCAATGCACAGTGCCTTAAATTTTATTCGGTTCCTCACCGGGAGCCAGTGGTAACTTTTAATTACATGTGCAATGGGTTTGAATTTCGGGGTGCAGAGAGCATTCTGGCTGCGGCATTCTGCACCGATTGCAGTTTTTTAATTACTTTTTGTTGGCCGTTGACAAAGAGTCCACTACAGTAGTCCAAGGTGGACATCACAAAGGCAGTAACCAACGTCCTTCCTGAATTGGGAGGGAGGTATGGAAGGATCTTTTTAATGGTTTTAAGTTTGTAGAAGGAGGCGGAGACGATTGCGTTCGCATGGGATGCGAAGGTCAATTTATCGTCATAATAACTCCCAAGTTTTTTACCTTGGAGACAGGATTAGGTGGAGGACCGAGATTTGAGGGCCACTAGGAGCTTGACCAGATAGGAGAGAGATTATCAAAGATCATAACCTCCGTCTTATCGGAGTTAAGTTTAAGGCAGTTGCTGGCCATCCAGTTACTGATGGCCAGCATGCCTTTTTGGAAGCTGTCTGCTATCCTTTCTCCGTTATTTTTATAGTGAGTACCAGCTGTGTATCATATGCGTACGATGTTAGGCCCATCCCATGTGCCTTGATGACTCTGGCTAAGTCCGATACGTAGATATTAAAAAGCGTCGGACTTAGGGATGAGCCCTGTGGCACACCGCAGGGTAATGTCATTTGGGCAGAGTGGAAATTGCCCAGTGTGACCATCTGGGTACGATAGGAGAGAAAGGAAGACAGCAAGTCTCTGGCTTTGTACTGGATGCCCATTGCAGTGACACGGTCGATCAGGATGTTATGATCGACCGTGATCGACTGTGTCAAATGCAGCCGAGAGGTCCAGCAGGATAAGAATTGCCGTCCCTCCTTGGTCAAGGATTGATCTTATTTCCTCTGATGCCTTGATCAATGCAGTCTCAGTGCTGTGGCTTTTACGAAAACCAAATTGAGTGTCGTCTAGTCGATGGTGGTCTTCTATAAACTTAGAGATTTGGGTGTTCGTTAGTTTTTCGGCCACTTTGGCCGGAAAAGGCAGACTGGCAATAGGCCTATAATTTTTTGTATCCTCGGGATCCAAATGGGATTTTTTCAAGAGGGGCTTAAGAATGGTGTTTTTCCAAGTAGTCGGGTATGTACCAGAGAGAAACATTGAATTGTATATTTCTGTCAGTACGGGGGCTATGATTTCAGCAATTGGGGCAAGAACCGCTGTGGGGCACGGATCATTGGCTGAGCCGGATTTAATAGTGGCCATGATGTTGTTTTTTTAAAAATGGCAGACGTCTTCGTTAGCTGTACAGACCAGGCAGCCCATACTAAAGGGTTGGCAAGCCTTTTGGGCATGTACACCTCCTGCATACCTAATTTCCTGCCTGTCTGGGTGCAAATGTGCCTGGGGCTGGGGGAAGGCTGTTTTCTTCTTTGGGAGGCAGACCTGATTCATATTAGAGGCAGTGTAGCCTTTGAAGCTCAGCACCTAGATGTGCCACTTCACTATCCATCCTGAGAGGGAGGAGGTATGACCTCCTTCCTGCTCAATCCTTTGTTCCTGACTACTGGGAGTGTTCACGCTGCCTGGCAAGAGGTAAGAATCCTGTCTTGGCAGCAGCAGCTGCCAGCTGGCAGCCAGAGCACAGAGAAGCTGGTGCAACAAGGAGGAAAACCTCTATGGTAGCCATCTGGGGGCATGCCACATCGCCCTCGACACAAGATTTTGGGTCAGGGTTGAGAAGGTACGTTGTTTTATACCAAATTCGACATATTTCAGTGGTACCATAATGAAGCTGGGTTTACCAGGGTGCCAGATCATGTTATCCTATGCTCCGCCTATCACTTATAGTGTACTTCAATGGTAAAGGCCACTGTTGGGACATATAGCCTTGTCCTTACATGCCCACACCTTTAATATAAGGAACCCTGCCTCCTGGGCTCAGGAAGCCTTCCTTAGGGATGACTGACATATAATAAAAGCAGTGCATTGACTTTGCCACACATGGTAAGGGCAAAGTCGAAATGTAGCAGTTTACAACGTTCCTGCAGTCTGCAAGGGCAGGACCGCTGTCATTAGTTTACTTGACTCACTCAGGGTTGCATAAACAGTGCTGAAGGCACTGGGGACCCCTATACCACCCATGCCCTGGGTACCACTGGCACCATATTCTAGGGAGGTCGACTGAGACCTGCAGCACAGTGCCTGGATAGCCCCCGGGTGATGAGCCGAGCTATACAAATACTATTTGATTGATTGATTGATGGTTATTTCCTTGTCAATTGGGGTTGCCAATTTACACAACAGTTTTAGGGAGAGAGCACTGGGGCCTGGGCAGCAGGCTCTAGAGTCCTAACCATAAGCATAGGATCGAAAGGTGGGATTGGGGTGGGGGGTAGGGGGGGGGGGGGGCGGGGGAGGTGACCATACAAAAGGGCACTTTCTTGCAAAGCTTATCTTGGGTTTTGTGTTTGGAGGCCAAATCAGAATTCCTCGCCCACATGTTCCTGGAAACGTCTTTCTTTTTTTCTTCATTGGAGAAGAGTGCAGTTCTGCTAGAGATAATTCTAGTTCAGTAATGACCGGTAACGGTCAGTATATACACATGGATTGCAAGTCAAAGTAACAACTGCACTCCTATTACTGACATTGACTTTCAATGGGGCAATGGTCACTAAAGAGGCTTCGGATGGGAGACTAACACCAGCTGGGCTTTTATGCAAAGAATTTAAATTGTTACTTATCTAGAGGTGGGCAGTTGAAAATCTCTCCTCAAGGTACCAAATTTGAGATGTAATCACGCCCATCACATGTGTAAGATATTGGGAGATTAAAGATACTGGGAACATTGCCTTATCCCTTCCTCCTTTGGGTGCTGGAGCTTTTCTCTTAGCCATGTATTCCAAGCTTTTGTTTGTGCTTCCTTCTGGCACCCAAAGCTGAGAACTGCCAGAGCCGACAGGATGGAGGAATGGCCCAGCCCAGACCCTTTTAGGGTTCTGATGGGTTCTGACATGCCCCGTCCGGCACTGAGGGAGAGATGCTCGTGCACTAAGCCACTTTTCTGGCCCTGCTTCTTCCTGCACAGCTTGAGGGATTCTAGTCCTGTGAGTCCAGGATCTCTTGTTCTCACCAGCAGCAATAATTGTCCATTGAAGGGAGTCAAGTTGTTACCGTATATCGTGTTTCCAGCCCACCAGCCCCAAGGTACCCTTTTCGACTCTTGCTACGTACCTGGTGGGCAGAGAGGGGGGGTCACGAGCAGTCACCCAAAAGCTGTGGATATCAAAAGAATACAAAGCGGACTGGTGGGAGCAAGGTGGTCAGTGTTGCCCCCAGAACCAGCTCCAATATCTGATCGTTCGTCCATCTCAGACCACTCTAGATGTGAGACCCAGACACAGAGGCATAGGTTTCGGGGTTAGTCAACTGTAACTCTTGAAGAAAAAGCCCATGCCCACATCTTGGAGACATTGCTCCTTACTTCTCCGTCTCATGCAAGGAAAGGGGGTGGAGGGGGAAGGGGACTCCTCACAGCCGACCCAGCCCCAGCAGACTCGGGTCGCACCCTTCTAGGTGTCAGGGAATTTGTCTCGTAATATATAACAAGAACAATGGTCCAACTAGATTTTATTTAAATATGTTACCATTGGGCCAAAACAAATTTTTGGGCAACCAATAAATGTTAAAAATACAGGACACACTAAAGTCCGAGTGATGATTTAATGCTGATCATAATAATAAAACAACAAAATCAATATCACAACATAAATCATATAACAGTATACATACCTAAAAAATACATACAAGATGGACAAACAGACAGAAACCATGCACATGTCCCAATGTGAAAAACCACATAAAAGTAGAGAAACCCCGTTGTCTAAAATCACTTTCAATTTATGCATTCTAAAGCACATATAAACAATTGGAATAGGTCAGAATAAAACCACTCCTTGTATTAGACCAACATCGAATTGTGCACTAAAAGTGTCAACGACGTTTCGAACCCAGTTAAAGTGTGGAGTTCTCTTCAGGACACTTACATTAATGGAGGGGAAACCTAATGGAAAAAATAAATTGGCACAGGTAATAAGCGTCTCTGGGCCAGGGGGTACGACGATTTTTTGAGGTCGCAAACGGGAGATCTGCCCGTTTGCTACCGCAAAAAAGGGTCTAGGCATGTACAAACACAATTTTGCGAGTCACTAACTCGCAAAATAGCGCTTGCTACTCTCGCTATTAGGAAGGGGCGTCCCTTCCTAATAGCAAGTCACAGTGCCATGTACTATTGTTTTGCGACCGCATTTGCGGTCGCACAACACTTGCAGTTTACCACCTACTTTAAGTAGGTGGTAAACCACTCGCAAATGGGAAGGGGTAACCAGGGGACCCCTTCCTCTTTGTGAGTGGGTGTGAAAATATTTTTAAGTGCTGGCAGTGATCCCAGGGACCACTGCCTACCCTTAAAAAATGAAACTGAAAAGTTTCATTTTTCTTTTTTAAATGCATCACGTTTTTCCTTTAAGGAAAACGGGATGCATATAAAAAAACTGCTTTATTTAAAAAGCGGCCACTGACATGGCAGTCTGCTGACCCCAGCAGGCTACCATCCCTGTGAGTGCTAGCCATTCTCAATGGGCTCGCAAATTGCGCTTGCCTCATGAATATTGATGAGGCATGCAATTTGCAACCCCATTGAAAATCTCAAACAGTGTCTGAGACACTGTTGTACGTTCACTTTAGGGAGTCGCAAATTGTGAGTCGCAATTCAGCACTATTTGCGACTCACTAAAGTGAATGTTCCTCCAAACACTGCACTATCCTGTCTCCAGGTGGACTCCTCCCCACCAGACAAGGGCTGCCCTTTGCTCTTCAGTTTAGGGTGTGCTTTAGGGTCGATCTGTTGCCAGGACCGATGGCCCTCACCAATCTCCAGCAAGGGTGTATCCGCCAACTAACAGCTCCACGGGCAGCGCACATCACCCCTCTCACCTACTTCAGGACCAATTGGTGAACTAACCCCCACCTCTCCTAATGATCCTGGTCCAAGCGTATCTGAGTCAGCAGGCCAGCCGTGCCGAATTGTGTCTCCCAATGATCGCGGACTCCCACTAGTCAAAGTGAGCCATTGTTCTCACCAGCGGGTTTGTTTCATTATTTTAAACCAGGAATCACACACACATGTACACCCATACACGTGTTACCATCCTTGTGGGGACTATGTGTGAATACCTGCCTTGTGGGGACTAACCTTCCTTAATGTTTTTAAAACACACTAATAACAGAAAAATGTTAAGAAAAAATTCTTGATACAGGATCCTGCTTCAAATTTGCAAATATATTCTTATTTAACCGTGCGCACAGCACCATCCTTGTGGGGACTTGAACATGTGCTACCATCCTTGTGGGGACCTAGTCTTTAACACTATTTGTGATTGAATACAGACAAAGGCACATTACTAAATGTTTATTTTATCAACAATATACACAAACACCCTTTTAATCTATTCATATATAAATTGCTGCATATATACTAGGGGTTTACATTAAACACAGATTATGTTAATGTGCCAGAAAATATCATAGCATGCTTAAAGAAAGACACTTAACGCTGTATTTAACCTATTTATTAGTGCTTAAAATCTTAGGAAATAAGGGACCTAACACAAAGAAATGAACATATGAAACCAAGGAATATGGTCAAGTGGAACCCAGAGATTAGCTGCTTACATGTTTGCCAAAATAGATTTTCTAGTCCCCACAGAGATAGTGGGTGAAGATCATTGTGTTTAAGTCTCCATAGAAATAGTGTGCACATTCAACGCTTAAATCACATTATAAAGAGTGTGAACCTAATGATGTTCAAGTCCACATAGAGGTTGTGTGTAATTATAGGAATGCTCAAGTCCCCACAGAGATAGTGTGTTATCATAGCGATATTCAAGTCCCCACAAAGATAGTGTGTTATCATGGAGACGTTGAGGTCCCCACAGCGATGGTGTGTTATTATAGTGATGTTCAAGTCCCCACAAAGATAGTGTGTTCTTACAGCGTTGTTCAAGTCCCCACAAAGATAGTGTGTTATTATAGAGATGTTTAAGTCCCCACAGAGATAGTGCATGAAAGTGATTGTGTTTAAGTCCTCATTAAAATTGGGTCCAATTTACAAAGTTAAACTTAGACAAAAAGTCTAACTGTACTACTTTTCAATATTCACAAAGCCCCATACAGAGAATGTGAAGCTGATGATGTTAAAGTCGAAGCAAACACAAGGAGATGATGGACGGAGTGCTGAAACTTTTTAGTCACTCACCCCCAGTCACAGATCTGGGTTGAATCCATCATCGTTCTTTAGCTCACTGCGCCACCCCAGTTTAGACTCAGCTATATGTATATCAGTCTTGACCTTGTACCTCTTGGCACTCCCTGGTGCTTCAAGTCGAAACAGAGCTTGCATTTAATTACAGGAATACTCAAGTCCCCACTGAGATGGTATGTTTTTATAGGGATTTTAAAGTCCCCACAAAGTTAGTGTTATATTATAGTTTTTTTTCAGGTCCCCACAAAGATAGTGTGTTATTATAGCGATGTTTAAGTCCCCACAGAGATAGTGTATGAAGGTGATTGTGTTTAAGGCCTCCTTGAAATAGGACCCGATTCACAAAGGTAAACTTAGAGAAAAAATCTAACTTTTCTACTTTTCAGTTTCACAAATGTAGACTTAGACCAAAAGTCTAACTTTACTACTTTTCAGTATTCACAAAGCCCCATACAGAGAATGCGAAGCTGATGATGCTCAAGCCAAAATAGAGCTTATGTGTAATTACAGAAATGCTCAAGTCCCCACAGAGATGGTGTGTGACAACAGTATTACCACGGTCACCTAGGAGAATGTGTGTGATTATAGATATGCCCAGGTCCCCACAGCGATAGTGTGTGACTGTAGACATGCCCAGTTCCCCACAGAGATAGTGTGTGATTATAGAGATGTTGAGGTCCCCACAGCGATAGTGTGTGATTATAGACATGCTCAGGTCCCCACAGAGATAGTGTGTGATTATAGAGATGTTGAGGTCCCCACAGAGATAGTGTGTGACTATAGACATGCCCAGGTCCCCACAGAGATAGTGTGTGATTATAGAGGTGTTGAGGTCCCCACAGCGATAGTGTGTGATTATAGACATGCTCAGGTCCCCACAGAGATAGTGTGTGATTATAGAGATGTTGAGGTCCCCACAGAGATAGTGTGTGACTATAGACATGCCGAGGTCCCCACAGAGATAGTGTGTGACTATAGACATGCCCAGGTCCCCACAGAGATAGTGTGTGATTATAGAGATCTTGAGGTCCCCACAGAGATGGTGTGTGATTATAGAGGTGTTGAGGTCCCCACAGAGATAGTGTGTGATTATAGAGATGTTGAGGTCCCCACAGAGATAGTGTGTGATTATAGAGGTGTTGAGGTCCCCACAGAGATAGTGTGTGATTTTAGACATGCCCAGGTCCCCACAGAGATAGTGCGTGATTATAGAGGTGTTGAGGTCCCCTCAGAGATAGTGTGTGATTTTAGACATGCCCAGGTCCCCACAGATATAGTGTGTGATTTTAGAGATACTGAGGTCCCCACAGAGATAGTGTGTGATTATAGACATGCCCAGGTCCCCACAGAGATAGTGTGCGATTAATGGGATGCACTGCGCACAGGGATAGCACACAGATAATGCATGATTATAGTCATGTACAAGTCCTCACAGAGGTATTGTGCGATTACAGTGATGTTTAAGTCCCCACAGTGATAATATGTGATTACAGTCATATTCAAGTCTACACAGTGATATGTGTAATGATAGGTATGTTGAAGAACCCATACAGATTGTATTAGTCTGGTGGCTTATTAAATGAATGAATCCACTTGAGGAATATGTGTTGACCACTCTCACATTTTTTAATCCTGGTGCTACCACTCAGCCTTGATTCCTTCCAAGGTCTATACTGTAAGTACTATTTACTGGGATAACAAAAAACATATGGTATTCAGCAACAAGATACCCTCAGATGTGAATGTGCACTGTATATATGCACATTAGATGATGTGATGTGATAATAGTGTTACTCAAGCCCCACTAGAGATAGACTGGAATAATCCCATATCTATGAATCCCACTTCAAATGCAGCATTAACTGATTTAAACCGTGTTCATCCAGGAAGGTTCACACTTCCTTAAAAATCCAAGTATCTGAGTTCTCATTTTCTTTTCTAGCCCACATCTTATCAACTCTAGTCTCCATTAAGAAGATAAAACTGTATTTCTTTTTTTTTTATATAATTTTATTGATATTGCAAGAAGAACATTTTCATTAAATTTTCACAGTATAACAAATACATACAAAATAGAAACAACATAAGCTAACAATTAACATCTAAGACAGAGAGAAACATAATATAATTTCAAAAATATATTATACAGAATATTGACACTGTAGTTAAGCTGGTCTCATCAGATCTTTATAACCTCTATTTCACAATTCAAAAAAAGTTCCCCACATTTTTTCCCTCCTTGCCAAAGCCTTAGGGCCTCGTAGTCTTGCTAATGAAAGTTCCATTACATTTATTTCGCTTATCAAAATCCACCATTCAGTTATTTTCGGAGGATCTTTGGAAATCCAGCTTCTAGCTATAACTAACCTAGCGCAGGCATATAGTATAGTTAGCAAATCTTTATGCTGGCAACAAACATCTTGTATATCTAGTAATATCAAATGCGCCGAAAGCAATGGTGTAGCTATTTGCTTTCTGGTCAAAACGTCAGTTATCCCCTTCCAGAATAGGACTAACTCTGGACAGGAGAAAAGCATATGCTCAATGCCTGCTGCTTCCATATCACATTTTGGACATTTTGTACGATCAGTTGAATGATTTCCTGATGCCCAGCTAGAGATCCTTTGAGGCGTATAGTATAACTGAGTAATAGTTTTATATAGCTGTAGCCTCAGATTAGAAGATTGCACAACCCGGTTTATTTGGCATAGTGAAAGTGAAATCTGTGAGGGATTGATATTTATTCCCAATCTTGTCGACCATTTGGCCGCTATTTTCCCACTATCATCTTGTTTACCTAGACTCAAATATCCATAGCCCATGCTTATAAGCGATTTTGTTTTATCCGAGTATAGACATGCTAACGTATCTGAATGGGCCACTTCTTCGATTTTCATTTTGCGAAGTAAGAAATCTCGTATTTGAATGTATTTAAAATACATGCCATCATTTAGTTCAAATAGTAGTTTTAATACATCAAAATCTAGAAAGTCACTTGGGTCATATAAATCACCCAAGGAGTTAATACCATGTCCGGCCCAGAGATTCCCTATCCCGTCTGAAAAAATGCCAGGCAATCCTGGGTTGCCCCATATTCTGAGTTCAGCATTAAAAAAAGAAATATTATCTATGGTCATAATTTGGTCCCATATTTTCTTAATATGTCTTGCAGTCTTAAATTTTACTCTTTTGAAGTAGTTAGGATCGTGAACACGAAATAAAAATTGATTGCAGTTAGGTCCCAGCATAAACTGATGATAAAATATCGAACTCTCATTTTTCAACAAACTTCGTAAGCGAGAAAAAAAAGTGGCCAAAAAGTATAACCTAAAATCAGGTAAATAAAACTGTATTTCTGATTGCAATAAACTCCCATACTGATTCATTCTGACACTTTAGGAAGATTACAATATAGAAATAGATATAAGAACTGGTTCATCTTTATAATTTTTGTCATAATTCAAGAATGATATGGTCCTCGCCTCACAAAGCTCTTCTTTCTCTCAAATTATTACTTCTACCTGCTCTTGGGGCTCTTTCTAGCTAACCAGTGCTAGTCCATTGTTCGTGTGAGAAGTTTGATCAGTGCCGACTTTTAGGGGGTGTGAGCGGTGCCACTGCACCGGGTGCCAAGGTCAGGGGGGCGCCATCTGTGCTCTGAAATAGATGCCAGTTGCATTGCATAACACCCTGCACTGAGTCAGAAAATAAAATAAAAGATTTTGCATGAACGTACGGGAATTTCATTTAATTGATCCAGGCACATAGAGCAGAGCTCCACTGTTTCCTTGCACCATCAGCATGTCTTCTTACTGCCATAACTACTAGACATTCTACACCAGCTCAATTTTGTGTAATTCACTTTCAGTTCAGGAATTGAAACAAAGTAAGTTGTAGGCAGCTGCATTCTTTGCCTCCAACAATTTTCAGGCAACAATAAACATGTCATGATAACTCCGGTGATTAATGTTTTTTCGGGAGAGAGAGAGATTCAATCTTTGTCAAGTGGAAGTTTTGATTCATTGTAAGGTAGCACAGAGGGTTAATATGGCGGCTGCAAAGAACATGTACAATGCACATCACAAAGAGCATATAATATAAGTAAGTCAGTAGGTTACTGCTTTTATCGGAGAGATCCTATTGTTACTTGCAGTTTATATGTTTAAATCCTGATGTAGAACAGTGAACAATTAACTGTCATCAAGGAGCTGCATGAAAACTGCATGGTATAGGTTAGAGTGTTGTGATTATATCCCCAGTCTGTTTTATGCAATGTTTCCCATACACTGATTTACACCTGTGTAATTGATTCAGTGGGGTATCTAGGGGGGATTTCACACCCGGCGGAACAAGTTTTGGGGCTCTTTTCTGCTGTCTCGATGCACAAACTCTGCCCTACTCTTCAATCAGCCGCCCCGGGGCGGCAAACTCAGTGACCGCCATGGGCGGCCAAAGGGCTAGCTACGCCACTGGATTGAATGTCTCTGTGTAATATGTGTGATGTAAAAGGCTCTGACACTCTACACTGGTATGAATGACACTATAAATCTAATTTAATGCATCTGGGAAAGAGTAGTTTTGGAGTCTTGAGGGGCACGGTGGAAGGGTAGTAATGAAGGAATCCCTGACGGAGGTGGGCATTAGGGGGCGCCAACAAATGTTGTTGCACAGGGCGCCACCAGAGCTAAAGCCGGCCCTGAGTGTGATTTTTCGATTGTTAGAGGTATGATGTGGCATCGCCTCCAACCAGCACCACTGGCGATTAGGAAGCACTCCGGAATCCACAAAACCCAGGTTGCAATATATATATGCACATAAACCTTGTTTAACAAACTTTAAACATTTAGGGGTCGATTAGGATGGCGGACGGACAAAGTCCGTTCGCCATCCTGTCTGTGGCAGGGACCATCCGCCACAAGGGCGGAGGTACCGTGCCCCGAATTAGGATGCACCCGCCACAGTGGTGGGTGCATCCCGCATTTGTAACATTGCGGCCGACGGTGCCGTCCGCCGCAATGTCAAAAATGCATGTTGTGCATTTCACAGCACAACATGACAGGCACCGCGCGGTCCTATGGTACCCCCCATGTGCACCCCTCACACCCCCCTTAACCCTGGGGGCCCGCAACGGGCCCCCAAAGCAAAGCGTGTATGCCTTTTCGTGGCGGCATTGCCACCACGGAAAGGCATCTGCATCCGGCCATCCTAATATGGCTGACGGTGTCTGATAGACACCGCCACCATATTAGACCTTTTCCGCCGCGGTCGCAAGGCGACCGTGGCGGAAAAGCGGCGTATGGTCTTCCCCTCCGCCACTGTAATATGGCGGGGGGAAAATAGGTGGCGGACTGGCAAGGATGGCGGACGGATCGCCACCGCCGCATTAGCGGTGGCGATCCGTCCGCCATCCTAATTTACCCCTTAATGTGTTTGGGAGCACAAATTCTGTAAGTGGATGACCAGAATGGAGCTAGCTGTCCTTTGTTCAAGAGTAGAAAAAAAATCAAGTTGACAATGGTATATCCACCTTTTTAGGGGAAGACACATTCTCAAAATGTGCTCAGGTGAAACATGGGAAACTTTCACAAAGTTGAAACATCTATTGTTCAACCTTTCATATTTGGAGTGTAAAACAGAAATTCTTAAACCAGGCTTAAACATTCTCAAAAGTGCCCATGTCATCTACAAGAGACTTTCTTAGCATTGATGGTCTTGTTATGTGAAGGGCAAATCATATACAAGAATCTTACAAATTGTATTCCTGAACTGAGGTGGTATGCTCATAATGTAAGAGTAGAGAAAGTCACTTTGGCTGACATACAGCTCTCTTTTTCATGGGAATAAAAACCTCAGAATGTGCCTACTTAAATTATAGGAATCTTTCACAATGTTAACAAAAATAATTTTGAGGAGTGAGCCCAAATGTTGTACTTCGGTGTGTGTGGGGTATAAAACTAGGCTTCCTAAAAGGAGCCGGTGAATCCATTATTCAGGAATAGAGAAGGAAAATTTGATAGTCATGCACTAGCTGTTTTTGTGAGAAAAGAAGCCTTAAAATGTGCCCATTTTTAAGATAAGAGTCCTTCACAAAGTTGAAAAACGTGTTTTTGTCAGTGGGCTTTTTGTACATACAGTCTTAAACACTAAGGGCCTCATTTATAAAAAGTGTTGCATCGCTGCCTGAAAGCAGCGATGCAACACTTTTCAATGCGCTCTCCTTGCAACACGACTGATGTGCCGCATTTATTGTACGGCACACTATGTCGCAAGAAATGACAGATACTTCAGGAATCCTGACTTATCTGTCGGCGTGAAACCCACGCATTGCTAGAGTTGTGTCGTAAGCATGATGCAACTCCTAAAATGCATAGGGTAAGCCTATTCCAATTGCATTGCATCACCTTTATGCCTGCTGTGAGGCAGGCCTAAAGTTGTAATGCAGTAGTGTTTTTGTGGGGGAACGCCCACCCTACATACATTATACCTGACGCAGGTATAATGTGGCGCAGGGCTTTATAAAGTGACGCATCTGCTTGGATGCATCACTTTGTAAATATGGTGCAACATGGCACATTTTTTATGCCACTGTTGCCTCACAATAAGTGATGCAACAGCGGGCCAAAAGTTTAACAAGGGGCTCATAAATAAGCTCCTCATTTAGCAATTAGGTTTGTGTTCCCTTTGTGCCACAGTAGAGAAAATGACTAATAGTTCTGTACTTACACTTTTCATGAGAAAAGGGAAATTTTTATAATGGGCACATGTTAAATATGGTGAATGGAACAAATATTGATTCCAAAATATCATGTGACATAAATATGTTGTCAAAAATATCACCTCTGGAACAGAATATCAAACTTAAGAATGTAGGTTATATTGTATACAATATCGGTATGAAGAAAATAGTTGTAATTAATATTGTGTACTATAGCATAGTTGTAATAATCATGGTTTTTAATTCAATATATATATATATATATATACACATGTTAGTAAAATTGTCTTTTTTTAAATATAGTTTGCCATTTTAAATGTGCCGTCTACAAATACCTATGTTAAGTAGTTTATAATTTAGTAGCCAGATATTGCATTTTTAGAGGCTTATGGAGGGAGATTAATTACATTTTAACTAATTGTTTTTTAATGTTCAGTAATGTAAGGTAAAATCAATATATAAATGGTTAGTATGTAATGTTTTATTTGTTTAATTGTTGTTTCATTTATTTGGGTTTAATTTCAGATTTTTTATTTATATTTAGTATAGTATAATTAGTTATTGCTAATTTAGCAGCATGTTCAGTTTGTAGGGGAATAGGGTAAAATGTTTTCAATGAATATTTAAAATGAAAAAATAGTTTTATTTAGACTATGCAAGAAATAATTAGTAATATGTCAGCAAGTGTATATTGTATTTATTATTTTTATATGTCTCATTTATTTTAATTTTATTATTGCTTTATTTATATTTTAATTTATCTTGTTGCTGTTTAGTTTTTTCAGTTGTAGTTAGAGAAGTGAATTTTACCTATTTTTATTGAAATATTTCCTTTGATTATATATTTATTTTCTATATTTATAATAAATTGTGCCTTTTATTTAAATGTATAGAATATGTATTTTCCAGTTTCACTATGGTTAATCATAATATATATATATATATATATATATATATATATATATATATATATATATATATATATATATATATATATATTCAAAACAAAACCCTTTCAGGCATAGAGTGACGCATAAATTATGCAAAAAAGAAGAAGAGAACTCTGGGTAGGTCTCAGTTTAGGTGGAAAGCAGCTCCTGTTAGAGCACTCTCAACACCAGCGACACTCTAGATCTGCTCACCTCAAATGTCTGTTTTTCTATCAAAGTTTTTAAGCATAGGATTAGACAGTGCTATCCATGCCGAGATAGAAAATGACAAAGTCTTTCGCCATTTAAACATCAAAGTCTTTAAGCATAGGACTAGTACAGTGCAGTCCTTGCCGAGCTGTCAAATAACAAAAAGCCATTTATCACTCCAGGCACAATATTACAGCTTTGAATTGGTAAAATACCAACTCAAGCCAACCTGAAATGAATAAAAGCAACCCCTGACACAGTGTTTCGCTCTAATTAGAGCTCTTCAGAGAGGTATAGCTTTGTCCAGACACAAGGGAGCACCCAGTATTAAGTCAAAACAAAACCCTTTCAGGCATAGAGTGACGCATAAATTATGCAAAAAAGAAGAAGAGAACTCTGGGTAGGTCTCAGTTTAGGTGGAAAGCAGCTCCTGTTAGAGCACTCTCAACACCAGCGACACTCTAGATCTGCTCACCTCAAATGTCTGTTTTTCTATCAAAGTTTTTAAGCATAGGATTAGACAGTGCTATCCATGCCGAGATAGAAAATGACAAAGTCTTTTCTTGAGAGTGCTCTAACAGGAGCTGCTTTCCACCTAAACTGAGACCTACCCAGAGTTCTCTTCTTCTTTTTTGCATATATATATATATATATATATATATATATATATATATATATATATATATATATATATATATATATATATATATATATATATATATATATATATATATATATATATATTCACTGAAAAAACCATAGGTTTCAGGAGTTATATAGTTAGGAATTAGCTTTTAAAAAACCTTTGAAATTCACTCAAAAAACTATAAGTTTTAGTGGTGTTATAGTTAGCTGGACATTTTACTCATACAAAACCATTGAAATTGCCCCTATATAGTTAGTTGTACTAACTATATTTCGCGCACCCGCAATCCACTGCTGATGATGTCACATATTAGATCATTCATGACATGGTCAGTGACATCACTGATGACATCTCAAATGACATCACTGATGACACCACTGATGACATCATCCAGTGAATGTGGTTTGCTTCATTATTTAAATATGCATTATATATATAGCAATTTGCATTGAAGAATAAGTGGATATATATAAATAAATATTTGGATGATTTAGTAGCAGTGTAATTGACTGTTTACTTGACCAATTTATAATGTCTCACTAAATATAGTGGATAGTGACTAAACTGTGTGAATATCTGTATCACTTTGTCAGTTGTTGTGAAAACTGATTCTACAGTTGGTTACTAGCTATGTGAAAGTCTATACTAGTTATTGATTAGTTAACTGAGTATTTGTATGGGAGTGTGAAAGTGTGTGTGGTTCAGTGAGGGGTGTGTGACTGTCCAGAGATGTGTGAATAGTTGATTCAGTAGATATATGAAGTTAAAACTACATGTTCTAACAGTTGTTTGGGTGAGTGAATATCTTTATGGGTGTGGTGATGATCAAATATATTTCTCAATGGTACAGGTCCAACAAACTAGAAAAATAAAAGGCAGTGTATGTGTCAGTTGTTGTATATAAATAAGTATACATAAGACACAATGATTGTGTGAGTGACTGTATGGATAACTGTATACTTGTAATAATGATTTTATAATTCACTAAGTATGACTTACTATCTAAATAAATAGAAGAAGTGGTGTTTGTATAAGTGTTTTGCTAAGTAAATATGTAAGTATGATCCATTGTTTGCATAAGTGAGTAGGATGACTTCATATGTGAATAGGATGCGTGCTGTTGTTTAATGTCGATATAGATGTATAAGTATTTTTGATAGTGTTCTATTGTTCATTGACAGCATGTATGAGTGAATCCATAGGTAAGTGATTAGATGTGTGTATACATCTATGAATCACTGAGTGGATTTTTAGATACTTGTATTGCTGTGACAATGGATTTAAATATGATACTCTGTATTTTACAAATGAGTGATGAAAAATTGTAATAGTGTATGAAAAGGTGTATGTGATTGTCACGTGGATGATGTCATCAGTGATGTCATCAGTGATGTCATTTGAGATGTCATCAGTGATGTCACTGACCATGTCATGAATGATCTAATATGTGACATCATCAGCAGTGGATTGCGGGTGCGCGAAATATAGTTAGTACAACTAACTATATAGGAGCAATTTCAATGGTTTTGTATGAGTAAAATGTCCAGCTAACTATAACACCACTAAAACTTATAGTTTTTTGAGTGAATTTCAAAGGTTTTTTAAAAGCTAATTCCTAACTATATAACTCCTGAAACCTATGGTTTTTTCAGTGAATTTCAAAGGTTTTTTAAATGCTAATTCCTAACTATATAAGGCCTGAAACCTATGGTTTTTTCAGCGAATTTGCAAGGTTTTTTATATGCTAATTCCTAACTATATAAGGCCTGAAACCTATGGTTTTTTCAGTGAATTTGCAAGGTTTTTTTAAATGCTAATTCCTAACTATATAAGGCCTGAAACATATGGTTTTTTCAGTGAATTTCAAAGGTTTTTTATATGCTAATTCCTAACTATATAAGGCCTGAAACCTATGGTTTTTTCAGTGAATTCGCAAGGTTTTTTAAATGCTAATTCCTAACTATATAAGGCCTGAAACCTATAGTTTTTTCATTGAATTCGCTAGATTTTTTAAATGCTGATTCTATTAGCGGATAACGTTTTTATATATTAAAACGTTTTTAAAATCTCAAATGCCTGCTTTGCTAACAGAGTTTTTAAGCACAGGCTCTTTTGTCTCTGGTGGCCATCTTGGGAGACTGCATATCAGAATTTTTTTAATGAAATATAAGAGGATTTGAGAAGTCACTCAAAATGTGCCCTCATTTTTCTTTCTTCAGCACTAATCATAATTTCTATGGCAAAATGAACCACCTCATTTTGTTCCTTTGCAAATTAAATGTTTTAAGTGTTAACACTTTATTCCAATCAAGATGACTTCAGGTGTGCCATACTTTTGTCATAAGTAAGACTGTTAGCGCTCTAGTTGTTCTTTAGAACACTCTGGGACATTCTGTCATTGGGCTATAGTTGGGCTACATCTGGCTGATATTTGGGCTACATTTGTTTTTTTTGTCTCTGGTGGCCATCTTTGGGTTACATTGGGCTACATTGGGCTACATTTGGGCTCTAACATATATATAGCCCAATGTAGCCCAATATATATTTTTTCAAGGTTAATTTTCATAAAAACCACTGGAGCACATATCTTGAGACATAGCAAAGGCACATCGGGCTACCAGTCCCTACAATTTTGCCAAGTTTGGTGGAAAACCATTCAGCCGTTCGGGCTAAAAGTGAGTCCAACCGCCCTATGGAAATTAACATGGGGAAAACACGTTTTGGGACCCCCCTTTTATCTCGGCCCCCGCTTGACGAACCCCCCCAAACTTTCAGGGAAGGACCGGAGCGCCGCGGGGCAAAGTTAAGGAAAATTTCAGGAAGATTCCTCAACCGGCGCCAAAGTTATTCCCAATAGAATGTTGCGATTTCCCTATGGAAAACAATCCTAACTATATATACCTACTGGCTATCGCCAGTAGGTAATATATATATGTTTTTTTTTTTTTTTTAATGACTGTATGTGAATGGTATATGTAACCTTTCTGAAGTCCAACACTTTCCCTACTGTTGCTTAAATTGTAGTGGGAACAATCAATATAGTCCATCCAATTCCTATGCTTTCCTTATTATTGCTTAGTTGGTGTGGCAATAGTTAATATAACCCTTACAAAGTCCAACACTTTCCCTACTGTTGCTTTTGATGGATTGAGAATAGTAAATGTAACCCCTTTGAAGGCCAATACTTTTCCTTCTGTTTTATATATATTTGGGGTGGGAATAGCAAATCTAATCCCTCTGAAGTCCAACACTTTCCCAGCTAATGCTTACATTGCAGTGGGGATAGTAAATCTATCCTCTCCGAAATTCAGCACTTTCCCTGCATTTGCTTAGGGTAGAATGGAAATGGCATTTGAACCCCTCTGAAGTCCAACACTATCCATACACTTACTTAGATTGGAGTGGAAATAGCAAACAAGGACTTTCTAGTGGACTTGCTCCCTTCACAGTGAAACTCTGCCTCATAGCTGCTGCTGACCCTTGGTCGAGGCCCACGTCCACCCGCAGGGCACTGCCTGCGCCTCATATTAGGTGGTCTAGTGGTAGAGCGTCACTGCTCCGCTGCTGTGCTGTCCCTCGGCCTCTTTTCTGATTTCCGCCTTTCTGCCTTTATTCAGCTTTTTCCTCTTTTACCTTTTTCTTTCCTCTGTTTGCCGCTCTCGTCCCTGTTGGTGTGATCCCCATGGCCCGCCCCCCTCCAGTGACCCTTCCCGCTCCCGCATTTCCGGTCTTCCAGCTGTCCAGCCCTTTAGCAGAACTTAATGTTGGCTGCACCGGTTGGTGTGCCAAAGGCAGGCCTGTCTGCACCCGACTGTGCCTGGTCCTTGCCCAACCCCCGGGACCCTGGTTCTCAGACCTTCAACCACTATGATGCCAGCACCCTCCTCGCCCACAACTCAGGATGCCATACCGCCTGCCACCTCGTGTCACCAAAGAAGACCTGCCAGAACTTCAGCCACACTCATGCCAGCATGCCAGATTCTCTAGCCACCCAACTGACGAACGCGGTACAAAAGGGGGTGGTGATGGACGGAGCATCTGAACCAATCAAACACTCACACCCAGTCAAAAGATCTGGGTTTGATCCATCACCGTTCTTTAGCCCACTCTGCCACCTCAGTTCAGACATGGCTATATGCAAATCAGTCTGACCCTGTGCTTCATGGGAACAGTCCAGCCCGAACTGCCAAGCCATGCCTTCCCTGGACTGGAAACAAGCTTCCGAGGACCGGTTGCTGGCATTACAGCCGTCTTCAGCCCGGCTTGCTTGAATCCAGTGGCAAAGTGAGCAAGGGACTCATGTCTGAGCATACCCTGCCACACTTATGGCAGCCAAAGCGGTACAAAAGGGGGTGGTGATGGATGGAGCATCTGAACCAATCAAACACTCACACCCAGTCAAAAGATCTGGGTTTGATCCATCACCGTTCTTTAGCCCACTCTGCCACCCCGGTTCAGACATGGCTATATGCAAATCAGTCTGACCCTGTGCCTCATGGGAACAGTCCAGATCGAACTGCCAAGCCATGCCTTCCCTGGACCGGAAACAAGCTTCCGAGGGCCAGTTTCTGGCATTACAGCCGTCTTCAGCCCGGCTTGCTTGAATCCAGTGGCAAAGTGAGAAAGGGACTCATGTCTGAGCATACCCTGCCACTCTTATGGCGGCCAAAGCGGTACAAAAGGGGGTGGTGATGGACGGAACATCTGAACCAATCAAACACTCACACCCAGTCAAAAGATCTGGGTTTGATCCATCACCGTTCTTTAGCCCACTCTGCCACCCCAGTTCAGACATGGCTATATGCAAATCAGTCTGACCCTGTGCCTCATGGGAACAGTCCAGCCCGAACTGCCAAGCCATGCCTTCCCTGGACCGGAAACAAGCTTCCGAGGACCGGTGGTGTGGAGTGCAAAAAAACGATGTATTTAGGCCCAGATATCTGTACTGGGGTGAATGTATGACATTGTTCTGCATTCTGTCCATCAACTGTTGTTTTGCATTTGTCACCCCGAGTGGGATGGGTATGCTCAGACGTGAGTCCCATGCTCTCCACACCACTGGAGTCAAGCTATCCCGGCTGAAGAAGGCTGATAGCCAGAAACCGGTCCTAGGATGCTTGATTCCGGTCCAGGAAAGACATGGCTTGGCAGTTCGAGCTGGACTGTTCCCATGAGGCACAGGGTCAAGGCTGATTTGCATATGGCCATGTCTGAACTGGGGTGTTGTGGAGTGCAATAAAACAATGGATTTACGCCCAGATATCTGTACTGGGGTGAATGTATGACATTGTTCAGCATTCTGTTCATCAACTGTTGTTTTGCATTTGTCACCCCGAGTGGGATGGGTATGCTCAGACGTGAGTCCCATGCTCTCCACACCACTGGAGTCAAGCTATCCTGGCTGAAGAAGGCTGATAGCCAGAAACCGGTCTTAGGATGCTTGATTCCGGTCCAGGAAAGACATGGCTTGGCAGTTCGGGCTGGACTGTTCCCATGAGGCACAGGGTCAAGGCTGATTGAACTGGGGTGGTGTGGAGTGCAAAAAAACGATGTATTTAGGCCCAGATATCTGTACTGGGGTAAATGTATGACATTGTTCTGCATTCTGTCCATCAACTGTTGTTTTGCATTTGTCACCCCGAGTGGGATGGGTATGCTCAGACGTGAGTCCCATGCTCTCCACACCACTGGATTCAAGCTATCCTGGCTGAAGAAGGCTGATTGCTAGAAACCAGTCGTAGGATGCTTGATTCGGGTCCAGTAAAGACATGGCTTGGCAGTTCGGGCTGGACTGTTCCCATGAGGCACAGGGTCAAGGCTGATTTGCATATGGCCATGTCTGAACTGGGGTGGTGTGCAAAAATCGATGGATTTAGACCCAGATACCTGTACTGGGGTGAATGTATGACATTGTTCTGCCTTCTGTCCATCAACTGTTGTTTTGCATTTGTCACCCAACTGACCAACAGCACACTCGACCGACTCAACTGCATCCTCCTCAACGGGCGATCCCTCCGCAAACACGCCAAAGAATTCTGGGATCTCCTCAGCGTGGCCTTTCCCTACATCACCTTCTTCATGGAAACCTTGATCAACCCTTGATCCAGACCTAACATCGCCATCACCATCCCGACGGCTACAAAATCACCTGCAAGGACTGCATGGACCGACCAGTAGGAGGTATTGCCATAATCCACAAGAACAACCTCCGACTGACCACAAACTCAAATGACCCAATGACAACCACGTAACACCTCTACTTCCAGATCCAGACCAACAACAACCTCATCTACAGGCCCCCCGGCCCGTGCTCGCTCTTCACCAACACCATCGTAGACCTAATTTCACCCCAACCTCTAGCATCCACCGATTACATCCAAATCAGAAACCTCAACTTCCACCTGGACAACCCCAGTGACCAGAACACCGCCTCCCTACTTGTGAAACTTGCCACAATTGGATTCAAGCAAGTAGTCACCACACTGACTCGCCCAGCTGGACACATGCTCGACCCCATTTTCTCTGCCAGCGGAAACATCACCTACAGCAACACACCACCGAAGTCTGCTGGACTGACCACCACTGCATGCATCTCGCCTTTGTCATGCCCACCATACACTACGATCTTCATCATCCCTGTCATAGCTGGAACAAGGCCTCAGAAGAACTTCTCGTCGACTTCCTCAGCACAACCACTCCGCCAACACCAACAGACGCCAACACAACAGCGCAAAACCTTCACCAATGGATCTCCAACTGTGCCAACACTCTGGCCTCCTCCTGAAGACACCAGGCAAGCAACACTCGAAGAAAGTCAGCTGGTTCACTCTCGCCCTCCATGAGTCCGGACAACTTAAGAAGAGATGGAGAAACAACAAAACCCGGAAACCCACGCAACCTTCAAATCGGCTGTCAGCGCACACCACCTTCTCCTCAAAACCACAAAGAAAACTGCGTTACAATACAGAATAAATGCTAATGCACACAACAGCAAAGAACTATTCCCATCATCGAAGAGTTCGCCAGGCCCAACACCACAGACATCCCAGCCTGCAGAGACCTCTGCAACAAACTTGGCACCTTCCTCCACTGCAAGATCAGGCATATCTACTACAGCTTCAACACCCAAGACCTTGCCATTATGTCCGCCACCACCGCACGCAACCACACCACACCCCAACAGATCATGTTCAAATGGACTCCGCAAACCACAGTTGACACATTCAAGACGGAAGAGCATCCACTCAGGAGCCACATTGGATCATTGCTCATACCACATCTTCCATAGAGCAGCCGCCTCCATTGTGCCAAGCTTCGCTACACCATCAACTGCTCCATCAGGGCCTCACCGCAAAGCTTGTTGCTGTGCTGCCCTGCGTCAAAAGAAAAGGGGATGAATGTGCAGTATTTATGAGATATGGTGTATTCCTGTCCTCTTTCACTGCGCTGGCACACAAGTGGCTGCCTTGCCCCAATGCATGCACCCTTGCACCATGGTGCAAGGTTTTGTGCGTTGTATGATTTATTATTTTTGTGCAGGAAGGTATACCTCCCTGCAAAAAAAAATTGAAGTGTTTTGCTCTTTCTATGTGCCCTGCTCTTTATGCCACCCCATTCTCAGATTTACGCTACGTTGTAAATCTGGGAATGTGTCAAAATCCATCAGGAACACCCACCGAAACGCCCACGTCACCCCTCCCTGATGCGGGTTGGGGCAACACAGCAACTTGCGCTGCCTTACACCATATCTAAGGGGCCATGAAAAACAATGCAGGGTACCTTATCTGCGCCACTGAAACATCCAAAAACATTACGCTCCAGTGGCGCACAGGGCTTGTGAATAAGCCCCCGATGCTTTGATGCCATTCTATTCATGAACCCATATTATGTAATACCTCAAAAACTCGGTACTAGCGATCTCTTACAGTAAAGCTGAAAATAGATGCCAATAATCCTAGTTCCGTGACTAGGATGTACCAAATGGATCAGGTCCCATGGTAGTAGGTGACTACTGGGTAGTATTCATGATAGATACTGAAATGTACCACCACTGTTTTAAAACTTGCAACTATTTCATAAAATTTGGAGACTAGGGGGGCAGATTTACAATAGCTGGCGCATCCCTGCATATCAGCAGGGATGCGCCAGTTATTGTGCGTCACGGCTCCGCCACCATGGATGCGCCGCATTTACAATGCGGCGCACCATGGGGCAAAAACGGACAGATGCGTGACACGTCTGTGCTGTAAAGGCGGCGCATTGCTGGAGTTGCGTCACAAGCACGACGCAGCTCCAGCAAGGCCCTGGGGTGCCCTCTCTTTACAATGCTGCGTCAATCCTCATGCCTGCTTCAAGCAGGCACAGGGTTTTGACACAGCATGGGCTCAAAAATGATTGAGTGAAATCTTGTTGGTTTCACTCAGCCACTTTTAGGAAGCGTACCTGCGCCGGAATGCCCCCCCTGCGCAGGAACGCCTACTTCCGGCGCAGGGCTTTACAACGTGATGCATCTCCCAGATGCGTCACGTTGTAAATACCCTGCAGCATGGCGCTGGTTTTGCGCCGCCGCTGCGTCACAAAAGTGACAACGGCGGCATAAAAGAGGCGCAAGGGGCTTGTAAATCTACCCCTTTTTGTTCATTTTCTAAGCTTGTCTCAAAGGCTGCAGGAGCGAGTAGTCAAGGCTTAGTTCAGAAGATTTTAAATAGATTAGAACTCAAAAACACTATGAATTATACTCACACACATAAAATCAATCTCGGACTGTTATATCTTTTAAAATTACCTGATTTAGAGGAGGGGATTTAGAATTAAAACTTCAAAATGCACCATAGTAGCTATGTGACTCATAGTATCCGTGCTGCCAGTAAACATTTTCTGATGTCTCAGTGCAGACAGTGCCTCTCTACACATACAAATTGTCCTGCGACGTGAAAATGTAAAGTTGGCCATCCTAAACACCGTACTTATAAATGTGCAGAATTCTTTAAAAGTTTGATAACAGCACAAGTTAAATGACAGTCCTGTTTGATACATCTCAATTGTTTGTTTTTTCATGCCTTTTAGAATTCAAAAACTTGATTTGAAGTCTTATTGAAAATTGTGTTCCAGTTACATGTACAGCATCTGTTTAGTTCCATAGCCATCCATAGATGCAGATGCCTATGTTTTAAGTTGCCTAGTGGGCAGAGCAAAGATCCTTTGCAGTGCCTTCTAGGTGATTTACTTACAGAACAATATTGGATTTGGAAAGACCAGTACACTGAAATATGTTTTACTAAAAGAAATGCAACTCGTGGAGTGCTCTAGTAGAGGGTTAGTTTATGACAAATGCCTACATTTAATTACTGGAAAGGTCCCACTCTAAAAAGAAACACATTTGGCATTCAGTCAGCTTTTGTGCATGAACGTGTACAGCACGTATTTATTTAAGCCAGAGTTACTGATATTGTCACTGCTCCTGGAAAACCGTCTCCACTTTGAAGTGAGATACAATACTTTTGTAGGACATCTGCTTCCGAAGCAAGTTCGTTTTTTTTATGTAAGTCAAAGATAAGGTGACATAACTGATTTTTTTTTTTTTTCAATGTAGAAGCAACCTTGATGTCATGCTGGTGTGCTGTGTGTTTGTCGAGGTGTCTGCATTTCACCTACAGACATTGCCTAAAAAATGTAAAGCGCCAGTG
Source organism: Lissotriton helveticus (assembly GCF_964261635.1). Taxonomy (NCBI): domain Eukaryota; kingdom Metazoa; phylum Chordata; class Amphibia; order Caudata; family Salamandridae; genus Lissotriton; species Lissotriton helveticus. The sequence goes on along the minus strand of NC_136072.1, from coordinate 603,745,004 downwards.
TACCTTCGGGTCGAATAAGCGCTACATAAAGCTGCAAACATTAACTTGGGCAAGAGAAAGGAAGGGGCTCGGCTGGAGCTGGGAGGGTAAAGACTCAGGCACTTTGTCATGCAGAGCGCCCCTGGCAGTGACCCATTAACACCTGCTCCTCAGCCTCAGACAAGACAAAAGACGCATTCACCTGCAGATCTACAGGAGGGGGAAGGGCGCCAAGGAGGATGGGGAACAGATGAAGTTCATTCTTTTGCAGTGATGGACAGCGAGAGAGTGCCTTAATTCTCAGAACTGGGAGAAGTGGCATTTGAGCACGCTAAAAAGCTCACTTAGAAATCCATTGCAAAAATTGAAAGTAAGCCATTTTTAGGAAATTAAACACAAGTCTACACCAAGAAAAATGCACACTCACGCTTTTAAAATCTGTAACTATTTTTTGAAAAATAATACAATCTGAACTTCTTTATTAAAGAGAGTATGTTCCTGAAAAATATTTACTGCTTTTGCTTTAGTCGTGATTATTCCATGATTTGAATTGCATCTGTAAAATGATAAACGTTTTCCATGACCTATTGTAGGACTGGTTTATGGATACAGGTTTATAGCAAGTCTTGGCTTTTTAATTCAGAAAATTAGCCCTTACAAGCTGGAATCCCAAACATATTGGTTTCACTCTTTATATTTTGTAGCCTCTAGTTTAGCTTTTCAGATTTTAGACAACAAGCCTCAGAATGCAAAATATAAAATATAATACAAGGCCGGCGCCTGCTAATAGATAACTTGATTGCTCAAAATCCATATGCTCATCAGTCTAGAATACCAACAAGATGCTCTATTTGGTTAAATTACCCCCATTTTAGCTAGGAATGAGCATGGATTGCCATATCACACCACTAAACAATCAATCAATCAATAAATGCTAAGTCGAATTTTACAAAAAAATCCATAAAGTAATAAAATTACGGGGCGTGGCCAAGATGGCGTCGGAGTAGGACGCTTCTTCAGGTCTCTCCGGCGCCGATCCGAAAAAAGCTACTAACAGCGCGGTCCTGGTGTAGCTGCCCGGGTCCAGAGGGGTGGCGGAAGGGCCCCCAGCGCAGCGGAGTGCAGCGGTGCCGTCTGAGGAGCGGAGTGACCCTTGAACGTCCGCAGGGATACCTCGCCTCTGGGGCCTGTGAAGCACCGGCCTCGCGTAGTCGGGGAGCCGACGTGGTGACTTGCTGCGCTCGCGGCACTTGGGGAAGTGCCGCCTGTGTTTATTCAGCGCCTGCCGGAGGTGGGGGCAGGGGTCCTGCCGGCAGGGACACGAGCCTGGGCTTCAGAGCCCTGTTGCGGAGGACGGCGGGGACAGCAAGAAGGTGGAGGTGCCTCCGGCGGCCGGACAGTAGAGGTGCGGTGAGCACGCCACGGAGCGTCCAGAACCGGCAGACTACCGGCGGGCTGCGCAGACCGGGGCCACTGGAGGAGCGTGGTATCACGCGGGGCCCAGTGCTGATGTGAACAGGCGGTGCAGGGTCGGAGTAAGGGCCCGGCTGCGGTGCCGACCCGAGCGAGGGCTGTCGGCAGGGTGAGTGCCTCCCCAGGAGGGGGCGTGAGCGGCCGTGACACCTGGGGCAGCGGGACCTGGAGCTCTCTACAACTGCTTTGGCTTATAGGCGGGGGCTGGCTGGACGATTGCAGTTGCCACGTGGTGCCAGGGCGACCGGCGTCGTGATCCACGGCCTCGAGTGAGCAGTGCAGAACCGTTTGGATCACAGACCCCGTTAGGGGACCGGATTGCTGGGGCCGGACTGCTGCACCCTTGCCCCCTGGGTCCGCATCTCATCTGCATCTGACGCAGTTCCGGTTCAGTTACTTCCCGGAGGCCACGGCGTGGACAGCGCTACCCTTGGAGTGGACTGTGACTGCCTTGCCCTGAAGAGCCCTGCCTCCTGCTCGCACCTAGTTGGTGGTAGGGTCCCCTGACCCCCAGCATGTGGCTCGCCTGCTTCAGATCTGCCTTCCGGTGATCCCTGGATAGTGAGGGGGTTCCATTTGAGCTGCCTGGTAAGAAGCGTTGCGATCCTCGGGCTCCACGAGCTCCCATAGCGCCTGTATCCTGTCTGACTGGGGGGGTCTGTTCCCCCGGTCTGCGTGTCACCAGCCAAGATGACCACCGTGTCACGCAAGGGGGGTCGACAGGGTAAGGATGGAGCTTCCAAGTCCTCTCAGCAGCCGGCGTCCCCGGGGGCCAGTGGCTCGCAGAAGGTGTCGGATGACGAGGCGCCTGCTACTAAGGCCTTCATGTCTGAACTATTTGCATCCATTAAGGAGGATATTTCTGAGCTCAAGGCTCAGTTGGCCTCTGACCTGAGGGAAGTGCGCAGAGACGTGGACGGCATTGGCGAGAGAGTGGCGACCCTGGAGGACCATGATTTGAGCATGGCTAACGATGTGCACTTGCTGCAACAAGATATCATCCGCCTCACCGAACAGAATCTGGACCTACAGTTGCACACGGAGGACCTGGAAAACCGTTCCAGGAGGAACAACATCCGCATTCGGGCGGTGCCGTGGGATGGTGAGGCGGGAGACCTGCGTGGTTACGTCCGGGACTTGTTTTTACAGATCTTGGACGAGGAGGAGGTGAGGGAAATCGAGATGGATAGAGTACACAGAGTGGGTCTGCCTAGGCGAGGAAGGGGTCCCCCTCCTGACATCCTCGTCTGTGTTCATGATTTCCAAATCAAAGAACGCATTCTCCGCAAAGCCAGGGCCATCACGTCACTGCAATTCAGGGGCCATGCCCCTCAGCTGTTCCAGGACTTGGCAGCCTCCACGCTGCGGAAGAGAAGGGAGTTTCGCCCGGTGACTACCTTCTTGAGAGAACGTAACATCTCCTACTCATGGGGCCACCCCTTCAGGATCATCTTCCGATGGCAGAATCGGCTGGCACAGATTAATTCTCTTCAAGCAGCAAAAGACCTCTTGGGTCTACAGGATGTCCCTTCTTCACAGGAGGCGAGTGCTTCGCCATCTAGGAGACGCCACCGCTCGTCCTCATGGCATAGGGTTGGGGCTTCCCCAGACCGGCGGCGGCCGGATCGTGCCTCTGGTTTGCAGGAAAGGGCCGAAGCAGTGGCTTCGGTGGCCTCAGCCACTCTGGCGGATACGCAAGAAAGCTCTGGAGCGGCATGACCACCACGGATTTGATCTGACCAGGATCGGCGCTGGGGGGGCTTCGTTGCCTTGGTCTGGGTATGGATGTACTTTTTGGGAAGACACCTCAGACCATGGCCGCGGGGGTTGACCAACTGGCACCCCTGCTCCACTTCCAGTTAGGAAGGCCCCTCACGAACTTTGGACTACTGGACCTGATGAGTATTCTCTTTATCCTTTATGATTTCCACTTCTTTTGTTTGTTGTTTCTTTCTCTACGGGTAGGGTTGGGTGTTGGGGAGTTTGGGGGCTCGGGGTTGGGGGGGCTCTGTGACTTGTGCTATGCTTGGATTGCTTATCTACTGGGGTGGGGTGGGGATGGGGGTTGTTGGGGACGGTGGGGAGGGACCCGTGACGGAGGGCCGAAGGGGATGTTTGTTGTGTGTCTGCTGCTGAGTACGTACTTTACTGCTGGCACCTTAGTGCCACGTACGTTCTGGAAGCTGCTGGTTGTCTGCTGCCTGATGGCGGGGCTGAATGCGGGGTGGGTGGCACTTGGCATGCTGAGAGCGATTTTTGGGTTTTCTTTCCGCTATGCCGCTTAGTGTAGGGACGTGGAATGTTAAGGGCTTGAATTCGCCACAGAAGCGGCAGAGAGTACTGAAGTATGTGATGGATCATCAACTTGATGTAGTTGGATTGCAAGAAACCCACTTGGCACGAAAGGATGAGGCGAGGCTTCGCCATAGGGCATACCCCATTGTTTACAGGTCCTCTGCTGTTACGAAGCATCGGGGGGTGGCGCTTCTGTTCAGGGCTACGTTGCATTTTCAGCCGGTGGAGGTCCGACATGACAAGGAGGGTCGATGGCTGATGGTTAAGGGGCACATTCAGGGCAGGTTGTGTACGTTTGTGGTAGTATATTTGCCCACTGCGGGTCAGAACAAGTATTTGCAAGAATTGCTGGAGAAGATTGGGGACTTTGCGGAGGGGCTCTTGCTCCTGTTGGGAGATTTTAACTTGGTGTGGGACAGGGACTTGGACAGCTCGGGGGGGCGTAGGGCGGACACAGGGGTCTTTTCGGATTCCACGCAGCAAGGGGTGGGGGAGTTGGGTCTAGTAGACGGATGGCGAATTTTCCACCCTGCCATGAAAGACTACACATTCTTTTCACATGTGCACCACTCCTACTCTCGCTTGGATCACATTTTTCTTAGCCGGTCCCTCAGAGGGAACATTTTAGATGCCGCCATTCTTCCGATTTCGGTATCGGACCACAGTCTCTTGGTGCTCACTCTCCGTTGGGCGCCACCCGACTCCGCGAGCCGGAAGTGGTACTTCCCGGCGTCAGTGGTCAGGGATGAGGTTTCCAATCAAGCCTTACGCCTGGCCATCCGTGAATTTTTCGAGTGCAATCCACCGTCGGATACTTCTCTGACGACTACATGGGACGCCTTTAAGGCGACGATCAGAGGGACGTGCTTGGGCCTCAACTCGCAACTTAACACCCTGCGTAGAAAGGAGCGGGACGCACTGGAAGCCGAGGTGCTTGAACTCGAGAGGGCTCATAAGCTCAATCCCTCGAGGGTGACCCTGCGTCCGCTTACGGCGGTTAGGGGCAAATTGAAGGCTCACTATGCAAATAGAGCCGAGCTTACTCTCTTGCGATTGGGGCGACATTCATACTCTAGTGGCAATAAGATTGGCAGACACTTGGCCCGGCAATTGCGGGACAAGAGGGAACGAGAATATATAGGAGGGATCAGAGACCCCGCAGGAGTTCTCCATCATCGAGACGGGGCGAAGGCGGACATATTTGGCCGCTTTTATGCCGATTTGTATACGGGCGAGGAGTTGGATGCGACGGCGCAGCGGGAGTTCCTGCAGCGCTTACCGCTCCCACAGGTCTCCAAGGCGTGGAACGATCTGTTAGAGGCTCCGATCTCGAGGGAGGAAGTCCTCTCCGCCATTAAAAACTTGAAATTACATAAAGCCCCCGGCCCGGATGGGTACACTGCTGTCTTCTATAAAACCTACGCAACTGAGGTGTGCGACTTTCTAGTTGCCCTCTTTAATGACATGGCTACGTCCGGAGTGAATACCGGGACTCTGGCGGAAGCGGTGATTACGGTCCTGCCGAAACCGGGGAAGGATCCTGAGCTCTGTCCCTCCTTCCGCCCCATAGCCTTGCTTAATATTGACGCGAAGCTGTATTCGGCGATACTAGCGAGCCGCCTCCAGGACTTGTTACCGGCGATTGTACATCCGGATCAATCCGGTTTTATCAAAGGCCGCCAAACGCACGACAATACGCGCAGGGTGATTCATCTCATTGAGAAGGCGAACAGGTTCCACATTCCGGCGGTATTGGTAGGCCTAGATGCGGAGAAGGCCTTCGACCGCGTGGACTGGAGCTTTCTATTCCACACGTTGCAGGCGTTTGGGTTCTCCGACCGGTTCATCACCATGGTGAGGGCTAATTTCTGTAGCCCGCGCTCGAGGGTGGCGGTGAACGGCCACCTATCGGCCTTCTTCCAGCACTCGCGAGGTACCAGACAAGGATGCCCCCTCTCTCCCTTATTGTTTGCGCTTAGCATTGAACCCTTGGCGATGGCGGTCCGGGAGCATGAGGGGGTGAAGGGCATTCCATTCACAGGGGAGCAGCACAAAATCTCTCTCTTTGCGGATGATGTTCTGCTATCAGTGGCTGACCCCGCTAACTCTCTCCCATGCGTGCGGGATCTTTTGCTGGAATTCGAGGGAGTGGCTGGCTTCAAGGTAAACTACGGCAAGTCTTATGTCCTGAATTTAACCTTATCACAAGCCGACGTTGCTCGGGTAGGCACTTCGACGCCGCTACCCTGGGCTTCGGGCTCGATACTTTACTTAGGAGTCCACCTCACCCCCACGGTGGGTGGCTTATTTGCAGCCAACTTCCCGCCCTTGGTGGCTAAGACGCGGGCCGAACTGGAGAAGTGGAAGCCCAAATTCCTGTCATGGTTGGGTAGGGTGCATGCCATTAAAATGGTCCTTCTCCCTAAATACTTGTATCTCTTTCAGGCCCTACCGATTCCACTGAGCACTTCATTTTTTGGACAGCTCAGAACATTGATCTTAAAATTTGTCTGGCAGGGAGGTAGGGCTCGGCTTTCGTTTGCACTCTTGCGACGGTTGCGGGCTGACGGAGGGGTCGGCCTCCCGGACCTACACCTCTATTATAAAGCTGCCCAACTAAGAGTCATGGTGGAATGGTCACAGCAATTTTCCGACAAACACTGGTTGCATATGGACCGGAGCGTGACTGGCCGGTCCGTCTGGGATTTGGCCTGGAAGCCCAAGCGTGATCGACCGTTGAACGCGTACATTAGTACGCCCACAGGGACTACACTGAAAGTGTGGGACACCCTGGCGGGGGATGAGCGATGGACGACCTTCCCGTCTCCATTCACTCCATTGCATTTCAACCCGGCGTTCCAGCCGGCACTCGCCGAGGGTCCCTTTGATACTTGGAGGGAGGGAGGATGCCGCGCATTGCTCCATCTGTTCCATGGCTCTGATCCCCTGACTTTTGAGAATTGCATGCGGGATTACCATGTGCAGCCAACTGAAAAATACAGGCATATGCAACTGCT